>NC_091460.1:30161802-31400552 GCF_027789765.1 Dendropsophus ebraccatus | reverse complement strand
TCCGTCTCCTGTGTGTGTGCGATCCATCTCCTGTGTGTGTGGGATCCGTCTCCTGTGTGTGTGTGTGTGTGGGATCCGTCTCCTGTGTTGGAATCCATCGTGTGTGTGTTAATCTATAGCCTGTGTGTGTGATCCATCTCTTATGTGATATCATCCTGACAGCTGGCACCCAGGCAGGAGAAGAGATTCCCATCATCTCCAGGACTAATATCAAGGAATGTAAGGACACTTTCTCCAATGAGAAGTTTGACTTCCACAACAATCCCAACATCACCTTCTTCGTCTACGTCAGTAACTTCACCTGGCCCATAAAGATACAGGTAAGTGGCCCGGCTCCCTGAGTCTCATCTGCCTCATTCTCATATTGTCTTCTTATAGTAAAAAGATATACCGCAGTCACCTAGCATCCAGGCAAGTAGTATTACACACCATCCAGGTTATTGTATACATCTGTGGTGCTGTGTGGCAGTAAGGGGTAAATGCCCTTACTCTGGTGGTGACAAGGATGACATCAACACTTCTAGGGGGTCTAGAACCCTTCGCGGTGCAGGATAGAGAGGACTGGGCAGCTGTAACTGTATACCCACACAGTTTTCTCTGTGATCTCCACTACTCCTGGTCAGTCTGGTGAGGCCTCGGCATCCTCCTGGTCAGTCTGGTGAGGCCTCGGCATCCTCCTGGTCAGTCTGGCGAGGCCTCGGCATCCTCCTGGTCAGTCTGGCGAGGCCTCGGCATCCTCCTGGTCAGTTCCGGTGACAACCATAGACCGCATCTATTCTTATACTGCTGTACAGTGGATGGGGCTGTGACAACTCTCCAGCCAAGGCACAGTGCTTTGTTCTGCCAGTAGGTGTTGTCATAGTTAGATTAGACTCATACATGGAGTTACCTTCAGCCCAACAATACAAAGTGAAGCCCAGAATTAGCACAGCGAGGCCAGACCCCCTGACATGTTGGCGCTGTGTGATCCCTCTTCTCCTGACACCTTTGCTCCCTGTTCACAGCTCGGTGACTGCTGTAATCCTCTGTATATAGAAACATAAGCTCATATGTGTCTCACAAGACTCCGGCTGCCACAGGTCATCTTAAAGGAGCCTCCTGTTCTCTTGCTGCACTTTTTAAAGGGGTATTATCATTATCACAGTATTCTTGAACTTTGACCCCTGCCCATCCAATTACCACTGTCGAAGGCACTGCAAGTCTCAGCATGGTACCTAAACAATGGAATGGGAAAGTCATGGAAAGTAGTTGTTCTCATGGAAGCCGCACAGTTGTGTTGGTACACTTGGTTTGCATAGTTGGAGGAGGTCTCCTTCAAGGTTACAGCAAAAGTCCACACAAGAAGCGACAGCAGACCCCTCATCATATCCCCCAGTTGTTATAGCAGACCCCTCATCATATCCCCCAGTAGTGACAGGAGACCCCTCATCATATCCCCCAGTAGTCACAGCAGACCCCTCATCATATTTCCCAGTAGTGACAGGAGACCCCTCATCATATCCCCAAATAGTGACAGCAGTCCCTCATTACATCCCCACCAGTAGTGACAGGAGACCCCTCATCATATCCCCCCAATAGTGACAGCAGTCCCTCATTACATCCCCACCAGTAGTCACAGCAGATCCCTCTTCATTTCCCCCAGTAGTCACAGCAGACCCCTCATCATATCCCCCCAGTAGTCACAGCAGACCCCTCATCATATCCCCCCAGTAGTCACAGCAGGCCCCCCATCATATCCCCCAGTAGTGACCGCAGACCCCTCATTATATCCCCCCAGTAGTGACAGCAGACCCGTCATCATATTCCCCCAGTAGTCACAGCAGACCCCTCATCATATCCCTCCAGTAGTCACAGCAGACCCCTCATCATATCCCCCCAGTAGTCACAGCAGACCCCTCATCATATCCCCCCAGTAGTCACAGCAGACCCCTCATCATTTCCCCCCAGTAGTCAAAGCAGTCCCTTATCACTTGCATAGTAGTCACAGCAGATCCCTCATCATATCCCCCAGTAGTCACAGCAGACCCCTCATCATATCCCTCCAGTAGTCCCAGCAGTCCCTAATCACTTGCCCAGTAGTCCCAGCAGTCCTTCCTCCCCATAGCAATCACAGCAGGGCCGCCCTCCCCTCATACCCCGGCAGTCCCCTCGCGGCTCGGCCTGTCTTCTGAAGCCGTGGTGTCTTGCTGGCACTACACTGTTGCCAGGGGGCTTGGAGAACACAGCAGCTTCATCCTGTGTGTGACCGGCATTACAATCTTTCTATCTAAGAAAACTTTTTCTAGGAATAAAGAATTCAGAAGTTTTCTCCCCCTAACCAAATAGCATTGGGTGTTCTCTATTATATAGGAAATATAAATGCAGCAGAGCTCAGCTTTGTTTCTAGCCTGTACATCTGCGGACCACGTATCCATAACTATATACATGCCTAGTTGTTGGTTATTACCTATGATTGCTGTGCAGATGGCACGCTCAGCTCTGCTACATTGCTAGGGTCAGCATGAGAGCTGTGAGTGCTGTCATTATGCAGGTGCTGCTGTGTGTGCGCCTTGTGCTGTCCGGCCCTATGAATGGGGCCCTGTGCACCCGATCGGGGGGATCGCAGCTTCCCCTGCCCATGTTATTGCTCCTCTATAAATATCCCTGAAGTGGTGTCGGGCCGCACGGCGGTTTAGGATGTTTTTTCTGCTCCCGCAAATTCCTACTTCCAAGCGATGGACACAGAGCGGACTGTGTGCGGCTGAATGCCCCCTCTGTGCCCGACGCATACTTTGAGGGCTGGTGCAGAGTAAATACCTTGTAGGTAAGAGGAAAACAGCCTGACTTGCACAGACCCGCTCCTATATCCTGACCATACACAAATATATACAGCGGGGGGGCTGTCTCACATGTGCCTCCGGGGGCCCCGCACATAAGGTGCTCTGTGAGGGCACGAGGGTGACAGCACCATCCCAGCTCAGCACATAAGGTGCTCTGTGAGGGCAGGAGGGTGACAGCACCATCCCCAGCCCCGCACATAAGGTGCTCTGTGAGGGCACGAGGGTGACAGCACCATCCCAGCTCAGCACATAAGGTGCTCTGTGAGGGCAGGAGGGTGACAGCACCATCCCAGCTCAGCACATAAGGTGCTCTGTGAGGGCACGAGGGTGACAGCACCATCCCAGCTCCGCACATAAGGTGCTCTGTGAGGACAGGAGGGTGACAGCACCATCCCAGGGCCCGCACATAAGGTGCTGTGTGAGGGCAGGAGGGTGACAGCACCATCCCAGGGCCCGCACATAAGGTGCTCTGTGAGGACAGGAGGGTGACAGCACCATCCCAGCTCCGCACATAAGGTGCTCTGTGAGGGCACGAGGGTGACAGCACCATCCCAGCTCCGCACATAAGGTGCTCTGTGAGGGCACGAGGGTGACAGCACCATCCCCAGCCCCGCACATAAGGTGCTCTGTGAGGGCAGGAGGGTGACAGCACCATCCCAGCTCCGCACATAAGGTGCTCTGTGAGGGCAGGAGGGTGACAGCACCATCCCAGCTCCGCACATAAGGTGCTCTGTGAGGACAGGAGGGTGACAGCACCATCCCAGCTCCGCACATAAGGTGCTGTGTGAGGACAGGAGGGTGACAGCACCATCCCAGCTCAGCACATAAGGTGCTGTGTGAGGACAGGAGGGTGAAAGCACCATCCCAGCTCCGCACATAAGGTGCTCTGTGAGGGCACGAGGGTGACAGCACCATCCCAGCTCAGCACATAAGGTGCTCTGTGAGGACAGGAGGGTGACAGCACCATCCCAGCTCAGCACATAAGGTGCTGTGTGAGGACAGGAGGGTGACAGCACCATCCCAGCTCAGCACATAAGGTGCTCTGTGAGGACAGGAGGGTGACAGCACCATCCCAGCTCAGCACATAAGGTGCTCTGTGAGGGCAGGAGGGTGACAGCACCATCCCAGCTCAGCACATAAGGTGCTCTGTGAGGGTACGAGGGTGACAGCACCATCCCAGCTCCGCACATAAGGTGCTCTGTGAGGGCACGAGGGTGACAGCACCATCCCAGCTCCGCACATAAGGTGCTCTGTGAGGGCACGAGGGTGACAGCACCATCCCAGCTCAGCACATAAGGTGCTCTGTGAGGACAGGAGGGTGACAGCACCATCCCAGCTCCTCACATAAGGTGCTGTGTGAGGGCACGAGGGTGACAGCACCATCCCAGCTCCGCACATAAGGTGCTCTGTGAGGGCACGAGGGTGACAGCACCATCCCAGCTCCGCACATAAGGTGCTGTGTGAGGGCACGAGGGTGACAGCACCATCCCAGCTCAGCACATAAGGTGCTCTGTGAGGGCAGGAGGGTGACAGCACCATCCCAGCTCCGCACATAAGGTGCTCTGTGAGGGCAGGAGGGTGACAGCACCATCCCAGCTCCGCACATAAGGTGCTGTGTGAGGACAGGAGGGTGACAGCACCATCCCAGCTCCGCACATAAGGTGCTCTGTGAGGGCACGAGGGTGACAGCACCATCCCAGCTCCGCACATAAGGTGCTCTGTGAGGGCACGAGGGTGACAGCACCATCCCAGCTCCGCACATAAGGTGCTCTGTGAGGGCAGGAGGGTGACAGCACCATCCCAGCTCCGCACATAAGGTGCTCTGTGAGGGCACGAGGGTGACAGCACCATCCCAGCTCCGCACATAAGGTGCTCTGTGAGGGCACGAGGGTGACAGCACCATCCCAGCTCCGCACATAAGGTGCTCTGTGAGGGTACGAGGGTGACAGCACCATCCCAGCTCCGCACATAAGGTGCTCTGTGAGGACAGGAGGGTGACAGCACCATCCTATAAGTTGACTTAAAGGGGTTATCCAGGTTATGGACACTTTCTTCCAGAAACAGTGCCACTCTTGTCCTCGGTTTGGGTGTGATATTGCAGCTCAGTCTTATTGAAGTGTATGAAGATGAACTATAATACCACACACAACCTGAGGTTAAGAGTGGCGCTGTTTTGACAAGAAAGTAGCTGTGCTTTTTCTAACCCTGGATAACCCCTTTTATCTAGATCTGGTCTGTGTTTAGTTATCCTACAGCGCCATCACAGGAGGAATGAAGCATTACATGGTACCTGTTGTCCTGTAAGCATACTCCACCATGATGAGTCCAGCGATACATTAGTCATGTATCACTGATGATACGTGATATGTTATCTACTGGGTGTACACATACATGCTATCCCTCCCATCTCTACTACTCCTTTAGCATCCCGTCCTGCCGGATTGTATGAATTATTCCCTATGACTCTGACCTAGTTTACAGCCCATGTACTGGAGGCGTCATCACTATCCCGCTCCATGTGATGACTTGTGTGGTGTGTGGAGAGGGTGGAGCATACAGGGATGGTGGTAATGATGGGCGAGGACATAAGTATATGATGATTCCTGTCACCCAGTGTTTACAAGGATGTTAGCCCTCGGCTTTCCGGGAATGTTTTTTTTAGGCATATCATGAATGTTTTATGCCTTAAAATACAGTCTAAAAAACTGTGTAAACACAGCCACAGAGTCTTGGATACAATCCGTAGGGGGATGAAAAAAAATATAGCTGCTTTCTTCCAAGAACAGCGCCGCTCTTGTCCTCAGGTCGTGTGTGGTATTACAGCTCAGCTCCGTCTACTTCAATTCAAGTGAGCTGCAATACCCCACACAAGCTGAGGAGGAAAGTGGCGCTGTTTCTCTTCTTATCCTTGAGTACCTCTTTAATATGCATTGTTGTCATTCACTGACATCAAGCTGAGATCTTAAAAGTGGTTGAAGGAGGGGTGTCCTCAGCTTTTGGCCGTGCTCGGTCTTGTTTACATAGGGACTGCCCCGTCCGGAGAGACGCCTGGCAGGGGCCGAGGATCCGCACATAAAGGAAAGCAGCAACGCAAATGAATTTGTTTTCAGTCAGTCGGGTTTATTAGTGTAAATAATTGGTCCCAGATTTGTGCGATTCCAGGCGGCTTCCAGGGCCGTCAGCCTGGCACGGCTCCTGCTGGATGTGCGAGAGAGGAGGAGGAGGAGGAGCAGCCGCCTGATTGGAAACAGAGCGTGTGAGTGATACTTTGAAAGATGAAGCAGATGCTTCCTCTCCAGCTATTCCTGCCTTGTTTTTGGCAGTGATTCTGGATTTTTTTTTTTTCTTGAAGTGCTTCCTGCTCTTCTCACAATGTTGGAGATTCGGAAAGCTTCGTCCCGGGCGACTTGAGAAGAATATTTTTTTTTCTTCTCACTTTTGCATCCTCCTCATCATCGGGGCGGTGTAGTTTCTCACTGGAGGTAACATTTCTTGCACTTTCTTCTTCTTCTTCCTTACGACAAGTCTGGAGAACGCGGAGAAGAGGGATCAGCGCCGGGGGAGCGCTCGCCACCACCGCCTCTCCCTGTTTTCTAACTTTTTTTTTCTTCCTGGTGGAGTCGTGGAGCAGGACCCATGTGGTAGGAGTATCAGGAGGACTGCCTGGGGAACGGTTCCGGCCTGACAAAGAGGCTGGGGTGGGGAGGAGGGCTTGTTCCTGCCTTACAATAAGGATTTTTTTTTTTTTAACACACTTTAAAGGGGAGTTGTAAACTTTGGGTGCAAACTTTTTTTTAAAGAAATTTTAAGATTTTTCAGTTTTTTTTATATTTAGAATCCCTTACATTGTTATCGAGTGGCTCTCTAGCTGTTGCAAAAGTACAACACCCATCATGAACAGAGAGATGAAGGTGGTCCAAGCATGATGGGAGTTGTAGTTTTGCCACAGAAGTTTGGGGAACACCATGGTGCATTCTACTTTAAAAATGATTTTCTATTAATTTATTGATGAGATATATATATATATATATATATATATATATATATATATATATATATATATATATATATATATATATATATAGTTGATAGGTGATGAATTGGAGAAAAAAAAAGTTCATATTATTTTTTTTAAGTTTAATTAACTTTCTGTCCATATCAGTGCTAGTTTGGGTTTGCTGTTTAACATATCCGCTTTAAAGCCAAAGTATCATCTAAAAAAAAAAAACTTCTGACAAGTCATAGCGACGTGTCAGAAGTGTGCATTGGCCGTGGTGCTGAGACCCTCGACGATCGCTAGAAAGAAGCCCCTTCTTCTCTACCAGCGATCTGCATTATAATGGGAGCCTATGGGACTTCCGGTAGGTGGGATTGCCAGAAGTTCCTTAGGCTTGCCTTGTAGTTCCGTAGACTACTTGTATTAGCAGTTACAGCGGAGATGAAGCGGAGCGCGGCTGCCGATCGGAGTGGGTCTCTGCATCGGACCCCCAACGTTTTTTTTAATGATAGTTACACTTTAAAGAAAAAAAACGTGGTCCGTTGTTTGCCGTCAGTTTGGGTTTGTTTTCCTCTGACTTCATAGCAAAAATAAAAAGCAAATGGAGACGGAACCTTTTTAATTTTTCATGTTTTAGCGTTAAAAAAAACCTGGTTGACAATGGTTTTCTGGACGTTAAAAGTAACTATTTAAAAAACGATCTGTTAGACGGACTGTAGGAACGCAGTGTGAACCCAGCCTTACCCCTAATCCTGTGACTTTTAGAACAAGATTGGAACAAATTGTATCTGACTAAAAAGTACCAAATTGTGTGGAAAATTCTGTGAATTTCACTAAAAACAAAACAAAAAATAATAATAAATTAAGATTAGAACTAATTGGAACAAAAATTATTTCATTGCAATTTAACTTTTTTTTTTATACGCTTTAAAAAACTGCTGGTGTTAGACCACCAGGGTGTGATCTGATAGCTCTTTGAGCATCACCAGTCGGAATGTATGAAGCTGAGCTGTGGTATATAGATCCTTTCTTACAAGAACAGCGCCACCCCTGTCCTCAGGTTGTGTGTGGTATTACAACTCAAATCCATATACTTTAATGAAACTGAGCTGCAAAACCCAACACCCAAGTGGCCATGTTTTTCTAAGCCTGGAAAACCCCTTTATGCCACTGTCATAGGCAGCAGAGCTTGTAGCACCGGTTTTGCCCAGATGGTAGGCGCACACTTCAGGATAAGTACTACAGCTGTGACTGTCATGGTCCGCTGGGAGTTGTAGTTTTGTAAACGCTGGGAAGTCACAGGTTCACAGGTTGGAAAACTCTGTATTCAGCGTTAAGGTAATAGCAGGTCTCAGTATGGTGGTGTGTGAATTTATTCTCATTGGTGCCACATGCAGAGGTAGCAGAGCTCAACTTGTGAACTGTTTGTGTTTTTTGTGATTGATCTGCTTTATTGGGGACATGGGGTACCTGCAGCTGTGCTGCTTTGGGGGCAGAGATGACCCCCGTCTGTGCTGCTCTGGGGACACGGGCGACCCCCGTCTGTGCTGCTCTGGGGACAGGGGCGACCCCCGTCTGTGCTGCTCTGGGGACACGGGCTATTCTCCCCCTACTGTGCTGTGTTGGGGATACAGACAACTGCTACCTCCCAGCTCTGCTACATCAGTTATATTGATGTCATTGCTCCCTGTGTGACGAAACCCCTTTGTTACGCAGCTCCATTAGAATCAATGGACAGAGATGTCACAGAGGGGAGGGGGAGGTCCGCCTCCAGTGCTTCAGGCCGGCCTGGTACCCAGGAATAGACTGGCACTGTGCGCGGGAACCGGGCAGCGATTCAAAAAAGAGACCACAGCACTGGCATCTCCGCACCGGTTTATTCATGTATCACTGTTGGTTTTTTTTTGTTTTTTTTTGCAGAAATCAACAGTCCAGGCGATTTTAAGAAACGTTGTAATTGGGTTTATTAGCCAAATCTGCCATTATCTGCATTCAAAAAGATTTTCCCCTAGTCCCCTCCCTTTCTCTCTCTCATCTACTTCTCATTATCAGGAAATATGACTCTTTTACATCAGCCCTGTCTGTTCTATGGAGAGGGGTGGGGGTAGATTAGTCGCCAGCAGAGAGCAGAGAACAAAGCATTACACAGTGGGAGCTGTGTGAAAGCCTGTATTCAGAGGGCAGAGAGGTCAGTGCTCACTTCAGAGAAGAGAGCCTGTGATGTAAATTAACTCTTTGTTGTCCTATTTTGGAGCCTCATCTCCTTCCACCCCTCCCTTCTCCATAGAGAACAATGAAGACAGAGGGAGAGCTTCAAACTGCTTTTTCATGATAAAAATGCATTTTTCGGCTATTAAACCCAGTTACAAAGTTTCTTAAAATCATCTGTACTAAAAAAAAAAAAAAAAAATGTAAATCACAGTGAAACTTTAAAGCGATGTACCTGAGATGTTATCAGCGAATACACTTAGTCCAGTGGAGGCTGCAGTTTCATGTGATTTGTAAAAGGGTTTTCCTGTCTTATTGCTGGGATATGTGTTTTCTGTATCACCCCATTGATATGTCAGACCACCATGGATCCTGGATACTAATAAACATTGTTAAAACGGTATTCCCCCCCCCAAAAAAATTATTTTTGCATGAATACGTTGCCCACCCATAGCTTTCCATCTTTCCATTATAAACTTATTATGGAATCTGGACAGTTTTGCTGCTATCTAGATGCATTAACCCCCCCCTCCCCCCACACCGAATGCATAGAATCATCAGCTCTCAGTCCAACCCTGACACCCTCCCTGCTTCTGGCTCCCACCCTCCGAGACGGCATTACGTGTCTCAGTCTCTTCAATGGGCCGGGTTAGCGCTTCTACCCCCGTCCACTGAAGAGAGGGAGGACAGTGAGACAGTCACAGCTGCTGCTGCTGTTCACTGTCTGCCTCACTAACAGCACCCAGAGCTCACCCGCCCCACACCCCCCACCCGGAGTGTATCCACCCCCCGCAGCTCACCCGTTGGCCTGTGAGTGCAGCGCCCCCCCTCCCCACCCCCCAAAGCGATCTCCCGGTGACCCCCGTCCCCCTCCCTACAGCGCGATCTCCAGGTGCTCCCGCAGCTACCCTCCATCGCCGATCCCTCCCTCCTGCGTCTCACCCGGCAGAAGCTGTGGCTTTCCCAGTTCTTGCAGAACTACAACTCCCAGCATGCTCAGCCTTCTCTCCGTGCATGCAGGGAGTTGTAGTTCTGCCCGAGCTGAGAGAGCCACAGATAGAAGATCCGGCATGTAAGTGCCTGTGATCCGGTCCCCGGCCGCCTGCCCCCACCATGTAATGATGTGGGGGCGCATCTCACCCGGCCGGCCGCATCATTCACCCGCACATCTCCCCCGGCCACCCGCATCGCCACCCCCGCACTGGCGTCCCAACCGGCTGGCCGCATCAGCAACCGGGTGAGATGCGGCGGGGGGTTGCTGATGCGGCCGGCCGGGTGAGATGCGGCGGGGGGTTGCTGATGCGGCCGGCCGGGTGAGATGCGTGGGGGATTGATGCGGCTGGCAGGGTGAGATGCGCGGGGGATTGATGTGGCCGGCCGGACGGGTGAGATGCGCGGCGGATTGATGCGGCCGGCCGGGTGAGATGCGCGGGTGATTGATGCGGCCGGCCGTGTGAGATGCGCCCCCACATCATTACATGGTGGGGGCAGGCGGCCGGAGACCGGATCACAGGCACTTACATGCCGGCTCTTCTACCTGTGGCTCTCCCGGCTCGGTCAGAACTTCAACTCCCTGCATGCACGGAGAGAAGGCTGAGCATGCTGGGAGCTGTAGTTCTGCAAGAACTGGGAAAGCCACAGCTTCTGCCGGGTGAGACGCAGGGGGGAGGGATCGGCGATGGAGGGTAGCTGTGGGAGCACCTGGAGATCGCGCTGTAGGGAGGGGGATGGGGGTCGCCGGGAGATCGCTTTGGGGGGTGGGGAGGGGGGGCTGCACTCACAGGCCAACGGGTGAGCTGCGGGGGGGTGGATACACTCGGGGTGGGGGGATACAGGGTGCGGGGCGGGTGAGCTCTGGGTGCTGTTAGTGAGGCAGACAGTGAACAGCAGCAGCATCTGTGACTGTCTCAATATCCTCCCTCTCTTCAGTGGACTGGGGTAGAAGCGCTAACCCAGCCCATTGAAGAGACTGAGACACGTGATGCCGTCTCGGAGGGTGGGAGCCAGAAGCAGGGAGCGTGTCAGGGTTGGACTGAGAGCTGATGATTCTATGCATTCGCTGGGGAGGGGGGGGGGGGTGAATGCATCTAGATAGCAGCAAAACTGTCCAGAATCCATAATAAGTTTATAATGGAAAGATGGAAAGCTATGGGTGGGCAACGTATTCATGCAAAAATAATTTTGGGGGGAATACCCCTTTAATTTGCCCATCCTGGTGCCTAGTAGCGCCACTCTGGGGTCCTGTTTACAGCTGCCGGTGACCTTTAGCTCAACTAGCATCGTCACGGCCTTGCTGAGTGATCACCCGCTCGGCCAATCACTGATTGAGGAGGGACACCGCTCCAGTCACTGACTGTCTGAGCGGGTGATCGCTCAGCAGAGCCGTGACGTGGCAGCTGGAAGAGCCTAGTATGTGACATGAAGATGACAGCTGGCGATGGTGAACGGGACCTGGGAACAGCACAACAGAGGCACGAGGACGGGTGAGTTGACTTCACATACTCACCCCTGCCCGCCTGCCATTTTTGCTTTTCTTGGGATTTCCTCTTTGAGGAAGAGGACACAGTGTGAGGTTAGTTGGGGGAAAGATCAGAAGCAATGCAAATATTACATTACTGAAAGAGTAGTAGATGCTTGGAACAAACTTCCAGCAGATGTGGTTGCTAAATCTACAGTAAGTGAATGTAAACCTGCATGTGATAAACATACATCTATCCTAAGATAATAAGAAGGGAAATACTAAAAGGGCAGACTAGGTGGACCCAGTGGTCTTTTTCTGCCGACAGTCTTCTATGTTTTTATGTGGCTAAATGCTTCACCAGCACCGCATTTTTCTTCTAACTTGAAGCTTTGCTACAGTGTCTCAGCCTGGAGTACAAGTTTAGCTCACAGAGCATTGTCTGGGTACAGTTCTATCTATGCTATGAGAAGTATTAGGTTGCACCAGTTTTTTAATCTCCAGATATAGATGTCGTTCACTGTCGGCAAGCAGAGATACTGAGGATAATGAAGCCAATTAGAAATCCCGGGACCTCAGTATAACGATGTGGTGTCCGTATAGTGTCCTGGGGCTGTAGACTCGCTGTACCCGCTGTCAGAGGTGCGATAACTCATCGCTGTATACATTAACATTGTGAGTTATAAATCAGTCCCTCCAGGACTGTGGGGGCTCACCCGGCACGTAGGGCGACCTGGGGATGGCGCTGTGGGTGACGGTGGGCATTGCACTGGCCTGAATGACAAACTTGCCTTCTTATTTCCTTCCTTTTCTTTATTTAATGACATTATTTACAGATTAACCACATGGGCACGAAGCAGAAACCATGGCTGCAATTAGTATGCCAGCCTGCCCAGCGCCGTCGTCTCGGAGACGCATAAAAGGGTCTTTGTGGTCCCGGCTGAACCGTAAACCATTCCTGGTACAAGGATTAGTGATCACCTAGCAACACAATCCTCGCTCCCCGTCCCTGCCCAGACCTGGTCCCCGGCCAGCCTGCACTTGTGGTTTCCCATGTTGAGGTCTGTGGATTCCTCTCCGCTCCTACTGAGGACTCGTCTTGTAGACTTCTCAGTGTTAATAGCAGTGCCTGGAAAAGCTGGGTGACTACTAATATGGCTGCTGCCTGTTCCCATTATACTAGGGGTTATGGGTACTTCTCTTCCAGTATGGCTGTGCACCAGCAGGGAGAGCAGGGTCACTATTAGTATCACCATGCACCAAGAAGACCCTGTATAAGACTTGCCTTCAAGATCGCTGATGTGGTCAATGTGCACCAGCAGGGAGTGCAGGAGAAGAGACATTGTGGGCGGTTCTCTGTCAATATCACTGTGCACCAGCAGGGAGTGCAGGAAGAACGACATTGTGGGTAGTTCTTTATCAGTATCACTGTTCAGGAGGAGAGCATTGTGGGTGGTTCTCATTTATTATCATTGTGCACCAGCAGGGGGTGCAGGAGCATAGACAATGGGGGAGATTTATCAAACATGGTGTAAAGTGAAACTGGCTCAGTTGCCCCTAGCAACCAATCAGATTCCACCTTTCATTTTCCAAAGAGTCTGTGAGGGATGAAAGGTGGAATCTGATTGGTTGCTAGGGGCGACTGAGCCAGTTTCACTTTACACCATGTTTGATAACAGTCAGGATGAAGCTAGAAGAGGATCTTGGTAACTAAACTCTCTTGCACCAGCAGGAGGGGGGATCAGTTTCACATTTCCTCCACCAGGGGGCACTGTACTAGACACTTGCTGCATGAGTAATACTTTATATTGGAACGTTAATGAGGCTTTACTGTTGATGAGGAAATGAAGATGTGATTGCTATTAGTGTATGAGGCATGTAATAATGGGGAGGACAGTGCCAGCCTAATCCCTGCCAGGTGAACTCCTCCGTACACTCCGGGCACTGCTGTGGAGGCTGCCATCTCTGATCCTAGGAGCGATATGCCAACCCCGGGCAGAAGTAATGCCATCAGTATGCAGGTCAGCCTGATGTCTCCACCATTATCCCAGGTTATGGAGAGATATAGATTATTTAGGGTAAAGTGTGTGATTCAGCGGTGTGTAACCCTATCCGTATATGTATGCAGAGTGCGTAACCCTATCCGTATATGTTATAGCCCTATTTCACGGAACGATTATCGTTCATAGACTCGCTCCAACGACCGCTCGTTAACGAGCACTTAACGATTTTTTTAAGCGAACGATAACACATAATACGTGTGGGAACGTTAACACTATCTGTAGTGTAACGATTTTTTTGCGGTCGTTACATGGTCGTGGGGAAATGTAGGTAGACATTTCAAGAACGACTGAAAGATTTTTTTATTCAACGAAAAGATTAGCAAATTATTGTTGAAAGACCAACGATTTTTTTTTCGACATGTTGAAAAAAAATAGTGAACGACTCAACGACGATTTTGCTGTTGTTGTTCGCTCGTTTACAGCTGTTCCACAGAACGAATATCGTTAACAAGCGGTCGTTTGAATGATTTTATGAACGATAATCGTTCGAAAAAGTTCAGTGGAATAGGGCCTTTACCCTATCCGTACATGTATGCACAGTGTGGAGGTGGACTGGAGGTTGAGGACTAGGCCACATGATGGCTGTAGGTTTCCCGCCTATATATAGTTCTCTTTTCTTGTGTAGCCGCTCTCGGTTTTATAGCTGTGATGTATTGGTGATTTTCCCAGTGTGATATATATTCGAATACATTTGTTTCCTAGAAGTAAAACTTGTACCTAGTCAGGAAGTGAGTCTCGATTTACTGCCTTGTTGCAAAACATCCATGTAATCCTCTGCCTTGGCCCATTCTGATGTCTGTGTATTTACCTGAATGGTATAAGTTTATCATAACTATAACCAGATGTAGAAGCAGGGATTGGGGTAAAGATTTATTTATTTAGGGGTGGTCTTACCTAAATCCTGTCAGATTTCCTATTTCCGTATGTATATCCCTGCAGTTTGTCCTTGGTTACTTTGGAAGCCTGACTGGCGGTCTAGTTACTTTACAAGTCTAGTGGTTAGTTTAGGAGCCTGGTCTGGGACTCTGGCCAATTGAAAAGTTTGGACTGGGATCCTGCTTAGGCTAGGTTCACACTGCGTTTTTAGCATCCGTTTAACGGATCCATTTTTTAGCGGTCAAAAAAGTAGTGTCAACAGTACTTTATTGTGCGTAAAAAAAAACGCATCCGTTTTGATCCGTTTTTTTTATAATGGAAGTCAATGGAAAAACGGATCAAAAAACGGATGCACACAAATGCATCCGTTTTTTGAAAAAAACTGATCCGTTAAACGGATGCTAAAAACGCAGTGTGAACCTAGCCTTAGTTCAGGATTCTGGTCAGGTGGTCTGGTTGGTTGAGCAGTTCAAGCTCGTGGCCCTGGTTAGTTTTGGAGTCTTCTCTGAGGTCTGAATTCACATAGGGGTCTGGTTAGTTTAGCTGTCTTGTCTAGATGTCTAGTTAGTTTAAAGTGTCTGATCTGATGGTCTGGTTAGTTAAGCAGTTTTGGCTGGCGGTCCTGGTTAAAGGGGTGATCCAGCGCTACAAAAACATGGCCACTTTTCCCCCTACTGTTGTCTCCAGTTCAGGTGCAGTTTGCAATTAAGCTCCATTTACTTCAATGGAACTGAGTTTCAAAACCCCACCCAAACTGGAGACAACAGTAGGGGGAAAGTGGCCATGTTTTTGTAGGGCTGGATAACCCCTTTAAGGCCCTATTACACCGATAATCGTCCCATGTAAAGGTGCGTTGAGACGAAACGATAATTGGCCCGATCGTACGATTAACGATGTTGGAGTACCGATTTTTTTTTTTCATAACGATCAGCGTTTAGACGGTACGATATATCGTACGGAAAATCCGTTTTGCGATCGCTTAAGCCTATCTCACACATTGGTTAAATCAACGAACGACTGTTTACACGGAACGATGTGCGAATTTTTTGTGAACAATGATTTGAGAACATGTTGAAAGATCAAAATGAACGATTTCTCGTTTGTCGTTTGATCGTTCGCTGCGTTTACACGTACGATTATCGTTCGAATTCGGTCGTTATTGCGCAGATTCGCACAATAATCGTTACATGTAAACGCACCCTTAGAGAAGGCAATGATCAGCCGATATGAACGATGTTCGCTGATCGTTGAAAGACAAACGACTGTGATAGCAACGATCTGTTGCCATTTCTCCGTAAAATAGGAGTGGCGCCAGCAGACCGCCGCTATCCTCTATGGGCTGCCCGGACCATTTAGCGGTCACCTGGGCAGCTTCCTGCGGACCCCTGTACTCACACGCTCGCTGCCGCCGCGTGTAATAGCAGCGGCAGGGGACGAGGAGCAAACGGGCGCTCATAATATTCGTTTGTTCCTTTATTCGCCCCGTGTAATAGGGGATCTAGTTTAGGAGTCTGGTCTGAGGTCGGAACTCATATGGGTCTGGTCTGGCCCTCTGGTTAGTTTAGGGGTCTGTTCTGGGCATTGATTCTTTACAATCTCCATTTTCTTCTAAGTTGAACCATCTGAGCTGGTAAATGTGGGGTCACGGTTTGGTATGGGCCCCCCCCCGGCAGCTACATATGACAGCGGCTGTATCAGAATTGGACAGAGTGTATTGTAAGCTGTAGGATCCTGGGGTGCGGTCTCATCCATCATACAGCAGACCTGCCTCTGCATCCTGCTCTCTGTATGACTATATACTATGACAGCGGTGTGACCAGAGCCTCAGCCGCGCAGCTATCTCTGTACAAGCATTTTATGAGCACATACCATACTTATTAATACTGTGATAATATTATTGGTCCTATTATATTTATTACTCTATTATTTTGTATTGTTATTCTTCCTAATACTATCACCTATTGAGACACACATCATTTTTATTGTTTTTTTACCCTACCTTTAATACAGTCACCATTATATTCTTGTAAATCCCCCTGTGACCCTGCCTATCCTAACCTCTGGCCTTCTCTTTCAGATCGCCTTCTCTCAGCACAGTAACTTTATGGACTTGGTACAGTTCTTTGTCACGTTTTTCAGGTAGGACTTCCATGTAACTTTGTGTGTGTGTGATTTACATGGCTACGCCCCAGGTTATTGTCTTGTGGGGTACCTGTATAATTGACGCTGAGGTCGTTCCTTATATATCCTGATTTTTTTTGTAGCCTTTAATTATAAGAAATAGTGTTTCACAGGAGGTGTGACTAAGGGAGGTCTAAGAGCAGAGTTATTGTGCAGAGTTGGCGCAATGCCTGTGTCTGTGGTGTAGAAACATTCATCCCGGGCCGTGGAAAAAACAAATCTCGTCCATCCCATGAGTTTCCTAAAAAGCAGAACAGGCAACACTATTGAGTCATGTGTCCTATTGTTTACATATACAAATTCACAGCTATTTGCTGCCACCTAGTGGTGTCTTGTACTTATTACACTGGAGATAAGAATGCATTTACTTTAATATCTGTATACACCTATACTTTTATTTCATTTTGCAGTTGTTTCCTCTCTTTGCTCCTGGTGGCCGCTGTGGTTTGGAAAATTAAGCAGAGTTGTTGGGCATCAAGGCGGCGAGAGGTAAGACACATCAGTCCTTTCTTATACTCTGTTTATTAAGGTGGGGGAGTCAGGAGTTTCTTTACTTAGCTTAGTCACTTGTAATTGCCGTTTTTATAGTGACAGTGACTGATCGGTGGCTTATCGAAACCAGTCTGAACAGGTCCTGGAGCTAAACGTCACTTAACTCCAAGGATTCTGCCACTCCTATTGATTTATCACTGAATGAAAGTGGATGGATGGGTTTAGTAAAAACTGCATTGCTCTAGTCCATAGGTTGTGCCTTGTATTGCAGCTCAGTGCAGTCCTTTTCCGGTAAATATAGCTATGCTGCAATACCAGTCACAGCCTTTGGAGAAGAGGGGTGCTGTTTCTGCATAAAGAAATCTTGTTTTATCTCCTAAACACATGCTGTAATAGAAATCGCTCACCTCTGTGGGTCTGTACTGTACATATCTCACTTAGCGTATCACATAGTGTGTTACATCCTTTCTGCTGGAAGGGAGGAGACATCTCAACCAGCTGGATGGGTTTCTCCCATATGTGTTGAGTTTATTCTTGTTATTTCACAAGGAGGTTGTTGTGTGTAAGAGATGAAACATGGATGCTAGGAGATTGTCCTCTATTAGAGGGACAGGATGACCCAAAATTATTTTAGTTTAGATGTGTAAACGGTTCATTATGATGTCATTTAGGCTTCTCAGACATTAGCAGCCGCTCTCAGATAACTACCAACCCTCTCTGTGACATCGCTGTGTGGCCCGTCATATAACCAGTCTAATCTGTGACCTCGCCAGTCCTCCAAATAACCAGTCCCCTCACTGTGACATCACCAGTCCTCCCCAGATAACCTGTCCTCCCTGTGACATCACTAGTCCTCCCCAGATAACCTGTCCCTGCTGTGACATCACTAGTCCTCCCCAGATAATCAGTCCTCTCTGTGACATCACGAGCCCCCCCTTAGATAACCTGTCCCCCTGTGACATCACCAGTCCTCCCCAGATAATCAGTCCTCCCTGTGACATCACCAGTCGTTCCCAGATAACCAGTCCTCCCTGTGACATCACCAGTCCTCCCCAGATAACCAGTCCTCCCTGTGACATCACCAGTCCTCCCCAGATAACCAGTCCTGTCTCTTAACATCACCAGTCCTCCCCAGATAACCAGTCCTCCCTGTAACATCACCAGTCCTCCCCAGATAACCAGTCCTCCCTGTGACATCACCAGTCCTCCCCAGATAACCAGTCCTGTCTCTAACATCACCAGTCCTCCCCAGATAACCAGTCCTCCCTGTGACATCACCAGTCCTCCCCAGATAACCAGTCCTCCCTGTGACATCACCAGTCCTCCCCAGATAATCAGTCCTCCCTGTGACATCACAAGTCCTCCCCAAATAACCAGTCCTCCCTGTGACATCACCAGTCCTCCCCAGATAACCTGTCTTGTCTCTAACATCACCAGTCCTCCCTAGATAACCAGTCCTGTCTCTAACATCACCAGTCCTCCCCAGATAACCAGTCCTGTCTCTAACATCACCAGTCCTCCCCAGATAACCAGTCCTGTCTCTAACATCACCAGTCCTCTCTAACATAACCAGTCCTCCCCAGATAACCTGTCCTCCCTGTGACATCACCAGTCCTCCCCAGATAACCTGTCCTCCCTGTGACATCACTAGTCCTCCCCAGATAATCTGTCCTCTCTGTGACATCACCAGTCCTCCCCAGATAACCAGTCCTCCCTGTGACATCACCAGTCCTCCCCAGATAACCAGTCCTCCCTGTGACATCACCAGTCCGTCCCAGATAACCAGTCCTCTCTGTGACATCACCAGTCCTCCCCAGATAATCAGTCCTCCCTGTGACATCACCAGTCCTCCCCAGATAATCAGTCCTCCCTGTGACATCACCAGTCCTTCCCAGATAACCAGTCCTCCCTGTGACATCACCAGTCCTTCCCAGATAACCAGTCCTCCCTGTGACATCACCAGTCCTCCCCAGATAACCAGTCCTCCCTGTGACATCACCAGTCCTCCCCAGATAACCAGTCCTGTCTCTAACATCACCAGTCCTCCCCAGATAACTAGTCCTGTCTTTAACATCACCAGTCCTCTCTAACATCACCAGTTCTCCCCAGATAACCAGTCCTCCCTGTGACATCACCAGTCCTCCCCAGATAACCTGTCCTCCCTGTGACATCACTAGTCCTCCCCAGATAATCTGTCCTCTCTGTGACATCACCAGTCCTCCCCAGATAACCAGTCCTCCCTGTGACATAACCAGTCCTCCCCAGATAACCAGTCCTCCCCAGATAACCAGTCCTCCCTGTGACATCACCAGTCCTTCCCAGATAACCAGTCCTCCCTGTGACATCACCAGTCCTCCCCAGATAACCTGTCCTCCCTGTGACATCACCAGTCCTCCCCAGATAACCTGTCCCCGCTGTGACATCACTAGTCCTCCCCAGATAATTTGTCCTCTCTGTGACATCACCAGTCCTCCCCAGATAACCAGTCCTCTCTGTGACATCACCAGTCCTCCCCAGATAACCTGTCCTGTCTCTAACATCACCAGTCCTCCCCAGATAACTAGTCCTGTCTCTAACATCACCAGTCCTCTCTAACATCACCAGTCCTCCCCAGATAACCTGTCCTCCCTGTGACATCACCAGTCCTCCCCAGATAATCTGTCCTCTCTGTGACATCACCAGCCCTCCCCAGATAACCAGTCCTCTCTGTGACATCACCAGCCCTCCCTAGATAACCTGACCTCTATGTGACATTACTAGTCCTCCCTAGATAACCTGACCCCTCTGTGACATCACCAGCCCTCCCTAGATAACCTGACCTCTATGTGACATTACTAGTCCTCCCTAGATAACCTGACCCCTCTGTGACATCACCAGCCCTCCCAAGGTAACCCGACCTCTCTGTGAAATCACCAGCCCTCCCTTTCCAGGTAAACCAGTCCTTCTTACCTTTTGACCTTCATTTTGTGGCACACCTGCTTCTTCCCAAAACAGCACCACATCTGTCCACAGGCTATGTGTGGTATTGCAGCTCTGATCTATATATCCTGCAAACCATCTCCTGGAGCAGCTGGGATGTGACTGCTGAAGCCGTATCCAGTATATTACAGAGGGTAATGAGGGTGACGATGGGGTCCTGCCCGCACTAGTAGATAATATGATCACAGACATGACATATGTATTGTTCTATGGCTTCCTGCCTCTTGGGAAGGTCGTGTTCAGAGTTTTGCACAGACAATTGCAGCTAACAAATGGCATTGTGTCTTGTATCCTGCGGTCCTAGCTTTTATTTCCCCGCATGGTCAGGCTTCATTGCCTTTCTCATCATCGCTTCCTCGCCTTTCTCATCATCGCTTCCTCAGATGTCACCTTGGCCAAGCAACCGTCTGGCCGTCAGGTCCTTGTTGTAGAGTCTGCAACTTGTTCTGGACTGGTGTGAACTTTGACCCTCGGGGGCTTTATCAGTGCGTCTGTACATGCAGATAGACCATGACACAGCAGTCGCTGTCTCACACTGTATACAAGTGTCTACTACTCCCAGTATGCCCTGACAGCCTCATGCTGCACAGTCAGCTGTACTCTGTTCTATATCCTATATCCCTCCATCCCAATATATACAGACCGCCTTTGGCCTAGAGTTTGGCTGCAGTTTAGCATCGCCTCCTTGACTGAAGCCTGAGCTCTGAGCGTGATCTAGAGCTGACTGACAGCGTGATCTAGAGCTGACAGAGTCCTTAAAGCTGCTGACAGATCCTTTTAGAGGACGAGGAAAGAAAGAAAAACATACTGTACAGGGAATTGATCACTAGGTTTATGGTGCCTTAAATGAAGACAGCATAAACTAGTGACAGAAATGCTGAGCAAATTAGTGTATCACTTGTATAATTCCGCTCAGCCATTCTCCTAATATGCAGGAGAATAGGATTCTTGCCAGAGCTTCTGTAGAACTACAGGTCCCAGCAAGCTGCTATCAGTCCAAATCAGAAACTGTGTGACCTGATATATTGAAGGTAGGGAGAGAGGTAGATGGGAGGGAGGATAATATTGAAGGTAGGGAGAGAGGTAGATGGGAGGGAGGATACAGAGTTAGACAGAGGAGAGAGAAAAATCATCCAGCTTACAGCAGAGGCAGGGGCGCTGCAAGGGGAGGCTGAGGAGGGGGGACGCACATGGCCAGACAAAGGTCACAGGTCACCACACTACCTGGGAAGCTGCTGAACTCCGCAGCTGAAACACACACACACCCTGATTGATTTATGACCTGATCACACACAGGTCGGCAGGCTGCAGTGTTCTCTTCCCACACGCTGTCTCCCTGTCACAGAGCTAGCCGAGGGAGCGGGCGTGTCATCCCATTGAAGAGAGAGAGGAGGACACGTGATCCTGACTCCAAAGGTGGGGGCCAGGAGGAAGGAGCGTGTCGGCCTGGACTCCAGTTAGTTTATTTTGTGAATACTGAGGGGGTTAATAGGCAGGAATAGCTCCAAAACGGCTCCAAACAGGTAATTACTTGCTTTGAGCAATATATTGAGCTAGGGGTGGACTTTTAAACACTGCAAAAAAAGATTTTGGGGGGAATACCCCTTTAAAGATTAGTTAAAGGGGTTATCCAGCGCTACAAAAACATGACCACTTTTTCCCCTCTCTTGTTTCCAGATTGGGTGGGGTTTGGAACTCGGTTCCATTGAAGTAAATGGAGCTTAATTGCAAACCACACCTGAACTGGAGACAAGAGAGGGGAAAAAGTGGCCATGTTTTTGTAGCGCTGGATAACCCCTTTAAAGGTATAGTTCACCAAGTAATGTTTTCTTTTAAATCAACTCAAATGCCAGAGATTTGTAATTTATCTCTATTAAAAAAAGATCAAGCCTTCCAGTACTTATCAGCTGCTGGATGTCATGCAAAGAGGGGTATACATTCCAGTATGGAGGGAAGAAGAGGTTTTCTATGGGGATTTGCCACGGCTCTGGACAGTTCCTGACATGGACAGAGGTGGCAGCAGAGAGCACTGTGTCACCCTGGAAAGAATACACCACTTCCTGCAGGACATACAGCAGCTGATAAGTATCAGAAGACTTGAGATCTTTTATTAAAAGTAAATTATAAATGGCACTTTCTTAGACCGGTTGATCTGAAAGAAGAAAATTGTAAACTACCTCTTTAACTATCCGTTTTAGCCTATATGTTCTGGTTAGAATTACATGTAATGCTGAGCTATGCAAAGGATAGTAAACCTTCTCTCCATCGCCATCTATAGGCCGCTACTCTATGAGTTAATATGCGACCAACTAGTTTTCTTCTATGAAAACTCTCCAGGTTCCCCTGTGTCGGCCATGTTTTTTCTTGTCGCCAACTCCAGATCCTTGCTGAGATTTATTCACAGGTCCTTCTCCTCTTCAGTAACGTCTCCCTCTCTCCTCCTCTATAACTCACTGTAACAGGAAGCCACTTACTCGCCTCTCTTAATGACTTACAAATGTTTCTCAGACTTAATTATCAATAAATAATTCATAGTTTTTCTCCACCGGACTAGTAAAATCGGCCTGGTGCGGCCCGGTGCAGGGTCATAAAGCCGCCATGAATTATACATGGAGGAGCCCCATAGCGGACTGATCGATACCTCTCCAAATGTGCGGCGGCTGCTGCTCCTCAGAAAACGTCATTGTGTATTTATCTGCAGTCTGGGCCGAAATAACAAGGAACCTGTCCGAAAGTTCTGTAATCCTCCAAGTGTGTTCTGTGCTGTCCTGCATCCTGGGAGATGTCGCTGTGTCCATCACACTACTATGCAGAGAGGGTCCATGTAGGCTTCTTATTATGTGGCATGTCATCTGTTGCAGGACTACAACTCCAAACATGCCTATTGGGGCTGTCTGACTATGCTGGGAGTTGTAGTCAGAGATTGTGGCTTTAGAGGCTGCCGCTTCCTTCTTGTCCTCCAGCTTTTACTAAATACTTCTGGTTGCTGTGTCATAAATGATATGGCGGAGCACCTCTGTCCATGTCAGGGACTGTGCAGAGCAGCAGCAAATCCCCATAGAAAACTCCAGACTGGAAAGAGTACCATTTCCTGCAGGACATACATATAAGGGTAACATATACTAGAAAATGTACCTGGCGCTGCCCGGGTACAAAGTGTCAGTGTGTAGGTGCCCTGGATGTAGCAGGCACTAGTTTCCTCATAGAGGTGAGGAGCCTCTCCTCTCCTCTGGCACATGCACTGCTCACCCCTCCTCTCCTCTGGCATGTGCACTGCTCCCCCCTCCTCTCCTCTGGCACGTGCACTACTCCCCCCTCCTCTCCTCTGGCACGTGCACTACTCTCCCTCCTCTCCTCTGGCACGTGCACTGCTCCCCCCTCCTCTCCTCTGGCACGTGCACTGCTCCCCCTCCTCTCCTCTGGCTCGTGCACTGCTCCCCCCTCCTCTCCTCTGGCTCGTGCACTGCTCCCCCCTCCTCTCCTCTGGCTCGTGCACTGCTCCCCCCTCCTCTCCTCTGGCACGTGCACTACTCCCCCCTCCTCTCCTCTGGCACGTGCACTACTCCCCCCTCCTCTCCTCTGGCACGTGCACTGCTCCCCCCTCCTCTCCTCTGGCACGTGCACTGCTCCCCCCTCCTCTCCTCTGGCACGTGCACTGCTCCCCCTCCTCTCCTCTGGCTCGTGCACTGCTCCCCCCTCCTCTCCTCTGGCTCGTGCACTGCTCCCCCCTCCTCTCCTCTGGCTCGTGCACTGCTCCCCCCTCCTCTCCTCTGGCTCGTGCACTACTCCCCCCTCCTCTCCTCTGGCACGTGCACTGTTCCCCCCTCCTCTCCTCTGGCACGTGCACTGTTCCCCCCTCCTCTCCTCTGGCACGTGCACTGCTCCCCCCTCCTCTCCTCCGGCACGTGCACTGCTCCCCCCTCCTCTCCTCTGGCACGTGCACTGCTCCCCCCTCCTCTCCTCTGGCACGTGCACTGCTCCCCCCTCCTCTCCTCCGGCACCTGCACTGCTTCCCCTCCTCTCCTCCGGCACCTGCACTGCTTCCCCTCCTTTGGCACATGCACGGCTGCCTCCTCCTTTCCTCCGGCACCTGCACTGCTTCCCCTACTCTCCTCCGGCACCTGCACTGCTTCCCCTACTCTCCTCCGGCACCTGCACTGCTCGCCCCCTCCTCTCCTCCGGCACCTGCACTGCTTCCACTACTCTCCTCCAGCACCTGCACTGCTCCCCCCTCCTCTCCTCCGGCACGTGCACTGCTTTCCCCTCCTTTGGCATGTGCACTGCTTCCCCTCCTTTGGCACGTGCACTGCTCCGCCCTCCTCTCCTCCAGCTCCTGCACTGCTCCCCCCTCCTCTCCTCTGGCACATGCACTGCTCCACCCTCCTCTCCTCCAGCACCTGCACTGCTCCCCCCTCCTCTCCTCCGGCACGTGCACTGCTTCTCCTCCTCTCCTTCGGCACCTGCACTGCTCCCCCCTCCTCTCCTCTGGCACGTGCACTGTTCCCCCCTCCTCTCCTCTGGCACGTGCACTGCTTCTCCTCCTCTCCTTCGGCACCTGCACTGCTCCCCTCCTCTCCTCCGGCACGTGCACTGCTCCCCCTTCCTCTCCTCTGGCACGTGCACTGCTCCCCCTTCCTCTCCTCTGGCACGTGCACTGCTCCCCCTTCCTCTCCTCTGGCACCTGCACTGCTTCTCCTCCTCTCCTTCGGCACGTGCACTGCTCCCCTCCTCTCCTCCGGCACGTGCACTGCTCCCCCTTCCTCTCCTCTGGCACGTGCACTGCTCCCCTCTCCTCTCCTCCGGCACGTGCACTGCTCCCCCTTCCTCTCCTCTGGCACGTGCACTGCTCCCCCTTCCTCTCCTCCGGCACCTGCACTGTTTCTCCTCCTCTCCTTCGGCACGTGCACTGCTCCCCTCCTCTCCTCCGGCACGTGCACTGCTCCCCCTTCCTCTCATCCGGCACGTGCACTACCATTCTCCCCACATAAGGATAATCAGTTCACGTTCCCTAAAATCTTCCCTGTCCCTCATGCAAGCCGGCTCTGGAGCGCAGATCACCACCCCGCTGCCTGCTCACAAATGCTGCAGGTTGCCGGCAGCAAAGTCAAGACATTTAGCAAGTTTAAAAGGGAAATGTCACTTGTGCCGAGTCTCCCGCCGGCACAATGGAGGCAGCAAAAGAAAAGGGATGATGTGAGCGTGCTCCTCACTACACCTCTCCTGCCCCCTGTGTCCCCCTGCTGTCTGGGGTCTCATAGTCTAATACTGTGGAGAACTATAGGCCCCAGCATGCCTTATACTGATTACCTGACTAGGGACACATCTAGGATCAGTGGCTCATTGTTGATGCCTGAGGCTGTGACATCCCCTGCTGCACACTTTTCCTCCGTGCTCTGCAGACAGTCTTCTCTGGTCATTTTGCCCTCGTAGTCACTTACTTACCTTATACCAGCTGTCACATATACAAAAAAAAAAAAAACAATTGCCCATGTTGTTTCCTTTTTCCCTTAGAGAGCTGTATGTATAACACTAGATGGCAGTGTTGTACCATACATAGCGGCTGCCGACTCCCTCCAAACGTACTCTCCAGATGGTTATAGTAATAAGTATGGTTATATGTAAAGTGAGGGATCAGGAGAAGCTCTTACATGTGTCAGTGACTGCTCAGCGCGGCACAGAAGAAGCCACACAATGCTGCCCGTGTCATACAGCTCTGTGGCGCTTAGCTGTTTATGGTGCGCTGTAAGTTTCCAAGACGTGATATATGGTGGTTACCAGTCTAGCTTAGGACTGACATCTGTATACCTGCCCTGTGACGTCCCTGTACTTGCCCTGTGACGTCCCTGTACTTGCCCTGTGACGTCCCTGTACTTGCCCTGTGACGTCCCTGTACTTGCCCTGTGACGTCCCTGTACTTGCCCTGTGACGTCCCTGTACTTGCCCTGTGACGTCCCTGTACTTGCCCTGTGACGTCCCTGTACCTGCCCTGTGACGTCCCTGTACCTGCCCTGTGACTTCTTTGCAGCCCAACCCTATTCCCTTCAGGTCCCAGGCCAAGTGGCCCCCACTGCTCACTCCACTCTTGACTGTGCGAGACTCATTGACCATGGCGCAGCAGCGGTGAGTGTGCCTGGCGCAGCAGCGGTGAGTGTGCCTGGCGCAGCAGCGGTGAGTGTGCCTGGCGCAGCAGCGGTGAGTGTGCCTGGCGCAGCAGCGGTGAGTGTGCCTGGCGCAGCAGCCGTGAGTGTGCCTGGCGCAGCAGCGGTGAGTGTGCCTGGCGCAGCAGCGGTGAGTGTGCCTGGCGCAGCAGCCGTGAGTGTGCCTGGCGCAGTAGTTGCATCAGGTGCTGTGGTGTTGGTCGGTCAGGTGCAGCAGAGCTGGATCTGTCAGGCTCTGCAGGGCCCACCTATGTGTTTAGTTCACAACGTGTCATTGTGTTTTTTTAGATACAGTGGAAACAAAACAATGGCTCCAATTCTGCTACATCTGTCCTGTAGCACTTCTATGCTGTAGTGGTAGAGATTATAAGGATAGATGGTGAATACATTGTGGTGAAGCGGCATTGTCCTCTGTGCTGGGCGGCCCCTGTATACCCGTCGGGGATGGTGATGGAGCTCAGCATTCACATAGCAGCACTGCCTCAGGTGGAGGAGACTCACAGGACAGCAGACCTTACCCCCACCACAGAACATTAGCCCCATGGGGGTCAGGACCAGCGTCCATCACTGCCTCCTCCTAATGTCACATCAGTCCTGTCCTCACGAACTTCATCATGTAAGAGAACAGGTCATGTCCCGCCACAGCATCAGCACACTCCTGAAATACTCTGTGCTGCCACGGACCCTGTTCTTCCACTATGTAATCATTAGTCTATGACTTCACAGTTTATTCCCAGTGCTGCCCCTTTCACATCACACCGATGCCCCTATGACATCACAGCGCTGCCCCCATCATCCAGCCCTCTAAGGGGAAAAGTCACTACTCCTCACAGCACAACACATCTCCTGAAATACTCTGTGTTGCTGGGGAACCTGCTCCTTCTCTACATAATTCTCACTACCCTTCACTAGCATGTCACTAGCCCTGTCAAGTAATTGCCCCCCACTTGATCAGCTCTCCTGAAATACTGTGCTGCTGTGGGAGCCAGCTTTTTCTAGGGTCTGTTTCCTCTGACCCACCTCAGATCCTGCACAGTGACAGAAACTTTATATACAGCAGTATGAATTGTGGCGTGTAAGTGCAGGCACTTTATAGCAGCTGCAATGTTTATATAGCTGAGTGTGAGTGCAGGCACTTTATAGCAGCTGCAGTGTTTATATAGCTGAGTGTGAGTGCAGGCACTTTATAGCAGCTGCAGTGTTTATATAGCTGAGTGTGAGTGCAGGCACTTTATAGCAGCTGCAGTGTTTATATAGCTGAGTGTGAGTGCAGGCACTTTATAGCAGCTGCAGTGTTTATATAGCTGAGTGTGAGTGCAGGCACTTTATAGCCGAAATGGAGGGGATGGGAAACACAAGGACTGACAGAGACCGCAGGGAGCATGAAGGAATGAGCAGGGCAGATGTGGGCACATACATGCAGCACTCTCTGTCTGGGAGCTATGAAGAGATTACCTCCACAGTCCTGTCCTCTGATGTAAGCCCCAGCCTTCTGCTATGATTTGGAAGGTGAGGGAGACTTCCTGGGTCAGAGTACAGGGCTGTAGACCCCACTATGCAGACCATACCCCTCCCCCACTCCCCCTCCCACCCAGTACAGGGAGATCTTAAACCAAAGCAATGCTTTTAAACCAAGTTACAATTTTTAAAAACTGTGAGCTCTACCACTGGTACCACTGTACATATAGATAGATACGCAGATGTTATGTGTGTTACTCAGGGCTGTGTTCCTCCTCCTTTCTTATACCCTCACTCCTCTGTATATAATGTATACGTAGCTCTCAGCGTTGATGCTGCTGTCGGCCGGCGTCAGTCACCTGGTGATTGACTGTTGGTAGCGGCTGATTTACTGCGGAGTCGGATCTGCCTTGAAAGGGCTTTTAATTTGAAGTGAAGACGTATAAGTGGCGGTGTGCGATCCTTCCCTGTGTGTAGGGATCTGATTGATTTATCAAACGCCTCTGCGCTCCTATTGTTCTAATGCAATCACAGGCCTTGTGTATCCTGTCAGCGGCTGATCGCTGACACAGCTCTGCTATGCCGGGGGACATCTGTACATCACAGGCACTCATCTCTTATATACCATGCACCACATGGTTCATGTATAGAACGCCAGAACAGCTGTGGAGACTGACACATATATCAGCTGCGATAGTTGTGTTCATCCAGAGCTTCCTGGTTCATGAATATAATACACGGACTTCAGTGAAGACTGACACATACATCAGCTGCTATAGCTGTGGTCATCCAGGACCTCCTGGTTCATGAATACAATACAAGGACTGCAGTGAAGACTGACGCATACATCAGCTGCTATAGCTGTGTTCATCCAGAGCTTCCTGGTTCATGAATACAATACAAGGACTGCAGTGAAGACTGACACATACATCAGCTGCTATAGCTGTGTTCATCCAGAGGTTCCTGGTTCATGAATACAATACAATACAAGGACTGCAGTGAAGACTGACACATACATCAGCTGCTATAGCTGTGTTCATCCAGAGCTTCCTGGTTCATGAATACAATACAAGGACTGCAGTGAAGACTGACACATACATCAGCTGCTATAGCTGTGGTCATCCAGGACCTCCTGGTGCCTGAATACAATACAAGGACTGCAGTGAAGACTGACACATACATGGAGAAATGGACTTTGTGACATGGTGTTATAGCTGTGTTCATCCAGAACCTCCTGATGCATGCATAGAATACTAAGAGTACAGTGAAGACTGACACGTATGTGAGCAAGGGGAAGGGTGGTATTGCGCTTAAAGGGGTTGTTCAGGATTAGAAAAACACAGCTACTTTGTTACCAAAAGAGCGCCACCCCTGTCCTCAGTTTGTGTAAGGTATTGCAGCTTAATTCCATTGAAGTCAATAGAGCAAAGTTGTAATACTGCACACAACCTAAGCACAGGGGTGGCGCTGTTTGTGGAAGAACGCTGCTATGTTTTTTGTTATCCTAGACAACCCCTTTAATCGGCAAAGCTAGAACTTCCTGAACCTTCTGGTTCATATATAAAATCCTAGAACTGCAGTAAGAATGACACCTAAATAAAGGTAAGGAAGTCACCATACTGAACAATGCCACTGTTCCCTGCATGAGAGGGAGCTGCAGCTATGCTCATCCAGAACCTCCTCGTTCAGGAACAGCAGATGGGAGTGAACATGACAGTGCCGCTCTCCTCTATGGGACATGGTGCTTATAGCTATGTTCATCCAGAGCTTCCTGGTTCATGAATATAATACAGGGATTGCAGTGTAGACTGACACAAGGGGGTATAACTGTACCCAACATCAGTTTTGGACACCATTAAAGTGTCACTGTCGTGAAATTTTTTTTTGCAGAAATCAATAGTCCAGGCGATTTTAAGAAACTTTGTAATTGGGTTTATTGTCAGAAAAATGCATTTTTATCATGAAAAAGCAGTTTGAAGCTCTCCCCCCTGTCTTCATTGTTCTCCTATGGAGAGAGCTAAACAAAAGACCAAAACAGGACAACAAAGAGTTAATCTACAAATATCTCACCCGTTATCTTCTTGGACAGTCACCAGTGACCTGTCTGAGCTCAGATTACAGCTGTCACCCAGCTCCTGCCTGTAATCCTCTGTTATCTGCTTTCTGCTGCCGGCTAACTCCCTCCTTCCTCCTCCCCCCTCCCCTCTCCCTAGAGCAGACAGGGGACGTCTCCTGCAACAAGTCACAATTTTCAGATTTTCAGAGTGGATGAAAAAGAGGAAGGAGGGGGGGGCCTGGGAAAAGGCTTTTTACATGCAGATAATGGCAGATTTGGCTAATAAACCCAATTACAAAGTTTCTTAAAATCGCCTGGACTATTGATTTCTGCAAAAAAAAAAAATACGACAGTGACTCTTTAAGTATGGTGGAAAGACTTATAGTGAGGGTACAGTCCTTTATGATTGTCGGGGTCAGTACACACATCTACCAGTAGGGGGTGTTTATCAGTAATAGTCCCTGTTCACACTTCTCTTGTGTCAGTCTGCACTGGGCTGCTGGTATTGATAGGAAGCAGTATAGATGTCATGGGAGAATATAATGTGGTGGATGAAGTTATCCCCAGGACCCTGCAGTGAATCAGGAGGATCAGGATGAACAAGAGTGTGCTGCACTTTTGTGGCTGCAGTGATAACAGTGTGGCAGGATATTACGCCCTGCGCCGGGTTCTGTGAAGACTTCACAAATGTCAGGCCGCCCGTCTCCAGCCGCGCTCCTATATACTGTGACAGCTTTGCTCCCTGTAACCTGTGTTATAGACATTTATACAGCGCCACATGGGGGCAGTGTGGAGACCCTGGGAGGAGTGAGGGAGTGAGGGGGTAAGGGTTAAAGGGAGGGGTGGGCTGTACTAAGACATCATCTCAGAGGGGTGGAGACTGAGCTGGGTCCACAGCAGCACAAAGTGTTTGAGGAACAGTGAAAGCTCATCTTGTGTCATGTGTCCATAAGGGGACAGGATTGATGGTGGTATGTATGTGTGTATGTGTGTATGTACAAAGCGGGGTTGGATCCGAGGTAACGCTGTATGGGATGCACAGTCCTCTCGGGGTTCGACCCTTTACCACAATTGTATTCAAAAGAGAAGAGTGAAGAACAGCATCTTCTCATCTAGGTGCTATTACTTCATTGTGCCATTGTGCAAAAAAAAAAAGTGCAACGTTTCAGCTCTATTCCATGAGCCTTTGTCACGCGCTTGACACAATAAAGTAATAGCACCTTAATGAGAAAATGCTGTCCTTTGCTCTTCTCTGCCCCCCTATGATCCGGCTGTGGTATAATCTGCCCCCCTGTGATCTGGCTGTGGAATAATCTGCCCCCCTGTGTTCCCCCTGTGGTATAATCTGCCCCCTGTGATCCCCCTGTGGTATAATCTGCCCCCCTATGATCTGGCTGTGGTATTATCTGCCCCCCTGTGATCCCCCTGTGGTATTATCTGCCCCCCTGTGATCCCCCTGTGGTATAATCTGCCCCCCTGTGCTCTGCCTGTGGTATAATCTGCCCCCCTGTGCTCTGCCTGTGGTATAATCTGCCCCCTATGATCCCCCTGTGGTATAATCTGCCCCCTATGATCCCCCTGTGGTATAATCTGCCCCCTATGATCCCCCTGTGGTATAATCTGCCCCCTGTGATCCCCCTGTGGTATAATCTGCCCCCTATGATCCCCCTGTGGTATAATCTGCCCCCTATGATCCCCCTGTGGTATAATCTGCCCCCTATGATCCCCCTGTGGTATAATCTGCCCCCTGTGATCCCCCTGTGGTATAATCTGCCCCCCTGTGGTATAATCTGCCCCCCTGTGGTATAATCTGCCCCCTGTGATCCCCCTGTGGTATAATCTGCCCCCTATGATCCCCCTGTGGTATAATCTGCCCCCTGTGATCCCCCTGTGGTATAATCTGCCCCCCTGTGGTATAATCTGCCCCCCTGTGGTATAATCTGCCCCCCTGTGGTATAATCTGCCCCCTGTGATCCCCCTGTGGTATAATCTGCCCCCTGTGATCCCCCCGTGGTATAATCTGCCCCCTATGATCCCCCTGTGGTATAATCTGCCCCCTATGATCTGGCTGTGGTATAATCTGCCCCCTGTGATCCCCCTGTGGTATAATCTGCCCCCCATGATCCCCCTGTGGTATAATCTGCCCCCTATGATCCCCCTGTGGTATAATCTGCCCCCTGTGATCCCCCTGTGGTATAATCTGCCCCCCTGTGGTATAATCTGCCCCCCTGTGGTATAATCTGCCCCCTGTGATCCCCCTGTGGTATAATCTGCCCCCTGTGATCCCCCCGTGGTATAATCTGCCCCCTATGATCCCCCCGTGGTATAATCTGCCCCCTATGATCTGGCTGTGGTATAATCTGCCCCCTGTGATCCCCCTGTGGTATAATCTGCCCCCTATGATCCCCCTGTGGTATAATCTGCCCCCTATGATCCCCCTGTGGTATAATCTGCCCCCTATGATCCCCCTGTGGTATAATCTGCCCCCTATGATCCCCCTGTGGTATAATCTGCCCCCTGTGATCCCCCTGTGGTATAATCTGCCCCCCTATGATCTGGCTGTGGTATAATCTGTATCTCTATTCTTTGTTTGTTCACAGCAACTCATCCGGGAGATGCAGCAGATGGCGAGCCGCCCCTTTGCCTCTGTCAACGTCGCCTTGGAAACAGACGAGGAGCCGCCTGATCTGATCGGTGGCAGCGTAAAGGTGAGGGGTGTGAGGGGTGTGCTGATCATGGAGACCACCCTGATCCCTGACCTCACAGATCTGCAATTCATGCTGGTAACACAGGAGACCCCCCACCACCGAGTGTTACTATACACAGGACTGCGGGGGTCTGCAGCCTTGTGTATATATATATATATATAGTATTATATCACTACAGCCCGGCTATGAGACCCCCTCCTCCTGAGTGTTACTATACACAGGACTGCGGGGGTCTGCAGCCTTATATATAGTATTATATCACTACAGCCTGGCTATGAGACCCCCCACCCCTGAGTGTTACTATACACAGGACTGCGGGGGTCTGCAGCCTTATATATAGTATTATATCACTACAGCCTGGCTATGAGACCCCCCACCCCTGAGTGTTACTATACACAGGACTGCGGGGGTCTGCAGCCTTGTGTATATATATATATATAGTATTATATCACTACAGCCCGGCTATGAGACCCCCTCCTCCTGAGTGTTACTATACACAGGACTGCGGGGGTCTGCAGCCTTGTGTATATATATATAGTATTATATCACTACAGCCCGGCTATGAGACCCCCTCCTCCTGAGTGTTACTATACACAGGACTGCGGGGGTCTGCAGCCATATATATATATATATATATATATATATATATATATATATATATATATATAGTATTATATCACTACAGCCCGGCTATGAGACCCCCCACCCCCGAGTGTTACTATACACAGGACTGTGGGGGTCTGCAGCCTTGTATATAGTATTATATCACTACAGCCCAGCTATGAGACCCCCTCCTCCTGAGTGTTACTATACACAGGACTGCGGGGGTCTGCAGCCTTATATATATAGTATTATATCACTACAGCCCGGCTATGTGACCCCCTCCTCCTGTATCATATCACTACAGCCCGGCTATGAGATGTTACATTCATGAGACAAACATGGCAGCATTCTTGAGAACACAGCGCCTCACCGTCCACAGGTTGTACGTAGTATTGCAGCTCATCCCAGGTGTGATATTGTATAACCCCTGGTGGCAGGAGGGTCACACATATGGGGACCAGAACGCAGGTGATGACCTGTGCCTCCCCCGTTGCTGCTGCCTCCTCCTCAGCTCCTATACACACCCGGCTGACATTATGATAAAACAAGTGGAGCAGATTGAGGGTTTATGGCGGCGGTATGTCAGCGCGGCGGTGTCATGCCCCTCGGGCACTGCTTTAGTGAGAGTAATGAGAAGTGCGGGTTATTAATACCGCCGGCTTCTCTCATATGGAAATGCTGGGATGGGTTTGTGGGTTATCGCTTGTTTCCTTCTATCAGTGAATCTTTAGCTGTGTGCCCCCCTATGTGCTATAGATGATGCCCCCTGTAGCCCGCAGTGTACAGGTGCTGCTGTCTGGATGATGATGCCCCCTATAGCCCACAGTGTACAGGTGCTGCTGTCTGGATGATGATGCCCCCTGTAGCCCGCAGTGTACAGGTGCTGCTGCCTGGATGATGCCCCCTGTAGCCCGCAGTGTACAGGTGCTGCTGCCTGGATGATGCCCCCTGTAGCCCGCAGTGTACAGGTGCTGCTGCCTGGATGATGATGCCCCCTATAGCCCGCAGTGTACAGGTGCTGCTGCCTGGATGATGATGCCCCCTGTAGCCCGCAGTGTACAGGTGCTGCTGCCTGGATGATGCCCCCTATAGCCCACAGTGTACAGGTGCTGCTGTCTGGATGATGATGCCCCCTGTAGCCCGCAGTGTACAGGTGCTGCTGTCTGGATGATGATGCCCCCTATAGGCCACAGTGTACAGGTGCTGCTGCCTGGATGATGATGCCCCCTATAGCCCGCAGTGTACAGGTGCTGCTGCCTGGATGACGCCCCCTGTAGCCCACAGTGTACAGGTGCTGCTGCCTGGATGATGCCCCCTGTAGCCCGCAGTGTACAGGTGCTGCTGTCTGGATGATGATGCCCCCTGTAGCCCACAGTGTACAGGTGCTGCTGCCTGGATGATGCCCCCTGTAGCCCGCAGTGTACAGGTGCTGCTGTCTGGATGATGATGCCCCCTGTAGCCCACAGTGTACAGGTGCTGCCTGGATGATGCCCCCTGTAGCCCGCAGTGTACAGGTGCTGCTGCCTGGATGATGCCCCCTGTAGCCCGCAGTGTACAGGTGCTGCTGCCTGGGAGCCCTTTAAGTCGTGCTCCTGGCGGTGGCGTTGGGCGTGCTGGGTGGCCGCCTCTTCTCTTCCACCTTCGTCTTGTTCTTGTCATCTTTTGCTGTTTGCATTATCTTGTGCTCATTGTATCTCTCATCAGACTATTACCACAGATCAGAACATTGCTGACACCGGATATTTGCCGGATTTCATTGCTACAGCTGTTTTCACCATTGCCTTTATCTCCTTCCTCTTCTCAGCTCCTTGCCGGCTGTGATTCTGCTGCCGGAGATGGACAGGGGCTACACGCTGTCACCCCGCAGAATTATACAACCAACAGCAGCAGAGAGAGAAATGTACAGATTCCATGGGATTTTATAGGATTAGAAAAACATCCAGAAACAGCGCCACCCCTCTCCATAGGTTGTGTTTGGTATTGCAGCTCAGCTCTATTAAAAATTATGGCGGTTATTCACAATTAGAGAAAGCACAGCTGCTTTCTTCTAAATACAGCGCCACCCGTGTCTCAAGGTTGTGTGCGGTATTACAATTCAGCTCCATTTACTTTTAATAGAACAGCTGAAAATCCACACCCAAACTGGACAGGACAGGAGAGGTGCTGTTTCAGGAAGAAAGTGGCCATGTTTTTCTTAGCCTGGATAACTTTGCCACTTTCTTTTAAAAACGGCACCACTCTTGTCCTCAGTTTGGGTGTGGGGTTTTGCATCTCAGTTCTATTAAAGTGAATGAAGCTGATAATACCACAAATAATCTGAGGGGACACCAGGGGGCTGTGTACAGGTTATATCCATCCTACAAGAGGACACCAGGGGGCAGTGTACAGGTTATATCCATCCTACAAGGAGACACCAGGGGGCGGTGTACAGGTTATATCCATCCTACAAGAGGACACCAGGGGGCGGTGTACAGGTTATATCCATCCTACAAGGAGACACCAGGGGGCGGTGTACAGGTTATATCCATCCTACAAGGAGACACCAGGGGGCAGTGTACAGGTTATATCCATCCTACAAAAAGAGACACCAGGGGGCGGTGTACAGGTTATATCCATCCTACAAGAGGACACCAGGGGGCAGTGTACAGGTTATATCCATCCTACAAGGAGACACCAGGGGGCGGTGTACAGGTTATATCCATCCTACAGGGAGACACCAGGGGGCAGTGTACAGGTTATATCCATCCTACAAGGAGACACTAGGGGGCAGTGTACTGGTTATATCCATCCTACAAGGAGACACCAGGGGGCAGTGTACAGGTTATATCCATCCTACAAGGAGACACCAGGGGGCGGTGTACAGGTTATATCCATCCTACAAGGAGACACCAGGGGGCAGTGTACTGGTTATATCCATCCTACAAGGAGACACCAGGGGGCAGTGTACAGGTTATATCCATCCTACAAGAGGACACCAGGGGGCAGTGTACAGGTTATATCCATCCTACAAGGAGACACCAGGGGGCGGTGTACAGGTTATATCCATCCTACAAGAGGACACCAGGGGGCGGTGTACAGGTTATATCCATCCTACAAGGAGACACCAGGGGGCGGTGTACAGGTTATATCCATCCTACAAGGAGACACCAGGGGGCAGTGTACAGGTTATATCCATCCTACAAAAAGAGACACCAGGGGGCGGTGTACAGGTTATATCCATCCTACAAGAGGACACCAGGGGGCAGTGTACAGGTTATATCCATCCTACAAGGAGACACCAGGGGGCGGTGTACAGGTTATATCCATCCTACAGGGAGACACCAGGGGGCAGTGTACAGGTTATATCCATCCTACAAGGAGACACTAGGGGGCAGTGTACTGGTTATATCCATCCTACAAGGAGACACCAGGGGGCAGTGTACAGGTTATATCCATCCTACAAGGAGACACCAGGGGGCGGTGTACAGGTTATATCCATCCTACAAGGAGACACCAGGGGGCAGTGTACAGGTTATATCCATCCTACAAGGAGACACCAGGGGGCAGTGTACAGGTTATATCCATCCTACAGGGAGACACCAGGGGGCGGTGTACAGGTTATATCCATCCTACAAGGAGACACCAGGGGGCAGTGTACAGGTTATATCCATCCTACAAGGAGACACCAGGGGGCAGTGTACAGGTTATATCCATCCTACAAGGAGACACCAGGGGGCAGTGTACAGGTTATATCCATCCTACAAGGAGACACCAGGGGGCAGTGTACAGGTTATATCCATCCTACAAGGAGACACCAGGGGGCAGTGTACAGGTTATATCCATCCTACAGGGAGACACCAGGGGGCAGTGTACAGGTTATATCCATCCTACAAGGAGACACCTGGGGGCAGTGTACAGGTTATATCCATCCTACAAGGAGACACCAGGGGGCCAAATAGCAACCCAGCAGATTAATTCTATCTCTTCTCTTTGGTGATTGTGGTGCGTGCGGTGGCGACATTATTATGGTGCTCTGATAACAAAGGCTTTGTGCCTCTCCTGCTCTTTTGTTGGGCTTTTTAATATGAATTAATCATAGAAGGAAATGAGTGGAGGATAAGTAGAGCCCGTATAGAACAGGTGACAAGGAGGAGAGATGAGGAGCAGTGCCTGCTGGGGCCTCTGGGGGCAGATCTGAGAACACTGCTCTCTGATAGAGGGACATGTGTCATCTCACATTCTTATTGCAGATGTACCCATAATGCACCACTCCAGACCACGTTACCCATTCTGTGGTTACTGGGATAGCAGATTGTAATGTTCCAGCAGTATTGGACTGATTTTTTTAAAATTATTATTTGTGGCCCTGGTGGCAGCGCCCACTTACTAACCGTAGTGAAGAAGATGCTGGAGTTAGGTCTGATCGATCCTCTTCTCCTAATCCCCCAGAGACTGTCAGGACAACATTGTGCCTGCTGCTTCTTCTCTTACTCTTTCATCGCTTCTCTCATGCCATCTGTCTTCCCCACCTGTTCTTCTCGCCTCCTCCCCTACCTCCCCTCATCGTCCATTTCTCTCACTCAGTCATTGCTTCTATCCCTTCCTCCCCCCACACACCTCCTCCCATTAAGTCTATCCTTCTACCCCCCCTGTTCCTCCCCCCCACACACACAGTCTTTTCCCCTCTCTCCTCCCCATCCCTTTCTCTTTTCTCACTATTTTCTACACTCCCCCCCCACCCTGTCCCTTTCCCTTCCTCCCACCCTGTCCCTTCCCCCTCCCCCCCCACCCTGTCCCTTTCTCCTCCCCCCCACCCTGTCCCTTTCTCCTCCCCCCACCCTGTCCCTTCCTCCTCCCCCCCACCCTGTCCCTTTCTCCTCCCCCCCACCCTGTCCCTTTCTCCTCCCCCCCACCCTGTCCCTTCCCCCTCCCCCCCACCCTGTCCCTTCCCCCTCCCCCCCCCACCCTGTCCATTTCTCCTCCTTCCCACCCTTTCCCTTCTTTTTCTCTTTACCCATTCCTTTCTTCCCCCCCCCCCCCCACCCTGTCCCTTCTTCCCCCCCCCCCATTAACTCCTCCCCCACCCTGTCCCTTCTCCCCCTCATTACTTCCTCTCTCTCCCCACCCTATCCTTTCCCCTCTCCATCCCTTCCTCTTACCCACATATCTTCTGCTCTCCCCCCTCCATTTGCTACCACTTTGTCCCTTCCACTCTCTGCCCCCTGGAATCTCCTGCTCTTTTCCACTCTCCTCCTCCACCCTATGTCTTCCTCTCTCACCCCGTTCACTCCCTCTGCAATCCAACCTGTTCTTTCTTCCTGCACACCACCTTCCTTATATTTTCTTCCTGGACACTACTGTAATGTGGATGTCCCCACAGTCACATTCCCTTCTCCGTAGGTCCCATTATAAGTGAGTATTCTTAGCAGTCTCCTCCTGAATGAGGGACCAGGGTTTCTGGAGGCTGCAGCCCTATACAACGTTATACCACCCAGTAGCTTTACAGAGAGCGGACGGTGAGGACAGGGAGCAGAAGGGCTCAAAGTGCAGTCTGTATAGGTTCTAATGCCCACTATACTATTCCAATGGCGTCCCCCTTGCAGAGCCGGCTGCCTCCTCGCTATGTCTCTGCCGCTACTTTTACATTTGCTGACTTCAGTCCAATCACTGCAAAAAACAGCTGAAAAAGAGAAATGTTCTCCCTTCTACCTTGTTCTCCATCTTCCTTTCTCTCATATTTGTCATTAAGGCCGAGGCGCTGGATTGTAGCCTGCACTCCCCTAACATTACAGCTCCGAGCCGCCTGATTGGCCGATAATCAAATACTGAATTCTGCCCCATCAACAAAAGCCGCTCCAGCAAAAACCACTTTCTGGCATCAAGCAATTTATTTACAATATATTCCACACCTCCTCATACCAGCGCCTTTCCAGATGACTCGCTCCGACAATTCGGGGTTATTTTTATTTGCTTTTTGACTAGTTTTTAGTTTCTTTTCTTTCTTCTGTTTTAAAGGGACACAAACCAAACTGTATGTGGTCATAAATTGGGGAATAAAAGTCCTAGGAGTCATTTATTTAATTCCCACTAAAGGGGCCAACACAGTTATGGGATCTACTGAACACCTGCAGGAGCCTACTGGGATTCTGCTTATGCTATTGTACAGTGCACCCAATTTAAAGGGGATAACCAGAGAATTATTTCTATCTATAATAGTGTTCAGGTTGGGATAAAATAAACAGCTGTACTTGCTTTTTACCAATCCCCCTCCCTCCACCGCTGCTGTTCCCCGCTACTTTCTTCTTGGCAAATCTTAAAGAGGGTACTCCGACGAAAATCTCTTTCTTTCAAATCAACTGTCTTCAGAAAGATATTTAGATTTGTAATTTACTTCTATTTAAAAATCTCTAGTCTTCCCATACTTATCAACTGCTGTATGTCCTGTACGAAATGTTGTTTTCATTCTGGCACAGTGCTCTCTGCTGCCACCTCTGCCCATGTCAGGAACTGTTCAGAGCAGCAGCAAATCCCCATAGAAAACATCTCCTGCTCTGGACAGTTCCTTACACGGACAGAGGTGGCAGCAGAGAGCACTGTGTCAGACTGGAAAGAATACACCACTTCCTGTAGGACATACAGCAGCTGATAAGTGCTGGAAAACTTGAGATTTTTAAACAGAAGTAAATTACATCTGTAGAACTTTCTGAAACTGGTTTCTTTAATGTGCATCACATTGTAATTGCTTTCCAGTTGTGGCTGAAATAGGGATAAAAAATATATTCTCAATTTTCTTTCCACCTAAGCACATTGTCTCTATAGAATCACAACAACAGGGTAGTCAGAGGGTCTTCAATGAATTCCAGCTATGTTTATTTACAAAATCCACATAAAACACATTTCGGCAGATGCAACCGCCTTTTTCAAATAGGAAGTTGAATCCACCGAAACTTTTGTAAATAAACAGCTAAAATACAATGGAGACCCTCTGACTACCCTGTGGTCATGTCTCCTGTTTCCCCATTTCGTTGCAATATCTGAGCACTTTGCTATCTTTTGTAGTCCTGTAGTTAATGAACAAAGGGTAGACTGCCTCCCAACTTGTGGAATACAGAACCCTCAGTCTCTTGATGAATGGGAAATCGTTTTCAATAACTTGGCCATTCATCCAGTAGTTATGTCTCCTGTATTCTCCATGCATATGAACAATGGGCATAGCCGATGCAGCCATGTGGTTTTGGCGGCAGCGGCTTATTCCTCCCCGATCAACAGGGTCAAGTGCTGAAAATTTATTACGTACAACTCTTTTCTCTACCAATATCATCTGTTTTTGGAGACTCTGGAGACCCCCATACACTATATTGGCGGCTGATGTTAGTATAAAGTGTGTAGGGTCCTTTAGTCTGTGGCTGGGAGGAAGCTTGCTCCTACAGAAACATCCTACGCTTATTTACAGAAGCTCCAAACACCTCAACAGTTCCCTAACTACACACAGGGGGCACAAGGGTGTGAAACCTCCCTGCTTAATAGTTTCCTAACTAGACAAGGAGGGCACAAAGATGTGAAGCCACCTTTGCTTAATAGTTTCCTAACTAGACAAGGAGGGCACAAAGATGTGAAGCAACCGTTGCTTATTAATTCCCCAACTAGACAAGGAGGGCACAAAGATGTGAAGCCACCTTTGCTTAGTAGTTTCCTAACTAGACAAGGAGGGCACAGAGATGTGAAGCCACCTTTGCTTAGTAGTTCCCTAACTAGATAAGGAGGGCACAAAGATGTGAAGCCACCTTTGCTTATTAATTCCCCAACTAGACAAGGAGGGCACCAAGATGTGAAGCCACCTTTGCTTAGTAGTTCCCTAACTAGACAAGGAGGGCACCAAGATGTGAAGCCACCTTTGCTTAGTAGTTCCCTAACTAGACAAGGAGGGCACCAAGATGTGAAGCCACCTTTGCTTATTAATTCCCCAACTAGACAAGGAGGGCACAAAGATGTGAAGCCACCTTTTGCTTTTTAATTCCCTAACTAGACAAGGAGATGACGGGGCTCTGTATTTTAGACCATTAGTTTCAAGATTTTTTCAGATGATCTAAATGTTTTCTCCAAAGCCCCCGCCCCCCGACACCAACCCCTTGTTCGTATTTAGGTTTAATGCCCCTTTAATAGGTGAACATTGACAAATAGCTGAACATCTGTGGCTTGAGTGTGGAGAGAGGCTGGCCGCAACCTGTAAATCTATACGATGGAAAGATTGAGTGCCCCATAAAGTGATCATGGTAACAAAGCCCCTGCCGCCGCGTTGTTAAAACCGAAGACATATTAGCCCGATGCCATGCGCTGTTATTGAAAATAAAATGGGCACAAAAGAAATCCGACAATCCCGGCTCCTTTTTACGCTTCCGCTAGGTCATAAAACACTAATTTGCATGACGCTGGATGTTAATTCATTAATAGAATTACGCCGGTGTAATAGAGGACATAAATACTGCAACGTTGATTTATCCGCCTGACATTTGCTTTTCCATTAAGCCTTTACATCTTATAATGGCGCCTGTTGGTTTCTGCCCACACAACCAGGTTGCAATTTATTCCCTATTAATTGCTGCAGGACGGGGGCTCGGAGAAGACAATGCCGCAGCTTCCACCCAATGGAAGAGGCAACAGTTTGTTAGTGGCAGTGATTATGGGGCTGAGCGTGATGAATGGGATTCTTACTACTAATGTGTCTGCAGCCATGACATGTCCACAGGGGGGCATCTGTGTTACATTACGCCCTATGGACACCAGAGCAATTGTGCTATCAGATTCCATCTGTGGAGGCAAAACCTATGACACATGAGACATTGTTACAATTGCATCCACTACAGCTGAATACTGTGAGCTCCAGACTAAGCATAGTAATCCAAAGCATGTCCACAATGCCGCCCATGCCACTCCTTCAATGTATAGGGTGGAATCAAAATCCTCATTTACCACTTGTGTATGAAGCCCCTATTACATAGGGCGACGGCAAGAGCGCTGTCAGCACTTGCTTGCTCCTCGCTCACTGACGGCACTATTACACACGTTGGCAGTGAGCGGGTGAGTACGGGGGGGCGTTGGGGAGCTGCAAGGGGGCTGCCCGGATGTTCGCTAGATTGTCCGGGCAGCCCATAGCAGATAGCTGCGCTCTGCTGCCACCATTCCTATTCCAAGGAGCGACGGCAGCAAATCGTTGCTATATTAGTCGGTTGTCTTTCAACATGTTGAAAGGTAAACGACTGCAACGATCAGCCGACATCATTCATGTTGGCTGATCGTTGTCTCCCATTATACAAGACTATTATCGGGAAAATACGGCCGATAATCATTTTGTCTAATAGGGCCTTTAGGCTGCTGAAGTGTAGAGGATTTGCTGCAGAAATTTTTTGGAAAACCCACATGACAAAACTTGACTAAATCATGAAGATTGTTTGCAGAATTCCCCTGTGATCTACCACTACTACGACTACGATCCTGGGTGGTTTCTCTACATCCAACCTCCACCAATAGAAACATACAAGATTGTCGGCAGAAAAAGACCACTGGGTCCATCTAGTCTGCCCTTTTAGTATTTTCTTTCTTATTATCTTAGGATAGATATATGTATATACCAGGCAGGTTTACATTCTGTTATTGTAGATTTACCAACCGCATCTGCTGGAAGTTTGTTCCAGGTATCTACTACTCTTTCAGTAAAATAATATTGTATTGGGAACTGCAGAGCTGCTCAAGCCCTGGTCCTAGCACAGTCATATATTGCTGATACTGAGCCTCTCTTTATGCTTATTTAATGCTTGTTAGCATTAGAACATACATTATTTATGCTTCTGCTCCAGGGTGCCACAACTTCAGCACTACTGACACAGACAGCTTCCCTTAGTGTAATGGCTATTCTATTGGTAACATGTATTATGTAATTATTAGGGGAGGCTGCAGCACTAGTGACACAGACAGCTCCCCCAGTATGATGTTCATTCTAATGGTAACATGTATTATATAGACGTCGGGGGAGAGGACGGCAGTAGTGATACAGACAGCTCCCCAGTGTAATGTTCATTCTAATGGTAACATATTTTATAGACAACGGGAGACGACAGCACTAGTGACACAGACAGCTCCCCTAATTGTAATGTCTATTCTAATGGTAACATGTATGATATAGACATCAGTGGAGGCTCAGTATCTGCATTTAGCAGTGCTAGTGATAAATTACTGGGCCAGGGCCAGGGCTTCAGCAGCCCTGTCAGTTCCTGACACTAATGAGTCCTAGTTACTTGCTGTACTTCACTAACACTATACTTCATAACAGTATATTTTTGGCTGTATTGTCTCACAGGTGATCAGTCATTGTCACCCGGGGGATGAGTTGTAAAAACTCACAATTACCTGACTGCTGACTGTTTCTAACTTTTTTTTCTCTTTACTTCTCTTCAGACTGTTCCGAAGCCAATTGCCTTGGAGCCATGTTGTGGTAACAAAGCAGCAGTCCTCTCTATATTTGTGCGGCTTCCACGCGGTTTAGGGGGCATTCCACCCCCAGGACAATCTGGTAAGTCAGCAGTTTGTGAGGATAGCTGGTAACTTGAAGCTTTTTCCTTTCAGTGGAGTGAATATAGTTACCAGATTCCAGTACACTGCATAGGCAGGATGTGCTGGGAGATTTCTGCTCTGAAATTTGCTAAATTGTTGATGCAGCTTTAGGCTGGGTTCACACTACGTATGTTTGAGGCTGTATAGCAACCAAAACCAGGAGTGGATTGAAAACACAGAAAGGCTCTGTTCACATAATGTTGTAATTGAGTGGATGGCCGTCATTTAATGCCAAATATTTGCTGTTATTTTAAAACAACGGCTGTTATATTGAAATAATGGCCGTTATTTACTGTTATATGGCGGCCATCCACTCAATTTCAACATTGTGTGAACAGGGCCTTTCTGTGTTTTCAATCCACTCCTGGTTTTGGTTGCTATGAGGATCTGACTTGAGGACCAAATACAGCCTCAAATATACGTAGTGTGAACATAGCCCTAGAGTGTAGTGCAGGCTGTGAATTAGTAGTACTCAATACTACTTGCTTTAAGGCTGTATCTCACATGTTACCTGTATCTTCCCTCCACTATAGGCCTAGCCGTGGCCAGCGCTTTGGTGGATATCTCACAACAAATGCCATTAGCGTACAAAGAGAAATCGGGAGCAGCGCGAAGCCGTAAGCACCAGCCGCCCGCACAGCCTGGTACCTGTATTTGACGTTGGACACTTGCACACTTTAGGAGATCTGAACACTGATGATGCTGGAGGAATGGCAGTTTTACCATGGAGAGACTCGGCAGGGGCGTCACCGATTCCCACGGGATCTCCCAACCTCGTCCCACATCTGCATGGTTCTGTTCACTTTTCCCGGAGGATTTCCTTCTACTGACATTCATGATGATGATGATGATTATTATTATTAATTTTATTTTTTTTTTATATTTCATCACGAGGACTGGAAGATAAAACAGAATGAATCTTAAGTTATTTTCACTACAATGAGACTTGATGAAGACCACGCTCAGGGTCCAGGTCCGTCATTTCCATAACCTTCTCCATGTTTTTGTTTTTGTTTGTTTTTTTTTCCCTTCCCCGTACCAATTCTTGAGAAAGCGGTTTATGATTCCCAGCAACTTTTTAAGAGACATTCCCATAAAAAGCGGCAGGAGCAACTCCGAGCAAAAGTATTGATGAAGTGTTTATGTGGATGATGGACGCTGGTGTGACTGGTGTACCCATGGGCAGTCTACGGGCACCGACCAATGCCAATGTCTTGGTACCAGCAGAACATGAGGCCAGTCTGACCATATAGGCTTATAGATATTCTTCGGAGGCACTGAGCGATTTTTTTTGGATGGGCATGGCTGATTTATGTATACATTGCCTAATTTAATAAGACATTTTTACGTGCTGGATTAGAAGCTACATGGGAATACTTGAGGATCCATATAGGGGGATGTTTTTGAACCCTTCAGAGTCTGTACTTGTATCGACGTGCAGGTTAACCATGACGGACTTATAAGCACACGTTCTTCCTGCAAACACTACTGGGGATAAGGGAAAGAAATCCTACGCGTTTTGGCTTCCCCAGTTCACGGTTGGAACTTATTCATGAGTTTGTGATGGAGGTGGAGCTAGTATTCACAGAGAATATTGTAGAGGTAAAGTTGCACCTTCATTTCACATGTACGCAGCCTTCCAATAACAGACTTGCTACCAAAAGCAATAGCTCCCCCCCATGAGGATATATGTATATCTGTATAGATGAAAAAAAGAAAAAGGAAAAAAAAAAAAAAAAAGGGTGTTCATGACAAGGTGCTAACTTCAATGACACTTTGCTTTCCCTCAAATATATTTATTTTTGTGCTCGTTGGATTCGGTAAAGCCGCTCCCACCCCCTGTCTGATTTTTTTTTTCAGGGGGATGGGTTGGGGTAGGGACAGTGTTCTGACGCATTTTAAGAAAAATTTAACTTTTAGGCTGTCAAAGAAAAAGGCTTCTAAATAACATGTCCAAGTCCTTTTAAAAAAAATGTCACGGTTGTATCGCACGTAGTCATTAAAATTAATTATTTTGTATATGTTTTATTGTCTTCGAGAAAAAAAAAAACTACATACAAGATGGAAAGTGTTGATGTGAGTCTTTGGGAAAATGTTTTATTACGGGTGGTTTGGTTGTGGGTGGTGGGGAGGGCGACTTCATTATTATACTGCAATCATAGGAAATGGGATGCAGCTGTGTGGCGCCATTTTTGATGTTTGAGAAGCTGAGATATGAGTAGCTGTTTGATGTGGAAGAAACACGAGTGATGGCAAAGGTGGGTCGTACGCTTTCAAATATATGATATGAAGCAAAGTGCATAGGTCTAGGCCATGACCATAAGATTCAGTGTAGTAGCCAGCAGTCACTTGTTATTTGCACTAAGAAGGCATATAAAAGAGTGTTGAGAGGAGTTGCCAAACTCTTCGTATTCGGCAACGTTCTTGGAACCCAAATGATCGGCGTTTGACTCCTGGCATCTGGAGATGCCTTGAGTGAATTGCCGAACGTTCAGGGTTCAGAAGATTGTTGCTGAACCCGAACAGGTTGGCAACTCCGTTCAACACTAATATAGAACCTCTACAAGTGACTTGTTTTCGCTCAACGCAACCCGGAATATGTCACTAGTTGATATTGGAGAAGTTCCTCCAGATGCCAGGAGTCAAATGCTGAAAATCCGGTTTTAGAGGATGTTGCCGAACCCGATCAGTTTGGAAACTTTCCACAAATACATAAAACTTTAACTAGCGACGTATTTCGGCTCATTGCAACCTGAAACGCCTTACTAGTTGACAGCATGTGTGCTTTCTTAGTGAAAATAATCCTGCATCGCAAGTGACTGCCGGTCCTACTTAACCACAACGCGTTAGATATGTCTACAGACCCTGATGATTTTGGCATGTGTATGTGTAGACAGCAGGTGTCGGGGTGCGAAGGGTTAGGCATGTTGTTTTGTATTCTCAGAGAGAGAACCTTCCACCAGAGGTGTCTGACAGCGGCTTTCTCCTCCTATGTCTATTAAGAACACTTGCCATGCATGCACAGTTGAGCTGAACGTACTGAAAGTAGATCATAACATCATATCTCGGCTTTCTTCGAGTGCAACCAAGAGATATCGGTGACATCTGCAATCAAAAGCGAAGCCGGCAGTAAGGGTCAATGATATCTGAAGCTTTTTAGGAATTCCCAGGTACAGTGATATCCTCTATCGGTAACCTGCTGCCACTGTAAAAGTTGAAAACTAGGTCACTAGCTTTATCCAACCACCATGTGGCCGAGCAGAGATGACTGAAGTCTCGGGGGTTCTCTGTATCTGATAATGTGGATGCGCTTGGTGTTATACACTTCTCCTTGGGGGAGGAGGAGAGGGGGGGGGGGAGACCAGGCCTTGGACCGTCTCTTTGGCAGCGGTAGGTAAGGCTAGTGTTTTTCTATGTGAAGAGAAGTTTTTGTTGCATATAGAAGTAATCTCTGTTTTCTTGGAATTTGTTTAAAACTCTCAGAAAACCTACAGTGTCGCATTCTGATTTATCTATGTGACTTGAAGTGCTTAAAGGATTAGTTTTAAAGGATTTGGAAAACATGGCTGCCTTCTTCTAGAGACATTTTCCATCTCCTTCAGTCTTAAAAAGTCACTAAACCTAAAATAATACAAGTAAACAGGAGATAAATCTATAGGTATAACCTGAGCCATGTTTTTTTCCGGCTTATAAGCTACAAGTCAGAGACCACTGTGTAGCGGACGATGCCTGAAGCCGCTCCTGTAGAGCGCCACATCATGAGTCACCTGGTAACCTGCGCCTCCCGTCTGATGCTGCGTCTCCCGCTGCATGGAATGACGCCTTCATCAGGATTGTGCATTTATACTGTTTTCTACTCCAAGGATTCAGCATACTTCTTAAAGGGAAATCGTCACCTTTTCTTTGTGAATCAAAACTATCTACTAAATGAGTGAACAACCCATTTAATATACATATATAAACAAGTTAGATACAATTTTTTTTTCTTTGCAATCAACTGGTGCCAGAAAGTGCCAGAGATTTGTAATTTACTTCTACTAAAAAAAATCTTAGGTCCTGTACTTATCAGCTGCTGTATGTCCTATGGTGTATGCTTTACTGTCTGGAGAGCAGAAGAGGTTTGTTATAGGGATTTGCCGCTGCTCTGGACGGTTCCTGACATGGCCAGAGGTGGCAGCAGAGAGCACTGTGTCAGTCTGGAAAGAAGACAACACTTTCTGCAGGACATACAGCAGCTAAGTACTGGAAGACTTGAGATTTTTTTAATAGAAGGAAATTACAAATCTCTGGCACTTTCTGGCACCGGTTGATTTAAAAGGAAAACATTTTGGTGAATAACCCCTTTATTTGATTACTTTTCCATAACCATGCCATCTAAATTGACCAGCTTTACAGCACTCACTTGTTTGTATGTCTATGACATGTCTGATTGTTGTGGGCGTGCACTGTAACCCATGCTAAGGTCAGTTGTCCTTATAGTGGAATCCTGGATCCTGGGTTATTTGCCTCCAGCTTTAGTTATAAATCTATCTATGATCGTATTAAGGTAGTGATGGGGAACCATCGGCCATCCAGCTGTTGCAAAACTGCAACTCCCATCATGCATGGACAGCCAAAGCTTTAGCTTTGGTTGTCCAGGCATGATGGAAATTGTAGTTTTGCAACAGCTGGATGGCCGATGGTTCCCCATCTCTGTATTAAGGTGATTACACTCTTAGCCAAGTTTCAATACTAGGCACAACCCATAGACTTTTTATGGTGCAGTTTTTTGGAAGGAAGCAGCCATGTTTTTCTAACCCTAGAAACAGGAGATTTGTCAAACATGGTGTAAAGTGAAACTGGCTCAGTTGCCCCTAGCAACCAATCAGATTCCACTTTTCATTTCCCAAAGAGTCTGTGAGGAATGAGAGGTGGAATCTGATTGGTTGCTAGGTGCAACTGAGCCAGTTTCACTTTACACCATGTTTGATAAATCTCCCCTACAATTTCTTTGCTCACAATGGGGATGCTATATATTCTTATGGGCGGTCATCCCCTCTATAGTATAATAGAGGTATAATGTCCGCTCACATTCCTCCACAGCCGATAACTTCTAACGTTTTTTCTTTGTCCCCTTCATGGCTTCTAATTCTGTAAATACCTTTGTGTGTAGTGAACCTCACGTCCTGCGAGTGAAGGCAGCGAGGCCGCATAGCCCGGAGGTTTGAGCCGCCACGTTCCCCCCGCTGTGACTTCTCACACGGGGAGTTTTGAAGTGTAAATGGGAAGGTTTTAGCATTTCCCTTGTACTGGAGTCAGCGCCTTTTGTCTATTTTCTTTCTTCCTGTCCTAGCTGTCAATTATGTCTCTTCCAAAACGGATTAAGGAAAGAGCTGAGCCTTCAAGATGTGCTACTTGTTTTATATCTCTAAAGAATGTGACAGTGAATGCTGGGATTTGTAGTTCCTGAATGATTCTGTTATTAATGTTGGTGCTGCAGTAACCATAACGGTGTTAATGGGAATCGGTCAGCACATCTGCATGCTGTGAGCTGCCGGCAGTAAAAGGTCTCATACCCTTTGTGAAGCGGATGGCTGCCTCATACATTGTGAAATCAAGCCGAGCTGGAAGACCCGCAACAACTGATCGTTGTCTTCTTTACACGGAGCGATAATCTGCCGAATCTGCCTGATTTGGCAGATTATTACTGCATGTAATAAGGCCCAGGGGCGTAGCTAGGATTCATGGGGCCCCAAAGCAAAAAAACTGTATGGGCCCCAGGAATCTGGTGCTGTTGGTGGTGTGCCATCCCTAAACCCCATACTCACTTCTCACTTGGCCTTGCGTTCCATTGCTCTGACAGGTCCCCGGCACACGAGTGCCAGAAAGGCAAAGAGAATGCAGGAATGCTGCACCGGCCAGGTCAGTTTGAGGTTTAGGGATGGCACACCACCAACTGCACCCCAACCCATTACCCCCCATTCCCGCCAGACAGCTGGGGGGGGGCTGCGGTGATCAGGGAAGGAGTTGTCACCTGCTGGGGCATTGGTGCTACTGCAATCAGGAGGGAGTCTGAGAGTGGCGTATAGCCCAGGCCCCGCAGCAGCTGCGTGGTCTGCTATCATGGTAGCTACGCCACTGATAGGGCCCTTACTCTTTCCAGTGCTGGGTTGATGGCCTCCTCTTGTGTTTGCCCCAAGCCCAGTCCATCAGGCAATAGGGACGTGCATTCGTCTTATCCATCTGATCCACCGTCTGATCACTGTGGGGAGAGCTCATGCCAATTGGCAGATTTTCCCACCATTAGAAGTTACATATGATTTTCTGGACCCCAGTCCTTAAAGGGAATCTGTCACTAGGTTTATGGTACTTTAAACGAGGGCAGCATAAACTATTGAGAGAAATGCTAAACAAATCGGTGTATTACTCACATCATTCTGTTCAGCTGTTCTCCTAATACACAGGAGAATAGGATTTATACCACACCCCTCCCCCCACCCTCCAGCTGCTGATTGACAGTTGACTGACTATACACAGCATGGATAGATAACTGCCAATCAGCAGTTTTCTGCTTCTCATGAATATCCAGGACTACTGAGCTCACGCACATAATGGAGGGGACTACTTATTGTCCATGTTATTCAGGAGGAGATCTCCTGGAACAATGTAAGTGATACATCATTCTGTTCAGCTTCTCTTTCATGAGACAACAGCTAGCCCAGTTCATCTCCATTGATATGCTCTAGATTTAGTATAAAATGGCTTCCCGCTCTTATTGTGCTGAGCTATTCTGACGTTCTTTGCCCTGAATTCCAGCCACGTCTTCTATGGAAGAGTAATCTGTAAATGTCTTATTTGCTTTGGATGCGTCTGCTCCTACGCTCCCACCGCCAATGAACTTCTATAAAGTTTTCTTCCAGTGAGTGTTTTGCTTGCCCCTCCGCCCCCCCCCCATCCCCACCGGACCGCCGCTAATCAGAGCTCCACGTCTGAGAAGTCTTCCGAATGCCAGGGACTTTTCTATTTAATTCCTCGGCCTCCTTTCCCCGAGAGCCGTTTTATATGTCAAGATTTGCACATGATTTATGATTTGCCATTTGCTTTTATAAACCGTCGTATGATTAAAACCAAGCGGACGAAACTTGTTTGTCACATTGTAGCTTTTACCCGATGCGTCTTCACGTCCCTTTGTATCATCGCCCTGACAGCCACCAATCTCCCGCCATGATATTATGACACCGGAGCCTTCGCAGGTCACTAAATCAGAATTCTCTTCCGCGTTACTGAACTTAATGTCTGTGTTGCCGAAGAATGAAGATCAGCTACTTGCTGACCTCCTGCTCTTCTTTTGTCTTTTCAGGCTTAAAACCAATAGGCGCGGGCGCTGCGCTCGGCGGTGTGTAATTAGGATGCCTCAAATATCATTCCATAACTTAGAAAAGTATTAACCACCTCGGCCAGCCAAGGAGCTTGGATTTTATCCAGGCAAAGTCAACACAATAATGTCAGGAAAAAGTTTGGTTTTTCACAACTCTTGCTTGACCTTGGTGTAGACAAATGATGGCCTTTCGCAGCATAAGGCCACGTCGTCTTTTTAGGTAAAAGGGGTGGGGAACCTCTGGCCCGCAGGCCGTGTCCGGCCCCTGAGACCTCCAGATGCGGCTCTCCTGTGATGTGCGCCGCTCTGGTGGGGAAGGAGCTGGCATACATAGCATCCTCCTGTGTCTGTGACAGCAGCAGCGCACATCTTCTGTCTCCTGCGGGCCGCACGCAATGACGTCATTTTATCGCGCATAGCCTGCAGGAGAAGACGGACACAGACTAGGAGAGAGAGGAGGACCTGGGCAGCGTGGGAGCGGAGGAAAGGTGAGTGGGATGTTTTTTGTTTTTTTTTTCATTTGGGACAGACACTGGGGGCTAAGTACGCTACCAGGGCCATGACGGGGGGGGGGGGGGGGGGGGGGGGGGAATAACTATGACTAGCAGAGACTTCACTGGGGGTCAACTATGACTAGCAGGGGCATCACTGGGGGTTAACTATGACTACCAGGGGCATCACTGGGGGTTAACTATGACTACCAGGGGCATCATTGGGGGTTAACTATGACTACCAGGGGCATCACTGGGGGTTAACTATGACTACCAGGGGCATCACTGGGGGTTAACTATGACTACAGGAGCATCACTGGGGGGGGGGGGGTTAACTATGACTACCAGGGGCATCACTGGGGGGGGGAGGGGGGTTTAACTATGACTACCAGGGGCATCACTGGGGGTTAACTATGACTACAGGGGCATCACTGGGGGGGGTTAACTATGACTACCAGGGGCATCATTGGGGGCTAACTATGACTGCCAGAGGCATCACTGGGGGTTTAAAGGGGAACTCCGGGTAGAGGTAAAAAAATTAAACTTCTGCAGAAGCATATAACAATACTTACCGATCTATCCCAGTTTTGAAACTACCAAAAATCCATTTTTTTTTTATTTTTTTTTTGGGGGGGGGGGTTTGTTCTGTTTTGTGTTTCTGTACTTCCTGGTTGAGCAGTTGTACACAGTACTACAGGTTCCAGAATATAATGCTTTCCCTCAGCTGTTCCATCACAGCCCCCCACCCTGTCTATTCCCCGCCCAAAGCTGTTGCAGAACATCTAGGCTGTGTTCACACATTGCAGTTTCATTGTGTTACTGAATTATTTGCAGTACTTTATCATGTCATTGTGTCCCCCCCCCCCCCGCACAGCACACTGTATTCTCCACCTGTAATGCTGATATTGGAATAAAGCAAAGAACTTTTTAAATATTTTTTTCCCCTTTCCACGCACATATTATGATCGAGCATCTTTTATCTTTGAAGTTGATTCCCACAATAGGGACTTTATCCGATATGATATTACATGGGATATACTGTTTATGCCTTGTTTTTTGTGCAGGTGGGATTGGCAGTGCCAGCTCTTATCCTCTCTGCTGTTTAGCATTATCTATTTGTGTAACTGCATCATTTTTGTGCAGATGCTGCAGTACTGCAATGACACTCCAACATGTGTGAACACAGCCCTAATTTCTCTGTAGACTTTTGCACAATCAGCGAAAGTTGAAACACCTGCTGAGACTAGCAGACACACACAATGTGAGACAGAGGCATGGAAGATTTGTCTCCTAAGGTGGGAGAGCAGGAGACAATGTGGATTGACACAGGGGCCATTTTTTCACTTCCTGGATTTCTATCATTAATACAATGTATAGACACATCTATATAACTTTTAATGTACTTTTAATAGAAAATAGTTTTTCTTATCTGGAGTTCCCCTTTAACTAGACTACCAGGGACATCAAAAAAGGGTTAACTACAGCTACCAGGGGCATCACTGGGGGTTAACTCTGGCTACCGGGCATCACTAAGGATTCACATCGGGTACAAGGGGCACCACAGAGGGTTAACTACAAGGGCACTAGAGGAATAATACTTTGCCTTGCCCCGGGTCCTGTGCACCCACGCTACCCTGCTGCTGCCCACAGTATAACATTGAGGACAGCCCTCAGAGATTTTTTTTTTTTAATGCCCGAATGGCCCTCGACAGGGAAAAGGTCCCCCACCCCTGAGGCAAAATAACAGCCATTGTCTCTCCATGAAATTGGACTGACTGCAGCAGAGCGCCGCTATCTCCTATGGGCCATCTGGATGATCCCTCGCTGAAAAAAGGTCCCCTGCCCAGACAGACACTTTGCCGAATTATTTTTTTTATTTTACCTTTCTCAGTCATTTGATGGCTTGCGTTTTTTTTATTTTAGTTTCAATTAACTTTTATTTCCATTTTTTTTTTTTTTTTGAGGGAAATGGGGAAAAAATTGATTTTGTAATTTTCTTGTGTTTTAAATTTGCACCGTTTACCATATGATAAGACATAACATTAGAGCTTTATTACAATGATAACGTGTGTTTATTATTATTTTTTTTTATTATTTTCCACATATTTCTATATTGGCACAGTAAGAACACTTTGCAAATAAAAAAAAGAATTGTGTTGCCAATACCAAGACTTTCCAAGATCCATCTTTTTTTTTTTTTTTTTTTTTAATTCACCATGTTGGATAAATAAGGAAATGATTATATTATTTGGGTCCTTATGGGGCTGTTATACCCAAGTTTGTGTTGTTTTTTTTTAAGGGGGGGAGGGGGATTCGTAACTACTTTTTGTTTATTTTTTGCTGGACCCACCAGTGACTGAGAAGACTGTCTGTCTATCTATCTATCTATCTATGGAAATTGTAGGGCTGGAGGGCCACAGCAGTGGCGTAGCTACCATAGAGGCAGGGTAGGCAGTTGCTATGGGGCCCATGCAGGAGGGGGGCCCAGGGGAGAAGGTAAGGGGTGTGTCCTTCTGCTTAACCCCTTATGTACTGCAGTGTGTAAGTGACCCAATGTTTACTTACATGCTGCAACACAAAAAAGGGTTAACAAGCAGAAGACAGAGATCTCTGCTTCACTGCATTGATAACCCCTTGACCTCTGTTTGGCTGCAGCAATCAAGTAGGAAAGGAAAATGTGCAGAGGCCAGGGGTTATCAGTGTACCAGCATATATATTTGCGCAGTGCTTTAGGGGAGGGGGCCCCGTGAATCCTAGCTACGCCCCTGGGCCACAGGTTTGACCCCTATGCTGTACATAAATCTTGCAGGGCAAGGAGGGGACTTATACCTGCTGCAGCTCAGCCAAGCCCCTTTGACTTGGAAGCTTGGAAGGAAAACATGATTTTATAACTCCCCTGTCAATTCTTCTGAGCGGAGAGAGGAGGCGCACAAGCCTCCCATAGACTATATGACACAGAGTCTGGCAGGATTCCGCCAGTTTTACTCCGTGTGAACTGGCCCTAAGAGATGTCTCGACTTGATCAAGAAAGAATTGTTAACCTTTGAAATGCGTTAACTGTATGATAAATTATATTCTACTCCACCCTCAATGCGATTACCAGTAAGAAGATGCCAGCAGGTGTGAGCACTATACATGCACCACCATCTCCCTTCTTATCCAGATTCTCATTGTGGCGGATTCACCGCAGCCTTTTCATACTCAGACCTAATGATAATATCATGAAATCTCTTCTCTTCTCTTTATAGATCTTCTGTAATGTTCAAATGAGATTTATTGTTAATTACCGAGCAGAGAAATAATGAAAGGAGAACAAATGGCGGCAGATGAAAGCTGTGATCTGATAAGAGATCGGGCTTTTATTTACTGCGCCGGGTGATGCGCGGCGGCTCCTTTGTCGGATACCAACCTAATATTTCATGTTTTATTTTTAGTAAATTTGCATGATTTGTTTGTGATGAATTCATTAATTTGCATTATATTCTATTTTGTTTGGCTTTGGCTCTGCAGAATGGAGCTGGCTCTAGTGCTGACTCGTCAGATGTATTTCGGAGCTGCTGGTACATTAGCGGAAAGATTTACACATTTGGGAAACACGCTTTTGAGCTTGAAGTGGCATCGTGATTGGACAATTGGCAATTATTCAGTATCTGGGATTTGCCGGCGGTTATTCTGCACAACATCCGTCCGAGCCATAGATTTTCAAGAAGAACAAAATTGTTTAATCCTCACAGTATTTGATGCCTATTAAAGGGGCAGGACCTTCACTTCTGCTTCGTATGGCTTATCCTTGCTTCGTCTTCATTGTGCACTGAACAGTGAAGAAGATTTCTGCTGCTGCCAGCTACCTCCCAGCCAAAGACAAGTTAGCTTATTGTGTAAGAGAAAATTACAACATTTTGTTCCATCTCTCCCCCTAGCCCTTATATTCTCTCTTTTAAGTGGGTTTCACGTTGGCCAATGAACTGTATCAATATGACTGTGATTGACACTTGAGAAAGCCAGTCCCCCTGTAACACCAACTTATTTATGGAATTAAATGTAAAGCATCTACTATTTCCATTCTTCATTCAAAAATGTGAAACAATACATATTTATTTTTCAGCTAATTTGCACTTAGCCCTACACATGTTTGGCCACTTTTGAACTGCCATACAGAAACAGGGACACCTGACAAAGATAGGAGTCCCTGCTCTTTTATATATTCATGGTTTGCTTCACTGCTTACTAAACATTTACTGGCATGTGCACAGAACGTATAGAACCACCACTTACCTGATAGCTGGGCCAGGTGCCGCATGTTATATAATGCATGCCTCACTAAGTATAGGAGCAGGCACTCCTATCTTTGTCAGGTGTCCCTGTTTCTGTATGGCAGCTCAAATTTTAGATTTTTCGGTTGTATAATTGAAAAGAAAGGGGGTATCCAGGCTTAGAAATACACAACCGCTTTCTTCCAGAATAGTATATGTCCTGTCCTCAGTTTGGGTGTGGGTTTTTCAGTTAAGTTTCAATGAAGTTAATTAAGCTGAATTGTAATACTACATGCAACCTAACAGTAGGGGTGGTGCTATGTTTTTTTTCCTAATCCTGGATAATTCTTTTATGTGCAAATAAGTTGAAGTGTTCCTCCCATAGAAATCGTTCGGGACTTTTATCGAAAGCCTGTGTGGAAAGGTCATGTGACCTACATCTTTCACAGGATACAACATTTTCCACCAACCATTGTGTGCAGTGGTTGGTGGAATACTTTGTAGCATGTATAAGAAGTGGGTCACATGACCTTCCAACACAGGCTTCTGATCGTAGTCTCTAGCCATTTCTAGTTCATATCTATCAGCAGGCTATATGGATCTAACCTGCTCATAGCCCCCTATAGCATCCGGGACGCTGAGGAGGAAGGTATGTATTTTACCTTCCTCCTCTGCGCCAGTCCTGTGCTGTTAGTCCGCATAATCTTTGGTTGGGAGCACTGTGCCGCCCCCACAGCTTCATCTGCCCCACCCGCTCCATTGATTATCATTAGAAGGCATGGGCCGGATGACGCTGTGGGGACGAGGTAGTGCTCCTAACAGTGCTAGCGGCCAAAGATTATGCCGACTAACAGCACAGGTACGGCGCCCAGGAGGAAGCTAAGAGACGTACCTTCCTCCTCAGCGTCCCAGGTGCTGATTAGTTCCTCTTTATGCAGTATAAAGATATACTGTACATGAACTGCCATACAGAATTTAACAAACAGGAAAAACTGCTGCCACACTACAACTTATATTCTAAAGCTGGAAGTAGCACAGGTACCAGGACACTGCAGTAACATCATCATCAAGCCCAATGATTAATTGCTGCAGCTCAATGGATGGATGGCAGAGAATAGTAAACAAAGACCAGCAGGAACCGTCACTGAAGCGGCAAGGGATTAAACAAGTGAGAATCATTGGAGGTTTTTTTATTTTTTTATGACATTTACTGCAGGTGGTTGGATTTGTAAAATCCTGGGAGAACCCGCTCAGAATTCATTGCCACGAATAAACTTAAGATGCAGACTTAATGAGTGTTTACTTAGCTTCACTTAGCTCCTTTCTCACCAGGCTGAGGAGAGAGTGACAGGAAATGAGAAGTGTGGCTTTTACACAAGCAGCATGACATGTTCCCGAGTTCCCAGACAAGATAAATGTACAGCGAGATGTGAATTCTGAGCAAAAACCAAAACAGGAGGTGACCTCTGCTGCAGAGCCCAGGGCTGCTATCATTTACAGGCCACCAGAAAGCAATGAGAGGCTTTCTTCAGAGAAATAAGTGTCGCTTTCCTGCCTTCAAATGTTTCATTTACTGTGACAGAAAATTGTAATTTAAGGTTGTGTGTCCGGCTGGAGAGAATTAAAAACACGGGCCGGGAATGATAGCTGCTGTGTCCTCCATAGCAAATGGAACGAGATAAGTTCTACTTATAGCCCAAGAACGAAAATCTGTCAAGAGTTCTCTCCGTAGAAAAATATCGGTTTGTTCCTAACATTGGAGCTTTATCTCCTGACCCAGGTGCCGGCTCTGATCACAATTCTCTTATTACCTCCTTTTATTCTATCTGAAATACAATGTCTCCTCTACAGGCCTCTATACACGTTCCAGAAAAGTCCACAGGATCAGCTGATTTCAATGGAACTAGCCCGATATCAGAAGTGTACGGAGGTCAAAACCCCAAAAAATTATATTGGAGAAAGAAGGATCGGGCATGCTCAACTTCAACTCCCGTTGCTTTTGTTCTCCCTAGAGATAAGCCGTCGCCGGAGCAGTCTTGTTGCGATTTACTACGATTGTGCATGTACCCGTCCTACCAGATCTTTTCCCACACAACTATATTTATCCGCTCTATAACTTTATGCCTGGAGTTCAGAGCGCATGGTCAATATGACAGGTTCCCTTTAAAAAACTAAAAGTATGTGTTATGTATACAGATAGCTCCAAGAGTCCTCCAACGCCTCCTCCCCTGTCTTGCTATTTTTTTTTTTTTTTACCATTTGCTCCATTTAAAGAGAAACTTTATCACTTTTAATGCTGCCTGAACCAGCGGTCATTGGGGCGCTCCCTATACTCCTTCTCCCTGCCACATCAGCCTTGATTGATAGATCTCTCCCTACACCCAAACTGGCAGATATCTATAAGGGGGGGGGGGGGGGGGGGGGGGATTAAGCCGCTGGCATCCTCTCCGGTTTTGTGGTTATTCAGGTCCCTTTTCCATCCATCCTTCGACTACCCTTCCATTGTCATGTTCCTTCCATTGGCAATTCTCGGTCCAAGAGGTGGGATCATTTATCAGATATTTATGACATATCCTGTGCCATAGTAGGTTAGAAAGGACGGCACTGCGGGGGCCTGTGGTGCTCACGGTGGAGATGTCCAAGAACATGTAGAGCTGGTGAAGGCCATGCTTGGCCGAAACAAAATCTTACTGTAACCTGGTGCATCCTGCTCTGCAATGAATGAGCAAAATTAATTTGTGAGTGGCGGGTGTTCTTTACACTCAACAACGGACCTTGTTGTAAAATAACGGCAATTTTTTCCCCATTAAATGGCGGCTATCCGCTAAATTTCAGCAATGTATGAACATAGCCTTTCTGTGTTTTCATTTCACTCCTGGTTTTGGTTGCAAAATACGGAGCAAAAATACTGTGTGGGAACATAGCCTCAAGCTGGATTGGACTTGCTAACTATTTACATTACTCCCTTCTGATCTGGGATCTGTATCGAGATAAATACTACATATGATGTTTGCAGCATGGTCTATGAGACACCATAATCAGTCCTCTATGGGAAAACCTTGTATCCGGTATGGCACCCCACCTGCAACATGGTGGTTACACTTCTATAGTGTAAAGCATATGTGCATGATTCCCAATGGGAAGGCGCTGACCCCTGTATGTTCTGGTGCACAGGACATCTGAAGAGAGACACTGGTTATTACAAAGACAAACTCCTAGAGAGACTAGACAGATACGGTTACATAGAAGAGCAGATGTAGGGTTCCTTGCCTCGGTGTATACTTTAGGAAGTGACTGTAGTGGAGCGTGTCGCTGCTGCTTCCTTCCTTCTTTCCTTGCAGGAATCCCTCCGGGAAGGTTTCTCTCTGAAGCGGATATGTTCTGCTCTCACTGATATATTGTACCTTAAGTTACAAGCACAGAACACAAAGTAACGACTGATAGAACGAAGAAGAAAGTCCCTGTGTAGCATCTGTCTTCCTCTTCTCCAACCGTGCTTCACAAACACTACAATTCCAGATGTGCACAGTTTATCTAAGCTCAGCAAATGCTCCCGTCTGGCTTCAAGAGCATCATTTCTACGTCTCTCAGGAAACCAAATTTCCCTTTCATCCCATTTCAATTGGATCAGACATCTGCTTTTATTTCAAGATCCCTCAGAGGTCCAGGTGGATGCTTCCCCCACTCTCCTCTCTCTCTGGCTCAGTCTAGGATATACGGAGATCTCACACAGCGATGGTACTGGAATATCAACTCCATGTGTGGTCATTCATGAGAGGAGGTCAACGAGGGAACATAGCTGGTTATACCGGACCCAAAAAGACCAATAGGTCATATATGATGATGACAATGAGCTACCCCCAACAGTTTGTTACTTGAGATTTTCTTTCATCTTGGAGATACCTGGGGTCATGGTCTTGATGGCATGCCAAAGTTGGTGGAACATCTTCCTCTTTATGGCTCGCCTAAGAGGTTTCCATAAATCTATGTTAGCTTTCAGTGAACCTTAGGTCGGCCTTAGAGATGATGGACCAGTGCGGTCACACAGGACACAAGACTAGTCACTTGGAACTGGGAATGTGCTCTCTGGATTCTACATTTTGTTGGGCCCTATCTACGGTCAACACATTGACAGTTTGGAAACGAGGCTCGATAGTTACAATCGTAAATATACATTAAGAATTAAAGGTGAAGATTTAATGGAGCACACACACACACACACCACACACTGATTCCTTGAAAGAATGGTCATAAACAACAGTGATGGATTACACCACGCGATTATTGGCTGCGTTTGGCCAATTACTGGTCCTTCCGGACAATTATCGCTTAGTGTAATAGGTCATGTTAAGAGGCAACAACCAGTCGACATACAATGTCGACCTATTGTTGTCTTTCAACATGTTGAATCATGACTGTCAGGACAACAATCGTTTGTTGCCAGTCTCTCTCTTGCAGTAGGACCACCGCTCTCTTCAATGGACCAACCGGACAATCTTAGAATCATTTGGGCAGTCCCTCCTGCAGCTCTCCGAGGCCCCCTGCTGTCTGTGCGTGTAATAGCACAGGCAGCGAGCAGAGAATGAGGCATAAAGAGGACTGTGCAGCTGTAACTGTATGGCCACACAGCTCTCTATGATCATTGAGATAAATGCAGGGAGGGGAAAGAGAGGACTGTGCAGCTGTAACTGTATGACCACACAGCTCTCTATGATCATTGAGATAAATGCAGGGAGGGGAAAGAGAGGACTGTGCAGCTGTAACTGTATGGCCACACAGCTCTCTATGATCATTGAGATAAATGCAGGGAGGGGATAGAGGACTGTGCAGCTGTAACTGTATGGCCACACAGCTCTCTATGATCATTAAGATAAATGCAGGGACGGGAAAGAGAGGACTGTGCAGCTGTAACTGTATGACCACAAAGCTCTCTATGATCATTGAGATAAATGCAGGGAGGGAAAAGAGAGGACTGTGCAGCTGTAACTGTATGACCACACAGCTCTCTATGATCATTGAGATAAATGCATAAACAACAAAGAGAAAGAGAGGACGGTGCAGCTGTAACTGTATGACCACACAGCTCTCTATGATCATTGAGATAAATGCAGGGAGGGGATAGAGAGGACTGTGCAGCTGTAACTGTATGGTTACAAATATCTGTATATGATCATAGAGCAATTGGGGTGGGGGGAGTCAGGGTAGAGAGGATCAGTATCACAGTGACTATAGCTTGGGGTCTTCCATTACTTACAATCACACACAAAATGTCTCTCCTGAGTTCTTGAAAATGAAAAAAGAAAGAAAAGAATTGAAACAAAGTATATTAGAGATTTACAGACCTGCACAATGACTAATCTCCATTTATAATGGACTCTCCTAAAGGTATTGAGGTAAGTTTCTGAAACCCTGAATACGAGTAATCGCCAGTAATTTACAGGGTGAATTCTATTCTCAGTTGCTGAATTATATTATCACAGCGGCCAAATGTTACAGCGCAGTGAATTGGATCTTAATAAAAATCCTGTTCACACATTGTGCACCCCCTGCTGCCCTACCTCAGTCCCCCCCTTGCATCCATTCATCTCCAATACCTCCTCCTCCTGCAGGGGGCAGCAGCTCTACAGGAGGCGATGTCGGCCCTATTATCACTGCTACCATTTATAATAGGCTTCATGTTTCCCTCTATGCTGTCATAAATAATGCACTCTCCTCTGCCTCAAGATGTTTTCCTCTCAGATTTTCATTACAACAATAAAAATGGAAACAATTGAGACAAAAAAAAAAAAAGTATAGTAATTAAATGTGATGACTCCATTCACAAGAAGGGCCCAGAATGCTCAGAGACAGAGTGTAATTCATAAAGAAAATGGTGCTGCTTCTTTCTGCCACCAGGTAGAAGCTTTTTCTATATAAATTCTCAATAATAGACCCATTTAGCTGTAAAATGTCACATCAATTGCAGAATAACCAGTAGATCCCTCAAGTGAATGTATAACAGCGCCCCATGTGGCCTGGTGGTGGTATTACATGTCATTGTTTGAAAATAATGTAAATGTATAAAAGCACAGCATGTGGCCAGGTGGTGGTATTACATGTCATTCTTTCAAATTACGTAATATAATTTAAAGTGTCACTGTCGTGAATTTTTTTTTTGCAGAAATCAATAGTCTAGGCGATTTTAAGAAACTTTGTAATTAGGTTTATTAGCCAAAAAAATGCATTTTTATCATGAAAAAGCAGTTTGAAGCTCTCTCCCCTGTCTTCATTGTTCTCCTATGGAGAGAGCTAAAGAGTCAAAAACAGGACAACAAAGAGGTAATCTACAAATCCCTCACGGGATATCTCCTGTGACAGTCACCAGTGACCTGTCTGAGCTCGGATTACAGCTGTCACCCAGCTCCGTGCCTGTAATCCTCTGTTATCTGCTTTCTGCTGCCGGCTAACTCCCTCCTTCCTCCTCCCCCCTCCCCTCTCCCTAGAGCAGACAGGGGACGTCTCCTGCAACAAGTCACAATTTTCAGATTTTTCAGAGTGGATGAAAAAGAGGAAGGAGGGGGGGACCTGGGAAAAGGCTTTTTACATGCAGATAATGGCAGATTTGGCTAATAAACCCAATTACAAAGTTTCTTAAAATCGCCTGGACTATTGATTTCTGAAAAAAAAAAAAAAAAAAAAAATACGACAGTGACTCTTTAAATTAGACTCCATTTCTCTATCCATGTGTAACAATTGAAGGTTGTACATTAGTTGATATATAGTATAAAATGTCTTATTGTAAGCTGCAGTTGTTATGCTGCGTGCATCACTTTGGTGTCGGATGCGTCAAGTCCGTTCTAAAGTTCAGCACTTTCTACTTATAAGATTTCTGTAAGTTAGTTTATTTTCTTCACTCCTTCTATAATCCTTACAAGTTTCCTTATCTCTGGCAGTGTCCTTGCATACACTTGAAATGATTTCCATCAATGGTTCTGTGAACCGCAGCGGCTGGGACTAATCGGGTTAAACACCATAACCTTGTGTCCTGATCAATATCCTATGATGCTTCTCCTTTGAAGGGAATTTTGGTAAATCATATGAATTTCCTTAAAAAGCCTCATCGATAGGTCAGGGGGGTGGAGTCGCATTTATCACCAGCACACGGCCTGACATCCCGCTGATGAGACACACAATCTATTCTCTAGACTCTTTGCACTCCGTCAAGTTCGAAAAAAAAAAAAATGATGTGACAGCGGACATAAGTTTCCTCACCTGGGGCTCCATATAAAGACCAGACACCGGGAGGGAATTATGATGTACAATCTATAATCAATGGCCAATCAATACTCTGAAGCTGGATTATAAGGAGAATAGGACAGAGCCTGCAAACACAGATGTTATCCGGGTGCGGACAGTGGATTGGAGATCTGAGCCAAAGAGACGTCACATCAACATCTATCTATCTATCTATCTATCTATCTATCTATCTCCTATCTATCTATCTATCTATCTATCTATCTATCTATCTATCTATCTTTCCTATCTATCTATCTATCTATCTATCTATCTATCTATCTATCTATCTATCTATCTATCTATCTATCTATCTATCTCCTATCTATCTATCTCCCATCTATCTATCTATCTATCTATCTATCTATCTATCTATCTATCTCTCTATCTCATATATATCTATCTCTTATCTATCTATCTATCTATCTATCTATCTATCTATCTATCTATCTATCTCCTATCTATCTATCTATCTATCTATCTATCTATCTATCTATCTATTATCTATCTATCTATCTATCTATCTATCTATCTATCTATCTATCTATCTATCTATCTATCTCCTATCTATCTATCTCATATATATCTATCTCCTATCTATCTATCTATCTATCTATCTATCTATCTCCTATCTATCTATCTATCTATCTATTATCTATCTATCTATCTATCTATCTATCTATCTATCTATCTATCTCCTATCTATCTATCTCATATATATCTATCTCATATATATCTATCTCCTATCTATCTATCTCCCATCTATCTATCTATCATCTATCTATCTCCTATATATCTATCTATCTTCTATCTATCTATCTCCTATCTATCTATCTATCTATCTATCTATCTATCTATCTATCTATCTATCTCCTATCTATCTATCTATCTATCTATCTATTTCCTATCTCCTATCTATCTATCTATCTATCTATCTATCTCCTATCTATCTATCTATCTATCTATCTATCTATCTATCTATCTATCTATCTATTATATATTTCCTATCTATCTATCTATCTATCTATCTATCTATCTATCTATCTCCTATCTATCTATCTATCTTCTATCTATCTCCTATCTATCTATCTATCTATCTATCTATCTATCTATCTATCTATCTATCTATCTCCTATCTATCTATCTCCTATCTATCTATTTATCTATCTATCGCCTATCTATCTATCTATCTCCTATCTATCTATCTATCTATCTATCTATCTATCTATCTATCTATCTATCTATCTATCCTTATATTTCTATCTATTTGACATATCCCCCCCCTCTATAGGCTGGGTAGCAGTGTATAGCTGTGGATTATTTCAGACCTCTGTTTTTGCACCATTGTTATATTCTTGTGCTGTTAGTCGGACCTATCGTACTGTATGTTATATTTCTGGCATCTACTACACCTTTCTTTGAATAGTTTGCACTTATGGTTGTAATATAGTAATGTATTGTTACTAATAATACCAGGACCTGTATATGTGATTCCAGGTTATGTATATGTGATACCAGTACATGAACGTCCTATTCCACAACATCTAATACCAGAGCATAGACATGTGATACTAGAACATAGACATGTGATACCAGTACATGGTACTGATGTCTTATTCCATAACATCTAATACCAGAGCATAGACATATGATACCAGGACCTGTACATGTGATACCAGAGAATGGACGTGACACAGATTCCCTATATCTGTATACTAGAAAATGTACCCGGCGCTGCCCAGGTATAAAGTGTCAGTGTGTTAATTAGATTTGTTCCAAGGTCGCTCAGGAGGCCAATCTATGCCCTATATACCCCTTTATACACTATATACCCCGACAGTTCTGCACTGTTTATGTACATTGTAGCTTATGCACATTAGAAATAAACTAAAAACTTTAAACATCCCAAATACCTAATAGCCAAATTGAGATGTCATGTGATCAGGCTGTATACAGAGCCTGGTTATATACAACATTGGCAGTTTTACTGTATATACAGAGCTTGGTTATATACAACATTGTCAGTGTTATATACAGCCTGGTTATATGCAACATTGGTAGTGTTATGCTGAGCCTGGTTATATACAACATTGGCAATGTTATGCTGAGCCTGGTTATATACAACATTGGCAGTGTTATACAGTATACTGCCTGGTTATGTACAACATTGGTAGTGTTATGCTGAGCCTGGTTATATACAACATTGGCAGTGTTATACAGTATACAGCCTGGTATACAACAATAACAGTGTTATAATGAGCCTGGTTATATGCAACATTGGCAGTGTTATATACAGCCTGGTTATATACAACATTGGCAGTGTTATATACAGCCTGGTTATATACAACATTGGTAGTGTTATGGTGAGCCTGGTTATATACAGTATTGACAGTGCAGGTCCTGTATACCTGTAATATATAGTTGGTGGAGGTCCCTTATACCTGTAGTGTATAGTTCTGGGGTTCTGTATACCTGTAGTTTAAGGTTTGACCCCCCCCCCTGACTGCAGACCATAAGTTTGTGTGTGTGTGTGCAGAAAACCTGAAGCTTATAATAATAAGTGCATACATAATCCTGCATAATCATAATCTGGCCCTCTTAGGCGCTACCTTTCATCCTTGGTGAGGACAACACAGAAGAAGTTTCAAAGTTTCTAATACTGTATACCCCCCACTTACAGGTAGCCCCCATACTCTATACACCCCCTGCAGGTATTCCCTATACTGCCGCTGCGAGTTTGTCAGCAGCCTGCCCTGTTAACCCCCCACCACCATAGCGTATACATCACCTGGTGCCTGCTCCGGCTTGCTTCGGGGATTCACAGCACGTCCCGCTCGGCCAATCAGTGCGCTGCCCCGCTGCAGTGCCCTGATTGGTTGAGCGGGACGTGAAGACACTGGGAGCCCCGAAGCAAGCTGGAGCGGGGAGCAGGTGATGTATACGCTCCGGCGGTGGGGCTGTGGATATACTCACAGCGGGATGTCCATCCTGCCGTGAGTTTGTCTGCCCATAGAGTATACAGGGCAGGGATCCGTAGTGGGTCTAGATGCAAATTCGCAGTGAGAAATCCGCTGCGGATATGACCAGTGTGTTTGTACCCTAACTGTATTTATTTATGTGGATCTTTTGTGAGGCAGCTTCCATAGCAACCAATCAGATTCCAGCTCCCTGTGAAAATGAAAGTAGTGATCCTATTGGTTGCTAAGGCTTCCAACTGCCACTGGGAAGAGCTGAAGCACTAATTATATCACCTGTGTGTGCAGTGTGGAGATTTTGCCATTCATCTCTATGGGGCGCTCTTCCCCCTCCCCCTGCCATCCTGTACATCTGGCAAGGACGGGACCTTCGCTCTAACTTTCCCAGGCACCCAATGTATCTGTGTGTCAAATCTGGGGTCAAATGGTTCAGGCGTTCAGAAGTCTATACGGGACAGACAGACAGACTTTCATTTTTATGATATAGATAGTAGGTTTCATGGAATATTCTCATCAGTTAGTTCTCAGTGTGAAGGTCACAGAGGGGGGCACATACTTTCCTCTGTATCACCAGCTCATCCTTGGGCCAGCTCTAGGCCGTGTCCTAAGCATCTGACCTTCCTCGCTCCCATCACTCACCTATGAGATGGGAGAGAACCTATTCCCTTCCTCCTCGTATGTCAGGAGGGTTTGGAGCTGTAAATTACTGTAGTCTACTTTCTGATGTGATCCATCATCACTCATTCTGCTCAGCTACAGGAGAGGAAAATCACTCCTATTATTTGTGAGTCCGGCCTTCAAGGACAATGCCCTTCCTGTGCAACTGTTCATAAGCAATCATGGAGATATTAAAGCCTATTCACTGACTTTAAAGCGGTTTCCAGGAATATATATTGATGGCCTCCCTCCCAGGACCCCCTCCAATCAGCACAACCAATGCCAGGTCATCAAGGTATATTCCTGGAAAACCCCTTTAATATCGCTAAATCACTGACGGTAAATCCAAGAGCAGAGCAGAAAATATGTGCTTGTCTACGCTGAAACATTGTAGCAAACCCTCAGATGAGAGTAGAACCAAGTCAGAACACGTTGATGTAAATTGGATTGTTTCCAATGACAGCAAGCAGAGATCATTGTTTCTAACACTTTATTCAGATAATGTTATTTAAGGTAATATAAATACATGTTATTAAAAAAGAGATTACAAGCCCTGGATATTTAGCTACCATGCTGTTGCCCTCTGCTTCTTCTATAGCTATAAGGAAAACCATGTGGCACATATCAATAGCCAAGGGTAACAAGATGGCAACTAACTATTTTGTGATTGGAACCAAAGAAGATGGACTGGATGATGAAGACAGCTGCAGGACTGAAACAGGATGACAAAACTAAGACATACACAGGAATTTGCCTGACTCTCCCTACGCTTTCCCTAGATCTTTCCCTAAGCTAAACTAATATAGCAAACTGAACCTTACTGCCCCTATAATATCCCTGCTGCAGCCCTTTACTAAACTTTTGAAAAACAACAACAACAATAAGCCATTACGACCCAGAAAAACACCGGAACCCTATAACATACAAAAAAACAACAACAACACACTAAACTGGACTTTATGACATCCAAATACCAAAAGAGTGAACCCATGGAGCTAAACAGATACCAACACTTGGACAGACTTAAAGAAGCAGTTCAGTTTTGTTTTTTTTTTCGCCCCCCCCTGGGTAGCCGCTGTCATGTATACTTACAGAAGATTTCTCTTCTCATGTAATATATGCTGCATCACTCTCCAGTACTCTTACCTACTCTAAAAGATTAAATGGATTCTTGACACATAAAAGATTAAATGGATTCTTGACACATAAAAGTCTATGTAAATAATAATTTGCAGAATTATGAGGACAGGTGGCAGCTCCCCACTATGGTAGATTTAGACTATATGAAAGAAGAGGGAAATAAACACTGTGAGGATATAGAAAGATCTCTAACAGAACCAAAACACAAGGGCCAAAGGAGAATTCGTTCACGCCTATAAATCCGGCCTATGATGCCCAATATATGTAATGGGCATGCGTCCCTACAAAAATGCTCAAGTAGTACTTGAGGGTCCTCAGCTCACAAGTGGCTCTGCTATAGTGTGCTCATCTTCCATCTGGAGATGTATGGTGGTGTTCTCCATGGTAGACCTTTTTAGTTTCTCAATAAATGGTTTGAGAAAGTCTGTTCAAACTTCAAGTCTCTTCCATAAGACATACACAGAGCATTTGCTAAGATGTCCAGAATATACAATGTGGAAACTTTATCTTTGTCTAGGATTGGGTTGTCTCAGAAATGGAAAGGAAATTGAAAAAAAAAAAAAAAAAAAAAAAAACGATCAAAGGATAAGACAGTCCACCAAATAACCTTCTGAGGGTAACAAGACCGATATGATTCCTTTCTTACAGTGCCTGAATTGCTATACTTTGAAGACGTTATTTTCTCCAGGAACATCAACTTTTGGGACACAATAAGTACTTTTGTCTTCTGTTACGGTTTGAAAGAACTCTCTAAGTCTCCTGAGACCTAGCAGAAGGTTCTATCTTAGAAAGGGATATAACGTTCTTTAGTTCTTTTAGGGATTTTAACATGTTTTACTTTGTGGATAGTGATTGGAATGTCCATACTGTTGTTTTATCAAGAAGAACCTAAAAAGTAGGTTGTAACCAAACTTAAGTTTTTGCCACAACCATCTTGGTTGAATTGGATTTTAAGAATGGTTCTTCTGCTAAAGTCTATACGTTTATACACCGAGGTGAGGATAACTCTGGCATAAGACTCTGTTCCTCAGCCATCAAGTAGGAGCCTCTGAATATGATGGTCTTTCTCTCTGGGAGTCTTGTGGCACCAGGGCCATTTAAGGTGAGAATTATGCAATAGGGGATGATGGCAACAATGGAGGCTTTGCCTATTTGCCAATGCTTAAGACCTTTCAAACTATCGGTATTGGAAGAAATGTGTTTACGATAGTTTAGACTTTTCTGTTCATAAATAGAACAGCAATTGTCAACTTTGATGGTTCCTTTTGGTCTTCATATCTGTCCCTTCAAGATTCCACCTCCGAATATAGCCTGAGAGAAGAAGTCTAGAGTTTTGTACCAGTAAGGAACTGTGGGAAGCGTTGCAAAGAGTCCTCTGGCTGCATATTTTACCTAAGAATTATTTCATTCTAGTCTGCACAATCATTTTATCCCGAGCTTCAGGCCATACACATTGACAAATAAATAATTTGGATATTTAATTTGCATAAGAAAAAAAACACCTCTGCTTACAGCTCTGGAATGACAAATAAATTGATGAAAAATTGTAGTTCTCCTGGGATGTATCTCGTCCCCACGCGTTTCGCTCCTGGAGCTGGAAGCTAAGTGGTTTCTTTTCATGCCTCCCAATCTAACAACAAAAAAAAAATACAGCATTTGAAGAAAAAAAAAAAAGACTCTACGCTGTGACAAAAGTGACAGAGCTGAACTGAACAAAGGAACAATGTATGCAGGTTGTCAGGAGGCCTCCACCGCCGCACACCTGGTGCCCCGAGCCTGGTGCTCCTGCTGGGGAGAAGCGGTGATGCCGCCAAGCAAGCAGCTTCACAGGAAACTTATTGCAATGTGATATGGAAATTCTTATTAGCTCTCAGGTGACACTGTAGAGGAAGCTGCCAAGAAATTGTGTCCGACTTTCTTCAGAAACAAAGATCTTTTATCCCGATTCTTGTTTCTTCTAGATGGCAGGGCAAAGACAATATGATGATCTAGGCAGAGAAAACAAATGGTGCTCCCACCCCCTTCCCCTTTATCCTCTAGAAACTTGTTGTCACATTATGTAGAGACCAGTGCGCTCCTACTCTTACTCCAACCACTGTCCCTACGTACTTGAACAATCTACCCTAAATGGTGGCTCCCAACTGGGTGATGGAAGATAGAGACTTAATACTAAACTGGAGGGCCTCAGCCGGACCTGATTGGCTTGTGGCTGCAGACTTCTGATTGGCCATTCTCATGCTGAGGAACAGAGCTATGCTGCCCCTGATCTTTCCCTGGTAAACTTGCGGAGGTGACACCAGGTTGCGAGGAACAGCCAGGAGTGGTGTCTGAATGGCAGAAGAGGATGGCACTGGCAAGGGAGTCAAGTTACTTTATGACACCCCCCACACTTTGCAGTTTAAGGGTGGGTTCACACTAAGAAATTCTCGCGGATAAATTCCGCGCACGGCCGGTGGAAAGACGGGCGGCCGTGCGTGCGTACAGGCGGCGGAATTCGGTATAATTTAAACGCGAGAATTCCTCAGTGTGAACCCACCCTTAATCATATGCTAATGAGGCAGTTTGGTGCACTGGGGGCAGGACTTCCACTATCAGTGCACCAATTCTTCGTGTCTCCTGTTGAATACTGGGTGCTGCTCTGCTGTGACATCACTCTGCCGCTCATCCCTGCAGAGCACTGGATGAATAGTCATTAGATGAGTGAATGGGTGCACTGAGGGCAGTAGCTCCACCCCCAGTGCACCAAACAACCTCATTAGCATATAGATTAAACTACAAAGTTCCAGAAAACAGCGCAAAAGATCCAGGTAAGAAAATTACCTTAGTCTTTAGTAGTGCCCCATGTGCTATAACTCTATAGAAGTGATAATGAATCCCGCCAGACTGTGACCACATATTACCTCCATATGAAATATTAGCCACACACACAACCATTTTGTTGCAAATTGACCTTGGGTATCCGGAGCGGTAACTGCTTACAGTATATTGATGCATTGATCTCTATACATAATGTGTGCTATCAACATAAATAAATGACTGGTACCCCTTAGTTACAGTACTCTGAAGTAAAGAACACATATAATTGAAGATAAAAGTAAAAAAAGAAAAAATATTTACAGTGGTAGGAGAATAAAGAAAACTAGCAGACGCCATCAGTAAACAATAGTGTATAATGGGGTATGTGTAAACTATTGCAGACAGTTATACATATCCTGTGCTGCTCATGTCATTGCCATGAGGAGGATTAGTCTAGAGGACACTTCACACTTGGAGAGAGTCCCTTTATCCGCCTTTCCATGTATTGGGAAGATTATTCCAGATTCATTGGGTTTCATGTTACTGGTACATTACAAGTTATGGAAGGATCCAACCAGCTGCTGAGTCTATAAATATTGGCACTTCATTGTTTAAAGACAACACAACTCACTTGTCTGATGTCCTTAGGGCCCTATGTTGGATAAATGCTCAACATGATGGCAAGTTGCCTGCAGTGAGAGGGAAAGTACTATATCCTATGCCTCCTATGTACAAGAATATAACTACTATAATACTGCTCCTATATACAAGAATATATCTACTATAATACTGCCTCCTATTACTGCCTCCTATGTACAAGAATATAACTACTATAATACTGCTCCTATATACAAAAATGTATAACTACTATAATACTGCCCCTTATATACAAGAATATAACTACTATAATACTGCTCCTATATACAAGAATATAACTACTATAATACTGCCTCCTATGTACAAGAATATAACTACTATAATACTGCTCCTATATACAAGAATATAACTACTGTAATACTGCTCCTATATACAAGAATATAACTACTATAATATACTCTCGGCTAGACGAAAGGCCCCTAGTGGCCAGAAACGGCCGTCGCCATCTGAGTCACGCCGCGCACCCTCTCCCTCCCTGCTAATATCGCAAGACGGAATAAAGATACAAGCTGTTATACCTCTGATACCGGTGAGTGCTGGACTTTCTATCTACCTACACGCATAACTACTATAATACTGCTCCTATATACAGGGATATAACTACTATAATGCGGTTCAGGGAAGAAAAAGAGTGCTGCACCTCACACCTATGGCTGATACTAGTGCCCCTAGGCTAAATAAAAAAAACCGATCAGAATTTTGTGTATGAATTGATCAAGCCATACTGCCCCATGTACCATCGTGCAGGTATCTGATACACACGGGTCCCTACACTAAGTCCACACCGTGCCAGTCAGTGGCCACCAACCCCGCAGGCGCGCAGTCAGGGAACGGGGGCCATGGGATGGCCCTGCGACCCCCATGCCACAGGACCAGACCCAAAAACACCACACCAGAACCCGGCCAGCACCACCAGCGGAGAAGGTCGCCCCCAAACAGCACAAGTCTGGATGAGGTATTGCGCTCACCATAGCTGCTGCAGACAGAATGGGAAAAGACAGGAGGGATTAAAACCATGTGCACTCAGGTGTCTCCTGCTAATTGCGGTCATGTGGGTCTCACCAGGAGGAGTGCAATACACGGAGAAAAGAGAGAAACAAAATGCGGTTCAGGGAAATGTCTTCCCCATTCTGTGAGAGCAGCAATGGTAAGTTTAATACCATATCCATACTTGTGTCGTTTGGGGGCAGCCTTCCCCGCCGGTGGTGCTGGCTGGGTTTTGGTGGGGCTTTTTGGGTCTGGTCCTGTGACATTGGGGTTGCAGGGCCGTTCCATGGCCTCCCTTCCCTGCATGTGCACGCTTTGCGGGGTTGGCGGTCGCTGACCGACACGGTGTGAAGTTAGCGTAGGGACCCGTGTGGACCAGAGGACCTGCGCGGTGGTACACGGGGCAATATGGCTTGATCAATTCATATACAGACACTCTGGTGTTGATTTTTAATATAGGCCTAGCGGCATTAGTATCAGCCATAGATGGGATGTGCAGCCGTTCCACTCTCTCCAGTTCATACCTACTATAATACTGCTTCTATATACACGACTATAACTACTATAATACTGCTCCTATATACAAGAATATAACTACTATAATACTGCTCCTATATACAAGAATATAACTACTATAATACTGCCTCCTATATACAAGAATATACCTACTATAATACTGCCCCTATATACAAGAATATAACTACTATAACACTGCCCCCTATATACAAGAATATAACTACTATAATACTGCCCCTATATACAAGAATATAACTACTATAACACTGCCCCCTATATACAAGAATATAACTACTATAATACTACCCCCTATATACAAGAATATAACTACTATAATACTGTCTCCTATATGCAAGACTATAACTACTATAATACTGCTCCTATATGCAAGACTATAACTACTATAATACTGCTATGTACAAGGCTATAACTTTTATATTAGTGTAAATGAAGTTGTTTCTATCAGTTTTATTTCATGGTATTGCGGTAAGTTCCTGCAGTCAGTAATCTGGATGGTTCGCTACATGCGGTATACTAGATTTCCTGTCTTCTTCATCCCATTAGTAAATATTAATAAGTATGCCGAGCATTAACTGAAAGTGATTCCAATCACATCTGATGAAATCTGCGTCTTGTTGACCCCGCTCAGGTGCCACCTTCCATTCAATCTTTCTGTAGAAGCCTCTTGAATGTATGTGGTGCTTGAAGCCACATATGATGAGCAGCGTGTGCCTAGCATCATAATGGGACACTTATGTTCAATGACTTGTTTGCTGGAATTCATCTGTCTATGTACGGTGTCTGAGCAGAGGTCTCCGAGGAGAGATACGTGCTGATCGCTGGTTGTGACAACCAGAAAATTGCATATAATGCCAAATAATACTAAGAGAGAAGGCTTCAATCCCACAATGAGCATCATAAATAAAACATACCGTATACAGGACACACTGCGGGGCCGGCCTCTCCCTGCTGTCTATCAATAAATGTTACTATGTGCTAAAATTCACATTTGTTATAAGATATTCTGCGGCCAACGTCGTCCATATACTGCAGGCACCCAAGAGCCTTTATTGGATTGTACTGAGGAATATATTGACACCATAGGGGCCCATATTGAAAGATAAAGGCGCCTCTAGTTCAATGTACGGGTAAGTTAAAGAGGTATTCCAGTCTGGACCCATCATATATCCACAGGATGCAATAAATACCAGCATAGCCAGAGGATGGCATAAGTGAATAAGTACCTCCAATTGAATTTAAGCTACCTACGGTCACCACTAGGGGGAGCACCCTCAAATATAGAAAGAATGGTAGTTCTCTTAGGCTGGGTTCACACTACATTTTTCTCATTGTTTTTCCGAAAAATGTGTGCATTTGTGTGCATCCGATTTGATCTGTTTTCCATTGACTTCCATTATATATAAAAAAAGGGATCAAAACGCATCAGTTTTTTTTTAATGTACACAAAAATGTGGTTTAGCTTGTTTGTGTGTATTTAAAAAAAAAAGAAGAAAAAAAAAGGGTGCATTTTCATCCTTCCCCCGCCCCCCCCCATAATGGAAGTCAATGGAAAAACGGATCAAAACAGATGCACACACATGTACCAGTTTTTCCATCAGTTTTTCAGCAGTTTTTTGCAAAAACATAGACATAGAGAACTCTGTAAAACTCGCTCTGAGAGAAGCCTTTCTAGCTTAGCGGTCACAGCAGTGGCAATATGGCAGCAACAGGGCAGCCAGAATTTTGTCCAATCACACAATATAAAGTGTAGAACCAATTGAATTATGGTGTTTTATAGGCCCCGTCTACACTAGGCGTTTTCTTAATTCCTATATAATACATATTGTCATTCATAAAGTTTTTATGTTTTACTACTTAAAAATAAATAAATAAATAAAATCTTTGGGCCACCACATTCTGACCCCTATAACTACTTTATTCTTCTGCCCAACAGAGCTGTGAGGCTTATTTTATGCACTATGATCTGCAGAGTTTTCAGAAGTATTTTGGAGTGGATGGGGACTTTTTGATAATTTTTTATTCCATTTATTTCTGGGATGTAAACAGTGTCGGACTGGGGCACCTTGGGCCCACCAGGGAATTTCATTCTAGGGGCCCACCTTACATACACCAGATATAACCAGCGTCAAACAGGGGGCAGGGGGCGCTGATGCCAGCCCTGTAGGGGGCAGCATCATGGGTAAGTAGATTAGTTTTTTACCCATCCAGATTGGGCCCCTGACATTTGGCACCCTAGGCCATCACCTACCCCTGCCTACCCTTTGTCCTGGTCCTGCATAGTACACGCACACGCACATGCACGATACGTACATCAAATCCTTTGGGATTGAATGAAATCCCTGATTTTATCATTTCCCTGCAACATATATATGATGTATATATATGGTGGTGTCCATGTTGCTATGATATCTTATGATTGGTGTGACCCTGTCACTTGAAAAAACCTTTTGACAAACCTTATAGATGTAGGTATAAACCTTGTGATACATGTTTTTTCTTCAGGATTTGAGTGCCCCTTTAATCCAGGGATATGCACATACATGCACGAGTTCTACTATCCACTGCTCCATCCTACTTGTGCACATTGTGCAGGTGATAGACCTGTGTAGCAGGCAGATGTCCAGCTTGATGACTCTGCAGTATGTGATGGATCCCCAACTCCCAAACATAATTAATTAAACCAAAGAACGCAAAATAAAGACACAACACATTGTAATCAGATGTCAAAGGGGCCCAATTTTATTTAAAATTACATGACACCGAAAAAGGCAGACCCCCGACTCACGAAGAGTCACCCACCAGCACTCAGGCGAGGAAAAACCCCCTGTGGGGGAAACCTCGAGGGAGCCATGGCTGGAGAGTTGCCTTTCCCCTGGGCTTAGAGGGTAATACCATACTATAAATATAATAAACTGAATGTGAGAGAGATCTGGCTGCAATATCTGTCACCTTATTGAAGGCGGCTGTATCTCCTCTTCCTCACAGATCCAGGTCCACTTCTCAAGAAGGTGGAGACTCGATAAAGCGGTAGTCTAAAGCAGACCACCCCTTTTCCCCTGCTAGAACCTCCAAATTACATCAAGGGTAGGGGGCAGTAAAGTAGTCAAGCTCAAGGTCCCTGGCGCATCCAAGATGGCACTGATCAGGGCGCGGTGCATTGCTTTATGGAACCTTCTTTATGACATAAGCGCTTGTCATCACAGTACATGGTTGCCATGGTTACTGCAGGCAAACACATCTAACCCATTAATGACTGGCAATGTGCTTTACTGCAGAGGTCACTAAGCACACTGGTCACCAAGCAAACAGCTTATGGTTAGGCCGCACTGAGAACACTAAATAATATAGTTTGATGTGGCCCATAGCAACCAATCACAGCTCAGCTTTCCTTTCTCAAATTACTCTAGTAAAATAAAAACTGAACTGTGATTGGTTGCCATGCACAACTTAGACAGTCTAACTTGCCCATAGCAACCAATCAGAGCTCTGCTTTAATTTTATTAGAGCTTGTTAAGATATGAAAGGTGAGCTGTGATTGGTTGCTATAGGCAAATTAGACCGTGTTTTGTCTCTGGCAGGTTGATAAAGCCGCTCCATTACTGTAAAGTTTATGATGATGATGATGACTGAAAACACATGACATCAAGCTTCCCCATAATGCTTTGCAGTCAGCCCTTCCTCCATACCTCCCAACTTTTTGGAGGGACACGTGTGCTTCACAGACATTTCTATACACTACAATTCCCAGCATTTCCGGTCACTCAGTTTAGAATCCACTGGTATACGGTTATATACGGCAGATTTGTTAACATGAAGGAGACGGCTGACAATCTGATGTAATTTTATATAAGTGAAGCTGTTGAAATGAATAGAGAAGAAGGGGATCCCTACCTGGATATTTATGATGCCATTTGGGTGCTGAACTCCCAAGTCTCTCAATAAGTTCACCAATCAAAATGCATGATAAAAACGCAACAGACATACGCATTGTGTGAACACAGCCTTCTCCCAGAAACAGCTCCGCTCCTGTCTATAGAGCAGCTCTTCCTTAATGATATCCAATAGCCACCGGCCTCCCGCAACTCCTCCTGCTGCAACATCATCACGTACTCGGCTAATGGATCAGCCGCTCAGCCAGTCACTGACTGGGGATGGACACCACTGTAGTCCTTGACTGGCTGGGCAGGCAATCCATCAGCCGAGTATGTGACATACATACACGTAAGCTGGTCAAAAATGACTAAAAATTTCTTCTAGCGGCTGTGGGAGAGAGCGTGGTATTATCTCCCCCCCCCCCCCCCCCCCCCCCCCCGCCTGTCATATGTAAGTTTCACAAGACTTCTCCTTTAAAGGGAATCTATCAGCTGTAATGTGTGTTCCCAACTACTGACACTGTTAGATGCTGTTAGGTCAAGAAGACACGTGATACCATGAATATATTTGTCTGTGCTTCCATAGTATAGAAAATGTTATTATTCTCTGGTACAAAAAGTCAAAAAGGCTTCTCCAAGCTCCTGAATAGCTACAAGCTAGAAAGTCTCCTCTCTCCTCCCCCTTGCTTAAAGGGGTACTCCGGGCAAAATTTATTTTTAATATGTTATTACATAAGAAAAGTTATACAAATCCCTAATATGCACTAATTATGGGAAATGCACATATGGTGCTATTTTCCCTCAATTTAGGAGATCAGGCAGGCTCACTTCCTCTAACAAAAGGTGACATCACGTCTCAAGTGCCGGGTCCAGCAGGGGGCGCATGTATGCAGATGTGTCAGTGCCTTCCTCTCTGTGCTGGCTGACACCCCGCTGTGGAGGCTCCTCTCCCCAACTAGCTATCCCCGCTGCCCGGTCCCAGCGTTCCCCCAACTAGCTCTGAGCCCATCCAGCCCCCCGTTCTGTGCAGGAGCTCTCACCCACCGCTCGTTCCTGAAGGGGTGAGCGCTCCTGCACCTCCCCATCTACCCGCCCGTGCTCTGAACTGCCTGGTCCCTTGTAATAGCGCTCACCTGCCTCTGTCTCCCGGCAGGGTGAGCGCTCGTGAACTGCCCCATCCAGCCACCCCATCCCTTGTAATAGCGCTCACCAGCCGCTGTCTCCCGGCAGGGTGAGCGCTCCTGAACCGCTCCAGACAGCGGCGGGTGAGCGCTATTACAAGGGACCGGGCGGCTGGATGGGGCAGTTCACGAGCGCTCACCCTGCCGGGAGACAGCGGCGGGTGAGCGCTATTACAAGGGAACGGGCGGCTGGATGGGGCAGTTCACGAGCGCTCACCCTGCCGGGAGACAGCGGCGGGTGAGCGCTATTACAAGGGAACGGGCGGCTGGATGGGGCAGTTCACGAGTGCTCACCCTGCCGGGAGACAGGGGAGGGTGAGCGCTATTACAAGGGACCAGGCAGCTCAGAGCACGGGCGGGTAGATGGGGAGGTGCAGGAGCGCTCACCCCGCCAGGAACGAGCGGCGGGTGAGCGCTCCTGCACAGAACGGGGCAGCTGGGTGGGCTCAGAGCTAGTTGGGGGAGCGCTGGGACCGGGCAGCGGGGATAGCTAGTTGGGGAGAGGAGCCTCCACAGCAGGGTGTCAGCTAGCACAGAGAGGAAGGCACTGACACATCTGCATACATGCGCCCCCTGCTGGTCCCGGCACTTGAGACGTGACATCACCTTTTTTTAGAGGAAGTGAGCCTGCCTGATCTACTAAATTGAGGGAAAATAGCACCATATGTGCATTTCCCATAATTAGTGTATATTAGGGATTTGTATAACTTTTCTTATGTAATAACATATTAAAAATAAATTTTGCCCGGAGTACCCCTTTAATTGACTCCTGGAAGCTGAGTCCTCAGCAGACTTAGGTGTGGGAGGGGGAGTTACAAGTGAGTGCACATAACATGTACATACATATTATATACAAATATGCACAATACATACACAAATACAAGAAAGAAATTACCTATATGCATACATAGTACCCCCCCCACACACACACACACACATGCAGAATACACCCATCTACACATATAAACAAATGCAGATTACATATACACATAGATAATACACACATACATGCACCATACACAGACTCACACAATATACATACTTCATGTCCACACACACATATTTACCTCTGGTAAAGGAAAACACCAGGTACAGCTCACATGCTGTCAGATTTTCAGCTCCAGGGCCACACTGAGCAGGCTGCAGCCCCTCTCCCTCCTCTCCTCCTGTGTCCCGACTGCCAGCAGCAGCACATAGAGCAAATGGAGGCAGCCTGAGAGGAGAAGGTGGTGGAGGGTCCCAGGGGAGAGGAGAGGGGCTGCGCTAAATCTGCACACTACATGCTGCTGCCTGTCATCCCTGTCACTTCCTGCCTCTATATAATATTATGAAAACCCCAGGTTACTAGATAGAGGCAGTGAGTAATAATAATAATAATTATAATAATAATATTTATTTGGATAGTGCCAACAGATGAAAGGCACGTGCAGCAGTGTTGGGTGTTATATGTCATCCTGGAGCTGTCAGACAGGGAGGCCCACCTTCTGTTTAGGAGCCCACTAAAGGGTAGGGCCCACCGGGGGATTCCCCTGCTCCCCTGTGGGCCAGTCGGAGCCTGGGTGTGAAGTGACCAAAATATGCAATTCTGTCATTGGTTTCTGGCATTCACTATGCAGGAATAATATTCTTATATTCTAGGAGGGTTTACACTTTTCTAGTTAAAATTTCTATTGGGTAGGTTTTTTTTTTTAACAATTTCTTTTACATATAAAATTGTATATGCCATTTAAAAAAAAAAAATCCCTACCCAATAGAAACAGACACTCGTGACACTAGTGAAACAGACAGCTCCCCCCAGTGTAATGTGTATTTCAATGGTAAGGTGTATGATATTGACTTCAGGGGAGGCTGCAGCACCAGTGACACAGACAGCTCCCCCAGTGTAATGTCTATTCTAATGGTAACATGTGTTATATAGAGATCAGGGGAGGCTGCAGCACTACTGACACAGACAGCTCTCCCAGTGTAATGTGTATTCTAATGGTAACATGTAATATATAGACATCAAGAGCCTCAGTATTGGTAGCACTGTGTGCAGCACTAGTGATATGTAACTACTGTATAGTGACATATAAATAGGATATGCAGCACTGCAGTTCTGGATACAGCCATAGGTGGCAGCAGTAAGGGGTGACATGGAAAAAAAATAAAATAATAATAATAATTGATTTTTATGTTATATGGAAAAATTATACAATTTTATGAAAGAAATGAAAAATGTAACATTTTTATTTGGCAGAATACCCCTTTAGGAGATTGATATTACATACGAGAGAAATCATACGTTGGTGTTCCACTATAAGGATAGGCCATCTGTATCTTATGAGGAAGGATCTATCATGGCAGAAGTTGCCACCACCAGTGAATCTGACCCTATCCGCCATACTTAGTGACTCAGTGGATGCTTCCTGTTCTTCTCCAGGTAGACTTTCTCCCCTTCTCCACATTGTACACAACACAATAAATACACAGTAACACCGTTAAATGAAATGGCCGCACCGCAAACTCATTGAAGTCAAAATAATTTCAATTTCATAGCAGAATGATAAAAAATTCATTGGAACTCAGTTCCTGCCTCAGGTCGAGCAGTGTATAGCGGTAGCTGAGCCAGGAGCTGGCAGGAGGCCTGGTTTACATCTCTTTTCCTGGACATTGGCATTATTTTTTGTTTTCTTGCTTCCCATTCTGTGATGCTGTGCCAAGCGTCCAGGGGCTGACATGACACCTGGCACCGCGGCACATCGGCTGGATGACAATGCCTCTTGGCTCCGGCTTTTCTTTAGAGTTCATGTTCTTCCTATTTTTCCACCCAGGATAGTTTTCTCCTATAAAAAAATCTCATTGGCATCTCAGGCTGACCTAGTGCACTATGTAATGGCTCACTGCAGTCCCACCCTGGTGTCCAACTCACACACCTCAAGCCATCTGCTGGCTCAAGAACTCCACTGAAGAGTGTATACAGGTGTAGCCTAATGGTAGGAGGACATTCTGTATAAGAGAGACTGCTAGTGCCTGCTCTGACTTTACACTTAATAAATATATATATTTTATATTTCTGTTTGCAAGTTTTGCATGTGATGCCTTTGCCATGTGAACAAGTTACTTCCTGTATTATACTCCAGAGCTGCAGTCACTATTCTGCTGGTGGGGTCACTGTGTACATACATTACATTACTTATCCTGTACTGATCCTGAGTTATATCGTGCATTATACCCCAGAGCTGCACTCACTATTCTGCTAATGTGGTCACTGTGTACATACATTACATTACGTATCCTGAGATACATGCTGTAAAAGGGTGGGTTCACATGTAACAGAATCGCAGCAGATTTCACGAAATCCGCTGCGATTCCCCTCCTGTTAGTTTCAATAAGATTACATACTCGCAATGGAATTGTCATCCCTATGTGAGTATGTAAGCGGAAGCCCACTTAACCCTGCTGTATGTGCAGCAGGAAGTGGTGTATTCTTTCCAGTGTGACACAGTGCTCTCTGCTGCCACCTCTGTCCATGTCAGGAACTGTCCAAAGGAGTAACACATCTCCATAGAAAACCTCTCCTGCTCTCCAGACTGGAAAGGATACCACTTCCTGCAGGACATAGAAGTAAATGACAAGTCTCTGGCACTTTCTGGAATCAGTTGATTTGAAAGAAAAAAAAATGGTGAACTACCCCTTTAACCTTTTTTTAAAAAAAAAAAATATGTTGATGTTTTGTACTGTTTTATGCTTATGTCTGTTTTTTTTAACAGTTTTTTATTTTTTATTTTTGGTAAAGTGTTTGTGCTCTACAACTAAAGTAATAATTGCTTCCCTTATGTTCCTCAGCTCCTCCCCAAGTCCCTGTTGGGAGTCAGACGTACAGTGTATGGTGGTTTTATCACTGGGTCGTACATTGCCAGAATTAAATCAATTGCAATTGCTGGGGACCAAACCCCATAACAGGAAAACAGCCAGTGGGGGCTTCAAAAATCCTGAATAACTCCCCCTCCCCATTGTGTCAGCCTATCTATTAGTCCCACATAATAATGGTAATAGAGCTTCCATTACTATTCTGAAGGCTTTTCCACATGACGCGCTGTTTATGACACATCCTTAGAGGTGCAACACAATAAAGCAGAGCGGGAAAAGGAAACATTTCAGCTCCGCACATTACATTTACAATCCTTAAAGGTGAAAATTTGCAGAATCAATGCTCTTTTTGTAATAAGCACGAGCCCTGGTGCCACCTCCCTCTCCCCTGATAAATTACTATCACTCTTTTTGGTGGTTTGTACTGGTGCCATATGCTTTCTATTTATCCTGTTTTGTATGTTTTTTTGTAAATTCTTTATTATTTTGATTGTGTAAGTGCTCAGCTGCCATGTGTTATCTGTGTCTTGTCTAGTCTGTCTTATGAAAGTTTTACCATTTTTGTTGTGGTGAATTTCTCTGGTGTACTGCAGAGGTCTAGTTGCCCGTTGATTTCCTTGGTTCTTGTTGTCAGATACTTCATTTAGTCCTTGTTTTATTTAGAGTACCTTTTTTGCTGCTTTTCCCATTGGCCATTGATATCTATGGAGAGTTGTTGTATATCACACAATGGACTATAATTGCAGAACATTCCTTTAGGTTTCTGCATTCTTTTTTTTCCTAACCTGTTTCTATATTCTGATTGTGATTGTTTATATTTCATTTCTTGTATATTATTAGAGGAGAAGCTAGCAGTTAGAGATTTGCTTTACAGCAGGCCCCATGGACATAGACACAATGGACAGGAGTTGTCCCATTGACATGAAAGGGAAAGGCTGAAGTGGTGGCTTCTTGGCCCCTCATCCCTCTCCCCTGTCCCCTGTTTTGGGTAACCCCTCCTTCCCGAGTGGCACAGAGGATCCAGTTTTTCGGGCTTGGTCCAGAGCTGGCTCCTTCCGAGCCACCGCTTTTCTCCAGGGCTCGGCGTGGCGGTCCCTCACTGACCTCAAGGATTTCTTTGACCGGGCTCCCTTGGGGTTCTGGAGGGCGTTACAACTCCACCATTTCCTTTGCTCCCTTCCGAACCCCTCTGGCTTCGCCCGCCCTTCCTCGCACTTTGAAACTCTTTGTCTGGGCTCGGGACCACTCCGCCATTCTCTCTCCCTCTTATACTCACTGTTGGGCTCCCCACCAGAGCAGCCACCACCTCCTTTACTCACCGCTTGGGAGGAAGATCTAGGTATCTCCCGCTCTGCAGCCCAAGTTGACAGAGTTCTAACCTGTATACACTCCGGTTCTATATCTTCTCGCCTCCAGGAGGCGGGCTACAAATTACTCTCTCGTTGGTATCGGGTCCCCACCCGACTTCACCGGATCTTCTCTGTCGTCTCGCCACTGTGCTGGAGAAGCTGCGGTGAGGAGGGCACCCTCCTACACATCTTCTGGAGTTGTCCCAAATTGGTACCTTTCTGGAAGGAGGTGTGGCGTATCTCCTCCACCTTCACCGATCGGCAGCTGCCTTTCTCCCCAGCGCTCTTTCTCTTGCACATTGTGGACATTCCCCTCAAGACCTACCGGCGCTCTGTTCTCCAACACCTGATAAACGCTGCAAGAGCTTGTATTGCGGCTCTCTGGCGCCGTCCCGACCCCCCGAGCATCGCCATGTGGATCCGCAAAGTCGAGGACATTAAGCACATGGAAGATCTCACTGCACAGATGCATGGTCGTGACGAGAAGTTTTTTCGGACATGGTTCTATTGGGACCAATTTGTCGAGACGGATGAATACAAGACTCTCCTGGCTCAGTGAGGTGCGGCCTGTACTTCTCTTCCCCCCCCCCCCAATCCCTCCCTTCCTCTCTTCTTTTCTTTTTCTCCCTTTTCTCCTTTTTTCGTTTGCGCAAGACCTCTCCCATAGGAAGCTATGGAGTGCTTTTGTTTGGTTCAGCACAACCGTCAGCCGTTTTTGTTGAAAACAGGGTTTGTGATCATAAGCAGTTTTGCAATATACTCGCTTTTTAAAATTTTTTTAAAATATTTTATATGTTTAAATCAATGTGCTCAAACTGTGCTCCATGTTCCCTCCTTGACAGTATTTGTTATTTTTTTTCTGTTCAAAAAAAGAGACCAAACCCAGGAAGTCCCAGTCCTTTGTGCACTCACACAAGAAAAGACACCTGTTCATCATGTAGGTTGTATATCACCTGAGGACAACAATCCCATATAATATATAGGCATGGAGGGAGCATGGACCGCATATATAAGAAAAACTATAGAAAACTATATAAAAAATACAATACTATACTAAATACTATACTGTATTATACTATACTAAACTATACTAAAACTATATAAAAAAAAAATTAAGAGAGTATATAGCAAAACTGCTTATGATCACAAACACTATTGATTTCTCGAAAAAACACGTACACGTTAAAGAGCAGGCTGCTGTAAAGTGATCTGTACAGTATTGCAGTGAAAGATGATTTCAGTAGATAGAGAAGACAATATATGAAGCTCCCAGCTCAGCCTACCCCACCCCTCAGCTTTTCCCTTTCATGTCAGTGGGAATTTGTGACAGGTACACTATAATATAACACACAGAACAGGAAATTTCAGCTTAGTTTTAGGCTTAGTGTCCAGAATGGAAACTGCAAAAGAAAAGAAGGGGACAGCACTCATCCAGTGTATATAACCGATGTTTGTGTATGTGGGTATGGAAATCACTCCTTACCCACTCCACCTAGATCCACGATAGTGCTAGTCATGCTGGTATTGTTTCCTGTTCCAAAAGAACATCCATTAACGGAGGGCGCTCAGACAAATGACCCGGGGTAGAGATCCACACAGGTAATGTTATAGGGTTAAAACAGAAAAAAAAATGAAAAAAACAATAAATTATTTTAAAATAAAAATAGTAAAGTGGAAAGTTAGAAAAGAAAAACAACATATTGAACATATAGTGAATGTAAAAATTTGCATAGCGGGGTCTACAGCACTGTACTCTGACCCAGGAAGTCTCCCTCACCTTCCAAATCATAGCAGATCCACTTCAGGCTGGGGCTTGCATCAGGGGACAGGACTGTGGAGGAAATCTCTTTATAGCTGTAACCGCTCTCTCCCCAGATAGAGAGTGCTGCTATACTGTGCCCACATCTGCCCTGCTCATTCCTTCCTGCAGTCTATGCCAGCCCTTGTGTTTCCCATCCTCTCCATTCCTGCTATAATGTGCCTGCACTTAAACTTAACCATTCACACTGCTGTATAGAAAAGTCACTGTCCTCCTGTACAGCTCTGTGATTATCACTTCCTGATTGGTCCATGCGGAACACACACCTCTTTCCCATTGCTGTCATGTGACCACACAGACCTCTGACAGCAGTCCTGCTTCTCTATTCTACCCTGTTGTACTACGCTACTGCATTGTGGGGATTTTCAGCTCCATTCTGTATCTACAAACCGCTGCTGTGTTATCAGGTTTATGCCCTTACTATACATTATACACCACATGCTGATTGCTATACTGTACAGTAACTTATAATATCACATATTCAACTGTTTCTGAATGTTTGCTTTATTTGTTTTACCTGTTATTCAGAAAATAAAAAATAACTATTTTTGGGGTGTGGAACCATTTGTCTGCATTTCAATGATTTCATAAGGGAAAATCTGTTTTGGTTTAAGACCAATTTGGATTACAAGCACGGTCCCGGACAAATTATGCTCGTAATTTCGATTTTGTTTTTCAGTTTTTGCAATCCATTGTAAGGCATCATTTATTATGTTGTGATGTGTGAGCAACCTGTTTTACCTTTTCCGTGCTACAGGTAAAATAATAATAATAATAATAATAATAATAATAATAATAAAAAAAAATAATACTACAACACAACAAGAAAAAAAACAGCGAACAAAAGAAAACAAAAACATCCTTGACTTCCTTGGAAAATTGAACCGTTCTGGACCCACAGTGATGGAAATTTCAGTTTTTTGACCATTACAAAGTTACTCAAATAGAAATGATTGCAAACTAATGACCAAAAGTGACTCACAGAAACGTTTATAGAAATGAATGGACTAAAAAGACTGACAAAGAAACGCGTGGGATACCTTAGCTGTACTGTAGCTCTTCATACAAATCCACCACCAGAATTTTTTTTTTCTTCCCTTTTTTTTTATTTTGTCTTTAATTAATGTTAATACACAAAAAACCCCTAAATTTCCTGTTGTGTTTCACATCCCAACATGTAACCACCAGCTTGTTTAATGAACTGCCGTGTATAAAGGGGCGCCGCGCGTTGGCTCATTACTGTATGAAAATACAATATACTTTACATTTCTGCCAGTATTACCATTTCTTTTTTCAGGATTATTTCATTCAGACGTCTTTGTTTTGACCTATAGGTTTTTCTACACTCCATTATACGCTAGCGCGTTTCTTGTTTTTTTTTTTCTTTTATAGATACGTAACAGCGTGTTGTTTTTTTCATAGCTATGAGACCCAGACAATTAAATTCTTATTCCTAGTTTGCTGAAAAAAATCTGACTATTCCTTTGATACCTTAATGTTTTCGGAGGCGGCCTGCTGGGCCGATGCGTTTCAGTCTCCGGATAAGGGGGAGCGGTTTGCTGCTTTGGGAAATTCGTGCCTCTTGCACCTGAAGCTTACAGCCTTTTCTTCTTAAGTACATAGAAAGAACAAAGCCCGGGCTCATCTTTTTTAACATGTGGTTTTAGTACGCACATAATAATTTAGCTCAGCTGCCGATCCCGGACCCAATATAAGAATATAAATGAAGATTGAGATGGACTGAGAGGCGGAAACCCTGTGCCGCTCAAAGGCAAACAAGCTCCATCTCATGCTTGATTATGGATAGACGGGTTTAGCAAACATCTACAGCCATAGACTCTCTATATAAATAGCATTGGTCCAATCAGGTTGTGTAGGATTTTCTGCTCACATACAGAACCTATTATTCATGCAAATTGGAGTCATCCGTAGAACCCTTTGATATTAATACTTTTCTTGTAGCTTTTTTTCTATAATAATTAAGAAAATGAATAGAGAAATATAAGTTATATTTAAAGGGTTCCTCTAAATAATAATGGAAACTGGTGAGAATAATTGGCCTGAGGCAGACTGTCCAAGCAGATTTATAATGGCAGGCATGGAGGCCTTCAGAAGGTATGCAGTGATTGTATGGCGATGGCTGACGATCTCACGTGTCAGTTCACTCTCTACATCACAGGTGTCAAACTCAGGCTCTCCGGCTGTGGCAAAACTACTATTCCCATCATCATCGGTAAAATATCGATGAGCAGCCACACATATGCCTAATACTCATAGGGGGCGCAAAGTTTTCTATGCCCATGCTACTAGATCTTTGGCCTTGTAGCTGTAGTAAAACTACAATTCCCATCATGCAAAGCTTTACCTGTCTATGCATAAGAATTGGAGGGCTGAAAGTTCCCCATCTCTGTTCTAAAAGCACTCCGCAATGTACAGACATCATACTCCCACCCATCATCTCAAGGTCAGGCCGCATCCTAAGAAGAATGATAAACATGAGGTATTAGATGACATCGGCCAAACGACATAAGCCGCGACCCATGTCCTTATTGTCCTGCGTGTTCTTTCACTAACATTACAAACAAACCACAGAAAATGGGATGAAATTTACTAAAATCACAGGAAAAAGCCATACTTAGTGATAGCAGGGCAGCAGTATATACACCACCCCGCTATAGTAAGTACGGCCTTGTTCTCTCATATTAAGTAAATTTGATCCCATTTTCTATCATTTGACAGGACATGAACAGGCTGCAATGTTCTGTGTCTGTGTCTCCTGTATTTTACACGTCTATAATAGTAAAAGAGCTCATCTCAAAACTGCCCTTCAGGTTTCCTTGACCAGGGAAGAGAGAGTGCTGGTTATGGCTGCTTCTCAGACTGATTACACTACAGGGGTCACTATATCAGTGATTACACTACAGGGGTCACTATATCAGTGATTACACTACAGGGGTAGTTACAGTATATCAGTGATTACACTACAGGGGTCACTATATCAGTGATTACACTACAGGGGTCATTACAGTATATGAGTGATTACACTACAGGGGTCACTATATCAGTGATTACACTACAGGGGTCACTATATGAGTGATTACACTACAGGGGCCGTTATATCAGTGATTACGATTACACTACAGGGGCCGTTATATCAGTGATTACACTACAGGGGTCACTATATCAGTGATTACACTACAGGGGTCGTTATATCAGTGATTACTCTACAGGGGTCACTATATCAGTGATTACACTACAGGGGTCATTATATCAGTGATTACACTACAGGGGTCACTATATGAGTGATTACACTACAGGGGTCATTACAGTATATCAGTGATTACACTACAGGGGTCATTATATGAGTGATTACACTACAGGGGCCGTTATATCAGTGATTACAATTACACTACAGGGGCCGTTATATCAGTGATTACGATTACACTACAGGGGCCGTTATATCAGTGATTACACTACAGGGGTCATTATAACAGTGATAACACTACAGGGGTCATTATATCAGTGATTACACTACAGGGGTCATATCAGTGATTACACTACAGGGGTCACTATATGAGTGATTACACTACAGGGGTCGTTATATCAGTGATTACACTACAGGGGCCGTTGTAACAGTGATTACACTACAGAGGCCATTATATCAGTAATTACACTACAGGAGCCATTATATCAGTGATTACGATTACACTACAGGGGCCGTTATATCAGTGATTACACTACAGGGGTCATTATAACAGTGATAACACTACAGGGGTCATTATATCAGTGATTACACTACAGGGGTCATATCAGTGATTACACTACAGGGGTCACTATATGAGTGATTACACTACAGGGGTCGTTATATCAGTGATTACACTACAGGGGCCGTTGTAACAGTGATTACACTACAGAGGCCATTATATCAGTAATTACACTACAGGAGCCATTATATCAGTGATTACACTACAGGGGTCGTTATAACAGTGATTACACTACAGGGGTCATTATATCAGTGATTACACTACAGGGGCTGGTATAACAGTGATTACACTACAGGGGCCGTTATAATAGTGATTACACTACAGGGGCCGTTATATCAGTGATTACACTACAGGGGCTGGTATAACAGTGATTACACTACAGGGGGCATTATATCAGTGATTACACTACAGGGGCCGTTATATCAGTGATTACACTACAGGGGGCATTATATCAGTGATTACACTACAGGGGCCGTTATATCAGTGATTACACTACAGGGGCCGTTATATGAGTGATTACACTACAGGGGCCGGTATAACAGTGATTACACTACAGGGGCCGTTATAATAGTGATTACACTACAGGGGCCTTTATATCAGTGATTACACTACAGTGGTCATTATATCAGTGATTACACTGCAGAGGCCATTATATCAGTAATTACACTACAGGGGCCATTATATCAGTGATTACACTACAGGGGCCGTTATAACAGTGATTACACTACAGGGGTCATATCAGTGATTACACTACAGGGGCCGTTATAACAGTGATTACACTGTAGGGGCCGTTATATCAGTCATTACACTACAGGGGCCGTTATAACAGTGATTACACTACAGGGGCCGTTGTATCAGTGATTACACTACAGGGGTCATTATATCAGTGATTACACTACAGGGGTCACTATATGAGTGATTACACTACAGGGGTCATTATATGAGTGATTACACTACAGGGGTCACTATATCAGTGATTACACTACAGGGGTCATTATATCAGTGATTACACTACAGAGGCCATTATATCAGTAATTACACTACAGGGGTCACTATAACAGTGATTACACTAAAGGGGCCGTTATATCAGTGATTACACTACAGGGGTCATATCAGTGATTACACTACAGGGGTCATTATATCCGTGATATATCAGAGGGTCACAATTACTTCAGCGGGTCTAATAGCCCCGTTACCACATACTGTAATTTATGGTTTTAGCAGAGGCCTCCATCACATTTAGGCAGTTTAGGGGACCAGGTAAAGGTTCCCAGCATTCCTGACATGGCAGTTCCTGACATGGACACAGGTGGCAGCAGAGAGCACTGTGTCAGACTGGAAAGACTACACCACTTCCTGCAGGACATACAACAGCTGATAAGTACTGGAAGACTGAAGATTTTTAAGTAGACGTAATTTATAGATCTGTATAACTTTCTGACAACAGTTTATTTAAAAAGATTTTTTTTCTCTGGGGTACCCCTTTAAATGTCTAAAGAAGCTTCTCTGTCCTGAAACAGGCCATTCTGTAGTCTCGTATGGGACTGATCTTACGTTTCCTTAGAATAAATAGGGGCAAAGGAGCTGTTTAGCAAATGACCCCCATGGTGTTGCCTTGCTTGGCCCCTATTTATATTAATTTATTATTGTGATGCCTGGAATGTTCTGTGTCTGCACCTCCCCCCTCCCTCTGATGTTAAGTTATGTTTTACAGGTACTTACAGTACATTTCATTGGTTAAGCGGTGTCCAATAGGAGGCATACGCTGGTTCTGGTTGCTGGCCTGTTGCTGTTCGGCCATCGTTTCTGATTGGTAAACTCCATTTCTTTTGCCCCAGCAACGGTCTTTTCATTGGTGGAGATGATCTGAGGTATCAGTATTTAAGGGAGCTCGCTCTGGGGTCTTCAGCCAGTTACCTCTACATAAGAAGAAGGAAGATTGCCCTGCCCTCCCTCCCTGCTTTAAATCAGAGATCCTTGTCGAGGTCCTGTAAGTTAAGAGGGGCATTATAGTCACCCACTTTAGGCTGGGGGGACTTTAAAATGCTGATATTTTACAAATTTATGATTACAGTGGTACCTTGGTTTAAGAGTAACTTGGTTTGAGAGAAGAGCTCACAGTTTTTCAATATTGTGATTTGGTTTAAGAGTTCCCTGTACTGAGTGGGAAGGTGAGCGGGGGAGGGGCATGGTCTGCATAGCGGGGTCTACAGCCATGTACTCTGACCCAGGAAGTCTCCTTCACCCTCCAAATCATGATCAAATCCACTTCAGGCTGGGGCTTACATCAGAGGACAGGACTGTGGAGGTAATCTCTCCATAGCTGTAACCCCTCTCTCCCTGGACAGAGTGCTGCTATACTGTGCCCACATCTGTACTGCTCATTCCTTCATACTCCCTGCAGTCTCTGTCAGTCTTCTCCATTCCTGCTATTACGTGCCTGCACACTCAGCTATACTTACTGATGCTATAATGTGCCTGCACACTCAGCTATACTTACTGATGCTATAATGTGCCTGCACTTACTCTCAGCTATACACACTGCTGCTGCTATAATGTACCTGCACTTACACAAAGCCATTAACACCACTGTATAGGAAAGTTTCTGTTACTCTGCTCCTGCACAGCTCTGTGATTCTAACTTCCTGGTATCTACAAACTGCTGCTGTGTTTTTCAGGTTTATGCCCTTACTATACATTATACTCTACACATGCTGATTGTTATACTGTACAGTAACTTATAATATCACATATTCAGCTGTTTCTTAATTTTTGTTTCATTTGTTTTACATGTTATTCAGAATAATAAATGATTATTTTGGGGGTGTGGAACCAATTGTCTGCATTTCAATGATTGCTTATGAGAAGTTTTGCTTTGGTTTAAGAGTGGATTTGGATTACAAGCATGGTCCCGGAACAAAATATACTCGTAATCCAAGGCACCGCTGTACAACATAAAATATGGTTTTACTATGTTTTCGTTAACCCTTAAAGAAAAGTATTGTGGCCTTATTCTACCACTAAAAAGTAGTAGTTGTGTTAATATTAATGGTGTAGGTGTGGTGGTGGGCTGAATGGCGAGTGTAATACCATGTTGTAGATATTATATTTCCTAAGTTTTCATGTTCTTTATAATGTACTTTTCTCTTGTGTCTCAATTTTTTTTTAATAATATAAAATTACAATGACATGTTCTTTATCTGTCATATAGAAATCCTGACAAAATTGTCATTTTAAAAGTCCGGCTAAATAGAAAAATCTGCTGAAGGCACGGGAGTGCGGGAATATAATAAACTAAGTATATTTACCCATTCCCCCCCCCATGCGCACGCGCAGCGCTGAATCAGTGCTGTTGGACCCCGCCGTGCTCCCCCACCTCCCTCTCTTGTCACAACTGACTGAGGCAAGATGGCTGAGCAGGTACTTCTTCCTGGGTCATGAGGTTCCATGAGGTCGGGAGAAACTAGAGCCCAGCGGCAGTCAGGGAGCTGATAAGGTGGCGCTGCGGGGGCATGGGGACAGGTAAGTATACATTCTTTATTATGTTCCCGCATACCCCTGCCTGCAGCAGAGTTTTCATTTTTGCCGAACTTCTCTTTGGCCGATACTCTCAACCCCTCTTACTCTTGCTTCATTTCACCGGTGGACAGTGTCACCTAGGCGAGGCTTCATGACAGTTTGCCCCCATCTCCCGGCTGGGAGAATATAATCAAATGTGGAGCATCTAAGCTTGTGGATGGTGCGGAGAACCACATACAGAGTAAAGAGGGGGGGGGGGACAATATCACTTTAAGCTGGAAACCTTTAGGCCCAATTCACGTTTTGTTATGGGGCATATATCTGTCTATACATTGGCAAGCTGGCAAAAACTGATGACATATACCCATTAACTTCTATGCGTTGAACATATTCTTAAAGTGACTACGTTTGATCCATTTTTCTGAACATATCCTGTTTGGGTGAATTAAAGACATGGTCTACCACTTCCCACAGAGAAATGAAATACTTTAATGTATTTCGATGAACCTAATGACAATTAGGCTACATTTCATGAAAGTCAGGTTGATGACATAAAGGACATAAAGGATTGTTGATTTAAAGGACAACATATATCCCTATATGTGATGTGAATGGGGCCTTCCATTTGGCACTGTGACCATTTTTCATCCAGGTGTGCCACATAGGAATAAAAAAAAAAAACACCATCAGAAAAACCACCAAAAGTTTTTCAACTGAAATCCAAAAATATACATACCCATATTAAACATAGAAATAATAGACCACGAAAATTAAAGACAATGCTGGACACCTGGATTTGTATAGTACAATTTAATGCTACTTTCCAAAAAAAAGAAAAAGAAAAAAAAAAAAGAATAAAATCCAAGGATAAAAATTATATTGATTAGATCTTCAGTTCATAAAGCAAAAAATTTCCAGTAGGGGAAATCTGGGATATGAGAAAGTAAAATTCTTCGTCAACATAAGATGAAGCAAATTTCCATTATATTGCGAAAGCGATATTTTATCTCATCTTGTAGAAATTATCTCAGATGACCGTCAAGAAAAGGTTTCGATGAGGGGGGGATAAGGAACACAAGCACTTAAGATGCTCAGGAGATGACACCATCTTGGGAGAGCCTTGTCTTTCATGGTTTGCCATTTTCTTGCGTCGCCCCTTTAACAAATGAATCCTTACATGAAATTTATACATCTCTGCCCCTCCACCCATCCAGAATGTAGAAAATAAGAGTAGGATTGTTTCAATCTTTTATGTGTTTTTTCCTACTTACTATAGGATTGCGGAATATCATTTCAACAACTTTATTAAAGAATGTTTCTGATTTCACGTGACGCTTATCGGTAATTCTTGTCCTTGCGCTCGGCTGAGTCCCAATAGACATTTGTATGTTATTTTAGATGCTCCACAGGACCACACAGGCACGGTTGGCACAAACACTATGCCAAATAGTCCAGACCACTCCAGGTGACTACCACCCGGCCTCATGTCGAAATGTATCTAAAAGTCAATCCCGAGACTCAAAGAGACGTTCCGCATTATTTCAAAAGACGATAAATGAAAGGAAGGACTTTTAAGATTACCATGAATTAACATAAAAAAATAGAGAAGACACAGGTCTGTTTTTCTCTCCGAATTTTTTTTGTGTAAAATGAGGCGCCCTCGGCCGTCTTCAGATAAAGATTTGAAAAAATATAGTGACGAGCAATGAACATCCGCTGCTGATCAATCGGGAGCTGGATGATGGCACCAGAGAGTTGAAAACCTCAGATTTGATTTCATTGGATCCGACAAGGAAGGGTTCCTCCTTTGAAACCTTAAGAGAAATATTTTACAGCTATTAGCCAAAGGAAGAAACTTCTAAAAGAGGCAAATCTACTTGGACATTGCTTTCTGTAATATACCCAAACTTTGTTTCAGTGCTATCCTAAGATGAGAAAAAGTTCTGGCCCACTCCACCAAACATATTTTCCAGGGAAAAGACTTTGTACTTGTTCTTTCTTACTTCTATCTCCTATCCTAAATAGATTATTTAGGTGGCCTGCCAGCAGATTTTTGTTCACTAAAGTAAAGGCAATGTACAATAGGAGTTCTTGCCCTGAATCAGGTGATATCACTCTTATTTCAATCTGTCGCTCCAGCGCTGAGATATAGGATTTAGGCTTATTAGGAAAATTAGGAAATAAAGCCCAAGAGGCGCTCCCTTCAGCTGCAAAAGCAACGTTGGGCCTCTCAATCTTAACAAAGTGGGCTTTACCTTGCAGGCATTTTTTTTTTTTAGATATCTAGGTGTCTATATATAGCCAGTGGTAGCATGCAACTAAATGCTTCTCTCCTTGACTCCCTGTGAGCTTTAACTCATTGTACTTTATGGGCTTAATTATAATTCTATGGCGCGCACTTGTACAATGGTATAGAGACCAAAGCAAGTTGGGGAGTGAAGCGCTCAGCTGCACTTCTCCCTGCTATGTCTAGAGATTGGAGGGGGTCTGAACACTCCAAGTCTTAGGGCCCTATTCCACCGGACGATTATCGTTTGCATAATCGTTAACGATTAACGATCTCAAACGACCGCTATTGCGAAACACCTGAAAACGTTCACTCATTTCCATGGAACGATAATCGTTACTTATGATCGTAATTGCGATCGTTTTTTCTTCGCTATTTATTCACTATTGCGTTCGTATCTATTGCGAACGACCGAACGATGTCTTATTCAATGTGAACGATTTGCGAACGAGCAACGATAAAAATAGGTCTAGGTCTTATAAAGCGATCAACGATTTCTCGTTCGGTCGTTAATCGTTAACTGCATTTCAACCGAATGATTATCGTTTAGATTCGAACGATTTAACGATAATCTGAACGATAATCGTCCGGTGGAATAGGGCCCTAAAAAGCTCCTTCCAGTATGTGTATACATCTCTTATGCCCCTATTCCACCGGTCGTTAAGAGCAGCAAACGATCGCTCTCAGCGCTCGTTTGCTCCTCGTTCCCCGCTCCCTGCCGCCGCTATTCAGCGCGGCTGCAGCGAGCGGGTGAGTGCGGGAGGGGTGGCGGGGAGTTGCGTGGGGGCTGCCCGGGGGATAGCTGATCGTCCGGGCAGCCCATAGGATACAGCAGCGTCTGCTGCCGATGTTGAAAAACAAGCGACTGCAACGATCAGCCGACATGAACGATGTCGGCTGATCAATGCACTCTATTCCACGGGAAGATTATCGTTCGTAGCGGCCGATATTGGCTCACCATGAGGGGGGGGGGGGGGGGAATAAATAAATAAATAAATATATATATATATATATATATATATATATATCTCAATCAACAAAACAACAATCACTGAACTCAAGGAGAACAGTAAAAAAAATCCAATGGAGTACTCATTTAAGAGTCTCCACTGATATATATGATAAAAGCTGTGACAAATGTAATGTTACTCTCACCTTTGTGGGCTGGACATAGACGTTGACGCTTTCCTTTACCGCAGGGACAGAGGCGTTGGCGTACTTCTCCTCTTTGTGCCTGGGTGTTGTAGAGGCAACGGATGGGTTTAGAGCCAGGTTTAGGTTGGTCCCATTGCCAAAAGCATGAATAGAATTTTCTATGAAGCAAAAAGAAGTTAATAAATCATAACGGATCAAATTGAACAAGACGGTATGAAAATTCTGCTGGAGAATATTATATTATACAAAGTAATCCTCTTGTTCAGAGCCGGGGCTCCACAGGCTGGTGTTCTGGTCAGGGCAGCCATTAGGCAGCTTGTAGCGAAATCAGTTTTATGCTAGCTTGATCAGGTGGTCAACTGCGAAAGTAGAATGAGCGGCTCAGCGCTGAGTGCCGGAGCCATTACTGAGGCCAATGATCGAATCAGGAAGGCAAATGCAGAACATTAATCTATACACTCTCCAACAGACCTGGAGTGCCATCCCCTCCACACAGCTGTGCCCCGCTCTAATGTCCATCCTGTGAGAGGGAAACTTTCCAGACTAACAAATCAGGGGATCAAGAATATCTATCTATCTATCTATCTATCTATCTCCTATCTATCTATCTATCTATCTATCTATCTATCTATCTATCTATCTATCTGACATAGATAGAGTAGATAGGATAAAGAAAGATAAATAGATACAGTAGATAGATAGATAGATAGATAGATAGATAGATAGATGATAGATAGATAGATAGATAGATAGATAGATAGGAGATATATATGAGATAGATAGGAGATAGATACAGTAGATAGAAAGATAGATAGATAGATAGATATTAGATAGAAAGATAGATAGATAGATAGATAGATAGATAGATAGATAGATAGATAGATAGGAGATAGATAGATGATAGATAGATAGATAGATAGATAGATAGATAGATAGATAGATAGATAGCTTATGTCTTATTTGTTTTGTCAGCACTTTGAGAAAACACAGGTTGTGGGTGTCAGCAAAATTCAACTTGAACCAAGACACATACATACAAATAGATAGATAGATAGATAGATAGATAGATAGGAGATAGATAGATATTAGATAGAAAGATAGATAGATAGATAGATAGATAGGAGATAGATAGATAGATAGGAGATAGATAGATAGGAGATAGATAGATAGATAGATAGATGATAGATAGATGATAGATAGATAGATAGATAGATAGATATTAGATAGATAGATAGATAGATAGGAGATAGATAGGAGATAGATAGATAATAGATAGATAGGAGATAGATATGAGATAGATAGATAGATAGATAGATAGGAGATAGATAGATAGATAGATAGGAGATAGATAGATAGATAGATAGGAGATAGATAGATAGATAGATAGATAGATAGATAGATAGATAGATAGGAGATAGATAGATAGATAGATAGGAGATAGATAGATAGATAGATAGATGATAGATAGATAGATAGGAGATAGATAGATAGGAGATAGATAGATAGATAGATAGATAGATAGCTTATGTCTTATTTGTTTTGTCAGCACTTTGAGAAAACACAGGTTGTGGGTGTCAGCAAAATTCAACTTGAACCAAGACACATACATACAAATAGATAGATAGATAGATAGATAGGAGATAGATTGATGATAGATAGATAGATAGATAGATAGATAGATAGATAGATAGATAGGAGATAGATAGATAGATAGATAGGAGATAGATAGATAGATAGATAGATAGATAGATAGATAGATAGATAGGAGATAGATAGATAGATAGATAGATAGATAGATAGATAGATAGATCATAGATAGATAGATATATAGATAGATATTTCACAAAATACTGGCAGCACTTGTTGAATAGCCAGTGGGTGCTGACAGATTTACCAGGACCCTCTGATGTGTGGATATATACAATCAAATAACTGCAGAACTCCAAAGTATCCAGTGAAAAAAAAGTGTGTATTTAACCCATATGGGCTATATAAACACATTTTCTTTACTGGATACATTAGATTGCTGTAGCTTTTTGATTGTAGATATGAAATAGAGTTAAAAAAAAAATTAGCAAGTTTCAACAATTTAGTGAAAATGAGAAAATTCACCCATATGAAAAAGGGCAACGTTCCCGATCACTTCTCAGCTCTTGTTGATGTGTTACTCAATTAAGTGTTTTACATCGCAAACAATTAACAATTAGTCCAAGAAACAATTCATAGAGTACAGAGCAGCATACAGAGAATGACAGACAGTGTAATAATGAACATGCATACAGCGTCTAGTGTATAAATCATATGTGTTATAATCCATAATATGTGATAATAAGCAATAACATGACAATAAGACACAGGGGGCTCATTAGAATCATCTAATTAGGATGAAACCAGTACTCACGTATATGGCTATGTTCACACTGTTGGGCTTTTAATTGCAATTACTGAAGCCAAAGCCAGAGATTATAAATAGAGGACAGGTCATAAAGGAAAAGACTAAGATTTCTCCTCTGTACAATTAAAAAGCCAAATGTGTAAACATGCCATTAAAGAAAAATACAGCATGTATGAAGAGAACACACCAACCATGTGAGATCGATGAGGGAGGAAAGGTCCTATTAAATCTAACAATCTTCTCCCTACCATCTGCAGGACCTTTAGAAGGCACAATGAATTGGACCGGGACGCACAAACAATCTCACGCAAGTTGCGATCGGCCAAGAAGTGTTTTCCTGCTCCTCAGCTGATCACTGTCACTTTTACACGGTTCAATTATTAGCCGAAGGAGCATTTCTAGCACCACTCCTGGCTGATAACGGACGGTGGTTTCCCTAACGCTCTTGAATATTCCAGGACACTTACGTAGACAGACGTTGTTTGTGAAAAAGTGCAAGAAATTCTCACACTCCTCCTGACGGTTTCCACTTGTGTTACAGGTACACCAGGGGGCGACACTTGAAGAGGAGTTGTCCACATAGTTGGGTGTGATAGGACTACCTGTAAACAACAGTACAAATAATGAAATCTGATACTGGTGATACAACATTGTTAGAGTGACTCTTTACCCATAATCTGACCCCAACCCAAACCGCTTGCACTGTTGGATAGCTGCTTTTAATCTAAGATCTGTCCTGGGGTCCATTCGGCCTAGAGTACCCATGCCCTGGGATTGCACCGCTTCTCCATCCCTACTCCCCACCCTCTTCATCATTAGGAATGCCCCTAGAACAATTTCTCCTATTCATCACCTGTCTGAACACCTGTGCAATTTTCAGACAGGTGAGGAATAGGAAAAATCCTGCCCGGGGGCATTCCTAGTGATGAAGAGGGCAGGGAGGAGAGACGGAGAGGCGGTGCAATCCTAGGGCATGGGTCCTCTAGGCCACACTAATTTGAAACAGGGCTGCAAGTTTAAAAGTTGTTTTTTAGGACAATAACTGCATCACCTGCCGAACGGACCCCAGGACAGATCTTGGATTAAAAGCAGCTATCTGAAGGTAGAAGTGGTTGGGGGGGGGGGGGGGGGGGGGAATTGTGGGTACAGAGTCGTTTTGAGCTGGAAAAGGGCATTAACTTCCAGTTCTAAAAAAAAAAAAAATCATACTGAAAGAACCTGTGAAATAATCAAAACCTTCTTCATGTTCTTTCCAGTGGAATTCCCGGGCTGTGTTCCGCACTGATTTCCCTTTGGGTTATTTTGGCCATAGAATTGAGGAGGAGGAACGAGAGGAGGAGGAACGAGAAGAGAATTGGAAGAACAAGAGGCAAGGTAATGAGGGAATCAGAGTATGACAAAGAGTATAGCAAAACTAGCGGAATTCCGCAGCCGAATGGGAGTCGATGGGAGGCGCGCGCTGCTGCTCTCCCTGCGCTGAAGAATGAACATGTTCATTCTTCAGGGTGGAGAGACGCTGTGAGAACAGCAGCGCACGCCTCCCAAAGACTCCCATTATGAGAAGGAGGCTAACGGCATTCCGCGGCGGATAATTCCGCTAGTTTTGCTACGTGTGAACGGGGCCTAAGGAAAAGAAGTAAGGGTGAAGGAATGTGGGGGTATAAGAGGATAGCTGGAGGAACAAGAGGAGGGGTGGATAAATGAGAAAAGAAGTGGAGTAAAGAGAGAAGATATCAAGGAATCAGAGGAGAAGAGAAGTGGAGGAATAAGAGAAGATATCAAGGAACTAGAAGAGAAGTGGAGGAATGAGAGAAGATATCAAGGAATTAGAGGAGAAGAGAAGTGGAGAAATGAGAGAAGATATCAAGGAATGAGAGGAGAAGAGAAGTGGAGGAATGAGAGAAGATATCAAGGAATGAGAGGAGAAGAGAAGTTGAGGAATGAGAGAAGATATCAAGGAACTAGAAGAGAAGTGGAGTAATATGAGAAGATATCAAGGAACTAGAAGAGAAGTGGAGTAATATGAGACGATATCAAGGAATGAGAGTTTAGGGGAAGAGGAGGAATACGAGAAAAGGTGGATAAATGAAGGAAAAATTGATAAAATAATGTGAAGAAATAATAGAAGAGATGGAGTAATGAGAGAGGTGAAGGAACAAGAGGAAAAGTGACGGAACTAGAAGAGAATGTAAGGATTCAGCTGGAAGGTGATGGAAAGAGAAGAAAGGTGAAGGTATGAGAGAAGAGGTGGAATGAAGTGTGAAGAGGTGGAGGGATGAGAGAATTAGAGGAAAGACAGAAAGAGTTGATGAATGAAAAGGGAGGTGGAGGAACCTGGAAGAGAGAGAAGAGGAAATGAGAAGAAGTAGGAGAGGAAAGGAAGAAGAACAAAAGGAGAGGTAGATGAATGAGTATAGAAATGAATGAATAGATGGAGGAATTACAGAACCAGAGGAATAACAGGAGACATGGAGGAAGGACATAAGAATTAGATGAATGTGCAGACAGGTGAGAAGTGCTAAAAATAAAAAGAAAGAGGCAATGGCAGAGGTGAGGACTGTGGTGTATAATGTATGGTGTATAGCGGTGTATAGGCCTGTGAGATGGAACAGTCCTCACAGGATAGGATAAGGGCAGGTATACACATTAAAGGACACTCATCAAGACCAGCATGGACCAGTCTTAAAATAGTCCCTGTCCCCATTCACCCCGTTGGATTAACTAAGAGGTGCACATGGCTCTTAGTACATCTGTCGGAACCTGCGCCTGTCACATGGTAGGTGTTGATTTCTGCCATTATTTATGCCTGGAAACCATGAAAAATGCCTCCTAACCACCAGCCCATCAGATGATCAGGGCTCGGAGAAGGCAAAAATGTGCACCTTTTCCATGGCGCACACCAGGGGGCACATTTTGATAAATGTTCCCCATTGTGGTCAATATTTTGAGGGAGCAGATAGATGAAATGTAGGATAACATAGGGAATAAACAAAATCATCCCTCAGATTATTGGCTGGTTTGCTGTCGGTCACAACGACCCAGATCAAAAGTATTTTCGGAAGAAGTTTACTCAATACAATGGTGGTTATGAATGGTCATGCATGTTCTTATCTTGTCTTATGAGTCACATATAAATCTCCAACCCACATTCACTGGTAAACAGCACCGACTGTCTCATTATACGGATGGGCCCTTGGTGCCTGATCACACAGCCGCTCTGCATTATCTGCTCCCTGCAGGGCCGGGCTGACAGCAGCCGTTGTTTGCAGCCCCGGGGTGAACTACAGGGCAGCTTTTATAGGGATAGATTATCGGCTCATACACAAATCCTTCCTGCAGGTGATTCTCACTGTAGAGAGCACTGAAGGCTTCCCGTCCTTAACAAGTGTTTATTCTACAGAAATAAATAATAGAAAATAAGACTAAAGAGGAGAAATCATCTGCAGGAAAAAGAGTGGAGAAGAGATTCATCTTTCCCTTTCTAGAAACTGGACCCATGTTGACAATGGTGGACAATGAGGAGGAGTAATCCCGTTGTATTGTTTATGTCACCATGCCAGAATTAATATAAAGGGAACTGCAAGAGGTGGAGGTGGTGGTCGAAAGGGGGAGGGGTTTAAAAAAATTGTAACTTTTTGTTATAGCAAAAACATCAATAAAAAAAATATCAGATTAAATTTTTTTTTATATGAAACCCTTCTTCTATGGACCCTGGAGCAGCAACCTTGGCCTCCTGTTTGGTATGTAAACCATGGAGTGCCAGGGCTGGGCCTCAGCTGGGACATTGACTTTCTGCACACCTGTGCCTATTCCTACTGCTTTAATTTATAACTGGAATACCCCTTCAAGGTGTACCTGCAGTTACCGACAATATTTCACTCCATTGTTTTACATCCCCACTACTCCAGGCTGCTGTAATATCCAGATCTGTAGATCGTTTGTGCAGCCCATTGAATGTATCGCACATCACCTGGGTGGCCAACAACTATGCATTGAAAGGGCCGCACAAAAGATCCAACAGCCAACAAACAAGCCTTTGCTTACGCTCATCGTTGGCATTTTACGAGAGCCGAATGTTGACAACAAGCCTTCCGTGTGTATAGGAGCTTCAACTCTTGACTATTAAAATAATAGTATAGACATTTGGGCAATAGTTGAGGACCAGGGGCCTAGCTATAGGGGCAATTACAGATTTTGCACTTAAATGGGCACTATCACTTTAAAAAAAAAATTACATGCCATAGAGACATGCCAAAAGTTTTAAACAGTTGGGTTCTGGGTGTAGAGTGTGCCCTGTGTGATATCTATCCTGGTTGTGTGTCACATGGCCGAGACTGATTCCCAATGTAAGGGCCGTATTCCTCGGGACGATTATCATTCGCATAATCGTTAACGATAAACGATCTCAAACGACCGCTATTGCAAACAGCCTAAAATCGTTCACCCATTTACACGGAACGATGATCGTTACTTATGATCGTCTTGTCATTGCTATTGCGTTCGTAGCTGCTGCGAATGACCGAACGACATCTTATTCCATGTGAACGATTTGCAAACGGGCAATGATAAAAATAGGTCCAGGTCTTATTTAGCGATAACTGCTATTCAACCAAACGATTATCACTCCAATCCGAATTATTTAACGATTATCCGAACGATAATGGTCCAGTGGAATAGGGCCCTTAGGGCCCTATTCCACTGGACGATTATCGTTCAGATTATCGTTAAATCGTTCGAATCTAAACGATAATCGTTCGTTTGAAATGCAGTTAACAATTAACGACTGAACGAGAAATCGTTGATCGCTTTATAAGACCTGGACCTATTTTTATCGTTGCTCGTTTGCAAAACGTTCGCAAATCGTTCGCATTGAATAAGACATCGTTCGGTCGTTCGCAATAGATACGAACGCAATAGCGAATAAATAGCGAAGAAAAACGCAATTATGTTCATAAGTAACGATTATCGTTCCATGGAAATGAGTGAACGTTTTCAGGTCTTTCACAATAGCGGTCATTTGAGATTGTTAATCGTTAACGATTATGCAAACGATAATCGTCCGGTGGAATAGGGCCCTAAGTCTGGGAAGAAAGGATATGCAAAATAGCTCTCACACCTCTTGAGCAAAGAGATGTCCCCACAAGTCAAATCTCGCTCAGTCAAGAAGCCTTATGCTGCGTTTACACAGACAGATTTATCTGACAGATTTTGGAAGCCAAAGCCAGGAATGGATTTGAAAAGAGGATAGATCCCAGTCTTTAATTTATGACCTGTTCCCTGTTTATAGTCTGTTTTTGGTTTGGGCTTCAAAGATCCGTCAGATAAATCTGTCTGTGTAAACGCACCATTAAAACCAGTCAATGTTCTAAGGCTCCTTGACTGAGCAAGGCTTAACTTGAAGGGACATCTCTTTGCTCAAGAGGTGTGAGAGCTATTTTGCATATCTTTTCTTCCCAGAATTCTCAGTGGAGCAGCAATGGTCTGTAAGTCTCCACACGTCTTTATGACGGACTCTCCTTAAAGGGGTAGTGCGGCGGTAAAAAATTATTCACAGAATAACACACATTACAAAGTTATACAACTTTGTAATGTATGTTATGTCTGTGAATGGCCCCCTTCCCCGTGTCCCACCACCCCCACCCGTGTACCCGGAAGTGTAGTGCATTATACATACCTGATCCGTGCCGACACGCGTCCGCCATCTTGTGCCAAACGTCATCTTCGTCCGGCCGGCTCAGCCGCTGAGCCGCGATTGGCCGAGCACAGTTATGCTCAGCCAATTGCGGCTGAGCAGCTGATGACACGGCCAGCACTCGGGAAGATCGGAGGTGTTAGGGCCGGCCGGACGAAGATGACGTTTGGCACAAGATGGCGGACGCGTGTCGGCACAGATCAGGTATGTATAATGCACTACACTTCCGGGTACACGGGTGGGGGTGGTGGGACACGGGGAAGGGGGCGATTCACAGACATAACATACATTACAAAGTTGTATAACTTTGTAATGTGTGTTATTCTGTGAATAATTTTTTACCGCCGCACTACCCCTTTAAGGAAAGTAACTACCTCTTTGGCCCAGTGTAAGTCTATAAGAGTCACAGAGAGTACACTTCTTTCCCCACCTGTTGTATTGATTGATCAAGGACTGAGCACTCAGATCACGACTGATCAAAATGTTTTATGTGTCTCTCAGACATGTCAAAAGTTTTTACTGTGACAAGCAGACTCTAAAGTTTCTTCTCTGATGAGGGCCAATTACCAGAGCCTATACAGAACTCTTCTAGTAAATGCGCCTCAAGTTAGCTAGCTCCACTCATTGTATTATGACTAGGCATGATGGTTGGTCATGACTTGCATTTTATCCCCAAAAAGGTTAAAGAAGTTATGCAGCATTACTAAATCATGGCTGTTTTACTCCAAAAATAGCGCCACACTTGACCTCAGGTTGTGTGTGGTATCACGACCCAGCTCAGTCTGAGTTCACTAAGAACAAGAGTGGTGCTGTTTCTGGAAGAAGATGTTTTTCTAATCCTGGATAACCCCTTTAATCATCTCTGCTACATTTATAGACAAGTAACTGTATACCAGAACAACAAGTTACCTATAATCCCCGTGTACGCCATCAGACAAGCCGCATGGTTCTCCAGTGCACATCCAGTCACAGACTGCGCTGACGGCTCACAGTCCAGTTGGAAGGCGGCTAACCGGGACCTGACCGGAGACAAGAAGAAGATATAAACATTCCCAGAAAAACGTATCCCGCATAGACAAGAACCAACACACAGGCTGCACAACGCCCCCCCATAGTGTCGGCCCCATGTAACACAAAATGCATTGCTCTTTAGGTAATGAGGCGGCAGCGGGGCTGTGTATCTTGTACGGGGGCCATACATCTTGTTCTATAGAGTAATGCTGGGAGCAGTGACACATGCTGAATGTATCGCAATATTTATACAGCACAGAGCTGATATATAGATCCAGCCAGGAGCCATATATAAACTACGGCCTGTGCTAGAACTGTGGTCACAGTGTGAGCTGTTTTGTAGAAAAAGAGCATTTGTCTCCAGTAAAAGAAAAAAATCATACTTAATAAAATCTTGTCAAATTAAAAAAAAAAAAAAAAAAATCATCTATTTTCTAGATAGGAAAACAAGATGAAAACCAATATGACTGCTAATGGAGTGTTAGAGTGCATGGCGATTTTGTTATACAGTGATAAATCCTATACTCTGGTATGGCTGTACTGGGTCTATCCTTCATTCTGGTCTCTGGAAAAGCTGTATGACAACCAATATGGCCAACATGACATTAAAAGAGAAGTCCAGCGCGGAAACTCTTTTTACCTTCTACCCTGCTCCTGCCTTCTTAAAAAAAAAAAGCAGGAGCAGGGGGGAACATAAAAAACAAGCTTAACTCGCCTCTCCCCGTGCCTCTCCAATGTTGGATCACCGCTCTGGGACTCCTGCCGGGCTCTGGGATCTTCTCTCAGACGGTTGACTGACTGCCTGTTCAGCCAATCAGTGACAATCAGTGGGCAATCCATCAGCTGAGATGGCATTTTCCCCCTTTTTGTGATGTCATCAAGACTACTTCTGGCGGGGGTCTCGGAGCTGGTGTAGCGGTGCGGGCATGTGGAGAGGTAAGTTAGCCTTTTCTAATAACTTCCCACCTGTCCCTGCCAGCTGCCAAAAGATAAAAATGGCCAGACTTCTCCTTTAACATACTTACTAACCATCCTGGTTTTGCTGGGACAATCCCATGATCTGGACCATAAAAGGGCTGAAGTTTATATAGTCCCCCCCCAAAAGAGGGTGGTCTAATAATGTGTTTTCAGTTGTCCCTGGGTGGGATCAGGGCAGGACTTTAATTAAAATTTTTAAATTTAAGTTAAGGTTTTTTTTTCTATCTACATTATAATATAATCCTGAAATCTTGCCGTTTCCAGTTCAACCACTGGGGCTAAAACTAAGCTGAGACTTCCTGTTCCGTCTATGATGATAAGGATGAATATGCTGGAAAGTGATCTGTACAGGATTAGAGTGAAGGATATACCAGTAGATAGAAAAGGCAATAGCAGCTCAGCCTCCCCCTCCTCTATAGAATGACCCCTGCACAGGTCATAGAACATAACTAGAAACCTGTCCCATACAAGGAATAGAGTCTAGAGATACTGTAGTTCATTGTGTCTATGTGCATGGGACTTGCTGTAAAGCGTATAAGCGTATCAATAAATGCTGTGAAGAACAGCTCAGGGAAAATGGCAACCCCCATAACAATGTACTAAAAACAAAATAAAAAAAATTATAATCAGAAAATAGGAACAGAACTTTTTTTTTGACAATTCCTTTATTTAACGGCAGCAATGGATACCCTATTACATGGGTCCCATATAGATCTCTACCTTCCTGACCGTTCAGAGTTCAGCATGCTTTCCATAACTCCCATAAACTACAATGGGAAGAGACAGAAGGGCTGAAGAGGAGATTGCTATTGTCAGTGGAACTGGAAACAGACATTTATGGCCTACACTCTCAGATGGGAATACGTTAAAGAAAATCTTTTATCACTTTCATACTCAATTCATTGGTGAGCTTCCTGACTTCTGCCCACATTGCTGGTCTTAATCTATCTCTATACCCATACAGAGATCCAACAATTAAGGCTGGGGAGGCAAGGAGAAGCCACCATGGATCACCCCAATCACTCATGGTTAAGGTGGCAGGACAGTGAGGACAGGTTCCCTTTAAATTTTGCAGTTGTGAGTGGTATAAGCTGCCAATGTGCCATCCCTGTACTACCGGCAGGGACCCTTTAAGAAGCAGAAGGTGTAGCTTCACAATATCTTATAACTGTCGTAGACAATACAGAAGGAAAACTGCTCCTGAGGCAAAACGTGATCACTGGAGGAATATCACAAGAGGCTTCAGGAGAGGAAATGAAATTTGTATCCTTCTGTGGAGTCTGAGGAGTAACTGGTTATAACAGCAGCAGGACACACATAGATAAACTGTCCTAATCGGGTTTTCTAGTACACGATGTGGAGAGAACTGATAATGTGTGAACACCGCTCGATAGGAATCATGTTCTTCTGCAATTTTGTTGCTGGGAATTTTCCGAGGACTAGTGATGGAGGACAAGAGTGGGGTTCACTTTCTCAGAGAAGGAGATGCCCCCCTGTAGCATAGACATTTGAAATCTAAAGAGCGAGGGACTCTGGTCTCATGTATATAGGCTAGGTTCACATACCATGTTTTTATGACTCTTTGATAGCGTTCATCATTTCGAGGACAAATAAGGACAGTTATTTTTAAATTATGTCTGTGATTTTAAAATAATGGATGTTGTTTGGCCTTAAAATGATGGATTCCAAAAAGAAAGCTATCAAACGGTCAAAAAAAAGACAGTGTGTGAACCTAGCCATAGACTGATACTGAGGCCTATGCCTCCTCCACTGTACAGTACTTAGAGCTCCAGGATCTTTGATGACATCACCACGAGGGTCCTGGAGCTCTAGCTGTTAATGTGTTCTGGGCAGTTCCATCTATATAACCACGGTGATCATAAGTTTGTAGAGTTCATTATGTTCATTGCTACTCCATATAAGTTCCATGTGACTTAGAGCTTTAAAGACTAACCCATACAGACTAATCTTCACCTAAATGATGAGGATGGGGGAGCTGGATTTTGATCTCCCCATTTATGTGACCATACGGCTCGGCCAACCACGTATGTATTCTTAATAAGAAGAGGCAAAGAAACCATTGCCAGACTCCTCTGACAGCGACCTGTCTATTCGTGAACGAAAGAATCAGTAGTTAAAATCCAACATGTCCAATTATTCCCCCTCCCCCCGACACCTGCTGTCAGGAGACCACATTATATATTAGATTGTCCTCTGCTCCTGTGTAAATATGTGGGCATGGCCAACACATAACCAATGTTTATGGCCAGATTATTCCTTAAAGCGACTTCGTACCCACAATTTGTCCCCCCCAAACCACTTGTACCTTCAGATAGCTGCATTTAATCCAAGATCTGTCCTGGGGTCCGTTCGGCAGGGGATGCAGTTATTGTGATAAAAACAACTTTCAATCCGGCAGCGCTGTGTCTAATGGCCGGAGCTTACATTTGTATATGCATTAGGCTGGCACAACCTCTCTGTCCTTCCTCCCCACCCTCCTCATCATTAGGAATACTCCAGGCAGATTGCTTCCTCTTCCCCACTTGTGGCAGCCCGGCACATGGGCTGGATCGTTAATACACCTGTGCAAAGCTCAAACAGCAGTAAATGTTCCTGGAGCATTCCTAATGATGAGGAGGATGGGGAGGAAGGACATTGAGGTGGTGCCAGCCTAATGCATATAGAAATATAAGCCCCGGCTGTTAAACACAGCGCTGCCGGATTAAAAGTTGTTTTTATGACAATAACTGCATACTCTGCCGAACGGACCCCAGGACAGATCTTGGATTAAAAGCAGCTATCCGAAGGTACAAGTGGTTTGGGGGGGACAGATTGTGGGTACAGAGTCGCTTTAATCCACCCTTTTTTATATGGGACACACTCACAATCGTGCGAACCTAGTTTTTTTTTTAACTATCTTTTTTTTGTACATTATTATGCGGGCGGCCATCCTGTCTGGTATGCTTTACAGAAAGTCTAAAGGGCGTAGACACTAGAGCCTGGAGTTAACCCCTTTCACTTCTAGTTTTTTAGGCATGCTATGTGACCTGTTCAGAGATCATTGAGCAGAGAGGGGTGGAAGATGACCTCATCTACGTGTGACTTTAGTCATGTCTGTGATGATATGGAGGAGACTTCTGGAATTTTTTCTCTACAGAACAGGAGGTTCCAGCTTATTGACTAGGTCAAAAACAGCAAAACAGGAAGGTTTCAGGATTATTTTTATAATATACTGTAAATAGTAAAACAAAAAATGTCACTAGAAAATATGTTTAACATAAAAACTTGACTTAAACAATAGGTCATTTTCTGATGACACTTTCCCTATAAAATGACCATAGACCGAGTCGTCATGCTTAACAATCGATTATATGTGCATAATGGACTCAGGTTAACCGAGTGTCCAATAAAATGAATTATTAATCAATATTACTTCATTACCCGCTCGATCATCTACTGAAAACTCATGACAAGCTCAATCCATCCGAAATCACATCCACAACTCGTCAGGCTGGAGAAAGATTGTCGACATCTCCCTCTGGGAGACACAAAGGTCTGACAGGTTGGAGTTTTAACCAGTCCTTCATAGAGATGGTGCCGGAGGTGCCTGGCTGCAGTTGATTTGAGTTTTTTTTTTACATACAGCTGAGCTGTACATACAGGTTAAAGGGTTTTTTCTGTCTGGCTGTGACTTACCCTTTCTCTCCCCCCCAAAGAACACAGGAACGTTTAGCCGTGCCCTGCACGGGGAGGATGAGGGGAGGACGGGAGAGATAACTGTTGGCCGAACTATCAATTGTCAGTTATTGAAAGTGTATGATCAACTTTAAGGTATCTGTACACCTTAGATAGACCCTAGGCAGGTCCAGATGATTGCCTAAGGTGTATGGCAGCATCCATTTTCTCCACCGACAGATGATGATGGTGGAGAGAAGGGTCTTCCATATTAGATTTCCACTGCCCAACTCTATTGCCCTAGGAGTAATAGGTGCACCTTACCCTTTTCCTAAGAGAACACGTGACTGCTCATCCAACAGTTATTGAATATGTATGCCCACCTCTACATACATTTTGACATAGATTTTTTTTTTAATTAATTTATTTAACTTTTTTTAAATTTAGATCTAATTGAAAATTTTTCGCTAAACTATAGACACCCTAACAACAAGAAATATGGCCAGACAATCCCCCCCAGTTTCTCCTTCTAAATACCATTACCAGCACGGATCATGGCACACAAAGGGTAAAACAGCAGGGATCAGGGGATAGAGTGGGACACTACACCGCTTCCTTTGCCTGCCCGATTACTATGTGCCAGCTACTGTCTGTCACTCACGACGGGCTTTCCTCCCCATAAATCTTCAAGCGGGTTAAATCTTGTCAAACTCCCATGTCTTACTTCTCGAAGACTCTACGGAAGGCTACATGGCTGTCATATTTATAGTCCAACCAGTCCAAAACTGTGGATAATTTCCTAGAAACTGTTATCAGTCACAATATCAGTAGGTTGTCTGCCCTTCTTCGATTGCCCCCATGGGCCAGGACTTAGAAAGGAGAAGTAGTTGTAAGTCTTCATTAGGTTTCCACGGCATAATCTGACACTTTTGAGAGTCTTTTCCTGTGAGCAGTGTCATGCAATCACTCCTCTGCGGCCTGCCATCCCTTACATAAGCTCCCATCTGTAAGGTGTTAGTCAATGCTGAGCATAGACAAGAAAGAATAGATACATTACCTCTCTTAGGCCTCTTCGCATCTACTGTCAGAAGATCTATGACATGTTCCACGATGGATATTGACTTGCTGCCTCTACTACTCGCCACGCAATCACTCATGGTCGTTGCCATTATGAGTCTTGTAGCGTATCTAAGCCGACGGTTTATTGGACTTTAACTCAAGGACCTTTAAAATCCTCGGGAGAATATTAAATGTCAGGAGCGAACTGATAATTAAAAAGTATGGCGTTCCTCTCCGGCACTGTAAGGTAATATACAGCTCATGTCTGGGGTAGTAAGATGTAAGACGTGCTGAGAGTTGTAGTTATTGAGTTGTCTAGCGTAAAAAATCCAAAGGGATGAGGGTTTTATTTGATTTAATTTTATATTGTATATAGGTTTTTTTATCTTTTTTTCCCCCTGAATGCTTAGAGTGCCGAATATGAAAGGTTTACCGTAACTGCTTCTCCATCCCACCACATTTTAACGTTTTCATTTTCCATCGAAAATATTAGGGCTTATATTTGTGGGACAAGATGCATTTTGCATTTTTTTTTTATCGTTTACAATGTGACCAAAAGTCACAATTCAGGTTTTTGGTATGTTTTTCTGCTTACGCCGTTCACCATGCAGGATAAGTAACATTATTTTCGAACGGATTCAATAAGGCAATATAAAACATTTTTATTTTGCAGGTGAAAAATGCAAAAAAAGAGGTGATACGAAATTTTTTGATGGTGTTTTTTTTTTTTTTTTTTTTTTTTTTTTTACAGTTTATTAGTCCTCTTAGGAAGCTTTTAAGCATTCAGTTTGAAAATTCAATTGCACATACAGGTCAATGCAATACAAATGTATTGCACTGATCTATTATCTATGGCAGACTACTGCATTAATCTATGGCAGAATGTACTGGTAGAGTTGTCCCTGTAGCTACAGAAGCCTACAGAAGGCCTCCAGCTGTAGGGTCCACTTGACGCCTTGAGCCACCAATGTCTCACTACATGGATTCAATGACCGCCATTGATTCCTAATTCGTCTCACAAGCCCAGTCAGAACAGAACTCAGGAAATGTACAATTGCTGGACATCAGGCATCATTTGGACAATTGGGCAGAACCTAAGGGCCCATGTGACCCACAGCCCCTAAAAGTTTAAGAAAATTGTGGTTGTGGGTAAGACGTCCATAATTAGCCATATAATTGCTCATTTTGTGTACCAATGGAATACATAGGACACCTACACTGATCCATACGAGACATTAAGGACAGAAGGGTCATGTGTTTGTTTCCCTTACATATACATTTATATATGGCTTTAGGTGCCCATATTAAATTAAAGTTAAAGGAGAAGTCTGGCTATTTTTAAAAATCCAGCAGCCGGCAGAGGCAGGGAGGAATTTGATAACAACTAAGAACTTCTCATGCGCGCGACGAGCTCTGGGACCAGCCTTTGGATCCCCGTCGGAAGGTATTTTCTCCTGACTTGTGATGATGTCACAACCTGCCTGATGGACTGGCTGATCAGCCAGTCAGTGACTGGGACGGGGCACTCCCCCGAGTCATAACGTCATCACAAGTCGGGGGCAAATGCCTTCCGGAGGGGGTCCCAAGGCCGATCCGTTCGCTCACTGCTGGCACGAGGAGAGGTAAGTTTGTACTTGTTATCAAATTCCCCCCTGCCCCTACCGGTTGCTGGATTTTAAAAATGTCCAGACTTCTCCTTTAATAAAACTTGCCAAAATATCTTTCATCCACAAATGATCTAACAGGAAAGAAGACTGTTAGACCATCGTCGGGTATCATTGATCGTGTATGAATATTGTAATGGCCAAAATGGACTACAGTATGTATGTCTAGCTATTATTCTATAGTTTTTCAACCTTCTACTCCCTTCTGCCCATTAGTATGGCCACCTTAGGGTCATAATGCACATTGCAAACTTGGCCAACTACCTAATATGTATGGCGGTCACCTGACTCTCCACTGACAAAAATGTTAGGGGTGGAAAGGATTGGGCTGTTGGATTTTAACATGCCTAATCTGTTTTCTTCCCAGGTAAGATAAGCCACCAGTAGAAGTGTCTAGCAATGATGTACATTCAGAACACAGGAAGGTTTGGTTTAGCATGGCGAATGGTAGAGATACCAGAGTACATAGCTACCTGTAGGCCAGTTATTCAACCCTTTGCTAACAATATAGGTTTTTGCTATTAAATAGTGAAGAGCATGGGACAAACGAGAGCTGGACCCCCTCTTGATAAGGTCACCTAAGTAGCCCTACAATCAGTCTCTATAGTATATATGCCATTGTTAAGATATTACAATGTGAAAGAGAGGACAGTAGGGAAGGCATTCAACTTAGAACCGAGATATAAATTCTGTAACCTACCTGCAAATGTAATCCCCCTTACAAGCATCAAGAGGGGTGAGGCAATTCGGCTTTTCCTTTGACTCATATGAACAAGCCGGAACAATGGTTTGCCGCCTCCGCTCAGCACAAGCTGTATCCTCACACGGACAGAAGAGCAGTTCACTTGTATACTCAGCCGGTACTCTGTCGAAAAATTTCCTCAAGGCCTTGTGACACTTGGAACGGTTGCAAGAGTCAGTCCGTGCCATTGGGCGTATACACAAGCCAACGTACTCAGTTCGTAACTTTTGGCAGGTAGGGTCCACGTTGCAAGCTTTTGCCGCGTCGAGGCAACGGTTGACTTGGGTGACTTCATTCTCGGAGCCTGTAAAAAATTTGTAACAAAATGAATATGAACAAGGTATTCAGAAATCAACTATTCATTGATTATAATTAGAGATGAGCGAACCTCGAGCATGCTAGAGTCTATCCAAACCTGATCGATCGGCATTTGATTAACAGGGGCTGCTGAAGTTGGATAAAGCTCTAAGGTTGTCTGGAAAACATGGATACAGCCAATGACTATATCCATGTTTTCCACATAGCCTTAGGGCTTTATCCAAGTTCAGCAGCCACCGCTAATCAAATGCCGAACGATCGAGTACGGATGGACTCGAGCATGCTCCAGGTTCGCTCATCTCTAATTATAATGAATAGTTATAATGAATCATAACCACATCCTGTAAGACCTGGGAACTCGATTATAATAAAGTCATTTGGCTTTATGCAAAATTAATGTTTTCTATTAGGAATCAAATATTAGCAAAGACGTCTAGTGGCGAATGTAGAGACCTCGCAACGTGCACCTTGCTGCTCCATGTCTGTGAATGTAGATTTTTATAATTTTTAAGGGGTTATCCCCACAAAACAAATTTTTAACAAAAAATTTGTAACAAAAACAATATTCTAAACAACCCCCCATCCCAATACCACCCTATGTCTAATATACATTCCTGTTTTCCCTGTTTCCCAGCATTTAATTTTTACCTCTTAGGTGGATAACCCCTTTAAGTGTTCGAGAGAGTGGTTGCCCACTACACAACCTTAAGTTGTTTGGAGTTCTCTTCAAGTGTTGATTGTTGATACCAACTACTTTGCAGGAGAATATTCATTATCCATGCTATACAATATTTCTCTAATTTTTATTTTTATTTAAGCGTCATGTATTAAAAAACTCCCAAAGGGCCCTGTGAAAATATAACTGTGCGGCATCACCATAAAAAAGACAGCAAAGTAGCTACAAAGATGAAAGAATAAACAGACAATAAGCGTCTGTGCGCGAGGAAGACATGGGGACGTTCTGTGTAGTCAGCGGAGGGAAGCTCGGTGATAAGGTTTAGTAACACTTTTATCTCCCGTTACTTCGTAGCTCTTTATAACAGATTCTATATCTGGGTAACACATTAACTCTATGCAACACATCACTAAATAAGAGATGTGCAGCAGGGTCACACTTATTCCATTGCGCGAAGAAACATTTCACAAGGTGTTTCTGTAACTTGCTTGAATGGACTTTAATACTATCAGCAATCGGCAGGGTGTAAGTTTTTATATTCAGCTATAAATGGCTCAGTTTTTATAGTTTATAGGAATAAGGCTAAAGAAACAGAGGATGTTCACATAAAAAATATCAACTGTGACAAAATGTGGTCCCGCCATTGTTCACACCTTGGCCGCTATCCACCACTGACGTATATCCTGAGACTGCAAACAGTCCTTCCCCACCATGTAGCATACATAGCACTGGAGGGGTTGGAAAGGTTCACAGGCCATATAGTGCTGCAGGTACTATGTGAGATATCCACAAACCATCCCTCTCCACAAGGGGTTTTCTGTCTGACAAAGTTATATACTATCTAAATGATAAACTAGCTGAACGTGGTGGGGATGACCACTGGGGGCTGAACCCAGTCTTACGCATACCACAGAAACCACTGAGTTTAGCTATGTTCACACAACGTTTTTTCAGCTCTGTTTAATATGACGTCCGTCATTCTGAGTCTAAAATAACGGACGTCATTTAGCAGCCTGGCCTCCCCTAGGTGCAATATCGGCTGTTGGTACATTATTCTAGTTTGGATTACTAATTGGACTTTGGATGCGGCTTAATTAAAAAGTCCATTGAATTTAATAGTAAAAATGGAGAAAGAACGGTGAAAAAAGAAAAAGAGTGTGTGAACAACTAATAAAAAACGTCCGCTGTTTGCAAAAGATGTCCTAAAATAATGATCATGTTCATTATTTTGACGTCCGCGGTAAAAACGTCCATTATTCAATACATTGTGTGCATTGGATGTCCGTCTTTCTATTGACTTCAATGCATTGCCATTGCAGTCCGTTAAATTGCAGCAATAACGGATGTTTTTTTTTTAAATATAAAAATCGACCGCCTTTTCTGTTTCTTTGACGTTGTGTGAACATAGCCTTCGGCTGTTTTTGGCAGGTCCCATAGAGAATGAATGAAGCAATAGCAGGCATGTATGTTAATAGAAAACTATTAGTTAGTTAGTTCACTTTCCTTCTGTGGTCTTTCATGCTTTCCTTCTGCTTCTGACACAAGCTGTCTATCCAATTGTGTTCATTACCCCACTTCCTGTTGGACAGCTAACACAACCCCTACCCCTTCTAATAGTCTAGTGGGTGGGGATATAGTCAGGAAGGTGTAGTAGTAAGAAGATAGAGTTAGCTGAATTCCCAGCTAAAATGTACAACAGGAACAGGAAGTCAGATATGGGATGTACAATAAACAGAAAGTGGGGCAATAAAGACAGCAGAGAAGACCATTTGCATCAGAAGCAGAAGGAAAGCATGAAAACCCCAGAAAGGTAGTAAAATAACTTTATTTACCAATGTATGTTAAATTATAAAACTGTTGAAAACAGGTTCCATCATCGAAAAATCCCTTTAAGTTTTGGCGACTACACAATGCTGCAGATCCTTGGTAAAATGGAAGCACTAAAATGCTTCTTTCCAACTTTCAAACTTGGGGCAACTCAATTTGTCTCTTCGTATCCTTGATAATAAATTCTAATTAATGATAGAAGTTAAAGGGGAACTATCAGCAGTTTATATGCATCCAAGCTGCTGATATGCCCCTATAGCACACAGGGTGCTGAGGATGAAGGTAAGTTACTTACCTCAATCCTTAGCCCTGTTTTTGTGAAGTTTGTAGATTATTACATATTTAAATGAGGCTCTTTGATGCATTGGGGGCGGGACTACTACTCTTAGTGCATTGATCCGCCCCAGTAGGCCCGCCCCTCCTAATGAATATTGGGGCAGAACTCTGCAGTGATGTCACCCCGGCGCTCATCACTGCAAACCGCTGGATAAATATTTATTAGGAGGGCGGGGCAATAGGGGCGGATCAGTGCACTAAGGGTAAAAGTCCCACCCCCAGTGCACTAAACTGCCTCACTTAATAAACTACAAAGTTCCTGGAAAATGGTGCTTCTAACCTGCTGATAATTAGTATAAAATCGATCATTTGTGGGCCCTGTAATAGGCCAAGTAAGTACCAGTCTAATAAATTGGTGTATGCATAGGCACCAGTCTGCTTGTGTTATACCACGCTAAGGTGCCCTGGTTCCATCATAGCAGGTCCACCTTCCATCTATACAGAACCTTCATTACAGCGTATCCATTTATTAGAGACTGTTGGTTGTTTAGGAATTTTATATCTTTGGGCCAGACGGGGTTAAACAGAAAAGAAGAAGCTGTTCTCACCAAAGAGTTCTTTTTATCCCAATTGTTCTGTTTTTCACAGCTGCTTAGTATTCAGCATTACAGGCTCTTTCTGTAAGCGGCTGAAGGTGTCAGATATGATGGGGTCAGCATGACCCGGTACATAGACATTAACCCGATCTCAATCACAAGTTTGGGGTTTAGACAACCTGGCCGCCTGTTTACAGCAAAGCCACAGCTAAACGTGAAAAGTCATGTTTTCTCTATTTAACCGTGCCCATTTGTCCCTGGTATATAGGGTACATTTAATGGGAAGCGCTACAATTGAAGTCAGGCTATTTTTGTAGGACTTCAAGCTGTATAAATGAACTCCTAATGGTTCAAAAGTAGAAAAAAAAAAAAAAAGTACATTAAAAGGCTGGAAAAGCAGTAATCATAGCGGTTGTCAACAAACTAAAGTGTTCTGTGGAAACGGCTTTTTTAGCCTATTTCACGTCCTGACCCAGGGTAATACCATGTTCCATATTATATGCAGGTCAATAAGAGAACAATGTTCAGCAGGCCTGTATTTAGCAGAGCTCGAACAGCGAATAAAGTGGAACTTTGGGCAAATTTTCTCCATTAGTAGGTTAAAAGGGGTATTCTAGTTTTGGAAACTACTACCCCAAGATATATAACTAATATAGTGTGATCACTAATAGTAACATTTTTGCTTGATCTACGCCTGACAGGATGTTGAGAAGTCCTTTCATTTTCAGAGTGGTATTGTCTCTCATCTCTTGTCTTCCTAGACAACACAGCATCCACTGCTGTCAATGGAGGCTCGGCTGGATCTAGTCTCTGAGCGCAAGCCCTGCCCCTAGAGTGATGTCATTACTTCTGACCAACCCTACAGTCTACATCACCATCTCCTTGTTACATTGATAGATAGATAGATAGATAGATAGCATAGCTCCCAACTGTCCCGGATTCCGCGGGACAGTCCTGTTTTCGGGGTGCTGTCCTGCGGTCCCGGAACGGCACCCAGTGTCCCGCATTATATGTGGCCCCACCGAAAAAGAGCAATAAACCAGTAACTCACCTGTCCGCCGGTCCCAGCAGCTCCTCTCCCGCCAGAGCGCGCACTCCCGTCATCCTCCAGGGCGGGCAGCGGGGTATACAGACACTGACTGTGCCGGAAGTGACCTGCAGCCTCTATCATGAATTACTTCCGGCACAATCAGTGTCTGTATACCCCGCTACCCGCCTCGGAGGATGATGGGAGTGTGCGCGCTCTGCCAGGAGAGGAGCTGCTGGGACCAGCGGACAGGTGAGTTACTGGTTTATTGTTTTTTTGGTCGGGCCACACAAATGGGAGGATTGGCTACTATGTGGGGCGCTATATGGGGGATTGGCTACTATATGGGGGGATTGGCTACTATGTGGGCACTATATAGGGGATTGGATAATATGTGGGGCACTATATGGGGGCATTGGCTACTATGTGGGGCACTATATGGGGGCATTGGCTACTATGTGGGGCACTATATGGGGGCATTGGATACTATGTGGGGCACTAATAGGGGACCATTGGCTACTATGTGGGGCACTATATGGAGGGATTGGCTATTATGTGGGGCACTATATGGGGATTGGCTACTATGTGGGGCACTATATGGGGATTGGCTACTATGTGGGCACTATATCGGGGGATTGGCTACTATGTGGGGCACTATATGGGGATTGGCTACTATGTGGGGCACTATATGGAGGGATTGGCTACTATGTGGGGCACTATATGGGGTTGGCTACTATGTGGGGCACTATATGGGGGCATTGGCTACTATGTGGGGCACTATATGGGGGCATTGGCTACTATGATTAATGATATGATTAATTTATTTAAATATATAAATGGCCCCTACAAGAAATATGGGGAAAAGATGTTCCAGGTAAAACCCCCTCAAAGGACAAGGGGGCACTGCCTCCGCCTGGAGAAAAAAAGGTTCAATCTCCGGAGGTGACAAGTCTTCTTTACCATGAGAACTATGAATCTGTGGAACAGTCTACCACAGGATCTGGTCACAGCAACAACAGTAGAGGGCTTCAAAACCGGCCTAGACAAGTTCTTAGACCAAAATAATATAAATGCATATGTATAGAACCTATCACCCCTCCCCCTTCCCTGTATTCATCCCCTCCTTGGTTGAACTTGATGGACATGTGTCTTTTTTCAACCGTATTAACTATGTAACTATGTAACTATGTAATCCAAGGCACCACTAGAATGTGGACATGAGTAAGCAACGCAAATATACCTTAAAGGGATTGTCCACGCAAAATAAAGAAAACTGAATGACAACATTGGGTCATGTAAACATAATACACCAAAGCCCCCCGAACAGTTCTGTGATGTCACAGTGCCATAAGAAATGCCCTCTCAGCCAATCAGGGACACCGCTGCAGCCACTGATTGGTTAAATGGCAGTTCCTTTGGTGACATGATGCAACCGGGAAAATGCGGACCAGCAGGGGACCGGCAATAACATTATATTTCTTGATGCAATAGTTTTATGTTCTGTTAGGCACATGTATACCCTTAAAATGGGCCTAAATACTTGGTAACTCAGGATCAGTTTTACATAAAATGGGGCCATAGGCAGCAAGTATATTATAGGCCCCCTTTGCATGCTTAGCTATATGTTCTCACGATTAAAAATATATATATAAAAATATTCACACCCGAAATACTGCAATATAATGGCAAATAATACTTCCACTCAGGGCTCAATGTTTCTATACAGCGTGTAAATAATAGACCCATAGGGAGAGATTTATCAAATATGGTGTAAAGTAAAACTGGCCCAGTTGCCCCTAGCAACCAATCAGATTCCACCTTTCATTCCTCACAGACTCTCTGAAAAATGAAAGGTGAAATCTGATTGGTTGCTAGGGGCAACTGAGCCAGTTTCACTTTACACCATGTTGGATAAATCTCCACCATAGGGTTTAATGACCCGAACTAACAGGATCATATTGATGTACAATGCTGTTTGTTTAGGTCATTAGACTGACTGTCAGGCTGAGATACATGGCCGATTGCAGAAATAAGACTATAGCCTTATAGAATACAAATTATACTACCACCATACAGTGTGCACAGAAAAATGCTCCATAGAAATCTGCTATTGAGTGCTCAAATAATAGTGTCCAAATAAATGCAATGAATAAGTAGTTTAAGGGGTACGCTGGTGAAAGTGTTTTTTCTTTCAAATCAACTGATGTCAGAAAGTTATATAGATTTGTAATTTACATTTATTTTAAAATTTCCAGTTTTCCAGTACTTATCAGTTGCTGTATGTCCTGCAGGAAGTGGTGTATTCTTTCCATCTGACACAGTGCTCTCTGCTGCCACCTCTGTCCATGTCAGGAACTGTCCAGAGCAAGAGAAGTTTTCTATGGGGATTTGCTATCTGCTCTGAACAGTTCCTGGACAGAGGTGGCAGCAGAGAGCAGTGTGTCAGACTGGAAAAAATACACCACTTCCTGAAGGGCATACAGTAGCTGATAAGTACTGGAAGACTGGATTTTTTTTTAGTAAAAGTAAATCACAAATCTATATAACTTTATGACACCAGTTGATGTGAAAGAAAAAACATTTAGCCGGTGTACCCCTTTAAAGGAAATCTGTCAGCTCTATATTATTGATGAAGAAATCCCGGCACTCGCAACAGTGAGCTTATAAGTGATGAATCTTTATTGCGTGAAGCTGCACGCGTTCCGACTTACTGGTCTTTGTCATCAGCATACAGAACACTGATTAACGGTACATTTCAAACGGAACCATTCGCGCCAAATGTGACGTCACTATTACACATCTCCATAGTGACACTCAACAAACACTCAACAAAACAAAAGAATCACATGACTGTAAAAAACATGAATGAGGCGCATGTAATGAACGCAATAGCATATAGCTCCTTAGGTGAGGTGAGTGAACCGCACCACAGATGTGACCAGAGTGCCGGTGCTTTTGGAAATAGCTCTATATTATTGTCAGAGCGGCAGACATGGGCAGAGATGTGATGGCTGTTTAAAAAATGATAAAATGATGCCTTTTGTTTTACCCAGCTCTCCCATATCTCAGGATCACAGCAGGTCTCAAGCATTAGAATTAATGTGATCTTTAAGTTCTGACACCTCAACATCAAATTTATCTGATCCATGCCTTTACAGTCCCTTAAGCAACTACCTATTTTGTGTAAATTTTTGGGCTATTTTCATTTTAGTTGAAATAAAACCTAACAACTGCATCCTATACTATGTAAGAGCCCAGAGGGAGAGTTAGGAGGCACAGAAGGAGCAGTAGTATCTGTGCCCTATTGTATGAGGGTATCCATTGCTCCTGTGCTCCAGGACAGGACACCAGTATAATAAGAGGTATATGGGTGTAGGTCCTCCTAGAGATTCCATAGCCCTTGAACTTCAAGTTACACCTCTGGCAAGAGTTACTCTTTGTAGAGAGTTTATGCCCTGGTGATCTTCTCTGATATCTATATGTAATGTTCAACTATGTGTTTCTTTTCTCTTCTTACACCTTGGTAAAACTTTATCACTCTAGTGTCCCAGGTTAGGACAAGAGGCCGCTGTTTCTTACTCGACCCACTAGATGTCCCTCTCACACAGAAGAGCTCCAGCTAACACTTAGGTCTAGCTACACTTACACTTCTTTTCTCTTGCAACATCTTCACTTTAGTCTTTGCTTAGTGCCTGACTACAGGCCAGGCAGGATGTGTATTCAGTTGTTGCTAACACTAGTTTCCCAACCACTATGGGTTCCTAGACAAGACCCCTAGTGAGCTTAAACCCTTGCCTATCTCATGGACAGACTAGACAACAGGGCAGTTGACCATCTTAGAAAAGGGACGGACAAACTCAAGACTGATCCTACAGTAGAGCACAGTGCTAGTACGCCGCTCTCTACTGACAAGACGCTCAGATTTGTAGGAAGGACACTACAAGCCAGCTTCACCCAGAGCAGAGACCTGGGACTTGTACTACCCTAGTAGGATGGAAACCCAACACTGTGGGGTAGAAGGTGGTTAGGTGAGATAACTAAGACTCATCCATACATGAGTACGAGGATTTCTACACTAGTTAAGGGCCCTCGTATCCGCTCCCTATCTCTTGTTATCATTCTATCAACTCACCTATCTACCTGTTCGACTGTTGTATTGATTATTTTTGCACTAAGTACACTGTTTGTAACTGTTTGCACTAAGATATCTTTTTTCAAGTTGTTTAAAGTGGGACTCATCTCTGCTGCCGCACCTGCACCAACACCTCGCACCTCACCTTAGTCCAAATCAAGGTCCGGTTGCCGTGTGTCCGGTGGTGGGTGTTACCACTCCTGGCCACCATGACAAGTAGCCTCCAAAATACCAGAACCCACCAGCAGGCCCAACATCATTCTCAGCAACCTGGGCCACAGCATGTATATACGTTGGTAAGGAATTTCCAAAATAGGCGTCCCACTTAATGGTGATAAAAACTGATTATAATATAAAAAGTGAACCTGCTAGGGGGTCTACCCTGATATCTGCTTTAGTAAGAATTAGCGCCACCTGGTGTTAGGAGCATACCTTCTCCAAAATAGTTGCACTTTCCAATTCTGAATCTCCAGGAACATATTTTAATTTAAATTCCTGTCTTCAATACATAAGTCCAATATGGGAAAGTCAGAGGACATCTGCACCTGTCGGACACATCAGCTAGGGCTTGCAGTTATTCTGTTTTTAGAATCAAATAAAATCATTTGGTGCTGGAGCCATCTTTTTTCCTGGAGCAAACCCCAAGAAACAAGGACAGCTGGTCACTTAATATCTTCATCCATCATAAGAAGATTCCTTAGTGCCTGCTCTTCCATGTGGTGCCTGAAAGGCAGTGATCGCAGTGCATAAATCCTCAGCATCCCGTGTAATAGGGGCTGCACACACGGCTCTTATACCCCCATGGGATGAGGTTTGATAATTGAAAGCAGGTGTTACATAGACAAGTGCTAGGAGGATCTTGGCTGACTTTGTTCTTTAAGGTTGATGTCATCCCAGTATTTGCTTCTCTAACTCACTGGGTGGTTTGCAGAATAAATTTTCTGAACTCTCTAGAGCCCAAAATGCCAGAGTAGTTCTGGCCTCCTACTTTGTGGATTTATTGGTCTTTCTGTCAGCGCTGGGCCTGTCCCTTCCAGCACCGTCTGACATCCCATAAGCCAGAATGAAATGAAATTATTTATCTGCGAGTCTGGTCGCGGTTACCTAAGGCTGCATGCTAAAAAGTGTGCAACAAATTATCCATAGAATTGTAGTGATATATATATTACATATACATATATACAGTATATTTCTTCCAATAACCAATCTGCTCCTATATACAAGAATATAACTACTATAATGCTTCAGGAAGATACAGGTGCCGGCACTGTCTGAATACTGCTCAATCAGTAGCTGTGCGCTGGAGTCGGATTAAGGGCTAATAAACTGCACTGGTAAGTAGCCGCGGTGCTCGAACAGAGACAAGGGCAGTACGGTGTATAAAATAGAAAATAAGTCCAAGCACTCACCGGATGAAGGGATCTCTTTGTGCGTTTATTCAGACATCACAGGGAGGGAGCGGTGGCCAGGGTGCGGGAGCGTGTAGCAGACAACTGTTTCGCGCCTCAGCGCTTTGTCAAGTCTTAACAGTTGTCTGCTACACGCTCCCGCACCCTGGCCACCGCTCCCTCCCTGTGATGTCTGAATAAACGCACAAAGAGATCCCTTCATCCGGTGAGTGCTTGGACTTATTTTCTATTTTATACACCATAACTACTATAATACTGCTTCTATATACAAGAATATAACTACTATAATACTGTTCCTATATACAAGAATATAACTACTATAATACTGCCCCTATATACAAGAATATAACTACTATAATACTGTTCCTATATACAAGAATATAACTACTATAATACTGCCCCTATATACAAGAATATAACTACTATAATACTGCCCCTATATACAAGAATATAACTACTATAATACTGCTCTTATATACAAGAATATAACTACTATAATACTGCCCCTATATACAAGAATATAACTACTATAATACTGCCCCCTATATACAAGAATACAACTACTATAATACTGCCCCCTATATACAAGAATACAACTACTATAATACTGCTCCTATATACAAGAATATAACTACTATAATACTGTTCCCAATATACAAGAATATAACTACTATAATACTGCCCCTATATACAAGAATATAACTACTATAATACTGCCCCTATATACAAGAATATAACTACTATAATACTGCTTCTATATACAAGAATATAACTACTATAATACTGCTCCTATATACAAGAATATAACTACTATAATACTGCCCCCTATATACAAGAATACAACTACTATAATACTGCCCCCTATATACAAGAATATAACTACTATAATACTGCCCCTATATACAAGAATATAACTACTATAATACTGCTCCTGTATACAAGAATATAACTACTATAATACTGCCCCTATATACAAGAATATAACTACTATAATACTGCTCCTATATACAAGAATATAACTCCTATAATCAGGTCGGTAGAGAGCAGAGCCCGCACTACAGGTGTGTACGGCTATACAGGTGGATCGGTATGTAGACGAACAGTATCCAGTGGACCTGAAGCTGGGGTGCAGCAGGAGAAAGAGAGGCTATATATGGCAAAAGCAGGTAGAAGTAGAAATCCAATGCACTCACCAGCAGATGCGGTCTTCAAAGATTTATTGGATACAAATCACCATCGGAAGGGGAAGGGTGGAACAGGTGCGGGAGCGTAGGCAACACAACGGTTTCACGCCGCAGCGCTTTGTCAAGTTAGATACGTCACTGCCAGAATAGGCAGACCTTATATGCTAATCGACAAACATCACATAACATTAAAGTGCACACAAGTGAATCAATTCAAAACAAATGATAAGCAGTATAAAGAATAATCTTACAGGAAAACGCTCCAGTCGTTTCTTACATTAAGTCCATTTGGGCCGGTGGCATCTAGTTCGGCGATCCATATCGCTTCCCTTCTAAGGAGTTTCTGATGCCTATCACCTCCCTTCTCATTAAGATCTACCCTTTCCAGCCCCAAAAATTGCAAGCATGTTGTGTCGCCCGCATGTACATTGACTACATGGTCTATAAGGCGGGGGACGCCTTTCCCTGTTTTTATAGAGTAGGCGTGTTCTTTGTAGCGGGTCCACATGGGTCTCTTAGGGTGGTATTACACGAAGCGATTTTTTTCAATTAACGATTAACGATAAACGATCTCCAACGATCGCAATAGCGGTTGCCTAATAATCGTTCGTTTTACTACACGGAAAGATTATCGGTTATATTGGAGCAACAAAATTCAAGAACACTCCCCTTTCAATTTGCGAATGAACAGGGAACGGCTAACGACATCTTATTCAAACGAACGATGTGTAAAAGACAAACGATAAAAATAGATTCAAAACCTATTAAACGACCAACGACCAATCGTTCGTCGTTTAATCGTTGTCTACTATTACACTTAAAGATAATCGTTCAAATACGACCGATTGAACGATTATTCGAACGATAATCGCTTCGTGTAATACCACCCTTAGTCTTGCATACGTAAAATTTGTTGCATGGGCAAACAATGGTGTACACAATGAATGAAGATCTACAGGTGATTAAACTGTTAATCTGACAGTCTACGCCATTAAGTGTTATGGAGTCAGTGGGCACTAATTGGGGACAGTATTTACATGTACTGCATCGTTAGTTACCCTTTATTTGGGCTCCTGTGAGCCAGTTACTGCTGGTCTTTTTTTGTTGTTGTAGGTTAGTGTTCATATTAAGCAGATCACCAAGGGTGCGGTCTTTACGAAAGGTGAAAAGGGGGCCAGTGGATGCTATATCGCCAATATCTTCATCTTGCTCAAGTATATGCCAGTATTTATGGATACTATCGGCTATAATGTTGTTGAGTGGTGAATTTTGGAAGGCAAATGTAAATCTTTTAGTTGGTGTAGTGGCTCTGGATTTTGGGGCAAGTAGGATGTTCCTAGTTAAGGTGTCTGCTTTTCTTCTGGCTTCATGTATGACTCGCATGGGATACTCTCTAGCCAATAATCTTTGTTCTAAGTCAGAGGCTTGCTTGGCGAATGTTTCTGGAGTGTTATTAACCCTTTTTAGGTGTACCATTTGGTTAAAGGGGATGGAGTTTTTTACTTGGGCTGGATGGGAGCTTGCATAATGCAGTATGGAGTTGCAAGCAGTCTTCTTTCTGAAGACCGATGTTTAGAATTTTTCTTCTATGACGTCAACTTGGACGTCTAGAAATTCTAGAGACTTGCCCCCTATTTTGTAGGTAAAGAACATATTAACCCCGTTGTTGGTGTTAAGGAAGTCAACAAAATTAATGAAATCTTTTTCCTCACCTTCCCATACCATGAAAACATGGCATAGAAGCACTAAGCCAAGTCTCGTTCCTTATCTTCACTGATAGCGGCTTAATGGCATCTGCTACTGTTTTATTTTTGCAATGGGCTATGATGGGCTTGATGGCAGTACTCTCTTTTAAGTCATCGTCCTGTGCCAGCATGCCCCAGTGTCTATAAATAATCCGGCGTAAGACATCATTCATAGGGGAGTTGGTGAAAATAAAAGAAAAACGGTCCGGTTTTCTATCCTGTTTAACCCTTTTACCCCTTAATAGATCACATCTATTCTTGTTACGGGCTCTCTGTAGGGCTACATCTACCAACTTCTCTGGATAAGCTCTTTCTAGTAGTCTAGCTTTAAGTTCCTTAGCCTGCCGCTCAAAACCACTATTGTCGCTATTTACCTTTTTGACCCTCAGCATTTGGCTATAGGGTATAGCATCTTTGGTATGGGCAGGGTGTTAACTATGATAGTGTAGAAGGGAGTTACACGAGTTAGGCTTCCTATAGATGGAGGTGGAGATACCAGAATCCTTTATCTCCACCAACACATCCAGGAACTCCAAGCGTGTCCCCCCGAAAACCCTAGTGAAGGCCATGTTAACCTGGTTAGTATTATTCAAGTACTGAACAAAGTCGGCAAAATCACTTTCCTTTCCCTCCCAGATGATAAATATATCATCCACGTATCTGTGGTATGTTCTGATGAATTTGATGAAGGGATTGGCCGCGGAGAACACCAGGTCACTTTCAAAAAACGCCAAAAACAAGTTAGCGTAAGTGCATGGCACTGGTGTCCCCATGGCCATCCCGACCTTCTGAGAAGACCTTTCACCTATGAAGACCACTGGTCTTCATAGGTGAAACAATTGTTGGTAAGGATAAATGTAAGGGCTTCGGTGATGAAGCTAATATACTCAGGTGGCTGTCCAGCCTGCCGGAGGAAGCGATCGACAGCCTCCACACCCGAATCATGGGGGATGCGGGTGTGGAGGCTCTTGACGTCCACCGACACGAGGGAGCAGTCCAGGGTAAGGCTAATGTCTTGGAGGGCCAGGAGAAAGTCGCCCGTGTCCTTCAGATATGAAGGGACGGCAGTGATCAGGGGTCTGAGTGCCCAGTCTAGAAACTGGGATAAACTCTCAGTGACCGATCCCACGGCCGAAACAATCGGCCTACCTGGGGGAGATTGTAACCTCTTGTGCACCTTAGGTAGACAGTACCACTTCGGGGTCCTAGGGTGGTCAGGGAGCAACTTTTCTGCGGTTTTGCTGTCAATAGCTTCTGGGCCCGAAGCAAAGAACATAATTTATCTTTGATTTTATTGGTCGGGTCACACCTAAGTGCACTATAGACAGACATATCTGACTGTTGTCTTCTTGCTTCCTCCTGGTACATCGTGGTGGTCATAATCACGGTGGCCCCGCCTTTATCAGCTCTCCGTATTGTTAAATCGGGTCTACTTTTCAGCCATGTCACGACCCTTTGTTCTTTATTGGTGAGGTTACATCTGGCTTCGGGATATACCAGTACCTTGACATCTTTCATGACAGCCTGAGTGAATTTCTCAATAGCCCCTCCCGGGTTACCCAGACCTCTAGAGATCACCATCTCACCCTGCTATGCAAAGAGACTCTGTGGATCTCAAAGTTGAATGCACTCGGCCCCTTGGGGTTGAACAAGCGCAACGAATTTGCACCATTTGTGTGATTTCTGTTTTATCTGTTTGTATCACTTACACTTATATGTATTTAAGCACCTCCTTTTGTGGCACGGAGTCATCCGTAGACCGGAAGAAGCGTGGGAACACGTGAAACAATTGTTGTCTACTCCTGAGAACACACCTGCCCACACTCCCCCCTCCCTGCATGCGTGAAAGTAACCTCCATTAAAGTTTCCCAGACGTGAGTGCACGTCTCTTTGATCTTTCTTTTCGTATATAACTACTATAATACTATAGTAGTATAATACTATAATATAATATAGTATAATACTATATAGTCTTCTGGCCTGGGTCCCCAGGCCAGAAGAGGCGTGATCAGTCACGTGAAACGGCTGTAGCCACCGGACGCCCCTGCTTCCACTTCCCCTCCCCACTTCGGTCTATCTAGACGAAATAAACGGACTTATACCGCAGCGGTTTTTGGTGAGTGCAAGCTTCTTTGTCTCCCTCGTTGGATAACTACTATAATACTGCACATATATACAAGAATATAACTACTATAATACTGCTCCTATATACAAGAATATAACTACTATAATACTGCCCTCTATGTACAAGAATATAACTACTATAAGCACAAGCAAATAGATGTGTTGGCACTATCAATGACCCGTGATTTGTGTGGAGCTGTTTATGTTTTCAGATTTAAGTGTCTTTGTGAGATGAGGAGCGTTGTAGTCTTTGTTGGCTGAGTAATCTCAGTGACATTCATGCATTACAGTGGTGCTCAGCGTAAATGAGAAAGCAATTCATTTAATCAGCACAAGCCATTGAGGAAGTAAAGACCAGCGGCACTCACCGGGTTAATGCAGTTGTGATGATTTATTGATACGATGTCATCTTGCAGATAAGCTCAGGGCAGGGGGAGACAGGTCCAGAGGTGCTGTGCACCGTGGCGACGGCCGTTTCGCGGGTTAACTTTCCCGCTTCGTCTAGCCTCCCTCTAGGGGAGGCTAGACGAAGCGGGAAAGTTAACCCGCGAAACGGCCGTCGCCACGGTGCACAGCACCTCTGGACCTGTCTCCCCCTGCCCTGAGCTTATCTGCAAGATGACATCGTATCAATAAATCATCACAACTGCATTAACCCGGTGAGTGCCGCTGGTCTTTACTTCCTCAATGGCTTGTGCTGATATAACTACTATAATACTGCCCCCTATATACAAGAATATAACTACTATAATACTGCTCCTATATACAAGAATATAACTACTATAATACTGCTCGTATATACAAGAATATAACCAGGGCCGTATTTACCACTAGGCACCCGTGGTCCGGTGCCTAGGGCAGCACCTTTCAGGGGGGCAGCACCAGGGAGCAGGAGGAAGAAAACAAACTTTTTGTTTTTATTTTTTGAATCTACCACCTCCAGTTCAGACTTGCCAGTAAATCTGGTGTCTTTTTGAGGGGGGAGGGGGGTTATGGTGGTATTGGTCAGGTCTGGTGTGGCCGTGTTACTTAGTCACAGTATGGAGGTATTGTTTAGGTCTGGTGTGGCAGTGTTAAATGTGACGTCTGGAGCTATTACCTACCTATATACTAATCCTGTGGGGAGAATTCCCTCAAACAATATGCAGACGGCTCTAATCATTGATTCAATGTGGGAATTTGTGTATGTTTCAAGCAGTTAAAAACCATGAAAAATGCGATTCCGAAACCACTCTCCCCCCCCACGGTCCCTAAGATGGGGCGTCTTTAGGTTTAGTGCCTAGGGCAGCAGCAGCTGGTAATACGGCCCTGAATATAACTACTATAATACTGCTCGTATATACAAGAATATAACTACTATAATACTGCTCGTATATACAAGAATATAACTACTATAATACTGCTCCTATATACAAGAATATAACTACTATAATACTGCTCCTATATACAACAATATAACTACTATAATACTGATTCTATATACAAGAATATAACTACTATAATACTGCTCCTATACTATATACAAGAATATGTGTTGTAATACTGCTCCTATATACAAGAATAATGTACATGTAGTGTTATTGCGAGACATTTATACCCTGTAATCTTATGGGCATTATCTGTCATTTCATGTTGGGAGTTGTAGTTTTGCAGCAGCTGTAAAGCAGCAGGTTGGAGAACATTCCTGTAGCGTACAGTCTCTATTCTTTGTATTGGCAGCCATCTGTTCATCACACTCATAGTCCCCCTGGGGTCCGGTGGGATGCTTCAGGGCTGTTTTTAGCTATATTTACTCGCGATAAAATCCATTGCATTGTCTGATGTTGTTGGATGATATGAGGCAAGATGATGAGATCTTTGAGTGTGATCATATCCAGGATGTGCGCGAGAATTAGAGTACAATTACCTGCTGTGATGGACGCCAGCCTCACATAGTCGAACCCCCTCACGAATGATTCATACGGTGAACTCTCTAAGACACTTACACCTGAAAAAAAAAAAAAAAACACATTGAAACAGAGTTATTGCCGCTTCCCATTGTCAATCCCTCCTGAAATCTTCTCTTACAGTCTCATTATTTTCGCTTTCCACAAAGGTAACATTTGACCGCCAATTTAATGCGAAACCGGCCCGATCGAATGATGCCCATGGAAGGGAACATTATCGTAGAAACTCGCAAAGTGCTCCCTGGCATCATTTCACCCCGCCACTTTATAGGAAGGTTCTCCGCACTTGACAGAAAAAAAAATATTTATTCAAAGCCAACTCCGAAAGTAAAATGTTTCAATTTTCAACTTTGAAATTTGCGAGGTATAATGGCGTTCCCGGCCTCCGAGTCTGCACACAATTGTTCATTCCCACCACTATTATTTTGCAATGAGAAATCGTAAAAAAAACAGTGACTGTTCGGCTTATCAGCAACCGTCACTATCTGAACTTGTTTTATTAAAAAACTCACAGTGAAAAAACTCAAGCATAAAGGTCCCCCCCCCCCCATCGGTGGCACGAAGTTTGGGTGGTCTCCCGTGAAGTGTCGGAACTGGGGCCCACCAGAGGAAATGATCCTGGGGGCACACCAATGAACAACCAATGAGAAAAGACTTGTCAGTCAGTGTTAGTGCAGCTTCTAAAACTGGGGGCCCACCGGAGGATCCTTCGGTTTTCTGGTGGGACAGTCCGACACTGCTCCCGTGTCTCCATTAACAGATGATGTTGGGAGAAATAGGTTGATTTTTACTGTCCGGCCACCTTTGTTCTCAGAGAGATGAGCAGCAGTCTGTCTTCATCTTACCTCTCCCCATAAAGGTCAAGTGAATGTTCAGTTTTGCCAACGTTTCTGTGCATAGAGAGGACGGGAGAGGTAGCTGGTGGATGAGCCATTCGGCCAACTGTTATTGAAGGTGTATAAACAACTTTACTATAGGTAAAGGTATCAACCGCCATCTGTCTATATAACTCCTGGTTTGGCCAAGTGGTCATGTGATTGGAATGGAGAATGGAGCGATACTCTGTGACTGGGCTCTCTAGAGGCATTTCATGTACCTGAATATAACGGTTATTTGAGAATTCTCCTGCCCCGATCCTTATCTCCTCTAACCTCTTTAGTTGGGAGACCACCATATATATTAGACTGTTGACTGATCTTGCCATAATGGGCAGGTTCGAGCAACCATTTTTTAATGTGTATGAAGGACTTCACTCCTATGTAAGACCCTGTGGCAAAGCTGGGGTTACAGGCTTGTAGAGAAGAAAAACCTGTCCACACTAAAATACCGCCACCAAAGGCTCGTCTGTTCACAACAGTGGCTGATGCAATGAGTTCTCCTTGATGTTTCTAACATCAATAATGGCCATCAATGGTGTGTCTGGTGATGGTGTTACAGTGTGGGCAGGTGTGTCTAGTGGTGGTGGTGTTACAGTGTGGGCAGGTGTGTCTAGTGGTGGTGGTGTTACAGTGTGGGCAGGTGTGCCTAGTGGTGGTGGTGTCACAGTGTGGGCAGGTGTGTCTAGTGGTGGTGGTATAGTGTGGGCAGGTGTGTCTAGTGGTGGTGCTGTTACAGTGTGGGCAGGTGTGTCTAGTGGTGGTGGTGTTACAGTGTGGGCAGGTGTGCCTAGTGGTGGTGGTGTCACAGTGTGGGCAGGTGTGTCTAGTGGTGGTGGTATAGTGTGGGCAGGTGTGTCTAGTGGTGGTGCTGTTACAGTGTGGGCAGGTGTGTCTAGTGGTGGTGGTGTTACAGTGTGGGCAGGTGTGTCTAGTGGTGGTGGTGTTACAGTGTACAAGTTATAGACAGTGACTTGATGTTGAGGTATACTAGATTGGATTTTGTTTCGATAAATAGTTTGAGACGAGGAAATTACCATTGCTGCTTCTACTTAATGCCCCAGTATATAATATTAACAGAGCAGGAAGACAAATATCCTGTGAGTAGTGTATATACATAGTGTATAATGCATAGTTTCTGTGAGTAGTGTATATACATAGGAGTGTTACGGCGAGAAGTCCCCTCTGCTGCATACTACTAATATATCAATATATTTTATGGAGCTTAAATGAGGCAGATCAATCCATTCTTTTCTAGTCATTGCCAGCCCTCTAAGGTCCTGGTTCCCACCTACCCATGTCTATGTCATTCCTCCACCTACCCACGTCTGTCCCATACCTTCACCTACCCATGTCTATCCCATCCCTCCACTTACCCAGGTCTATCCAATTCCTCCACCTACCCATGTCTATCCCATTCCAACACCCAGCCATGTCTGTCCCATTCCTCCACCTACCCACGTCTGTCCCATTCCTCCACCTACCCATGTCTATCCCACTTCTCCGCCTACCCATGTCTATCCCACTCCACCACCTACCCATGTCTGTCTCATTCCTCCACCTACCCATGTCTTTCCCATTCCGCCGCCTACCCATGTCTATCCCATTCCACCACCTACCCATGTCTATCCCATTCCTCCGCCTACCCATGTCTATCCCACTCCTCCACCTACCCATGTCTATCCAATTCCTCCACCTACCTATGTCTATCTCATTTCTCCACCTACCCATGTCTATCCCATTCCTCCACCTACCTATGTCTATCCCATTCCTCCACCTACCCATGCCTATCCCATTCCTTCACCTACCCATGTCTGTCTCGTTCCTCCACCTACCCATGTCTATCCCATTCCTCCACCTACCCATGCCTATCCCATTCCTTCACCTACCCATGTCTGTCTCGTTCCTCCACCTACCCATGTCTAGAACATTCCTCTTATTGACTCCAGTACAGTACAGTACAGCTATTTGTCATAATCAGGGCTTATAGCAAGAAGATTCTGAGCAATGTGCATCTGTTTTCTGGCTTCTGCTATCATGGCCGCCATGGTCTATTACTCGCCATACTGCAGAAACAAGGCTTTTTTTTTTGAGCGGCGAGTATTTATTACAGCGGGCGGCTGCCGACATGGAAAATTATGGGAATAAACACTGCTACAGGAATAGGGCACGTTTACGGGAGATGATGGCTGATCTAGAGGAAGATTTTACTTTTATATCATTGCCTGGTTTCTGGTCATGTGATTGATGATGTGTCCAACGTTCTGTAATAACTAACACAGAGTACAAACTATACCTAGTCCAGGGTGGTCGGTGGTGTATGAAGAGTCCAGTGTTATATACTATCCCTAGTCTAGGGTGGTCAGTGGTGTATAATGGAACCAGTGTTATATACTATCCCTAGTCTAGGGTGGTCGGTGGTGTATGATGAGTCCAGTGTTATATACTATCCCTAGTCCAGGGTGGTCAGGTGTATGATGTATCCAGTGTTATATACTATCCCTAATCCAGGGTGGTCGGTGGTGTATGAAGAGTCCAGTGTTATATACTATCCCTAGTCTAGGGTGGTCAGTGGTGTATAATGGAACCAGTGTTATATACTATCCCTAGTCTAGGGTGGTCGGCAGTGTATGATGTGTTCAGTGTTATATACTATACCTATCCCAGGGTGGTCAGTGATGTATGATGTATCCACTGTTATATACTATACCTATTGGTATGTCACATGCCCATGTCTTTTTGCCACAGTCACATTTTGATATATGATCGATATGGAGGTGTCCAATCGCCATAGTACGGTGAAGGTCGGAATTTACCCCCTCTTGGCGCTGACCGGCATAGAGATTGTAGCAGAAACTAGTACTTTGTTAGAAGTACATTTATTGTCTCAAATAAAAACAACGCGTTTTGGGGTGCAGGGACCCCTTTATCAAGTTAACAGAGACGTATCACGTTTACTTGATAAAGGGGTCCTTGCCCCCCGAAACGCGTTGTTTTTTTTTTAGACAATAAATGTACTTTTAACAAAGTACTAGTTTCTGCTACAATCTCTACGCCGGTCAGCGCCAAGAGGGGGTAAATTCCAACCTTCACCGTATTACGGCGATTAGACACCTCCATATCGATGATTCCTGTGTTAGAACCCAGTGGCTCTGGATCAATCTAACAACATCTACTCCTGGCGATTCCGGCTCCTTTATCTTCACTGACACCGCATATAGGTGTTGTGCTCTCAGTACAACATCTTAAGGTGAGCGTATACAGAATCCCAGTTTTCACCCTATGGCGCCCTGCAATTTCTTTTCAGCCACTGTTCGATATATGAAGCAGAGTTGTCTGCCATCATCTGGCTAAATGTGTTCTGGTCACCTAGGACTAGGTTGTAGTTATTGTCCAGATAACATGTAATGTTAATAACAAATCCAGCTCTGCTACACTTGGAACATGAGTACCAGGCAGAGCAGCTGTATATTTGGCAGCGTTCCGGGTGTTTGTGACGGCACTGACCTTCCATCAAGGTGTGGTGAATGCTCCAATATATATTTAGACAGTTCTTCTCTTTCTTCATCCCTCTTTTGCACTTGCAGCCGTGCAGCTGGCTGGAGTGGAGGGCGTCCACAGTACGCTTGCACTGGGTCTTGGCATTGGGAGCCAGCTTGTTGGCACCGTTCCCTGCTATGCACTGGCGCAATGTTCGTAAATTGAAGCTGCAGCTGGGGTTATTCTTGCAGGCCTCTCCGGCTTGTAGACAGTCTCTGCTGGATGATGTGGCACCGGCTGTCTTTTCTGGGGAGGAACAGAAAGACATATTAGCAATATGATACTATATATGTTTTAGCTATAAAGCAAATGTTTACGGTTAACATAGGCGACTAGCAGGGTTACCGAAACTCAAACCACCTACCCCTCAGCCTACATATACTATGTGTCGGTCTGTCCTGGGATAGGTTTTTATTGTGAGTGGTCCCAACAGTTATGTGACATTGTTGTTGGTATATAATACATTTTGCTGAGTCTATATATATATATATATATATATATATATATATATATATATATGTTGTACACACACACATATATACAGTATTTTTTTTTCCAGAATGATAGGTGTCTGGAAGCGGCTTTCTCTTTAGAATACATGCATGGTTGGCCAGATTGAGCGTGCATATGTATGGGGGATAAGAGACAAGCGTAGAGCTGATAGATATCCTATGTGTATGGCTGGCTTTATCTTCTCACTTTCCAACTACTATTGCAGTCAGTTTTCCTCCGCATGTATTATAAGATTTTTGTAGGTACGAAAGAAAGCACAAGTCATGGCTGACATGTTCCTAGAGGGAACAATAGTTTATTCTATCAGATGTATCAAAAGAATGGGTGCCATAACTAACCGTAAGCCTTGGGCAATAGGCAGGGCTCTATAGTACTATAGACTCACATACATATATACAGAACATGCATAGTCTACATATAAATGTTGCTTTGGTGTACAAACAGTAAAAAACAAAACGACAGAATGAAGCTTTCCTCTAATCTCTGGTGACTTCAGTACCATGAATGTAAATGAGTGCATGAATTATGCATGCGTCTGATATGGATGCTGGCAATAAGAAGGGGTTGGAGGCAGATCCTAATTCTTGGATCGGAGAGCTGGGTTTTGGCACGCCAGGCTCATCCCGCTGCGCTTTGTCCGCACAACACACAGGCATTGCTAATGTCTAAGTACTTGTGACTATGATGCATGAAAAATGTATTTTCTCCCCCCACCCCGAATTAAAACTGCAGCTTTTCTCGGCACAACTTCCCCTGAATGTTCCTCAATTATAAATCTGTGTTATTACCCTTTAGAGCTGGATGTCTAATTGACCCCGATGGGATAGAATTAGAGATGGAGGCGAAGAGGAATAATATTGGGAATTTATAGATCCAGAGCCTGTAGCGGCATATCACAATGATGGTGTAGCAATGAATCAAAGTGTGCTTAAAAGTCACAGGATTAAACACACATTAAATCACTGGTAATAAAAGGCAGTCATACATATCTAAGCTATAGATTCCTGATTTATACCCAATAACAAAGCTCTGGGGAAATAGATAAGGAGACTCAATAATTATAATTCAGGAGGCAAAGATGGTATAGTCTGGAGCCCCCCCTATAAAAGCTGTCTGGATGTGCAGTCTGGAGCCCCCTATAACAGCAGTCTGGAGTGCCCCCTATAACAGCAGTCTGGAGTGCCCCCTATAACAGCAGTCTGGAACCCCTTATAACAGAAGTCTGGAGTGCCCCCTATAACAGCAGTCTGGATGTGTAGTCTGGAGTTCTCTATAACAGCAGTCTGGATGTGTAGTCTGGAGTTCTCTATAACAGCAGTCTGGATGTGTAGTCTGGAGCTCCTATAACAGCAGTTTGGAGTGCCCCCTATAACAGCAGTCTGGAGTGCCCCCTATAACAGCAGTCTGGAACCCCCTATAACAGAAGTCTGGAGTGCCCCCTATAACAGCAGTCTGGGTGTGTAGTCTGGAGCCCCCTATAACAGCTGTCTGGATGTGTAGTCTGGAGCCCCTTATAACAGCAGTCTGGACGTGTAGTCTGGAGCCCCCTATAACAGCAGTCTGGCTGTGTAGTTTGGAGTTCCCCTATAACAGCAGTCTGGCTGTGTAGTCTGGAGCACTCCCTATAACAGCAGTCTGGATGTCTAGTTTGGACCGCCTCCTATAACAGCAGTCTGGATGTCTAGTTTGGACCGCCTCCTATAACAGCAGTCTGGATGTCTAGTTTGGACCGCCTCCTATAACAGCAGTCTGGCTGTGTAGTTTGGACCGCCTCCTATAACAGCAGTCTGGCTGTGTAGTCTTGGGTGCCCCGTATAACAGCAGTGTGAATGTGTAGTCTGGAGCCCCCTATAATAGCAGTCTGGCTGTGTAGTCTGGACCGCCCCCTCTACCAGCAGTCTGGCTGTGTAGTCTGGAGCACTCCCTATAACAGCAGTCTGGATGTCTAGTTTGGACCGCCTCCTATAACAGCAGTCTGGATGTCTAGTTTGGACCGCCTCCTATAACAGCAGTCTGGCTGTGTAGTCTTGGGTGCCCCCTCTACCAGCAGTCTGGCTGTGTAGTCTGGAGCCCCCTATAACAGCAGTCTGGCTGTGTAGTCTGGACCGCCCCCTCTACCAGCAGTCTGGCTGTGTAGTCTGGAGCCCCCTATAACAGCAGTCTGGCTGTGTAGTCTGGACAGCCCCCTTTACCAGCAGTCTGGCTGTGTAAGCTGAAGCCCCCATAACAGCAGTGTGTATGTGTAGTTTTGACTGCCCCCTATAAACACAGTCTGGATGTATAGTCTGGAGTGCCCCCTATAACAACAGTCTGGATGTATAGTCTGGAGTGCCCCCTATAACAGCAGTCTGGATGTGAAGTCTGCAGCACCCCCTATAACAACAGTCTGGATGTATAGTCTGGAGTCCCCTATAACAGCAGTCTAGCTGTGTAGTCTGAAGCCTTACTAAAACAGCAGTCTGGATGTGTACTCTGCAGCGCCCCCTATAACAACAGTTTGGCTGCGCAGTCTAAAGCCCCCCTATAATTGCAGTCTTGATGTGTAGTCTGGACCACCCCCTATAATAGCAGTTTGGATGCATACTCTGTAGTGCCCCCAATAACAGCACTTGGGCTGTGTTTCAACAAGGTACCCTACTTATGCCTATGGGGACCTCTCTATAGCACGCTATCGGGCTCCCTTTGTCACTGCCTCTGGTGGGCAGCAATATGAAATAATTGCTCGACTGCTCCCAATAGTCTTATAGAGAAGATTTTTTTTTTATGCAGCAGAATCTTCTGGAGTTTTATTCAGCTCATTTTGTTACATATTGAAGCTTCTTTATTCCGTCTTTTGATCTCGAATGTCCTTTGCAGAATTAATGTAAGGAAATCCTTGAAGAGACCACGCAGCACAAAGTACCTGTGCCGGTAATGCATTTTATTGTCTTCTGTCAGGCTGTATGGTTACATGGCCATCAATGGATGCTTCATTTACCAGCCCGCACTCTGTCAACCCTCCTTGACCTCCCAGACGGCAGCACATGAAGTCGCCTTTAAGTGATTTTTGGTAATTTTCAGCCTAGTTCTTGGATCCTGTATGATCATCACTAGAAGGCGGATGTTATGCCGATCTTGTATTTTTTGTATTATTTTGTATTATTGTATTATTTTGTATTATTTTGGAAAACGTGTATTATGTGGGTTATTTATCTGAGCATAGATAGATGCCAATGTGTGCTGTGAAGATATATTGTGATGCTTTATATTCCTTGTTTGCACCAATAGTAAGGATTTGTTCACACACAGTATTTTTTGAAGGCCATGCACAATTCCACCCTCCCCTACCCTGCATAATTACTATATAGAGCTCACTGCTTGAAGCCAGACTCATCACAGTGATGCAGGGCAGGGTGAGGAAGAGGCGTGCATGCTGCAGCTCAGCCTAGGCTCTTTAGCTTCGGCTGTCCAGGCATGATGGGAATTGTAGTTTTGAAACAGCTTGAGGGCCGAAGGTTCCCAACCCCTGCTTTAAAGGTAAGCATGATTTTATACCTTAGCAAAATGCTAAGAGACAGGCATCATTTGTTCTATTTCCATATCAGCGGTCTTCCCAAGTCTGCAGAACTGAACGTCATATAGAGACAACAGATTCAGTTTAAACTTGGCACTGATATAGATAGTGACCATATGATACTACTATCACTATGAATATATAAGACTACCAGATCTATTACATAGTGACCATGATACTACATGACATACCAGCCATAGTAGATACTGACACTATGATCCTCAGAGACACTCCAGCCATATTAGCAACCATGTGATACTACCAGACATACCAGCCAAACTAGATAGTGACCATATAATACTATCAGACATAGCAGCCATAGCAGCGAGTGACCATATAGTCCTCTCAGACACTCCAGACATATTAGATATTGACCATATTAGGGATGGTCCGAACCTGGTTCAGGTCGGGTTCGTACGAACCTGAACTCTCGGCAATGATTATTGCTGTCTGCTCGCTCCGTGGAGAGGGTGGATACAGGGGGAGGACCACATAGCCATAGGTTGTATCCCAGTTTTCCAGGCGGTCCTCCCGCTGTATCCACCCGCTGCACGGAGCGGGCAGACAGCGGGAATCGAATGCCGAGCGTTTTGGGGTTCATACGAACCTGAACCTCGCCAGTTTCGGACCATCCCTAGACCATATGATATGATACTTCCAGACTTAAAGGACAACTCCGGCAGGACCCCCCCCCAAAAAAACCACAGACACACACAGACACCATACTCACCATCCCTCCGGTGACGATCGCCACTCCATTCGCCCGCGGTCCGCCTCACCGTCACCTTCGTCCGCCGTCCAGCGATGTCTCTTGCTTCCGGGTCCATGAGAGAGAAAAGGCTGCCAGTGCGCTTGCGCACCGGCAGCCTTTTCATTGGCTGGAGCGCATCACATGGCCAATCAGGGCTGAGCAAGCTGGAAGCCATGTGATGCGCTCCAGCCAATGAAAAGGCTGCTGGTGCGCATGTGCACCAGCAGCCTTTTCTCTCCCATTCACTCTCAATGAAGACGCCGAAGAGGAAGAAGACCCGGACCGCCCCCCCAGCTCTGACGTCACCCGTCACCAGATGCCGCCCGGGAGAAGAGGACCGTGACGACCGTAATAGGTAATGTATACATTCTTTAACTTCCGGGGTGGGGGGTCGGGAGTCGGAAAGTGGGGGAAGGGGGCCAGACCGGGTATTTAACCACATTACAAAGTTATATAACTTTGTAATGTGTGTTAAATAAGCCAAAAAAATTTTTCGCCGGAGTTGTCCTTTAACAGCCATACTAGATAGTGACCATATGATACTACCAGACATACTAGCCTTAGTAGAAAAATTTAAACAACAGAAACACTTTAACACTATCAGCCCTATTACTGATCATAAAATGCTACAATATACCTGGACTTCATATTTACAATTACCAGGAACTTGATATCAGACCAGGACACTAGAAACAAGAAACTGGATGAGCCTATTTTACCTTTTTTGAAAGGTAGTATGAAATTTAATTAAAAAAAAACAAAAAAAACAACAGTGCCACTCTCCTTCACTGGCTGCCTTTGGTACTGCAGCTCATCCCCATTTGCTCAAATGGGGTTGAGCTACAATACCACGCTAGTCCAAAGCATAGTGGAGACGTTATTTCTTTTTAATCAAATCTGACTCCTTTAAATGCCGGTAATCTCCGGTGCGCTCCAGAACTTCTTCTTTCTTCCTATTCAGCCAATAAAGTGCTTAAATGTACAAAAAAAAAAAAAAAAAAGTTCCCAACCTCCTAAAATAAGTGTTGAGAAGTGATTACTCTGCACACAGCTCTACAGGAATAGTCAGGCCCAAACAATAAGGGACGATGAGTAAGCAAAAAGCGGAACATGTCAAGAGCCATATAGCGAGCTGTGAAATCCCATTATCAATATGGATCTGGCAACTCCGCTGCTAAATACACAACAGGGTTCATTAAATATAGAGCGCGGTGTCCCCAGATGGTGCACGGGAGCAATCCGAGCGCCACTTACAGTCTTAATTATATAGAGTATTTGTTGAATATACATTAATTATGTATACCTTTATACAACGTATTGAAGAGGAAACCTCCTGCGAGCTCTAATGATATCGCGCTCCTGTTTACTATCATTCCAGCCGCTGCAATGTGTCCGCTCAATATTTACTTCTTTAATTAACTCATAGACTCTTCTGGTTGCACCCGAGGGGTTAATGTTAGGCCCTGGCCTATTCTGCAGGAAAGGTCGGGAGTAGAGATGAGCTCGGATATGGGTGGCATACAAAGTTGGATGCAGCCCTAGGGAGTCCAAGATGGACACAGCCTATGGACTCCCTAGGTCTGCATCCAACTTCTTCAGCCACCGGTACTGAAATGCAGAGCGATCTCTAGTTGGGAGGTATGCTTATGGTGCTTGTACGTGAATGTAGTATACTACAGGGGTTGTAAAAAACTTCAAACAGGGAGGGTGACAAGGCAGGTTCAGTGAGCAATTATATAGCAGCTATGTGGGAAAACACCGTGCAGGGGCAATGGTGATCAGTATACAACAGAAGGATGGGTGACATGTTGGGTGTTATGGTGAAGTAGGCAGGATGGAGTGTAGTAAGAGGGGCTGCTTGAAAAATAGAGTTGGAATTAGTAAACAGCCACCTCCTTTGTTGTAAAACTGGCTGCCATGTCCAGAGTTCTGTGTGAAGTTAACACTGTCCAGAGTTCTGTGGGAAGTTAACACTGTCCAGAGTTCTGTGAGAAGTTAACACTGTCCAGAGTTCTGTGTGAAGTTAACACTGTCCAGAGTTCTGTGGGAAGTTAACACTGTCCAGAGTTCTGTGGGAAGTTAACACTGTCCAGAGTTCTGTGGGAAGTTAACACTGTCCAGAGTTCTGTGAGAAGTTAACACTGTCCAGAGTTCTGTATGAAGTTAACACTGTCCAGAGTTCTGTGTGAAGTTAACACTGTCCAGAGTTCTGTGTGAAGTTAACACTGTCCAGAGTTCTGTGTGAAGTTAACACTGTCCAGAGTTCTGTGGGAAGTTAACACTGTCCAGAGTTCTGTGGGAAGTTAACACTGTCCAGAGTTCTGTGGGAAGTTAACACTGTCCAGAGTTCTGTATGAAGTTAACACTGTCCAGAGTTCTGTGTGAAGTTAACACTGTCCAGAGTTCTGTGTGAAGTTAACACTGTCCAGAGTTCTGTGTGAAGTTAACACTGTCCAGAGTTCTGTGGGAAGTTAACACTGTCCAGAGTTCTGTGGGAAGTTAACACTGTCCAGAGTTCTGTGGGAAGTTAACACTGTCCAGAGTTCTGTGGGAAGTTAACACTGTCCAGAGTTCTGTGGGAAGTTAACACTGTCCAGAGTTCTGTGGGATGATCTTCACTGCCGCTGAATTCGGATGCAGGTGCATCAGTGTGCGACCGCATCCGAATTCCTACTTCACACAATGGAGCGTGCGGGTGCAGCTCACATCATCTACATAAAGTTGTAGATTTGTCATACTCATTATTCCTTGATTTATTCATTCATTACTTTGACATCTAAGTGGATAAATGGCCGGCATCTGAGTTATCTCTGATCGTGGTCATCTTAGCTAGTTGTCAGCTGTAATACGCAACTACTGAGCCTCATTGTAATGTCAAATGTTGGTTAAAAGGGGTTAAAGGAATTGTCTAATGAAGACTGCCCATAGGCCCTATTAGAGCTCATGAATGTCATAGCGGTTTGTCCTCGGTTGTGGACCACTTACTTGGCACTTTGCATGGTCATGTGACTAGATACCGTGTAATACCACATCTGTCCTGTAGTGGCTGTTGTAGAGCAAAACTTTAAAGGGGTAGTTCACCAATCAACTGGTGCCAGAAAGTGCCAGAGATTTGTAATTTACTTCTATTAAAAAAATCTCAAGTCTTCCATTACTTATCAGCTGCTGTATATCCCGCAGGATGTGGTGAATTCTTTCCAGTCTGGAGAGCAGGATAGGTTTTCTGGTTCAATGTTTTTTAAGTACATATTACAACAGAGAAAATCTATAAGCATTGACTTTAGTGCCAACAGTAAAGTTAACATGTGTGTACAACAAGCTAACATATGGGTTAACAAAGAATATAGAAACAACAGTAATAACATTCGGTATATTATATAGATATAAAATTGTGGCAACATACATTCAGCCTGGTAGAACTGCATTAGGTGTAGCACCTCCTGAGCAAATTGGTGTAAAGTATACTGGTTTGTCAGTAAAGATAATATACAAGGTAAAGAGAGAAAAATAATTCTATGGGGATTTGCTACTGCTCTGGACAGTTCCTGACATGGCCAGAGGTGGCAGACTGGAAAGAATACACCACTTTTTTTTTTGGTGAACAACCCCTTTAAGGCTATGTTCACACGCTGTAAGAGACCGGCCATTCCGTGACTCGGCCGGGTCACGGAACGGCCGGTCTCTGCAAAGATCATCCCGGATGATCTTTCCGGCCGCAGTGTTCTGATGCAGGTGCATCAGCGCGCGCCTGCATTAGAACTCTCATAGCACACAATGAAACAAGCGGCCGGAGCTGCTCGCTTCATTGTGTGAACTGACAGGTCTTTCTGCGGCCGCAATTCACTGAAGAAAAATGACATGTCAGTTCTTTGCGACGCCGCATGGGATCTCGGCCAGAGCGTATACTATGTGTATACGCTCCGGCCGGGATCCCATAGAAGAACACGCAGTGTTTCACACCGCACAAAGTACGGCCGTTCTTGCCGATGGCAACAACAACCGTACTTTTATGCGGTGTGAACATAGCCTAAGACAATACTTCACAAGTAGTCAGCTTTTTGTTTAGAGAAGGGGTTGAGTTGGATATTACACCTTTAAAGGAGACCTGTCACGCCCCGTGCTGGGGTGACAGGCTCCCGACCCCCAGCTAGATCCCCTTATACTGACCTCATCCCGCCGAGTCCCACTCCCGGGACGGAGATATCCTGGTGAGAAGCCGGCGCGCAGAGATGAGTCCGGCTCCATTCATTCTCTATGGACGCCGGACCTATATCCACAGCGCGCGCGCCGGCTTCTCACCAGGATATCTCCGTCCCGGGACTGGCTCCGGGAGCAGGACTCGGCGGGATGAGGTCAGTATAAGGGGATCTAGCTGGGGGTCGGGAACCTGCCACCCCAGCACGGGGTGTGACAGGTCCTCTTTAAACATCTATGAGAGATTAGATTGTAAGCTTCTGGGGACAGGGACTAACGTGAGTGATGACAATCCGAATAAGTTGGAGCTATAACATATAAAATTACAGGGCAGAAAGTTTTACTGTTCCAGCTTGACATGGCACTTCTCTGCTCTCTCTTTTATTCTCACCATGAAGGGACAGGGCATTTTTCATTCTGGAAGTGCTATTTAAGCTGACAGCTCTAAGTTGTCATTGTGGGGCGGCCCGCACCTCCGGGGGCCATTCCATTGTATGGCTCGTGTGACATTCGGAGTTATAATTGGATCTGCTGTGTTCTGCTAGGGAACAATGAGAGGAACTCCATCTGTAGCGTTTGATAACATTGCTGGCGCCGGCGCCATCACACAGGTACAGCGCGTTCTGCTCATTTCAGAAGCTCACATTGAGAAGATAGAGGGCAAGCTCAAAGAGAAAGAGAGCAACCTATAGAGATATATAAGAGCTGCGGCAAAGGTCCCTGAGGTCAACGCGACCAATGCATCTACGGCTATGAAAGGCGTCCTGCTGGGCGCTGATAATGTGCTGACTGCTGCCTCTATGGTGCTGCATAATAACCGCGTATTATACAGAGCGCACTACTCCCAGAGACCCCAGAGATTGTGGCCACATGTGCGACACGGCTTATAGATGATTATCACACGGATTACTATATATATTGGGTTCCTATTTACTGTACATATATCCTCTTGGTTGAATAATAAGTGTGTAACGTCTGATTTCTAGCTGTATATGAACCCACAGAATATGCCGGAATATGGTGGCGCTATAGAAATACAAACACACACACACACGCATATATATATATATATATATATATATATATATATATATATATATATACACACATACAGGGTGGACCAAAAGTATGTGAATGGTATGTGTAATACGGTTATGAAAAGGAAGATTTATCAAACATGGTGTAAAGTGAAACTGGCTCAGTTGCCCCTAGCAACCAATCAGATTCCACCTTTCATTTTCCAAAGAGTCTGTGAGGAATGAAAGGTGGAATCTGATTGGTTGCTAGGGGCAACTGAGCCAGTTCTACTTTACACCATGTTTGATAAATCTCCCCCTTTATAACCCTATTACACATACCGTCCACCTACTTTTGGACTGATATATACAGGGAGTAGCTATTATCTATGCTATGTATCGCATCGCTTGGTCGAGGAACGGGGGGGGGGGGGGGGGGGGGGGGGAGCAAGTTGAACTCTTGCACCAGGGCCCAAGGGACATTAGCTACGCCCCTGTATATATATATATATATATATATATATATAGAGAGAGAGAGAGAGAGAGAGAGAGAGAGAGAGAGAAATCCAAGGTTGGAACAGCGGAACCCCCTCAACGTGCACAGTCTCCTTCAGGTAAGCGCACCCCTTTTTATGTCATCCAAAATCCAATCAGGACAGAAAGTGAAGAAGAAGAAGAGGTTACAGTGCAGTTTTTTAGGGGACTTAGGGTATCAGGATGCTAAATAATAAAATATTTGACACTGAAATGTAAAAAAAACAACCCATAGACTAGGGAAAAGAACTCTCATGAATAGAATACTAGAACTGCAGTACAGACTGGCATAGTGACAGAGTATAAATACCTAAAGCACACTGACACAGAGAAATGGAATGACACATCTCAAGAGAGATGTTCGTCATTATAATTAAATGTGATTGTAGATGTCTATGACTTAAAGGGGTACTCTGGAGAAAAAAAAATCAACTGTTGTAAGAAAATTGTACAAATTTGCAAATTATTTTTATAAAAAAAAAGCTATAGTCTTCCAGTACTTATCAGTTGCTGTATGTCCTGCAAGAAACTGTGTTTTTCTTTCCAGTCTGACATAGTGCTCTCTGCTGCCACCCCTGTCCATGTCAGGAACTGTCCAGAGCAGTAGCAAATCCCCATTGAAAACTTCTCCTGCTCTGGACAGTTCCTGACATGGACAGAGGTGGCAGCAGAGACCACTGTGTTAGATTGGGAAGAATATACCACTTCCTGTAGGACATACAGCAGCTGATAAGTACTGGACTTGAGTTTTTTTTTTTTTTTTTTAATAGAAACTATTTACAAATCTATATAACTTTCTATATAACTGACACCAGTTGATTTGAAAAGAATTTGACTCTTGTTACAAGCAGATTATTAATATTATGACAATTTGCTCACCGGTTGAGAGTCCCCATGATCACCTGTAATCTCTCATAGTAAGTGTTAAAATTCCCTGCAGCACCACCGCAGGGGATGTGAAGCATTACACAGTGCTCGTTCATATTAGTTGCCTGTGTTTATTGCAGGGTAGGTCCTCCAGAGTAAGACCCCAAGACTGTCTGCTCCCAAGCAGTGGACCTACTTCTAGTAACTCAGATACCTAATAGGATGTAGGAAAATAGGTTTACTAAACTGGAGAATCCCTTTAAATCTAACCATAATCACTGTATTTATGGTTCTTAGTAGAATATTCCAAACAAATGGATGGATATTTAAGAATCACCTTAGCTGGATTGTAGGCCACAGATTCCATATATGACCAGCATGGGTGGTGGTCTACCCCTGTTCTTGCATCTTCTCCATTCTATAAGCAGATGAGGCATATGTAATCTATGGCCGTCTCAGCAGACCAGATCAATCAAGGGAAGATCAAGTCCAACAAGGTTAGGACCCGGCTGTGTTCTACAACCACAGTGACATATCTCCAGTCATGATGGACTATCACAGGACCCCGGCTGCGGATGGTTTAGACACCTCCTGACAATACCATGTATCAATGAGGCTCATGATTCTGTGATGATAATATACGGTAATTACACAGCGATCGGTGAATAGCTGAACCTCTCAAGGGCGAAGAAGGTCATAGTTCAGTATACATCTATAATTCTACAACAGGAGAGAACTGAGAACAATTATATCAGTGGTTTATATACCAAAGTCGCTGTGCCATCTAAATAAAAAAAAAAGTGTTTTGGGCTTAGTGGATGCAATGGATCAATGGCATAGGGAGGTGGTGTCCAGAATCCTTTTAGTAGGAATAGAACTGAAAACTTAATATTGAAGAAAAATCTAGGCCTCCAATAATCACATATTTATATTTTATTTTTATTTTTACATGGTGGGAGTTGGAGTTGTAATGTATGTGAGGCTGTCCAAAAGCTATGTGCATTGATAAGTAATGGACCATTTGTGCAGGCTCCCATGGATTACGCCCCCACTATGCAATGAGATTGAAATCATCACAGTTAGGATTGTAATCTCTGTGAAGGGCTCCAGGAAGGACTTGATTTTATGCCATTTGATAGATGTCCCCAGTGGGTAGGACATTTCCTCCATTAGATAGATGTCTCCAGTGGGTAGGACATTACCCCCATTAGATAGATGCCTCCAGCAGGTAGGACATTTCCTCCATTAGATAGATGTCCCCAGTGGGTAGGACATTTGCTCCATTAGATAGATGTCCCCAGTGGGTAGGACATTACCCCCATTAGATAGATGCCTCCAGTGGGTAGGACATTTCCTCCATTAGATAGATGTCCCCAGTGGGTAGGACATTTCCTCCATTAGATAGATGTCCCCAGTGGGTAGGAAGTTACCCCCATTAGATAGATGCCTCCAGTGGGTAGGACATTTTCCCCATTAGATAGATGTCCCCAGTGGGTAGGACATTTCCCCCATTGGATAGATGCCTCCAGTGGGTAGGACATTTCCCCCATTAGATAGATGCCCCCAGTAGGTAGGACATTTCCCCCATTAGATGCCTCCAGTGGGTAGGACATTTCCTCCATTAGATAGATGCCCCCAGTGGGTAGGACATTTCCCCCATTAGATAGATGCCCCCAGTAGGTAGGACATTTCCTCCATTGGATAGATGCCCCAGTAGGTAAGACATTTTCCCCATTGGATAGATGCCCCCAGTAGGTAGGACATTTCCCCCATTGGATAAATGCCTCCAGTGGGTGGGACATTTCCCCCATTAGATAGATGCCCCCAGTAGGTAGGACATTTCCCCCATTAGATGCCTCCAGTGGGTAGGACATTTCCCCCATTGGGTAGATGCCCCCAGTAGGTAGGACATTTCCGCCATTGGATAGATGCCCCCAGTAGGTAGATAGTTTCCACCGCTATTTGGTAGCAACCATCAGTAGATGGATATTTCTCCCCCATTAGATAAATGCCCCCAGAATGTATGAAATCAGACATTAGGTAGAAGCCCAGTGTATGTAGGTAATCCCCCCTTTCCAATAGGTAAATGCTCCCAGTAGCTACATATACCCCCCTTACCCCCGTTAGGTTGATTGATTCCTTCAGTAGATAAATAATCCTCTCTCCCCTGTAGGGTAAATGTTCCCATTGGGTAGGAAATCACCCCAATATGAAGATGCCCCCATTAGGTAGGCAGTTCCACATCCCACCAAATAAATGCCCCTAGTAAGTATAAGTAAATCCCGCTCACTTCCCCTCAGCTGCTGCAGTGAGGCCAGGCTTTCCTCCCTATCTGCTTTGTGCCCCATCGCCTGGAATGGTGCAAGTCTTCTCCTGCAAGCTATGTGCAATAAAATGACCTTATTGCATGATGGGACATAGCAGGAGCCCCGTGGTGCCACACAGTATGGAAGGGGGGTCCCTGTTCCTGTACACACATTATGTTGAATACCAGAGAGTCCCACTTATACAATATTCGACTTTACTGGAACTTATCTTCAGTGCGATACAAATATTAACATTGCTTACGTACTTAGTGCAAACATCAGTAATAACAGGGGTAGCTTGATGTAGAATAGAGGAAGAAGAAGAAGCAGTTGTAACAGCAGATAGCGGCCGGATAGGAAGACCCTTGTCTAATTTAGTGAGTACTCTGCCGGGATGTACTGTAGGTGAAGTGTATGAAATACTGTATCTTGAATAACTTCTCATACTCACATATAGATAAATCCTAATTATCTTATCTGACCGCCTTCTGCCTATCAGTATGGGTCCCAGGCCGCTGTCTCTGGGGGCAGCTAACTGGTAGTTTACTTCCTCCTCAGTCGAGCAAAGTTTAGTAGAGAGCGGCTATCTTATACTGTGCTCTACTGTGGATCAGTCTTTCTTTCCTTTCCTTCTTCAGGGGTTTGACTGTCCTGACAAATGAATCTATTGCGTAGGCAAGGGGAGTGCTCCTTTATCTCTGGTTATCCTGTAGTCAGGTCAAGAGCAAAGAAACATGTAGTGGGACACGGCATATGTAAGGCTGGACTCCCTGCTCCTGTACACACACATTATGTAGCACACCATAGAGTGTATGTACCACTGGACTCCCTGCTCCTGTACACAAACATTATTTAGCACACCATAGAGTGTATGTACCACTGGACTCCTTGCTCCTGTACACACACATTATTTAGCACACCATAGAGTGTATGTACCACTGGACTCCCTGCTCCTGTACACACACATTATGTAGCACACCATAGAGTGTATGTACCACTGGACTCCCTGCTCCTGTACACACACATTATTTAGCACACCATAGAGTGTATGTACCACTGGACTCCCTGCTCCTGTACACACACATTATTTAGCACACCATAGAGTGTATGTACCACTGGACTCCCTGCTCCTGTACACACACATTATGTAGCACACCATAGAGTGTATGTACCACTGGACTCCCTGCTCCTGTACACACACATTATGTAGCACACCATAGAGTGTATGTACCACTGGACTCCCTGCTCCTGTACACACACATTATGTAGCACACCATAGAGTGTATGTACCACTGGACTCCCTGCTCCTGTACACACACATTATGTAGCACACCATAGAGTATATGTACCACTGGACTGCCTGCTCTTGTACAATACTGAGTGGTGATGTCTACATTGTACGCATCGCTACACAAAATTTAGTGCCCCTAATCATTTAGGGCCACAAGTACCATCCTGCGAACGGATGATTTTCGGCGGAAAGTGCCGATTTGCGTATTTTTTTTATACGCAAATGGCCGATTTGCGAATAAAATATTCGCAAATCGGCACTTTCCACCGAGTACGCCAGGGGGGGCGGAAAGGGGGCGTGTAGTGGGCGGAACGGAAGGCGCGGATTCAGAGTCTGCGCGATTTACCATCCGTTCCGCCCAAATATACACCGAAAATCTACTCCAGTCCTCAGCTGGCGTAGATTTTCGACGGTGCGCACCGGGGCGCACGGGATTTATGTAGAGGCGGTCCGCCTCTACATAAATCTCTGTAGCGCCGGAGCTGCGGGAGCATTTTTAAGTCCGGCGTAAAAAACGCCGGACTTAATAAATGCCCCCTTAGTGTCTAGGCCAACCGCAACACCATACTACACCACTAAACAGTAACGTGGAGCGCAGCGTACACTATGTAGCATGCATGTAGCCCCCTGGCGGAGGGTGTGAACATCAGAGGGGCCGGACCAAGGGATCTGTGGGTTGGATAACCCCATAATGCTATCAACACCTACTTACCCCCTTTTTAAAAGAGAACGGTCATAAACTCTGTTTTGTCTTGTCTATGTCGCTTTAATTCCAGAGACTGGGGGCAAGATGTAGGTCCATACAACTCCTAAGAATTGAAATACAGATGCCCCCCACCATGTGTTGCACAATATTTATAACCTACATAAATCATTCCCGGATCATTCTACAGTAGAGAAGGATTTGGATGTAATTAATAAATGCTAGCACTCAGTGTCAGTCTGCTGCATGAAAAGTTCAACTAACATTGTCTTGTATTATGAAGGACGAGACTTCTACAAGCGAAAGCATTATTTTAACACTTGAGAATGTCCAAACTGTATTTTTCTGGATCAACTGAAGAATAAATCGCGGACATGTTTTTCATGTAACAGCTCCATGGACTTTGGCCCTTACGTCCTACCCCCACTGGCATGAGCACTAAGAAGTGACCCGGTAATCATTGTTCATAGTCATCCGGGCTCCATCTATGACCTCCACCTTATCTCCATCTCCCCGATAAGTGGGAGATTTACATCTCACTGGTAATAGAGTGAATGACTTGTATTTAAGAGCCGGCTACTTACTCCCGGTTCAATAATCCAATTGCAGGCGGCACAATACGTAGATGAGGCTTGTGTCTTTTCTCTCCGGTGCGCGCGGTTAGATCTATATTATGCATCACAATCGCTCAGCTATATAAAGAGAGCGGATCAATGGGGCACCTCCATCTGTGCAGAAGAAGCTCTTACCTTCAAGTTATATTTCTTGGTAAATATGGAACAATTTTCAGTTCCATTACAGCTACCAGGAGACTTTGATTCGCAAGTGAAATAGTCTCTGTCTTCCCCCAAGATTGACAAGATAATGCGAGGAACATCAGTCCTTAATTCACCTATTCCCAATGCACTGCCTGCACTCCGGCGTGTGATGATGATATGATTGACTGTGTTACAGCGGGACGGTGCATCATCAATGACTGCTGCGAAAACACTGCAGAAAAAAAGTTACATCCAGGGGGATGACTGCCTGCAAGGGAGGGGAAATATCTATACATAGGCAGCGTATAGCACAGGTACTCACTGCTACCTACTCTATTAGACAGTACAAACATCTGTCACAATAAGGCTGATGGTGACATTAACCGGCTGCCTGCCATTCGCTCATCCTAGATAGAGAGAGAAAGTTTTTTAGTTTTATTGAAATAGTCTAAAACTCTCTCGGGCACCTTGTGCGCCATCATTTCCTAAGATCTCTGCTTGCTGATGGTAAATGGGAACATATACATATAGAGGCTGAAACATGGCTAGTTCACGTTAGAATTGTAAATGATTCTAGGGACCAAAGAAGCAATGTTTCTCCTTGAGGAGAACATTATTAAGATGTGTGATTAAAAGCTATTAGTGCCCCACTGGGAATTCTGGGAAGAAGAATATGCAAAGTAGCTCTCTGCTGCCACCTTATGGAGGTAGCTTTTCCTTCAGGTCTGGCTTCTAGCTTTAGGATAGGAACGGGGAACCCTCGGTCCTCCAGCTGTTGCAAAACTACAATTCCCATTATGCATGGACAGCCAAAGAAGGTTACTAGAGATGAGCAAACCGGGTTCGGGTTCGAGTCCATCCGAACCTGAACGTTCGGCATTGTCTGGAAAACATGGATACAGCCAATGACTATATCCATGTTTTCCACATAGCCTTAGGGCTTTATCCAACTTCAGCAGCCACCGCTAATCAAATGCCGAAAGTTCGGGTTCGGATGGACTCGAGCATGCTCCAGGTTCGCTCATCTCTAAAGGTTACCCATCCTGGCTTTAGGACATGACCAGGCACCATCAAAGACCACAATGTAAGTAGTATGTGACTATACAGTATTGTGGTATGAAAGTCACTTTGTAGTCGTTAGTCTAAAGCAGCAGAGGTATGCATGGTAAAGAAAAAAGGGTCAATGAATTACAAATATTTTACTGCGTGGCACATATGTCCTCTACCCAACCATGTGCCATTACTCTGATCTACCAAGAATGAGTAAAACCCTTTTATGCCCGCTATACATACCCGGCCCATCTCCTCTTGGGTGGGGCGACAGAGCAAACAAAATTAATCGCCCATTATACCTTACTGAGGCCATCCTTAAAGGAATTGTCTATGGCACATAAACTGCTATTATGTACGCTTTAAAGCGACTGTACCCACAATCTGTTCCCCCCCCCCAAGCCGCTTGTACCGTCAAATAGCTGCTTTTAATCCAAGATCTGTCCTGGGGTTCATTTGGCAGTTGATGCGGTTATTGTCCTAAAAAATAACTTTTAAACTTGCAGCCCTGTGTCAAATTGGCGTGGCCTAGAGTACCCATGCCCTAGGATTGTTACACCCCTTCGACACTCCTCCTCGCCATCCCCAATAGAATCTACTCTCGAGTAAGCCATGCTAGACTAATGTAATATCCAAATACTCCATTTATACGCAAGAGCTTCTGTGGTCTTTAGTTTCTGCTAAGACTACCTGGCAGGAAAACAATGTCTATACTCTACAATGGGATATTATACTACAGACTCGAAAGGGAAGTCTTCCCCGCCTGAGCCTGTTGGGAGGAGGTGGTTGGCTTGAGGAATGGAGTAACCACAGCTTGTCTCCCCTAAATATACTTAATGTATGACACAGCTGTAGGTTCTCTCTCTAGCCTTCGCTTTCTACGATTACATATGGTTATTAATCTTTCCCTACTGTTATAAGTGGAAATACAGATGTGCCCACCCCAACCATTACCATGAATTTTGCTGAGGATATAAATTTGATGCATTAAAAAGACATGCTCGAAAAATCCTGAACAGGTTGCAATTCACATCACAACTACTGGGTGGCCGCACATAGACTCATATAGCGTGTATACAGTATCTGCTTATAGAGCATTGGGAAATCATGACTACATCAGGAAGGAAAGGTATGGAAGGACACATCTGTCCCTTTCCTTAAATGTCAAAAATCTAAATAGACCGAGGGTCTCAGTGCTGAGACCCCCTCCCTTAATTAATTATAGCTGGTTGGTTGCATCATTCATTATAAGTCTATGGAGCCCATCTCCTGCAGTGAGTTGGGTCAGGCGGCCAACTAGGAAGTGTAGAACACTGCTGAGTGCTTCACCTAGCTGTAACTAATGATCGGCACTAGTCTCACTAAAACTCACTGAGACCCCAACTGATCTTAACCTCTGAGATGTGCGATATATCGAAAGGTAATTTAAATGACAGTAATGAGTAAAAGAACAAATTTTTGCTCATATAAAGCTAACTCACCACTAATATTCCTGCAGTGTCATCTGTTTTATCCCAGCTCAGCTGTGTCCATACAATTCATTACTGCAGATGGGTCATGTGACTCCAGTCTCACAACCAGAAAATGGCATGCTCTCATGAGTAGACAGGAGGTCGGTCTCTCCTGTGTTATTTCCTGTCTTATACAGGATGACATCATAACCCATCAGATCCCTCCTATCTGCCTTTAGGCCCCTCCTCTGTCTACCCAGCTCCACCCTCCTGGCCTGGTTTCTCTCTATGTCTGCCCATTCACAGAATGTCTTCCCTCTCTAGTAAAGTGGGAGGAGATAGTAGGTGAATTCATACAGAGATTAGCTGCAGAGTTATAATACTCTCCTGAGCAATCATATGTATCACATACTGTATAATACTGTACAGCATGAATTTGGGGACAGAGGTTCTATGTCACTGACCATCACTTGCTGCACTTACAGCAAGTACAGTGATAAGACTCCCCCCTGTCTTTGCAAAATCAAATGCATCATGGGAAATGTAGGCTGCATTAGGAAACTATATCAGAGGGAAAATAAGAATCAAGATGGCAGACAAATCTTGCATGCCACAATATAGGTATACAAAAAGCATACACAAGAGCCTACACAAGCTACAAAAACATGGCCACTTTGCACCACTCTTGTCTCCAGATTGGGTGGGGTTTGAAACTCAGTTCCATTGAAGTAAATGGAGCTTAATTGCAAACCACACATGAACTGGATACAAGAGTGGGGCAAAAGTGGCCATGTTTTTGTAGCGCTGGATAACCTCTTTAAGCGGGTTCTGCACATTGGTTGGGCAACTTTGGTGGGACTGGATGTCCAGTTGATGTGTTTGGTGACCTCCTTAATTTTTACGACCATTCGGGAGCAAAGGACCACTAGAGGTGTATAATAATGATTTATACCCTTCTCCCCATGTGCATGTGTATTGGTCGACCAAGAGAGATAAGTGTTGGCTGAATAAGTATTTGTCTGACATTTATCTAATAAGTGTGGCCAGATTTGACCTCAGCTTTCACCAGAGTTAGTCGAGACTCGTAGACACTTCAGTGCTCTCTTTAGTATATAGCCTCCTACATATTACTCCCTTTTTTGTGATAAAGTCTCCTCTCATCATTGCCTTTTTCCTTTTCCCCTTTATATGACTTTAGTAGAATGATCCTGTATTATATGATTACTTTGTTTTCCACTATGAAGAATCCCATAAAACTCAAAAAAGTTGAATTATTTATTCTAGAAAAATCTACCAGGCTCCGTGTTATCACGATGCACGTTACACTACACTACAGCCCCCATGAGTCCAATGACTCACTGAGCTCTGCTACATCCTGGTATAACTGAACAGAACCAGGTAAAAGAGGTAAAAGCCCTCCCGATCACGAGAAGAAATCTTTCCTTTTTTTTTTTTCTTCGCGTAAGCAGCTGCAGAATGAAGATATATTTCAGAAGGATAATCACTTGTAGTAGGCTAATCGCCTGTGTGCAACTGCTCTTCCTGCGAGAATTTCCTGAGAGCGTTTCATAAAGAAATATTGACTTTTACATCAGTAAGGAGACCCCAAACGGCCGTACGGACTCGGCTCGTGCCATGTAATGGTCAGTGAACTATGACGGATCTGATCTCCGCTAGATGACTATTCCTCACCGGCTGTGCTGTGTGTGCGTGTTACTGCTGTTCTCCTGTCCCGGTGTTTTACATTCTCGGCAGTGGAAGGTACTGAGAGCTACTCTATCCAGTGATTACATGGAGAAGCGTCCTTGAGAGAGATACGACGGCCCATAAAGTTTTCGAAAGAATGCTAACTCATGTTTGTAAGATCTGTTCCCCATCCGAGACGTCTTTTTATCTTCTCCTTCTGTAAATAGGAAACATTTAAAAAAAAAGTCTTAAAGAAAATCTCGCCGTTATGGCGATAGCTGGAAGGTTTTAGAGGATTTTTCCCTCTTTTTTTAAAGGAATGCTGGAAATGAAGTGCACATTTGCATTTGATGATACTAAACTTATCAGTGAACTGTAAGAAGCAGCATTGATTGATCTGCAGAGTACATTGAGAAATGGTAGATTGAAGGGTAAACCTGGGGCCATGTCATAGCCATCCATCAGCTCCCCACAACCATGAGATGGTGGTGGTGGTGAGGGTGATGGGCTTATAGTGCAAATGCCTAACTCACTAGATAATGCAGTTGGTATTGACTTGTCATCTAAAGGGTTGAATGGGGAGGATCAGAGTTATCTCTGATCCCAGCTGTTAAGGTATCCATATGGATAAGGTATATGTTGGTGAGCAGTTATCTCTTCCAATCCCCCCATGCATGTGTTAAGATTGGAGAGAGGGGTAAGACACTTCTCTTGGAGAACAGAAGGAAATTAAACATGCTGATCCTTCTCTCCCCCAAAATCAGTCATCTGGGGAGAATTGGGGTAGTCCACCATATACATTAGGCAGACACCTGGCCTTACCAGAAGTTGGCACATTCTAGTCAGTCTGGCTCTGGCCAGAGTAGTTTGAGGAAGAGCTGGCCAACTTTTAAGCTTAGTAGCCTTTAGTCCCTGTACAATGCATTAGGCCTAGTTAGTTTCCAGTTCCCATGTAAAACATGCTACAAGCAGGATACTAAACTTCATGTACAGTATAAATTGATTCCTTCAAGAAGAAGTCCGCCATTTTCTAAAAGCCGGCAGCCTGCAGGGGGGAAACTGATTTCAAGTAACAACTTACCTCTTCCCGTGCCCGCGGTGAGGTGCGGTAGTGGCCTCGTAACCCCTGCTGGGCTCCGGGATCTTATGACCCTGCTGATGGACTGGCCGCTCAGCCATTCAGTGACTGGGATGGGACTGACTGGCTGAGTGGCCAGTCCATCAGTCAGGACAGCCACTTCCGTTGGGGGACCTGCAGCCGCTTCTGCCATTCACCATGGGCACAGTTATCACGGCATTGTGGGGAGTCTTTATCCCTGACTGCCTCAAATTTTGCACCCAGAAAAGACAATTCTACTGTCAAGAACCTGGCAGGGAAAACTGGCAAGACAAAAGGGGAAAAGCTGTACAAGGACTCTCTTGAGACACTTAACTCTTTGTGGGCAGAGTAGGTGGAGTGTTTCCCAATATAAAAAGCTCTACCTGTGTGCACCCCTCCAGATGTCTAATTTTTAGATGTTGACACCTTTATCTGTAAATCTTTACTCTTTCTTTTTAAATATTTGAACAAGTGGATTTCTGCCAGGAGCTGCCATTAAGCACAGGAGTTTGATGCACACAGGTCTGTTGAGTTGTTGGAGTTGTGCCAACTCTTGTTGCAAATCCTTGAGTTTCAAGGTAGGAATCTTGGGGGTTTTGTTGATAGAACCGTCCACTTTGCCATTGGCTTGAATCCAGTGAAGATAAGTTGTAAAGACCTAAAAGTCTCCCCTATTGTCTGCATACAGAACAGATCCTGTCCAGTTCCGTGTAATTCCTGTGTTTAAATAGTGGTCACCTAGATGATAAGTCATGTGATTACTAACAACCTGGATTCACACACCTTGCAGAATATACTACACCAAATGTACAGGTGCATAACATCAATGTGTGTGATTTCTTACTTGTCCCACTATAAAAAAAAGGTGGATCAAAACATCAGTTTTTTTAGTGTCCACAAAAAAGCCTGCCTTTCTAGTGCCTTCCATAAGTACTGAATTTATCTGTTCAATTGTTGCTCTACTAGTGCAGCCTGTCTATAGTTCCTGCCAAATTATCCAGCTATCCATAGGGCCAGAGTGTGTTGTACACTGGGCCTGGCCATCGGCCAGTGCTTGATGCTGCATTCCTGGAGTGCATGCTGATTGTCCTCGGTTCCTGTGTGAACAAGGTTCTTGTATTACTTGTTGTACTGAGTAAAGTTACTTGTTCTGCAACCATCATTGATTCTCACCAGTGAACGGCACAACGGGGTAGTAGGAACACTTAAATGGGTGTTGGGTCCCAGGGAGAGTGAGTTACACCATTACAAGTTCCACAGAGATACTGCAACATCTAATTTCTGACATAACACCTGAAACCCTTGGGTTACCACATAGTTAGATAGATATGGAGATAGATAGATAGATGATTGATAGATAGATAGGAAATAAATAGATAAATAGATAGATAGATAGATAGATAGATAGATAGATAGATAGATAATGTGTGTAAAGGATTTAAGCAGCTGTATTCCATATGTCCTCTAAGAAATGGTGTCCGCAAACTCGATCTCGACCAAAGATCCAGGTACATAAGCAATGGATAGTTTGCAGCGTTGTGATTTTTGCTGTGTTTTATTGTTAATTTCACTCATTTTGATGTAATGAAGAAACTTGTTTGAAGTTCAAGTGGAGTGCTGCGAACTATCCATTGCTTAGATCAGCGGTGGGGAACCTCCGGCCCACGGACCACATCCTGCCCCTGAGACCTCCTGATGCGGCCTGCGGCTCCCGTATGATGTGCGCCACTCCGGTGGGGCGGGGGCCAGCATACACAGCATCCTCCTGTCTCTGTGACAGCTGCCAGACACAGGAGGATGCTGTGAGTGCTGTTCCCTTCCCCACCAGAGCGGCGCATGTCTTTCTTCTCCTGCGGGCCGCGTGCGATGACGTCATTTCATTGCGATCTGCCTGCAGGTGAAGACAGGCATAGGCTAGAGGGGAGAAAAGAGGACCTGGGCAACGTGAGAGTGGTGGAAAGGTGAGTGGGATGTTTATTTTTTATTTGGGACAAGTACTGGGGGCTAACTAGGCTACCAGGGACATGGCTGGGGGGTTAACTAGGCTACCAGGGACATGACTGGGGGGGTTAACTAGGCTACCAGGGGCATGACTGAGGGGGGTCTAACTAGGCTACCAGGGACATGACTGTGGGGGGGGAGCTAGGCTACCAGGGACATGACTGAGGGATTGACTAGGCTACCAGGGACTTCACTGGGGGGTTAATTAGGCTACCAGGGACATGACTGGGGGGGTTAACTACAGCTACCTGGGACATCACTGGGGGGGGGGGGGTTAACTAGGCTACCAGGGACATCACTGGGGGGGGTTTAACTAGGGTACCAGGGACATGACTGGGGGGGGGGGGTTAACTAGGCTACTAGGGACATCACTGGGAGGTTAACTAGGCTACAAGGGTCATGACTTGGGGGTTAACTAGACTACAAGGGGCATCACTGGGGGTTAACTACAATAGCTGGGGCACTAGGGGAACAATACTTTGCCTTGTCCCAGGTGCTGCAAACCCACGCTACTAACTGCCGCACACAGTATGTGGCCCTTGACTGATTTTAAGAATGCCCGACTGGCCCTCGACATGGAAAAGGTTCCCCACCCCTGGCTTAGATAGATAGATGGATAGATAGATGTGAAATACAACAGATAGATAGATAGATGTGAAATACAACAGATAGATAGATAGATAGATAGATGGTAGATAGATAGATAGATAGATAGATAGATAGATAGATAGATAGATAGATAGATAGGAGATAGATAGATAGATAGATAGATAGATAGATAGATAGATAGATAGATAGAATAGATTATATAACTCTGATAGTGTAGATCTTTCCTCGGTACATTAGATGTGGTTCATGTTACACTGAACCCCTTTGTTTGGAAGCACACAACATCTGCACAGATAATTGCTGGGAGCTATTTTGAAATAATTATACAAAATTCACAGTTTGTATCACACGTTGTGCGCTCAGATGCAGGTAGTGTAATTGGCCTGAATCCCCGGAGTACACAAACATGTGGAGGATCTCCGAGCATCCCCCTCATTAGTCACAGCAGCTCCACATCTGAAGGGCTAAGTATTCAGGGATGTGGTGCAGCCTGCACTATACAGACAATGCTGCGCTGACATAGCCGAGCGGAATCTGTAATGTGCGCCACGTGTGGTATGATAGATGACCTAGATAGCTGACCTGGAGCAGTATATATGCTGTACAGTGCAGACACCACATACTAACAACCAGAATATAATCATCCAGGGAACAGCATTAATACAATTTACCAGCAACAATAGCACCGGCAGTGCTGGATTATCAGATCTACTGGAATATACAGGAAAGGAAACAATACTTACCTGAAAGGGTGTAGCTAATGTCTCTTGGGCCCTGGTGCAGGAGGTCAACTTGCCCCCCCCCTTCCTCCACCAATCGGTGCTATTGCTGTATATAAATATTATCACCATACATATTACCGCCATACTGTTACAGACCAAATCCTGTATACTAAATCCAATTAAAAACAGTACCAGTTAAAAGTAACAAATAATACCACCACCTACTGACTTACACTACCATATACTGACTACTGTCACCACATACTGACTAATACCCCTACATACAGATTGATACCACCACATCCTGACTAATACCACCACATACTGATTAATACCCCCACATACTGATTAATACCCCCACATACTGATTAATACCACCACATCCTGACTAATACCACCACATACTGACTAACACCACTACATACTGACTAACACCACCACTGCTACTGAATAATCCACAGTACACATATCACTATCACCTCATCCAGTCATATAGAGGTGGCCCCAGCTCCACACAGGTTCTGTACACCATATACATTACAGTGCAGTTATATCAGGTGACTCACAGGGGACGTCTTCTCTGATCGGAGTTCTTCCCTCTTCATTTTCTTCTTCATCTCTCCTGGGCCATTACGAGAACTTCTTCAAGCCACGAATCCACAGAATCTGCCAGACAGACATATTAGGCTCCTCCCTCATCACCATCCTGATCTCTCTACAAACTGCACATCTGTATTGGCCCCTTTACACCCTCATTTAGTGGGTAGCCCTGACACTATGCGACCCGCTTATAGTATATGCCCCCTTTGTGTATCCACTATAGTATATGCCACCCTCTATGTAGCCTCCTTATAGATGGCCCTTAGTTCAGTCTTCCATATAGGTGGCCCCGTGTGCATCTCCTAGAGAGACCCTCTTTGTGTAGTCCCCTATAGAAGATGACATCCTCTGTGCATCCCCTATAGTATATTGCCCTCCTCTCTGTACCCCCCCCTTACAGATGTCCCTGTGTTGTCCCCTTATAGATGGCCTCCCTGTGTTATCCCCCTTTTAGATGGTCCCCCTGTGTTGTCCCCTTATAGATGGCCCCCCTGTTTTCTCCCCCTTATAGATGGTCCCCCTGTGTTGTCCCCTTATAGATGGCCCCCCTGTGTTCTCCCCCTTATAGATGGTCCCCCTGTGTTGTCCCCTTATAGATGGCCCCCCTGTGTTGTCCCCCTTATAGATGCCCCCCCCTGTGTTATCCCCCATATAGGTGCTCCCCCCATGTTGTCCCCTTATAGATTGCCTCCCTTATGTTCCCTTCCCCCCCTGTGTTGGCCCCCCTGTGTTGTCCCCTTATAGATGCCCCCTGTGTTAGTTCCCCTATGTTGCCCCCCCTTGTAGATGGCCCCTCTATGTAATCCTCCCTATAGATGGCACCCCTGTGTTACCCCCCCTGTCGATGGCCCCCCTGTATTATCCCCCTTATAGATGCCCCCGTGTTGTCCCCCTATGTCCCCCCTGATAGATTGCCCCCCTATGTTGTCCTCCCTATAGATGGCAACCCTGTGTTGCCCCCCCTTGTAGATGGTCCCCCTGTATTATCCCCCTTATAGATGCCCACCCCCACTGTGTTGCTCCCCCCTCTAGTAGATGGCCCCCCTGTGTCTCCCCCCCGACTTATAGATGGCCCCTCTGTGTAAAGAATACAGTATAAGAAAACCAACACACAACTCACCTTACAACTCACAAACTCACTCCCCCGACATCGTGGCTGTCTCCTCCCCTTCTTGCCCGGCTGACACTCTGCTCCCTGGGGGTGTCCCGGGGATTCCCGTGCAGCACAAGCACCAGGGAGCTCACTGTGCGCCAGGGCTGTTACTTCCGGTACAGGGAGCGCTCCCTGTACCGGAAGTCCCAGACGACGGCCACAGTGACCTCCATGGTGCGTATGCTGCCTGGGACACCCCCAGGGAGCAGAGTGTCAGCCGGGGACCAGTTGGACTAAGCATCTTCTGACCGCAAGCAAAACATTGCTTGCGGTCACAAGATTGTCTGAAACGGGGGAAGTGTGGCGACCAGGGAGGGGCCCGCGGTCGCTACGCCATTGCTTACCTGTAAGAAACAGCAGTGCAGCTCTTCTGTAATATCTATCTATCTATCTATCTATCTATCTGCAGTGTCCCGGAACAGGGTTCCTTCTTTTATTGTTTCCTTCAAAGTGTATTTTTATATCTGAGTCAGTCAGTATTTTATTGCCTCTGTTCTGGAAAGCTATGGTCCACTGCAAACTGTGTGTATTGTGTCACCCCTCTCAGTATTCAGGTCTGTTACTTCATTTATTTGTCATGCATATTCAGTTATCAGTGCCTAATGGTATTATGTCGCCCCCCAGTGTTTAAGTATGGTATTTCTTATGTATATTTGGTCCCATATGTCCTAATGGTGTGATAATGCAATGGCTTGGTGTCACGTGACTGTCCTTTGCTTCCATGGTAACCCCAATAGCCATCGAGCTTTGGCTGGGAATACCATGTGACTTCCTGTCCTACCTCAGTCCTGTCTTCCACCTTCAGGGGGACAGGGTGTGTTGCTGCTGCTCCTGTGTCACAAGGCCTCAACCTTGCGGTACCTGCTGCTGCACTTACCAGAAGTGTTCCTGGCTGTGTCCTATTCTCAAGTTCTCAAGATTCTCATCCTAACCACAAGATCTGGGTGCTGTCTTCAGTTATTAATCCCATCATCTCTCATCATCAGAAACAGCAAGTATTCATCTCCGCTCCGTTCCGCCCAGCATCTTATCCTCAGTATTACTACTACCCCCATCATTCAGTACGCTACCATCAAAGCCTATTGCAGCATTACCCATTACTCTGCCTTATCCAAGTCTGCCTTATACCCGGTTGCATCCGGAGAGACTGTTGCTACAAGTTACCACCATTATAATAAATACACAACTAACGTTATTTCTGAACCTTGGCATTGGTGTAATTATTGGTGCCCTGACTAAGGACAACAAAGAATTGCTCGGCCTCCACTTGGTCAGGTTCCCGGTCTACAGCTGCTATCCCTCGTGCCCATACCGTGACATACCATCAGGCAAGTGGCTAACCGGGTTCCTACCCAGTACTACCACCTACTACTACTCTCAGCGGAGTGGCCCAGCACATATCTATCTATCTATCTATCTATCTATCTATCTATCTATCTATCTATTTATTTTTCCAATCTCTCCTTTTTCCCATCATATCTAAAGCCCCCCTTATCCGTGTGCTGTGGCTGGTATTGCATCTCCATCCAAAGTATGCGTATGAGCTTCAATCCCAAACACAGCCTCTAGGCGGCACTGTTTCAGTAAAAAAAAAAAAAAGTCTTAAAGGGGTGTTCCCATCTCAAGCATGTATGATAAATCTTCAGGATATGTCATAAATCTCTGATAGATGCTCCAAACTATCCCTGTGGATATTCCATAAATGTCCCCAATGGGGAAATCCCATTTAAATCTTCCATTTACCATAGAAAGGTGAGGCCCGAAGTGAGTAATAATCCCGCTAATAACCTGTTAGCGTCCCTGGAGATGGAGACATGGCAGGTTTGGTAAGGATGACTCCTATGTTATATACATTGTCTATAAGCCTCTACTATAAGCTCAGGTCTGGATGCAGACGACACGAGCGCCTGTTCGGTGGTATTCATCACTTTCTCATTAATAGACGTGTAACAATTAACCAGACATGACTTCTGCCTCAAGATAAATTAAAAAACAGTCAACAGTGTCCCTTTGTGATGAATGGCGGAGGCGTGCGGATGTAGTTTTAAACGACAGGCTAGCGATATTAATATGTTTTTATAAAGCGTGAGAACAGATGGCGGCATTGTGCGGCTGCTTAATGACAAAATCTCATTACAGCCTCAGCTAGAAATTAATTTCAGGAGTTCAAAAATTCTGCTGAAGTTTTAATGGTCGGATCCTTAGATAAGGAAAAAGTTGTCTCTGTGTTGTATCTCCATTGTAGTGGCGACTGAGGTAGATCATTCCCTTTACTGAAATGGGTCCCATTATTGTGCTCACTTCTGCCACCTACTGATTGTGTCCTCTTTTCTTTTCATGACCATAGGGCCAGTGCCCCAGCCCACATGTCACATATTCGTGACAAAAGTTCTGATCATCGGAGTCCCTAATGTGGTGTACCCCCCGGGGTGATGTTATATAGGAGGATCGGATGGTCACTTGCTGGGGGATCAATTGTGACTCCATGACGGAGGTGGTTGGCCAAGATACAACCGGACCTTGGAGTGTTACTTTGTGACGCCAGTGTCGGGTGGGCAGGTATAATAGCATGGTCGGTTGTACCCATTTCCCGTGTGGTCATTGTCCTGCCGGGCTGCTACGGAGTCCCTTGGGTTAGAATGACCACGGGAGGCCAGAGTGGTATAGTGACCCTCCTGGACTATCCGATCTGCCTTCCACAGAAAGGGAAATTGTCCCAAGGTTGCGGTGTGTGCTGTGTTGGTGGAAATAATAATCACAGAGTCTCTTTATCTTAAATAAGCTTGGGTTTACTGGAAAGTGTTTGCTTGCAGTAGGATACAAGACTATAATGTTTCTCTTGATAAAGCACCAGACAATACACTTGACAATAGTTCCAGACAAATACTTGACAATACAGAGTAGAAAATGAAGTGTAGGATATAGTCGTGCCGACTAGGTAGTGTGCTGAGTGATACAAAGAAGCAGAGTAGTAGAGAGGAGGATGCCGCGAGAGTAGTACTGTGCTCTGCTGAGATGTTAGAGGATGAGGTAGAATACTTAGAAGAAAAAGAGGAAGAACACCTGTGCCCGTGTATTGACCTTTGCTTAGTCTTCACACCACCTTATGCCCACTAGACTCGGCTGAACCTTCTTAGAGGGTAAAACAGGCCCCAGACTTTGTGACCTGGGATGAGCGGAATGCTGAGGGTTCCCTGCTGACACCTGCGCTATGAGATAGAGTTCCTAGGCTTATCGCAACTTTGCTTTATCCGTATCAGTTTTTATCTCTGTGGCTTTTGTTGTGGATACTGTCCTGCTCTGTTACTTCTCCTAGTCCACTGCGTGGGTTGAGGTTGTCTCTGGCTTATACTCTCCTAGAAGAGGTTTAACAGTGCATAGTGCTGTGTAGCGTTACTTGTAAGAAAGTTGTTAGAGGTGTACTGTCTTGCGTCCTTTCCATACAGGGTTCTGGCTAAAACTGAGCTACTCTTCCAGTTTCCCAAGTGACTTACTTCCCCAGCGTGACTAACTTGCGCTGTGAGTGGGTGAAGAGTGCAACAGAAGAAATAAGGAGAGAGTTAATAGGAGAGAAGAAAAACAGATTCCTACTGGTCTGCAGATTCAGGTGACATATAAAGAAACAATAACCCTTTACATCCTTCAGCTGTGCAGCTTCCAAATACACATATATAATACAGTGACATCTAGTGTTGATCTTTTGTACTACTTTCATTACCACACAAGTACAATAAGTAAAGACTTTTGCGAAGGGTGTATATAACTGTAACAACCGTGGTAGGACATCAAACTAACAATCGCCAGATAGAAATGGGAGAAGCATGTAGTTGAGTGCTTCACTCCCTGGTTCTCTTGTGTCTGTGGAGCTTGTCTTCAATGAGACAGGGAGTGAAGTTCTTAGCTATGTGCTTCTATCTAGCAATCAGTGATTGGTCTGAGCACCCAGGAAGATAGTCTGGCTGAGCGTTTGACTCCCTGACTTGCTGTTCTCCCCATCTGGTTGCATGAGATGGAGTCTTTGGAGGCTGTCTTGAGCAAATCAGAAGGAGGCCTTGGAATGAAGTGCTCAGACTTGTGCATCTCTCGGCTCTAGAGATCGTGGCGGTCGGAGCACCCAGTAGAAGTTTGTGGCTGAGCGCTTCACTCCCTGGCTTCTAATATCATTGTCTCGTTGCATTAGATGGGCCTATTGTAAGGTTCTGAAGACTGTCTTATGCAGTGAGATGGGGAGGACAACAGCCAGAAAGAGAGAGAGGCAGTCTTCCATGTTTTTCTCCCGGCTCTATGTAATGTTTGGGGGGGGGGGGGGTCGTTGGCGGAAAACCCAGGAGAAGCACACTGCTAGGTGCTTCACTCCTTGACTTGCTGCTGTCCCTGGTTCACTGCATAAGATGGGCCTATTATAAGTCTATAGACCCAACAAGATGGGGAAGAACATCTTATGCAATAAGATGAGGAGAGCAGCAGGTCAAGAAGTTAAAGAGGTCGTTCACCATCAAAAATTTGCTTTCAAATTAACTGGTGCCAGAAAGTGCCAGAGATTTGTAATGATCTTTTATTAAAAAATTAGTCTTCCAGTACTTATCAGCTGCTGTATGTCCTGTAGGAAGTGGTGTATTCTCTCCAGTCTGACACAGTGCTCTCTGCTACCACCTCTGTCCGTGTCAGGAAATGTCCAGAGCAGCATGAAACCCCCGTAGAAAACCTCTCCTATTCTCCAGACTGGAAAAAAATATCACTTCATGCAGGACATACAGCAGCTAATAAGTACTGGAAGACTTGAGATTTTTTAATAGAGGTAAATTACAAATCTTTTTATCTTTAAGCCTCTGCTGTGCACTTCTCTTTGCTATATATAACAATCACTGGGGGTCTATGTGACAAGTCCAGAATTTTCCAGTTAGTATTAGTAGTAGTACAGGAATAGATGAGGGTGTAGTAGTAGTACAGGAATAGATGAGGGTGTAGTAGTAGTACAGGAATAGATGAGGGTGTAGTAGTAGTGCAGGAATAGACAAGGGGTGTAGTAGTAGTACAGGAATGGATGAGGGATGTATTAGTACAGGAACGGATGAGGGGTGTAGTAGTAGTACAGGAATGGATGAGGGATGTAGTAGTACAGGAATGGATGAGGGATGTAGTAGTACAGGAATGGATGAGGGGTGTAGTAGTACAGGAACAGATGAGGGGCAGGGGTGTAGCTAGGAGTCACTAGACACTTCTCTCTATTAAAGACACATGCACGCTCGGCCTTTCTCACCATGGTCATGCCTATGAATTGGGAATTCCCTTAAAGAGGATGTACCACCTGGTACATCCTCTTTAACCTAAACCCACTGATCGAACGGCGCCGGCACGGGGAAGCCGGTGCTGCGGTCCGTTTTTCAGACCGAGGCCCGGTTCCCGTGCACAGCGCCGTTCTATGCACCGTTCAATCAGTGGGTTTAGGATGTACCAGGTGGTACATCCTCTTTAACCCCCATTATAATCCTTGCACTTGCCGTTGGGGTTGGAGCGCACGCAGTTGGTATTGGGATCAGGGATGCAGCCTTACATCTTACAGCCAGTAGGGAAATCACATGTGGCTAAGTGGGGACTGTGGAAGGGGAAAGGAGCCGTCATTTATCACCATCTGTAGAAGTGAAACTTTTTCCTCTCCTTGTTATTTAATAGAACTCCTTGATTTGAAGTGATCTAATTTTACACCTCCTCTAGTGCGAATCCGAGGAGCTGCTAAACAATGGCTATTACCGGATGATTTATGGCATTACGGCGCTCAGCAGATCCCTGGCTGAAGAACATATAAAATGCTTTCTTGATTTCAGCACCAAGGAAATGTGATTCAGTCTCAACAAATCAAATCTCAGCTGCCAGGAGCTATGAAGGAGTATATAAGATAGCTTTACCTTGGTGCAGTATATAGGCCCCTCAGTCTGTGGGATAAGTAATACACCCCTTATCTGGGTGGGATACCATCATGATTGATAAGGGGCAGACTGGAAATTCAGTGTATAACACCAACGCATCTTAGTGTAAAACCAGATAGATACAAATTCATATTTACAAATATTATTGTACGTATTTATAAACATTACCTTGTTTAACCCTTTCAAGACAAAGGATCCTATTCTATGGGCCGAGCAGGGCCCGATCAACAATGTAAACGAGCGCCGATCTGCTAGATCGGCGTTCATTTACTGGGCCTATTCCACGGCCCGATGATGGTTGAGCGAGGGCCGCAGGGACATCGTTACCGATGTCCTTGCAGCCCTTGCACCATACATTACATAGCAGGACTTCTCCTCCGCTCCGTCTTCCTCCCCAGGTCTCACGGCGCAGCATTAACTCCGGAGCGGCCTGACTGAGCTGTCAGATCGCTCAGCCAATCACTGGCCGCGGCGATCCTAGCCTGTGATTAGCTGAGCGGTCTGACAGCTCAGTCAGGCCGCTCTAGAGCTGCTGATGCTGTGCTGTGGGAGTAAGACGGAGCGGAGGAGAAGCCCTGCTAGGTAATGAATGGTGCTTCTCAAATTGTCGGTCGCCCGCCGCGCACCGCTATTCCACCGTTGCGATGCGCGGTGGGGGACCAATGATTTTAGGTCTGGCTCTAAATAAACGATCAGCCGATGACACGATCATTGGCTGATCGTTTTCTCTATTTCACTGAGCGATAATCGGCTGAAACGGGCCGATTCGCCCGATTATCGCTCTTGCGGAATAGGCCCCTAAGCCAGTTTTCATTTTTGCCCTTTTGTTTGTTGCTCCTTGCTTCCTGTGGCCATGTTCACATGGCGTAAGAGACCAGACGTTCTGTGACCTTGCCGGGTCACGGAACGGACGGTCTCTGAAAAGATGATCCCAGCCAGTATTTCAGTACCGGCCGGATGATCTTTCGGGCGGCAGTGTTCTAATGCGGGCGCATCTGTGCACCACCGCATCAGAACACTCCATTGCACACTATGGAGCAAGCGGCCATAACCGCTCGCTCCACAGCGAGCACTGACAGGGTTTTCTGCGGCCGATATTCACTGAACAGTGGCCGCAGAATACTGACATGTCAGTTGTTTGCGGCGCCGCGAGAGATCCCGGCCAGAGTGTATACCCTGTGTATACTCTCCAGCCGGAATCCCATAGAGGAATAGTACACGTATGTTTTCATGAAAAGTACGGCCGTTGTTGCCGATTACAATGGCCGTACTTTTACGAAAACATACGTTGTGGGATCACCTCCAGACCCATATGAGCCCTTGTTTTTTTGCGACATCATGTGTATTTTGCAACAACATATCAAATTTTTCCATAAAATATGCTGCAAAACCAAGAAAAAATTATTTGCGAGGCGAAACTGAAAAAAACTATTTTTTTTTTCATTTCAGAGGGGTTTTGTTTTAATGTTGTTCGCCCTATAGTAAAACTGACACGTTATTTATATTATTCAAGTCAGTATAAACCTTTAATTCTATTTAACTTTTTTTTTTTAAATAGTAAACCTTTTAAAATAATGCTCTATTACCATCCTTACACTTTTATTTTTTGGTCTATTGGGCTATTTGAGGTTTAATTTTTTGCGCCATGACCTTTATATTGGTAGCTCACTTGCGTCTGGACTTTTTGGTCATTTTTAATTCTCATTTTTTTTCGGATGTAATGTGACCAAAAATAAGCAATTTTGCCCTTTACTGCACTTTTCAGCTTATGGCGTTTACCATGCAAGATCAGGAATTTAATAGTAATTTAATTTAATAGGAATTTAATTTAATAGTTTGGGTTATTTTGCACATGGCGATAGCAAATATGTTTATTTATATTTATAAAATGGGAAATGGGGGTTATTTTAACTTTTAATATTGTAAGGGATTTTTTATTAATAAAAAACTTTTTTTTTTTTTAGATTAATTTGTAGCCTCCCCAGGGGACTCCTATAAACAATACCATGATTGCTCATAAGGATCAATGCAGTTCATATTTACTGCATTGATTAATGTTATCTGGGCTTGATTGTTTTAGGGTCCTGAAGGAGCCTGAAGCAATTGCCAAGCCAAGCACAGTGTCAGAGCATCACTGAGGCCCCTGCCAGGCGATGTGACGGATCACAAATTTGCTTATTCTTGGTCCATTTAATCCTCTGGCCATCCGGTGGGCCAATGTTCCAAAAACAGAAATTAGAAGTCTAGCTGGTAGGACAGCCTGATCTACCAGGATTGTCCAAAGATCATCATAAGTGAATAGGGTCTAAGTGGGAATTCAGCTCCCTTTCCATTTATTACACGAGGGTGGTGGTGGTGGGGATTTACTATAGCAGCAAGAAGGTTGAGCCATCATATATCATCAGTGCCATACACATGCATGAACTAGCTCCTTACTGTTCCTGATGAATGTGGAATACAGGAAACACGTTGAGCAGGAGAGCATGTAGCCTAAAGGATAATGGGTATCCCGCTGTGGAAACACTAGTATCCGGTAGCCTTCTGTCTTGTTCATGTAATATCCAGGACTGGAGAGCTATATGGAGCGAATCAGCAGTACATAGGTACCAAGAGTGTTTTTGATGACATGGGCATTTTTCACCTTGCTATTGGCTACGCTATTTTATTAGCTGGCGGGGGAGCTCCAATAAGTCTATGTAGTTGGTGACAGAGGAGTAATACATCATTACTAGTAGTGTTAGAAAACGGTGGCCATGACAAGGTTTCATTCATTTCTATTCAATGTAGATAGAGTGTTATGGTTATTTCTTAGGCTCTAATACACAGGCAGGTTTCTGGCAGAATTCCTCATTTACATATACTGAAGTAATTAAATTGGTTTTCTAATCCTGAGAGTCCCAGCGATCATCTCTAATCTGTGGAGGGTAGTGTTGAGTGGAGAGGCTGAACTTTTTGGGGTTGGCCACATTTTACGAACCTGAACATTCAGCATTTGCATAGTTGCCAACAGTCCCGGTTTTGCCAGGACTGTCCCGATTTTGGGGAGACAGCCCCGGCAAAACCATGTCCTGGGTATGTCCTGGGAAGACTTGTCCCGTCATGGAAAGCCCCGCACCCGGCTTGGGCGAGTGACTCTCATAGAGAACAGGGAGAGGAGTCGCTGGGTGACTAGAGGAACCATACAGGTGAGTAAAGCTTTGTTTGTTTTAATTACAGATGACAGTTTTTAAAATAGGCTTAGCGGCACTAGTGTCAGCCATATGTGGGATGTGCGGTCGCTCCTCTCTCTCCATGTCGTGTTTTACAGTTCTCCCTTTTCAGAGCAGCTGGCACTCCTCCTTATGCTACTGCTGCGATACACAGCAAATACGCAGCAGATTTGATCTAAATAACTGAACACAGCATCAAATCTGCACCATCAAATCTGCTGCGTATCTGCTGTGTATACGCTGTGTGTGTTTGTACCCTTAAGACCCACATGACCAAAATTATCAGGATATGCCTGTGCTCACATGTCAGTACCTTATGTCTTTCCCATTCTGTGTGCAGCAGCATTGGTGAGTGCAATACCTCATTCGTGTTGTTTGGGGGCAGCCTTCCCCGCCGGTGGTGCTGGCCGGGTTTTGGTGGGGCATTTTGGGTTTGGTCCTGTGACATTGGGGATGCAGGACCATTCCATGGCCTCCCTTCCCTGCATGTGCACGCTTTGCGAGGATGGCGGTCGCTGACCGACACGGTGTGGAGTTAGCGTAGGGACCTGTGTGAACCAGGGGACCTGCACGTGGTAGACGGGGCTATTATGGTTTGATCAAATTATATACCGACACCCTGTTTTTAAAATAGGCCTAGCGGCACTAGTGTCAGCCATATGTGGGATGTGCGGCCGCTCCTCTCTCTCCATGTCGTGTTAATTACAGATGAAGGGGGTAGTAGTATGATGATGGAGGGACAGGATGATAATGAAGGGGGTAGTAGTATGATGATGGAGGGACGGGCTGATGAAGGGAGTAGTAGTATGATGAAGAAGGGACAGGATGATGAAGAGGGTAGTAGTATGATGGTGGAGGTGCAGGAGGATGAAGGGAGTAGTAATAGGATGATGGAGTGGCAGGAGGATGAAGGGGGTAGTACTATGATGATGGTGGGGCAGGAAGATGAAGGGGTAGTAGTATGATGAAGGGCTAGTAGTATGATGGTGGAGACGCAGAAGGATCAAGGGGGTAGTAGTATGATGATGGAGAAGCCGGAGTATGAAGGGGTAGACAGTCTACCTGTGAGGACGTATTTGCTCCATATTCCCCCCTCCCTGTACTAATGAAGTAACCTCCAATAAACCAACCAGAAGACGCACACAGTTGGTGAGTGCCTGCTTCTGTTTTCTCATTTGCTCTCATAATGCACAGATATGATGTGGTTCTCTTTGGGGCTGCTCTAATAGACGGGGGTCCCGATCAGGGGCCGGCAATAAGGTATTACAAATTGGTTTTCTTATTTGGACAACTCCTTGCTATAAATTCTTCTTCTCTATTTACCCCATGATGCACCTAAGATACACTAAAGCCATCCGACTGCGCAAATTTATAAATTATGCAAATTAATTTCCAGGCTAATTAATTATTTAGGGAAGACTATTCATAATTCTCGGCAGCAAGTTCTAGAAGTAAGTAAAGAGCGAATACTGGGCGGAGGACGCCGGCGGAATGGATAAAGCCGGGATGACAAATAAATCATTACGGCTGATGAGAACACAAGGACGGCCGGGTGTTTATCTCTAAATTATGATGTGATTTCCATGGCGGTGCTGATATTTTTTTTTACGTTGCTTTTGTTACTAGCGGGAAGCGGCATTAATATAAATGGCGAGTTCTTCCGAGCTTAGGATGAGGGGTGTCAATCACGGCCTCCCCAGAGCTCGACCTGCCAGGTTCCTGTGTAATACAGATGTAAGGGGAGATCAATATTGATCATGGGCAGCAAACATGAATTAGTCAGGCGGAGTGAGGAAGTCTGTTTATAGTGTAATGGGATTGTGTCTGTCACTTACAATATGTGTCATTATTACATCTGGCGGGATGAGACATTGTCGCCTCCATGTCCCCTATGTGATATGTGCATTATAAGTGATCTCATCTAATCCTCCCATCGTGGCCCTCTGTATTGTTCTACCAGGACTATGTGACTCCTTTAAGTTAACATCAATCAATAGCGATAGCGAACCAGTGTCTGAAACCCTTTCCAAGCCAGAATTCTTATTCATTGTGCTTAGCGGGAAAATTTACTGAAAACTAGATTCTAACTAGATACATCGAGAAAAAAATCACGTCTCGTCTCCCCAGATTTCTAAATCGTAAATCTGAGTTATAAAGTCCCGGTTTATAGATCGTAAAAAAGAAAGTTTTCCATTCAGTAGCCGTGGTACGGATGATAGGTGACCCTGGGGGACACTTGGAGGGTCGAAGGTTCCCCCCATCCCTGTTTTAAGGCTTTTTAAGGAAGCCAAGGTACTCCCCAAAAGTTAGCAACAGAGAGCTACAGTCGACTGCACTTTTAAAGTGACATGAGAGGCACTATGTCTTATTTTCGGAGGATGTCTTATATTTCTCCCAGTGGTGGTGGGGGTGGTGGGGGGTGTGCAGGGGAAAAAACTTCTACCCAGACATCCCCAGAATACTCACCATCAGCTGCGGGTCAGGAGTGCATCGGCATCGGTTCAGGCGCGCGTGTGTGCGTTGGGTCAGGAGTGGGGCGGCGTGACTATCCGCGCCGGGACGTGCAGAGGACGTGGGGACCATGGACCAGACTGCCTGCGGTGACGGTTTTGGAGGGCCCCGAGGGGATTAGGTTGTGGGTAGTGTGGCGGAAGGGGAATGGGGGGTGCATTACTTTCGGGGTTTGCCCTAGTGTAGAGTAGGGGGTGCCTTACTTTCGGGGGGTGCCTTACTTTAGGTTAGAGGGTAGAGTAGGTGGGGTGTCTTATTTTTGGGAAAATAAGATTCTGCTTTCAAGATTCAACATGTCTGCTTTCTTTCAGAAACTCTTGACCTCAGTTTGGGTGGGGGGGTTTGCATCTCAGTTGCATTGAAGTGAATGGAGCTGCACTGTAATACCTCACACAGCCTGAGGACAGGGGTGGGGCTGTTTTTGTAATAAAGTAGCTGTGCTTTTTCTAATCCTGGATAATCCCTTTAAAGTTGAATAAATTATTATACTTTATTCATATATTTACTATATTAAAGGGGTTTTCTGATTAAAACTTACTTGTGCCCCACCCACTTGTGCAACCTCTGTGGCCCCTGGTGATCTCCAAATTGGCAAACGACTCTTTTGGTTTGAATACATCTGTGGGTCGGCATGTGACCCGTGGCTCTATTCATTGTCTATGGAGTTGTCGGAAATAGCTGAGACAAGTAGGGGACAAGTACGTTTTAATTGGAAAACCCCTTTAATGAAATTATAATTAGGATTTATACTATACTGTTTATTATAAATCAAAAACAAAAATAAATGTATAACTACAAAAAAAAAAATAAAAAAAATAAAAAATTATATATATATATATATATATTTTTTTTTTCAATGCAAAGTTTTGTAAAAGATAATGATAAAAACAGGATATATATAGTATTGATGGGGTTATATAGAATCATTCATTCCAGTGGAACTAGGCTGCGATACCTCGCACAAACTGAGGACAAGGGTAGCGCTATTTCTGGAAGAAAGCAGCCATGTTTTTCTAATCCCGGATAACCCCTTTAAGAATCCGTATAGTGGGATGATGAAAATAGTCGTCTGTGCTTTCCTGCGCACAGTGGCTTCGACTTTTTTTTTTTTTTAGATGGAAAACAATTTACTCCATTGGCAGAATCTCTGTCACATTGTACGGCAATTACTAGACTAATTGTCAGATAAAACAGTACACTTTTATTTGGCTTCTGCTTTTAATACAGCAGCTTAATATGGTCAAAAAGAAGGAACATCTGTCAGAGCATTTATTCTGCAATTACATGGATTATAGCACTGTGGAGGAGGGAACGCAGGAGCAGAGACCAGATCTGCCAGTAGACAGCCTCATAATGTCTACATGTTTCCTCATTATGGATACAGCATTTATATCTATATCTATAGCATTTATGCATCTTGGCAGACATGGGACATTAAAGGGTTATCCAGTGCTGCAAAAACATGGCCACTTTTCCCCTCTCTTGTCTCCAGTTCAGGTGTGGTTTGCAATTAAGCTCCATTCACTTCAATGGAACTCAGTTTCAAATCCCACCCAATCTGGAGACAAGAGTGGGGCAAAAGTGGCCATGTTTTTGTAGCACTGGATTACCCCTTTAATGCTGACCACAAACGCCAAGGTAATGGAACCAGCGTTGGTCTTGGAGAGGTGATTCCATTGAAATTATCATTGAAAGTCCTTAATGTCAACTTAAAATGTTTTCTTACAAATTAAAAGGCTTCAGAAAGTTATACAGGGTTGTAATTTACTTCTATTGAAAAATATCAAGTCTTCCAGTACTTATCAGGTACTGTATGTTCTGCAGGAAGTGGTGTATTCTTTCCAATGTGACAAAGTGCTCTCTGCTACCACTTTTTTCCATGTCAGGAACTGTCCAGAGCATCAGCAAATCCCCATAGAAAACCTCTCCTGCTCTGGACAGTTCCTGACAGAGATGGCAGCAGAGAGCACTGTGTCAGACTGGAAAGAATACACCACTTCCTGCATGACATACTGTACAGCAGCTGATAAGTACTGGAGATTTTTACATAAAGGTAATTACAAATTTCTATACCTTTCTAAAACAATTGATTTAAAATAAAAATAAAAATCACCAGAGTACCCCTTTAATTTTGATAATATACACTACCGTTCAAAAGTTTGGGGTCACATTGAAATGTCCTTATTTTTGAAGGAAAAGCACTGTACTTTTCAATGAAGATTACTTTAAACTAGTCCTAACTTTAAAGAAACACACTCTATACATTGCTAATGTGGTAAATGACTATTCTAGCTGCAAATGTCTGTTTTTTGGTGCAATATCTACATAGGTGTATAGAGGCCCATTTCCAGCAACTATCACTCCAGTGTTCTAATGGTACAATGTGTTTGCTCATTGGCTCAGAAGGCTAATTGATGATTAGAAAACCCTTGTGCAATCATGTTCACACATCTGAAAACAGTCTAGCTCGTTACAGAAGCTACAAAACTGACCTTCCTTTGAGCAGATTGTGTTTCTGGAGCATCACATTTGTGGGGTCAATTAAACGCTCAAAATGGCCAGAAAAAGAGAACTTTCATCTGAAACTCGACAGTCTATTCTTGTTCTTAGAAATGAAGGCTATTCCATGCGAGAAATTGCTAAGAAGTTGAAGATTTCCAACAACGGTGTGTATTACTCCCTTCAGAGGACAGCACAAACAGGCTCTAACCAGAGTAGAAAAAGAAGTGGGAGTCCGCGTTGCACAACTAAGCAAGAAGATAAGCACATTAGAGTCTCTAGTTTAAGAAACAGACGCCTCACAGGTCCCCAACTGGCATCTTCATTAAATAGTACCCGCAAAACACCAGTGTCAACATCTACAGTGAAGAGGCGGCTGCGGGATTTTGGGCTTCAGGGCAGAGTGGCAAAGAAAAAGCCATATCTGAGACTGGCCAATAAAAGAAAAAGATTAAGATGGGCAAAAGAACACAGACATTGGACAAAGGAAGACTGGAAAAAAGTGTTGTGGACGGATGAATCCAAGTTTGAGGTGTTTGGATCACAAAGAAGAACGTTTGTGAGACGCAGAACAAATGAAAAGATGCTGGAAGAATGCCTGACGCCATCTGTTAAACATGGTGGAGGTAATGTGATGGTCTGGGGTTGCTTTGGTGCTGGTAAGGTGGGAGATTTGTACAGGGTAAAAGGGATTCTGAATAAGGAAGACTATCACTCTGCACCGCCATGCCATACCCAGTGGACAGCGCTTGATTGGAGCCAATTTCATCCTACAACAGGACAATGACCCTAAACACACCTCCAAATTGTGCAAGAACTATTTACAGCAGAAGCAGCAGCTGGTATTCTATCGGTAATGGAGGGGCCAGCGCAGTCACCAGATCTGAACCCCATTGAGCTGTTGTGGGAACAGCTTGACCGTATGGTACGCCAGAAGTGCCCATCTAACCAATCCAACTTGTGGGAGCTGCTTCTAGAAGCGTGGGGGGCAATTTCTCCAGCTTACCTCAACAGATTAACAGCTAGAATGCCAAAGGTGTGCAATGCTGGAATTGCTGCAAAAGGAGGATTCTTTGACGAAAGCAAAGTGTGATGTAGGAACAATGTTATTTCAAATACAAATCATTATTTCTAACCTTGTCAATGTCTTGACTCTTATTTTTCTATTCATTTCACAACGTATGGTGGTGAAGAAGTGTGACTTTTCATGGAAAACACTAAATTGTTTGGGTGACCCCAAACTTTTGAACGGTAGTGTACCACACAATAATGTATATTGGAACACATGGCTGCCTCCTCATACATAGAGCTAAAGGTGCCACACGTAAAGCAGCAATACTCTGGCCTTAATACCAGCAGCCGATGTATATTCCTGTGCCAGGCCTGTGTTCTTTCGCTATTGTAGACCTGGTTTATGCCACTTCTCTTCTGCTTTGCTCTCTGCTGTTTGATCACTGTTATTGAATCCATGGCTCATCGGCCTACCCTACTGAACCACCAGCTACTGTTCTGTATGCAAAGCTCTGTGACTTTATGATCCTTGGCTTATTCAACTACTTTTATGTCCTTTTATGTATTATTCCTGGTACGGCCTAGCTTCTGGTTCCTACCTTATAGATAGCAGTTAGAGTACAGCAACAATCTGGAAACAAAGCCAAGAATATGCTATGATTGAGATTAACCACACGTCTATGGATTTTATTTTACCCAGTTACCCTTTATTTAGGGTACCAACCACCAGACTTTCATCAGGCATTTATATGTCCTAGGGCTGGCCAGGCACCTCTACATCTACCACTAGTAATGACATGGTGACCCAGGTTGGGGACTAAGAATGAGATGGGAAGACAGGCAAGAGACAAGGAATGAGACCATTAACTAGGGCTGGATGATATGGCAAAAAAAAATAAATTCTCGATTTTTAAAAATTTTGCTGAGGGGGACTAGGGGTATAAGAGGGGGACTGGGGTTGACTCGGAGTGACTGAGGGGGACTGGGGCAGCTGAGGGGGACTGAGGGTGACAGAGGGGGACTGGGGCAGCTGAGGGGGACTGAGGGTGACAGAGGGGGACTGGGGGTGACAAAGGGAGACTGAGGGGGACTGTTCGGCCTGCCTGACACTGTCCCACGCCGCCCGCTCCACACTGTACCGTGCCGCCCACCCCACACTGTCCTACGCTGCCCGCTCTACACTGTAGCGCGTCGTCCTGCCCTGCCCGCAATTGATTCCAAAATTCTGGGCCAATTAATCTAATTAATTTGATTAATCGCCCAACCCTACCATTTACCTTGGTGGGGATCGAAACAGATAATTACATAGCTAATAAGGTTAAAAAAAGACAAGAGTCTGTCAAGTTCAACCTACAGGAACCCGACTGTGTTGATCCAGAGGAAGGCAAAAACCCTTATGAGGCAGATGCCAATTCTCCCATCACAGGCAGAAAAAATTCCTTCCCGACTCCAATATGGCGATAAGAATAAATCCCTGGATCAAAGTCCTATCACATGAAATCTAGTGCCCATAATTTATAATATTATATTTATCGAGAAAAGCAGCCAGGCCTCCCTTGAACTTATTTAATGAATCGGCCATGACAACATCATGTGGCAGAGAGTTCCATAGTCTCACTGCTCTTACAGGAAAGAATCTGCATCTATGCTGGTGGTGAAACCTTCTTCCCTCTAGATGTAGAGGACGCCTCCTTGTCACGGGGATAAGGAATGAGAGGGGAGCCATGCTCTGGGCTATCAACGAGAGGGTGCACAATGTCAATGTTGACTTTTTCACCAACATTTCACCAACATTCCCCAAAAATCCTACTTTTTTTTTGAAAATTTAGTTGGTTGGCTCATTGACATTTCCTTATACTACCATAAGAACAAGTGTTTTATTTCCAATGCAAATAAATCTATGAATGTCACAGTATTAATTTGCGTTCAAACTACAGGACCCCTTGTTAAAATGTGAATCCCACCCATGAGGAAAGGTGATCTTCGATAATCTCTAACCATACAGGTCACGCACATACATGGCCGGCAATTAGCCTTCTGTCATATTAGGATATTTACAGTCACCCCTTAGAGGATAGCACCATCCTTTTATCTATTACCTCTGTACAGCCGAAACATTGTTTTATCTATGTCACCTGAGATTTTGCGAGTGTCGCAATTAGATGAAGGTACACACCAATTTCCCTGTCATTTGGAGACGAGAGAGATGACTATTATACGAATCATTAAATGTCGGAGGATGTGTCAGCCGTGTAATGGGTTATGACTAGGAAATTTATGAGGTGCTGTCAATATATCTGAAATCTCACTAGACGATGAGTGATGACTTAATATGGCCCGGACATTTTATGACAAGGCTTTGTTTAAAGAACCAAATTGGTCAAATCTCTTTAACAGATGAAATAGGCAACCGTTGATCTTAATAATGTAAGAGAGTCTGTCACGGGGGAACAACTTGACGTCTGATCTTCTACGACAAGGGTGTTTAGGTTCCATCCAAACAAATTCAATCCATGGCAAAAACCTCACACGAGGGTCATAAAGGGATAGCTTATATATATTCATTCCATCTCTAAAACTTTTCAGTTACATCTTTACCAAACCAGTCATGGTGAGAAATGTTCTCCTGTATTACTCAAGAACCAGCCCAGAAGAGATGACCTAGGCTTCAGTGCAACTAGGTCGGCATAATACACAAGTTATATAAGCCAACAGTCCAGTTTCGAAGATCCTAAGAGAAACGGGGGACACAAAATGTGGAATTGGTCTCATGGAGATGTGGACAAGATAGATATATAGAAGGGTGTGGACCAGAGTGAAGACTAAGGTAAATAGAAGATGGACAAAAACATTGATAACTAATGGGCTCACCAAGAAAAGGGACCTTGGTCTTGGTTATCAAAGGGATCCTATTCACCTTAAGGAGATCATCATAAAGATGCATTGACAATTAAAAGCCATTCAGCTGTCTGCAATTGGGCAGTCTTTCCTTTTGGAGAGATTTTTGGCTTGGCATATTTCCCTTGTAGTGATGAGCGAATAGTGAGATATTTGAATATTCGATATTGATACGAATATCCCGCGAATATTCGAATATTCTATGCCATTGCAGTCTATGGGAACAAGTATTCGATTAGTGAAAAACATCTATTTGACCATTTGGAGGGTGAAACCGGAAGCTAGGGGATTTGAATGCTTATCGAATATTTATCGAATATTCGTGGGATATACGTACGAATATTGAATATTCGAATATCTCACTATTCGATCGAATATCTATTCGATCGAACAGTATTCGCTAATCACTATTCCCTTGTCAATGTTCTATGACTCCTAGATGGAGTGAAAAACTGACGTGAAATAAAGCCACCTTCCCAAGGTGGTGTGAGAGCTATTTTTCATATCCAAATCTTTCTATGCAAGATTTGGACTCCCCGAATATGAACCAAATCAGAATCACCATCAGATCTTTAGGGTTCAGGTTTTTTTTTTTGTAAAAAGTATAAAGGTTGACATTCATCTTCAGACAGCTCTGGCAGGGCTAATCTCTCTGAGAACAAAGGGTTCCGGCAATGAAATTCCATCATGCCCAACCCCTATCTTCTCAGATCTGTCGGTGGACTTTGGAGAGAGCCCCATACACTTTATACCGCGATCAGTGGGTTCAGCCAACATAAGTAAAAAAGTGTATGGGCACCTTAAGGCCTTGACATATAAGCATTGTCTTGAGAAAATCCCATGGATAAGAAGGATATGAAAAGCAGCCTTTCTGATACCACTTTTTGAAGGTAGCTTTGTAGCAGCTTGAAGTGAGGGGATCTCAAGGAGGATAAAGGTTATGATGAAGAAACTAACATATTCTGTCACAGGCCGAGTGGTAATAACTCTCTCCCTCTTCCTAAGGTAAATACTACCACAAAGGTTAAAGAGAGGGACTGCACCTAGGTGTTTGGCGATGATGGTACTTGTAGTTATCCCGCGGCTTCTCTATTACTGCTGTCTGAGGTGTTAATGGTTGATTCTTAATGCTTATGAGGTGCAGAATAATTCACACAACAACAGGGAATTCAGGCAGTGAGGTGCAACAGTGACTTTTACTTGCATTTTTTACTTTCTTTGTGCTTAACATCCCTCTACGTGGCCGACTGCCAGAGATGGGTCACTGTTGTTGCAATGCAGATTGTTGGTGTATGTGGAGTCGCCCTTTTGTGAGTTAGATAGGTAGTTCCATTAGGGGTATCTGGCCCGGGCTGTAACCCACAATGTTTCGGATCCCAGAAATGACTAGGAGTATGTCGAGAAATTGTCCCTCAGTGTATAACCTTGATGAGTAAGTAGATCATGTGCTCGCTCTCTTGGTAAGTTCATCTGTAAAATAAGCTCCTTGGCTCAACAACTCCCATAGGTCACATTATGTTCTTTAGTTATGGTGCTGACTCCAATAAATCTCCTCACAGGCTGTAGTCCCCTCAGTGGTTGTTACTCCAGCTACAGCTGCGCTCGACTAACCCAAGAATTCCTGTGCCAACTGCCTCTTGAGGGGAGCTCATTAGAATAGCTCCGCCCTCTTTCTGGACCTTTCTAGCTAGTGTAGTTCACTAAGGAGGCAGTTGTTGTTGCTATGGTAACTCCCTGATTGTGGTGTGTGGATATATAGCTATAATGGCCCATCTCCAGCATGGCTCCTCTCTACAACACAACAAAGAACAACCAATATATTAGCCAATCTATATCAATACAATATATGTCCCATTCTCCAGGGAAATTCCCAACTCCTGTACATGCTTTTTCCTAAAAATATGGCATGGGAGAGCTGCATTGCATATCCTTCTTCTCAGTAGAGCATAAATGGCCTGTACGTCTCCATCGTCCGAAGGAGAAGCATTACTCCAGTGGGCCTACACGTGGATAAGTGACGTCATTTATGAAAAATCAAGAAGCCATGGTGCAGATTAGTCACACTGAATAGAGCTAACCCGCGCCAATATATATAGAAAAAGATATGCGTATAATACGCGTCAGAAATTGGAGGGTATGTGTATTATGTAGCTTATATTTCCAATGGAAAGACACGTCAGATGAACCTACGCTAACGCCAAAGCAGTCCACACTCAATAGGAGATATGAGCAGTCTGGCTCAGGTACACTCTGTCCACATTATCTATTGAAGTCTAGGGATCCTTTCTAAGTAGTGTATTGTATCTATGTATGCTAATCCCTGGTCTTAACTAGCAGGCGGCAATTAAACTATAAAGCTGCAATTTAAAGCAGGGTATTGATCGGAAAGCGATGACGTACTTGAATAAACAAAAAAGTCTTAGCTAGGTCACACGACAATGATTCATCTCCCATGCAGAATCCTATCCCTTAGCCTTCCTAGCCTTCCTAGCCTCCTTCATGGCAGTGCTAGTGACAGATGCTCTTATTTAATAACATTCTCTGCATTTGTGTGGATACGGAACAATGCGCTGAATGAAGACAAGAGACACTGTTACGCTTTGTGGAATATATTAGTTGCACTTTATAGACTCGGAAATTTGCACAGCGAGGTGAGGGGTGATGGTATAGGCAAGCATGGTCATACCTGGGGCCAGGGGTGCAGCTAAAGGTTCATGGGACCCGGTGCAGGAACTGTCTTATAGAAATGCTGCAAATTTTATTGATAATCAAAACGTTTAAGTGTGAGTATAAGATATGATAACACATTACTCTTATATATATATATATATATATATATATATATATATATATATATATATAAATATATATATATATATATATATATATATATATATATGCTAATACATAAGCGTCACATACTGTGTTACATATGGATCAAGATGTGATGATACTCTGTTATATCTTTGTAAAAATGGAAAAAATTTTCTATAAAATATATTGAATCAGAAATGCTGCCAACAATATATAAAGGTTTCTGGCAGCAGCCACTATAAACGCACTCTGATTTACTGTATTTTTAACCCTTGTTGGTTAACACCATAGGCAGCCTCTTGTTTGAGGACTTTACTCCTCTGAACTTTAACCTGTGAGACACCTCTGCTCCTGTCAGTGCTGCTGCACAGACCTCCATATATAGCTATGCATTAAGGCCCTATTACACAAATCGATTATCGGCTGTAATTGGCCGATTATTGACCATTAAGGACGATAAACGCTTTGTGTAATAAAAGGCAACGATTAGCCCACATACACGATGATGACTGATTGTTGTGTTTTGTTGTCTTTCAACATGTTGTAAGACAAATGACTTGGATCTTCTGCCGTTGCTGCGTGCAACAGGATTGGTGGCAGCAGACTGCTGGAAAATTCTATGGGCTGCCCGGATGATCTAAAGATTGCTATTACATGCGCCGACAAGAAACCCTTAAGTGCAGGGGGGCCCAGGAAGCTGTGGGGGGGGGGGGGGTTGTAGCTCCCCGGGCCCCCCGGGCCCCCCTGTACAAAAAAATGTATTTAAGATCAACTGGTGTCAGAAAGTTATACAGATTTGTAATTTTTTTCTACTTTGGGATGAATGAGTTTATAGTACTAGCAAAGCGAAGCACTTCACTAGGCTCAGCTGCCTTTGAGCTCAATGCCACTCCTTGTCGGATGGAACAGTACTCTCTGCTGCCACCTCTGTCCATGTCAGGAACTGTGCAGAGCAGTAGCAAATCCCCATAGAAAACATCTCCTGCTCTGGAGAGTTCCTGACATGGACAGAGGTGGCAGCAGAGAGCAATGTGTCACACTGGAAAGAATACACCACTTCCTGCAGAACATACAGCAGCTGATAACTACTGGAGATTTTTAAATAGCAGTTATTTACAAAGCTGTATAGCTTTATGACACCAGTTAGTTTTGGGGGGAAATAATAAAATCACCTGAGAACCCCTTAACGTTCTATTATTGTCTTTAATACTTTGCTCATAGAAGGCAACATAGCCAGAAAAACATACCAGCTTCATTTCAAACAGTATATAATTCCATATAGTATATAATTATAAAGTATAAAGTATGTATAAAGTATATAATTCCATATAGTATATAGAGTATAAAGTATTTAATTCCATATAGTATATAAAGTATATAAATATATAGTATATAATTCCATATAGTATATAATTAAAAAGTGTAAAGTATATAGTATATAATTCCATATAGTATATAAAGTATACAGTATGGTATATAACTCTATATAGTATATAATTATAGAGTATACTGCCAAATATATTCCTATGGGTAACAAATATAAACGGTTAAAATCCAATCCCACATGGCTTACAACCGAGGTTAGAAGGGCTATAAATGATAAAAAAGGGGCATTCAAAAAATATAAATCAGAGGGGTCAGCTGTAGCCTTTAAACATTACAAAGAAGTCAACAAAACCTGTAAAAATGTAATAAAAGCAGCAAAAATTCACAATGAAAGACAGGTAGCCATAGATAGCAAAAGAAACCCCAAAAATTCTTCAAATATATTAATGCAAAAAATCCAAGGTCAGAGCATGTAGGACCCCTAAATAATGGTGACGGGGAGTTAATAACTGGGGATCAGGAGAAAGCTGAGTTACTTAATGGCTTCTTCAGTTCTGTATATACAAAAGAAGAGGATGGAACTGTGGTGGGTGGAGCCAGTACTGAGGTGGGTGGGGCCACTGCTGCTAACACATGTAATGTACTTAACTGGTTTACTATAGATATGGTCCAAGATAAATTAAATAAACTCAATGTAACCAAAGCTCCAGGGCCTGATGGATTACACCCCAGCGTTCTTAGGGAACTCAGTTCTGTAATTTCTCTACCCTTGTATGAAATATTCCGTGATTCTTTGCTTACTGGTATTGTGCCGAGGGACTGGCGTAAGGCAAATGTAGTGCCGATCTTCAAAAAGGGCTCTCGAACTTCCCCAGGTAACTATAGACCTGTAAGCTTAACGTCCATTGTGGGGAAACTATTTGAGAGGCTTATAAGGGACTACATCCAGGAATATGTAGTGGCTAATAGTATTATAAGTGATAACCAGCATGGTTTTACTAAGGACAGAAGCTGTCAAACCAACCTGATATGTTTCCATGAAGAGGTGAGTAGAAGCCTGGATGGCGGCGCGGCTGTGGATATCGTGTACCTGGATTTTGCAAAAGCGTTTGACACAGTTCCTCATGGACGTCTGATGGGTAAGTTAAAGTCTATCGGTTTGGAAAGTTTAATGTGTAACTGGATTGAAAACTGACAAAACACAGTTGTCACTGGAAACAGCAGGGTGGCCCCTTTTGTCAATGTCTAACTCAAGGTGTGAGTATTGCGATCATGACAAGGGCTTGCCAAGGCAGGCTTCCATCCACAGACAGCCGTTTCGGGGTTTTTGCCCCTCGTCAGTGTGGAGTAGGATTCTGGCTAGTTGGGGCAATAGCAAATCGACCAACAAAACACAGTTGTCACTGAACTCAAGGAGAACAGTGAAAAAAAATTCCAATGAAGTACTCAATCAAGAGTCTCCACTGATCCCCCAAAAATTTAAATATGCAAAACAGGAGTCCGTGGAGCCTCGGTTGCGAGTCTCAAAACACGGGATAGCCAGATATCTCTAGCCTGTTGCCGCGGGGTGCCTCTATGATAGGGAGAGCACCACACCACCCTGATAAATAGCCCCTTAAGTCCCACTCGGTTGCGAGTATCGGAACATAAATAGGGAAACACCAGGGTGGCCCCTTTTGTCAATGTCTAACTCTAGGCTCCACGGACTCCTGTTTTGCATATTTAAATTTTTGGGGTCATCAGTGGAGACTCTTGATTGAGTACTTCATTGGAATTTTTTTTCACTGTTCTCCTTCAGTGATTACTGTGTTTTGTTGGTCAATTTGCTATTGCCCCAACTAGCCAGAATCCTACTCCACACTGACGAGGGGCAAAAACCCTGAAACGGCTGTCTGTGGATGGAAGCCTGCCTTGGCAAGTCCTTGTCATGATCGCAATACTCACACCTTGAGTTAGACATTGACAAAAGGGGCCACCCTTGTGTTTCCCTATTTATGTTCCAATACTCGCAACCGAGTCGGACTTAAGGGGCTATTTATCAGGGTGGTGTGGCGCTCTCCCTATCATAGAGGCACCCCGCGGCAACAGGCTAGAGATATCTGGCTATCCCGTGTTTTGGAACTCGCAACCGAGGCTCCACGTACTCCTGTTTTGGATTTAAAACTGGCTTAATAATCGTACCCTGAGAGTGGTGGTCAATGATTCCTACTCCGAATGGTCCCCGGTAATAAGTGGTGTACCCCAAGGGTCAGTACTGGGCCCTCTTCTGTTTAACTTGTTTATTAATGATATTAAGAATGGAATTAACAGCAATGTTTCTATCTTTGCAGATGACATCAAGCTTTGTAGTACAGTACAGTCTATGGAGGATGTGCAGATATTACAGGATGACTTAGACACACTGAGTGTTTGGGCGTCCACTTGGCAAATGAGGTTCAATGTGGATAAATGTAAAGTTATGCACCTGGGTACTAATAACCCACATGCATCATATGTCCTAGGGGGAGTTACTCTGGGAGAGTCGCTGATGGAGAAGGATCTGGGTGTACTTGTAGATAATAGACTACAGAACAGCACACAATGTCAGGCAGCTGCTTCTAAGGCCAGCAGGATATTGTCATGCATTAAAACAGGCATGGACTCTCGGGACAGGGATATAATATTACCGCTTTATAAAGCTTTGGTGCGGCCCCATCTGGAGTATGCTGTCCAGTTTTGGAACCCGATTCATAAAAAGGACGTTCTAGAGCTGGAGAGGGTACAAAGACGGGCAACTAAACTAATAAGTGGAATGGAGCATCTTAGTTATGAGGAGAGATTAAAAGAATTACATTTGTTTACTCTGGAGAAGAGACGTTTAAGGGGAGATATGATTAACTTATTTAAATATATAAATGGCCCCTACAAGAGATATGGGGAAAAGATGTTCCAGGTAAAACCCCCTCAAAGGACAAGAGGGCACTGCCTCCGCCTGGAGAAAAAAAGGTTCAATCTCCGGAGGCGACAAGCCTTCTTTACCATGAGAACTGTGAATCTGTGGAACAGTCTACCACAGGATCTGGTCACAGCAAAAACAGTAGAGGGCTTCAAAACAGGGCTAGACAAGTTCTTACAGCAAAATAATATAAATGCATATGTATAGAACCTATCACCCCTCCCCCTTCCCTGTATCCATCCCCTCCTTGGTTGAACTTGATGGACATGTGTCTTTTTTCAACCGTATTAACTATGTAACTATGTAACTATGTATATAGTATATAATTCCATATAGTATATACAGTATATAATTCCATATAGTATATACAGTATATAATTCCATATAGTATATAGTATATAATTATAGAGTATAAGGTATATAGTATATAATTCTATGTTGTATATAGAGTATAAAGTATATAGTATATAACTCCATATAGTATATAATTATAGCGTATAAGGTATATAGTATATAATTCCATATAGTATATAATTATAGAATATAAAGTGTATAGTACTGTATATAACTCCATATAGTATATAATTATAGAGTATAAGGTATATAGTATATAATTCCATATAGTATATCATTATAGAGCATAAGGTATATAATTCCGTATAGTATATAAATATAGAATATATAGTATTTAATTCCATATTTGACCCCTATTTCTCAGTGGTAAAAGCTATTGACAATCATAGGCTGAAAAATGAATCCAGACACAATATGAAGCTAAATGTGGATGTTCACACGTGTCCCTGTATTATAACACTATCTGTCTGCTATGGAGGAGCCTTGGGAATAACTAATAATAAAAAATCAATCAGTCCACGCGATAATATCTCTGAGCGCTGACTGCTCCTATTACACTGATGTAACACTGCGATACGTTAGACTTATTATATCATAGCCTGTTATATTATATCCCATCACTATGAAAGAATACATGCTTCTTGGATTACATTTCAGTATTTGCTTCTTGTTAGATGTGGAATATTAAATAAGACTTAAAGAACATTATATGTATGAGTGTAGTTAACTTTTATGCATAGAATGAATATACATAAGATTATACTGCTTCTCTGTGACATAAAACAACAATTGAGCCATACTCACCCCTCCCTCCCTCGCTCACCCTGCTGCTCCTGCTGTCTGATCTTCTGATCCCGACTGTCTTCCCATTCTGGAGACTTCTGCTGATGTTGGAAGCCAGCAAAACAGTAACATAATCGGGACCAGAAGATCAAACAGCGGGAGCTGTGATATATCTTATACTGATCTTAGGTAACATAAAGTATTATAGTGCAGAGGTGCACTAACGTTTCTACTGTGTACCTATTTGGTGTCCCACCACAGGTGGTTCCCTAAGTTCTTATGCCAACCAGGTAAAGTAACTCTCTCAGGTGTCACACCAAGTACTGTGAGCTGTGATTTCCACTACAGCCACTAGGTGTCTCACTAGCCCGTGCCCAGCTGCAGTCTATGTGGTAAGGTTAAAGGGGAAGTCAACGCAAAATAATTTTAAGATATTTTGTTGCCAAACAAGAGTTATGAAGATTACTAATAGACACTTATTATGGGAATTGCACCTTTAATGCATTTTCCCTGCACTTACTACAGCATGGCGTGTTCAGGTCTCTGTGAAGTTGGTGATGTCACGTCACATCAACTGCCGACTCCTGCTGCTCCAGTCTGTCCCACCGCTGCAGCAGGAGTTGGCAGTTTATGTGGCGTGACATCACCAACTTTACACAGACCTGAACACGCCATGCTGTAGTAAGTGCAGAGAAAATGCATTATAGGTGCAATTCCCATAATAAGTGTCTATTAGTAATTTTCATAACTCTTGTTGGCCAATAAAATATCTTTAAATTATTTTGCCCAGACTTCCCCTTTAAGCTGTGTTCTTATATGTTACTATACTATGTAACTTAATTGTGCCTACACTCTGTACACTTCTACCCTCTCTCTTAAGGCTCTTAAAGTGTCACTGTCATTTAAAAAATTCTTGTAGAAATCAATAGTACAGGCGATTGTAAGAAATTTTGTAATAATTGAGTTTATTAACCGAAAAATGCATTTTTATCATGATTTTCTATGGAGAGGGGAGGGGTGGAGGGAGATGAGGCACCAAAACAGGACAACAAAGAGTTAATTTACAGCTACATCACTGGGCCTTTTCCTCTGAAGTCAGCACTGATCTCTGAATACGGCTTTCACACAGCTCCCACTGTATAATCCTTTGTTCTCTGCTCTCTGCTCGTGACAAATCTGGGGACTGATCCCCAGTAAAGCAAAGATGCATTAAGACGATGTACTTTACTGACAGACGCTCCTCCACATGGGAGTAGTCTTCACTGGGAGCTCAATCTAGAGACAAAGGCCTAGGACTCGTACTACCTCACAGGACGGTCTCCAATACTGTGTAGGCAGAAGGTGGTCAGATATAAAATTATATTTAAACCTGAGTACGAGAAGTTCTTTAAGATTCTATACTTTCCACACACAGTACAGCAGAGTATCGTTACTAATTAGATAACGGCTCCTGCCCGGCACGATACTACCCTTGCACACAAGTCTCTCCTTCTTATTCTACTCAAGCCTATCCTAAAGTCCTTCTCAAAGTATTGTGAAGTATTTTTGCACTAGCACTTGTAACCAGTATTTTCTATCTCATATTCATCTCAGGAAAGAGAAGTACATGTCCACTTCTGTCTTTGGCACAAAAACTGCAGTGGTAGTTTTCAAAAAACTACAAGGTGTGATACCAGCATAATACAGGATATAATTCAGGATCAGTACAGGATAAATAATAGTGAAAATAGCTCTGGAGACTTATACATGCTATGCTATATACACATGTAAAATACTGCTTATGGGTGATCTATCTATTATCTATTAGCCTGAGCATGTCCACTGCTTGGAATCAAAGGGAATCTGTGAGCAGTAGTGATAAGCAAATACTGTTCGATCGAATAGATATTCGATCGAATAGTGAGATATTCGAATATTCGATATTCGTACGAATATCCCCCAAATATTCGATACATATTCGATAGGCGTTCATATCCCCCAGCTTCCGATTTCACCCTCCAAATGGTCAAATAGATGTTTTTCACTAATCCAATACTTGTTCCCATAGACTTTAATTCGATCGAATATTCGAATATTTGCGGGATATTCGTACGAATATTCGAATATCTCACTATTCGCTCATCACTAGTGAGCAGCAATTCACATTCCAACCCACTGTCTCTGTTAGATCAGGGAGATACCTTGTACCTTTCATATCTCTGTCTGTGCTTCCAGAACATAGAAAATGCTTTTAATATACAGTAAGAAGAGTAAAGAGGTGTTCCTGATTCCCTGAAGTGCAGCAAGATGTAACATCTCCTTACTCCCCCTCGAATCCCTGACCCTGCTTGGGGTGTCAATAAAGCGGGGGGGGGGGGAGAGGGGGGGGAGCCATTACAGCTTGTAGTCATTCAGGAACTTGGAAAAGCCTCTTTGACTCCTTATACCAGAGATTAAATTAATTTCTCTACATCCCGCATATATGACAGTTATACAATGATATCCCATATGTCTCCTTGACTTAACAGCACCTAACAGTTTCATCAGTTTGCAACATGACTTACAGCTGACAGATCCCTTTTAAAAGGCTATGGATGGTGTTTGAGCGATGATTCTAGCAAGCAGACACTATATCAATGTGCCACATCTGTCACGTGATATAGTTGTTATGGGGTGCACTGGGTTGAGCCGCGTTACCTTTTCCGTGAGGCTATAAATAGTGCTGTAAGTGACTCACGTCTGCGTCGGAGGTTCCTGAGGAGCCTTTGTTGCAGAATTCGATGACATTTGTAAGAAAAAAATAATACTATTTTTCCAGTCAAAAAGAAACCAGGAGAGCTCATTATGAGTCAAGAGGGTCTGTTGGGCAATACTGGTATAATATCCGTCATGTGAGAGATTGGGCACAGCATTGTAGCCAGGTCCGGCTCCAGGCTTTGGCAGGGCCTTGGGCGACTCAGCGGGCCCCTCATACATCCATTATACAGCCATCATCCGCACACTGTGCTCTTTGTAAGGTGATACACCACTTACATACACAAACATTACTCACTGACACTGACTGACTGATTCACTGACACTGACTGACACAGAAACTGACATTGACTGACAATAAGAAAAACAGATTGCTGATCTCAGGGAGACCAGCCAAACGATAACACTGCCGGCTGCTAGTGAAAGCGCTCATTGCAGTGAAATCCTAGGTGCATTGCCCCCTGGGAAACATGAATATGCAAAAGAAGAACCCGTGGAGCTTCATTGAAGAGTCTCGAAACACAGGACTAGCCAGATATCCCTCCGGGAAGGACCCAGCCAAGGGGCAGCTCCTATTAGGAAACCACCAAAACCACCATATTAAGTGGCCCTATAAGTCAATGTATTGACAATGAGACCTGAGATCAGCGATCTGTTTCTCTTATGGTTCTACTAGACATTGCTCCCACCTAGCCAGAATCCTGCTCCACACTGATGATGGGCAACACCCTGAAACAGCTGTATGTGGATGGTTACCTAGCCTTGGTTTTTCCCTTGTCATTACATGGACTTATAGGGCCACTTAATATGGTGGTTTTGGTGGCTTCCTTACAGGGGCTGGGTCCTTCCTGGAGGGATATCTGGCTAGTCCTGTGTTTTGAGACTCTTCAATGAAGCTCCAAGGGCTCTTCTTTTGCATTGACTGACAATGGCTGATACTGACTGGATGACACTGACTGACACAGACATTAACTGACTGACATTGACTGACACACACTGGCTGACTGACTGACTCTGACACACTCAGACACTGACTGACTGACACACATCACTTACAGCTCAGTCTTCTCCCTCTTCCTCTCTGTCGGGCTGCTCTCCACATTCTACAATGAGGGGGCTGAACATTAGAACACCGGGCCCCTCTTCTTCTCTTGGCGCCTTTAAGGCACTGTGGGCCTGGCACTTGCCCAAGTAAAAGCCCTGTCCTGACATCGGCCATGATTGTAGCTACAACATAGAGGTGACCAGGGCCTTAGTCTAACATTTAACAATATAAGCTACAGGCCGGGGAGAAATTTCCATATGCAAGTTACGGCCTTTTACGTTCCAACACAATTCAACCCCTCAGGCTGCTCTTTAAATATAGTCCCCAAATCCACTCCTGGCAGCCTACGTCTGAGACCCGGCGTTCTGCCTCCTCAATCTTCTTATGAATCAGTGTTAACCTTTTTGTGCTGTAAATTTATGCACATTGCCAGAACTAAATAGAAAATTATAAAAAAAAGAAACTCAACTTAATGCATTCACTGCCAGACAGGTGTCCTCACAGCGAATCCTTATTTACACCCTGAAAATTATTCTGACTTCATACCGGATTCTGTTGATGAACATGTTTTGGGAAAACTTTGTATGTATTTTTTTTTTCAATTAAATTTTTTTTTCATAATTGAATGCATGCAGGCTGAAATGTATATCTTTATCTCTAAAGGCGGCCGCTTATCTCCACGTTCCAGGTTGCCGTGCTGAATTAGTAAGTAGCCTGTTTACCCAGCCTGGGAAGGCGCTATGGCGCTATTATAAATGTCACAGGAGACGGACTGGGATAGAGCGCGGACGGCCCGGGGTCTCTTGACAGCAGCCAGATGGAAAGTAACTCGGCATAATGATAAACATATAGATTGGCGAGCCAGTCCACGGCTATTCATGACACATGTTGCAAAGATTACACTCTAATGCACTACAGAGATAATAGGTTTGCAGAAAGAAGTCATTATATTTTCTATTCACCCAACCCTTATGTGAAAATTCTTTACCGACACTGTAAATACTCACCCCCCCCCCCATCCTATGTGTTTGCATCCTGAGAACAGAGAGGCAGCGCTACCTCCCAGATGCAAGACATTGATTTCCCTATTCACTCCAAACAATTGGATTTTTTTTCTCTTCCTTAAGAAGCACTTTACAGCTTAAAGATACAATTAGTTAAATAGATCCATATAGAAACCTTTTGTCTTTTGTCTGTTGCTTGCCGAGATTTCCGATGCTGTTTTTCTTCTGTTGCTTCGCTGGCCGCTGCTTGAAGCTGGAATAAGAAAAAGGAAATTTTTAAAAAATGATTTTTTATTAAATTTTAATTCTATATACAGTATATATACAGTATATATATATATATATATATATATATATATATTGGTCATCTAATAGCATGGAGCGATTTAAACATGGCGGATTGACGTCTCAAGCCATTATCTCCCGGTGTAATTTCAAGTCAACATTGACAAAGATGCCATTTTTTTCCCCGCAATAGAGAAGGAGAAAAATAGAAGAGCTCAGTCTTTTTTTGTTGTTAGACAAAGTGCTATTTGGAACACACCAGCGCTTTCAGGTATTCTATAGAACTAAACATACTGTTAGAGCACTCAAAAGGATAAAATAAAGCTGAAATGTATATACTTGCCTTGTTCGCGCACGGCGGGGTTATATACAAGCGCACGCAGCGGGGTCATGAGTACAATGAGCTGGCAGCCTAAAAAACTCAGCACGGGATGCAGATGTATTCAATAAAATAAGGCATTCAGATTTATGGTGATTAATTAAAACCGGGGACAGGGGCTGCCCAGCCTTAGACGCAGGGGCTGGCCTCTCTGCTGTCGGGGTTTGTGGTCACGTTACAAAGCAGTTGGAGGGGGAACGTGTGTGTCTCATATTGTGACTATGTGAATTTAGATTTTATTCTATACATTGCATAGAAGGGGAACATTATTATAGAATATGGCATATATAGAAACAGAGTGCACTATGGGAATGAAGGTGGCAGCTTGAAGATTTGAAGGATTTTTTTAAGAGTAGCTTTAATAGTTTACACTTTGGCTGGGATTCCATGCGGTCGCACTCAAAACTTCATTGAATAACAGCCACACAAAGTTGTCAGTGCAGACAATGTAAAATGCGGCTCTGGCCGCACTTTACATTGTCTCCTATGGTTAATTGGAAAGCAGGCATACCAGAATGTGCCTGCATTCCAATGCAAAAGAAATTAAGTTCATCAGGCCAATACTGCAGTACAAGCGGGGGTGATCTTCACAGACAACGGCCGTTCTGTGACACAGCTGTTTTCTTTTTCCGGGACTCGCCAGAAAGGGTAAATATCCGAGGGCTGCACTGGGGGGTCGGGCGGGCTCTGTGCCCGCGTCCCCAGTGACAGGTTCCCTTTAATAGCAACATTGTGCCCTCAGTCAATAGCAACCACCCAATGTGAACCCACTGAATAGTGTTCACACGTTGAGCCCCCAATAGTGCCCATACACTGTTCTCCCAGTCAATAGTACCCATGCAATGTACCCCCAAGAATGGTACCCATACACTTTTCTCCAAGCAAAAGTGGCATGCATTGCGCCCTCAGTGTGCGCACTGTAAATGTCCCCCAGCATGACCCGCCAAACCTACATTTACAAGTCTTTCTGCCTTAATACATAATAAGCTGCAAACCACTAGAAAACCAACAAAGGCGGTACTGGCTACAGCATGACAGTGGTTTTATGGAGGCCAGAGGAGGATGAGTGAGGAGGACACAGCACAGTGACAAAAGCAGGGCAGCAGTGTTATGGAGGCCAGAGGAGGATGAGTGAGGAGGACACAACACAGTATTCAAAGCAGGAGTGAAGTTTTATGGAGGCCAGAGGAGGATGAGTGAGTAGGACATAGCACAGTGTCTTAAGCAGGAGGGCAGTATTATGGAGGCCAGAGGAGGATGAGTCAAGAGGACACAGTAAAGTGTTCAAAACAGGACAGCAGTGTTATGGAGGCAAGAGGAGGATGAGTAAGGAAGACACAGCACAGTGACAAAAGCAGGGCAGCAGTGTTATGGAGGCCAGAAGAGGATGAGTGAGGAAGACACAGCACAGTGACAAAAGCAGGGCAGCAGTGTTATGGAGGCCAGAAGAGGATGAGTGAGGAGGACACAGCACAGTGTCCAAAGTTAGACGAAAATTGTTACGAAGGCTAGAGGAGGATGGGTGAGGAGGACATACTGTAGCACAGTGTTCAAAGCAGAAGAGCAGTGTTATGGAGACCAGAGGAGGATGAATGAGGAGGACAATGCACAGAGTTTGGAAGCCCTATAGAGAATGAATAAAGCACTGACCATGCACATGTAGGTCTCTCCATTCAATTCTCCTCCATTCTTATGACCAGTGGTGGTCCCATCAGATGGACCTCCATCAATTAGCTTGTTATCTCCTATCCTATAAAATTTTAGCCTTCCCGTTACTAGGCCCATATTTTGGACTTGGTCCCCAGACAGAAACAACTATTACATAGCAGCCACCGCCATCTACCCCCATTATTTTAGTGAAAGAAGCTAAGAACCTCAAGAAAGTTAGGATGCATGGTATAAATTGTAAGATAACGGTGGCTGCAGCCTTAGGTCAGCAGTAACTGTATGGCCATGGAGGACCCCGATATTATTAATATCATCTAATATATAAAGATATTAAGCTGTGATTTCTTTTAAATGATGTGAACATGTCAGTGCCAGGGCTCTGGTCACCTTGCTCAGCTCCTGAGTTAAATTCGGTATCGCTATCCTGATAACCACAAAACCACGATTCTCCTCTGACAATGTATAAGCTAAAAGCTTCTGACTAATATTGGAGTCACATATCCAGCTTCCCACAAATGTGACTTTCAAGCATGGGAGCTTATAATGCTTGCCAAGCCTCCTCTCTATGCTCCATATAGTTTTTGTCCTGTTTTATGAATCCACTTACTCAACATGTCATAGATAGAAGGACGGACCCATTACCTGCTCCAGGCATTGATTTCCTTTCTGCTGGTTTTTCCTAAAATTACACTGCCCCAGCTGTTCCCTGGATGGGAGGTTTAGAATTTCACTCGGCTATGTTCAATACGCAAAGCAAAGGTCTTGGGTGTCTCTTTTGCCAGTGAACTCTCTTAGCCTCTGAATGCAAATGCTATGATATAGAATGCGTCTCTGGTCTGGGGGAGTACACAGGGTGGGGGAGTTCACCGGCAGGGATATATAATGTACATCTACATGCATCCTTAGGCAGGAAACCATCTGCTAGATACAGTCACTGGCTTCATAATGAAGTACATAAATCATACCGCCATGCTGTACAGATAAACAATAGCGCAATATACTGTCCCTAAAAATTGTACTATACACCATCCCTAAAAAGTGCTACACATGTATCAGGAGATTTATCATAACTTTATTATAACTGCGGAGAAGCAGTATGCCATAGCAACCAATCAGATTCCAGCCTTTTAAAGGCCTTTTATAAAGTGAAAGCTGGAATCTCAGTGGGTGCTATAGGTGATGGCTCCACCTATTTGATAGTTCCCTAAAAATAGTGCTACATACTGTTCCTAAACATAATGCCGTAGATATAGTATCCACAAAAATAGTACCAAATATTGGGGCCTAGATTTACTTTGGGAGTTGCCCATAGCAACCAATGAACAACCAGACAGTACCAGACAGTGGGGAAAGCTTTATTAGAGTCTCTTTGTTGCCCATAGCAACCTAGCAATCAATCAGAGCTCCCATAGCAACCAATCCCAGCTCCCATAGCAACCAGTCACAGCTCAGCTTTCATTTCTCATATTGCTACGGTAAAATGGAGGTTAAACTCTGCATGGTTGCTAAGAGCAACAAAGAGAGTCTCAAAATGAGACCACCATAAATCTCACCCATTGTCCCCCCAAAAAGATGTCTTACACATATGGGGGGATTTATGATCTCTATCTCTGGCGTTGCAAAAATTTGTGAAAACTCTTTGTGACTTTTTGACACTTGCCGAGCTTGCCGACGGGGTGGAGCATAGGCCAAAGTAGGCATGGGGGTCACACGAGGGGAACGTGACACATGTGAACTAAATTCTATGCCAAGTCTATACATTTCAGTGATAATACACAGGCAGTCTCATATGGGGGGCACACATCTCTTTTGTTGCCAGAAAATGGTTGGAGAAGAGCTTCTCACCAACATTCCCTGTTGCACTCCAACCCCCCTGCAGCGGTACTGCAACATCTAGGTCCTGTCATAACACTTGTGCAGTGTCCCAGAGAGGGTATCTACTGCTTCTGTGTGAGCAGGTATAGGTTGGTACTATGTATGTGTATGCTTTGAGACTGAAGGTTGTCTGCTGCTCCCACCACTTGTTGTCACTTTGATTTGTACTTCATATTGCATGGCTGAAGGAGAAAACTATGCTAAGGGTTAACTGTATACTGTATTTACTGTATGTGTTTATGCCACTCTCTGATGATTTTATGCTCAACCAATCCCTGAGTTAGCTACCTCAGTGGTCCCCAACCTATCCTACAAGGTTTTTTGAGCCTTCCTGCCCAATTAGATCCCTCCTGGAGTATGTACTGGGGTTAGGACTATATGGGTGTGTGTTCCTGTTAGAGTATTCCAGAGTCATTATTGAGAGAGTTTTTTGAGGAGATTTGTCCAGGGCCTGTAGGCCAGGAGCCATTTGTGGAACACTTTACCTTTTCCAGCCCATCTGATATTCTTGCTATGTCTGGCTAGAGCACCTCATGGTGAGGCTGCGGTTAAAAGGCGCAGGACAAAACCCAATCCATGTTGAGTGGCATTCTCTTCAAAGTTTCTGATGATCCCTCCAGGACAAAGTAAGAATCTAAGTAAGAGCTGATTGCCGAAAAGCTCTACTGCAAGTGCTAGGTTTCCAAAGGAGTCACTCTCACTAAGTAGGCCTATGTTCCTGATCCTGTGTCACTCAGTGCCCATAAGATAGCATAGACGGAAGATTAATTCCTACGGACATAGGAGTCTCTTCTTCAAGTAACAGCCCCCCAACTGAGTACCCAAGGGTCTGGATAGGGCCCCTAACCTTTAACCAGCAGTAAACTGTCACCACCACTGAGCACCTAAAGTACAGTATATCAGAGTAACTAAAGTCAAGTCAGAATATTCAAGGATCTTGTAAAGTGTTTATCTATTTATCTACCAGCAACAAGCTGTGATCTACAAGAGTACTGTATATAAGAGTATATATATTTCTGATTCACTCCATCGAGAAGCTGAGTATATTTGTCTACTACTGCCAGAGAAAACTGTGAAGAGATTATCTGTGTATTACACTGTACCTAAAGAGAGCTGTTCCTGTTACCTGAGCCTCCGTATTGACCTGAGCTTGCTGTACTACACCTGCACTACCTTAACCTGTTCTATTACAAAAGCCGTGTGTCTGAGTATCCAGAGGTGGGCGCATACCATTCCTGTCCACCATGACAAGTGCCTAGTTGGTACACAACATCTTGCCCAGCCACATAACATCTAGCTACCCTGGGTTATTGCACCTGCAGCCCCTGGGTCGCCACATAATGAAATTCAGAGTGTGTGATGCCAGTCTTTGTACACTGCTCCTTCCACAGTGTCCACAAAAGTAGTATCTTGCATATGGTGCTTGGCAGAATACTGACATAGAGTCCTCCAAAGCTAAGATAGTACCGTACATATAAAGCAACCTAAAACAGTACTATACACCTCTAAAAATACTCACATAAAAGTCACGTAGCTTTTGTCAAAAACAATATTGCCATAGAGTGCCCCAAACATAATTTCATAAGTAATGCTCTCTTACATATAGTCCTTAGGCATGCTGCCACCTAAAATACTACTATACATATAGTGGTCCTAAATACCATTATACTTAATACCAAGTGCCACACATAATATCCACCCCCCAATAATACCCCCATACTTATAGGTCCCCATGCCATGCAAGGTGCCCCACCCACCTGCTCCCCCTAATATGACCAAACCAATATATCTTTCTCCATTATCACATGGTATTTGGGCAGTCGGGTGATGACATACAGTACGTCGGTATGATGGCCTCTTAATATCACATTGAGCTGTATAAGCAAAACCAGATGAAATTTCAATTGTCACCTGCACTCGGTCATGGAAACAACTGAATGAAGTGAATCTGGCTGTCATGAATCCAGTCAAATCTCCTGCCCCCACCCCCTTTCTATCCGAGTGTACATGTTGCTGTAAAGTTTTGCTAAGTAAGTTTTGTTATTCTAAATGACAGACTCATCCGATCCTAGAATAGAGCATAAATTTTACATTCATAATATCTAGGAGGGGCTTGGCCCTGGGATCAGTATCGCCATCTACTGTTGAAAAAGTGGCTAAAACTAACTATACTATGACTCTAGACAGGTAAAATCATCTTCCCGTCTTAAGAAAGTTGCTCTTTAATTTCAGGTCTCCCAGTGTAATCCACACAGTGGCTGCAGCGGTGGCGGCGGACGTCTCCAAACAAACATTGTCCTAATATGAATCCTTATCAGAATGTAAGATTTATCAGCGGCTGTCTGTGCATAATCCCAGACTGCACAGGCACATTGGGTCTGCCGCTAGTTTAACCTTAAGCCTTAAAGGAATTAATTTTAATTCTCCCTACAAAGGATCGGCAGAAGGGAGTGTGGGAGCCGTGGTTCACGTACAATGTGAGGATTTGACCGGATTGCAATCACAGGTGAGAAGAAAGAAATGTCGGCCTTATAACTCCTATCTCTGTAAAAGGGTAGAAAAAAAGAAAAAAAAAGGGTATTTTAGGTAAAAAGCTTTGGCAACAATATGTGGAAAATACATAAACAGAAGTATTCAGGCCTGGACCATGATGTGCCTGGACTGTATAACACATAGGGCTGGTAAACTGTATGGGGGAGATTTATTAAACTTGGTGTAAAGTAGAACTGGCTTAGTCGCCCCTAGCAACCAATCAGATTTCACTTTTCTTTCCTCACAGACTCTTTGGAAAATGAAAGGTGGAATCTGATTGGTTGCTAGGGGCAACTGAGCCAATTCTACTTTACACCAGTTTGATAAATATCCCCCTATATGCCTATACACAGTATGGCCTGTTTTGGGCCCCACACAATCAATTTACAGCTAAAAAAAAAATTAAATCAAGCCTCATTTGGTAAAATTTTATAGACATAAAATGAAGTAAAAGGTCATTTACAGAAAAAACAAACACTTTTTTTTGGGTTGATTTCCTTCCTAAAATGGCTGCTTTGTAAATTGCATAATATCATTTGTTGCTGGGGAAAATAAAGATGAAATGTGTCTATAAAACCTCTGGAAATAGTCGACCAAATAGTAGGAAAAAAAAAACACAACATAAGTTTAAGCAGTTTTTTTTTTCTTTTGGCTTTAAGAATGGATATTATTTAGGATAAAAACTTGAGTTGCCCTGACCTCCTTTTCATCAATAGGGCAGATTTCTCGACAATATAAATATCCCCTTACATATCCTGTATAAGGAGATTCTTTGGTAGTATTTCTTTCTACCAGACCTCTCTACCCTGGGGAGGGGGCAGAATAAGAGGCCTAGAATAATCTGTACAATTCTCAGGCTCACATGCACTAGCACACCTAGGGGGAGATTTATCAACCATGGTGTAAAGTTAAGCTGGCTCAGTTGCCCCTGGCAACCAATCAGATTCCACCTCTCATTTTCCAAAGAGTCTGTGAGGAATGGAAAGTGGAATCTGATTGGTTGCTAGGGGCAACTGAGCCAGTTTCACTTTACACCATGTTTGATAAATGTCCCACCTAGAGTCCATCCAGAGAACTGCTGATAATGATAACTCAGGAGGCAACACTGTGTACAAATTAAGAACACAAGTTTTTACAGCAGCGATGTCAAACCTGCAGCCCTCTAGCTGTGGCAAAACTACAATTCTCATTATGCCTCTCATATGCCTCTTATTAAGCTTCGGCTCTCCAGGCATAATGGGTAGTTTTGCAACAGCTGGAAAGTGATAAAGACGTGGTCTGTCACTTTAAGATGATTACAATGTAAAAGCCTAACAGTCATAGGCAAATATTTACGACCTCTGTCTCCACAAAGTAAAAGACCCTCTAAGCAAGTAAAGCTTTGTAGATGAGGGATACAATGAAATGGAGCCAAATGTGATTATTTGGTCATTGCAAACATGTTCTGTTCCAAGTCATAAAATTGGCTTTGTGCAAATTTATTAAAAAAAAAAAAAACAACAACAATAATTAAGATTCCCTGATTTCCTGGCAGAGAGGAAAGTGCTCTGCTCCCAAGAGGTGTTCTATACCCAGGATCTGCTGAATAAGAAGCTTCTGTATCCTAAAGCCAAATAGGAAATGTGCAATATCCATGTGGTCTATAGTAAAAGTCACATCTGGAACTATTAGGTATACAGGTAATATCTATCTATCTATCTATCTATCTATCTATCTATCTATCTATCTATCTATCTAGATTCATGGGGCCCCATAGCAAAAAACTGTGAGGGACCCCCCTCCCCTACGGACAACACAAAGCACTGCAGAATCCTGCCTACAGCCATAAGAGTGACTGGCAGAGCAGAGAGCCAATGGCTGCTTGCTCTGTCAGTCCACTGTTTTTAACCATAAAGGCCCATTAGAAGCCATTATGGTTAAATACATAGGTGCAGGAGCCGACTACCTTCTGCTTAACCCCTTATGTACTGCAGTGTGTAAGTGACCCATAGTTCAGAAGACAAGGAGATCTCTGCTTTACTGCTGGTGCACTGATAACCCCTGACCTCTGCACAGAGCTCCACACATTTTCCTACTTGATTGCGCTGGAGAACAGAGGTCAGAGGTTATCAGAACAGTGAAGCAGAGATCTTTGTCTTCTGCTTGTTAACCCTTTTTTTGTGTTGCAGCATGTAAGTAAACACTGGGTCACTTACACACAGCAGTACATAAGAGGTTAAGCAGAAGGACTTCTCTTACCTTCTCCCCCAGGCCCCCCTCCTGCACGGGCCCCATAACAGCTGCGTACTCTGCCTCTATGGTAGCTATGCCACTGGATATAAGAAAGAAAATAAACTACATGGACTATGAAGTTTATAGTTTACCCCATTCATTGTTAGTTGCTTTGTTCTTATATTGTGCTGCATTCGCTGATTTCATACTTTTTCCCACCGCGGCGGTGAACTACTTCTCCGACACTACTATAAGGCCACTTTCCATCCCCTTGGTAAATGGTCATTTTCACATGAGCCTCTCTGAACAGTTATCGCCAATGATTTCCTTTCTAAAGCCGACTCTGCCGCCAACGCGTTTCCTGCCTCTAATTATATTCCCTTATTTCAAGCTTCCAGAATGTGAAAAATTCCATTTTTCTTCACTTCTTTTCTCTGGGTGAAGCTGATATGAAAGCAATCACCATCCTTTCTACATTTCCTTGGTTGCTTTAGACACATAATTACATATATTTGTGGGACACGCATATAAAATAAAACCTTGATTGGAGGGTGCCGGCAACCAGGACTCTCTCCCGGCACCTTTTATGAGCTGATAAAAGACCTGTGTGCAGATGAGATTCCTGTACAGGCCCCAACTGGGATGGGGGATGGGCATGGATAGAGCTTGAAAAGGTTAAATGTGGCTTTGTAAGAGGTGACATTTGCGGCTTATGAGCGGCTTCCCGGACACGTACCGAGTTATCACCCAAACCAGCTTGCAACTAAAATCCAATCCTCCCCCTGAAATTGCTGGTTAAATAAGTACTTTCATAACTTGTTCATTGGAATTCAAAGGTATTCAGCGGCACAATATTGGAAGAAGGATTAGAAAGAAGTAATCACATTCTTTGTTTTATACCTTCAAGATGGGGAATAATCTTCTGGAAGATTCATCTGCCCAATGCTATATTTTCAGGAAAGCAGATTTCCTATTTTCCCATTTGCATACATTTGATGTGGTTATCTGGAAGGCAGAATTACTGGCGCAGCATGCGAGAGCCCTATAAGACTGCGCTTCCCCATAGACGTTCACATAGAGACACTGTTATACATACATGTACACTTGTTGGCCAAGAGAATATGTACCTTAGGGGCATGGTTTTAGTATGGAACCCAGCTCTTCTTAGTCCTATTCACTGAAAGCTAGGGGAAGATATTGAAAAAAGTATCCAAAAGCGACTATCTCTCTGTGGGCCCCAACTTTCCACTTTTAGATACTGTATTCTCCGAACTTGAGATTGTACATAAAAACACATATACATATATCATTAAACATATGATACATGTATGAAGTGTATACATAGACATAAAATGCATAATACTGCTATTAAAGCTCCAATTATACCTCCATACATTATATAAATAATACTATCAGATAGTGTCGTTCAGATAATAATACCTCCATTTACTTGTCAGATAACACTGCCATTCAGGGCTTCAATAATACCCCTATACCTTATATAAAAATGACCACCATATAGTTGTCAGATAACACTGCCATTCAGGGCTCTAATAATACTCCCATACCTGATATAAAAATTACCACCATATAGTTGTCAGATAACACTGCCATTCAGGGCTCCAATAATACCCCCATACCTTATATAAAAATTACCACCATATAGTTGTCAGATAACACGGCCATTCAGGGCTCCAACAATACCCCTCTACCTGATATAATAATTACCACTATATAGTTGTCAGATAACACTGCCATTCAGGGCTCCAATAATACCCCTATACCTGATATAAAAATTACCGCCATATAGTTGTCAGATAACACTGCCATTCAGGGCTCCAATAATACCCCATACCTGATATAAAAATTACCACCATATAGTTGTCAGATAACACTGCCATTCAGGGCTCCAATAATACACCTTTACCTGATATAAAAATTACCACCATATAGTTGTCAGATAACACTGCGATTCAGAGCTCCAATAATACTACCATACCTTATATAAAAATTACCACCATATAGTTGGTATATAACACTGCCAGGGATCTGATAATACCCTTATATATTATGTAAATAATACTAGCATATAGTTGTCAGATAAAGCTGCCATTTAGGACTCAAATGATACCTCAACACATTATATAAATAATTATTTCCAATAGCTCCTATATAATGCTATAATTCTGAAAATGATATAATATAAAATATAAATATATAATATAAATATAATATTAATACTACCACACATTGCTCATATAATACTGACATTTAGAAAATAATGTATAATATAAAGGATACCACTTTCATATATTAAATAAATGCTACCATAAAGTTGTCAACTAATACTTCCATTCAATGTTCAAATAATACCTCCATGCATTATATAAATAATACTACCACATAGTGCCTATATAATACTGCCATTCATAAAATAATGCATACTATAAACAAAACTCCCTTCATACATAGTGCCCGCATAACTCTGTTATTCAGAAAGTAATGCATACTATAAATAATGATAGTAAAAAGAATGAGACGTATGGCACTCACCCAAAGGTAGTGGGGTCTTCTTTTTATTCATAGACACAAAGTGCAGACAAGGAAGGGGGAAGATGGCAAGCGGGCACGTCTAGAGAGGCAACAGTTTCGCGCTACAGGTGCGCTTTGTCCAGCGCAGTGCACTGGGCTTCACAAAGCGCACCTGTAGCGTGAAACTGTTGCCTCTCTAGACGTGCCCGCTTGCCATCTTCCCCCTTCCTTGTCTGCACTTTGTGTCTATGAATAAAAAGAAGACCCCACTACCTTTGGGTGAGTGCCATACGTCTTTCTTTTTACTATCATAGATTGCCTTACCTCCTTGTGTGCACCACCCTAGGAGTCTGTTCAGACACAACCTTTTTGCTGATTGCTCATTTAGTATGCTGCTATAGCAGTGGTGCCAACCTCTCTCTCTCTCCTGGACACATACTATAAATAATAATCCATCCATACATTACATAATAAATAATGCTACAATATAGTTGTCAACTAACAGTGCCATTCAGGGCTCCAATAATACCTTCATTCATAATAAAAACAATACTACCATATCATGCCAAATTAATACTGCTATTTGGGCCTCATATAATAGTGCCTATATAGTGTTGTTCAGTAAATAATGCTTTTCCTAAATAATACAAACATTATATATTTTATAAATGATACTGCCATATAGTGGACAAATAATACTGTCATAATAATACAAAGTGTAAAAAAAACCCCACAAACTGTACAAATTTGGTATTAATGTGTTCGTACTGACCCACAGAATAAAGAAAAGATAAAATATAAATAAATATAAATAATACTACCATTTATTGCCTACAGAATACTACCACTACGTAGTACCCCCGTACATTATATATCACATAATAGAATGCCCCTCCCCTATCATTTATACTGAATCTCTGCTTGTTCTGATTTGCTTCTCTACTTACGCACAAGCCCTGCAGGAAGTTGCTGCATACAGAATTGATTGTAATGAGGGTGACATAAACTATAGGCGGTTTAACCAACAGTGAGAAAGAAGACTGGCAAGGATGAGCTTTAGTTAAGGGACTATGTGTGTGTGAGTGGAGTTCCCCTTTAAATATAGTTAAAGCGTGATTTCAGACTCCCTTAAAGACCCATTCTCATCTGGGAACCCCTCTTCTTCCTCCTCCTCCCTGTTAACTCTGAGGGAATATAAGCTGAAAACATATTTGCAGCGTTACACGGACCGGCGCCTCTGTCTGCTGCCAGTCTGCGCTAAAAGAACACAAACAGCTAAAAATTTAATAAGGTGATATACATTTAATTATTGAGTACACGCAGTCCTAGAAAATCTCTCCCTCCAGAACGCCAGCCGTAAAATATTCTTCACTGGTTTGACCTCGGTTTGCAAATGCAGACTTAATGCAAGCGTAATATATGATGCAAATAATAAAGGCAACAAACGGGAGATAAGGGCCGGCACCACCGATCCAGCCCACTACACCTCCTAGTAGTCCTCCAGGACCCATTATTGTACTGGATTTGCTGATATCCTTTTCCAAGTCCAATTGCATGGCGCTCAGGCCTCTTAGTGGTCTCTGGGGGTACTGTGCTGTGATCTGTACTTGGGACACTCAATAAGACCTAATAACAACTAATATGGAGGCAATGAGGTGTATGGTGCATGAAAGGTCACGCTTAGTCCTGCTGTCTGGTGTGGTGTGCTCCTGGCAGGTACAGTGCATGGAAGTTCACGCTAAGTCCTGCTGTCTGGTGTGGTATGCTCCTGGCAGGTACAGTGCATGGAAGTTCACACTAAGTCCTGCTGTCTAGTGTAGTGTGCTCCTGGCAGGTACAGTGCATGGAAGGTCACGCTAAGTCCTGCTGTCTGGTATAGTGTGCTCCTTGCAGGTACAGTGCATGAAAGGTCACGCTAAGTCCTGCTGTCTGGTATAGTGTGCTCCTGGCAGGTACAGTGCATGGAGGGTCACGCTAAGTCCTGCTGTCTGGTATAGTGTGCTCCTGGCAGGTACAGTGCATGGAGGGTCACGCTAAGTCCTGCTGTCTGGTATAGTGTGCTCCTGGCAGGTACAGTGCATGGAGGGTCATGCTAAGTCCTGCTGTCTGGTGTGGTGTGCTCCTGGCAGGTACAGTGCATGGAGGGTCACGCTAAGTCCTGCTGTCTGGTGTAGTGTGCTCCTGGCAGGTACAAGTGCATGGAGGGTCACGCTAAGTCCTGCTGTCTGGTGTGATGTGCTCCTGGCAGGTACAGTGCATGGAAGGTCACGCTAAGTCCTGCTGTCTGGTGTAGTGTGCTCCTGGCAGGTACAAGTGCATGGAGGGTCACGCTAAGTCCTGCTGTCTGGTGTGATGTGCTCCTGGCAGGTACAGTGCATGGAAGGTCACGCTAAGTCCTGCTGTCTGGTGTGGTGTGCTCCTGGCAGATATAGTGCATGGAAGGTCACGCTAAGTCCTGCTGTCTGGTGTTGTGTGCTCCTGGCAGGTACAGTGCATGGAGGGTCACGCTAAGTCCTGCTGTCTGGTGTGGTATGCTCCTCGCAGGTACAGTGCACATCTCTATCAGGGGCCCCAACACTGTTGCCTTCCAATTTGCACCAACTATGGCTGGATGTATGTTATCTGTATCCAATGTGCCATGAGTCCAGATAGACAGGGGTTGGGAGGGAGTAGGCCGTATGTAAGGGGGCACATACTTTTTTTTGCTATTCAGTTTAAGGAAACTAAGTGTACAGGAGACTTGTTTTTCTAGCGAATGTCTTCAGTTTAAAGGGGTTTTCCAGGAACAATTCATACCATGCTGTTGGGGCTGTGGGGCACATGTCAATAATGTATACTTACCTGTCCAACTCACCCCCTCCCAATGCTGCTGGCTCCCGGGTTGCCTGCTCTGTGCCACAGTCAGTGTTTGTATAAAATCCGATGATGTTCCGCTTCCATAGGAAATGGGCGGTCAAATGTGCCATGGTAGGAATGGAACGTCATCAGATGTTATGAAAACAGAGACGCAAGGAAGCTGGACAGGTAAGTATACAAGTGTTCATTTTTCCCGCACAACCTCTTTAAGGTGCCTATACACATTCATTAATTTTTTAATTCAGGACAGAATGCCATACGTGGCTGATCAGGTGGAAGTATCATGCGTCACAGTGAAGAGCTCAGTGCTTGTAACCATGGCGCTACCACAGGATGCCACCTTTGCTGCAAGTCCTTGATTCTCTATTCGGAAGTCTCATGGATGAGTTTGGATTTGGCAAATACTGGGAGGACGCTACCTATTGCAATACATCGTGCCAACGACATTTGGTGGAGTAGGGGTTCTGGTGCTGTGTTCAGGATATGCTATAGCTTACAAGAAGATTTTAGACAAAGAATATAGCCTTTTCTGTTCCATCATGCCTGTGTCCAAGGTCCATGGGTTGATGGGTTGGGTGTCAAGGAACTGGAGTCACCACATAGAGCCTTGACCTCAACCCCATCCAATGACTTTGGGTTGAATTGGAATTTCTAGATAGTTATGGGTTAGGTGAGATACACAGAGTTCCTCCTGCAGTATTTACACCTCCGTCCATCTGTTCCGGATAATGCAGATACGAGTGCACCAGCAATCCCATGGAATTTGCTAAGTAAAGCGTTCCCGTCCTTAGTCTCCAGACGTGAAGAGCTTTTAAGCTGCGGAGATAGAGCAGCATCCTGCGTCCGCAGCACTCAGCAATTTATTACGTGTGAATTATGCAGCGCTTGTAATAGGAGCCGCTCTATGCATCGCTCTCATTGACTTAACCGCACGCTCGTTCTTTACAGGGAAGGTCTGTATTAAAAGGCAGTTAGAAATGGAGTGTAATGTAGCCATATATTCCGGAGGAGATTCATGCCATAGTGGCTTTTATGATTTTGCGTTAATCTGACCCTGAAAACCTATTTGCAGCCATCAATCCAGCCCTTCAAAGAGCCACCTCTGGATTACAGGATAAATGGCCAGATGAGAAAATCGATGCGGGCAGGCAGTACACAGCAAGGTAGATCGCACTAATCTTTCCAATGTGACACCTCGCTGCATCTTACCGCCATCCTCCATGGGGCTCGGAGACATTACAGGCCTCTGTTTTCTGTGTCAGGTCCTCGGCAGCGCTCACAACCCGAAGAGGAGCCTGAGATTGTCATTTATCAGGATCCTGCTGGCTGAGGCCTGACATCTATGGTTCTACACAACTTCTCATATCAACCGTAACCCCCGAACAATGGCCACTTCTGTAACTTTCTAATATACTTAGTTTTCGGGATTACTGGATGCTGTCAGTGAATGAGAACATTTAAACCCAGTCCAGACCATCCACTGGTTAAGAAACTATTAGGACAGGCTAAAGATTCATAATGCTGATATTTTGAGCACTTAAAGGATTTCCTAGACTGAATAGAATTGTATAAGGATATTTCAGTAGGATTGACCATAAATCAAGGTGTATGAGGGCCTCCTGACTCGCTCTGATGTCGGGGAAAAGAAGCATCAGACATGATGGATTTACCTTCCTCACCCATGCAGTACAACAAGATGTGTACCCTGTAGCTGGGAATGGCAGCGCAAGAAGATGTGCACCCCGCAGCTGGGAATCGCAGCGCAAGAATATGTGCACCCTGCAGCTGGGAATGGCAGTACAAGAAGATGTGTACCCCACAGCTGGGAATGGCAGTACAAGAAGATGTGTACCCCGCAGCTGGGAATTGCGGTATAAGATGTGCCCCCGCAGCTGGGAATGACAGCGCAAGAAGATGTGCCCCTGGCAGCTGGGAATGGCAGCGCAAGAAGATGTGCACCCGGCAGCTGGGAATGGCGGTACAAGATGTGTACCCCGCAGATGGGAATGGCAGTGCAAGAAGATGTGCACCCAGCAGCTGGGAATGGCAGCGCAAGAAGATGTGCACCCTGCAGCTGGGAATGGCAGAGCAAGAAGATGTGCACCCTGCAGCTGGGAATGGCAGTACAAAAAGATGTGCACCCCACATCTGGGAATGGCGGTACAAGAATATGTGCCTCCGCAGCTGGGAATGGCAGTACAAGATGTGCACCCTGCAGCTGGGAATGGCAGCGCAAGAAGATGTGCACCCTGCAGCTGGGAATGGCAGTACAAGAAGATGTGCATCCCGCAGCTGGGAATGGCAGTACAAGAAGATGTGCATAACGCAGCTGGGAATGGCAGTACAAGAAGAAGTGCATCCTGCAGCTGGGAATGGCAGTACAAGAAGATGTGCACCCGCAGCTGGGAATGGAAGTACAAGAAAATGTGCATCCTGCAGCTGGGAATGGCAGTACAAGAAGATGTGTATCCCGCAGCTGGGAATGGCAGTACAAGATGTGTTCCCTGCAGCTGGGAATGGCAGTACAAGAAGATGTGCACTTCACACCTGGGAATGGCAGTACAAGAATATGTGCACCCTGCAGCTGGGAATGGCAGTACAAGAAGATGTGCATCCTGCAGCTGGGAATTGCAGCGCAAGAAAATGTGAACCTCTTATCACATCCTGTTGCTCTCCAACTCTCCCAAATCAGCTGTCATAATGACAACTGGTTTAGGAGAACTGCAGTAAGCAGGCCTGCCGGCTGCCCTCTAAGACTTGAGTTTTTGATTTAGAATTTACAAATTTGTACAACTTTCCGATACCAGTTAATTTAAAAACTATTTTTTTAAAGGGAGTTTCCCTTTAAAGGACTCATCCAGGGTTATATTATGGCAGAGCTCAAAAAGTACCCCAAGCTAGGATTAAAATGTTGTAGTGTGTGAGCTTTCAATATATGCTATCTGTGATGTGAGAGGAAGCCAGGGGGGAGACAATGCAGAGCAATGGAGATTGTCACCTGGAAGGCTGTAGCCCATACAAATCCTCCAGTATCCTCATCTCCATACACAGGATAATGTGCGCTGACCGGGCTGTGTACGTGGCAGCAATCCACCAGCGCTCAGCTATGAAATGAGCTTATTGTAGCATCATAATCTCAGCCCCAGCTCCCAAACAAGTTCTATCTGCACAAATAGATATAATACATGTGTGGGGATACATGCTGAGTGCTGTATGGGGGGCTTCTCTATATACTTTATTGTGACTTAAAGGGTTAAATGATGGAGTTATAGTTATGAGTACTAATCTTTCCCCTCGCAGAAGTACAGGACATGGGGGCTCCACTCCAAGCCACAGCATGTATGTGCAGGGCACAGGCCAAGTGTATTACAGATGCTGCCTGCACCAGAAGTCCTGGCTGCCTGTGCTATAAGAGGGAACAGGGAAGAGCAGAGAAACCTGCAGCAGTGAGGGAGTAAGTGGGAGGTGAGTAATTTTGTTGTTTTTCAATTCACCACTGGATGATGCTGGAGGATGAGGAGGGGGTGATGCTAAAGGGTGATAAGGGGATGAGAGATGTGATGCTGGAAGGTTAGGGGGTTATGCTGGAGGATAAGGAGGGGAGTGGTGCTGGGGGATAATAGGGGGATGAGGGATATGATGCTAGCAGTGTCGGACTGGCCCACCAGAGTACCAGAGGATCCTCCGGTGGGCCCCCACCTGCACTGACTGACATGTTTCTCACTGGTTCTTCATTGGTGGGCCCCCAGGATCATTTCCTCTGGTGGGCCCCAGATACCCCAGTCCGGCTCTGGATGCTGGAAGGTGAAGGGGTGATGCTGGAGGGTGAGAGGACGATGCTTGAGGATGAGGGAGGTGATGCTGGAGGATGATAGGGGGATGAGGGAGGTGATACAGGAGGGTAAGAGGGGTGATGCTGGAGGATGAGGGAGGTGATGCTGGAGGATGAGGGAGGTGATGCTGGAGGATGAGGGAGGTGATGCTGGAGGATGAGGGAGGTGATGCTGGAGGATGAGGGAGGTGATGCTGGAGGATGAGGGGGTGATGCTGGAGGATGAGGGAGGTGATGCTAGAGGATAAGGGGGTGGTGCTGGAGGATGAGGGGGTGATGCTGGAGGATGAGGGGGTGATGCTGGAGGATGAGGGAGGTGATGCTGGAGGATGAGGGAGGTGATGCTGGAGGATGAGGGAGGTGATGCTGGAGGATGAGGGAGGTGATGCTGGAGGATGAGGGAGGTGATGCTGGAGGATGAGGGGGTGATGCTGGAGGATGAGGGAGATGATGCTAGAGGATGAGGGAGGTGATGCTAGAGGATGAGGGGGTGGTGCTGGAGGATGAGGGGGTGATGCTGGAGGATGAGGGGGTGATGCTGGAGGATAATAGGGGGATGAGTGAGGTGATGCTGGAGGATGAGGGAGGTGATGCTGGAGGATGAGGGAGATGATGCTAGAGGATGAGGGAGATGATGCTAGAGGATGAGGGGGTGGTGCTGGAGGATGATAGGAGGATGAGGGAGGTGATACCGGAGGGTGAGGGAGGTGATGCTGGAGGATGAGGGAGGTGATACCGGAGGGTGAGGGAGGTGATGCTGGAGGATGAGGGGGGTGATGCTGGAGGATGAAGGAGGTGATACCAGAGGGTGAGGGAGGTGATGCTGGAGGATGAGGGGGGTGATGCTGGAGGGTGAGGGGGGTGATGCTGGAGGATGAAGGAGGTGATACCAGAGGGTGAGGGAGGTGATGCTGGAGGATGAGGGGGGTGATGCTGGAGGGTGAGAGGATGATGCTGGAGGATGAGGGAGGTGATGCTGAAGGATGAGGGCAGTGATGCTGGAGGATGAGGGAGGTGATGCTGGAGGATGAGGGAGGTGATGCTGGAGGATGAGGGAGGTGATGCTGGAGGATGAGGGAGGTGATACCGGAGGGTGAGGGAGGTGATGCTGGAGGATGAGGGGGTGATGCTGGAGGATGAGGGGGTGATGCTGGAGGATGATAGAGGGATGAGGGGGGTGATGCTGGAGGATGAGGGGATGATGCTGGAGGATGAGGGGGTGATGCTGGAGGATGATAGAGGGATGAGGGGGTGATGCTGGAGGATGAGGGGGTGATGCTGGAGGATGAGGGGGTGATGCTGGAGGATGATAGAGGGATGAGGGGGGTGATGCTGGAGGATGAGGGGGTGATGCTGGAGGATGAGGGGGTGATGCTGGAGGATGATAGAGGGATGAGGGGGGTGATGCTGGAGGATGAGGGGGTGATGCTGGAGGATGATAGAGGGATGAGGGGGTGATGCTGGAGGATGAGGGAGGTGATGCTGAAGGATGATAGGGGGATGAGGGAGGTGATGCTAGAAGATGAGAGGGTGATGCTGGAGAATGATAGGGTGATGCTGATGGATAAGGGGGGTGATGCTGGAGGATGAGGGGGAGGATGAGTGGAGTGATTCTGGAGGATGAGGGAGGTGATGCTATAGGATGAGGGGAGCCACTACACAGGGAGCCATCTATTAAAGGGGGACTACACAGGGAGCCATCTACTATATAGGTGATGCACAGAGGGCGTACTAATGCTATCTAGCTTGTCGCTCTTGGGTTCTAGGTTAGTCGAGAAGTTAGGTAGAAAGCCCAGGGTACATTTAATCCACTACTGGGTGCTCTCTTGCCAAAATGACATAGAAACTACACTGTGCTGGAGCCACCTCTCTATTGACTGTAACGATTTCCAGCATAGTCTTTTCTCCATGCACCATGTAAGCCAAGAAATCCAAGAAGTCAGGTGAGCTGACTATTTATGTATTTTTTGATTATAGCACAGACTATATACCTATACACATACTAGGATACATAATGTAGTGTCCCACCGTGGGTTCTTCTATCTTCACACACCCAGGTAAAACTAGTTCTGTCAGGTGCCACAGTTAGTTGCTGTTCCCATACTCCGGCCACTAGGTGTCTCACTCCCCCTGTGCACAGCTGCAGTTAAGGGAGGAAGGTTTAGCCTGCTACATAGACTCTCACCCTCATCAATTCCTTTCTGAACTTAGTTATTTGTGTTCCAGCTAGAGAAGAGACCAAACCTATTTCCCAGTGCCAGAGAATACAGCGGTCATGAACTGCTGAACCCAACCCTGTGATTTCTGGACTTTACTACACGAAGGATTCCCAAATTCAGGACAGTCACTTCTCTTGAGAGAAAATGGCTGATCCGCGGTAGAGCACAGATGCAAGTTAGCCGCTTTCTACTGACTACGCTCAACTACATAGGAAAACTTCTACTAGTTAGCTTCACCCAGAGACAGAGACCTGGGACTCATACTACCTACTACCTACATACTACAGGTTGGTCACCGATACTGAGAGGCAGAAGGCAGTCAGATACACAACAGTTATCTAAATGTGAGGACGAGGAGTTCTTTAAGTCACACACTTCACCCATATCCCGGCAAAGTTCAGGGCTAATTAGGCAAGGGCCTCCTATCCGCCCCCTATCTACTGCTACAGATTTTTCCTTATTCTTCTTCACCTCAAGCTACTGTTGTTGTTACTGACTATTGCTAAGTAAAGTTAAAGTGACACTGTCACCTACTTTTTGCATTTTGACTGCTCTCCACAGGTGTAAAGGGTAAATGTTACAGCTTTCATTACTTATTTTATATCACACCTCATGGTGCTTGTTCTGGTAAAAAGTTGTTTTTATCACCTGTGGATTGGTATATGTGGGCGCCTATCAGTGACGTCATCGACGCATAGGCCCCACCCCCTCAGCAGCCATTGGAAGGGTCAGCCTAAAGCTCTAGAACCCACCCCCCTAGATTGTCCCACACCAATGGCTGCTGAGGGGGCGGGGCCTATGCGACGATGATGTCACGGATGGGGGCAGGGCTAAGTGGCGCTAGGGGCAGAGCGATGTGGCACATAGGCTGCGAGGACCCGCCCACATATACCAATCCACAGGTGATAAAAACTACTTTTTTACCAGAACAAGCACCATGAGGTGTGATATAAAATAAGTAATTAAAGCTGTAACATTTACCCTTTACACCTGTGGAGAGCAGTCAAAATGCAAATAAGGGGTGACAGTGTCACTTTAAGCTTTGTTTAAGTTGGACTCTCTCATCCCCGCACCTCACACTAGTTCTACCAAAGGTTTGGTGCCCGTGTGTCAGGGGGTGGGTGCTACCACTCCTGGCCACCATGACAAGTAGCCCCAAAACACCAGAGCTTCCCAGCTGGTTCAAAACCAGTGTCCATCGGTCCGGGTCACGTCAATAATCCACATACTGTACTGTACAAAAGAATGAAAGAAATGGCCCAGTGTTCAGTAAAGTGTTAAGATGAATCTTTATTTATACCGTATGTCCATAAATACCCCATACATGATGCATTTTAATCTGTGCAGTAGCTCTTAGTCATAACAATTATTCTTATTCTACCTAGCTTGAAATTTTTACTGTACATACTACACATTCATATATACACACACATACTGTCCATACTACACATACATATACAGTACATACTACACATACATACACACACATACATATACTGTACATACTACACATAAATACACACATACTGTACACATGTACATACATATATGCATACCACATACTGTACATACTACATACTACACATAAATATATTACTTATGCATACACATTACACATGCTGTACCCACATGTAAGCATATGTAATACACATGCTCTACATAATTCAGACTGCACATAATATACACACACATGCACATACATGCCTACTAAACATGCTGTGCTGTACAAACCACATATACTGTACATAGACACTTGTATGCATACATACCACACATACTGTACATACAGACTTGCATGCATGCATACTGTAGTATACATGCTGTACATATACACATACTATACTACACATGCTGTACATACATACCCACACATACACACACTTACTATACTACACATGCTGGACATACATACACATACTATACCACACTACACATGCTGTACATACATACATACATACATACACACATACACATACTATACTACACATGCTGTACATACATACATACATACACACATACATACACACATACACATACTATACTACACATGCTGTACATACATGCATACACAAATACTATACTACACATGCTGTACATACATACACACATACTATACTACACATGCTGTACATATATACACACATACTATACTACACATGCTGTACATACATACATACACACATACAATACTACACATGCTGTACATACATACACACATACTATACTACACATGCTGTACATACATACACACATACTATACTACACATGCTGTACATACATACATACACACACATACAATACTACACATGCTGTACATACATACATTCATACTAAACTACACATGCTGTACATACCTACATACACACACATACTATACTACACATGCTGTACATACATACACACATACTATACTACACATGCTGTACATACATACACACACATACTATACTACACATGCTGTACATACACACACATACTATGCTACACATGCTGTACATACATACACACATACTATACTACACATGCTGTACATACACACACACATACTATACTACACATGCTGTACATACACACACACATACTATACTGCACATGCTGTACATACCTACATACACACACATACTATACTACACATGCTGTACATACACACACACATACTATACTGCACATGCTGTACATACACACATACTATACTACACATGCTGTACATACATACATACATACATACCCACATACTATACTGCATACTACATACTGTACACACACACACACACACACACACACTGTATAACACATGTTTATACATATACACATGATGTACATTGTGTGTCGGTCTATTCAAATGGAGGATGTACGAGCATCAGACTAATTAGCAGGATTTCTGGATGGGTTAATGAGTGAATAACATCAGAATAAACAAAGATTTCCGTCAATCGCACTCTTGCGACTTTAATAAAGAACCATTCCCATTCTCCATAGAGATAACCTTTACCGAAACATAAAGCAGATGAAGATAGTTTATTAGTTGTGACTGTAATGTCTTTGTCACCTAATCCCACAACATGAGAAGCCCGACTCCAGAGCCTTGTAAGACGATGTTTGTTCTGGGATAATTAAACTCATCTTTCTTTCAGGCTACAGACAGGACAGAGTAGTAAACAGCACTGACTTACAGGAACTTTCCATGGAGGTGTGTAGGCTGGAGCATGGAAGGTGTGGGGGGGGCTCCTGAATCCCTGAGGGCAGATTTTAGGGAGGAGTACAAGCGGCCATGCTGAATAAAACATGATACATCCTTTTGTTCTTAGGAAGATAAGCTGTTGCCAGAGATGTCATGGGCACTGTCCAAAGTTTATGGTACTTTGATGGAGAGTGTCCTGACAACTTTGGCTTGGTTGCGATGACTTTAAGCAGCACATCCAGAAGTATGTGGTACCAAAAGGAAGCCTTGAAGGAGACAGCCTTTTACATTAGTCAACAGGACTCGGAGACTTGTAGAGGGGCAGTTTGGTGAGATGTAACTTCTCCAACTTCTGACTTGACTAAGAGTAACCCCTACTTATAGACTTATAGACATCTAGTAGGTGGTGAACGATAGATAGATAGATAGATAGATAGATAGATAGATAGATAGATAGATGATAGATAGATAGATAGGAGATAGATAGATAGATAGATAGGAGATGGATAGATAGATAGATAGATAGATAGATAGATAGATAGATAGATAGATAGGAGATAGATAGATAGATAGATAGATAGATAGATAGGAGATAGATAGATAGATAGATAGATAGATAGATAATAGATAGGGGATAGATAGATAGATAGACAGACAGACAGACAGACAGATAGATAGATAGGAGATAGATGATAGATAGATAGATAGATAGATAGAAGATAGATAGATAGAAGATAGATAGATAGATAGATAGATAGATAGATAGATAGATAGGATATAGATAGATAGGATATAGATAGATAGATAGATAGGAGATAGATAGATAGATAGATAGATAGATAGATAGATAGATAGATAGGAGATAGATAGATAGATAGGAGATAGATAGATAGGTAGATAGATAGATAGATAGATAGATAGATAGATAGATAATAGATAGATAGGAGATAGATAGATAGATAGATAGATAGATAGATAGATAGATAGATAGATAGGATATAGATAGATAGGATATAGATAGATAGATAGATAGATAGATAGGAGATAGATAGGAGATAGATAGATAGATAGATAGATAGATAGATAGATAGATAGGAGATAGATAGATAGGTAGATAGATAGATAGATAGATAGATAATAGATAGATAGGAGATAGATAGATAGATAGATAGATAGGAGATAGATAGATAGATAGATAGATAGATAGATAGATAGATAGATAGATAGGAGATAGATCAGGGGTGTCAAACTCAAATACACAGTGGGCCAAAATTTAAAAAAAATGGACAAAGTCGCAGGCCAACCTTGATAATTATTGAAGCGTGAATAATAATAATAATAGCCAACCCCCCCCCCCCCAATATTACCCCATGTAGTAGCCAACCCAACCAAAAGTGCCCCACATATTAGCCAGCCCTCCCAATAGTGCCCAAATAGTAGCCACCCCCCCCAAGTTTCCCATATAGTAGCCAGCCCTACCCAATAGTCTCATATAGTAGCCAGCCCTCCCCAATAGTCTCATATAGTAGCCAGCCCTCCCATAGTCTGTAATATAGTAGCTAACCCTTCCCCATAGTCTTATATAGTAGCCAGCCCTCCCCATACTCTCTTATATAGTAACCAGCCCTCCCCATAGTCTCATTTAGTAGCCAGCCCTCCCCCTAGTCTCTTATATAGTAACCAGCCCTCCCCATAGTCTCATATAGTAGCCAGCCCTCCGCCATAGTCTCTTATATAGAAGCCAGCCCTTCTCATAGTCTCTTATATAGTAGCCAGCCCTCCCCATAGTCTCTTATATAGTAGCCAGCCCTCCCCTATAGTCTCTTATATAGTAGCCAGCCCTTACCAATAGTCTCATATAGTAGCGAGCCCCCCCCCCCCCGATAGTTTCTTATATAGTAGCCAGCCCTCCCCCATAGAGACTCTTATATAGTAGCCAGCCCTCCCCAGTAGTCTCATATCATAGGCAGCCCTTCCCCATAGTTACTTATATAGTAACCATGGTGGGCCAGATGTAATTTAAACTCTGAATTGCCTGGTGGGTCAAAAATAATGGCCCCAGATTTGGCCAGAGATGGCCTGCGGGCCAGAGTGTGACATGACTGAGATAGATAGATAGGAGATAGATAGATAGATAGATAGATAGATAGATAGATAGATAGATAGGAGATAGATAAGAGATAGATAGATGATAGATAGATAGATAGGAGATAGATAGATAGATAGATAGATAGATAGATAGATAAATAGATAGATGATAGATAGATAGATAGATAGATAGATAGATAGATAGATAGGAGATAGATAGATAGATAGATAGATAGATAGATAGGAGATAGATAAGAGATAGATAGATGATAGATAGATAGATAGGAGATAGATAGATAGATAGATAGATAGATAGATAGATAGATAAATAGATAGATGATAGATAGATAGATAGATAGATAGATAGATAGATAGATAGGAGATAGATAGATAGATAGATAGATAGATAGATAGATAACAGACAAAGGGATGATAAGAGTTGGATAAATAGAGTAGACCTCTTAAGCTTTGATGTACTTTCCTTGGCAGCACTTGTAGGTAACTATATCTTATATGTTGCTCAGACATCCCCTTAGGTCTCTACACCCCCGCCATTAGTTTCGAGATGCATGAAACACCCAGCCATCTCCAGAAGAGCGCTCCTCGACTCCTTTCCCCCGTATACTATATACACGTAGAGCGATTACAGCCATGACAAACAGCTTAATGAAGAATAATTAAGAGAAGTATGGTCTCTCTCCGCTAGATGAAGAGCTCAGCTCTCAAGACGCAATTAAAATTTCCTTTTTTCCGCCCAACCTTTCACTCTCCAGTCGGCGGACTGGATTATACATTGTCTCCATCTTCTCCACTAACCCAAGACAATCTGGAGCCAAATTACTCCTGGCCTCTTTCATTTCATATCAGCTCCATTGAAGAATGGCGCAGATAGAGGAGTCCATGTATGTTGTATCTTTCCTCACTTTGTTCTCTCCCCTCATCATAGAATGGATGGAAGTGTTGAATGTGTCTGCGACATAGAATGAAGATCTCTTCACATGCCATTTCCTTAATAGCCACAAATGAGGAAGTTGTTTCAGGAGAGGAAAACTCAATGAGGCGGCTAAGGACTGTTTTTCTTCCTAATCTTAGGCAGACTATGTGCGTCTATCCCGTCCTCCTGCCAACTACCTTTCTTAAGTGAGCGAAGGGTCTTTTTGGTCGTCGCTTTTTATACCTTCTTTATGCAATCAGCTAAATAATTGCAATTCCATCCCGGATCTCTCTACCGCTTACCATTTAGAGGCAATTACAGCTGCCGATGTTACCGTTACCCTCCGTGTCGCTTAAGAGTCTCAATCTTTTTTTATGGAATGTGCCGCCGCTTTTATATTTTCTTGAAATGGCCGCGTATAGATACATTTACATATGTAATTTTTTATGTATTTTTATATACAAACATAGATATAAAAAGGTCCACGTGTAACAAGCAACTTAACCTTGAAGTGTCCTTGAATTTTCAAGTCAAAGAGAATATGTCGAAAAGTTATGGGTCCCAGTGCTAGGGCTGGGCGATAAGGACAAAAAATAAAATCGATTTTAAAAAATCTTTTCTCGATATAAAATGTCAATTTTTTTTATGATGGGTGTAGTATTACAGGCATAGTGGATGAGGGGTGTAGTACTAGTAGATACGGGGGGTAGTAGTAGTAGTGATGGGAGTATTAGTAGCAGTATTGGGAGTAGTAGTATCAGTAGTGGGAATAGTAGTAGCAGGATTGGGAGTGGTAGTATCAGAATTGAGAGTAGCAGTAGCAATAATAGTAGGAGTATTAGTGACAATAGTGGGAGTAGTCGTAGTGGTATCAGTATTGGGAGTAGCAGTATCATGAATGGGAGTAGTAGTAACAATAGTAGTGGGAGTGGTAGTAGTGGTAACAGTATTGGGAGTAGTAGTATCAGTATTGGGAGTAGTCGTAACAATAGCAGTGGGAGTAGTCGTAGTGGTATCAATATTGGGAGTAGCAGTATCAGGAGTGGGAGTAGCAATAGTAGTGGTAGCAGTATTGGGAGTAGTAGTGTCAGGAGTGGGAGAAGAAGTGTCAGGAGTGGGGGTAGTAGTGTCAGGAGTGGGAGTAGTAGTAGCAATAGTAGTGGTGGCAGTAGTAGCGTCAGGAGTGGGAGTAGTAGTATTAGGAGTGGGAGTAGAAGTATCAGCAGTGGGAGTAGTAGTAGCAATAGTAGTAGTATTGGGAGTAGTATCATGAGTGGGAGAAGTAGTAACAATAGCAGTGGTAGTGGTAGCAGTGGTAACAGTATTGGGAGTAGTAGTATCAGGAGTGGGAGTAATAGTAACAATAGCAGTACTAGGTAGGTGTGCTGAGTCCTCACCCCCTCTCTGGTGATCCGGGTCTCTCCTCAGTGCTCGGCCACTGCTTTTCCTCCTGGGTCTCTAACAGGCTCATATACAGTATATGGGTTCCATTTAATATTGCACCTCGGCCCCTTTAAATTAACCAGTGTTACAGTAGGTGGCAATACCACACACAGCCTACAAACAGGGGTGGCGCTGTGAGAACAGCCATATATTTCTAAATCAGTCCAACTCTTTTAAATTCTCAGTTTTATTAAAGCATTTCTATTTTCCCGTCCCTGAATAATAATGTGAATATTCGCACCAGGCGTTAACAGGAGTCCGTGAGTGATGGTGACAGAAGGTCTATTTAACAGTAAACTGGCCTCAATCTATATAATACAATAAAGCGCGGCTGCTCTATTCATCACTGTCACCGTCCGCGCACAATATTCCCAGATATTTCTGATACTCGTCTTATAAAATGCTTGTTAGCTTTTCCGTATGCAGATGCTATTGATTTCTTTAATGATCCGGCTGTAAGGTCGGTGCGTCGGAACGTTATAATGTATCACAGTTTGTTAGAAGAGTGATCAATAGATTTGTGTTAACAAGTTAGCCGACACTCCATGGGTGAAATGGACTTGGAGAATTGTGAGATCATGTGGAACGCGGCTCTGTGTAATAGATTATATTAGTGATATCTATGTAGGTCGCTGCTGATGTTGGTTTATGTAGCAAGGATCTTGTAAAAACATGAAAACCTGGGATATATCTCTTATATAAGCTCCCTTGTCATGTCTAAGACACTCCCACAATAACACATAGGCCAAGGAGTTGATGGGTGATGTAGCAGATGGAGGAAGTCACATCTCCCAAAGTAGTTTCATGTTCTTGCTATTTTATCTCAGCAATGTGTAAGTAAGGGTCCTATTCAACTGGCCGATGGGGGCCCGATCAATAATGTAAACTGGGCCTATTACTGGGCCTATTACACGGCCGATAATCGTTTAGCAGGGGCTGCAGGGACATTGTTACCGAATCGTTAAACAGCATACATTACCTATCCATGTTACTGGGCTTCTCCTGAGCTCCTCCTTTCTCCCGATCCTGCGTGCAGCAGAAGCTTCGGTGCAGCCTGTCTGAGCTGACAGACCACTCAGCCAGTCACTGCCCGCAGCGGTCCTGGCCAGTGGTTGGCTGAGCGGTCTGTCCGCACTGAAGCTGCTGCTGCGTGCCGGACCAGGAGGAAGAAGGAGCAGCAACATGCGCGGTAGACTACATATCTGTCTGGCCAGTCTCATTTAGCGTTTATAGGGAAACTGGGAAAAGGGAACAGCTGTCTGTAGCTGCATAACTCAGCTTTCCGCTGCTGGTGTTCTTTCCTTAGTCTGTCCCACTGTTGTCGATAAACACTGGCCTGCTAATGCATAATTGAATATGAATAGGTTGGCGTGACCAAAGGAGGAGGTGGGTGGGATGAACAGTGCGATGGGGAGCCGAAGAACGGCCCCATTGCTCCTAATGGGCCAATGTACAAATTTCTGTAAGATTTAAGCTATCAAAACAACGAGACCGACTAAGGAAAGAAGACCGATGCCGGAAAGTTGGGGTACACGGCTGCAGGGATATGTCAGCAGGTTCGTTTGCATGAACCTGCTGATAGTTTCCTTTTAAAGTGCCCCTGTCATTACAACTTTCAAAATCTAAATAAGCAGGGGATGTAATATAAAGCAAGTTTGCTTTAGTTTGTTCATTATTTCTTTCTAGTTATTATGCTGTAAAACAAAGCAGTCTCCTGAAGGCAGCTATGTAACAGCTATACTTACTTGTATCCAGGTCCAGTCTCCTGAAGACAGCTATATAACAGCTATACTTACTTGTATCCAGGTCCAGTCTCCTGACGGCAGCTATATAACAGCTATACTTACTTGTACCCAGGTCCTGTCTCTTGAAGGCAGCTATGTAACAGCTATACTTACTTGTATCCAGGTCCAGTCTCTTAAAGTTTTTTAGTCTTGTGTTGGTTGAAAAAAAGAGACTAAACACATAGAAGTCCTGGTCATCTGTGTTCACAGAGAAGGCAGTCATGTGATTGATGGGCAGATTGAGCCGTGACTCTCTTTACAGGCCGGGACTTCATGTGTTTAATCTCTTTTTTTTTCAACCAGCACAAGACTAAAAAGCTTCAGGAGACTGGACCTGGATACAAGTAAGTATAGCTTTGTTTTACAGCAAGATAACTAAAAAAAATACTGAATTTATATTGCAAACTTGCTTTATATCACATCTACTGTTGATTTCGATGTTAAAAGTTATAACGACAGCGACACTTTAAGGATCAAGACTTCCTAACAAGATTTCGCAATAAAATCAAGACTACTTTTAGTAAAGTGTAAATGACAAAAGTCGGCCCGGCTTCTCCTCAGCTCTACCCGTATGGCGGTACCGGAAAGTTTAGCATTTGAAAAACAATCTGCGCCGAGCACATATTTATGATGCATGGGAGAGCCGACACACCACTATTAATCTTCATTTGAAAAATACTAGTGTGACAGGCCTGCTTATTGAACCAATATATTAAACAGTCACTGGTGATAAAACCCAGCCAGCAGGTAGACTGCTTTACACACCAGTATATCAAATGCATTTTCCATTTGACAGCATTCTAGATTAGAACGCTTATGCACCCTCTATGAAAATGGCAAAGGACTATTTACATAATGCACACAGTACAAGGATATATACTGCACGGAGGTATACGCTCCCTCATTGGAATCAATAGCAATAAACTTGAATAAGAAGAAGAACTTGGAGAAGTATTCCTGCCTCTATACCAGTCCTTGTCCATTCGGGAGACAGTTCACGATGGACGTTTTTATCATCTTATTGGAAGCCATTTTTGGTTAGCTTGTTCTCTGGATATAACTCTTCAACTTTTTTGCTTTTTTATGCAAAAAGTTCTTATCCTGACTGTAGAGCCAGTCCCAAGAGGAGCACCAAAGCGTAACATAGAAACCTAGAAGATTGTCGGCAGAAAAAGACCAGCTGGTCCATCCAGCTTTAGTAATTCTTTACCAACATTGGCCAAAGTGTTCTTTGATTTGATACTGGAAAAATATAATAAATCTTTCCCATTTCATACCATTGGATGGGTGTGTTCTGCAGGATCGTTGAACTTAAGAAAGGGGTTGGATGCTCCTACTTGCTCAGGCCTCAGTGAGTGGGTGGAGTCACCTTAAATGATGACGCCAGACACGAATAGATGGAGAACACACACAGAGTCATGTACTGGTCCTTTAAGTGGCAGGCAGTGCACGCTTGCGGCCCCTAGAGGGCAGACCAGGAACTGTAGCCATGATGGAAGCAGCAGGAGAGGGACCAGTAGAGGAAGGCTGTGGTGGGGCAGAGAACGTGTCCTGAAGTGGGTAAGTGCCATCAAGGCACCATTACAGTCATATGCATTATAAGATGAGTTTGGTGTAACAGTCTCCACTGGAACAATGGCGGTAATTCACACAGGCCAGGAAATGTTTGCTGTCTCACTAAGCACTGTTCTCGCAGTGTAGCCAAACCAGCCGTCTTATGCAGACAAGGGAACTCGCTCACGGTCAGTTTACCTGCCAATACAGACATCAATCCCAGTCAAGCTCAGGGGTTACCATGCTACAACTAGCTCAATGAAAGCCATACTGCACCCTCCTAGGCAGACTGCCCGATTGGCATACAAAACGTTTATAACGCACAATGGTGGTGCCCGGTCCAGGATGGTACATAGTAATGGCACATACGTAGTAAAAGGCAGCATTTAAAAGCTCAGGATCGGTACAGGATAAGTAATGTAATATATGTACACAGTGACCCCACCAGCAGAATAGTGAGTGCCGCTCTGGAGTATAATACAGGATGTAACTCAGGATCAGTACAGGATAAGCAATGTAACGTATGAACATAGTGAGCGATCGAACAGAATAGTGAGTGCAGCTCTGGAGTATAATACAGTACGTAACTTAGTATCAGTATAGGACCTTTTAAGACCAGGTTCATACAGAGTGTTTATGGTAACATTACTACACACTCAGCAATGCTCAGACTCCATAAACTTCCTCCCTTTTAGGATCCAATCCCAGTCTTTCAACCAAATAAACATTACGTGTTGCGACTGTAAAAGCGAATCTGACTGTAACCCAAAAACAAGCTATTTCAGGGTTATAGATGGTGTCCCAATTACGTTCCATTTGTATAAGAGCTTCCTAGATTATTTGCATCCAGTTGTATATACGTGGCCTTATCTGCGACATAAGATTCCACCTAAAATGACCATTTTATAGACTTCTAAATACAGGGAAATGACAAAAAAATTGCAATATTTAATTGCTGTTTGATTTTCTCCCCGCAGCATTAACATGAAGACGGGCAGAGCAATTTTCCAATTAGACGTCGTCTCTCCTTCTTTTAATGAAATTTCTGTAGGTGTCACAACATTTAATTAAAACAAGATGTAAAAGCCCCTGCAGCATTCTTATGGTGAATTGTAACATTACACCCGGAGTTCACCCACCAATCGTGTCATGTTTGCTGCTGCGCGGAGCTGATAAAGGGCTCCGAACTACACATGATTCTTAACGCTCAGACAGGGGAAACACAATAAAAGCCAGACGACTCATTTGTTATTCCCAATTCATTGCCTGCTTGGGTCATGCATTAGTTAAAAGACACTGGCAGTAATGCATTTATATCCTTGGCTTGGACCCCGCAAGATTCGCGCATATGGCTCATCCCTAGGAGAACTTCATCTTCATCATGGGAAGCAAAGTGTAGAGTCACATGTTTGGGGCCACTGCTAAGGCTTTAGAAGTGTCCACCAAAGCCTATGGGTATGGTCACCCCGGCAAAGATTTTAAACGACCATGTAACGACCGCAAAATAAACGTCACACTACATATATCGTTCTCGTTCCCACGTGTGTTATGTGTTATCATTCGCTAAAAAAAAAATCATTTAGTGATCGTTAACGAGCGGTCGTTGGAGCGAGGTTATGAATGATAATCGTTCCGTGGAATAGGGCCTTAAGCAGATCTCCCTTCAAATCAGTGTAAAGAAGCCTTAGGACATGACCAGAGACTTTTCAAGTTAAGCCAGAAATTTCTATGAAAGGGAAGGCTTCTTAAAGGTGTTGGATACTGGCTTGAAGGGAAAGCAACGGCCAAAAAGTGGCTTCAGGGACTTCATTCCCAGAATCCCTAATAGGGCATGGATGGCCTGTCAGTCTTCACACATTTTTGTGGCGCTTTTCTAAAGGAACTTGAGGCAGTTCTAGTCAAAATGGGTTAAAGTTCGAATTACCGGGGCCATTGGTAAATACTTACCTATGGTTGTGAAGGCCACAACTGGGTGCTCTCTTCTAAGACAGGACAATAAAGAATTATTATTTCCCATCAATATATGGTATATTACTCTGCACTCTGTAACTGGGATATAATAAATCACAGCGTTGTGACTAGATCTGTTATGACTCCTCCTACCACCGGGGGCAGTTGTCAAGCGACCATAGAGGCAGCAGCCAATACGCATGCCATCCATTATAACCCCTTCCCCGCTTTCCATGAGTCCTGTCAGTGCGGCCCACCTCACAACTACATTCCCGCAGAAATTTGTAATAAAACAAATTATCCCCAGAGCGGCGATAAGGAATACGTTGAAAATAGATATTTTCTATTTCAGTTTTTTCGAGGAAGAGACAGATACGTAAGACTCATTTAAGTTAATTCAGTCAGAAGACGGCGTGGAGAAGTGAGGTAACCCTTCAATACATCTTCTTTCTCAGCGTTTAATAAGCCGAGGAATTTCAGATTGGTTTTCACGACCCAAAGTGCTTTGAAGTAAATATAATGTGATGCTATTTCGTAATATATAAAGCAGGCAGAGCAATCAAAATAAATTTCTGGCAGAGAGCACAAACCATTCCTCTTATCAAAGGACTTGTAAAATGAGTTTTCAAAGAGTTGTGCCAGTAAGGGGGGGAACCAAGAAATTAAATGACTAATCTGGCTTGTTTCGCTGGTCATATACATGCGGTTTAAGCGCAAAATGTTTTATTTAGCGATTTACGGATCCAAATGGCGAAAATATTATATATCACATGCTATGTTTTTTTGGGTGTTTGGGAGACCTGTTATATCATAGAAAACCTAGCATAGGTCTACAAAGTCTAAAGAGGGCTTCCGAGTTAGAATTTGGTGCTTATTTATTACTTATTATACATGAATACAGTTATTTTAAATGATAAAATTTGGGCTGTCTCCTCTGAGAGAAATATACCGCATACTGAGTTTCTACTGATTTCAATGTACTAGCAGTATGCAGTAAGCTCTGACGCTCCCCCTAGTGGTGGATGCAGAGAGACTGGATATTATAATTACACTGAGCGCTGAGACAACTCTGTTAGTAAGTGCTTTCACCCCTGGACTGTATACATAGTTTAGACTGCTCAGGCTAGGTTCACACTGCGTTTTTGCATTTGTGTGCATCCGTTTTGATCCGTTTTTCCTTTGCCTTCCATTGGGAAAAAAAAAACGGATCAAAACGGATCCGTTTTTTTTTTTTTTTTGGACAGACACAAAAACGTAGCTGACACTACTTTTGTGTCCGTTAAAAAAAATGGATCCGTTTTGATCCGTTTTTTTTTTTTTTTTACAATGAAGTTCAATGGAAAAACGGATCAAAACGGATGCACACAAATACATCAGTTTTTTTTCATCCGTTTTTCGCAAAAAACAGATTGCAAAAACGGATTGCAAAAACGCAGTGTGAACCTAACCTCACTACAGCTTTAGCATGGCTCCCATGCTGCTGCTGCTTTTTAGGCTGTGCACAAGGACAGCGTAGGATCTCCTACTCTATGTGTTCAGATGCCATAGACAATAGGCTCTGGCTACCAGCTCTGGGAGAACCAAAAATTACAGGTTTAGCTGTTGCAAAACACAAATCTACAAAATAAAATGGCATATATAAGACAAAAATATAGGAGGAGATTTTTTAAACTGGTGTAGAGTAGAATTGTCTTAGATGCCCCTAGCAACCAATCAGATTCCACTTTTCATTGCTCACAGATTCTTTGAAAAATCAAAGATGAAATCTGATTGGTTGCTAAGGGCAACTAAGACAATTCTACTTTACATCAGTTTGATAAATTTCCCCCATAGTGCTAATCCTCCTATACACATATATTGCAGTTTTTCCTTAAAATTCACCTGAAATGACAGCTATGCTTTACTGTCCCTATAGCTGAACCTGTCCATTTTGGCAGTACCAGATGACAGTGTAATGTGTATAGGGACCTCCAGACTATCTCCCAATGAATGACATCGGGAGGAAAGGATTAGGTACGTTGAATTACCTTATGTTCACAGAGAGATAAGCCAAAGCCAGAGGAATCTGGCAGAGCCCTCCCCCTCCTCATTTTGTGCGGTGCCCATGAATGCTTGGCTGAGCTAGACAGTCATATTTATGGAGGGATCGGGGATCATGTGTAAGAATACTTTAGTCTAGCATCATCCCAATGAGACATTAGTGTTTTATCTTATCAACATTGGAAAAGCTCCTGTGGGTAGATGGGTTATACCAAGAATGTTGATAAAACCTATATGTGTAGTTTGTAGATTACTCTAGGGTGGCCTTTTATATGCTCCATTATCGAGTTCGATGCTACAAAGACGGAGAGATATGTTTATCATTTCCCTCCATGAGCTAAAATTATGAAAAATTTGAAACAAAAATTAAAAATGGGCAGAAACTTTCACCCATTACACCCAAATAAAGTAAACTTTCATAGTAAGATGTGAGGGTGGGCAGGTGGTTCCTGTTGGTATATCTGGAAACCAAGCACAGGTAGAATAGTGTGAATGAGGCACAATCTGTCACTATGATATTGGCCACCGCTCAGCTTGTCCTTCGTAGGACGTCATCTTTAAGATACAGGACGGATGTGGATGCAAAAGTAGAGGTTGATTGACAAATAGAAAGTCGATAAAACTGCCAGAGGCAAGTAAAATTATCCTTCTAATGCTCCCCGTTGACTACTAGTAGTTTACATGGTGCGAAGCTGTCAGGACCCCATCACAATGATTACAGCTGACACTGCATTTCCTATACACGTCGTGTCCTTGACAAGAAATTTCTTCTTCTCAGCACTGGTAATAGGTGATGACCATGATAAATGTAGCCTCGAGCCAAATCATGCCCCTCTAATTACACAAATAAGTCTGTATATGATTGCCGTCACATTGTATTCAGTGTCTGGTATATGAACTCCTTTAACAACCAGGAAACAGACTGACTACAATGAGAGTCTCCTCATAATGTCCACTATGTGCTCTGGCCCATGCGTTCCTTATCGGCAGAGGTAGCCCTCCTCAGCTATTAGCCTACATAGCACAGTGGGGAGTCCAGTTAGTTTGCTTTTTGTCTTCTGAAAATAAAGTGGCCCTCTAAGATATTGGGCACCATAGTCACTGCTATAGCCTCTACCATGGTTGTTATCCTAAGATAGTACCTGACCGAACACATCAAGGACAGAGGGTTGTTTTCCAGGGTCCATGCCCGAGATAATGCTGCTATTCCAATTTCTTCTGTTCCTGAGCCTACTTACCATGCTTTGCTAGGTACACCAGAGGTGCGACTACTGCCTAAGGGAACAAGCCTGTCCATGCTAAAGGAGTCATTTTCTACAAGTCCTCCAGGGATCTGTGACCCGCATTGTTCCAGTTCCAAGAAGAGGTTGGAGAAGTACTTCTCGCCTGCGTGCCCCTCTGAACCCTACTGGCCAAGAGTTTAAGGACAGCTGCCAGCATTCATATTCCTGGATGTACCACTCTGCATACTCATCTCAGCTTGACGGATTTCTTCACCGTATCAATTTATTCTGCCAGTTTTGCAAGTAACCCCAACTTATTACAAGGTTGTCAGGGCCCCCTCAGAGCAAAGTACAGTACCAATTGGACCTGGCGCTGTCACCATAGCCATATAACTGAGAGACTATCCAAGTCCTAAAGTCTAATCTAACCCTCAGTATACCTACTAATGCAGTGATTCAAGCTAAACGGCACCTTATTAGTAAGTAACTCCTAAGAGACCTATTGTCAGGCTATAGGACTGGAGGACACGGGACAGGGGAGGCCCTAGCACTGACACCCACCCTGCTGACCCTGCCTGCTTACCGCAACTGCCCTAAGAGACAGCGGATAACTGGGCAACAGTCCCTGGCCTGAACAGGTGAAACACAAAACACAATAGTCGCAGAGTAAATGGTCAGGGTCAATAACAAATAGTCGGCGCAGTACAAAATCAGAGTCAGAAGAAACATCAAAAGCCAACCCAGAAATGAGGAAACCAGGACCACAATCAGGATACTAATGCTAGGTCAAGGGACAATCATGTACTAAGGCTCCATCACAGGCAAGGAACGACACACAGGGGGGTATATTAAGGGAGGCTGGAGTCCCAGCCCCAGACCTCTATGCAAAGCTGACTGGCGGTGCCGGCTGCAAGTCAGCAAATAAAAAAAAATACATTACCTGGGCTGATTGCCTGGGGGCAGTGAAGCCCCGTCAACAACAAATGCGATGCCGCCGTGTCCCCAGCAACCGGCTTGGCCAGTCACTAGGGATGCTGCTGGCATGCTCCTCGCACCCGGACGCTGGGCCATATTCACCACTAGGCACCCATGGTCCAGTGCCTAGAGCAGCACCTTGCATGGGGGCAGCACCCTGGAGAAGGGGGGAAGAAAAGAACAGTAATGTGGAAAGGCGGCCTAAAACTGATCGGATACAAATAGGATTTTCAGAAACTAGAAAATCATGATGCTGATTGGTGAGTGAAGATGTGGCATCTTAAAGCGTAACTGTCATTTCAGGGTCATTTTTTTTAAAACATTAAATATCAATAGTACAAGCGATTTTAAGAAACTCTGTAATAGGTTTTATGTACTAAAAGAGTTTCCTTCTGGACTAAAAAAGCAATCTCCCAGCCTCCCCCCTCACTGCAGAAGAAGCAGGATTTCTGTCTCCATTATGTGGCTATGGAGAGGGGAGGGGCTGTTAGGAGTGACTGAGTACGGAGCAGTCCTGCACAGCACAACACCCTGCAATCTTCTCTCAGTAAGTTCATAGATGAGCACTGACCTTTCTGACCCCAGAATACTGCGGTTTAGGTGCCCAGAGAGTCTACAAACAGCTGACCTTCATGTCACCTCTTCCTGCTCCCTCATCTCCCTCGGCCCCTCCCCCCTTCATAGGCTTACAATGGAGAGAGCAGAGCCCGTCTTCACTGGCTTCTCTGTAATGAAGACGTGTTTGCCTGATAATGCACAGATAAGAAGTCAGGGGGGAGGCTGGGAGATTGCTTCTTGAGTACAGAAGGAGGCTTTTTTGGCTGATAAAACCTATTACAGAGTTTCTTAAAATCGCTTATACTACTGATTTCTGCAAAAAAAAAAAAAATGACAGTTGCGCTTTAAGGTTTAGTGCCTAGGGCAGCAGCAGCTGGACGTAAGCTTATGTATGCTTGCGGCGTATGCTTGCGGGAAGCCAGCCATACGCTCTAACGGTGCCAGGAGCCGTGCATGCCAGCCAGATCCTGACACCTATTCAGTAAAGTTACTGTTCTGCAAACACTCCTCAACTCTCTGGCACCATCATACTGTATGAAGGAGTGCTAGCAACACTGAGTGTTGGTACCTAGGGAGAGCGAGCTACCACTCAGGCCCTGTGACAAGTACCGCAGCTCATGTATACTTGTCCTTGGATTACCACATATACAGTAGAAAACAGGTGAGCTCCATAAAGAGTTTGGGGAACAATTCACATATTTCTCTACTTTTACCTTCTGAAGTTAAAGCAACCCGGCCACCTGCTTAAGTTCTTGGCATAAACTCTAGTTCAGTGTATTTTACAGTAGACACTGAATACTGCAGCATGCTGGCTTAATGCAAAGGCTTTTATTGTTAATCAAAAAACAAATAAGCTAAAAGCTTTCTGGTTGCTTTGTAATAGTCCTAATTGAGTCACTTAATATGGACTGTATGTAAAAACGTTCAGGTATCCAGGTTGGAATCTATTAAAGGATAATGTTTTATTAGGCCAGCAAAAGAAATGTATTCGCAGCCGCTCTTACTTCTGCAATACCATGTATGCATGAAAGTGCACTTAGGCTGAACATGGATTAAAACATTTCAAATTGGTTATTATCTGTAGAGGAACAAAGTAGATATCAGGCAGGTGGTTCAGTCATAACTGTACACATGACGTCTTACAATAAAAATGTTTGACTGAAATTAGTTTTGGGGAAAAAAACATAGATGAAATTTAATTTTGTTCTTCTAAATGATATGTCGGGTTATGAGGTATCTGTGGTTCTAATTATAGTTTAGTAGAGTCCCTGGGACTTCAAGTTACAGAAGAAACAAATTACAGTACTTAAATACTGCCCCCTGTGTACAAGAATATAACTACTGTAATACTGCTCCTATATACAAGAATATAACTACTATAATACTGCTCCTATATACAAGAATAAAACTACCATAATACTGCCCCCTGTGTACAAGAATATAACTACTATAATACAGCTCCTATATACAAGAATATAACTACTATAATACAGCTCCTATATACAAGAATATAACTACTGTAATACTGCTCCTATTTACAAGAATATAACTACTATAATACTGCTCCCATATACAAGAATATAACTACTATAATACTGCTCCCATATACAAGAATATAACTACTATAATACTGCTCCCTGTGTACAAGAATATAACTACTATAATACTGCTCCTATATACAAGAATATAACTACTATAATACTGCTCCCTGTGTACAAGAATATAACTACTATAATACTGCCCCCATATACAGGAATCTAACTACTATTATACTGCTCCTATATACAGGAATAAAATGACTATAATACTATCCCCTATATCCTTATGGATAGGATGTCTTATTTCCATATAAACAAGTATGTACAGGACAAAGCAAGTAGGAATTTTCCAATCTGGCAGGAGATGTAAGTCCTTCCTGTAGGTATTTGGGCTTCGGTTGTTCTGTTCTTGTCATCAGTGTTTCCAGCCCCAGTCACTTAGCTGTAGGTAAAGAGCAAAACCAATTTCACTTCATACATTTCTTATTTATTTTGCAGCCTCTGTCTTGCCTTAGTCCTGAAGAACCTCTCCAGAAGTTGTGTGATTTGCGGAAGTCCGCAGCTCATCACGAACATATTGTGCAGTATTTTACAGGCACATTTTATATTTCCACTTTCTAATATGTTTTCTTCAATGTTTCAGCGCGGCAGCTCCACCGCCCAGAATAAAAATGTTTTCCCTCTTCTTAACCCGCAGGAAGGTCAGCCCGCCGATTCCGACTTCATCTCTTTAATCAAGCACAACAATGTTAGGCTGATTGCTACTAGACGCTATTGCTTAGTAACCTGTGTTCCTGCATATAAGATTACCTTCATCTCCATTGTTTCCGGCAGATACAAGACCCTCCACATTCTATGTTCAAGTACATTGAAATAACAGTTTTGTGATGTTTTTTGCCCTCATTTCACCCCGTTATGCACACAGCTATTATTAGCCCAAAACTAATACCCTTGGGTCCATTTAGCTTTAGGGATTCTTCCTAAACCGCAAGATTTTGTATGTCTGCTTGCAATTCTATAAACTGACCCACCGGGAAGCAGATCTTTGTTAGGTTTAAAATGGGTGCTGCACTAAAAAAATATTTGTATTTAAATAAAATCATTACCCTAAGATATATAACTTACTAATATAGCGGTGTCACTAACAGTACTGGCCAGTAGCGGATTATAATAGGTCCTTTTCGGGCAGTAGCCCGGGGCCCTGAGCTCCTGGGGGCCCATGGCCACCCAAAAAGACTTAAATTTTTAGTGGTGTATTGTCCCTGGCTACAGTTCTGCCATGAATTGCAAAAATCGCTGCTTTTTACCACAGTTTTGCACAAATCAGGGCATCATGAGATTATCTTTCCTGTACTATGAACACTACGCTAGTGTTGCCATAGTTACAGTAGATTTGGGGGGCCCAGGCTTGGTCAACAGCCCGGGGCCTATGGTGAAGTTAATCCGCCCCTTCTGCTGGCTTTAGCGTGGTTTTGCACAACTCACAACTGACAGGAAGTTGAAATAGAAGAACTACAAAATGTGTATTGTCTCCAGCTTCCTGACTCCTCCCTCTCTCCATAAACAATGCATCATCCTCTGATGTCTCAGTGGGCATGGCTGAATTTTGTCTTTGAACTCTAGCCCCACCCTCTGAGTGATGTCATCATCTCTGACCATATTTTTATTGGTTTATTGGGGTATTTACAAAAATTGAATATGCAACGTTTTTAATTTGCAAGTGTAGGGGCTTGCACTCTAGCCAGTCTGCAGCTGGCTTCTAGATATTCTAGTATGACTATCAGTGTGTGATTCTACCGCCATATATAATGATATATGACTGACAGTAACTGAAGCAGCCATACCCATGCGTTTTAAATGCAAACAGCAGAACAATATTCTAAGTGCCAGATGATATGGACGCCTTTACACTGACAGTTTTCTGTTCCTACGCTTCCTAAATTTAAAATTTAAAAAGGGTGTATTAAAATGTCATATAACTTAGCTATTGTAGAGTCTGTTCAACTCTTACACATAGCTGGCTGTGCTGCTACTTCTGGCAGAGATCCACACTGCTCCTGGCTAGGTTGGATCTTTTCACCTTCCTTTACCCTTCTTTCAATGTTGGAGCAGCAAGAAGGTGAAGGAGTTTGGAAATGACAAATCAGAGAAGAGAGAGGTGATATGTTGTCGTCAGAATCTCAGGAGGGCAGGCTCAGATTTTTGACTTCTAACTACAAAAATTATAACTTGGCCTAGGAGTAAGTTTCTATTCACGTTTGTCTGGGGATCCAGGGTCAGTCTAGTTCTTCTTTGTACTGTTTTGGTGCTAAGCTCTTCAAACTCTTAGATGTTATAAAAGTTCACACTTTTTATGGACGCTTCGGTATTTGCTTTCGGTAGATCTTTTTGAAATGATACCTTCAACATCAAATTGAAAACAAGAGACATCCAACCTGTCTGGTTTACATTTTCAGGGTGTTCACCTTCTTAGACTGCTGAAGGTCTATGGACGCTGTCACCGCAGTGAATTATATAGTGACAGTCCCAGTGCTTCCTCAAGCATGGAAGAAGAGAGCCGTCTAGAGATGACAAGTGACATTGAAAGTAAAAAATAAAGTCTGTGTTACTTTTGTGTTTTTGAGCCATCTAAACACATCCAACCCTCTTGAGAGGAACACTAAAAGGTTTTAGAAGTTTGACGCTCCCTACCGCTGTGCCTTAAATTACTTTGAGTAAAGTTCAACCAACATTTCAGCTCGATACATTAAAAAGGAAATTTTTATTAAATGTCAGACTTCCTTCGAATTCTTTTTGGATGTCATATGTCGATCTTGAATGTGCAACTTGGGTTGAGGGAACCTGGTTTGACTCCTTTGTCGTACAAAATTGTGTGTATTCCCCAAACTGAACTTCATAGAGAACATCTCCACCACTTCCCATATGATGGGTCACGACTGATGGTGCAGGATAAATCCTGAATCAGTTTTTTTTCTGCTCCATACAAACTCCTCCCATATTGGAAGTCTGGGGGGTTAAAGTCCATAAACTAAAACAGTACCGTGTACTCTCCGCTGGGCTGTCTTCACCATGATGTTCTCAACAGGTAGAGTGCCCAGATTCATGAATGGCGCAGTGGTGAACACCCACTTTATCAATGCAGTCTATGGGCTTATAAAGGGATGGTTGTAAAGGAGGGATGACAATGACTATAGGTCACCTTGTGTTTAAACTCTTAAATGAATTTATAGTAGGAAAAAACAACCTGTGTGACGGTATTAGCAACTGTCTGAGGAGCATAACTGAATGGCAAACTATCGCTCTGTGGAATAGAAAGAACGATCAGCCGATGATCGTGTCATCAGCTGATCGTTCATTTAGGTTCAAACCTAAAATCATCGGTCGCCACCCGTGCATTGCTACGTGGAATAGCAGTGCGCGGAGGGCGACCGACGATTTCAAAACATCATACATTACCGGTCCAGGCACAGGTCTTCTCCCGATCCTGTGTTGCAGCAGCTTCGGAGCGCCTTGTCTGAGCTGACAGACCACTCAGCCAATCACTGTCCGGAACCGCCGTGGCCAGTGATTGGCTAAACGGTCTGTCAGTTCAGACAGGGCGCTCCGAAGCTGCTGCGGCGTGGGACCGAAGAAGAAGACGTGTGCCTGGAGAGGTAATGTATAAAACAAGGGCTGCAAGGACATCGGTAATGATGTCCATGCAGCCCTCGCTAACGATTGTCGGGCCTTGGAATAGGCCCAGTAAACGAGCACCGATCTAGCAGATCGGCGCGCGTTTACAACGTTGATCGGGCCCTGCTTGGCCCATGGAATAGGACCCTTAAGTTGAAAACAAACCATCTCTGAACTGGATTGCAAACAATCTCTGAATTGGATAACAAACAGTCTCTGAATTTGATGGAAAAGAGTCTCTGAACTGGATAACAAACAGTTTCTTAACTTAATGGCAAACATTCTTTGAACTGGACTGCAAACAGTCTCTAATATTGATGGAAAACTGTCTCTGAGCTGGACTGTAAACAGTCTCTGAACTTGATGTCAAACATTCTTGGAACTGGATGGCACAGTCTCTTTGTTTTACACATGGTGCTCACAAATTATGTGCATCAGACCCATCCCATCCAACTCCAACACAGCAGCTCCATCGTGTGGCACTATATATCTGGAGCAGCCTGTTTACTCTGGACCTTCTCTTCTTTGGGGCATCACCATAATCAATGGCAACAGGAACAATTCCAAAACCTGGCTCCTCCTCACTCTTCTAAACTGGTCGATACCTTGTTTGACCGAGGATCTTTGCGAAATTATCTGTGCCACCTTCTTAGCTGACCACAGAGTTGAGACAACCACCGCACTGAATAGGCTTTAAACCTTAGGGCCCTATTACACGGGACAATTATTGTTTGAAAAATCACTAGATCGATTGGATCTGAACGATAATTGTTTAGTGTAATAGCGGACAATGATTTCTCGTTGGTCGTTTCATAGAATTTGGATCTATTATCGTTGATCGTTTGCATAAAATAAGACGTTGTTCGGTCGCTCGTACGACAAACGCAATAGCGACAACAAGACGACCGCAAGAACGATCATAAGTAACGATCATCTTTCCGTGTAATTGGGTGAACGATTACAGGTCGTTCGCCATAGTGGTAGTTTGAGATCGTTTATCGTTAATCTCGAAAAATCGCTTCGTCTAATAGTAGTCTCCTTAAAGTACTGATTGGCAGAGACCACCCAGTTGACACACTAGGGTAAAACACCTGTACTAATTGCCCGATAGCTATTGAAGGGGTTGGTCTGGACAGAAAAAAAGGAAGATTTGGATGCAGTATTTATCCAGACAACATTATTATATAGTCCATTAGAGACGTGACAGGAAAACGCATTCACGGAGGTGACTCATAAAAGTGATTTGCGTTGCATTTTCAAGTGTCCGCCATATTTTTTGCAGCCCATAATTAGTTACATTAAAGCTTTTACAATGTACAAGTCATTACCCAGGAAGACCTGATAGTAGTAAACCATCTATTGTTATTTTTCCCTCTCTTAGTAAAATTACACTTTATTAGCATACTGTTTTGAGCAAGGAATATAATAAAAAATGAATATACCTCCCCAGAATGCTGGAGATGCAAGATTTTTAACATCCGTAATATACGTCTCTTCGGAGAATGAACTGTGTATACTAAAAGTAATTTATAAACCCTTAAGAGGAAAGTGGGAGAAAATCTATCTCCTTTTCTTCTAGCTAGAATGGGCCCGAGCCAACCCCCCCAAAAGAGATTCATCTATTCTGAAAAGGATTTTTTTAAATTTTTTATTTTTTTTGCAGAATATAATAATCCCCAATAACCTGATTTATATAGAAACCTATAATTCAAATGGAGAATTCTGTTAGCATCATAAAACATAAATGTGATACAAGCACTTACAGAAGCAGAATCTAGAAATTTAATTACGTCCTTCGTATTTCATAGGGAACATGTGTAATTATTTATAATGCTGCTAAATGATATTCATGACTTTAATATTAAAACAGTGTCTGCCGCGAAACAATTGTACATTTTATATAGGTTTCTGTTTTTTTCTTTCGCTATTTGTTGTTATTTTTGCTTTTTTTATTTTGTTCATGGCTTTGTAACCTACTGTACAAGATGTATATTTTGAAGCTGATGGTCCTGAATATAGCCTAAACACATGCAAACCAGCAGCTTCTGAATACAGCCTAAACACACCTACATACACGCTCACACACAAACACGTACATACTCACGGATACCTTGCCTCCTTTCAGATTCGCCTCCTCACTTGATAAACTTGCACTTATCCTAAGAGGCTGCACAGGGGTCAGGGCCTCACATAAGAAGATCCCTGTAGTCAGGCATTGGAGGGCACCAGCAGATCTGCAGAGGGAACTTTCTGTTTATAATCTGTTGTGTGGCCTCTGCAGGCTGCCCTGCGGAAGGTCCTCCTCCCCCCCACCAGAACTGACAGCCAGAGAAAGCTCCAGGACAGTAGCAGACAGCACAGCACACAGTGTAAGTGACTGCATTTTCCAGTCAAGCAGCGGGGACCTGCTATCACTGGGCCCCAGGAGTAGTTCCCTTCGTGAGTGGGCCCTGTTGCCCCTCCATACAAGCCCCATCCCCAACTCCCTGCTCACTAAGGTCCTGTCAGCTCTGCCCAACTCTCCGGAGACATAGAGTTACCGGAGAACTGGTGCAAAGATATTGCGAGTCTGCAGACAGGGGTGTACCTACCATCATAGCAGCTGCTTGGGGCCTGCCGCATCAGGGGGCCCTGTGGCAATACACTGGCTCCCCCAAACTATCATCACCGATCGGGCCTCCCTTAAACTGCAAGCACTCCTGACGAGCACTTGCAGTAAAATGTTAAAAGTTATAACTACACTAACTACGCATTTGTGGTCAGTCATGGTGGGAGGTGGCTAATCAAAAGTTTGCTATGGGGTCCAGCCATTTTTAGTTACAACCCTGTTAGCATCACAACTGTACAGTCCACAGCAAGGGCCCAGGATCCTTCGGTAGCCCGCTCCAATACTGCTCCTGCCATGCTCTACCCTCTGGGTTCTCTATATAATCCGTTTGAAAAATAAGGCTTGGGTCATTGAGTGTTGGGTCATGGCCTCCATCTTCTATACCCCAGCAGGTGGGACTAGAAGTGATGGGAGGGTAAATGAATACATGATACTGTATTTTCCGGTTTGTATCCATGAGACTGGACATCGATAAGAGAGCAGAGCTCATTTACACAATGAAAACCTTGAAGTGGAATAAGAATAGAAGACTATTTTTGGACTTTTTTATCCTTAAATTTGCCTTGATTGTTCTTAAAATCTGTTGCCACCAGAGTCTCCCACTACGCGGCCCGGTCCCTGCTGCTAATTTTACGTCTGTCTCTTCTCGTTTTAATACTTGCAAAAATGTAAATCCGAATCCCCGAAAACATTATTGAAGAACGTCGTGAATTAATCATTAAGGAGAAGGAGATAAATCAAGAGTCTGCTACTCGAACACAAGTTGAGACGCCTCTTTCATGTGGTATCTCTGATAAACGCCATTGATCAGGTTACGCTGAACTTCTTTTGAGGTGAAAATTCTAAAGAAGGTTCAATAGGCCTGAACGCGTGGCATTCACTAGGGATAGAATAAATCAATCTGCACCGCCAAAGCTTATTCTCAGCTCCCCCTAGATTATATGAATCCTTTCAGAAACCTAGCCAACTGCAAGTCTCCATTCTATAGTGGTCAGAAGAATGGGAACCAGCGGACTCTTACCTTCATACTCCTTGCTGAATATAATGGAACTCATCCTTTTCATTTGATCTTATTATTTTAACATATTTCTGCTTTGCCTGCGGGCGTGTAAGTGCTGCTGTGTACCCGCTAACCTCAAGGTAAAAGCATTGCTGATGCTAAACTCCAGTATAGGGTAATTGTATACAGGCACTGCCTTGTTACCTACATTGGAGTACAATTCAAATAAAACATTTTAGAACAGAAGGCTGAAATCTATGACTCCCCAGCTACTACTCCAAGAAGAGAGCCACATAAGACTACTCTATAATGGAAGCTTTTTTTTTTTTTTTTTTAATGCAAAAAAGTGGATGATTTTTCTTTATTAAAAAGCTTTAAATTTTTTATATATATATATATATATATATATATATATATATATATATATATATATATATTTATTTATATATATATATATATATATATATATATATATATATTTATATATATTTATATATATTTATTTTATTTATATATATATATATATATATATATATATATATATATATATTTATGTAGTAATCCTGGGGGACTTACATGAGCAAGCAATTCCATGATTGCTTATAGAGATCAATGCAGTACTGTTCATATGTACTTCATTGATCACTGTTATTCTCAATTAGTTGTTAGTCTGCTGTAGCAATCTTCAAGTCAGGGACAGTGGCGGAAAACAGAAGAGAACAAAGGCTGGGAGTATGGCAAGAAGCCACACTGGCCCCCATGGATGGCATTTAGAAACCATTTAAATTCTGCTGTCATTTAAATGGTTGATTAGCTGGCACGGAGGATACAGTAGTTCTGTGCTGGTTACGATTACAGCCAGGATCGGCACGGAGCAGAGAGGGCTCAAGTCGTGAACCCTCATTGTGTCTCCTTAGGAACTCAGTGACATAGCAGGTACTTCATGGATCTTTAAGAGCACCCCTGACTTTGACAACCATTTTGAACGCTATGGATGAATATCTTTGGTCAATCACCCAATTGCAAAGAACACCCAAAGAACACCCAGACTTCTGTCCCCTCCCGCCCCTCCGCTACCTTCATGTCTATTAGTCTTGAGTATTTTGTCCCCATAGGCACCACCCTGGCCTGCTGGGACCAATCTTGACAAAGTAGAAGCAGCTACATGAAATCCCAACCCCTTGAGGACGACAATACAACTTTTAGTAGCCCGGCATTTGTCTCCTGTGCCGAATATCATGGATGGATAGTTGGCTGTTGCATGACAGCAGGACCCCTTCTCAGAAACCTCAGATGCCTATAGTTTAACTCATTAGAAGCTGTGGTCAAATTGTGATTTGAGCATTTAGGTGGTTTCTGGGCATCTGTTACCCCATTGGTGACCCCATCCACTTGTTTGTAGTGGCTCTAATCGTGAGGCCAAAAAGACCCGATTACGCCGTATTACATACTTTAAGTCATTCCCCTAGATATTAATAGGAATTGCGTAAATCGTAAGTTAGAGGGAAGAGGCAACAATATTGCTATAGAAATACTGTTCTTTTAAATTGCAGTCATATGCAAGTACAAAATCGGCCATGTTTAGTAATAGTCATAGCAATATTAGTAGAGATATTGCTTGGTTTTCCCAACGCCCAATTATATATAGGTGTATAGTTACATATATATAATAATAACTGTTATTATCATAAATGCAAAGAGAGCATTGATTGCCTCTCCGGCTCGGTATGGGATCGGCTATATGAACAGTAATAGCAGCGTCTTGTGCTGACAATGACAGATTTCCTTTGTGTTGAACCATTATCAGAGTGATCATATCTGAGAAGAAAGCAAAGTTATTCAGAACAAAAGGATAAAAAAATGTCATCATTTTCTTCATCTACTTCAGGAAAATATCATTTTTGCCAATCATGGGCTGCTAGAACAAGTGGTCACACTTTATAATGAAAACTATGCCAGTTAAAAAGTTTTGATGGTTGGGCTCTCCTTAGCCCTTCCGATTGATATAGCTGGGAGAAGCGCACGGCTGTGCTCTTCGATGGGATCCGATATAACTGAGGAGTGAAGCGAACAGCCATAAGCTTCTTGCTACTATATCTATTGAAGGTCTCTCTACTGAGACCCCGGCTAATCACAACTTTTGACATGTCAAAGTGACAGTTACATTTTAAGAACTAAATTTTAGAGGATAAAGACTTGCACACATACATATGGTATTAATAGAACTAATAAAGCCTTAATGTTGTCTAAACCCACCAATTTTGGTGACTGACTGACCCTCTAAAGCAGGGATGGTGAACCATCGGCCCTCCATCTGTTGCAAAACTACAATTTCCATCATGCCTGGACAGCCAAAGCCAAAGGCTTTGGCTGTCCAGGCATGATGGGAATTGTAGTTGTGCAATAGCTGAAGGGCCGAAGATCCCCCATCCCTGCTCTAAAGCATACGAGTCAAACATCCCTTTAAAACTATAATTTTTAATAATGCCTGGATGCATGATGGGAAATGTAGTTTTTACAACAGCAGGAGGGCTTCTGGTTTGACACCACCATGGGGTCCTCTAAACTAAAGTTACTGAAGAGAAGGTTCGGGCAGGATGAATTTAAATGTTTTAATGCTTTTGTTGGCAGAGAGCTGAAACTCCAACAGAGCTGTCTGACACCAGCATACACCTCTTTTTTTCCACTGAAAACACATGAAAGTTCAACCTTGACTAAAAAGATCATATGCAGTGCCCGAGAATCCATGTGCCACTGCTGTGTGTGTGCTCAAGTATGTAGGTCGGCGCTGAACGTATGCTTTTGCTGGGTTATTAGATAGACAAGGTAGTACTGTTTTTTGTCCACAAGATGGCTTTAACTGTTTTCTGTGGTGGCGCAGTAGGAAATTCCTGCTAATTCCGAGAACAAAGGGCAAACCCTAAAAGAATGAATGGGGCACTTGTCATGCATGCACACTGGCGCTCCGCATGCATGACAAGTGCCCCATTCATTCTTTACAATGCTTACAAACTTGCCTAACTCAACGCTTTGCAATGTACAATGAAACTCTGTTTGGGGGTACACTTTTCCTGCATTTTTCTGGTCACAGCTCTGCTATTCTTTGCTGTTGCCCATACTATATACTGCAGTCCATACATATTGTACCTATCAGCAGTGCAGGAGCTGCCGTGCTATTCCTTCTGCTGCCCATAGTCAGCAGTATGGGCATCAGTACAGAACAGCCCCATAAAGTATTCAGTTATATTGTTTAAAATTGCTTAGAATTTTCTAAAATTATAAACAAAAATACTAAAGATGATGGTTATGCTTGTCATTAAATTTCTTCCCAAGGGTATATTCACACTACGGAATTTCAAGCGGAGTTCGTGCCGCAGACTCCACTTGAAATTCTTGCAGTTCCATTGATTTAATAGGATTCATCAAGCAGTCCGCCATCTGCCCAATGAATTGCCAATTTTTTTGGGCGGATGGAGGATTGAGCTTGAGAAATCCCATGGAATTAATGGGACAGCAAGAAATTCCACGGTGCGAACTCCACTTGGAATTCCTTGCCTGTTCGGTAGTGTGAACATACCCTAAGGCTTTGCATGTATGTACTTTCATACAGTCAAGAAGCACACGGCATACCCCAATGCGGCTCACCACATGTGACAGTGGTTTTGTGACAAGTATAGGGAAAGCACTGGAAAATCATGTATTTCACCTGCATGTCAGCCGCGGTAAATCACATGTAATGTGAACCCAGCCTTAGCATCGGAAATTTCACCTCTTTAAAAAAAAAAAAAAAAAAGAAAACCTTATCGTTTTTCCTAACAAGAAGGATGTGAAGACACATCAGCGCAATCTTACAAATGAAGGCACAAGATAGAGGGCATATCATCCAAACATGTGATAGAACAGAAGGCAATGAGGGAATTGGAGGGTTGAGTGGCTTTGCAGAAGACGTATTCAATTTACCGAGTCCGTGTTTGAAATTGAATATTGAAGGCCGCGTACATTGGAAGCTGTCAATGAATGTTCCCTCGCGGGATCGGCTTCAGTATGCGGCCTCATATCCGCCATATACTTTCTAAAGTTCAAGGGCTTTTAGTAAGAATGTGTTTGATTTGATGTAACCTATGCAAATAAGCTACGAGAAGAAAGGAAGCGAGAGTGCTCCATCCCTGAGGTTATGGAGGAAGAACGCCATCTCGATATTCTGCGGCTGTAGGAAGCGGAGTTTAGTGAAAAGCTCAGTGAGCGTCATGATTATATGGTTCCCAGCTTTTAAAAACCACACAATCCAAATGTGCCCATTTTCGGCCCCAGCCTTTTATGTGGACTTTAAAGCCGCTTATATAATGTCTATCATATTACCAATTGATATAATAACTGCCTTCTGTCTTTGCTGCTTTTTTTTTTTTTTTTTTTTCACTTCAAAAACGTGTCGAAAGCGGAGAAATTCACTAAGAAATACACAACCCCAGGCAGTCACGTAAAAGAAAGTATCTCGCCGAGAATTGTTGGAATAAGCAACTTTTGTTTCTTTGTATCTGGTTGCAAGATAAAGACATCAAACGGTGAGCGGGGTCTCTAATGTACTGAGAGCAAAGCTCAACTCCACCATTTACTTCAACATTATCAGCTTATTAGAGGATTTTAGCGATTGTGCTGTCTATCTGGAATCGTGTAATGGATACAGTACGGTGGATGAGTTTAACAGGACTCTCTGCAGACCTACATTGACCATATAGAATCAACAATAACTCAAAAAATCAGCCCTTCTTTAAAGACAGCCACTGCTGGTCGGAGCCCAAGGTCTTTGGCTATACACTATCATTTATACTGTTCTCCAATGGAGCAGAGGAGGGGGCCAGACCTGTATGTGACTGCAACGTCTGCATTCCCTTATTATAGTTATTACCCCAGAACCTTATTAGTTACTTCCCTCACCTTGGGAGGCACATCCCTACTGGCGGCCACATCTCTCATATTTATTACCACGGAACCTTATTGGTTACTTCCCTCACCTTGGAGGGTGCATCCCTACTGGCGGCCACATCTCTCATTTCCTTATCATACTTATTACCCTGGAAGCTTATTGGTTGCTTCCCTCACCTTGGAGGGTGCATCCCTACTGGTGGCCACATCTCTCATTCCTTTATCATAGTTATTACCCCAGAACCTTATCAGTTACTTCCCTAACCTTGGAGGGTGCATCCCTACTGGCGGCAACATCTCTCATTTCCTTATCATACTTATTATCCCGGAACCTTATTGGTTACTTCCCTCACCTTGGAGGGTGCATCCCTACTGGCGGCAACATCTCTCATTCCCTTATCATACTTATTACCACGGAACCTTATTGGTTACTTCCCTCACCTTGGAGGGTGCATCCCTACTGGCGGCAACATCTCTCATTTCCTTATCATACTTATTATCCCGGAACCTTATTAGTTACTTCCCTCACCTTGGAGGGTGCATCCCTACTGGCGGCAACATCTCTCATTTCCTTATCATACTTATTATCCCGGAACCTTATTGGTTACTTCCCTCACCTTGGAGGGTGCATCCCTACTGGCAGCCACATCTCTCATTCCTTTATCATAGTTATTACCCCGGAACCTTATTAGTTACTTCCCTCACCTTGGAGGGTGCATCCCTACTGGCGGCCACATCTCTCATTTCCTTATCATACTTATTACCCTGGAAGCTTAATGGTTGCTTCCCTCACCTTGGAGGGTGCATCCCTACTGGTGGCCACATCTCTCATTCCTTTATCATAGTTATTACCCCAGAACCTTATCAGTTACTTCCCTAACCTTGGAGGGTGCACCCCTACTGGCGGCCACATCTTTTAAGGCAGCTGTTGACCGTGTCAAGTTAAGTCAAGGCAGTCTCACTCTATGACTTTCATTGTTGACTTTTCTTCGGTTATCCATCTCTTAATGATGATGTCATGGAGCATAAAGGGATACCACCATGTCCTCCTCTCTTGTTTCTTATAATTGATCTGTCAGACAAAAAACAAAATGATAACTCTCTCTTTCTATGTTTCTATGACTCTTAGCTAATGTCTGTTTACTAGAGATGATCGAACATTGGAAAATCTTAGGTTCTATCGAACTCGAATCTTGCTGAACCTTCAGCATTTGATGCCCGATGCCTTCCCGGTCTGTAGAGAAGGAGGAGACAGCACGGGTACCGCCTGGTATTCCGGAATTCAGTCTAGGTAATAGGCTGTGTCCTCCTTCCCCACGGACCGGGAAGGCATTGGTATTCGATCATCTCTACTGTTTACAAAGTTATAAATGCATGTTTTCCTTCTAAGTCTGAGATGTGGAGGCCATGCTAAGCTACAGGTCTTTGGCTTCCAGCACTGAGTCTTGTACATGACTTATGAAGAGCAGGATAAAGTTAGCAGGGAGGAGGCATGCATGCTGCAGCTCAGCCCCGACTCCACAACTCTCAGCTTGGAAGAAATAAATACTTTTAAAGTTAAACTAAAAGTCAGAGACTATTCTGGGAATTTTGACTGGGGAGACAGATCAGGAATGTCTATACCTTCTTGTAAGGATTAAGGGTTAAGAATAGAGGAATTCCTTAGATTTTGCACTCTAGTCTAGCAAGCACCATACTAATTACAGTTTAAAGGGTCCACTTCTCAGGTGAGATTGTAAAAAGGAATATTACTGTAACATCTGTGTCCGTTCGGTCTGGAGCACCATTCTTTGCCCGTAAAAAGGATTTTGCACATTATATGCTTTCTCAGCTTGGTCTAAACACTGCTCTATTTCCCTTTTTGCAGCGGATTGGATTACACCACACTAGGCTGTTTCTCCTGCTGACTTTGTTCTGGGCTGCAGTTGGTTGAGTTAGTTGTGATTGATAGCTTTTTCACCACTTTTTTTCCTTCCTTACCAGTCTGTGATCTGTGGTGTCTGGATGTCAGAGGGCTTGTCCAATCACGCCCTGGACCGGAACTCTGGCGTCATATAAGATTTCTTCTGGCCCTCTGCTCATTGCTTGCTATAAGTCTAATTTGGATTTGGCAGGCGTTTACCTTTATTGCTTTTTTGGATCTTCTGACCTCTGCCTTACCCTTCCCCGACTTCCCATTTCTGTGCTGATTTGGTACTGTGTTTGACCACTAGTTTTTCTCACCAATTTCTGTTCCACCATTCTTCAGTATTTGTCATGTCTCGTCTCAGGGTGCACTTTGGCGTAGGAAGGGAACATCGACCAGTCACTGACCACCTAGGGTCGGGTGGGCAAAAAGGTAAACAAGCTGTTGGGGGGGGGGGGGGTTAGCACTAGGGCTCACTGTAGTGTCTTCCAGACCTATTCACCCTGGTCATATGTTCCTAACAATTACATAAAACCAATTCCTATGAATGAGCAACTATGTAATGCCAAATCCACCAGAGCAGAAGCCACCATCGGATTTCACATACATAAATATTTTTGGTAAAATTAAAGTCCAATACTTCCAGCCCAAACAATAAAAAACTGATATGGCTCCTAGAAGGTGAGGAGGAAAAATATGAAAATGCAATATTAAGAGGTTAAAGGGTCTCGATTACAGTATATATGGATTTTTGCGTTTGCTTGTTTCTCTTTACAGATGGGTATCCGGGGTTCGGTACGCACAGCCATGTTTACCGCATGATGACATCGTATATTATACTGCTCAATAACGTTATCTTCCTGCTGCATTACACAAATCCAAGGACTGATTCACCATCAAGCCTAGCAGACCTTTACCGACATTGCAGGTATACCATCTGCAGAGACAAATGTCCACACATCTCTGATTCGCTTTGGCAGCTGATGGTCCGATGGCTCTCACCAATTATGGGGTAAATAGCTCTGATGGCTTCCATATAGCATTAATATTAGGCACTGATGGTTCTATACCTACAGCTTTACATCTGAAACCCTCACAGGAAAAATAATATGCCTGCTTCCTAATAGCAAACACAGGCAAATGGATCTGCTCCATTCCCGTCATTCCCGTCTGATTGCTTCAAACAAGAGAAAGCAATAACAGACTTGCGGTTATAACCCCTTAAAGGGGTTATCCAGGATTAGAAAAACATAGCCACTTTCTTGTAAAAACATTGCCACCCTTGTCCTCAGGTTGTGTGTGGTATTACAACTCAGCTCCATTCACTTTAATGGAACTGGACTGCAACACCACACACAAGTTAGCACTGTAGTCATGACAACCTTATAACCGGTTGAGCTACAGTATATTCCACCGACCAACCACCATAAAAGTGACGTCACCCGTAACAGCTCAACAGGTGACCAGTCGAGTACACACCACAAAAGCATCCGTGTTTTTCTCATTCTTTATTATCCCTTTAAGGCTGGGTTCACACTTGATATTTTTCATCCATTTTTTTTTTCTTCTGTTTTTACAAAAAACGGATAAAAAAGTGATTGGAAAAATGAATACATCGGTGTGCTTCTGTTCTGATCCATTTTTCCATTGACATTATAAAAAAAGGATCAAAATACATCTTTTTTTTAATGTACACAAAAATGTGGTCAACCACATTTTTATGTATGTGGGGAAAAAAAAAGGATGCGTTTTAATCCGTTTTTTTTTTTATAATGGATCAATGTTAAAAAGGATCAAAACCCATCTGTTTTTTTTTAATAGACACAAAAACATGGCCGACCTTATTATTGTGTACATTAAAAAAAGGATGCGTTTTGATCCCTTTTTTTTTTTTTTAATAAGGAAAGTCAATGGAAAAATGGATCAAAACGGGTGCACACAAATACGTCTGTTTTTCCATCCGTTTTTTTTTTTTTGGTGCAAAAAACATATGAAAAAAACGTAATGTGAACCCAGCCTTAATGAAAAACATGGATGCACACAAATGAAGTGTGAACCAAGCCTTAGGACACTGAAAATTAAATTTTTTTGCCACTTTGTCCAGCTGCATTCATGAGTGGGAGACACCTTAGACAATGTGGACAACCCCTTTAAGCTTTAAACTGGGCAATCTCTCCCACACAAACCGTTTCATCCCTTATCCACTCTATCAGCTCATGTTTTTTTCATCAGCGTCAGCATTATGACATAACCCAGCATGTAGGAGTGCTAGACTCCCCACTAATTGTAAGGAAATCACAGTCTATAGAAGCCGATGCCACCCCCCTCTTCATCAGCCTCGCTTCTCCATCCTTCTCCGCGGCCATTAGCATATCATGCACTTCAGCCAAGTTATTTGCATCTCACAAAACACTCAGGGATCCCAAGTTCTTCACTTTACATCTTTACTCATCCCATCTACTTACAGACTGGGAGATAAATCCACCAGTGGTGCTGAGCCCATCCGCTCTATAGTACATGAGTTATTAATTGTGTTTGCAGAGAAAACAAAGCTTGTTACATAGGAAGCTAATGCATCTCATTGGGATTCTCGTATTAGGCTGTAGTGACAAGTGACATATCCCACCAATATAATCACCATATAGTACACATGGGAAATTACGGGTGGCAATAAGTCCAATGCTGACGGCACGCAAAATGAGTCATTCCCATGTGACGTGCTGGGGTTACGTAGGGACACATGCTTTTACCTGTATGACATGTCTATATACTAGAGAGGAGAATAGCTTAAGTGATAATCTTGTTTAGGCTACGACTGACATGTCATAGAAACAAGTCAGAATAGGGGAAGTATACGGTATATATGCTGGACCTGCAACCGAGTGACAGGTTAAATGGACCCCCAGGCTTCTACAAAGGTCTAAGCTGCCTTGGCTTTTAGTGCGTTACAGACCCATTAGTCCCTATGACAGCTTTATCAATTTATGCCTGGAGATCGAAAAATGGCACATTGACCATCCAGATTACCGCTAATCACTGGTAGTAATAGCGGGCCACTAAAGAGTAGTCTGAATTTCTACCTAGCGTTAGCGTGAATGTCTTATTACTGTGTCGATTTTCCCATTACACTGCAGTTTCTATGAAATTATGTGTCATCATAGAGCTACAGCCCATGTAAAAAAAAGAATCAATTCCAGTTGAAAGTTTCCTTTTGCATGTCTACAACTCTTACAATAAAGAATCCTTTTACCAGGTTTCATAAGGGTATATGAGATCTCTTACAAAGAATCTTTCAGTTGGGTTTTAGAAAGTTTATCAGTATGTCAAAAGCTCTAACAGTAAAGAATCCTTTTATTAGGTTTTTTATAAAAGCAACTAATATGTGTAAAGCTCTTAGAGTAAAGAAAAGTTCAATTCAGATTTTATAAACTGTATTAGATGATAGGTCAATGCAGTAAATTACTCTTAAATTAGGTTTTTATAAATAAAAATATGTCTTTAGCTCTAACAGTAAAGAATCCTTTGATTAGGTTTCATAAAAGCAAGTGATATGTGTAAAGCTCTTACAGTAAAGAACAATTCAATTCAGATTTTTTAAACTGTATGAGATGATAGGGTTATGCAGCAAATTACTCTTTAATTAGGTTTTATGAAGACATATGTCTACAGCTCTAACAGTAAAGAATGTTGTGGCTAGGTTTTATATAAAAAATAATGAGTAAAGATTTTACAGTAAAGAGTTGTTTATTCCAGGATTCATAAAATGTGTATAAGATAATATGTCTATAGCTCTAACAGTAAAGAGTCTCTTAATTGGGCTTCATGAAAGTAATGCCTGTAGCTTTTACAGTAAAAAAAATCATTTTATGGAAGCTTTATGGAAGTTTAAGATGATATGTCTATAGCTCTTACAGTGAAGAATCCTTTAGTTAAATTTTATGAAAATATGTGATGATAGTTCTAAGGCTCATACAGTGATTATTTTAAAAGGGTTGTTCCCATCTTATTAAGTAATGACATGTTGCTTTAAGATCAGTGGGGCACAATCACATAGACACAGAGTAACACCATTTTAACCATGTTCATTAAAGTACTCTTACAGCAAAGAATCCTTTAACCAAATTTCATGAAGTTTGCATGATGCTTTCAAGAATTAAAAAAAAAAGTTTTCTATTTTTGGAAGATGCCTGCTGCTTGTACAGTAAATAACCCTTTATTTTCATTTACATAAACACTATGGGTCTACAACTAGTACTGTATTGATTACTTTTCACTCTTTTAGCCTTTTAACCCTTTCCATTTTTTGTGAAGATAACAACTATAGGTCTACTGCCTGTACAGTAAAGAGTACTTTTAACTTTCTGTGGATATATATATATATATATATATATATATATATATATATATATATATCATAGATGTCACAGATATTGAGTGCTTACAGATTAATGCTCTCACACTAAATAACCCTTTCCATTTTTTTAAGATAAAAACTATAGGTCTTCAGATCATACAGTAAAGAATACTTTTTTTTCTGCATGAAAATATATGTCAAAGGTATCATCGATACAGAACAATTACAAAGATAGAGATGTGCTCTTACAGTAAAGAATTCATATTTTTTTTCCTGGAAAATAAATTTTTAGCTTTCCAAGCTAATGCCACATGTAATTTTTAGAGAAAAAATACAGTCCGAAATGTAATTTGTTCACTAGGGTCATGGTTGTAAATAGGTGATCTACAGTGTGTGTAACCATATTATGGACACCATTTATTGGTTTAGTTGCACTTTTTCACTTCCAGGATGTGACCCAACTTATTAACAGAGTAATTTTGACTTAGGCTAGGTTCACACTGCATTTTCAGCATCCGTTTAACTGATCCGTTTTTTGCAAAAAACGGATTGCAAAAAACGGATGCATTTGTGTGCATCCATTTTTGATCCGTTTTTCCATTGACTTCCATTATAAAAAAAACGGATCAAAACAGATGCGTTTTTTACGCACAGTAGAGTACTGTTGACACTACTTTTTTGACCATTAAAAAAAACGATCCGTTAAACGGATTGCAAAAACGCAGTGTGAACCCACCCTTAGCAAACAAATTTCACAAATTGGGTTATGTACAGGAGAAGCATTTTTCTTTTTATAAAGAAAATAATTCCTAACAGATGGGGAAAAAATGAGTAAAAAATGACACTAAATATAAATAAAAAAAATGACAAAAAAGAAAAATGAAACTTTCCAACAAGAGCTTCAAAGTCAGGAGCGATATCTGGCAATGTCAAGCTCCTTTACAGATCTCTGGCAGCGTGCGCGGTGATAATATACAACAATCTCACCATTTGGTAAATTGTTTAGAGACTCTGGGCTATTCTGTTGAATAATACACTGGATATTTTTTTTCCTGTTTTATAGCTCATCAGAAATTTCCATAGTGTGATTAGGAACTTATGAGAATGACTCTCTGCGGGAAATTGTGCACTTTGTCAATATGTTTCTTACTTACAGCTTGGATATTTATTCTAGTTTACATATAAATTAATTTTGCTGTGCTTTGGGTAAAAAAAAAAAAAGATTTTTCCCGGCTTAGGCAGGAGCTAAGCAATATTCAGACTTAACTAAGCGCAAGGTACTGAGTGCCAAGACGCCTGTCCTAGTTAGCATTGACGCCACCTCCTAAAGCTCACCGTCTGTGGGTTAAATTAATGCACCACAGACAGAACAACCTGCCGCTTCTAAATTAGAAAGTCTAAAATACTGCGAGACAGAGCAACATGGGGAGCAGTCTGGGAACACTTCACCTGGGCAACTAGGAGAGGCCAAATGGTTTTGAATATTTGAATATTTAAAATTTTTTGTGTAAAAGTCTGGATACAGTCAAGTGGACATGGGTTTAGAATGATAAAGAAGGGGCACTATGTTGGTGTTGGTTCGCAGCACTATCACAGAATAGTCCTCCTTATGTGTGGTATGATCCCCATTCTGATTTATATTATAGCAACAATGACAAAGGAAAATCATTGACAGTGCTCTTTGAAAGGAGATGGGTCCTGTCTAGTCTAATTTCTCAGAATTTGTCCCATTTAGGTCTCCTGCACACACGGTCAGGATTTACTGATCAGGAAGCCTTTCAGGACACTTCAGAAAACCATCAGTATTTTCTGATGGTAAAAACGCAACAGACAAAAAAGCCATACTTACCTGTTGCATGGCTGCAGCGGTGATCTTCTCCGGCTCCTCCTTCTCTCTTGCGGCTCTGCAAGTGTACGAGTGACGTCGGGGGAGGGGGGCATCCTCTTTCTCATCCTCCGGGCTAGAACAGTGATTAACAGGGCTGGGAGCCAATGGCTCCTTGCGCTGTCAAACACAGCACCGCATTTAACTGTATGGAGTGCTTACAGTTAAAGGGTCAGGGTAAGCATCCAGCAACACGCTCTGGCTTGGAGCGCATCTGGAATTCTGAACAGTTTCTTGATGGTTCTATGGGGCATCTGTGCATGTCCTATCATTTTCAAGCCTATTTTCTGGTACGGACACCCTTAAGGAAAAATCCTGAAGGGTGTCTGTGCCCGTAGAATAGAATGGTTCAGGAAACTCCAGATAAGAAATCCAGATAGATTTTCTTGACATGTGCAGGAAATTAATTCTCAATTCTCCAGTCCAGTCTAAACTGGGACCTCTCTCCACAAGCCAATACCTGCTAAAAAGTATTCCTCTTTGGCACCCACATGATTGGATTGGACTAGATTACTAAGGATCCTCTTGTCTGGATTAGTACATAATAGAATACCATAGCAGATGATAAATGACACACTACTCAAACACTCAGTAAATAACTTAATCAGTGTCTTTCAATGTTTTACTAACCAAAGACCTTTCAAAAAGTTTCATGACTCCCCCCTTCTCCTTCTCTCTTGCTACTCTGCAAGCGTACTAGTGACGTTGGGGGAGGGGGGCATCCTCTTTTCGCGAGAAGCATGATGCTGTCCCCGGGATAGAACAGTGATTAACAGGGCTGGGAGCCAATGGCCACAACATCTGTGGGACTGTTTTAGAGAGACATACTCTTACACTGGCCGATTATTGGCAACAAGCCTTTCTAGAAATACTCATTTGGCTGAATTAGTAAAAGTGTAAAAGTGCGATCAGCTGAAATGTGGTAAAACATCCATCCATCAGTTGACCGGATCTTTTGCGCAGTGATAAAATTTAGCATTATTGGCCACACATCTCCCTGTGTAAACAGGAAACATGTGGCTGGCCGATAACAATGAATGTTAATGGCCACACGAACAATGCAGCGATCATTCGTGTGGCCCGGCCACTGAAATTATTATGCCTTGTAAAGGCACTCTAGGCGAGTGTTGATATTGCTGATCGCTACTCATTTGTAGAGATGATCGAACATCAGAAAATCTTAGGTTCTATCGAACTCGAACCTTGTCGAACCTTCCGCATTTAATTCCCGATGCCTTCCCGGTCGGTGGAGAAGGAGGAGACAGCCGGGGTACCACCTGGAATTCCGGGATTCAGCCTAGGTAAAAGGATGAATCCCAGAATTCCAGGCGGTACCCTGACAGTCTCCTCCTTCCCCACGGACCGGGAAGGCATCGGAAAACAAATGCGGAAGGTTCGACAAGGTTCGAGTTCGATAGAACCTAAGATTTTCTGATGTTTGATCATCTCTACTTATTTGCACTCGCGAATGGCCAAAGATCAGGTAGTGTAAAAGGACCCTTATATGGATCCAACTGATGTCTCACTGACATGTCTATTATACACAGACAAAGCTTTTTTATTCAAATCGCTGAAGTTTATACAAGTCTAACACTCTCACATACGACCGCAAGGTACTTTTTAATTAAAACTTTTGCATTTACACATTCTGAGTGCTAAGATTCAGATGAAAGATGTTTTATGCAATACGTTTAAAGTGATCTGTAGAGCAGAAGTGTAGGCACAATTTTTTGATTAAAAAGAAAGAAAAATTCAAAACAATGTCGCTAATTGCTTAATGTGTCATTAACACCACGTCACGGGTCTACAGCGCTTTCTATGGAATTCTTTTTTATATCCGCCAATGTGTTTTGACGCGGTAATGAGGATGTCTGGAAGATTAACTCATTTACAAATTTACTACTGCAGCAATGAAGAGAGTTCTTAAAAAGTTCACAGTGACTTTCTAGTTTTGAACTCCATAATTCAAAAAAAATTTCTTTTTGGCAAAATTACTGGGGGCAAACTTACTCAAATCGGTCACCATAGTAATTGATTACATATCAATTAGAAATGCCTTCAATGTTCCTTACGTTAGGGTCAGACCACCTGTGGGACCAAATGATATCTATAATAAAGGAGTTATGGTTCCTTAGCCTTTTTTTAAAGTACTAGTCCCAGGCCAGCTTTCCACTCAACTTTCAACTCAATTCTCAATCCCAACCAAAGAGGGCTAATTCCTGATCCAGCTCTCAAATCAACTCTAATCTAATTCTCAACCTCAACCTTGGGAATCTCCACCCAACTCTAAGATCAAACTTTCTAGTCAAATATTAACCAATATTCCACTAACTCAACCTCAGAAATATAATTACCATCCAATGTTTAATCCTAATCTCGAAGCACTGCAGTCTTCACCAACCCTACACACAACTTGGAAACCTTGTCTTGTGGACCTTCAGTGATCAATTTTGCTGATTTGACACTTTGAGATTCCATATTTTTTTTTAATCTGACAGTAGCACTGTCATGTGTGGACAAGAGCCTTTGATATTATAGGCACTTCCAATAGTATTCGTAAAGACTGCTTTTCATAGACAGACCCAGAGAAAACTAGGTATTATCCCTTAAGGCTATGTTCACACTGCGTACGAATCAGGTCTTATGCTGCCGTACATGTGCGGCTGAAACTACGGGCGTGCGAAAAATCGACATGCGCCCGATGCGTACGCACCGCGAACATACGCCCGTAGTAGAGTTATGCTTGCCTAGCTTGTTTCGAAGCGATCTGAAACAGGTCATTTACTTGGAAATCTTCGCCCAGCCCTGTAAACCACACAGAACCTTTTGGATCGAAAAATCAAGTTCAATTTGGCTGGAATAAGTACTTCGTACAGGACCGCATGTAAATCCACGGCCGTGAGTTTCAACATTTCCGTCCTCAAACAATGGTCTTGTTCATTTTTCACGGCACCGTATACGATCCGGCCGTAAGCTCATACGTAGTGTGCACTGTGCGGGCGTATATCGTATACTTTCAAGCAAAAGCATCAACCTCAAAACTACATGCGTATATTCGCGGTTCGCACTACGGACGGATTCATACGCAGTGTGAACATAGCCTTAAGCAATGAGGAAGGAGGGGTCCAGCTCACTATGAAATGTCGGAAGATGATTAAAAAGCATAAAAACGGAAAAAAATAACATAGAAAAAGTATTAATTTTGCACTAGATTTAGGGTAGTTGTAAGTGATCTCCAGGGGGAAATGAAAATTTGATCAAAGAACTGTATTGGGAATTGCGGCAATAAGTCACCATAAAGAAGCAAAATAAGAGCAGAGAAAGAGTAAACAATCCCATTGTGTTTATTCACCTCAACGCCCCCGATTTCCCTCCACCTCCAGAGTAGGGGCTTATATGTGTATTATACATTCATCCATTGATATAAGTGCATCCTTAGGTGGATTTAGTTTTCTGCTTTGCCCCCCCACAATATACATATATATAATTGCAATATATAAATGCAATAAAAACTCTCCAGCAGTATGTAATTTTCAGGGGATCGTAAGGATAATTGTACCTTGCTTTCATATGCTTACAGGAGAGCGCTGCTTACGTTGTCTGCTTGGAGCATGCTGGGATATGCAATTACCTCTCCGTAATTACACAGCTTGATGTGCCATGTTGAGTATTTGCACTTTTATTAAGTACTCCTGATTATATTGTGTATAATGGGCACTGTACATATTCATGTGACTGTTCCCATTACTTGTATGTCATTGCATTAGGTTAACATGTGGACATAGAGGAAGCACATGGCAGAAGAACGGTCAGGAGTCAGACTTTGTTCCTTTGAACATGTACATTTCGACATTTCATTCTTTAGGTGGATATGTGATATTATAAGTGACTGTAGAGTATAGCCAATCAGCATGTAGAGTATAATGTATAGTAACTGCATAAGAATGAAAAAACAGCAGTAGTTTGTAGATACAGGATGGAGCTGCAGATCCCCATAGTAGTGTAGTACAACAGGCTAGAATAGAGAAGCAGGGCTGCTGTCAGAGGTCTGTGTGGTCACATGACAGCAATGGGGAAGGGGGTGTGTTCAGCATGGACCAATCAGTAAGTGAGAATAACATAAGCAGCACTCCCTGTCTGGGGAGAGAGGGGTTACAGCTATGGAGGACCTCCACAGTCCTGTCCCCTGATGCAATTCCCAGCCTGAAGTGGATCAGCTATGATTTGGAAAGTGAGGGAGATCCCGCTACGCTATGAATTTCCCTCCCACCCAGTACAGGGAGCTCTTAAACCAAAGCAATGCTCTTAATCCAAGTTACGATTATGAAAAACTGTGAGCTCTTCTTGCAAAACGCTCTCAATCCAAGTTACTCTGAAACCAAGGTACCACTGTATATATGGATATATCCATATATAGTGGTAGCCGTGACCCCATTGAAAGACACTAACATTGTGACTAAGGTAATATTCTTAAAAGGCGTACTCTTGCTACTGCTCTGGACAGAGGCAGCAGTAGACTAAGTGTAATGCTCTGTTTCATATTCTACATTTTCTTACTATTAAAACAAAAAAAGGAAATCCAGCTTCTCGAACCTGAGTTCAGTCGCTGTCAGGGAAATTAGATGTCGATAGATACAAACCAGCTTCCAGAACAGGACCATAAAGGGGGGGTTCTGAGCAGTAGCCTCCCCTCCATGACATCTATATGTCCTATGAGGGGTTGACTTCATACAGCGCATTCTATACTGGACAGCGTTAGATATGCTCTGCTTTTTTAGAATTTTTTTTTATTTACTGAATGTTTCGAACCCTTACATGTAAAGCATATCTAAAAAACATTATCCTTTTCCTACATTAAATAAAATATTGCCTAATATGCTCCCGTCTACTTTCTAGGGATATATAAAAATGGTGCTGCCACAATATATATAGGCTTCAATCTGAAAAACAACACCAAGGAGAACATAAATACTCGGAAAAAGCTCCAATATAACCGGAGAATTGCTTCCTGCTGGCGGCCCGGGCCGATGTTACACGCCTGTTAATCACATTTCATACACACTGTTAGCCGGAAAACTTTATGGAAGCTCGGGTTGTCAGAATTTTTTTGCCTCGCATGAAAGAGAAAAATGAGATCAAATCTTAATATCCGTCTTTTTCAATGACTTTTGCGGGAAATGATATATATTTTATTGGAATTATTTCCTCACCTGCCGTCTGTCAGAACATTGGCATTTTGTGCTTGTGCGCCGCCTCGCTGAATGAATAATACATGTGCACTTGTAGTCCACTGCAGATTAGTAAAGGCCACTATGCCGGTCCTGAAACACTCTTCATTTAGGGGTTTGCATATCAGCCCTTAGTCACATTTTTATAAAGTTTAACGGAATTTTACAGCTTAACCTTTATGGAATTTTTTTACTTTTTTTAAAATTTTATTTATATATTTTATTTAGTTTATTTTATGCCATGTATTTTAGGGTAGTTTATTTTATGTACTTTTATGTTAATCAGGTATACTTATTTTATATTTTTATTTTGTTTTGTGCATTATTCCTTTTTTTAAAATCTTTTTTTTATTATTTTATTATTTATCTCGCATTTTTATGTTTTTGCTTTAACTATTTTTATATTTTATTAATGCTCATGATGTATTTAATTTTTTTTAATTCTTTTCTTTGTGTTCTATTTATTTTATTTAACATGTTTGCCATCTATAGTTATATCAAAAAAGTTTATTCATGGGTTGCATTTGGATTTTTCTAATTTATAGAGTACCTGTCATTAAATAAAAAAAAAAAAAAAACTTTTGATATCTGAGAGAGACAAGAGTTTTCATTGGTCAGACCCTAACCTGTCAGTTGAATGAGCCGACTACTTTTGCATGCTTCTCTTCCTGCTCTGTGCCTAGATGGCCCCATAGACTGTAATTTTTTTTTATTTTTTTTTTATTTCATCTTTGTACATTGTTATGGGGGCTGCCATCTTGCCTTAGCTGTTTTAGCAGCATTTAGTGATATGCTTTACAGCAAGACACATAGGCATAAATGACAGTATACAGGACCTGTCCCATGGAGTTAAAAATGCAACATTACTTAGCATACTCTGTAACCAGGGAGCGGCTATTCCTATACTGCTGCTATCTGTTTACTGGTGTCACGTGTCACTGTAATTCTGTGCAGATCACTTAAAAGCAGCTTCCTCTCCTCTAGTGTTAAGAATGAAAACTGCAGGAGTGCAGTATTTTATATATATATATATATATATATATATATATATATAAAATAGATAGTAAAATAAAAAATAGGTTTAACAAAAATAACTTCAAATATAGGTAATTTTAAGATCACACGTTCCCTTTAAGTGAATAGGACTGAGTGCAATGCAGCGATGCTCTCCAGGCAATACAGTATATAGTATGGGGGAGATTTATTAGGCCCTGGCCCCTTTCCAACAGCCAAATTCACTAAGAGGCGCACGCCTCTTATGGAATCCGGCCGTCTTGGTGCCTAACTCTGTGCCCGACATACCAAATCTACACCTGCTACCATCAGGTGTAAATTTGGATCATAATTTATGCCTGCGAGCAGACGTAAATCACGATAACTGAGGCGCGGGAGAAGCTAAGTTCCCGTCGGGCTTGTACTCGCATACAGCAGCCAATGTGACCAAGCCAAATCACAGCCTGAACATCAGACAAGGCAGGTAGAGATGAGCAAACCGGTTTGGCCGGTATGGGATCCGGTTTGGATCGATTTGGACTAGCCCACTCCCTGTGTGACGTCGGTATTGCTTTAAGCGGAGCGGTCACATGACCGCATGAGGCAGTCTGCACAGAGAGAGGAAGCATACTGTTAGCAGTGCACAGAGCTCGTCAGTGACAAAACACTGTTGCTGCACGCTGCTGTACTGAGAAGATATTGTACAAAAGCAAAGACAAAAAGATTATTAGGAAAGCGGAGAGGAGAAACATATAGTGATTGAGAGAGAAAAATAGAGAGGATGAAAGATAGATAGATTAGGCATAGGAAAGCAAAGGGTGCACAGAACAAAAACGTGCTATACAGATATCAAAGTACTATACTGTCACCTTTGCAAGAGTGTATATGACATAGGTGTTATCCTGAGGCACAAATATATACTGTACCTCGTGCATGTGTGTAGAATAAAACTCTAAAAAAAAAGTGCTATACAGATATACAAGTACTATAGTTGGACCCTTGCGAGAGTGTATATGACATAGGTGTTTTACTGAGGCACAAATATATACATTGTCCATGTGTGTAGAATAAAACCTTTTTCCTGCATAGACCCTGTAATGGTGAATTTCCTTCATAGACCCTGTAATGGTGAATATTGAAGTAAAAAAAAAATTGACTTTGAGATATTTAAAAGATAACGATGCTACTGTCATGTAGAGCCCTAAATTCAACCAAATACACTACCCCCGTATCATATAGATGCTTTAAACTATGAAATCCGAAGAAATCCGAAATTCGGTCGAACCAAACTTTTCAAAAAAATCTGGAAGTCCAGTCGGGATGAACTTTTGAAAAGTTCGCTCGTCTCTAAAAGCAGGAGATAAATTTCAGATTAAATAACATGTAAGTATAGCCCAGAAGTCGGCTTTTAACTTATAAGAGCTGCTTCAACTACCTACAACCCGCATTTCCAGTTTTTCGATGAAGTTAAGTTATAGTCTTTCATATTTCAGACGAGAAGTGTAGAGTTTCATGATTCGTTCCACTTCTAGAATTTACTGTGTTGAAATAGAAAGTTTAGACAATCCTCAGGATTTTGAGACTTAGCTGCCAGTCTCCCTGCTGTCTGCCCGGTGAGTGCTATGCAGCATTTACAACTTTCTTAGTTTGTTCCACCTACGTATGGAGTCCATTACCCAGTGTACTAAATCACCAGGCCTGGCAGATTGAGCTGTGATTTCATTAACCTTTAGATATCCCCCCACCCCCACCCCCCTTTAAAAAAATTCTATGAGCAAGTAAAAGACTTTTCCTTCAACTTTGTGAAATTTTCTTCCAGACAATGTTAGAGATTGACCTTTTGTCCTGCTGCCAATGTGTAATACGCCTGCCCTTTGTGCCTTTTGCTGAGGTGGCTTTGTGATATCCAATATCCAATGTACAGCTCAAAGAAAGAAGTACAAGTCTGTGGGTTTTTTTTTTTTTTAATTTTTCACACAAAAGTTTTACTTTTGAAAATGTTTTTGTTTTGAGTAAAGTTTTTTTTTTTTTTTTAATTTATATTTATTTATGAAAAGTTTCCATGATTATATCCAATACATAATAACATTTCAGCAAAACATAGCTGCCTACTCAAACAAAGAAACAAAGAAAAAAGAAAAAAAAAAAAGGGGAATAAAAATTAAAAATTCAAATATACTATCCCTCCTGAACCCATTTACCCCAAAAACACTGAAATTTATAAGTGCCATTTTTTTTCATAGATACCAAACTCGTTCATAAGACATGATTTTATTAACCACATTAATCCATTCTAGGACAGAAGGAGGAGTAGCTGTTATCCAATTTCTGAGAATAACTAACCTAGCATAAAACAGCGCCCTTATGATAAGCTTCTCATGTTTCATGATACCACTAGAGTCCCCCAGAATTAAGGTAAGCGGATCCCTGGGAATCTTCACTTGAAGCCTACAATCAAGTGTATCGCAGACATCTTTCCAGTACTCCCCAACACTGTGACAAGACCAAAGCAAATGCAGAATATCAGCATCTTCCAAATCGCACTTGGGACATTGAGCTTTTTCTGAAATACCCATTCTACCCCATTGTCTAGGGGAATAATAAACACAATGTAACAATTTAAACTGGATAAATTTATGGGCTTCGCAAAGGGATACCCTATTTAGATTTCCAAGGATCCGCTCACGCCCCTCCTCACCTATATCTCCCAGGAAGCCGCTCCACCTGGACCAACATTTGTCTGTCGCTTTGCAGGGAACCTCCATAATCAGGGATTTGTATATGAATGAAAGGGACTTCTTGCATGCCGGATCAGCAACCAATCTATTGAACAAAATCGAACTACAAATTTTAAAACCATGTGCCGCCCCAGAGTGAATTTTTGCAAATTCTAATTGTTTATAAAAAAAACAGTGAGAAGTATCCAAACCGTATATCTCCTTAAGTGCCCGAAACTTAATAAGTGATCCGTTTTCAAATAACTGGCCAACCCGAGTAATGCCTTTCCCTATCCAAAATGAAGAACTAGGGATATTAGAAAAAAAGTGCAAAAAAGAATTATTCCAAATAGGAGTGAAATAAGTGCTCCCCACTATCCCACATATATTTTTAATATATACCCAAACTTTATTAATAAGCAAACAAAATTGGATCCTTTTAAAGATTCCTTCCAACAAATTTCCAGACTCCAACAACTCAAACCAATTATCGTGTTTACTCAAAAACAATAACTGTGCAAACACCTCATAATTAGTTCCTCTAAGAATACGCGAAAAATGTGCAGCAACAAAGTAAAGTCGAAGATTCGGCATGCCAAAGCCACCCCTACAGCTTGGAGCGGCGAAGGCAGAATACTTCAGCCTAACCCGCTTCCTGCCCCATATCAAACTCCCAAGCTTCACTTCGATCCGACGGATCCAAGCGTTGCTAATCCAGATTGGAGCGGCTCCGAAAAAAAACAACAGCTGAGGTAAAACTACCAATTTTATAATTGCAGCTCTGTCCACCATGGTAAGCGGAAGCCTGGTCCAGATTTTAATACGCTTGTCTAAATTCCGCTCAAATGGGGACAGATTGGCAGACCCATATTTCCCTGGATCTCTAGTGATAAGCACTCCTAGGTACTCTAATGCATCAGATTTTTTAAGAATCCTGACTTTCCCTAAAGGATCTTCTATTTTTTCATCTAATGGGAACAAGCAAGACTTCCCCCAATTAATCTCCAAACCTGAAAAGCGTCCGTACTCCTCTAGTGCGGAGACAAACCCCGGAAGAGCTCTCACCGGCTCTCTCATAAACAACAGAACATCATCCGCATAAAGTAGGATTTTACTCGAGTCGCCGCCAAGGCCGAAGCCCTGGAATTCCGCATGTCGCCTTACCCATTCCGCCAGAGGCTCCATATAGACTGCAAATAGTAAAGGGGAGAGAGGACACCCTTGACGGGTTCCTCTAGACAAACTGAAAGAACGGGAAAGGGAACCATTAATAATCAATCTAGCCATGGGGTCAGAGTACAGCAACTTTACCCAGTCTAGAAAGGAACCACTAACCTCCATTTTTTCAAGAACTGACCAAAGAAAACCCCACTCCACCCTGTCAAACGCCTTAGTAGCACCAAGTGACAGGATGGAGCGGGGCCCAGGACCGTCCGACTGAATGGCGGCGAATACCTTTAGGATATTATCATGAACTGTTTTGTGCGGCATAAAGCCTCCCTGTTCTTCCCCAATAATACTGGTAATAACGGAGTTTAACCTCCGAGCCAGAATTTTAGCTAATAATTTAACGTCAGTATTAAGGAGGGATATTGGGCGATAGGATGATATCTCAACAGGATCCTTTCCCTTCTTTTTAAATAATACTATGTGAGCTTCTCTCATAGACTGAGGTAGCCTCCCTCCCTTCAAGGATTCATTAAAAACGTCCAGAAGAATGGGCAAGACGACACCAGATAATTCCCTATAAAACTGTAACGGCAGTCCATCCGAACCAGGGGAGGAGTTGCCTACAAAAGAGCCGAGCGCCTCACCGAGCTCCGCCAGGGTAATATCTCCGCACAGAGCCTCCTTCTGCTCCAAGGACAAGACTGGTAAATCCAGCTTGCTCAAAAATAATGATTGCTCCTCAGTGTTAGGGGAGGCCTCCGACTGGTAGAGTTTGGAAAAAAAGGAAACAATCTCATCCTCAATCTCCAAATCAGTATTTACCATTGCCCCTCCCTGCGTTTTCAATGCTCGGATGGGGGTCTTCTCTACATTACCCTTGAGAATATTCGCCAGGATCTTATTGGGTTTCCCCCTGCAGTGAAGTTACTCTGGCCCTGAAAAAATTTTTTATGTTGGGCTTTTTCTCTCAAAAGAGTCTCATAGTTCTTTTGGGCAGATTGTAACGCCAACCAAGACTCCTGTGAGTCATTTTGTTCATACCATAATTTTTTAGTCTCTACCTCCTCCAGCGCAACCTGTTCCTTTTTTCTAAAATCTCTCTTCTTAACCAGGATATCTCTAAAGAAAATACCTCTCATATATGCTTTCATCGCATCCCAGTCAACTATAACCGGAGTAGATGGCTTATTGACAGACCAAAACCATGATATTTCACTACAAAACTCTTTGTTCTTATTCAGAACACTAAACCAGTGTGGGTTCATTCGAAATGGACTGCAGGCCCTTGTATTTGTGCTAAATTCAACCTCCAGTAAAATCGGAGAGTGGTCCGACACTGACCTAGGTTCCAACTTAATTTTCTTTATAAGAGGAACAGAATTCTCCTCACAGATAACCAAGTCTATCCTAGAGGCCGCTTGATGGGAAGTACTAAAACAGGTAAAGCCCGTAACCGCGGGGTACAGCCTACGCCATGCGTCGACCCAACCCGCCTCGGAGCAAAATCTCCTGAGAGGGGTGGGGCCAAGGCCACAGCCGGTCGACCGCCCTCTACGGTCCCTCTGAGAATCCCATACACAATTATAATCCCCCATTGAGTAGAGTGCAGTATACTCCTTGTTATTCGCAAACCCAATCAATGCTTCCAGTACCGCCGTTCTAAAGGGAGGAGCAATATAAATAAAAGACAAAATCACCGCCACCCCATTTAACTTACCAAAAAGAAAAATATAACGGCCCTCCGAGTCAATTTTCTTACAAGTCAACTCAAAATCAATCGCTTTATGAACATAGACTGAGACGCCAGAGGAAAAGGAGGACAGGGTGGAGTGAAATTCGTATTTAGCCCATCTTTTGCTAATAATTTCCGCATCCTTTGATACATGAGTCTCTATCAGGGCTACTATTGCTGGTAAATGCCTTGTAATTACTCCCCAGATTGCATACTTCTTTACCCTGTCAGCCATTCCCCTGACGTTCCATGTCAAAATTCTAACCGGAGCCATCTAAATACAATAAAAGGGAAAAAAAAAAACAAACAAAAAAAAAACCCACACCCCTTCTGTCCGGGTCCCTCCCCCCCCCCAATGTTGCCAACAATAGCAGCAACTCATCCTACACCTATACCAACCCATCCATCCCCCCCCCCCCAGCATCCCCCCCCAATGCATCAAATCAAAACACATCAATATTAAGTTAGATCCGGACTGAAATTGGCAAATAACCTAACACTCGATGCCCTCTGCCTCTATCCACCTGTCCACCTCCGCAGAGGAGGCGAAAAAGTGAACAGAGTTCTTATACACCACCCGGAGCCGGGCTGGAAAAAGCAGGGAAAAAGGGAGACCAGCCTTAGATAGCCGTTTTTTAACCTCTCTATAAGAGGCTCTCTTAACCTGTGTTCCCCTAGAGAAATCCGGATAGAAAGAAATTTTAGCATCATTCCAAAAAATATCCCCCTTTGTTCTAGCAAGCTTCAGGAGAGCGTCTCTGTCAGAGGAGCAAAGGACCTTAATAAGCATAGTTCGAGGGGGCGCCCCAGGAATGGGTTTTTTCCCAGGGATCCTGTGAGCTCGCTCTAAACCAAACAAGGGAGAGAAGGAATCTGCCCCAAATAAGTCCAGCAGCCATTTATGACAAAAAGCCACCGGGGATTGCCCCTCCTCCCCCTCCGGAAGACCGACAATACGGAGATTAGATCTGCGAGAGCGGTCCTCCAAGTCAGTCAACTTGTCCTTCAACCCCGAATTATCTTTCTTTAATGAGTTCATTTCCTTTTGAACCAGGGCCATAGAGCTTTCCAAGGGTGAGATTTGTTTTTCCATTGCTCCCATTTTATCACGGATATTAGAGAGGTCCTGCCGGACCAGCATTATATCAGATGAAACAGTCCCCACTTGAGTAGTTAGAAGAGATATAGCTTGACTGCATTTGGATATCTCTGACAAAATCTCTTTCAGAACTCCTGGATCGACCCCTCCTCCAATCCCCGTCTCTCCCCCTGGAATTTCAGAGTGTACAACAGAAACTTCCCCGGCAGACGTATTAAGAGACGAGTCCAGCTTATTAAACCCCGGGGATTTCAGATATTTCCCAATCTTGGGGGGTGAGATAGACTCCTTGGCCGCCGTCCCCTTGCCTGCTTTCTTACTCTGAGCTTTGGTAGCCATGGGGAGAGGACACCAGGGGTATTCACTTATCAACCCGCATTCAGTTTTATACTTCCCAGATATTCCAGGGATGCAGCCACGAATAGACTTGCCGGTCCCCCAGGAAGCGATTATTACGATTGGAGGTCAAGATGCGGCCACAGAGCAACACTCCGTCCTTTCAGCAAAGGGGAACCTTTAAAGGGCAAACCACAGGATAACAAGGTTAGCTCCCAGGAGCCATTAACCTAGCAGAGTCAGGTCATTATCCATTAAATCTGAGACCCCCTTATCGCCCGAGATCAAGCCCCGGGGATGTCCACAGCAACAGCAGAGATAGGGTAGAGGCACAGTACCTTAGTTACAGGACACAGGGGTCAAACAGGAGGCAGGGAGGTGAAGAGTGAGCTCAATGGCCGCACATACCACAGCAGATCCATCGGTTTTCTAACGCAGGACAAAGCGTGCAGCCCATCCGCCGCTCTCATAGGCTCCCTGCAGTCAGCTGACAAAAGTCCTCGGCCGCGTCACTGCACGTGACCGCCGGCCGGATCCGAGGCTGCGAGCGCCCCCGATAGGAGCCGAGACGGCACCGGAGACGCCCGCAGCCGAGCCCCATCCAGAGAGGGCCACCCTGGAGCCCGGACCATCATTCCCTGCCGGGGTCCGGGGCGCAGCTCCCGCAGGCCGGACGCTCGGACCCGGGACGCATGGAGGGGAGAGGTGGGAGGCGGGGAGGAGGAGGAGCGGCACGGCACCTACGTCATGCCGCCGGCGTTCCGCCCCCGTAAAGAATAGTTTGGTTTTGAGTAAAGTTTAGTACACACAATTATGTTGTTTCTATCAAGACATCAACCCAAGGGATTCTAGGTCATTGTCTGGTGGCCAACCTAGACAGGAAGCCTAAGTATGAGGAGAACCTGGCTAAGGCCCACTGGGCTTTGGGACCCAAGGAAAATATGTCCAATGTGGAGTTGACTAGGATTGAATACCATGAAGAAAACTTGGTTTTCACTGGTTCCAGGATACTTGATGAACATCTTCAAATAAAAGTTCCACCATAATCTTGGTTTTTTTCCATACAAGAGTTCACATAAAACTTTTCCAGGCTATGGAGTTATAAAGGGTAGTTTACCTGGTTACCACGCCTAAAAGATAGCCTACTAATTTCTAAAAGCCAATGATGGTTAGCACAAAATGTTGATGTCTCTTTAGTAGAGGTGTTCTAGAGAACCTGTCAGGATTCCAAGGTCTTACAAGCCAAGGACCTAACAGGTTAGAAGAACAGTGTTTCGTCAATGTCCTCCTCAGTGCTCTACAACCCCACAGAGCGGAGACAATTACTTTTATTCACCTTGGCCATGACTCTATTTTCCAGTTATGGCGAATCATGATGCTGCACCTCCTCCTGACTAGATAGTGATGATTGACAGCCTAAGTGTTGACACCCAGCACCAATCAGCCGTCACAGTGGCTATACTATGATACTATATACTACTACAGTAGAGCTGAAAGCAATTGCTTCCGTACAGTACCAGGACTTCATCCCCCACTATGATTAAAATGAAAGGGTGGCAAAACGGCAGTATTCTGAGTACTCTCTGATCATGTCAATAGGCATTCAATGTTTTTTTTTTCCTAATAAATCTCTATAACCGCCAACTATGTCAACCACATCTGATAGGGTACCCACTGGTTTCAGGCAGGCCCGCTTCTGCCATGAGGCGGAATGAGCATTCCGCCTCAGGCGGCAGATTTTGTGCTCCTGCAGGGGGCGGCATAATGTTACTCTGCTGTCATTTTTGTTAAGTTTCACTTAACAAAAATGACAGCAGCCGTGCAGCCGCTCACCTGTCCATAGCCGGCCCGCCGCCCGCGCTCACGCGCTCCGCACGTCCTGATGGGCTCCTGCGACGTCACTCAGCAGCACTCCTGGGTTACTTGGCTGTGGTGAGTGGCCGGAGTCGTCGGTGTTCGTGCTGCGGCGATCGCGTCTCCATGGGGGGTTCGGGGCCTGCTGCGGGTGGGTGCGGGGGTTCGGGGCTTGCTGCGGGTGGGCGCGGGGGTTCGGGGCTTGCTGCAGGTGGGTGCGGGGGTTCGGGGCCTGCTGCGGGTGGGTGCGGGGGTTCGGGGCTCGCTGCGGGTGGGCGCGGGGGTTCGGGGCTTGCTGCGGGTGGGCGCGGGGATTCGGGGCTTGCTGCGGGTGGGCGCGGGGTTTGAGGCCTGCTGCGGGTGGGCACGGGGGCTCGGGGCTTGCTGCGGGTGAGTGCGGGGGTTTGAGGCTTGCTGCGGGTGGGTGCGGGGGTTCGGGGCTTGCTGCGGGTGGGCGGGGGGCGTTCAGGCGCTAGTGAGGGGGCGGCCGCCTGAGGTTTGCCTCAGGCGGCAGAGACCCCAGAATCGGCCCTGGTTTCAGGTATAAAGTTCCACCATCATGTGTTTTGGTAGAAAGAGACATAACATCCCTATTAGTTTACCGTTTGGATTGTTAGATATCTCTGTACCATGTAAAGGTTCCCCAAAAAACTTTTAAGGCTATTGGTCATGAGATTTACGAAGGGTAACTCAATAGCTTTCCTGGTTAACAGAGTCAAAACATAGTTTACTCCTTTCGAAAAGTCATGGATGGACTGCACAAAAGGTTGAAGTTATGGAAATATACGTCCACTGCAAACTAATAGATGGATTAGGTCATGAAGACTCCTTCAAAACCAAAAACATAAATTTTTTATTGAGGACCAACCATGGTGACCAGGTCAAAATATAATACGGAGAACATGATTGTTTACAGTGAAGTTCTATGACATTTTACACAATGTTCTTTGGTCATAAGAGTTAAACCAAGAAAGGATTCACTATAAGTCTGTCTCCGTGAAGAGGCCGATTACTTGGGACAAGTGGCTCCAGTGTTTTCTTACTCTCCGACGAGTAGACAAACCCCTGCCGATATGTTCTTTTTCACTTTTCATAACTCAATGAGAAAATTATCAGGTTATTTCCATAGTTCTAGAGAAAATCTGCTTAATGCACGAGATTCTTATAAGGGCTTTGTTGTAGATACTTATGTTGATCTTTGTCTACCGCTATGCCTGCACGGTAACCAATTCTTAAGGAACTCGACAATAGTGGAGGCTCATAACAGCATTAGAGAGACTGAGATGGATGTCAAGATGTTCGTACAGTTATTTAGCGACATAAACTTATTATTATGCACTAATTCACCTAAGTTTCTCTATAGACGTGGCTTCTGGCCAGGAATCCGCGCTCACGTTGGCAGATGATACTGGTAATATTATTAAATTATCATTGATTTTTATACAGGGTAAGACCCCAGTGGGAACGAAGTGATAATAATATCAATTATCCATTTATGTAGGTAGACCGAGGCTGGTGGGTAAGGGAGGATGTTATACAGCGGAGGCTGGTGGGTAAGGGAGGATGTTATACAGCGGAAGCTGGTGGGTAATGGAGCATGTTATACAGTGGAGGCTGGTGGGTAAGGGAGGATGTTATACAGGGGAGGCTGGTGGGTAAGGGAGGATGTTATACAGCGGAGGCTGGTGGGTAAGGGAGGATGTTATACAGCGAAGGCTGGTGGGTAAGGGAGGATGCTATACAGCGGAGGCTGGTGGGTAAGGGAGGATGCTATACAGCGGAGGCTGGTGGGTAAGGGAGGATGTTATACAGGGGAGGCTGGTGGGTAAGGGAGGATGTTATACAGCGGAGGCTGGTGGGTAAGGGAGGATGTTATACAGTGGAAGCTGGTGGGTAAGGGAGAATGTTATACAGGGGAGGCTAGTGGGTAAAGGAGCATGTTATACAGCGGAGGCTGGTGGGTAAGGGAGTATGTTATACAGCGGAGGCTAGTGGGTAATGGAGGATGTTATACAGCGGAGGCTAGTGGGTAATGGAGGATGTTATACAGTGGAGGCTGGTGGGTAAGGGAGGATGTTATACAGCGGAGGCTGGTGGGTAAGGGAAGATGTTATACAGCGGAGGCTGGTGGGTAAGGGAGGATATTATACAGAGGAGGCTGGTAGGTAAGGGAGGATGCTATACAGCAGAGGCTGGTGGGTAAGGTAAGATGTTATATAGTGGAGGCTGGTGGGTAATGGAGGATGTTATTCACCGGAGGCTAGTGGGTAAGGTAGGATGTTACACAGCAGAGGCTGGTGGGTAAGGGAGGATGCTATACAGCGGAGGCTGGTAGGTAAGGGAGGATGTTATACAGGGGAGGCTGGTAGGTAAGGGAGGATGTTATACAGCGGAGGCTGGTGGGTAAGGGAGGATGTTATACAGCGGAGGCTGGTGGGTAAGGGAGGATGCTATACAGCGGAGGCTGGTGGGTAAGGGAGGATGTTATACAGCGGAGGCTGGTGGGTAAGGGAGGATGCTATACAGCGGAGGCTGGTAGGTAAGGGAGGATGTTATACAGCGGAGGCTGGTGGGTAAGGGAGGATGCTATACAGCGGAGGCTGGTGGGTAAGGGAGGATGTTATACAGCGGAGGCTGGTGGGTAAGGGAGGATGTTATACAGCGGAGGCTGGTGGGTAAGGGAGGATGCTATACAGCGGAGGCTGGTGGGTAAGGGAGGATGTTATACAGCGGAGGCTGGTGGGTAAGGGAGGATGTTATACAGCTGAGGCTGGTGGGTAAGGGAGGATGTTATACAGGGGAGGCTGGTGGGTAAGGGAGGATGCTATACAGCGGAGGCTGGTGGGTAAGGGAGGATGCTATACAGCGGAGGCTGGTGGGTAAGGGAGGATGTTATACAGCGGAGGCTGGTGGGTAAGGGAGGATGTTATACAGCTGAGGCTGGTGATTAGGATTGAGGAACTACTCCTTGATGCCTGTATATCCTTATAGGGAATATAGATACGGATTCTCTTCATGAGACGACTCCTTTAACACGTACGGAAAAAATGATGATGTTTCCAGTGTTCAGCGCCCGACATGTTACAACCAGAACATTCCGGAGCAGATAATAGCACATAACAGGCTCAGGAATCAGGAAAATCCCCATAGATGGAAACCAAATTCTATTATGAATCCTGAGTCCACACCGAAGCCCCCAGCCCCCCGGATATTACACGGCCAATGTCACCATGTGTCTAAATAGACGCTATAGAGATAGAGGCTAAGCCCGGTTATAAATAAATTATAAATACAATGAAACGCGCTGAAAGAGCTGACACAATAATTGGCACTAGAAAATCAGCATGAAAAACATAAGGAGCTTATAGGATTAACATTGCCTGAATTTTTTTACGTTTTTTTTTTTCTTTTAGAGGAAACGCTATATACTTTAGAGCAGCCACAAAACCGAACCGAGGGCGTATTGTATCTATATACTGAGGTGCAATTTAAGGAAGGGGATGGCTACCTGTGAGGGATCACCGTATAATAGTATGTTACGTGATGGTGAGAATCCATCATTGTGATGACTGACAATGAAATCGTCACCGGACCCATAGAACCTATAGCTTTGCTGCTGCAGCTCTGCTTCTTCAGATTGGCTGCTGTATGTAAGCACAAGCCCTTCATTGCTCTCCTAGTTCAGTCTCGGAGTCTTTGGATTAGTTTGATCCCCTATTCAAGCTGAAGCTGTAGGATTCCCTTGAAGTGTTGATCTATCTGTGAGGTCGGCCTATGGGGGTGTCTCCTATATACTAGAAGGCAGTGGTATTCTGGTGCAGTAAGGTGTCCTCCAGGCCTTGTTTACCTGTGCAGTTAACAATTTACATCCATTGGGGGAGATTTATTAAACTAGTGTAAAGTAGAATTTTCTTAGTTGCCCCTAGCAACCAATCAGATTCCAGTTTTCTCTCCTCGCAGACTCTTTGGGAAGTGAAATATGGAATCTGATTGGTTGCTAGGGGCAACAGAACCAATTCTACTTTACACCAGTTTGATAAATCTTTCTCATTGTGTGTTAAGGTCAATTCATGACATTATGAGCATTTCATGTTAAATCCAGAGTTCACATAACCTAGCAGCAGCATTTCAGGAGAAGAGGAGTGTGCTGGTTGGGGGGGGAGAGTGTTGACTTGTCCTCTCATATGATGGTGTAAGTATGGACAGACCTGCATATTCTGGGACAGAGTCTACAGTGTAAAGAGAACCTGTCACCCCCCGTGCCAGGGCAGAGCCCAACCAACCAACACCCCATTCCCCCCCCCCCCCCGGTGCAGACCCATATACTTACCGCTTCCACGAAGTCCCGGTCCCTGCGCCCGTCCTGCCGCAGAGGTATCCCCGTCCGAAGCCGTGCGCGTGCTCCCCAGAGATGAGTCCAACTTCCATAGAGAATGACTGGAGTCGTGCGCGCCTTCGGACGGGGATATCTGTGCAGCGGGACGGGCTCCGGGAAGCAGTAAGTATATGGGTCTGCACGGGGGGGGGGGGGAATGACAGGTTCTCTTTAAAGTTAAAGGAGTATAACCCACCTGCAGCACAGAGTATTTCAGGAGAAGGGTGTTGATCGGGGGGAGGGGGCGGCAATGACCTGTGCTCTCATATTATGGTGTTAGTAAGGACAGGCCTCCATATGCTGAGATGGAGTCTACAGGTTTAAAGTAAAAGGAATCTATCCCACCAGCAGCACAGAGTATTTCAGGAGAGCAGATGTGTTGATCTTGTGTAAGAGCAAGCCAGCTGTGTTCTCATATGATGGTGTAAGTTTGGACAGGACTACGTATGCCGAGACAGAGTCTACAGATTTGAAGTAAAAGGAAGTAAAAGAAACATAACTCACCTGCAGCACAGAGTATTTCAGGAGGAGAGTGCAGATCTTGGCGGGGAGGGAGGGGGTGGGTATCAGTGGCCTTTCCCCTCATACTATGGTTTTAGTAAGGACAGAGTCTACATATGATAGGATAGAGTCTACATATTTAAAGAAAAAGAAATAACCTGCCTGCAGCACAGAGTATTTCAGGAGGGGAGTAACTTGTCCTTTCATATGATAGATGTGTAAGAGTGGCGGAGCCCATATGACGAAGATAACTGGTTGAGGCAGCTACCCACCTTACACGTTGTCTCCGCTCCTGAACGTCTCCTTTAAGAGGATGCGGTGTTGATGAATTACCTAATCTCCGCTTCTACCTAACATTTTCCAGAAAGTCAATAGCAGGAAAAGTCCTTCCAGCCCCTTTCTAACAAGGTTTAATAGGAATGTGAGGCTTCATCACAGCATTGACCCAGATGTAGAGAAGTGCAGCTCAGCACCGTCCCGGCCCTGACAATGGCAATCAGTGAAAGGTTAGCCGTCTGCAGACGCATATATCTCTGTCAGCGGCTCCCAGAACAGATGCATCACTTCTGGCCCGCCACCATGGCTCAGGTACATCGCCTTTTAGCAGCCCGATTTCGGATTTGAGTCAGATCCTAAGAAACACATTGTGCTCGTCTGCTATTGCTCAGACCTGCTATGTTATGAATCCTTAACACACGGCTTTGGGCACCGGCTCAGCTTGTCAGTCGGTGACTTATTGCAAGTAGCCCTTCCATCACTCTTTACGGAGATCTGGGCTGAGGACAAAATAGTTCCCATATCGCAAGAAAGAGCAGATGGCTCTGTTTGGAAATTACTCTTCACCCGGCAGTATGGGGATTGAGGTTTATATGATTGATAGCATCCAAAATAATCCGATAAAATTCATTAGTTTACATTGTACACCCATTTCATTTTCTATTCAATATTGATAGGGATTCTTTACAGTTACAGCACTTAAAGGGCTCCTCTCACCATCAAAATGCTGTTAAGCAACTGACTCTATATTATAGAGCAGGAGAAGCTGAGCAGATTTATATATAGTTCTGTGGGGAAAAAAATTAGTAAAACTTGAATTTTATCAATTCAATCTTAAGAGTCTACTGGGTGGAGCCTACTCAGTTTGCATGCATTAGTACCACCCACTGGACACCTAAGCAGAAGTTAAAATTGTTATACAGTGTTATATATCAATCTGCTCAGCTCTTCCTGCTATATAACATGATGTTTGTAGATTATACTGTATGATCAATGTGACAGATTTCCTTTAAAGTGTTTTTTTTTTCCTTCTAAAAACAGCATCACCCAAAGCTGGTCTATGCTGAAAGTCATAAACATTGTATTGCAATACATCAATATATATTTTTTTTTGTATAACTTTACAGTCATGAATAAGGTATTTGTGGTACACCTGAAACGCGTCGGTTTTATTTTTTAACAAAAATATAGAGTTTTTGGATCTGGGGAGTTTTCAGATTATCATAGGTTATTTCTCTCACACCTCAAACATTCATATATCTGATGGGATCAGTCATATTCCCCGGGTGAACTTTGGCCTATTACAGTGTATAATAATCTGTGAAATTCTCTTTAGTTTTCGACCTATGGTCCCCATGGAGGTCACCATGGAGCATACAGACCACTGACTCGAATTTGACCACCTAGAATTTGAAATGTTTGAAAATTTTGAATACCAAGCATATGATATTACATGTTATCAAGAAATCCCTTTAAGCCATGAATACAGGTAGTGTTGAAATCAATAAGAGAATAAACTGTAATTACACGGAGATCATTAGATCCTAGAGATCTATTTAAAGGGGTATTTCACTTAAACATAACTCTCATATGTTGCTGCCTTTGTGAGACTAACAATTCCTTCCATACTTGTTATTATCTATTCAGTATCCTTCCCCCAGTTCAGAGCTGCTGCTTTCTGCTGAAGGCACAAAAATCTGTGTGTGTGAGCTTTTCTCTCCATCTCCCCCTCCTTCCCCTCCCTTTTGAGACGGCTCCCTGGCAGGCTTTATCTGCAACTTTGTGGTGTCTTTGTAATGTTGGGAGGGTTATTCTGAGGTCAAGTTGCTAATGAACTCATTAGGACTAATCCTCCTGGCATTACAAAGAAGCTACAAAAGTTGCAGGTATAGCCAGTCAGGTCTGTCTCAGAAGGGAGGGGGGAGGAGAGGGAGACAGAGAGAAAAGCTCACACAGTTTTTAAGCAGAAAGCAGCAGCTGAGAACTGGGGGAAGGAGACTGAATAGATAATAACAAGTATGGAATCAATTGTTAGTCTCACCCTGGGCAGCAACATATGAAAGGTTATGTTTGAGTGGAATACCCCTTTAACAACCCATGGTAAGGTATGGCAAGGTATGGCTAAGTAGATCTAAAGGAGTTAATGATTAATATGGAAAAACATTGGGATAAGGATCCTACCAGTAAGAAAAAACTCCACATTGGCTCGGTAGGTGCTCAGTGCTGCCATGTAGCATTATCCTTCGTGCCCCTATTACAGCGCTGTGGTTTCAGCAGAGTTGAGTTTGTAATACGGAACTACCCGTAGAGTTATCATCTGTGCTAATGTGAGCAAGACTACATTTAAAGGGAAAATTTAGATATTCTTTTACTAGCACCACTCTTAGGTGGTGTCTGGTATTGCAGCTGAGCTCCATTCACTCCAATGGGGTTTAGTCAGACACACTATACAGACAACAACACAAATTTAGTTCTGTTGCATCGGTATAAACATAATACATAGCAGAGACCTAGCTAGAATCTCCTTATTCTAAGAAAAAAAAGACTCACTTTGATACCCTGACATAGTAATTTGTTGGTGCCTCCAGGCTTTTAGCCCCCGACAGCTGTTCCCTAGCAGTGCCCCTGATATATAATGACTCATATGAGCAGTAAGGGACCCTCCACAGTCTTCAATTGATGCCCCCTAACTCTGATAAATTCACTTAGCGGAGCTGTACATGCTTTATCAGCCCTTAGAGGGAAGCTCAAGGCTCTTCTCCAAACCCTGTTTATGTACCATGTAAATAAGTGGCTTTATTTACCATGAAAATCTCGCGCTAAGCCATAGAGGCGGTGGATTAACATGGGATTAGTCAAGGCTGGTTAGGAACGTTTTCATACATGTCTTGGGGGGTTTATGAAGGCAATAGTTCCTCTAAGGGGATTTTATGTGTGTGATTGGGATCAGCACCATGGACAGCGGCAAGAAACAAGCTACAGGAATCTCTGTAGGAAAGAGCAATGGGCATTGAAAGGAGAGGAGGGTTTTAAAGGGTACCTGTCATTTTAGGTGACTTCAGGATAAACTGTCCTGTGGGTTCATGAGGATAAGCACTATACGTAACTATCATCTATCTTGTATATGGCATTTTCAGCTGACTTCTTGATAAACTGTCCTGTAGGTTCATGAGGATAAGCACTATACGTAACTATCATCTATCTTGTATATGGCATTTTCAGCTGACTTCTTGATAAACTGTCCTGTGGGTTCATGAGGATAAGCACTATACGTAACTATCATCTATCTTGTATATGGCATTTTCAGCTGACTTCTTGACAAACTGTCCTGTGGGTTCATGAGGATAAGCACTATATGTAACTATCATATACAGTATGTTGTATATGGCATTTTCAGCTGATTTCTGCCCCACAGGAAAAATGTGTAGTTTTCCGATTTCCCAAAGGTGGTGGGAAAAGCCTAATGTCTATATAGTCTGCACACACAGAGGAGGAGATGCTGCACAGTCTCTGTACACAGCCTAAAATGCAGCAGCATGGAAGCCAGGATAAAGCTGTAGTAAACAGTCTAAGCTGTGTATAAAGTCCCAGGGTGAGATCTCTTAGAGAGATCTTAGCTCTCTCTCTCTCTGCCGGTATACAGTTCCTAGGCACCCCCCCCCCCCCCCATCTCCATAGAGTTGCCTTGCTTGTAACTTAGATACTGAGCTGATTTTTTAGAGTGGAAGACAGTTTAACAAGGGTATGCTTAAAACCAGGAGGAGGAAGATATATTGTCTGATAAGATATATTACAAACTTACTTATAATAGATTGTTCTATTGACCTATGCAAAATTGATGGTGTCTGCACAGAGGGGGAGATCTAAAAAGCAGCAGCAGCAGCATTAGCAGCATGGCAGCCATGATAAAGCTGTAGTGAGCAGTCTAAGCTGTGTATAAAGGACTTGGGTGAAGAATACCTTACAGAGCTGCCCCTTAGCCATCTCTCTCTCTTTCTCTATCTGCATGTGTATTAAGGCACTCCCCATCCCATCTACTCCCCCCTCCAATGAGTTGCTCTGCTTGTAACTTTATTTATGAGCTGTTTTTTTTTTTAGAGTGGACAACAGGTATGCTTAAAACCAAGGCAAGGAAGAATTTTTGTCTGATAAGATATGACTCACTTTCTCAGATTCACTTGAACTAATAACCTATGCAAAGTTTGTTGAAATAACAGTGCCTATTTTTGAGGGGATTCTGCGTTTATAAAGGGGGGCCCACTAGTTAGGATACTTATCATTTGGCCAGAGAGCTCATCCTTCTCCTTTATTTCTAGGTATACTGTTCCTTTAAGTAACATCAACCTTGAAATCCTCTGAAACATCTCAGCATTTTATATCAGCAGTTAATGGGAAGCGGGTGAAGCACTTCAGTATTACTACCATTTACTAAATTTAATTTTATTGCAAAACATTGACAAGAATATATAGTGAGAAACACTCGAAATAAAGGGGAATTCATCATTTCATCCTTCACTTTTGGAAGCCCGCTGTGCAGGAAAGTCACTTCAAGAGCCTGAGGAACTTTAAGTGTATCAAGAAGTAGACACATAATAACTAAGAGTGATTTCTTACTGCACAGAACAAGGGAAGAAAGACGTCGGAAGAAACTTATCATCCTCCTTGTCTTTCATCTCGAGACATTGTTATGCATGAATGACTTGGATTTTACAATTGTTATCAGACGCACGAACTTACGCCCATTTTCTTTGGTAACTTGATCTTAGCACTTACTATTGTGGGAATAAAAGAGTATGTTTGGAAGTGTTAAACTGATGGAAGGGTAATCCAAGGTTAGAAAAATATAACTGCTTTCATACAAAAACAGCGCCACTCTTGACCTCAGGTTGTGTGTGGTATTACAAAATCTATGTTTTTTTTTGTAATCCTGGATAATAGTTGCCATACACATTAGAGAAAAAACAGCTTGTGACAAGACTTTGTGACTATCCTACATGTATGGTGGCTCTACAACTCTTCTTCAATGGGTTATGTAATACATGTTGAATGTCAATGCTGAGTCCCTTTGTTCTCTTTAGAGATAAACCACAGCCGGATCTGTGTAGCACCAATATACTGTTTGCTTTACTGAGCCGAGCGTGCATGTGTATTTGAAGGGTTTGGCTGAACCAGAAAAAAAAGGCCGGTTCAGGTATCCGGACTGAACCAAAACCCGGACCTGGACTAGAACCCCATTGAAATCAATGGTGGTCCGAATTTTTAAGCCCAAAAAGTTACAGTTTGGCCCCCAGGGGGTTACGTGGAGATGCATGGAATCCCCTGGGGACCAGACTGTGCTTTGGGTGGGGACTATACTTTACCATCTTCGACTTGGCTTACATCTTCTGTCTTCAGTGTTAGCTCCAGTAGTATCTGCTCAGCCAATCAGTGGCTGCAGCAGTGTCCTACCTTAGCTGCTGATTGGCTGAGTGGGCACTGCAGGAGCCAACACTGCAGAAAGAAGTTGTGAGCTGAGCACAGGAGGGTAAAGTATAATTTCGCCCACCAACAGAGCACACTCTGCCCCCCATGGAGTTAAGTGGGGAGGCTCTGCTTACGCTAGACCTGAACATGGATATGTTGATGCCAAATCCGAATACAGATTTCATGGATCCAAACACTGAGATTCGGGCACAGACCCGGACTTTACAGTCCAGGTTTACTCATCTCTAGTCAGCACCACTTAAAATTGGGCCAACGTCAGGACCCATTGGGCCCATGGTGATTTACTGTAGGTAAACATAATCTGCTCTGGTCAAGATGAGAGTAGGTAGACATTGGACCCACTTTGGCTTTAGAGGCCACGGAGCCACCTAGAGGTAGCAGAGCTGAGCTTAGCTAATGTCTAGTCTTTGTTTTTAGATTCAGGAGATTACAGGTTAACAGAGACGTTTAGGAAGGTACAGTATAGCAGAGCTGTATTTCTCATTTAGCATGTATATGGCTTTACCTATGATGCCATTAGAACTAAGACATGGTGCATTCAACATCTCCAGCCGTCGGGAGTCAAATGCAGAGCGTCTGTGTTCGGAGAACATTGCTGAACTGCTCAACACTACCCCCAACCCATCATGTTACCTAGAAGAGTGACTCCCCGGCACCTAGAAACTGGTTATGACTAGAGATAAGCAAACCTCAAGCATTCTCGAGTCGATCCAAACCCGAACTTTCGGCATTTGATTAGCGGTGGCTGCTGAACTTGGATAAAGCCCTAAGGCTATGTGGAAAACATGGATATAGTCATTGGCAGTATCCATGTTTTCCAGACAACCTTAGAGCTTTATCCACGTTCAGCAGCCACCGCTAATCAAATACCGAACGACTCGACCCGAACCCGGTTTGCTCCTCTCTAGTTATAACTGCTCCTCTGCTGCTTTATCAGACGCTTGTGAAATCCCCCAGAGAATTCAGTGACACGCACACGTCCCAGCTATATCAGATTTTTTTTCTCTGACGCTAAAAAGGGCTATTACCTTCAGACGTGTTTAGAAATCATCACTTTAATACTTTCCCAATATCCGGTGCCTTGGTGGAAGTAATGAACGTTCTTTGCCATATATATTGTTGATATAAATCAGTGATTCTATATAGGGAACTCAGCTTCCCAGTCTCACAAATTGTTAAATATATAGGGCTGTGCTAGATAGCTTGCGCACAGACTCATCCATTGGGACTTCATTGTACACCCAGCTGAGCAGGTTCTGTGCGGGAAGCAGCTTGAGCACGAGCTAAAGACGACACAAAGCAATGCGATATTTCCTGTCCTTCCGAATAGCAAACACTTCGCCATATGTTTCATAACAGCTGATAAGGCTCGACGTGTTATAATGGCGCTTGCCCTTGAAGTTTTAATTTTGCTGGAGTGTGCTGTGCCCACAGGGTAACAAACTGAAGCTACAAACTCCACTGGAGCTCTTCTCCTAAATAACAGCTTCTATATAAACAATAAAGAAACAACCAGGTCTCAAGTCTTTATAAAGTACAGAAAATCAGAACAGTATTTCATGTAATAGTCCTTGCGCAATGGGCTCGTAGAATGAAATAGACGTAGAACTTTAGGTAGAAACAAGATGTTCTAATACCGAGAGGCCGATTCTTAAATGAAGTGCTGATCTGGTGGCCTTAAAGGAATTGTCTTATGACAGCATGCCCTCTCTTTATACCCCTAAAGGGCATATGAATGTCACATAGACACCATGCCCCGCCACCTCTATATGCTGTAATGAAGAGCCTATTTATAAGAGCTGCCATGCAGTGCCTGCTTCATGGAATACATAAGTGCCTACATGACGCTTTCCTGTGCAATAACAGCTGATCATCAGTTCTGTATGCAGTTCTCTACATGTGTGCACATAGACACGTGATGGTTTTTCAATGCCCTTAGGGCTTATGCACATGGCTGCATTATGGCTTTGAAATGAATCCATAATATTGCTGCTAAAGAAGAACATGAGCAATGCTACCTGTGTAGAGGAGGTATAAGGAGCAGTCTGTGTAAGGGAAGCATAAGGAGCAGTCTGTGTAGAGGAGGTATGAGGAGCAGTCTGTGTAAGGGAAGCATAAGGAGCAGTCTGTGTAGTGGAGGTATAAGGAGCAGTTTATGTAGAGGAGGTATAAGGAGCAGTTTATGTAGAGGAGGTATAAGGAGCAGTTTGTGTAGAGGAGGTATAAGGAGCAATCTGTTTAAAGGAGGTATCAGCAGCAGTCTGTGTAAGGGAAGCATAAGGAGCAGTCTGTGTAGAGGAGGTATAAGGAGCAGTTTGTGTAGAGGAGGTATAAGGAGCAATCTGTTTAGAGGAGGTATCAGCAGCAGTCTGTGTAGAGAAGGTATAAGGAGCAATCTGTTTAGAGGAGCTATAAGGAGCAGTTTGTGTAGAGGAGGTATAAGGAGCAATCTGTTTAGAGGAGGTATCAGCAGCAGTCTGTGTAGAGAAGGTATAAGGAGCAATCTGTTTAGAGGAGCTATAAGGAGCAGTCTGTGTAGAGGAGGTATAAGGAGCAATCTGTTTAGAGGAGCTATAAGGAACAGTCTGTGTAGAGGAGGTATAAGGAGCAGTTTGTGTAGAGGAGGTATAAGGAGCAATCTGTTTAGAGGAGGTATCAGCAGCAGTCTGTGTAGAGAAGGTATAAGGAGCAATCTGTTTAGAGGAGGTATCAGCAGCAGTCTGTGTAGAGGAGGTATAAGGAGCAATCTGTTTAGAGGAGCTATAAGGAGCAGTCTGTGTAGAGGAGGTATAAGGAGCAATCTGTTTAGAGGAGCTATAAGGAGCAGTCTGTGTAGAGGGGGTATAAGGAGCAGTCTGTGTAGAGGAGGTATAAGGAGCAATCTGTTTAGAGGAGCTGTAAGGAGCAGTCTGTGTAGAGGAGGTATAAGGACCATTCTGTGTAGAGGGGGGATAAAGTGCAATATTTGAAAGAGGCAGTCTATCTAACAGCACAGCATGGGGGGCATTGTATGAATAAGTGATAAGGTGTGGGATTAAGTCTTTGAGAGATATGGAGCATAGAAAGCAGTGTGTGGGAGTGAGGGGGGATCTATATCACAAATGGAATCTCTGTCCATGCCAGTCTCTGTCATCAAACTTAATGAACAGTGATGAAACTTGAAGGGGTGAGTATCCCACTGGACATCACCTATGCAACATTTTCCCCTTTCTGCCCTAACGGAGGCAACTTTGGCCATAATACCTCAGCTGTACTACTTACTGTATACATTGGCATACTAAAGTTAATTTTGTTTTATTACATACCATATAGATCCTGCAAAATAATGTGCCATGCTTGTATAAGAGAAACTATATACACCTGGGCTAGAGGTCAGAGACAAGCCTCCTGTGACATCCGAGGATAATGTGTTGTCTCAGGAGAGAGGGAGAAGCTGGAGACAACACACATTTTGCAGTTCTTCTATTTTCAACTACCTGTCAGGGGTGAATCATGCAAAAGCCGTCAATGCCTGTGCTATTAATGATAACACTATATTAGTAAGTTGTATATCTTGGGGGGATAGTTTTGTTTAAAGTAGTTTTCTGATACTGGAGTGCCCCTTTAAGCAGTTCTTCCATCAACAAACAAATGGTAAAAAAGAAGTCAAATATTTACTCAACATGAAGGAGCAGGAAAACCAAGAAGTTTTCAGTTTTAGCTAGTGCCACCATGTACAGGGGCTTTAATGGATTTCTGCATTGAGCCTCTCAAACCATGGTAAGGACCTTGGCCATAAGGGCGTGTGTTCCCAACAATGTACGCATTCACGGAGCAGAGAACGAGGGCTCCAGACAACAATCATCGCCTTGTGCGGTAATAAAACGTCGATTACTGTTTTTGTGTTGTAATGTAATTACCAAGATAAAGCTGTTGAAGAATCTGCTCATTAACTGGAACTTTACTGCCAATTAGAACTGGGAATCTCTTCTATTAGACGTGTAATATCTCTTAGGCTGCGTCTGGTGTTCTTGGATGCGGCTGTTGCATAATGCGCCGCTCCACACTGAGACAATTGCTGCACTCATCATGGCCTCCGTGACCCTAAATGTCTTGAAATTTTTACAGCTGGAGGGACGTATTCCGAACGGCATGAAAGCTGGACGGAGGAGGCGAATGTAATGAGCCATTTTAATTACTTTTCTATACTGTTTCCTTCTCTGAACCCGGTTAGGTCAACACTGGGCGGAATAGATGAGAAGACAAAAGCAGAAATTCCACACAAGGGTCTAAAGAAGACCCTAATTTCAAAAAATTGCGGATATTTTAATTCCCTCTAAATGTCCTTCCCATCATTCCTGAGGATTGTACTGGGGTTTCATAATCTCTTGATTGGAAGTAACTTTTGCTTTTTGTCACTCCCTGCAGTAGCGCCCTTTGTAGTTAGTTACAAGGATGGAAGATGAATGAAAGCTACATTTAAAAAAAAAACAAAAAAAAAACACCTCTAATTTTTTGCGAAAACAGAACCACCCCTGTCCTCAGGTTGGTGGTAATATAATTAAGCTCCATTCAGGTTAACTGAACTGAGCTGCAAAACCCCCACACCCAAGCTGAGGACAAGAGTGGTCTTGTTTCTGGAAGAAAGCAGCCATGTTTTTCTATGACTAGATTAGCCCTTTAAGGCTCACAACTGGGGACTCTTTGGCCCACCAAGAAGTTAATTCTAAATATTCAACCCTACAGAACATGTACATGCCCATTAGTAAGTTTCCTATACATATAAGAAAGTGGCTGGTTGGATGGTCTGGCGGACAGCTCCACCCATGCAGGTCTACGTTCGGCTTGGCCAATGTGTGTTCACTAGAGAATGGGGTAAGGCAATGTCAGAGACCTCCTTCTCTACCTTGACATCTGGTGGCATGGGGACAGATAGTTGGTAATCAATGGTTGTAAATCATCCTATGCATACTTCTACATCATTTTTGTCCTCATTTACTATTGTGTCTGGAGTCTTTGCCCATCATGGTACTTTCCAAAAAAGTTGATATATTTCAGCACTATTTAACCATCTGAGAGTATGTTAGTCAAGGCCAGTCTCCAGATAAGCGTATAAAAAAAAATCACAATCAATATCCACGCTCAACTTTAGAATCAAAAGGAGGAACCTGATCAATACGATTTCCATCTCTTGATGGGACTGAATATGTAACCGCACTCTCCTCGACTCTGAGCCCGTGTGGTGTAAACCAAGACTGGAAATAGCCCCTCGCTATAAACAGAGCATTTCCCCAACATATAAATATAGAAGGTGACTTTGGGAACCTGGAGATGTCTAAGCCGCAGGAATCCATCGAAGAAGCCGCTCAGGAATTCTAAACCAGAGAAACGAGGCAGCGCCTGACAAACAGCTCCACGGCCCTCTCTGCATACATAATAGATCAATAAAAGCTTATTTACTTATGATAAACACACATCAAATCGCTATATTTTCCCCCCAGCCCTGGCAGTCTCTGAGTTGATGAGCCGTAAGTTTTTCTGTTCTTTAATTTCCTGCCTTGGAGGATTTTATGGTGACAGTGATGAGGCTCACTGTAATATTTTCATGATTATTTTAGAGAAAAAAAAATGCATCAGTTTCTCCTGTTTTGTCCCTATAATAAGTATTAGCGGCACCTCAATGGGATCTACAACAGCTCCCCCTAAAGGGGTAACCCATCTTATAGGAATAGAATATTTTTAGGATGACTAACGGGGCATAACCTCTGGGACCACCACCAGTCATGGGAGTGATGGGGACACAGCTGGTGTATCATTACATCTTCTTAATTGTTCCTTGCACAGTGCCCCCACTGGCGATGCAGGGAACTGCAGTGTAGTGCAATCTCTGCGCCAGCCTGGAGCACCAATGTTCAGAGAAAAAAGATGCAGTGCCAAAGTAGTGTTGTGTTATTCTCATCGAACATATAGAAAATTATTGTGGTGCCCTTTGTAATGTCCATTGAGGAGAAAGCTTATCAAGCCAATGTTTTTCAAGGGAATTGGGTGATATTGCAATTTTATTTATATCCAAGTGGACTGGGCTGCAGTGCAGGTCCTAGCCAGGAAGCCTCTAATTCTGATGATCAGGGGGGTCCTAGAGACTGGCCATCACTTTTCAAGATAGTAATACTTCATTATTAACTAGTATAAGCTTGACTTCTTATGACAAAATACCTAAGATGGTTTCCTTTAAAATAGGTATCATCTCGAAACATATTTATTATCTAATATGACCCCAACGGACCCTATAATATATGCAATGGTTTCCTTCCATAATCTAGATTCATTAAGTAGGATCCCTAAAATGGCCCCACAATAGCGGCAGGGTTGGTTATATGGTATGTACCCCTTTAAGGGGATTGTACGAGGGACAGAAGACCGATCAAGACTTCTACTTCCCAGCGCTAACTTCCACATCTAACTTCCACATCTTGGAAATACATAGCCGAATGCAATGTCCAATAGCTGCACAAAGTCATCATGATCGGGATGTGGAAAGGGTGGATGTGATAGCACTGAGTAGAAGAAGGTTTGCACAAGGTTTCCTCCTCTCCAAAACACACATTGCTTTCCTTTATGGTGAGTACTAGTTATAGGACTCAAGGTCCAGGAGTAGAAAGAACAAAACATAGCTGCTTTCTTCCAGAAACAGTGCTGCTTTTGTCCTCAGTCTATGTGTGGTATTGCAGCTCCATTGAAGTGAATGGAGACACGACTGGCAATGTGTGTTTTTTTAAGCCCTCTGTTTCTGTTTAACCCTGGATAACCCCAATATTGTATAATTTTTAGCTGATATGACCCCCCTGATAAGCCTACAATAGATGTAATGGTTTCCTATAGGGTGAGCACCGCCATTTCCTATACATGCATACATGTATGTTGCTTCCAGTACAGCTAGTATACACATGTATTCCTATTCTGCTGTAATAGTTACTTGTGCCATTGGTGAGCCGAGCTGGGGAAATGATCAGGCTTCAGCAGATTTTCATATATAACATTTTCTTCCCTGCAAACTGCATAAAAAAACAGCTAAATACACAACCCAAATCCTCCAGTCGTCTCCCAGCTCCTTCCCTCGTGATTTAGGTCATGCATTTCATAACTGGAGGTTAAGATTTACATCTGTGCTGCGGATTTCTCTAGGTGTCAGATGGAATGTCACAAAGCTCACTTGATTAACACAATTTATATAATGAACATGGCCACAAGTAAAAAATACAATTCCCGATTTCAGCATTATTCTTATGCGCAGCGCACATCAAGTCACGCCTGGGTGCTGACAAGTGGACAAAGCCACATCAGCCTTAACTCCTTCCATAAACTGTACAACACCAGTCCACTCTGCCCTATGTATTCCATGGGTACCTGCTGAGTGGGATGCTGCTCATAATAGTGCCAGAAGAACTACACTAGTATGTTGGTACATAGCCCTGCCTCCCTGTCTCTCCATATAAATTATGTTGGTACACAGTACTGCCTCCCTGTCTCTTGATATAAATTATGTTGGTACATAGTACTGCCTCCCAGACTCTCCATATAAATTATGTTGGTACAGATAGTACTGCCTCCCAGACTCTCCATATACATTATGTTGGTACATAGTACTGCCTCCCTGTATCTCTGTATAAATGATGTTGGTACATAGTACTGCCTTCCAGTCTCTCCATATAAATTATGTTGGTACTGTACATAGTACTGCCTCCCAGACTCTCCATATAAATTATGTTGGTACATAGTACTGCCTCCCAGACTCTCCATATACATTTTGTTGGTACATAGTACTGCCTCCAGTCTCTTCATATAAGTTATGATGATACAGATAGTACTGCCTCCCTGTCTCTCCATATAAATTATGATGATACAGATAGTACTGCCTCCCGGTCTCTCCATATAAATTATGATGATACAGATAGTACTGCCTCCCTGTCTCTCCATATAAATTATGATACAGATAGTACTGCCTCCCGGTCTCTCCATATAAATTATGCTGGTACAAATAGTACTGCCTTCCTGTCACTCCATATAAATTATGTTGGTACATAGTACTGCCTCCAACTCTCCATATAAATTATGTTTGTACAGATAGTACTGACTCCCTGGCTCTCCATATAAATTATGTAAGTACAGATAGTACTGTCTCCCAGTCTCTCTCTGTAAATTATGCAGACTAGGGATGGTCCGAACCGAGTTCGGTTCAGGTTCGTATGAACCCGAACTCTCAGTAATGATTCCCACTGTCTGCCTGCTCCGTGGAGAGGGTGGATACAGCGGGAGGACCGCCTGGAAAACTGGGATACAGCCATAGCCATAGGCTGTATCCCAGTTTTCCAGGCGGTCCTCCCGCTGTATCCACCCGCTCCATGGAGCGGGCAGACAGCGGGAATCTGATGCCGAGCGTTCGGGTTCATACGAACCCGAACCTCGGCAGATTCGGACCATCCCTAATGCAGCGCATAAAACTGCCTCTCTGTGTCACACTGAAATGTACAGATAATACTGTCCTTTATTCCTTCCCGGTAAATGATGTAGGTACCGATAATGCTGCCACCTCCATCCATGACAGGAACTGTCCACAGCAGTAGCAAATCCCCATTGAAAACCTTTCCTGCTCTGGACAGTTCCTGACACGGACAGAGGTGGCAGCAGAGAGCACTTTTTTTTCCAGACTGGAAGGAATCCGACATACGGCACCTGATAACTACTGGAACACACAGGTTTTTAAATGGAAGTAAATTACAAATCTGTATAACCAGGTGACTTCAAAGAAAAATATTTTCACTGGATGATTCAATGATTCAAGCAGAGAAAATTTTGTATCTCAGATAGTACAGTCTCACAGCTTCTTCCTTTAAATGACGTAACAATAGTACTACCCTTCTGTAAATTTAAGAAGTATAGATAATAGTTCTCTGTTACCTCTCCGTGGAAATGAGGTGATAACAACAGCACTGTTACTGTCTCTACCTGTAAACAATATTGGCACAGACAGTACTGTCCCCATATCTCTACCTGTAAATTATGTTGGTACAGATAGTATTGTCTTCCTGACTGTCCCTGTAAATGATGTAGGCACAGACAGTACTGTCTCCTCTTCTCTCTCAGTAAATGATGTAGGCACAGACAGGTGCTTTCTCCTCTTCTCTCACAGTAAATGATGTAGGCACAGACAGTACTGTCTCCTCGTCTCTCAGTAAATGATGTAGGCACAGACAGTACTGTATCCTCTTCTCTCTCAGTAAATGATGTAGGCACAGGTACCATCAGTAATGGCCTGACAGTCTCTCATTATATATATAATTATATTCAGGAGATACCCAGGTTATACCAGCTGTACATATATAATTATATACAGGAGACATCCAGGGTATACCAGCTGTACATATATCATTATATACAGGAGATACCCAGGTTATACCAGCTGTACATATATAATTATATACAGGAGACATCCAGGGTATACCAGCTGTACATATATCACTATATACAGGAGATACCCAGGTTATACCAGTATGCTCTATATCACTATATACAGGAGATACCCAGGTTATACCAGCTTCACATATATAATTATATACAGAAGATACCCAGGTTATACCAGCTGTACATATATCATTATATACAGAAGATACCCAGGTTATACCAGCTGTACATATATCATTATATACAGGAGATACCCAGGTTATACCAGCTGCACATATATAATTATATACAGGAGATACCCAGGTTATACCAGCTGTACATATATAATTATATATAGAAGATACCCAGGTTATACCAGCTGTACATATATAATCATATACAGGAGATACCCAGGTTATACAAGTATGCTCTATATCACTATATACAGGAGATACCCAGGTTATACCAGTTTGCTCTATATCACTATATACAGGAGATTCAGCTGTAGATATATAATTATATACATGCTCTGTGTTGGAGGTGCACTTCAATATGATCAGTTCTGTCAGGTCAGGCTTCACCTCCCCAACAATCAGGGGTCGCCGGTCATTTTCTTAGCTCTGGCTGAGACAGATGTCAGGGTCTGTGCAGTTACCCAGCCTCTAGCGTCCCTTTAATATATGTATCCTCTATCATCCTTATTCATGTCTCTGGCTGTTCTTCAAGGTCCTGGAGCCGTGACATGAAGGTTTTCATACATGTCTACGATCGCTAACAGATTCCCCCGCCGCCTGGTATTTATGAAGCCAATTAATAGTGCATGAGATGCTGATAAACAAGATAGCGCCCTGATCAGGCGGCGGTGGCGGCACTGCTAATCTATCCATTATTTATGGCGCAATGTAAGATCACACACTCCATAAATGTCTGAGATCTTGTAAGGAGAGCGCCACAATGCTGCCATTTATCTCACACACACACGTCCTGCACACGGCACAGCAAACACAAGTGAAGCACATGGTAATGAAGCACGGCTCAATGAGCCTCGCCAAAATCCTCCTATCCTCTGCAGTGAATCAATCATTCGCTTTCACTGGAATAAAAGCTGCTCGCTCTGCAGACATGGAGGGAAGCTCTTCACTCCCCAGCTGTCGAGAAGCCGCCGCACCCGGCCAGCAGGACCTGGGCTGGTGGAGGAAAGGAGAGAAGCAGACTGGTGGAAGCTGTTACCTATTAATATAAAGGGGTATTCCTACAGGAATACCATAGCTATAGAAACAGCCAAGGGAGTCTGCAGCCGGCCACCTCATCAAGTCAGACAGTGGATAACAGATAGTGGTTACAGGTGCACAGTTGTCTCTGTCCCCTTTGTGCGCTCATCTCTATGATGATAAAGAAAACTGTGTGGACATAAAGATACAGCTGCACAGTCCTCTCTATTCCCTCCCTGAACTCATCTTTATACCCATAGAGAGAACTGTGTGTTCATACAGTTATATCTCCACAGTCGTCTCTACCGCCTCCCTGCACTCATCGCTATAATCATAGAGAGAACTGTGTAGTCATACAGTTGCAGCTGCACAGTCCTCTCTATCCCCTCCCTGCACTGATGTCTATGATCATAGAGAGAATTGTGTGGTCATAAAGTTACAGCTGCACAGTCCTCTCTGCCCCCCCCCCTCCCCCTGCGCACTGATGTCTATGATCATAGAGAAAATTGTGTGGTCATAAAGTTACAGCTGCACAGTCCTCTCTATCGCCTCTCTTTACTCATCTATATGATCATAGAGGGAACTATGTGGTCATACAGTTACAGCTGCACAGTCCTCTCTATCCCCTCCCTGCACTCATCTCTATGAGCATAGAGAGAACAGAGGGGTCATACAGCTACAGCTGCCAAGTCCTCTCTGTCACCTCCATGTACTCATCTCTATAATCATAGAGAGAACTGTGTGGTCATACAGTTATAGCTTTAAATTCCTCTCTATCCCTTCCATGCACTCATTTCTATGATCATCGAGAGAACTGTGTGGCCATACAGTTACAGCTGCACAGTCCTCTACATCCCCTCCCTGCACTCATCTTTAACATCATAGAGAGAATGGTGAGGTCATACAGTTACCAATGCAAAGTCCTCTCTGTCATTTCAATCATAGTGGATCATAGTGTGAGCTGCCTGGTCATACAGTTACAACAGCACAGTCCTCTCTACATCCTCTCTGCACCCATTTCTATGATTATAGAGGGAACGGTGTGGCCATACTGTTACAACTGCACTCTCTCTATCTCCTCCCTGCACTCATTTGTATGATCTTGGAGAGAACTGTGTGGTCATATAGTTACAGCTACACAGTCTTCTCTATCCCCTCCCTGCACCTGTCTCTACAAACAGCAAAGGAAGGAAACAGGATAAAGCCAGGACAATGCAGGAGCCTGAAGTAGTAACCATAGGGCTTTAGACCAGGTAGGATATAGACATTAACCCTTCCACTGCCCTAGACCACCAGGGATTTAAACATTAACCCTTTCTATGCTGTAAACTACCAAGGATACTGGCAATAACCTCCTGTCCTAGACCATGATGCCAACCTTACCTCCTCCACTATAACAAACCAGGGATGTGAACAATGCCCTAATCTAGTAGGGGGGCTGACATTAACCCCTAACCACCCAAGATACTTAATGATTCTGTACCCTAGACCACCAGGGATGCTGATTGTAACCTTAATCAATGCCCCAAACCACTAGGGATTATCTATCTGTATAAAAATCTATCTAGCCATATACAGTATATATATTGTATCTTTTTAGCTATCTCCCTATTAGACATCCTTCTCCCGAGCTGCCTTTTTCTTCCCATTGCCCACCCTCTATACATAGATATGAAGATATAAGCATTGCGCTCATGATCTCACAGGCGGCAGAGCTCTCTGTACTGTTCTCAATATTCTCTGTAAATTGTATGAGAACGCTGCAAGAAAAACAATACAACAAGGTAACCAGAAAGGAAATTGGAAGCAGGAGGCTAATACATTTTATTAACCCCTCCATTTATCTTGCTTCCTCCGCTTGTCGGCTGCTTTGCAGGAGTTGCTCAGGCAGAGTGGATGGGGAGTGCGGCCGCTGACAGTAGCAATGCACAAGGGCATCAGCTAATACCGAGCAGATATTAGATGTAAGTCACATAAAGCCCAGGAACTGCACCGATCAATACCAGGAGCAGCCGGCAGCTTCCACAGATTCTTATCGCGCCCACTCTCCTGCTTAAAGTTTAGACTCGGCTTCCTCAGGGAGCGTTTCCTGAGTATAGCTGACATTGCTTATTTTCTGCTAGATTTCGGCTAAGTTCACAAGTCGAGGTATTTTCACCAGGTTATAGAACAGCTAAAAAATTACATAGAAGTGAATGGGTCATAGAGAGCCATATGGATGTATAGAATATGGTGTAAGAGCGTATCCCTCTTTAGGGATGTCAGTAGATGGGATCCGGGCCTCAACATTACCTGGATGTGTGCACCTGTCCAGAAAGCAGGGATGGGGCACTTTGACCTTTGTTGCAAAAGTACAATTCCCATTGTGCCAAGATAGCCAAAGCTTTGGCTGCCTATGTAATAGCCATTGTGACTCCTAACATATTTGTATATCCTTTTATTAACCAAAAATAACTCCTTATGCCCAGAAAAATAGCTCTAGTCTCCCCTCCCTGCAGTTTGCTTTCCATTGCCTGTTGTCAGGGGAAATCTGTCTCTAGTAACAGTTACGTTAGGATAAATTACAGGAAGTAGAGCTGGGTTTAGCATGTGCTATGTGCAGGAGTGAGAGAGAGAGCCTACACTGTTTATCTAGAACAGGGGTAGGGAACCTTGGCCCTCCAGCTGTTGCAAAACTACAACTCCTATCATACCTAGACAGCCAAGGCTAAAGCTTTGGCTGTCTAGGCGTGACAGGAGTTGTAGTTCTGTAACAGCTGGAGAGCTAAGGTTCCCTACCCCTGATCTAGAAGCTGAGAAAGTCTCTCGGTTGAAAATGATCTACACTGTTCCTTTAAGGTAAATCAATTTATTCTAATAATTGACCACCCATAAAGTTATGGGCAGCTGTCCCTTGGGTAAATACCAGCACAGTGCTCCAGTGTAATCTCCCCCTCCCTCCTTCCTTTAACTTCTGCAACAACAGTAGCAGCTCAGTGCATAGTATAACCCTTTTATTGCTGTGATTCCTCTGCTTCTTTCTATCCTGGTCACACAGAACCTTGCAAACCCAGTGCATCAGTAACCCCTTCTCCCTCAATATGCCATTTGGGACTTTATCCAGCCTATCTAGCCCAGCACTATGATATAGCGGAGAGGCAGATGCACTCTATTCCCATCTATAGACACTTTTTTTTTGCTTTTAGGACTTAACATAGTGCGTGGTTTGACTACTTTTCTGACGTTTTCAACTCTGGTGGTATTATAAAGCCTGGCCCGATGACAATACAAAAAGCAGCGGCAGATGATGATGATTACGGCCTTTTAGAGGACCAATCTGTCCTAAGCGAGAAATTGTGGCCACCAGATGATTGGTATGAGTCAAAAATAGAAAACAGGTCATGCAATTTGGCCGTCTGTACATGTCCAGGCCTATTCTATGGTGACGGCCCATTCTCTACGGCCTATTATCCTCTGTTATTCACTCTTGTTTGCCACCAAAAAAAAAAAAAAAAAAACTGAACAAAAGATTGTGGATAAAAGGCTCCAATGACTTGTAGTCAAATTGCCGTCTATCAGAGCTGAATAGAAGTTTTCGGATAGTGCTGCACCCAGTGGCACTCCCCCTGCATCTTAATGCTTGTGATTGTTCCTTAGACAGAGGTTGGCATCATACATGAAAGGAGAGGATCCATAAAGGGCTGTAGGCTCCCGACGCCCATTTCAATCCCATTCACTTCTCATCTAACATGTTTGTAAAGCAACATAAATCAGAGCCCAAGGAGGACTTTTTTTTTTACTTGTGCGATGCTCCTCTTCTCCTCGCTCGCCTACAAGAAAGCATCCCGAAAATCAAATGTTATCGTAAGGCGCCACTTCAACCTGACACACCTAAAACCCCTCGGCTTTCATCTCAGTCTCGTAAAAATCACTTTGCTCTCCCGGAGTAGAAGGATAAAGGAAGATCAAAAAGACGTCTCAGGGTTCCCAATGACATTACCATCTTGGGGTCTTTGATTTCTGGTCCTGCTCGGTTTGAGCATCGTGAGGCTGTGCAGACACCTAAATCAAAGAGATGGAAGAAGGTCGGTGGCGGGAAAGGAGTTCTCCAGTTGTGTCAGGTGGAAAAATCCACCAAAAGCCGAAAACTTGGGCCAGATGCCAGCCTGGGTTGGGCTGGGGGTAAATATGGTTGTCCTGCTGAAAATAGGGTCACTGGTGGTCAATGAGTTAAGGCAATCTACAGTAAGTGCCCTATTACACGGAGAGACAATCGGCAGAATCGGGCTGATTCGACCGATTACCGCTCTGCCTAAAAGAGACAGCGCTCAGCCGATAAAACAATCATCGGCTAATCGTTGGTTTTAAGTTTAGACCTAAAATCATCGGGCGCCGACCACACATCACTAGGTGTAATAGCAATGTGTGGCCGACGATTGCCCAAACACTTGATACCTTAGGCTGGGTTCACACTGTGTTTTTGCAATCCGTTTAACATATGCGTTTTATGGAAAAAAACGGATGGAAAATTGTGTGTCATCCGTTCGGATCCGTTTTTCCATTGACTTCCATTTAAAAAGAAAAAAAACGGATTGTAATGGATGCGTTTTTTAACGTACAGAAAAGTAGTGTTGACATAAAAAAAAAAAAAAACGCACCCGTTTTGATCCTTTTTTTTTAAATGAAAAAAAAAAAACAAAAAACTAGCCTTACCTCTCATCTCTCCTGGTCTTTGCTCCTGTGATCCGCAGCTTCCCAGTTCCGATGCAGCGTCTGCTGCTGCTGCCGCCAGGATTGGGAAGCTGCGAAGCACAGGAGCAAAGACCAGGAGAGATGAGAGGTAAGGTATAAGGTGTTTAGGCAAGGGCAGCATGAACATCACTAACGATGTCCATGCAGCCCTTACTCCCCGATTATCAAGCTGTCTAATAGGTCCAGTAAACAAGCGCTGATCTCGTTTACTAAAATGATCAGGCCGTAGTCGGCCCATGTAATAGGACCCGAAGAATTTAGTAAATCGAGTCCTTCTACTTTTAAAAATATTCAGATTCCCTAGAGAAGCCTGGAATGGTACAGTCAGGAGGCCCATCCTATACCTCCGGTAGGAATCAGAATATCTGGAAAGCAGAACAACCAAATGAATCGATAGAGTTGGGCCGGTGGAATCTTAGCTCAACTTTACCATTGACTCTTTTAGGCTATGTTCACACTGCGTATATGTCCGGCCGCATATTTTCGCGGCCGGACATATACGTGGTAAAATCCGGCCGGAGATTTACGCTACTAGCGGCCGGCTACGTACGGACCGTGAACTTACGCCCGAAGTCTACTTACGCTTCCCGAGCGCCCTACTTAGCGATCTGACAGCGGTCTTTTACTTGGAAAGCTTCGCCTAGCCCCGGACACCCCACAGAACCTTTTAGATCGGCACAAAAAGCTGCAAAAATGAAGAAATCACCACTACGTACGGGACCGCATGTTAGGCTACAGGCGTAAGTTACGGCCTTTTCGTCCGCAAACAATGGTCTGGTTCATTTTTTATGGCGCCGCGTATGATCGGGCCGTAAGTTCGTACGTAGTGTGAACTGTGCAGCCGTACTTTGTATACTTTCCATTATACGCAAACTACGTAAGTCTCCGGCCGCTTATTCACGGAACGCGCTACGGCCAGAAACTTACGTAGTGTGAACATAGCCTCAGACTGTATTTTGTTTAATGGCAAAATTTTAGTAGTCTGCAAACAATTTTTTAATTGCTCATACAAATTAGATAGTGAGAGAACAAGACACTTATCTCTCCTGATCCCTCCAATTCACATGAACACGTTGCCAAGCATGAATGTCTTCTGAATGGGGAAAGGGCAGAAAGGGGCAGTCAAACTCTTCCAGCGGTGGCTTATCTCCCTGAGGATGGGACAAGGGAAATACAATACGCCCAATACCTTTCATTACCGTCCTTAGCAGAGAGTTGGAGATACTTTAATAGTGGTCCACCAAACTGGGTTTTGCCTCAAAGCTTAGAGGGGTTTTCTGCTGAAGACACAAAAATATGTGTGTGAGCTGTTCTCACCGTCTCCCCCCTCCCTTCTGAGACAGCTGATGAAAACATGTCCCTGGCAGGCTTAACTTTGTAGCTTTGTAATGCAGGAAAGGTTAATCTGAGGTCAAGGTGGAGAAGCTTATTCCTCTTTCTAGCATGGGGGGAGATTAGTCGCCAGCGGGAGCTGTGTAAAAGCTGGTATTCAGAGATCAGAGAGGTCAGTGTTGACTTCAGAGGAGATAGCCAGGTGATGTAGCTGTAAATTTACTCTTTGTTTTCCTGTTTTGGTGCCTTATCTCCCTCCACACCCCCCCCCCCTCTCTCCATAGACAATCATGAAGACAGGGGGGAGAGATTCAAACCACTTTTTCAATTACAAAGTACTATGTACTATTCATTTCTGGAAAAAAAAATTAAACAACAATGAATTGTTTGCCGAATTATATCAAGTAAAACGAAAAAGAAAAAAAAAAGTAATAAAATTTCAAAAAATGCAGAAGATGAACAGTCTTTCCTCTTGTGGGATTTGTCACATTGCATCTTTTGTTTTCCCTTCCACAACATGGAGGCACCAAGCAGTCAGGGAAATGTCTGGAACATATAAAATGGATTTTCTCCCCACCCAGACTCCGATTATGTATTGTATACAATAGAGGAGGCCTTTCTTCTACAGTCACAGTAGATGTGTCATCCAGCTTAGTGGCTGCATACACTTGCATCGCAGAGGAAGTCATTTCCTTCGGCCCATAGACCGCCAATTAACTCCTTTGATAGAGTGTCAGCTGGTGGGTAGCGGGAGAGGATGGGACAAAAACCCAGCGCTAGCCTCACGCTTCCTGGGTCAGACCAGACTCAGACAGCAATCGTTCTCTTTATATTTCCGTAGACCACACAAGATTTGCAGTTGTTTGTTCTCAGCGTCTTTTCTTATTGTCATAGAAGTTCTTTGTCTTCTATTGCTGTGAATGGAGATAATAATGAGCGGAGGAGTTTGTGCAGGGTTATGTGGGTGTAATGAATAGCAAGGATCATCCAGCTCCACTATCTCCTCTTGTCTAGTAGATGATTATTATCTATTACTTATCGTGACTGCTCACCTCTAATTTACACTATGTTCCTGATCTTTCAGCTTCTCTCTGACACTTGCAGTGTGGTGCGGATTATAGTGTATAGTCCTTAGTGATTTTTGGCGCCTTGTTCTCGTCTACTTTATTCCTAGTTGTTTATTTAGTTTTTGGTTCCTCCTAGTGTCTGCATTAACAGAAAGTTATATAGTCTTTAAGCACTTATCAGCTGATGTATGTGCTGCAGGAAGTGGTGTATTTTTTTCCAGTCTGATACATTGCTCTCTGCTGCCACCTCTGTCCATGTCAAGAACTGTCCAGAGAAGTAGCAAATCCCCATGGAAAACCTCTCCTGCTCTGGACAGTTCCTGACACGGACAAAGGTGGCAACAGAGAGCACTGTGTCAGACTGGAAAGAATACACCACTTCCTGCAGGACATACAGCAGCTAATAAGTATTGGAAGACTTGAGATTTTTAAATCGAAGTCATTAACAGATCTGTATAGCTTTTTGACACCAAATGATTTAAAAGAATAAAAATTTCTCTAGAGTACCCCTTTAAGGTTACTGACATAATTAAAAGGGGCACAAGGGACCAGTTAAAGTCGTAAAATCATCTTTTTTGCGTTTGACTATGCAAATAATATATACAAGACTGACGGTGCTGAAGCAGATGAAGCAAGGCATCAATTGTTTAAAGGGAACCTGTCAACATTTGCTGCCTGAACCACACATCATCAGGAAAGTCCCCTGTGGCTTCTCTTAAAAGTGATGACAGGTTCCCTTTAAGCACACTCTTTCCTGCTTCAACTGCTTTAGCACTGTTAACCTTGTACTGTATATGTTATTTGAAGGAGATATAGTCAGGAGCAAACAACCTTAACTGTCCCCCTAATCTTATTGGTGTTCTTAAGACACTAATACAGTAGAATACTATGATTAAAGGGGTAATCTGGCAAAAAAAGTTTTTGTTTCAAATTAACTGGTCTCAGAAAATTATACAGATATGTAAATTACTTCTATTCAAAAATCTCAAGTCGTCCAGTACTTATCAGCTGCTGTATGTCTAACAGGAAGTCAGGTATTCTTTCCAGTCTGACACAGTGCTCTCTGCTGCCTCCTCTGTCCATGTCAGGAACTGTCCAGAGCAGCAGCAAATCCTCATAGAAAACCTCTCCTGCTCTGGACAGTTCCTGCCATGGGCAGAGGTGGCAGCAGAGAGCTAAAAAAAAATATACACCACTTCTTGCAGGACATAAAGCAGCTGATAAGTACTGGAAGATTCGATATATTTAAATGGAAGTGATTTGCAAATCTGTATAACTTTCTGACACCAGTTGATTTGAAAGAAAAACATTTTCACTGGAGTTCCCCTTTAAGCAGGCAGCCATTGACTCTCCCAGGCTGTAAGGTGCAATGATAGGACTGCCTATAGCTGATCAGCCATAGAGTAATATACACATTACACTTTTGTATGATATATATATTGGGTGATTGAGCAGCAATCCAAAATCTCCAAAATGGCTGACTTGGATTATAATGTATAGCTAAATGCAAAAACAAAGAAAAAAAAAAACAAAAACAAAAAAACACACACACAGCTCTTGAGCGCCAACTACTGCTGTAGCAGGGTATTAAGGGAATACATTTCAGACAGCGACTGCATGATCCAAAAGGAAAATTTAGTACTGCGCACAACAAAAATATTTCGACTATCAATCCAAATATTTGAAAGCCTTGTACGTTGTACAGACGTTGTTGTCGCTAAGAGAGGAGAGGAATTGTTCCTGTGTAAGGTATAATTAGAGGTGTGTGATGAGGGGCTGTCAGGTGGAACGTAATAACAACGTGCCGCCATGCATCAGGCTGTATTATACTATGGGGCTTCATTGCACACATTCACTTTTGCACAGCGTTGGCCCCGTTCTTCATCAGGGGGTCATCAGGTCACCAATCACATCTATCCATTAGCTGTAAAATGGGTGGATAGGTCATTATGTAGCTGGGTTTATCATGGAAAAAATGACAGCAGAGGGAGAGGAGTGTGTTGATCTTGTTGGGGGCAGTGACCTTGTCCTCTCATGTCATGTTAAAGGGATACTCTGAGGGAAAAGAGTTTTTTGAATGAACTGGTGTCAGAAAGGTATACAGATTTGTAAATTACATCTATAAAAAAAGCAAAACAAACCCTAAAGCCTTTCAGTACTTATCAGCTGCTGGATGTCCTGCAGAAAGGGGTGTATTCTTTCCTGTTTGACACTGGGTTCTCTGTCCATGTCAGGAACTGTCCAGAGCAGGAGAGGTTTTCTATGGGGATTTGCTATTGTTCTTGACAGTTCCTGACATGGACAGAGAGCCCAGTGTCAAACAGGAAAGAATATACCACTTCCTGCAGGACATGTAGCAGCTGATATGTACTGGAAGATGAGTTTTTTTATTATTTAATATAAGTAACTTAGAAATCTTTTTAAATTGTAAGTTTTTAATTGGAGTACCCCTTTAATAAGGACAGGGCTGGATGAAGAGGCAGTATTGTGATATAAATGGATTACTGAAGAAGCTGGGTCTCAGCAGGACAGAGTATTTCAGAAAAGGTCTGTACCGATTTGTAGGAGTCAGTGACTTGCCCCCTCATGTGATTACTCTATATAGTATCTGTACCCTATGGGGGAGAATTATCAAACATGGTGTAAAGTGAAACTGGCTCAGTTGCCCCTAGCAACCAATCAGATTCCACCTTTCATTTTCCAAAGAGTCTGTGAGGAATGAAAAGTGGAATCTGATTGGTTGCTAGGGGCAACTGAGACAGTTTCACTTTACACCATGTTTGATAAATCTCCCGCTATAAGTATAGTATTTGCCTACATATAGTGACTACATTACCCATAAATCCTCAGCTTCTCTTATTAATTCTTCTATTTTAGGATATAGAGTCCCGGCTGGTATTGCTACCACGATGCACCTCCCTCTATAATACTGCCATATAACAGCTTGCGTAGTCCATATGGCATCTATTAGCCATCCTAGCGTTTACCTCTGCGGATATAAGAACATTTTTCGGTGTCAGTATGTAAGACATTGCCAATGTCAGGGACGTGACACTATCTGATGTGTAAGACTTTAGAGAAACAACCTACAGCTTATATAATGTCACATATTATAGCGGTTCAGAAAACATAGCGCCACATATCTCCTCAGTATATCAGCATATATGGCCATTGCCGCTGCGGCCGGGCCTAATATCCCTCCTCATCTATATCCCCCCATCTGGCAGGGTGTAGGATGACCCTCGCCGAAGAAGAGGAACACAATGGCTTTCCTCGCAGGATTGGAAGCCGCAACCTCATCTTTCCAACGTGACAAATGGCTTCTGAGATCAAAGATGGCTGACTCCTCAGAAGGAGCCGCTGATATTACAATCATTGCAACACACAGGGATGAAAACACATCCTTTCAGGTTTTGATCCAGCTGTTCCTCATATCTTGAGCCATCTTTTCTCAATCGTGTCTCATATTTCCTGAGGAACAAGCATGCTATCTCCTTGATGTATTATGAAGGTGCTTCCAAGCGTGGCAGACAAATCTAAGCCAGAGCTGTGTATCTATAGACGGGAGAGATTGAGGAGACTTAGATGAATGATACGGTGTTATCATATGCATTCAGGTAACTTACCGCTATCTTGTATGGGATCTTCTTATTACAGAGTTGGTAAGAGTAAAATGGGGTGTATGGGGTTAGAAAACAGCGCCACTTTAGTCTATAGGCTGTTTCTGGAATTGCAGCTCCTCAGACATGACCTAGACTAGAGTGTCAACCTGGCTCAATTACAAACTTGCATGATCTTATATATCATGTACTGATCCTGAGTTACATCCTGTATTAGGCTATGTTCACATTACGTGAACAACCGGCCGTTCTTAAGTACCGGCCGGGTGATCTTTCCGTCCGCGGAGCTCTGATGCAGGGGCACCAGCGCGCGCCCGCATCAGAGCTTCCCATAGCCCACAGTGAAGTAAGCGGCCGGAGCCGCTCGCTTCACTGTGTGAACTGACAGATCTTTCTGCGGCCGGAATTCACTGAATTCCGGCTGCAGGAAACTGACATGTCAGTTTTTTCCAGCGCCGCATGGGATCCCGGCCGAAGTGCATACGATGTGTGTACGCTGTGTTTTACGTAGTGTGAACATAGCCTTATACTGGATTCTCACTATTCTGCTGGTGAGGTCACTGTGTACATATATTACATTACTTATCCTATACTGATTCTGAATTACATCCTGTATTATACTCCAGAGCTTCACTCACTATTCTTTTTATAAGTTCCTCTTTCATCAGTCCTGATGGGATCTCTCATGTAGTGTCCCATTACGGAAGTTTTATGTCACCTGTCCAAAGATAATTTTGTCAGGTGGCACACTTCGTCATGATAAGTGCCTTTCCACACTATCACCACTTGGTGTCTCACTTTCCCCAATTTTGTGAACAGCTGAAGGTAAAAAGGGTTAAAGGGGTTCTCCAACTAAGAGCTTAAAAATGAAATGCTAGCTGGTCTTGCTCACCAAGTCCCCCTGAATATTTCAAGCCGTCTTGTATCTTTCTAGCTGCCGCCATTCCTGGGTTACAAGTTTTCTAAAAGATGATTTACTGTATATCAGAGATGTCGCCTGCCAGGAAACTACATTTCCCATCATGCATCTCCCCTATTGGTCCGTTTGCATACTTGCCCCCTTAGCTTTCTCTCCTGCCCATTGCTGTCATTACTATTGCAGAGTAAACACAGGACTGTTTTTTTCACTGATTTTGCATCACATCAACCCAGTATACTACAACCCAGTATACTAGCTGATGATGTAGCAGAGCTGATGCACGCATGGTGTAGCTACTGTATGTGCTTTATAATGATCATCTGTTTACCAGGGGATGTAGTGTAGGTTTAGATCTCTGCTTGCTGACTGTGAATGAAAACATTTTAGTTCCATCCAGACTCTAAGAATATCTATAACGCTTACAATATACAGAGCTGTGACACAAAGACAGGTACATATGCCTGCATTCATTAACAGCGACCAGAGATAGAACTATAACTTTTCATATTACAGAAACCTAGGCTCAGGGACACATGTTAATCTATGGAAGCAGCACAGGTGCATTGAGATGATGCAGATAATGATTATAGGGGTCAGGTTACCAAGTCAATAGACAGCTAACCTAGCCCTCAGAAAGGAGATCACATGTCCTGTGACTACAAAGGGAGGGGGGAGAAGGAACTGTGTGTTGTCAGAGTGGACACAGAGAAGATAATTTAGACATCCAGAGTGGGTAAATATGAGAAAGAAACAGCTAGTTAGTTCCTGGTGGGAGCGTCTTTTGTCTAGTTAGCTGCAGTGGGGAGACACAGAGAGAGTTGCTGCTACAGCCAGGCCCAGCTTAGGCCAGAGGCCTGGGGTTTGTGGTCTGCTGTAGTGGAGTTGTTGTGGGACAGAGAGACAGTTTTTCCAGATCTTGAGAGAAAGATATGATGCAGTGCTATGCTTAAAGGTGGGGTAGCTGTCACCTGCATCCAACCTTGCCTACATCAGGGGTCCTTCTAGAAAGTCAGGACAATCTACAGTACCAGAGTTTGATTCACAGTGGAACAAAGAGCCTAAGCCGACGTATTCCATTGACACTTGCTCAGCCTTCTCGGGGAAGCTTAAGAGGTTAGCTTCACCTAATAGTTCAAGCCTGGGACTCATGCTAACAACACCTAGCAACCCCAGGTTACAGCACACGTTGGGGGCTTGGCCGGGAAGGGTGAAGGAAACTTTATTTTGGGATCCCAGAGTATTCGGCTTGTGTACTGGATAATTATACAACAAATAAAGAACCATCAGTCTAATTCATCAAGCCGTCCCTCCAGCCTCACAGCGTAATCGCATTAAAGAAGAATCTCGCCAAGATATAATAAATAAGAACTTGCATGCGGATGATGCCGCATTCAGCGGCTTGTCCGATACCCGGGATAAGGACAGCATTCGCTGCAATCACAATAAGATCAAAAAGAAAAATTCTATAGAATTTTTTTTTTATTTCTGTGTGCGCCATCTAGAGGCCAACATTTTGGAAATTATGGGGAAGTATCAACGTGTTTGTTCTCTTTTTTTGTTAATACTGAGTTTTTGCACACAACGCAGCAGATACATTTCCCCCTAAATGTTATTAATAGTAGTAGACTTCCTGTAACTATAGGGAGTGCCGAGGGGACAGTCCCATCCAGGCCCTAATGCCGGAGGGAGCCTTTCTTTTGGCTGCTACTACAGAGCCCTTAGGGAATCCCTGATACCAGAATAACATTTTTATGCTTAGGTATACCTTCCTTCTTCTGCTTTGTGTCAGTCCTTACTGTAATTCTGGAATTCTATTCAGATTTCATATAGTCAAATAAGATGCCTGAAAAGCGCTGGAGTTACTCTACCAGTCCTTCAATAAAGCTTTGACTCATATGAGGACTGTGGATCCGCTCATCCAGTTCTTCCTTACCTACAAAGCTGCTGCTGTTCTCCCACTCTCCTGTCCAGTCTCTGTGTCTTCAGGCCCCGCCTCCTCCTGCAGTCAATTATTCTAGAGGAGGTGGGGCCTGAAGGTACAGCTGCTGGATGGGAGAGCTGGAGAACAGGTAAGTATGTACTGCTGTGTGATCTATATTGTGACAGCACAGATATACAGTATATATATACTGTATATCCGTGCTGTCAGTTTGCCTTTACAATTATCGGCCTCACGTCCCCTGTTTACACGGGGAGATATGTGATCGGGATGTTAATGAATAGAATTCTATAGCCTCAGTTCACGCTGACACTTGGATTGGTAGAGCAGCTATAGGTGATATTTTGTTGTTACATTACAGATGCTTCACTATCGGGTAGTTGTGGCCCTTAGACCCCCGCACGGTAATACTGCCGATCAGTCTGGTAAAGAAGCTGCTATAAACTCATTGGAGGAGCTCGCGGCCACTAAAGCCTCTCCATTATTAACGCCGCTTTATTCTGGGTCCATTTAAAGCAGTTCTATAGATTTATACCAGAACAGCAGCGAACAATTATAATACAAGGCCTGAGTGTAATAACCAGCGAGTAAACCTTTAACCCTTGCATCACTGCCCTTTGGCCTATTAATGTCTGTATGGAAGTTATAATGGAGTCTTATATCATGGAGGCTCATTAGCTCTATAATGAGGCGTAAACTGTGATATTTCTATATAATACTGAGGGGAAGTGTCATGACGAGCCCTGGGACTGGCCGCACAGGGTTCACTAATTCTCTGTAATTCTCATACACCAGGTCTTATAGACTGCTCAGTGTATCTAGGCATAGTGCATACACATCTCAAGTGTTATACAGTCCAGTGTATCTAAGCCTATTATGTGTGATAATGTCCAGTGTATCTAAGTCTGTCTAAGCCTATCATGCATGATAAGGCCTAGTATAGCTAAGCCTATCGTGTGTCATACTGCCAAGTGTATCTAAGTCTATGTGTGATACTGTCAATTGTATCTAATACTATCATGAGTTATACTGTCCGTACTATCTAAGTCTATTATGTTTGATACTGTCTGTTATCTTGCCCACAGTATATCATATGTAATATTGTTTAGAATATCTAAGACTATTATACCTGATACAGTCCAGTGTATCTAAGCCCATCATGTGTCATGTTGTTTGGTATATTAGAAAAATCCTAGCTTTTTATTAAAAAACAAAAAACAAAAAAAAACACCACCCTTATCCTCAGTTTGTGTGTGGTATTGCAGCTCTAATCCATTGAAGTGAAAGCAGTCAAATTGCAATACCACACAAAACCTGGTGCCAGGTGTGGCGCTGTTTTAAGATAAAAGCAGCAATGTTTTTCTATTTACAGGTAACCCCCTTAGGTCTGCCATGTGTGATACTGTCCAGTGTATCTAAGCCTGTCATATGTAATACTGTTAGGGGTATTTAACACTTTCACGTATAGTACTAACCAGTGTATTTAAATCTATCTAATGTGATACTGTTCAGTCTATGACGTGTTATACTATTAAGTGTATCTAAGCCTATAATGTGCAATACTATTTAATGTATGCAGCGACCCAGGGGGGCCGGGTGTTATGCAGCTGGGCTGGTTGTTTTAGTACCAATAGGGGTGGTAGGTTTGATCACCCCTGGATACACTGACACAAGGCACTCAAGTCCAGGCCCTTAAACAGTTGAAGTCTTTACTGAAGAACTTTGTGGTGCAATACAGCTTATACAACCCTTGAATACAAATGTAAACGGTACAGGGTACAACACTTGCTATCCTGTTGACCTTTTGGTATACTTTAATAGGTAGTTGGAAATAAGTTGTAGCTGGATGCTTTTAAGTATATAGAAGGGCTTTAACTTTGGTGCAGTGTAGTTACTCGAGGGAAGGGGGCTTATCCAGACCTGAAGGTTCTCAAGAGGAGGCTCTGACCACCTTGAGAGTAGCGATAGAAAATTCCTGCTTCCATGGGGATGAACGTCCACCTTGGCTATCCTGTGGGCACCGAGTCACACACGATCAGGGATGCAGGCCCCATATCTGGGTATGCTAGCCATTGGGGGTACCCTTCAGGAATCCTGGTGACTTGCAGCAGAGTCTCACCCTATACACTTAGATAACTGCTGACTTGACCTAGTGGCTCTTGAATTTCTCCTTCTTACTCCTCTGTTAGTCCCTCTGTGTGGATGCAGTTATCCCCTAACTCTTTCACTTCATTAAGTATCTCTAGCCAAACATGGCTAGCTCTGGAACTCTTTTTGTAATACTAGATAACACACTTACTGGAACCTCACTAGTCTATATACTCTATCCTCAGACTAGTAGCTCGTAACAGTAGTAGCTGAAACTTAAATTGAAACTTACATCCCCAGGGAGCTCTAAGATTGGAGGAAAGGCTAGGTGTCAGGGGAGGGTGTTGTGTGAGGTACCATCGACAGGGTTTGGATCTCAGACAGCTATGATAGGCCAAAACACATAATCAATCCAAAACAGTTAACCCATTGTATAGCTTTTACATTCAGCTGGGCCTTGATCGTGACCAATGACACCAAGTGGTGGGAGTAGCATACTACGGCCTACGGTCCCATAGCATATACATACACATAGTACTGATCTATATTTGCTAGAAAGGATCAGTAGACACCCGATCCGAGATACTGCGTGTATCTCAGCCTATTATGTGTGATACTGTTGTGTATTTAATTCTGGTATTGCGTCTGATACTGCTTATTGTTTCTAAGACTATTTATTATATGATGCTACCCAAGGTATCTAAGCCTATTGAGTGTAATACTGTCTAGTGTACCTGTCTATAATGTGGGATTGTATCTCATCCTATCCCGTATGATACTTCCTAGTATAAAATTTAGGACTATCATGTGATACTGCTTTCTATACTGTATCTCAGCCTTTCATGCGTAATACAGTAATAAGTATATCATGTTTGATACTGTCCAAGTACTGTATATTATGTGTGATAATGTCTAGCGTATCTAAGCCTTCATGAGTGCCTTTATATCTAAGCCTAAAGAGTTTGATTCCTTCCTGGGCATCTACAGTAGGTTCATCATATGTGGTACTGACCAGTGTATCTAGGTGTATATTGTGTGATACTGTCCTGTGTGTGGTGCTGTTCAATGTATCTAAGCTGTAACCTTAGATCACAACATTTCCCTGTATGTAATGGTATCCCCTCTGATCTGCTGTTTCTGGATTCTCATTTGCAGTTCCTCCTCTAAGTTCCCGATTATAGGGGGCGCACTCACCACACCTCAGCCTATGACATATGTGCAGGCGTGTAGCCAGCGTGTAGTCCGGTGATTACAGGGGGACTGGCAGCCTCGGCAGCCATGGCATGTTCTCATACATCGGGTGGCACTGTGCTCTGAATGGGACCGGCACCTGTGCTCATTAGCATATTAACTATAGCGCTGGCACGTCGGGGCTTGGAAGCAGCTGTATATATTTGCAGATTTCCTACACTGGCATTATGTGATAATAGACTGAAAATTTAAAAAAAATGTGAAAAAGGGAAGAAAGTTACACCTTTTATATAAATAAGAATCAAATCACGTCAGACTTCAATATAGACATGTGGCCGCCAGTCTGTCACCTGCTGATGAGCGCAGATGGAGCAGACTTCACTACACCACAGCACAGAACACTGTCAGTTCGGGTCGTTAGACCCATGTTTAGGTCGATGTGCAGTGTCCCACAGCAAGTGACTGCTGTCTAGCATGAGAGAGTAGGTCAGTATTATTAAGTGTGTATGCTCTGGGATAAAGGCTGCATTCTGCATTTCCACCACTAGGTGTCTCTAGGTTCTATGCACAGCTGAAGGAAGGTTTACAAAAGGGTTAACTGTGTATGTGACTTCTTCCATGTACTTTTTTGTGTTATGCCACCAACTGTAAGCTGACTGAGAGGCAATCCCTGACCTAGGTACCTCATTGTTGTCCCTTATATATTCCCCTAACCTAATCAGAGGTTGGATGTGATGAATCCTGATGTGTTTCTCTTATTCAGTTAGTTCCCTGAGATACAGGGGAGTAAGCCTTACCCAGGCTGAGGAGCTATCGTTTCCTACTTCAAGCATCCTAAAGACAGGGACCAAACAGTCAGCAGTTAGATAAGTGCAAGTCAAGCCTGGAACTCTTCTGTAATGTTCTAGGTTTCCTAAGGGGTCACCCCGATGGCTAACTTTACCCACGAGGTTGGCCTGTGTTCCTGGATTTTGTGTCACTTAGCAACCAGCAATAGGGGGATCTTCATAGCCTTAAATACTGGTACTGTTTTGCCACTGACTCAACGCGGTTATGCCCCTTACAGCTGAGAGCCCAAAGGACCTGGATAAGTAAGAGGTACACCAACAACTGCCCTAGCTATTTCCACCTGGCTACCCTGGGTTATTCCCACATGAATCTTCTTCCTAGCACTAAACTTGACTTAAACTGACACTTTAAAAAAACACCATGGAACCTTTATGTGTTTTCGTTTTTTTAGTCCATTGTATGTATTATCTGATCTCATTTTTTTGCAGTTGGTTATAATTTAATAACCATTTTTCTTCTGCAGCTTTCATGTATTGCAATACACTGAAAGCTGCTCCATTCTGTTCAGTCTCAGTCTTTGGACAGCCAGCTCCCTCTCTGCTTAGTCCTCAGCCTCTACTGCCCACTCAGCTTGCAGTGTCCCAGAACCCCTGCGCCTCTGCTTTCTGTGTATGTATGTTAGAGTATTGTCTATTGCGGGGTCTCCTATGGAAAATTGTGTCTTACTGCTTTTTGGCCACAAGAGGGCACTATTTGTTTACAGTGAGCACAGGCTGAAGTGTTTGAGAGAAAGATTGCCAGCCACCTCCCTATTTCTGGGCCTATCAGAAGCCCTTCTGGAAGGTTCCATCCAGCTCTGCCTTATAAGGTGTCCAGTTCTAAAACTGGTGAGCGGGGCAAGTGTAGTGGGTCTAGTTTCTGTTTCTATTGTCTATTCCAGGGTTTCTTCAGCATATCCTTGCCATTATATCTGCCTCCTAGATATGATCAACCTCTGCAAACTCTTGTAGCCCCTTATAAAAAAAAAAAAAAATATATATATATATATATATATATATATATATATATATATATATTTTTTTTTTTTTTTTTTTTTGCTCTGTGGAGGTCAAACCCTGACCAATCAGGGAAGGATGACTGTCAATTTGTGGCTACCGCTGGTCATGTGACATGGAACCAGGAGAAAATGTGTTACGCACAAAATTTTCGGTTGATCAGTTGGGGGCTGAACATTCAAACTCTGAGCAATCCAAGACTCTATATGACATATCAATTGTTTTTTTTTTTTTTACGCTGACAGTGTAAATTTTAATCTCTAGTGCATTAGCTTTACCCCTACTCCCTGTAACCTCTCCCCAGAGCATTCTTTAATATAATCATGCACTTCTGTTTTCTAATGTATCCTTCACAGGTCTAATGGAGACATGACTGACACCCTCCGATACTTCATTCCCCGTTGCAGTGTTCTATGACAGCCTTTGATTTGATTGTATTACTAACTTGTCGAAAAAAAGAAAAAGAAAATGGAGGAATTGGCTGTCTCTTATCAGAAAACCCTTCAACCCCCCCCCCCCTTTCACTTTCATCTTCCCTTCTCATGAAGTCCACTCTTTCTCCATCTACTCTTCAAGTGGCCGTCATCTACTGACCACCAGACCCTGCTGTGATGGTCATTATCCTCTTTACTGATATAGTTACGGGATCTATAGTTTGGTTCAATAAAGTGGTTATATATGGCGTATTAAGGACTCTATTACACAGAAAGATTTTTGTGCGAAAAATCGTTATATTGTTCAAATTTCGTGTGTTCGTAGGCAACGAGCAAACGACTTACAAAAATTCCTTTGTGTGTCGTTAATCTCATTTTTTCAGGTGACCATAAAATCGTTGTTAGTTGTTTAGAAATCTTATGGGATATGTACAGTAAACATCCATTGTTTCTTATAACAATTGTAATATACTATATAAACATAATATACACTAGCATATACAACAATCTTATTACTGATTGGAGTAAAGATCACATCTAATGGCTATAGTTCTATGTATTATGGTAAATGATTTGAGGTTAGAAGAAGCGCTTGTTTGCAGTCGTTTATCGTTTGCAATTGTTTAGCTGAGAAAACAAATCGCTTCATCTAATAGGACCCTAATTCGTTCTCCAGGCTTTGAATACTATCTGACAACTATTGTTTCATCTATTACACCATCTTAGCTTTTCTTGATTAAAAATATGGCGGCCTTGAACTTACTCACCCCCCCCCCCCCAACTTGGCAACAAATATGATGGAGGAACTGGCTTTTTCTTATCAGAGAACTACTCCTTCAGCTCACTTCCACCTCTAACCCGCCTTCTTTTGCAGTTTTCTCTGCCCCATTCTACAAATAGTTATCATCTACTGGCCACTGTGCTACCGTGTTCACTGCAAACCTCCCTACCTGATGTCTTTTCTACTTACATCACCATTAACATGGGAGACTTCAACATCTCCACTGACACATCCCACTTGGCTGCCTCCTATCACTTGCTCCCTCCTTCGGCCTCTCATGGTGGTCCTCCCTAGGAATTTACAAAGAGGCCTTTTTTCACCAAACTCTTCCTAGTATCTTAGCTCTCAGCTGCCTCTCAAAGTATATTTCCATTCTACTCTTTTCTCTCCAGCTTCCCCCAAGTCTAGTACTGAGTGGAGTTGCCAGGTCCGGCAGTGTTCTCCGAAGCGGAAAGCTTGTTGAGTTCTCGGTCTAGGGGAACCAGATGCCACCCTAGGGCTACCAGGAAAACATGGATATAGGCTATGGTTGTAGCTGTGCTTTTAAGGACTTCCTAGTGCGGCATCTAACTTTTCTAGACCCCGGGGAAATAAATTATGAACGTTTGGGTTGAGAGAACATTGCCAGACCCGAACAGTTCAGCAACTCTGCCCAACATTGCACAAGTCATGATTGATAAGCCAATCAGATTCTACCTTTATTCCCCCCAAAATTACCCCTACAATCTGACTGCAAACTATGGAAAATCTGACGGTTAACTTCTCCTTTCAGCCATAGCTCTTGGCCCTCTATTTCGCCTCTATGAAGGGGTTAAATAAGGGCTCTTTCACGGCTGCTCTCTGAAGACATTGGTTTCATTTATTCGGGCATCATAGCCGTTCTCCAGTAAATATAATCAGCGGCGTGATTTAAAGGATTATAAATATTGAACAGATCGTGCGTTTTCACAGAACGCATTCCACAAAATGGGGTTTTTAAGCAGCTAAATTTAAAAATGCGGCGGAGAAATGGGAATCTTAAATAGTTGCGCGCCTTGTATGGATGGGGACGGAAATAAAACTGCAGTTCATCTCATTTACCACATGGAAATATGGAGATGGGATCATCTGCCAGAAGAAATTGTGACGTAAAGGCTGGGCTGCATGGGGATGTAAAGAAGGCGAGGGTGACATGGGAAGCAGATCGGTTCTTTATGCTAAACCTATGGCGTTTATTCCTTCCTATGAGATATAATAAGGCGCTGTCATGTGCTCATGTGTGATATGGGGACTGGGGACTTATACTTAAAGGAGTTACTCAGGGTTAGAAAGATGTAGCTGCTTTCTTCTAAAGGCAGCACCACTCTTGTCCTCTGTTTGTGTATGGTATTGCAGCTTAGTTTTATTGAAATGAATTAGGCATAGTTGTAATAATGCATCCAACCCAAAAACAGGGGTGTCGCTTTAAAAAAAAAAAAAAAACAGCTATGTTTTTGTAATTCTGGATAACCCTATAAACTTGTACCAGTCTCTAAGACAGGGATGGGAAACCCTATGTCCTCCAGTTGTTGCAAAACTACGATTTTCATTTGCCTGGATGACCAAAACTTGGACTTTGGCTGTCTAGGCATGATGGGAATTGTAGTTTTGCAATAGCTGGAGGGCCTAGGGTTCAAGATCCCTGCTCGAAGTAAAGAATTAAAGTTGCCATACACTTTTGGCCAACAGTTATCTCTCCCGATCATGAACATTCAACACTGCCAAATGTTCTCAATACAGAAAGGCGGGATAGACCTCTGCCAGACAACAATGGCGGCAGCCAATCTCTCTGACATCAAAAGTACCAATCAAAAGTTTTTACATATTTCTGTGATATGTCAATTAAAAATAAAATAAAATAAAAAAAATAGTGCCTATTTAGGACCAGCAACCCCCCCCCAAAATTCTAGTTTGGTATTGGGTAATGATGCCATAGACCTGGCTTGGTCAAAAGAGATAAGAAGGTAATACTGTCAATACTTTTTGCTAGAGATAGTTTGAAATGATCTTCTGAGATTCGCAGCCAAAGTAATTTCCATTTCAAAGAATCAACTGAATTGATTTATTTTGAACTTCATAGATCCTTAACAACCATACTGGTAGTAGATGGAGTAACTGGACTGGTAGGACATAGACCATGAAGATTTTTACCTGATCCAAGTCTGGAGCAGGCAATATACAGTCATCCATGTGAGAAACACGCAGAATCCAGATTTGTGCAGCTATCTACAATGATTGGCCTTGGGCCTTCAATTATAGTTGTAGAGGATAACATAACTGGTGTAAGGGCCTGTTCACACTGCGGAAAACAGGCGGAAATTCCGAGCGGAATTCCCCCCGCTAGGAATTCTGCCTGCCTCAGTTTCTCCACTCTCTGCAGCTTTCCGCTCAAAGAATTGATGAGTCCGCTGCGGGGATTCTGTTTGGAATTTCCACCTGTTTTCCCCAGTGTGAACGGATCCCAAAAAAATAATAAGGCCATTGCCTCCAGGCTGTGATAATTGCGGATACAACAGAACAACTAGCAAGCGCTGTATAAATCCAGCAAGGTCAGGATCCTAATGGCAACCTTTCCAAATGTCTGATGCCCAACGCCAAATTCATGCTCAGATGGGTTGAGTCCATGACACTTATAGATGGACAGACAGATGTAAATAATAATAGATCATTGTACTGTATTATTTTGCCACTGGGACTGTGGCAGGTACCATGTCAGGACGACTCTGACAACTGCAGCCTATTCAATAGGGATGTCAGGCAGTCATTCCCCAGAAACCAGTCTCACTTACATTACTAAATACTGAAGGGCAATGAGCCGAGTTAATGCCGTCTTCCCCGGGGACCCATACAATTAAGTCAGGAATCTTTTATACATATTTGGGGCTTTCACCGGTGCCCAGGTTAAAATATTAAGTAAAAAGAAATCCCTATTTTAAATATTAAAATAGTATACAAATAAGAAAATATATAGTGACAATACAAGGTATGGCTATAACATGTAATCCTGTATTAGAGATGACTACAGTCTCGGAGGTGATGTGCCGAGCTTTCCCCGGACTGAATAATATTATAGAATATGTGAGACCTTGTTGTTGATGAAGTGATATATTTTCCATGGCTGTATCCTTCTCCCCTCCTTTTCTCTTGCCCCCGGGGGATTCGACCTGTTAGTAGATGGCAGAACTGGTCAGATGTCTCGTCTGACAGGAACTTGGCTTGGGTTGTGTCTGGAACAATTGCTGACGGCGCATCAAACTCCTACTTATACTCTTATTACCATACACTAGGAGGTGTGAACAGTGTACACATGTGGCAGAGCTGTTTTCTTTTGCACATTGTGGTAATTGGTTATAAAGATAACATAGCTGATAACCAATTTATTCTAACTTTGGGTTTGTTCGCGATGGTTATGTCATACTTTCCATTTACTGAGAAGGAAGATTCAGAAAGGAGACTATTTATTGCCCATTTTTAAAGGGCATGCTCTTATCCTGCATATCTGAATCACAAATAATGCATATGAATGGCTTTATTGCACTCCAGGATAATTACAGACCCCAGAACAACCCCCCTACAGGAATACACTCCCCCAACCTCTAAACAATTACAGTCCCCTGACCACACTCCCTGAAGAAATACAAACACCAAACCTCTAAATAAATGCAAACCCCAGACCCCCTAAAGAAATAAACACCCAAAATATGGAAATAAATGCAGACCCCCTAAAGAAATACACACCCCAAAATAAGTACAGACCCCAGACCAGACTGTTTAAAGAAAGACACACCAAACCTCTAAATAAATACACAAATACACACTCTATCATAATAAATACAGACCCCCAACAGAAATACACACACAAAATCTCTAAATAAATACAGACCCCAGACCAGACCCCCTAAAAAATACACACCCTTAATATTGAAATAAATACAGACCCCCTGAAGAAATACACACCCTAAATATCAAAATAAATGCAGACCCTCTAAAGAAATACAAAACCTAAACGCCTAAATTAGTACATACCCCAGACCAGATCCCCCATAGAAATACAACTTCCAGAACCAATATAGACAGACCCCAGATAAGGCCTGCAAAACACAGAGACTTGTCCTTTTAAAGGGGAAAAATGAAACTTTTGCAGAAGCATATAGCATTACTTAACTGTCTATCCTAGTTTTAAAACTACCAAAAATCCATTTGTTTGGGGGGGGGGGGGATGTTCTGTATAGAGTTTCTGTCCTTCCTGGTTGAACAGTTCCCAGAATACAATGCTTTCCTTCAGCTGATCATCACAGTCCACCACCCATCACAATCAGTAAAATTAGTGCAGCAGCTGCTTCTGGCCATTCAGAGATGGTGAATCACTCAGGGGATTGGGGGATCCAGCCAAGCCTCCTGTGACATCACGTCCTGCCCCCTGTCTGCATCATCAGGTTGTCCTCAGCAAACACACACAATGTGAGACAGAGGCATGGAAGATTTGTCTACTAAGGGGGGGAGAGCAGAAGGAGCAGGAGACAATGTGGATTGGCACAGAGGCCATTTTTTTTTCCACTTCCTGGATTTCTATCAGCTACCAGTGTGGCAGAACCGTACAGATACAGTAATACATTGTATAGACACATCTACTGTATATAACGTTTAATGTACTTTTAATAGAAAACAATTTTTTCTTATCCGGAGTTCCCCTTTAAATACAGATCCTAGATCAGACCCCTTAACAAATATTTAGACCAAACACAAGCCCCACAACTCCTAATGCAGTGTCCCAGAGTAGGTGTCGCTACTGTGTTTCTTGCCCACCTATAGTCAGGTATTTTTGTATAGGACACTCTGGGTGAGTGGCATCTGCACTCTGCCTGTATTGTCTATTAATACCAATTTCTGTCTGTACTATTTATTTTATGCCACTAGGTGTCACTGTATTTAATGTATTCACAGCTCAAGGAAAGGGTTAACCCACCGACTGTCACCAATGTGTGGGGAGATATTCCCCTGACCAATCAGTGAGCTGGGTACCTCAAGTGATCTGGCCAATCACTGTCCAGTATCAAAGCCTTTCTGTTCTGTCCAATCAGGGAAGAGTTCATTCCCTGAGGAGATGGAGTTCTGAGAGGATTTCTGTGAGGGAGCTGCTATCATGGCTCCCCAGCTAAAGACCCCAAACCAAGAGGTTAAAAAGGACTGAAGGGACTGCCTCTACTTACGCTTGGCGGCTGCTATTTTATCTCTCCTGACAACCAATGCAGGACTACTAGTCAGTGGCTAGGTAAGCAGATAAAGCAAAGACCCCACTGCAATTCGCTAGGTTCCTTAGGGGTCCCCCCGACGGCTAGCTTCACCCACAACCTGGGACCTACGTCAGCCCTATGTCAGCTGTGCGCGCGCTCACCCCACGTGACCAGCTGGTGCTGGGTGGCTGCCTCCCGTTGAACAAAGTATTATTCCTCCAGCGAGAAGCTGTATCCAAATCAAAAGATACCCAGCTCAAGGATTGGATTTTACTGCCCTGTATTGTGTTCAAGGGATTACAGTAAAATGTATTTCCTGTTTCAATTCAACCCTGACCCTGATTTACTTCACACTTATACCCATATTAAAAAGTGTTTAGTTGGAGTATCCAGGGGTGGGCGCATACCACTCCTGGCCACCTTGACAAGTGCAACACCATCTAGCCCAGCTACATACCACCTAGCATCCCCTGGTCACCACACTAACACTGGACCTCATTCAAGGCTTTATAACTGTAGACCCCCAGACCAGACCCCCTGGACAAATACTAATCCTCAAGATCCTAAATAGAGACTTCCAGACCCCCTAAACAAAAAAGGACTCCAGAACCTCTAAAGTTAAAAAGTCCAAGAACTTCTAAAGAAAGACCTCCAGATAAAACTCCCAAATACAGAGCCAGACCAACTAAATAATATACACCCCAACCCCCTCAGGAAATACAGTTCTTAGACTTTCCTTTATGACCTGTTGTCTGGCTATAGTCTGTTCCTGGGTTTGGCTTCAAATCTTTGGCAGATAATCTGTCGTCAGATCTGTTGGTGGAATAGGGCCTTAAACCTTTAAAATAAAAACCCAACCCCAGACACCAAAAAGACAGAATCCAAACAAGACTTCCTATAGTTTTCTTTTAGACAGACCCCAGATCAGACCCTCAAAGTAAAAACAACAAGAAGTTGTCATACTATGGAAACTAGATAGAGTCCATGATCTGTTCCACCACTAGAGGAGTTCCGTATTAGCTAGACTTGCTCATATAACATGATGTTGGTGGGGATACTGAACTTTGCCCCAGGTGTAGGAAGACCTAAAACCGACTCGAAATAGTTGGTGTAGATTCAGATATCACGGCTTCCTCTGTGACATATTTCCAGTAAGTGATCCCGTTCCCCCATCCTAAACATGTTCATTAGTGAGGTCGGCCATAATTGAGCTATATTCGCTGCAAAAATTAGCATGCATGTTAGTAATCAATATACATCCAAAGTGCCAGACGCTATTGACCGGGGCCTCAGCTTTCAGTTAATTGTGGGACAACAAGCCAATACCGGGACCTCTAAATGTTACCCATGGGGAGGGAAATGCAATGCTGAGCATGCTAAGTTCAATACCGCTGCTAAAATCTGCAATTCTGCTTAATGGAACTAAAAATAAATTGCAAATATATGTACATCTTATCATGATGATGAATGGAAGCCCGAAGAGGAGCAATAACCAACGAAACCACAAATGGAGGCTGATATAAATAACATATAAAAGCATAGAGGCGGCATAAACTCAAAGTGAAAGGACTGGAAAGTGTTATACACAAGCAAACTATAGAGCACATAGGGCAAATGCCTTAAGGGGAAGAAAAAGAGCAGAAGAAAAAAACTGAAATGAATCATAAAATAATGTCTTTAAATTGACTTCTACAATGTATACAGATTTGTAAATGACTTCTGTTTTAAAATCTCAAGTCTTCCAGTACTTTTCAGCTGCTGTATGTCCTGCAGGAAGTGGTGTATTTATTCCAATTGGACACTGTGTTTTCTGCTGCCACTTCTGTCCATGTCGGGAACTGTCCAGAGCAGTAGGAAAGTCCTATAGAAAACCTTTCTTGCTCTGTATAGTTCCTGTCTCTGACAGAGGTGGCAGCAGAGAGGCCTGTGCCAGACTGTAAAGAATACACCACTTCCTGCAGGACATACAGCAGCAGATAAAGACTGGAAGACTTCAGTCAAAGTAATTTATAAGTCTAATCACCATAAAAGAGAAGCACAGCTGTGATAAAATCAGCAATGTATAGCGATGTGTGTGCGTTCCTCACAGTTGAATACAGTAGATATGAGTACAGTGAGTGATGTGCAGAGCTGTTCAGGGCCTTGGAGTTTGGGGGCTTATGTCAATTTCTCAAGTTAGCAATACCTTTACTGCGGTATTCAGGGTGTATACCATATTTTCCTGCGTATAAGACAACTTTTTAAGCCCGAAAAATCTTCTTAGAAGTAGAGGGTCGTCTTATACGCTGGGTATGGTCGCCCCACACGGTGGGGGGGTGTTTAAAAATGGCCCCATACCTATCGTATGGGACGACCACTATAAAAAGAAAAAAAACATTTAACTCACCCAGGGCCCGTTCCCGTGATGTACACTACCTGCGACGGAGACTGAGATCGCAGAACCTCTCCTGGGCAGCCAAGTGTCTCATCGGAGAGGCTCAGAGACGCTCGGCTGCCGGGAGAGCTTCAGGAAAATGAGAGAGGCGCCGGAAGTCCCCGAAGCCTCTATTATTCTCCCGAAGCGAGGTTCGGTGCTCTCAGTCTGCGGCGCAGGTAGTGTACATCACACTGCCTGCGCAGGGAACGGTACGGGAGGCGCGCAGAAGCTGGGAACGGACTTTAGGTGAGTTAATTTTTTTTTTTTTATTTAGCTGCAGTTAACATTTTCAGGCGGCCTTATACACGGGAAAATACGGCATATTTAGAGGTGTTTTTTTGCATTGGTGTGATATATATACATTTTCATTTACAAATCTTTATAACTTTTGAGATCCATGAAATTAAAAAAGAATATCTCCAGAATACCCCTTTAATATTGCCATACAGTATCTAGCTGGGCCTAAAAAATACCACTATATGGTATATGGCCAACTCTACTCTACTAACAGTGCATGTGTGTTTTCCCCAGGGTTCATGGTGGGATATTCTGGCACTCCGCCATTGGGTCTACATATTCTATAGAATAGACGGGGTTGGATATCCCTATTTCAGGACATCTGTATCAGCCACATGGGTGTTAGTACAAGCAGAGAACAGATGTGTGAGTCGGGTAATGATACGTCTCGTCATTGTGTGAAGCCAAGCTTTCATCCCCGGCAATAACAGTGATACAAAGCTATAAGGCGCAGTAAATATTGTAATGTTTATTATGCGGATTCCCATGTTATCCGCCATTGTCAACAGCCGCAGTCTCGCGTCTAACACTCGCAAGTCGTAAATTATCACAAGTTGTTATTTTGACAGGTTCTCCGACTGATGTTTAGATGAAACAAACAGGAAATTGCACAAAATTAATTTGCTTAGCGACATCATAAAAAAACCCTCGGTTTCATAATAGGAATAAATTGTTTATTCTGTTCTGACTGCATGAAGATCTGCAATCTCTGCAGGGATGAGGCAGGCGGTTTAGCTCGCAGACAATTGCCTAGATAACTGTAGCAAACCTTCAGCTGTGAGAAGAGCATTCTCAGCCTAATCAGACTTTCTACTGTACTTTGTGCTGTTTTAACCAAAAGATTTTGTAGACTAAATACATTGTAACAAACTCTCAGCTGTTAGAAATACAGTTGTACCTTGGTTTAAGAGTAACTTGGATTGAGAGTGTTTTGGAAGAAGAGCTCACAGTTTTTAAAAATTGTGACTTGGTTTAAGAGCATTGCTTTAGTTTAAGAGCTCCCTGTACTGGGTGAGAGCGGGAGTGGAGAAGGGGCATAGTCTGCATAGCGGGGTCTACAGCACTGTACTCTGACCCAGAAAGTCTCCCTCACCTTCCAAAAACATAGCAGATCCACTTCAGGCTGGGGCTTACATCAGAGGACAGGACTGTGGAGGAAATCTCTTTATAGCTGTATCCCCTCTCTCCCCAGACAGAGACTCTACTCTGCCCACATATGTCCTACTCATTCCTTTATGCTCCTTGCAGTCTCTGTCAGCCCTTTTGTTTCCCATCCTCTCCATTCCTGCTATAATGTGCCTGCACTTACACTCAGCTTTACATACTGCTGCTATAATCTTCCTGCACTTACACTCAGCTATAAACACTGCTGCTATAATCTGCCTGCACTTACACTCAGCTATAAACACTGCTGCTATAATGTGCCTGCACTTATCGTTAGTCGTTAATAGTTAAAAATTGCTAGGTGTAATAAGACCCTAACTGTTCAGTTTTCCTACAGCAATACAACAGGAGAAATTAAATATTACACCTTTAAATCTGTGTGTTGTCTGTGTAATACGCGGCAGATCATGCAGAGAAAAAGATGCTCTTTGTAACCTCTCTCCACTGTGACCAAGGGATGACAATCAGCCTGGCACAGAAGTGGTTAATCAGGATATTTTAACCCTCTCCCTACCTTTCCAGCTATTAATGAGGTGGGGGAGTCAATGAACTAGTTCCTGGTTGCCCAATTATCAGAGTCTACAGAGAAGGTGCGGCACCACGACTGGTGGGGGTGCTCGGCAGTCCTCGGCACGGTTCACTGCCCGCCCGCCATGCTTCCAGTATTTAATTATCAGATGGCAGAGAATTAACACAACGAGTTGATGAATTAATCAGGAAGCAGAAAGCTCCGGGGTGAATGTTTGTTTGTTCATGTGTCATTCTCAAAAAGGCGGAAACGTTGACAAGGAGCCAAGGTCTGATAGTCCTCGCCCCACTGCGCAGCGTCTGGGGTGGGAGTCCTCTGTCTACGGAGGATTAAGAATATGACAAGACTGAGGACTCAGACATAAGGACTAAACGCTGAATCTTAGTGTTATTTTTAGGCTGGGTTCACACACACACACACACACACACACACACACACAGTATTTTGAGTCTTATTGGGGGTCACTATTTTTACCATAACCAAAGGAGTGGGTCCAAAATACAGGTGGAAATCTTTCTTTTTTTATTGTGTTTTTGAGTTGACTCTCATTCTACGTTCACACTTAAAGATGCATGACACATTTGACTCACTTTCCATTATTAAATCTTACATCAAGTCATATTTTTAAAATATGTAATTCTGGAATCTGGTTTCCCAATACCAGAATACATGATTTCTTCTCCATTCGCATACAAAGCTGTGGTTAAAGGGTGGTTGTGCCCCCATCCGAAACCTCAACAGAATCCTAATGAACCCCATTAAAACAATAGAAGACCATGGTCTAGATTTTGATACATTTTTATATACAGAAGCCATGATTAAGTATGAACATGGCCTAAACAAGAATATTCTAACCCTGAAGCAGAAAATATTAAGATTTTGGAAGATCCATTTGGAATGATCATGGGTTCAATGAATATGGCTTAAACCAGTGAACCAACTATACTGACGAAAAAACATTGTCTCATCTAAACTAAACAAGTTTGCTCCAAATTGGGTCATCTTCTGCGGGGGTCCATTACTGTGTGAAAATCAGGTTACTGCGGTGAGTCCATCCCAATGACGCAGATGGCAGGTCTTCATACACCACATGGTTCTCGGCCAGACACACTCCACATTCTCTCCGTCCCCACATACAATTCTCTCAGCTGAAAGAAATGAAACATCATTGAATGTTTTCCTTTTCAGCTGATTCATCAAACGCTGAGATATTCCGACAGGTTGATGAATCAGCAGCACAGAATAACATAGCATGAAACCTTTATCGCGTTCTACATCTGTGGAACATTTTACCCTTTCTTGGCTTGGCACAATAGGACCTTCTCTTAGTCACCCAGTGACAAGTTTTGTTGTACCGTTCAGGTGGTTAATGACACAAATAAGTGGGAGGCATAGAAAATATTTGACTACAAACTTCTCTGATTTACCAAAAAACAGCAAAAAGATCTCATGGCAGTTTGGGCAGCTAGTCACAGACCAGCCAAGGACAACTTGACATCCACCTGGCTTTCTCACAAAGTTTATACCTTCCTATATACACTCACCGGCCACTTTATTAGGTACACCTGTCCAACTGCACGTTACCACTTAATTTCTAATCAGCCAATCACATGGCGGCAACTCAGTGCATTTAGGCATGTAGACATGGTCAAGACAATCTCCTGCAGTTCAAACGAGCATCAGTATGGGGAAGAAAGGTGATTTGAGTGCCTTTGAACGTGGCATGGTTGTTGGTGCCAGAAGGGCTGGTCTGAGTATTTCAGAAACTGCTGATCTACTGGGATTTTCACGCTCAACCATCTATAGGGTTTACAGAGAATGGTCCGCAAAAGAAAAAACATTCAGTGAGCGGCAGTTTTGTGGGCGGAAATGCCTTGTTGATGCTAGAGGTCAGAGGAGAATGGGCAGACTGGTTTGAGCTGAAAGGCAACAGTGACTCAAATAGCCAACCGTTACAACCAAGGTAGGCAGAAGAGCATCTCTGAGCGCACAGTACCTCGAACTTTGAGGCAGATGGGCTACAGCACAGAAGACCACACCAGGTGCCACTCCTTTCAGCTAAGAACAGGAAACTGAGGCTACAATTTGCACAAGCTCATCGAATTGGACAGTAGAAGATTGGAAAAACGTTGCCTGGTCTGATGAGTCTTGATTTCTGCTTGAACATGACAATGAGTTCTCTGTACTCAAATGGCCTCCACAGTCACCAGATCTCAATCCAATAGAGCATCTTTGGGATGTGGTGGAACGGGAGATTCGCATCATGGATGTGCAGCCGACAAATCTGCGGCAACTGTGTGATGCCATCATGTCAATATGGACCAAAATCTCTGAGGAAGCTTCCAGCACCTTGTTGTATCTATGCCACCAAGAATTGAGGCAGTTCTGAAGGCAAAAGGGGGTCCAACCCGTTACTAGCATGGTGTACCTAATAAAGTGGCTGGTGAGTGTATATTGCTGCCCTGTTTGAAAACATAATAAACATGTTGGGGGATATTTACGAAGATTGCTCCACTGCTCAGGAGCAGGTGTAGATTTCTGCACCTGGTGTACGGCAAGAGGCGTGCGCCGGCGGGGCAACTGCGGGCGGGGCTTTATTTAAGTCTGGCATATAAGTATGCCAGTCTCCATATATTTCGCTCATGAGACAAACTTGGCTCAAGGGTGACAGCCTGCTCAGCCGCCAATCACTTGCTGAGATGGGACAGTCCCACGGCCAGTGATTGGCTGAGCGCGTTGTCTCTGCCTAGACAAAACATCGGGGGAGATCACATATCTCGGTCAGCCATGTTGGAATTTAACATGTTGCAAAAGAACACTGCAGAGACACCATCACGTGTCTTGACATCAGTGAACTAGCCAGACCTTCCTCCGGGAAGGAACAACCAGGCCAAGGAATGTCTCCAATTAAGGAAACCACCTCAGCAAGGTATCCATCCACAGACAACTGTTTTGGGGCTTTCGCCCCTCATCAGTGTGGAGTAGGTTTCTGGCTAGTGGGAGCAATGACTAGTAAGTGCATGCAAAAGGATGCTGGTTGACCTCAGGGAGGGAGGTCTTTTGCATATTTGATTTCCCAGGGGGGAATGTTCTAGAATACACTGACATTGAGACATGTGATGGTGTCTCTGCGGTGTTTTGGTTGATCTCCCTGAGGTCAACCAGCGTCCTTTTGGAATTTAACATGTTGACAGAATAGGACCTTCTCTTTGTCACCTGGTGGCAGTTTTGGAGTCAGGAGGCCACCTTTGTCCATTAGTTGGTTATCCCACTGTAATCTGTGGGTTTGGATTACATTAATGTATGGGCACCTTTAGATCCATCTCAGGTGGATTAAGTCAGAGGGTCGAATAGTAATGGCAGAAAGGTCTGCGATTTATTTCCACCTCCAGATCCTTTGCATGATCCCCTCCATCCCATTTTTACTTTCTTCTACGGTAGTTCTTTTGAAGAGAGGAGCCCTCCTTCTCAAAGCTTCCCACTGCCTGATAGAGCTGATCCTACTCTCTTCAAAGTGTCCGTCTCTATTGTTTATGGTCTACCGCAGTGTTCCTCAACCTGTTGTCCTCCAGCTGTTGCAAAACTACAACTGCCAGCATGCCCTGACAGTCAAAGGCTATCAGAAACCAATACCCTGTCTAAAGCCTAGTGCTGGACCTAGGTGGGTTGTATGTGACATAGAAAGGCATGTTGTTTGAGTTCCTGTGTCATGCACTGCCCCCATAGACCCTGCACCAATCAGAAAACAATGCATACATTTAGACTAGAATATTCCTTTAAGAAAATAATAAATACTTTGTCATCAACCCAGTTTCTCCTTAAATTATTAAGAACCTATAAACCTCTTTATAGTCTTGTAACATCAAACCACGTGTAGAAGCCGTGTGTCGACCCGTCTGTACTCCATTAGCACGTTTAATGTTAGTCACCTCTTTTAAAGCCCCCGTTGTTGTCGAATTGCAATATTCAAAGAGAAATAATGCACCTTTTAATGTCACATTAGCATATGAGCGATGTAAATGTGTTAATCAGCTGCGATGATGGCGACTGTCCTGTTATTAGATCAGCATTTACAAGCAGGAGGGATGCTAGAGGACGCGGGGGTCAACCTTATAAATCTCCATCCCAATTAATGGACCAGATTGCGCTCCTATTTATTGCGGCCTGTTTTGGGTGTATTTTTACATGCTTTGCTCAGCCATCTGAGAAGTCTTTATGTTCTTACAATTCGCAATCAACTCCTCTTAGGGCTCTGATTTAATCTTAATGTAGCCGTATAAATCAAGGAAGCCGTCTGGTTCGGACATCTGCTGAGAAGGCACCTGGACTGGAGCTGAGATGTATAAAAGTAGTCATTTACGTGCCCGTGCTCAAGCTTTGTGCGGGGTTAACCACTTACACACCATCAGCATGGAGCACTTCAGAAGTATTGAGTGGTGGGAGTCCGATAATGGCGTCTTATCACTCCCGTAAGGAGCTCATTTTTAGCAGGTCAGATTGACCTCACTTCCTCCTCTGCAAGCTCCAAATTTATCTAGAAGCTTCTAACTTTCTAGGGATTCTCTAACTAAGCTGTAGGTTTACCATTAAGACTATTCACCACCCCTTTCTTTCTCCCTATTGTCTTTATTTTTCTTTACTCCTTTCACTCTTCCTTCCTCCATTTTTATTTTTACCTTCCTTAGTCTTTTTCTTACCTACCTTTTATGTCTGCACCTGTTCAGACCTACAGTCCTCTGCCCACAAAGTACAACCGAGACTGCGCCATGATTCATTGTGTATATTTGCTACCAGTCTGAACTCTGTCTGATTCCAGCACTTGCTGTGCTGTATTTGACATGTTCCATCACACCAATCTGGTTTCTTATGTTAGTCCTAGCCGGGCTGCTACTGGTTTAGACTGAGTTGTGATGGACAGTGGCCTTATTCACTTATTTCCCTGTCAGTCTGTGTTCTATGAGGTCTGAATGTCACAGGGCTGGTCCAATCATTCTTTGGACTGAAACTCTGGCATCTCATAGGAAGTCCACTTGGACGTTCCTTTGGACATTGTGATAGTCTTTTATAGCTTGAACTGGCGTTTCATAGTGGATTGACTTGCTTGGAATTCTGACCTGTTAGCTTTGTATGTAAATACCTAAAGTAAGGCAAATTGCAATGGCATGCTGGCACCTCCACTATCACCCAACTTTTAGAAACATAGGTGTATGCAAGGGGGCACGCATACAGTTGAATACTATAGTGGAGTAGAGAGCCGGCAGCCTCCTACTTTGCCATACACTCTTGCAGGCTGCAAGCACAAATCAGGCAATTACTGTGTGGAGGGGGGTGGGTGGGCAAGAGGTATGTATGGTGTGTGGGGGCACTAAGGGGTATGTACGGTGTGTGGGGGCACTAAGGGGTATGTACGGTGTGTGGGGGCACTATTGGGGCAACTTCTGTGGTACTGTGAAGGGGGCACTTAACTATGTGTGAGGACACTAATGGGGCACTTACTGTGGTGGTGGGCACTAAAGGTGCATTTTTTGTGTGTGTGTGTGTGTGTGTGGGGGGGCACTATGAGATCACTAGGCGTGGCAACATATTTAGAAAGGATCAGCAGAATAGGAGGTTTGTGCAGAGAGTGGAGAAAAGGTGAGGAGGAGTTATGGCTGGAGGAATTCTTCAAGGAGTTTGAGCCTGTATATCCCCCAGCCCATGCTCCCAATATCTATCTCCCTAGCATTATCTTCCTTTTTCTCTTGTATTAGAACAAGTCAGTGTTATGTTTCATTTTGAATGTTCCAACAATATTCCTTCGCAACCCTTAGAACTATATAACCGCTGGTAATAGTACATTTTCTTCCCATTTTAAAGGGTAGAGAAAGTAAACAGAGATTTTTGGAAATTTTTTTTACAAGGAACCTGTCAGCTAAAGAGCTTTTTGCATTAGAGCATTTTACAGATCTCGTAAGAAAACTGCAACGATTTAGTGCAAATGTGACCTCTAAACGTCCTTCTAAAAGAATAATATGTTATATGTCCCTCTACTCTGTGAGCCATTCTGGTAACTCCCATGGTAAAGGGATCACTGATCTCAGGGAGGCACTGCCGACTGCTACTAAAAAGCGCTCAACACAGTGAAAACCTAGGTGCATTACTCATTGGAAAACACAAATAAGCAGAAAGAGTTTGCAGAGCCTCATAGAATAGTCTTGAAACACGGGTGGCTTCTGTAAGCGGTGGCTTCTGTAAGAAGACCACCAAAAGCACCATATTAAGTGGCCCTTTCAGTCAATATCCAACTCAAGGACACGATAAGGACAATAACAAAGTCCTGGTAACTCGCCATCGCTGATGATGGTCATGGCATATAGAGGGGCAGATGCAAACGGACATCCTCCTTCAGTAACAAGCCATAGAATGGAGCCTACAGTATGTGACGGGCGGAACTTCAAGTGGGAGCTGGGGGGGGGGGAGCGGCACATAATGTGCACACACCCTTCCCTTATGAAGATCTCATTTCGGAGAACGCATAGTACCTGAGATAGGTCTTTACAGACACTAATAAAGCAGGCGGTGCCGGAAGACTTAGGAATCTGCAGAATTTAAAATGCATATCTCTGGATGGAAACAATTATAATCCACTCATATGACCATTATATCTACATAGTAGAAAAAAAAGGTTCTAAGATGACTAGTCTGAGGTGAAGTGAGGGCCTTGCTATTACTCTGAACCCTCTAATGGGACATTGAGGGCTTCAGTGCAATCCATTCTACTGCTCCTGTTTCTCTTTGGCTATAGGTTCTTCTTCATGCACCTGAGCATGGCGGAAATGATTGAAACCATAAATTAGAAGCAGGGGGTACCCATAGTTTTGGCCATGTCATTTATATAGTGTGAGCTTATGTGAATTTTACAAGGTGTCCTTCTATGTAATCTTTGTTCGGCGACTAATAAAAGACGTGTCTCGGAGTTACTCCTGCTCTTAAATCTTTTATTGCATTAGCAATGAATCTTTCTATGGCGACGTCTGTCAACGCCATGGCCGGAGGTCATAAATGCATGTCGAGGAAACGCTACTCCTGTTTGGATTTCATTCTCCATCAAATGTGATGCTCCATAGAAAAGTCATTTAATTACATGATAGAGTTTCAAGCCAAGAACATAAAAGAGGCCCCCGCAGGCAGAGAATGCTACAAAGTTACCCAAACACTTAATGTGATTTTTTTTTATAGGGCTATAGATTTCTGAAACACATCAGTGTAGCTTGGAGGTGAGCTGAGCAATGAGAAAACCTTTGAAACATATGAGGCCATTCCCGTGAAAAAGTGAGAGAGATTGAAGTCTACAGAATATGGCTGTTGGATGGAGAAGATGCAGTCGGAATATGGAAGACGTTGGATGTGTACTGATGTCTGGAGAGCAGAATAACATCAAAGGAGAAGACTGAAGAACATTTCCCATGAAACAAAATGACCCCCAAGGCCACCCAACATATTCACTTCTGTTAAGATTTACTGTTTTTTGAAGTATCCCCCCCCATAGGAAGTCTATAACAACTAATGGTCACCAGTGGCTATAGGGCTTGTCCACAGACATTAAACTTTTGAACAGATTATATAGTATAAGCTATTCATGGTCCATAGACAGATGGAAGTTACCACTAGGGGCGCTGTTATGGCATTTTTGAGCTATACAGATTAACTTGATTGTGGTGTTAATTCCAGTGGACATTTCACCTCTCATCTCATAATTCCCACTGTGGGCTTGTTATTCCGTTTTCTGTAGATAGGTGATAACTTCTTGAGATGGGAATACACCTTTCAGTCCATCTCCAGAATATCAAAGAGTTCTTCTGTAAAGAATGTCTTTCACTCTGGGGGATCTATCCAGCCTGGTTATCATGGCTACTATCGGTACTCCACAGCTGTTTACGGGGTACAGACGGAGGACTAGGGGAGCAACCTCCCTCTTTCACCCTGTGAAGCCTTCTTCACATATCTGGTATATTTATCCACATTTCTCATCAGGAAATCTAGATACATTTCTGGAACCATAGGGTTCTATTGGGCACGGATGCCCTTCAGGATTTTTCCGTTTCCGTGATGCATCCAAAATTGTGGAGAGTTTCAGATGCACATCGGGAATATCCAGAATTCTGGATGCATTACACGGCAGCCTGGGCCAGTGCCAGCACATGCTGACACTGGCCCTTTAACTGAACACACTCCTAATCTCCCACTTCTTATCTGACAATTGCATTAGGAGTCCAGCAATAGCAATGTGTGACAACTGGGTCCCTTGTCTCTATGGATGGTTGTGTGATAGCTAAAATCATGATTGTGTTCCTGCTTAAGTTCCCAGGACTGCTGCCAGAGTGCTTCTGGCTTCCCATCTTCTCCTCCACTTCTTCCCCTTCTACAGGGCTCTGTCTACAAATCTTGTGTCCGTCACCTGCGCAATGTGTGTCCAAAGTCATTATGAAGCCCTAATATACGAGTCATCGCTGAGTGACATCACATCCCTTTAATTTTCAGTGATGTCATGCAGTCTTCCAAAAACCCATACTGCTGAGGTGTGTAAAAAAAGGCTCAGTAATATCTTTGGTTGTTTACTATCTCATTCCGTGAATGCACCTGCTTTTACGACCACTAAAACCAGAGGACATAAAAGAGATGGAAAGTCTTTGTCTTCAGGCCTCGGACAGGTAAAAATGTGTATATAGTGCTGCATACTGGCAGCGTCTCTCTAAAGATAAAACTAATATCTTAAAGTAGGCATTTACTAGGCCTGATAAGGTTGAAAAGAGCGTCTCCATTAGATACAATGACCCCCGGCCCTTTCTGTACCTTTTTGCTTTTGGTTGACTCCCCGTCTTTTAAGTAACACTTAAAGAGGATAAAAGCACCCTTCAAAGCGCTGATGTACTTTCTACAAGATAAAACTCTTCTGCTGTGAAATTATAGGTTGTCAATTGTCAATGCAGACGAGGTATAGCTCGAAATGACCTGTCACAGGCACATCTAATAGCCTCTATTGCAAATTATAACAAAAGTTGACAGCCGAAGCTGAAGCTCTGCCCGATACAAAGGTGTCATTAGCTGGGAGCGAAAAGTGAAAGTTTTTCTTATCATCTTAGGTTTTTTTTTTCCTCGTTTCAGGTCACATTGGACTGGGTAATCTGAAAACAATGATTGTTTTCAGGAACATAAATTTATGATCTTTTCAAGTACTGGTAAGAAAAGGCTAGGTTCCTTAATTATATATATATATATATATATATATATATATATATATATATATATATGTTATATATATGTTTCTGGAACTAAAAAGGAGGATACTGGTACTGAAGAGGAAACATCCTCCTAGTGTGCTGATCCCTGTGATCGACTGATGTTCCTTCAAGGAGCTCCTCTGAGCAGATACAGCATACAGTAGGCGGTCCTAGGATATACAGGGGCGTAACTGATCCTGATGTCTGAGCTTCCCCCCAAGACTTAACACTTGGTGCCCCTATTTCTTCTTTTAGTAAATCATCTTTAGCAGCAGCAAAGCAGCTCACTTATCTATATGATAGACTGATGTCTGAGCACCCAGAGTTCCATCCAGGACCTAATGCTTGGTGGCCAAGCCTATGCAAGGGAAGTAACTTAGGATAAATTATATTTCATACTTATGTTCCTACTATCTACACTGAGCTGCCTCCTGAATGTAATTTCCTTTCCCCCAACTTTTAGCTTGCAATCCCCATTATCAGCAGCAGCCCATCAGTCCGCTGCTTAGACTATGACCGCTTTTGGGATATAACCTCTTTTTTGTTGATATATCTTTAACTCAGATAGCACCTTACCAATACAGTGCATCAGTAATTTCCTTTCCTAACTCCAACAGGCCATCTACAATCACTGTTCTGTGAATAATGCCCTAACTCAGCGCCAGTCTGTTAAGTGTAGTCAACTTTCTTCAGCATTATGTAATAGGTCTAGGTGTGAGTACTGCTTATTTTTCCGTTCCCACAGAGAAAAGGTACTGGCTGGCTGAGCATACATGCGTAGGAATAGGTAATAGGTAGAGATGAGCAAATTGCTCTTCGTTTAGCTTCATATGAAGCAGAAGCATCAGCTCATTTCTAGTGATAAATGTAAGATCATGGGGGTACTGACCATTGGAACTCGCATGATTTCAAGAACAGGGACCCAAGTCTTGTTTTGGAATGGAGTGACAAGTCAACACTTGGCTATCTTTGGGACCTTCATAGACTATGAATAGAGCAGCAGTACACATTCGCAACCTGCCGTTCATTTCCAAAATAAGACTGAGGCCCCCATTCTTGAGTCACAATCTGTCACAATCTGACAACAATTCACTGGGAATACCCATTTTACTGCTCTGCAATGTCCATTGCTGTTTAAGATGGGTTTAAAATTCTCAGATTATGCAGACCATGGAGAAAAAAAGTGCCAAAATTAATAAAAATATATGAATCAAAATATATTTCCAAATATCAACTTTTACAATACAATAAAAGTCATCCAAACCCTCTGTTTCTCCAGTCACGGCAGATGTCAGTAGAAAGAGGAATTGAAGATGAGAGACTTTGGCATATTGCAGGTTTTTTTTTTCCATATGGGAGACAAACAGCTTAAAGAGGGGTCTGGCTGTGTCCTCATCCCATTGACGGTTGTTAAATTTATGGCAAAGTCAGGAATTTGGATCGGATGTGTGTGCCCATCTTTTGCCTATAATATCAGAGAGCCCAGCTCACATAGTACATGAACATCACAATGTGCTAAAAAGTACAAAAACAATAAAATTTAAATCTATTAGAAAAATGTCAGAGATTCGGAGGCTTCTCCCGTTTCACCAGCCCTTTCAATCCATGATCTTTCGGACGTCCATTTGCAGAAAACACTATCTCTAGTGCTGGTCGATTTGCCATGTTATTTACGAAGCAATAATCTTGAGATAATAGCGGCTCTTTGCGTCCCGTCATAAACAGTCAAAAGGACATAAAATGGATGGTTAGCGTTGAGAAAATGATTGACTCAACACGTGTCCCTCCATGAAAATGCCCACCACACGAGAAGCCAGCGTTTAACATTCATCTTGTACCAGAAGCCTTTTCACCGTTAACTCAACGACAACTCGGGATCAATACCACCAGTTTCGTTATCTACGGCAGAAACCAACATTCGGCGGAGAGACGAATGAGAGGTCAAAGGTCACCAGCCTATCGTTTTCTTCTAAAAGCGTATAGGCTACAACCCCATTTTCAATCAACTCCCTCCCCAAAGGTCATATTAGTAATGGAATTACAAAATGCCTCCAATTCAACGTAGTCCTAGAAATGTGTCACGAGGATTCTGTACAGCCTTGCATTCCCTCAGAGGTCACCCTTTTAATGCTCTCAAGGTTAAAAAAAAAAGAAAAAAAAAAGCTTTCCTACGTTATCATGCCATTTAGGTGCAACACCAACCATTTAGTTTAACTAAAAACTATCGTTGGGTAAAATAAAATGTCTCCGGTTTATTATAGGAATACGGTTCTGGGAGAGAAGACAGGGAAGCTGATTATGACTCCGATATAAGGATGTGGATGCGGTGTTATTTAAAGCCTGAGTGACACCAGAAGAGTATTACAGGGACGGGTCTAATGGTGTGCAGAGAAGAAGGTGCTGTCATATGCATGCCGCAGAGCCGAGCATGTCATGGTGGTATCTCCATGTGGTATCTACGCATCTGCATCTGGGTTATTGAAAGGCGCAATGATGCAAATCTGACTCTACTACTTTATTTCTTTACTTGAAATGTTTAGATTTTAGGCTTCTTTCACATTACATCATTTATAAACATTAGAATAGCGGAAAAAAGGTATCTCACTTTCACTAAAGGTACTCTACTAGTAGTGACTAGAGATGAGCAAACTTGCCGAACGATCGGCATTTGAATTCTGCCTGGAGAAAGTGGATGGAGCTTGAGGACTGCTTGGGTAACATGGATATGGTTCGTTCATTTCTACTAGTGATTACATGTTGGTTGTCTATTTTCAGAAAGTAGACGTTTTGTTTGTGAGGCCCTGAATGCATGCAATTGGTATGCCATGGATACACCACTGTATACAAGAGTTACAGAAACATGGCCACTTGCTTCCAGAGACAGCAACACTCTTGTCTCCAGTTCAGGTGCGGTTTGCAATTAAACACCATTCACTTCAATGGAACTGAGCTGCAAAACCTGCAACCAAACTGGAGAAAAGAGCGGTGCTGTCTCTGGAAGAAAGTAGCCATGTTTTTGTAGTGCTGGAAATCCCTTTAATGGCCATAATAAACAGGGGACAAGCGCTGTGTCATAAATGTCTGATAGGAGAATGAGAATAGATACATAAAAGTTTTTATATGTAAACATAAAAATAATACCCATTATTAAGTGTCACTTTCTGTGCGAAATGTGAAAAATGTTACACCATAGACCTTATCTAAGGCCGTTCCCTTTATAAAGTGCCAGTCGGGGCAGGAAACTTAGAGAATTAGTCCCACTGGGCAGGCTGACTATAAACTATTGACTCTGCAAAGACCCAAGAAAAAAAAAAGTTTAAAAATCTGTCTCCTTCTTCGCCTGCTACTTGAGATACAGAGAGTCCAGCAAAAAGTATTAAATTATACACTGGAGATTGTTGGAGATTGGAGAGAAGTCAATAACTTCTTCATCTTTATGAACTTTTGAACATAAAAAAAAAGCTAAGCTTGGGGGATTGCGGCTGCACTATAACATGAACTTAGATCTAAATGTGTTTTGAGAGGATTGGATTTTTAATGATAGCCACAAAGTGTCTACAAAGTAAACTGAGATTAGAAAGAGCAGATCGAGTTTATCTGATTGTTTGCTCCATCCTACAGGTAAAATGAAGAACACAAAGATCCGGGAGAGAGAAACACATTTCTGCAAAAAGTCAGCGCCAATAAGGCAAAGATTTCACAATGTTTTTCTCCTGGCCAAAGAAAAAAGTTTAAAGGGGACCTGTCAGAAGTTCTGAGGCAGCCTTATACAGAAGTCAGAGAGGAGAGAGTATTCATCTCTTTATTTTCAGTGTATGACTTGCTATGGCAAGTTCCTAGGGGGCGGGCTATGTGCATTAGGTGCAGGAATCAGTCTCTATTGAGGAGTTTAAAGGAAATCTGTCAGCAATCTGACCAGACCTGAGGTGATAATAGTGTAGTGTAGGTGGCCAGCTTCATGTGAGCATGGTACTTGTAGTAGATGCGTCCGTGCTGTAGATTTTATACAATCTTGGGCCTCCCATTTTAATCAAGTGTCACCACTACTTCCTACTCCATCTTTTTGATGCATATTTACTGCTGGCCGTCCTCCTGCTCTGTGCAGTCTTCACCTCATGCGCCACTGATCTGTACGGCCCCGTCTCAAACACTGGAGGCGGGATGAACCGCCCCCAGTGGGAGGAATTCACCTGCCTTCTAGGATGCAGCTCCATTAGAATCAATGCATCATAGAGGGGAGGGGGTTTCCTCCCCTCTAAGGACCGGATCTCAGTAATAGACCGGCACCATGCATGGGAACTGGGTCATGGTTCAAAAACAGGACCGTGGCACAGACATCCCCGTGCCGGCGCCAGTCTATTCATGGTAAGGACAGAAAAGTGATGTACCGCTGGTGCCAAAATATAATACTTGTGTATAAAACCAAGAAAACATAGATGGCTAGGCTTACTTGTCATATAGGTTGTCCTTGAATTGCTCAATATTACCTTCCTTCAAAAACAGCACCACCCCTGTCCACTTGTTGTGTGTGGTATCGCATATAAGCCCCTTTCACTTCATTGGAGCCAAGAAAGAAGCTCAATCACAAAGAAATTTATAAATGTCCCCAGAATTTTTGAGAAAAAAAAAATTAGTATTGCTTTTGCATTCATAAACAGCCCATATTTTAAGCGTTTTGCATTTCTACTCCTCGCCAATTTAAGACGCCGGGACTGAGATTGCGATCTCGCAGACAGCACAGAGTGGTTATCAACGACTCACAGAAACATTGTATTTTGCCATAGGAAAACAGACATGCTTATCCTCTCTGCAAAAGGCATTGATAAGTCAGCTTCTCCTATGAATGCACAGAGACTTTTTTTCCCCCCCCTTTCCGTGAACAGATTTACTCAAGGAAGTTGATGTTCCCGTTGTAAAATAGATTTCAGAGCACCCGGGAATATGTGTTATCTTATGGCGTGCTGTGAAATAGGCTGCATTAGTTGGAATTATTTCCTGTGAAATGTAGCTATAGATGTTAGTGATAATACATGGATGGGGATTTACAGACTGGTGAGTATGATAAACTTGCATTTATTTCCTGAGGGCTGTTGGGTTTATAAAGCGAATGTTTTGATCACTGATGAGGTCATGTCATATCTAACTACATCTGGGTAGGGTCTAATTTGAATTGCCAACCTGAGTGCGTGACTTCATTATAGAGGCATAATTAAGGTTGATAGCAGGATGTTGTCTTGTATTGGCTCTGAATACCAATGGGCTTATGTATTGCTGAGAAACAATGACTCTATTTATGATTCTTCACAAAGTGTGAAAATATTACAAAATGTACTTCTGCAATATGCATAAAGAATTCTCGAAAATTGGAGTAGCAAATGAATATCGAAACCAGGGAAGTAGTTATTAGAGATACCGGAGTGGCATTGAAAACCAGGCCCATGTGTCTGAGAAAATTTTGCATTGCTCTTTTACCCATGTGTATTAAGTGTATAAGGAGATCCATTTCTTCTGTGTTTTAGACATGTCAATGTCTGCTCAATAAAGGGAATCTGTCACTAGGCTTATACTGTCTTAAATGAGGGCAGCATAAACAAGTGACAGAAATTCTGAGCAGATCAGTGTATTACTTACATCATTTTGTTATATGCAGGAGATTAGCATTTGTGCCACACCCCTGCCCCGCCCTCTAGCTGCTGATTGACAGTTGACTGCCTATACACAGCATGGATAGATAACTACCAATCAGTAGCTGGTGGGCGGAATTTTCTGCTTCTCATGAATACCCAGGACTACTGGGCTCATGCACATAATGGGGAGGACTACTTATTGTTCATGTTAGGGTCCTATTCCACGGGCCGAGCAGGGCCCGATGAACGATGTAAACAAGCGCCGATCTGCGCTCGTTAACTGGGCCTATTCCACGGCCCCGATGATCGTTAATCGAGGGCTGCAGGGACATCATTACCGATGTCCTTGCAGCCCTTGTTTCATACATTACCTGTCCGGGCTGAATGTCTTCTCATTCTTCCTACCGTTGCCGCGCCGCAGCAGCGGGGATGTCTGAACTGACAGACCACTCAGCCAATCGCTGGCCGCAGCGGTTTCAGCCAGTGATTGGCTAAACGGTCTGTCAGTTCAGACAGCCCCTCCGAAGCCGCTGCGGCGTGGAACTGGGAGAAGGAAAAGACCTGCAGCCTGGACAGGTAGTGTATGATGCTGCTAAAATCGCCGGTCGCTGCCGCGCACAGCTATTCCACCGTAGCGATGCGCTGGTGGCGAACAATGATTTTAGGTCTGAAGCTAAATAAACGATCAGCCGATGACACGATAATCGGCTGATTATTCTCTCTATTCCATGGAGCGATAATCAGCGAATCGGGCCGATTCGGCCGATTATCACTCAGATTCAGTCGATTATCGCTCCGTGGAATAGACCCCTTATTCGGGAGGATATCTCTAAAGCTAAGTACATGAAGGTTTTTTCATCAAAGATCCAAGCATCTCAATGGGAAGTGTTTTCCAAACTTGATCCAATAGGGCTACAGTCTGTTCTCCCAGTCTTCTTTCTCGGATTGCCAACACAGTTGCTGGATGCACACAATGAAAAAAACCTATCCTGATCATTTGGTTAGAAGAGCCCACATTTGAAATGATCACTAGAGAAGTGATAATATCTGCGTGGTTCCTCCAGTAAAGCATGGTAGAGGTGTGTGATGGTGTGGGGGCACTCTAGCAATATCTGCGGTGCAGTGCACAAAGCAATCGTGATTGCAAGAATGAAGAAATCTCGACAGCAAGTGCTGAGATTTCTTCACTCTTGATGGTGTGGGGGGCATTGCTAGGGGTACTGTGGGCTACCATAGCATTCTGAACTAACACACCCTTCCATCTGGTTTGCGGGTAATTGGGCCATTAATCTTCCTCAACAAGGCAATGACCAAAACGCACCTCTAGGCTCCATACGAGTGTGACAAAAAAAGAAGAATAATGGAGCACCGTGTCAGATGACCTGGCCTTCACAGTCCCTGACCTACATCCAGATGGTTTGGGATGAGTTGGACTGGTACGTTAAGCAAATTCAGCCGACAGGTACTCAGCATACATTGGATTGTCGTCAAGACTGTTGGAAAACCATCCCTGGTGGCTAACTCATAGAATTTGCTTAGCGAATGCCAAGAGTGTGCCAACCTACTGTACTATGCTTCTATAATGTGTTAAAAAGAAAAAGTGAAGAATATATATATATCCGGTATAATGAGTTAGTCATTGAATACCTAAGCGCTATATTTGGCTCCCCACAGTCCTATGAGCAGATCTCTCATCATTATGAGCATAGATGTAATTACCAGCCGCATTGAATATTAGACATGTGTCTTTATTTTAATTTCATGCTTTAATCAGTTTCATTAAAAAATAAAATACATCACAAAACGTTTTAATTTATATTCTAATGTGTGTTATCCTATTACAAGCCGGAGATCGCAGCCGAAGCCATTATACTGTACATGGAGTAATGTATTCCAGGACACTGGAGGATGGGGATATTTGCAGCTAGTGAGTAATGTAATAGAGGACCGGAGTAACCAAATAAAGAGTGGGCTAGTTTAGAGGTCTCGAAGAGATAGTAATATATACGGAAGTCATAACCATAGAATATAAATGCTCTTACTGATATACGGGATAATAGGGATGGCGTTTTATACGGCCAAAGGGCAACTATGTGTTACTAGCTTTATTTTACTTGTGCCGATTGAGCTTGTTCCAGACTTGTGTAAAAGCGCTAGCAATCAGCAGACAAATGAGAAAACAGCCTTACGTCGGCTGATCGAATAGAATCATCACTATCGGCCACCCATCACCCTGTGTAAACATGATAAAGTTAATGGCTGCAAATGGTGGTGCGACTGATTGTGTTGTGTAAAAAAATGCCACTAAAACGGATGCATTTGAATGACCTGATGGTACTCAAGTAGGGTATGAAAACTATAAAATTTTGATTCCAAAAACAGGTACAACACGTTTTGGCTCCTAAAATCACTTTGAAGGCTCCACAGTGATTTTAGGAATGCCAAAATGCGTTAAACCTGTTTTTAGAATTTGGTCGTTTTTATACCCCACCTGAGTACCATTAGCTCATTCACATGGAGCCATTTTAGTGGCTTTTTTTTTTACTGAACACAATCTGGAGGGACCCCTTATGCAAGCCTGGTACAGGTTGGCGACATCTTTCTCTGCATGCTGTACGCTTTGGTTTTCAGCCAAAAGTGACCCTTGGTGAGCTGCATTAATTTATGGAAGCGCTTTATAGAGTTGTGCCTATACCTTGGCCCAACTCCAATAGGTGAGTGGTCCTGTGCACTTATCTTTTAGCCACATTGTACTTACCAACATACTGTACCAGTAAGCACCCCCCCACCCCCCCATCTTTCTTCTTCTAAAGTTAATTGCTGCACAGCCGAACAAGCAATTGTTTATGTGGCCTGGTCCCTCGACTAGTGGAGCCATGTAAAGTCTCTGTGATTGCTTCTTGTCATCTGTAGACAGTTGGTCCCTGTAAATGGGCCCTAGGAGTAGTATTACATGGACAGACCTGTACAGACAGACCATGCCTATTTGATGGCTCGATTATTGTTAGGCAGGGTTCCACAAACGGTCACTGGAAAGTTCTTATGGCCCTTTACTTCCATCATTGTTGGCCGCACATCTTCCTCTGTAATGGTTTTTAAGTTTGCCTAAAAGATGTGATCGGCCAACAACTAGCTGTTCTTCTAAGGTTTCCATGAAACTACAGTATGCAAAACCATCAAAGTTGAGAAAAACCTACAATTAACCAAATGTTTGATTTTTAATTTCCCAGTTGAGTTTAGGTTTCAAGTTTACTTCTAATCTAAATAATATGGATTATACCCTAAGAGAGTACTCATATGGCTCCTACAGCACCCTGTAAATGGGCCAAGAGGCTCAACACTTGATTACCCTGTTCTGAAGTTGGTTCTGCCATAACCCCTTAAGGACCAGGCCAATTTCGATTTTTGCACTTCCCGTTTTTTTTCCTCCTTGTGCTTAAAAGGCCATAGCACTTGCATTTTTCCACCTAGAGACCCACATGAGCCCTTATTTTTTGCGCCACTAATTGCACTTTACAATGACAGGCTGAATTTTTACACTGAAAAACCAGAAAAAAAAATTCATTGTGTGGTGAAATTGAAAAAAAAAAGCATTGTTTTTATTTGGAGGGTATTTGTTTTTACGCCGCTCGCCCTGGGGTAAAACTGTCTTGTTATATATGTTCCTCAAGTCGTTACGATTAAAACGATATGTAACATGTATAACTTTTATATTATGTTATGGCTTGTAAAAAATTCAAGCCATTGTTAACAAATATATGTTCCTTAAAATCGCTGTATTCCCAGGCTTATAGAGCTTTTATCATTCTGTGCACAGGCGGATTCCGCCGTGTGTCCAAAGAATTAACCTTTTTCCATATCACGTGGTTGCACATACCCTTACGATGCACATAGTCTTGTAACTTTTGTAATAATGGCTCCTTATACAAAGACAGTGGTTTTGCTTTAAGAACTACTTACAATTAAGCTTGACCTCTCTTCCCCTCGTTCATTTATGCACAAATCAACATTTATTTACGGGGCTTCCCTGCCACCTTCCTAAGAACAGTATGGCACACAACGCTGGAATTCCCCAGCGCTTGCGGTAATGCACCTTGGATTTCACTGCATTTGAGCGCATTAACCAGCAGCCGACAGTGTCTTCTTTGGTGGGTTTCCCTGAGATTAGCAATCTGTTTGCCATATTGGTCTACTTAGCCAGAATCCTACTTTATACTGATATGGGGCAACACCCCAGAAGAGCTGTCTGTGGATGGATACCTGGCTTTGGGATTTCCCTGGTCATAACTCATAATTGAGTTGCAAATTGACTGAAGGGGCCACTTAATATGTTGGTTTTTGGTGGTCTCCGTAGAGGAGCCATCTCTTTTCTAGGCCCTTTCCTGGAGGGATATCTGGCTAGTCCTGTGTTTTAAGACTCATAACTGAGGCTCCGCTGATTTTTTCATATGTCAAAATAAGTCAAATACAGTAGGGGAAGATTTATCAAACATGGTGTAAAGTAGAATTGTCTTAGTTGCTCCTAACAACCAATCAGATTCCACTTTTCATTCCTCACCGACTCTTTGGAAAATGAAAGGTGGAATCTGATTGGTTGCAACTGAGCCAATTTCACTTTACACCATGTTTGATAAATCTCTCCAATAGTGTTTTGGTGCTCCCCATTTTTTCTCCTCCTTACCGTTATAATGACTTCTTTTAGGGGTGTGTGATGGTGTCAGGTAACGTCTACAGGAGGCCTTATGTTTATAGTAACTATAAAATTTCCCTCCTTCAATGGACAATACTGATCCTTAGGCCATATTCTGGCAAAGGCCAAGCGATGCCCCAACTTTAACTTCAACCCAAGTTACCAGCCAATCATTCTCAAGAACCACTTTTGCACAATACACCGCAGAACTCCTGGAACAAACATACTTTTATCTTTATTGAATGTTCCCTATTCAAAGCCTCCGAAGCCATTAGTTAAATGAATCTCAGCCCGTTTCCAAATGTTTAATTCTCTAAGCTTCACAATTTTGTTAGAACTTTCATTTCAACACCTAAAATTAGATAAACACCAATTTAGTTTACGCCGAAGCAAGAATAAGATGTTATTGTCCATTAGCGTCAGACTTATCCACAAATAAGCTTAATATAAAATGTTTTGATGTAACAATAAAATACACAACATAAGCTGATTATGCAAATTTCATGCAAATCTCTTATCTTGGTCATTTTATCTATTAGTCCCATTTAGAACCGAGCTGGAAATCAACATTGTGAAAGCATTTACCTAACAAGCCATCGATCACTCCCATTGTCGCTTTTCAGCTAATAACTTTGCAGAGGATAATTGACTCAAACTAAACAAAATTGTGAAAACAAGAAAAAAAATTATAATTGCCATCACGTAATGAGCACACGGAAAATTCATAGACGAGTAATATTCAAGTCAGGGAGAAAATATATTATCATATGAAGAATGAGGAAAAAAATGGATAAAGGGTCTGCCATAAAGGACGTAATGACTTATGCAAATTTTTGGAAACTTCTACAAAATCCAAGCACAGATATAGCAATATTGCTGTAAAGCAAAGGATCCTGGGTATAAAGGATAAGAGATTAGGGCCTATCAATGAGAAGGTAGTGGAAGTTTAGTATTGGCAAAAGCCTCCTAGGTGGGCCAGTAGGTTATGGAAAATGTAAACTATAAAAATGCTAAATTACGAAAACAAAAGTGATAAAAACAGGTGAAGGAACTGACTGAGCTATTGAGAAACCCTGAATATCCATCTAAAACATGACTACGACTTATGAGCCTCAGGCTCATTTCACACCATGTGTTGCAGTGTCCATCGGAGGTATGTCAGGGGACTCCCAAGTCCACGTGTCTACAGTTCCAGTCTGTTCCGGGACCTTACTTGTGTTTCAGAAGCTTCTCCTATTGTAGGTTCAGCCATGGGTCATGTATTTTTGTACTTTTTCTTGTAGGCTGATATCTTATGTATAGGTTGGCTTCACCCTCCAATGTATGGGATTCCATTAATGACGTACAGTATTATACAGGCAGCACTACAATGTACTAGTAGTACTGAGCAAGGAAAGATGAACAAGTCGTGGGTCCTGATAAGAGATAAGTGAACTTACAGCAAGGGCCCTATTACACAGAGTGATAATCAGGCGAATCAGCCCAATTCGGTCGATTATCGCTCTTTGTAAAAGAGACAATGATCAGCTGATGAAACCATCATCGGTTGATCGTTTCTTTTGGCCCAGACGTAAAATCATCAGTCGCCGACCACGCATCACTACGTGTAATAGTGGTGTGTGGCCGGTGGCTGACTATTCAATTAACAGTTTTTACATTACCTAGCCACGTTCCCGGTGTTCTGAGCTCTGTCTGCTTCCTACCGGGTCCCGCACGCTGCAGTTTCAGAGCGGCCGGTCTCAGTTGATGGACCACTCAGTCAATCACTGACCGCGGCAGCCCCAGCCACTGATTGGCTGAGCGGCCTGTCAGCTCTGAAAGGCCGCTCTGAAGCTACAGCGCACGGGACCGGAAAGGAAGCAGGCAGAGCGCAGAAGAACACCGGGAACGTGGATAGGTAATGTAAAAACTGTTTAGGCAAAGGCTGCACGGACATCGCTAACAATATCCATGCAGTCCTTGCTAAATGATTATCGGGCCATGTAATAGGCCAATGGCCCATTTGCCAATGGCCCAACACTATCCTTGCACGTCTCTGAGTAGAACCCAGAAGACCTCCCATTGACTTCTTCCCACGAAACTATTAAAATATTGTTTTAAATATGAGGAAAATGTACAGATATATGCATATATTTATGTCTGTGCTGGGTTTTATCCTAGATGTTCCCCGGAATGTGATATACTGTACATGGTTAAGTATAGAAGTAAGAACACAGGAGAGGTGTATTAGACCACACTATTGTTGAACACTCACAATAATAAAATAAGTATAGACCATAGGGGTAACACACTCAATTTTTTAAGCTTTCATAACAAATCCCACGGCTTGGAGCCTATTCATTTCAGGAGAACGTCTATTATTATCCGGCATATTCTGCATTTCTATTTATCGCTCGTGTCAACGCCTTCTGCTAGATTATAAGACTGCATTTTCCATCCTTGTAAAGAACATTTCCCTATTATGAGCCAAGGAGAACTAGAGGATAAGCAGCGTACAGTATATCTTATCTACGTTACGGAATTTGAAGCTAAATACACTGACAACCTCCAGTGTTATCTGCACTGAAAATAGGGAACAAACAAATAGTTCATAAGATGCACCTGATTTACCAGTTAATGAGATTTAGCTTGTTCACAAAACGCCATTATTGCTGGAAGCAGCTGCTTACAGTAGAGTCCACGGCCATGAAACCTACTGCCTCTGTTGTTGAATCACTAGGATGCAGGCAGTGGAAGGCACACAGTACTATTGGATTCAGCAACATCACAACCAACGGACAGTGTATCTGGGGTACCCATATGTGTCAGACAAAGTGGGGTGCTAGAGGTATAGACTATTGGTCATAGAGATTCTTTATTGGCATTATATCACTTCCATGGATCACATACATCACATACAGGCAAATCCTAATTGAAAGCTTTGCAGTTAAAGGGGTTATCTGAGATTATAAAAACATGGCCGCTTCCCACCAGAAACAGCACCACTCTTGTCCTCAGTTTGGGATTTGCAGCTCAGTTCCATTGATGTGAATGGAGCTGAACTGTAATACCGCACACATCCTGAGGACAGGGTGGTGCTGTTTTTGAAAGTAATAGGGATGGTCCGAACCTGCCGAGGTTCGGGTTCGTACGAACCTGAACTCTCTGCAAAGATTCCCGCTGTCTTCCACCTCCGTGAAGAGGGTGGATACAGCCAGAGGACCGCCTGGAAAACTGGGATACAGCCATAGCCATAGCCTCGGCAGGTTCGGACCATCCCTAGAAAGTAAGTAGCTGTGCTTTTTCTGATCCTGGATAACCCCATTAAAGTTTTGGTTCCTACTAGAAATGAGCGCAACTCGAGCATACTCCCATCGTTCAGTATTTGATTACCAATGGCTGAAGAAGTTGGATGCAGCCCTATGGAATCCAGGAAACACGGATATAGCTCTTCTCTACTCTCTACCAATTGACTTGAACACAATTTGAAACGAATGTACCATCAGGTACATCGCTTTAATTTTTGTACATGAACAGACCTGCACCAGCGCGGAGATGCTGGTACCACAGTCCTTTTTTGAACAGCGGCACGGTGGTGGTCTATTCCCGAGCACAGACTCGGCCTGAAGCACTGGAGGTGGGCCTGCTCGCCCTCAGTGTGATGTTCTGCCCTCCCCTCTGTGGCTTCATTGATTCTAATGTACAAATTTTAAAGCAATGTGCCTGATGGTATATTCCCTTTAAGTCAGTCTATCTATTTATAATGAAATCATCACATCCAACTGCACAGACTTGTTTTAGTTTGAGAAGGATGCAAAAAAAACATTATACCTAAAGGAGTTGGCAAGGGAATTCTTTAAATGTTTTAGCATTATGGTCAATTTAAAAAAAATTTGTTTGATATGTTATAGACGTATAAAAAGTTTTGCTCAGTTGGAGTCTAGGTGATGGGACCCACACCGATTGCTACATAGCTGAGAGAAAAGCACAACTAGTCAGATTGAGCCGTGAGCCGGAGAGTTAATTGCACAACCACACACCTCTGCGGGCTATATCTAGTGATCGGTGGGGTTCTCAGCACCATGACCCCCAATCGATTAAAATTTTATATTCTTAAATAGAAAAATGTATAGTGATCTGTCACAATTTGCCTTGCTGCCGGGTCCCGCTGCTCAACAATTCCTGGGTGGAAATTGAAGGAAGTGCCTGCTAAACCAATCACTGGCTAAGGCGGGTCACCACCGCCACCAGTGATTGGCCGAGCAGCCAATTCCTTAAAGTGAAATGTCTGCAGGAAGTCGAGAACAGAGGACTGCATAGTATTTCACTACTATTTGAGCAAAAAATGTTGGTATTATTAAGGTACAGTGAGAAAAGTGGGCAACTCCCCCTGATCATAAACTTATTGAAAAGTCTTTGCATGTTTTTTTCCCTGCGTTCTCTTGGCTTTCCTCTAGTTGCTCAGGTTTCCTCCCTCCCACACTCTCACAATGTACTTAGCTTAACCAGCTTCTTATTAAATTGAGCTTTCTGTCTTGTGTATTAGCTTGAGACAGGGAAATTAGATTGTGAGGCCCACTGGGTCAGGAGACTGACATGGAGTAAATACATTTATTTATACAATTAACAGGAAGAACAGATAAATTCTGACTGATGTGAACACACGTCAATGAACACAGAGTCCAACGATTAATCTGCACCACATCAATCCTGGCGCCAGCTTAACCAGATAACTCTCTGACAGCAACTTACCATGCATTGGTGGTTGACTTCGTCTTAAAGGGGTTTTTGATTGTCTACGGGTGATCTATCCTCAGTATGTAAGATTGGTGCTGTATCTTTCTCAGCTTCACTGTTGCCATTAAATATTATAATTGATTTAGTGTCTACGATCTAACTAGCTACATTGTAGAGTGACTACAATCCACTACCGCATATGTGAGACTGCACTGCTTGTAATTCCCTGTACTATAACATTAGGGCACTATGACCTACCTACCCCCCCTCCCCTCCTCTTGTTTATCTAGCTTTATATAAAATATTTTCTTCCATGCCCTTTCACCTGGTCTCATATATTTTCTCTCCTTGATGGCATTGTTGATAAAAGCTCAGGATGGGCCGAAACGTGTCTTAAAAATAACTATATCACTAAGCATTGAACAAGGGTACTGTGGACTCTCTTACGATAGCAGTGGGGGAACATGCACAGGGGATTTTCAAACCTTTACAGTAACCTTTAAAGAAAATATGGGGATGTTAAAGGGTTACTTTACCCTTTAAACTTACATTAGCAGGGACTCTCTAAGCTGTAATCCTCTTAGTGCTGGCCAAACAAATTGTAGAGTCTAAGGTTCCTTTTGCATTTACCGATCTTCAGTCGTCATCAGTTGAAGATCAGTAGGAATAAAAGGAACCTTAGCCTCTATACCTATTTTTTTAAAGATGATCGAACCTGCTGAGGTTCGGGTTCGTATGAACCTGAACTCTCGGCTTCTGACTGCCACTGTCTGCCTGCTCCGTGGAGAGGGTGGATACAGCCGGAGGACCGCCTGGAAAACTGGGATACAGCTTATGGCTATGGCTGTATCCCAGTTTTCCAGGCGGTCCTCCTGCGGTATCAACCCTCTCTACGGAGCGGGCAGACAGCGGCAGTCAGAAGCCGAGAGTTCAGGTTCATACGAACCCGAAGCTCAGCAAGTTCGCTCATCTCTACTATTTTTGGCCAGCACTAAGAGGATAACAGCTTAAAGGTGAGCGAATCTCGAGCTTGCTTCGCATCATCTGAACCCAAGTGTGCAGTATTTGATTACTAATGGCTGTAGAAGATGGATGCAACCCTATGGAGTCCTGGAAAACATGGTTACAGCCTATGGCTATGTTCACACTACATATATTTTTGTAAAACTACGGCCGTTGTTGCACAGTGCAACAACAGCCGTGGCTATTACGAAAATATATGTGCCGCTGCCGCCTATGGAATCCCGGCCAGAATGCATACACTCCGGACTGGATCCCTCGCGGCGCCGCAAACAACTGACATGTCAGTTTTCTGCGGCCGCTATTCATTGAATAGCAGCTGCAGAAAACCCTGTCAGTGCACAGTGGAGAGTTCTGATGCGGGTGCGCACGGATGCGCCCACATCAGAACTCTGCATCCCTAAAGATCATCCGGCAGGTACTGCAGTGCCGTCTGGGATGATCTTTTCTGAGATCTGTGTATGAACATGGCCTCTGACTTTATTCATGTTTTCAAGGCAGTCTTGGGGCTGCATCCAACATTTGCAGCCGGGTCTGCACTCACTAGAGATTCACTCATCTTTAATAAGGACCTTTTGAGTTTACAAGTCATGACTAATCATGTGGCCGGGCCACACAAACGATTACTTGCATTGTTTGTGCAGCCATTTACATATATTGCCATCTGCTGCACTTCTCCTGTTCCTGTAGAGAGATGTGCAGCTGACAGCGAGAAATGTAAGCACCGCGCAAAAGATGCAACCAGCCGACGAGCGGGTGTTTTCCTGCTTCTAGGCTGATCATTTTACACATGACGATTATCGGTCAAATGAACGCTTCTAGCAAGGCTCATTGCCGATATTCGACAAGTGTAAAAAGGGGATTTAGGGATCATCTGGTATTCATCACTAGGTTGCAGCTCTTTAAATGGTCTTGTATAAATGGTGGTAGGAAAAGTCTTTTAGATGGCACTTCTATGTCTAGGGTGGTGCTCGCAGTAAGAAAAAATTCCAACGATATAAAAGTTCAATCTCGGCACTCACCATAATGCTTCATAATTTTTACTGTAGAAAAAAGTCCATCACAAAATACAATGGCAACTGTTGCCGTTGTATTTTGTGATGGACTTTTTTCTACAATAAAAATTATGAAGCATTATGGTGAGTGCCGAGATTGAACTTGTATAAATGGTGGTGGCGTAGCAGTATGGTAGTCAGGAAGCCAGTAGACATAATCTATACATAGAGAGCAAGGTCAATACTAACATTCACAGATTCAAGGAATAACATAAGAGGAACTCCTATTATATTAGCAAAGGTACGCATCAAGACCAATAACCTGAAATTCAGCGAAGCTAGATAGCAAAGCCTGTACCTCAGGCGGCATCTGGCAAGATGCAGATACTGTTAAGGAGAAGTCTGGCTATTTTGAAAACTTTGGAGCCAACAGGGGGGGGGGATTTGATCAGGAGTATGAACTTACCTCTCCCTGTGCCCGCAGTAAGCAGCAGAACTGGCCTCTGGGTCCCCACCAAGTTGTGATGACATCACAACTCAGCGGAAAATGCCTGTCCCGGATGATGGACTGGCCGCTCAGCCAATCAGTGACTGGGGCGGCCATGAGCTGGGTCGTGGCATATACACCCCGGAGATCCTGGAGCCCGGCGGGGGTCCCGAGGTCAGTCCCGCTGCTCACTGCGGGCACAGAGCAAGGTAAGTGCCTGTTGGTTATCATATTACCCCCTGCCCCTGCCGGCTCCAGGATTTTCAAAATGCCTGGACTTCTCCTTTAATAGAGAATGGAGATTCCATCAGGAGAGATGGTGGGTGCTGTTTGTGGCTTAGTAACTTCATGCCTATGGCAAGTGCTAACTTGTAAAGAAGAGGAGGAGGAAGGAAAGCAGTCCTGTACGCAGTGAGCTGAATCTGGATAGTTAGGTAAAATTATGTACACATTGCACCCTTCTGGTATATAATCATCCAGCTAAGTATAGTGGACACATCTTACGTCTTTGCACAGGATTTGGAGCTCTGTATCCGGATTTTGCGGTGTATGAGTGCTCAGTATATGCAATATACATTACTCTCACGCTCCGACATAACTCACAATAAATAAACAGCGGAGTCTTATTCTTTATTAATACGTCCTTATGAATAATTTCCGTGATGACAGTCCCGTCTGCTCTCCTTATAGCTGCGGTACAAGACACGTTTACCTGGGGGTATGGAGAGAGTTTCAATAATACAAAGACAATCAGTTCTTTCCACAGCTCACAGCACAGTGTAAAGTGCCTGAGGCGTACTACGCACATCTGACTGGTACCCAAGAGAGAGAAGGACAAGATACACAAGACGTACAACACTTCAAGTGAACATTTCATCTGGAGACTTTTTTTTTTTTTTGCAGGAGACTGTTATCAAACCGATAGAGCAGATTAATAGCAGGGCAATCCCAGATAAAGGGGTATTCCAACTCCATTCACCACCCCATCAATATCCACACATTGCTGAATGGTAAGGTAAACCTTCCTTATTATTATGTAGAAGAGTTTGCTCTTGTCAAACACACAAATAAACCTTATGCTGCGTTTACACGTAAAGATTATTGGCCCGATCGTACGATTAACGATGTCGGATTTACGATTTTTTTTTATAACGATCAGCGTTTAGATGGTACGATACATTGTACGAAAATTCGCACTGCGATCGTTTTGCGATCGTTTAAGCCTATCTCACACATTGGTTAAATCGGCGAACGACTGTTCACACAGAACGATTAGCGAATTTTTTGCGTTCGATGAACGACGATTTGATGACCTGATGAAAGATCAAAATGTACGATTTATCGTGCGTCGTTCGATCGTTCGCGGTGTTTACACGTACGATTATCGTTCGAATTCGACCGTTATCGCGCAAATTTGCCTGATAATCGTTACATGTAAACGCAGCATTAGAGTAAAAAATAAAAAAAAGTGACGATAATACTAAGATACAAATGGATCTGGTTGTTGGTTTTCAATAAAAAGTAGCTAAAGGGTGTTTGTGGATAGGACTGGACCTATTACAGTTATTACATGTATAAGGTATCCTGGGGGTGCAATGGTGCTAGATCAGCAGCTTTAAATAGTGCTGATCAGTCGCTTTCAGAGGCTACCGATTCTCCTTGTGGAGACTGAGAAGTCTTACAGGGCAGTGCTCCCTGGGAAAAGATGGTATGCAAATTAGTTCTCTACCAGGAGGAAGCAAGCTGCCTCTTTACTGCCACCTATGGGTAGCTACTCTGTATGTCAATGTCCAACCCATAGAAAAGCCCTAAAACATAAACAGGGATTTTATTCAGCCATATGGTAAAAATAGTTATTTGTTTGATAGGACCCAATCCAGAAGAAGGCTGTAGTAGTATAATAGAAATAATAATAGTTCCTTATATAGCGCCAACATATTCTATAGCACTGTACAGATATTATTATCACTTACATCAGTCCCCGTACCCAGTAGGGCTCACATTTAATTCCAAATTAATTAATCATTATATATTTGGAGAGGCGAGTGCCCAGAACACGGAGAGAACATATAAACTTTTTGTGGAGGTTGTCCTTGGTGGGGTTTGAACCCAGAATCAGAGGTGCTTTAGGGAACAGTATCCCTCTTTCCTTTGTTGTCATCCCATTGTCTTGGAAATAGAACTCAAGACAGTTAAGGAACGTTTTAGAAGTCCATAATAAGGGATAGAGGAGAGTGAAGCAGCCGGAAATTTGTTTCGCGAGCATTGCAAATTTTTGGTCAAACTTGTTAAGATTTGTGAATAGAATCTTAATGAATTTCATTATCACAGCCAAAACTATAGTGGCTACAATACTTGGAGTTAAGTGGCAGAGGTCAGGATAGGCAGCAGGTAAGAAGATGTGGTCAGACATACAGTCTAGGTCAATACCAAATAGGACTGGAAGACACTTTTGCAAACTTACAGGCACAGAATGTAGTGGGAAGTGTCCTTAAAATGCCCAGGACTTGGGGTTTACTGGACCACTAAGAGACTAGGGCATTTGGATAGTAGTGTAATGCTGGTGGATAGAGGAAGGATAGCAGACGCCTCTGGAAGGAAACCAACGTGATTAAGGGAAACAAAGCAAGCAAATACATAATCATTGCATTACGCCTGCTCATCTCTACCCAGATAAAACTCCTTTTAAAGCTTTAAAATATCAAAAAAACCAATATAACATTTTAGCCTTTTTTTTTCTTTCACAGAAATGCACATACAAAATAAAAGAGTCACCTTTTCATATGCTGCTGGATCTGAAATGTTCATCCATGGTGACAGGAGCGCCTGTAAGGTACAACATGACCCAATATTTCCTCTTAATTTACATATGGTTTAATTTCTGTCCTAGGAGGTTCTATAGGTCAAACGTTCCTGGCGGGAATACGCCGGCAGCCATGTCCATCGTGACTTACGGGGCTGAGAAGCACTGAACATTTCAAGACAAAGGGTCAGACCTTTCTACAGAAAGAGCAAAGAATCATGGGGCCGAAAGACATCACGGAGAGGTTCACGGAAGGAGAGAGAGAGATGCACAATAAATGAGAGTTGTGCCGGTGCTTGTGCCGATACATTGAGCTACCTACAATTTTCAGAGTCATTTTCTTTCCTTACAGAAAGGATAGAGTAGAGCGCCTCCAATATAACACAGTTAATAAAGTTATTATTCAAAGATGACACGTCTGCAGGCGACTTGATTTATTTGTTGTCCTCTGTAATTTGACACACTTCCTTGGATTCTCTCTCGTCGCGAAACATTTTTTTTTTCTTTATTGAAGAGAGCATGGAGAAGAGTGTGCTCAGAATGGTGTTAAATTAATAGATAACAAGAGGTAATATGTATTATTGCTATGGAAGCCCCCCCCCCCCCCCCCCCCCCCCAAGTGATGAGGTGCCCGGAATACTTAAAATTATTGGGGTGATAACAGCACATACTATAGGTAAGAATGGTAAAAAAAAAAAAAGTTGGAAGCGAGGAGAAAATTAATGGATTCCTTGACTTTGGATACTTTTTTTTTTTATTTATTTGGGGGGGTGGGGTGGGTGTAAATAAGGTGCATGGAATTCACCAATATTCTACATTTTACACAATTTACAGAATATAACATAAGGGTGTAAAAAACATTCATACCACACAGTTCCTCAATCCTGCATGAAATCGACCACTATCATAGTATCACCAACACAAGGATGTAAATACCATGTAGGCTACCATGGAGCTTCTCAATTCTTCATCGAGACCACCACAACCCCGGTAGCCACCAATATACTGTAAGTGTGTAAATACCACCATGTACACCATGCAGCTCCTCAACCCTGCATGGGATCCACTGCAGTCCAAGGACCCACATGTAATAACACATGTAATAACACATAGGCACGGAATCCACCACAATACCAATATCCAACACCATTTGCTCACATGGAATCCACCACACCCATAGTACCCACGAACATAAAAGTGTAAATGAAATTCACAGTCCACCACAATCACAATATCAGAACAATATCACAAGATCAGAACAATAGTGTACACAACACAAACTTTGATATCCGATGCCTGTTGGTGGCAAAACCCAACATCAAAATGAGGAACCAATAGGAATCTTTGCTATGGCCACTTAATCTACAACACTACACATGAAGTATAAAAAAAGACACATTTTGAAAGAAAAAAAAAAGAAGAAAGAAATAAACACTCAAGTAACATGAATTAAGTTCACTTGGACCTATCTATCCAATGGTTATGCTTCATCCTTCCCAACAGCCTCTAATAAGGAAGAAGAGAATTGTCCTACTTGTTTCTAAAATCTTCCAAGGCTTCCAGTTACTTCCATCTTAAGGCTATGTTCACACAATGTATGAACAACGGCTGTTGTTTGGCACTTAAAAACAAAGGCCATTGTAGTGAGTGTCAAACTGCCGTTGTTGCACTGAAAGTTGCAAATGGAAATCAATGCACAACGGCCAGAAATAATTGACATGTCAATTATTTCCACGGCCGGAACGAATTACATTGTGTGAACAATGGCCCGTTTGCTTTGACTTCAATGCAACACATTTCTCTGACAAGAACGCCCATTGTTTTAATTGAAAACATCGACTGTTTGTGTCATAAAAAAATACATTGTGTGAACATAGCCTTAATTTCATTTCATCTTTCCAGGAATTTGCTTTTTTTTGGTAAGTAATGACTTAATTATAAAAAAGAAAAAATTGAAACAGGTCAGTTTTTGGAAGAATCATTTGGTAGCCTATTGCTGTCTAGCTTGAGCTTCTTCCAAAAATTCATACAATTCATCTCCGCTCCATAAAGGACCCATGAAATATCTACTCATCCCCACAGTAACCAACACAAATAGTTTACAAAAGTTGTCAGACTTTCTTGGCTACAGAGTAAAACCAGCCATACACTTACATAGCTGTCAGTCGAAAACCTGTTTGGCTGTCAACTAGCCGTTACATATACATCCTCTGCTGGGAGACCATGCATGTTTCTTTTAATATGGATAGACAGAAAAGAGACAGGCTTGTAGATTTCTTGAGACTCAAGTCAACTTTGCTCTGAATGGAGTCAATCAACCATGGCGGTTAACAAGGAACAACTCTTCACCTCATGTAACAGTCAACAGTTGAATCTGAATGGTGCTGGAGACCCTGTGGGAAGTGTCTTCACCTACCAATGCTTGTCACTGCTTTCTACATTTACAACTTAACTTTTCGACTGTGATACTTCAGCTGTCTGGTCTCAACTGCAGACTTCATGGCTGTCTCTGGTATCTCTGCATTTGCTGTCAGTCTCCTCCTGTTTCTAGGATATATTGCACCCCTTACATCGTTCCAGACGAAGCAGCAGAAGGCTTCTCCAGTATTCAAAGTGCTGGTCTTGTCAACAAGCAAAGATACTCCTTCATCTACTCTCAGTACAAGGCTCCCCAGTCAAGACCTTGAACCACACGTCCCAGCCATGTGGTGCTTGTAACGTGCCCTGGTGGCAACTGCAAGTAATAGAAGACCCAATGATGGGTGAACAACCCACACTTTTTTGTTTTATTCAAACCCAACAAGTTCTTGGGTTGGTTCCATAAACTATTTCATAAGCTCGCCGGAAGACTGCGCCAGTAATACCTGTCACATATACAGTAGACATGGAAACTTTATTCCTTGTACGTCCAATTTCTTGGACGTAGACATAGGAGTAGGGGTTCCCCGAGGAATAAAAAACTTTTTCAGGACTTCCTCCATAGTCATAACCTAGTAAATGTTGGAGACAATGCAAGATCTACCTTGACCCGCGAGACCGATGATGTCACCCAGCAGTCTACAGAGGTGATCCATGGTGGGCCGCCATTATTTCTTGAACACAGTTGAATTAGGTTACAGTATTGCAATTTTTATAGGTAAAGAGGGTGCGTATAGAAGGAAGCGTAGGTGGGGCTGGAGAAAAATGGACACTCATTGAGCATATGTGATGCCGAATGCTCTGAATATAATGGACGTATTATCCCCAGAAAGCTTTCACGGTTTTTTAATGGAGACATCATTAGCGTATGATTTTGGTGCAATTACGGGAAGCTTTTAATGTCTCGCTCCAACATATTGGTGAAATTGGTAATGGTGTACGTGCATAATAAATCCAGCGGATTTCTGTATCAGATCATTAAAAGGCCAACGAAATGCAGAGCGACCACGACTTAAAAGCTTAATGTCCGACGGGGTTGCTATGGATTTTATCACATGCGTCCGCTATTTCCAGGCTCTTATTAAATGCGTCTTTCTGGTGTTTTCATAGAAAGAAAAACAATTAGCAGTTCCGTGAAATAGACATAATGGTCGCTTTCTGGCCCATTTAGTCGAAAGTTTTGCAGCGAAAACTGGAAATATTTCCCTGTAAATCGCCTTAACCGAGGAGGACAAAGAACAGCCAGCTATTAGAGATTAACCTTTAAACGGGCAGGGGTAGTTTGTATTTTCCTAACCATTATGATGTATTTTTTTACTATAATTACCTTTAATTTACTATAATTTACTAAATTAGTTATGTCTTAAAAGCATACCTGCGACAAAATAGAAAATTAGGTGAAACACGGCCACATCACTCAAATGAGGCTCACAATGTTCTAGAAGGGCTCTGTAACCTTTGCTTTTTCCTTTATGGATCGGAACCTTCGTGCAATATGTTTTTTGAAAGAAATGGTGGAGCAATTGTTGGATGGTGGCTGCTCCTATGTTTCCATCTATTTTCAGCTGTTTTAGAGTTCTTGCTCCTCATTGGTATGGAAGCAGGTTGGCTCGTTGAGATGTCTATGATGTAGCTCTTGAATAGTAGTGGTTAGAGATGAGCGAATCTCCCATAAAAACACAGCAAATTGCTTCTTTTGATCGGCAACTCTTTCAACTCTGCTCCGCTCCCTAATGCTCCATCCCGGGTGTCAGGAAAAGCTGAATCCAGTCCTGGCAAACTAGTAGTAGTTTCACATGACTGGATCCAGCTTTTCCCGACACCTGGGGAGGAGCTGCAGGGAGTTGAACAGAATAAGCCACTTGCACTTGCTGGTCAAACAAAACGTTTCGCTTTGTTTAGATGGGCAATTTGCTTTGTTTAGATTGATAATTTGCTCATCTCTACCATGTTTCCCCCAAAATAAGCCAGTGTCTTATATTCATTTTTGCTCCCAAAGATGCACTAGGTCTTATTCACAGGGGATGTCTTATTTTTTCATGAAGAAGAATTCATATGTCACATATGCATAGCAGGAACAGAGCATACGGTATGGTGGCTTCTGGCCACTAGGAGGAGCTCACCACAACACACTTGTACAGCACAGCAGGGACAGCTTACAGTATGGCGGCAGGCAACAGGGTAACTGCACACTGCGTGTATCTCTACATCTAGTGGTAGGTGACAATGGGGATGATGGTAGGCAACGGGCAAGTGATGGCCATGGAAGGGAACATCGAAATTGGTGGCAGGTGATGGTCTTCATATCCTGCAGGCAACTGTTCTGCAATGGACGGTGAAGATAGGGGACAACAATGGCGGGCTAAAAGGAATGTCAGCTGCATGCCCTTAGTGTTCTGTTCGGCAGGGATGCTTGCAAACGAATACTTTGCTGGGTCTTACTTTCGTAGGAGGCCTTATATTTAGCAATTCAGCAAAACCTCTACTAGGTCTTATTTTCAGGGGATGTCTTATTTTCGGGGGAAACAGGGTAGTAGTGATTCTGCTTGTGGGGATCCAGTTGGTGTATAGACTCTTAGACAGCATTCACACCAAGATGTTGGTGTGGATACATTTAAAAACTGTTGAAATGAATAGATTCCATGCTCTACATGTAGTTTTCACAGATTCCCGTCATATCTGTACATCATGGTGTGAACAAGCCCTTAAAGGCAATGCTGTCAGGGGGAAAAGTTTTCAAACTAACTCTCCTTTGGATCGAAAAAGAATGTTTGTAGTGCTACCTATAGGTAGCTACCTTGTATGTCAGTGGCCAAATCATTAAAGACCCTTGAAATACTGAGGTTTGTACACAGCTGTTTGTACTTATTTTATCATTTTTCTCCTATCCATTTTTTCACAACAAAATTGCTTTGACACAAGAGGGTAAAAATTCCATTCTTGGAGCCAGTTCTTGGCTACAAAGTGTATAGCTATAGGGGGAGCAGAAAAATTGGCCACATAAGAGCACTGGTGTCCCAGTGGGGTAAAAAACCTTTAGGACCTGCTTATAGAAAAGAATAAGAAACTGAGAACAGTCTTGATTCATATATGTGGTCAAATATTAGTAGTCAGTTTACGTTCTCACACAGGACTCATCCAAGACTATGATGGTCTTAGCATGAATGTGGCGCTCATACACAAAGCATCATGGTCCTAAATTTTTGAAGATTATGATTTGGGTCTTTGTTGGATTCATTCAGTTCCCAACTTTTAATAACTTTGTTACAAGGTATTATGCGTTACAGTGTATCTATCTACTTCCCAGTAGGATTGGTTTTTTACCACCCGTGCCATATGTTATTGCCGATTCGGCTTGTATGCGAATATTACACAGATGACATTCAGGCAGCATCTGGCTCCCCCGCCACCATCTCTTTTCTGGTTTCTATACAGCACTGAGGTTCTCGAGGCCATTCAGAGGCAGATTAAGCCGCTAATGTTCTGAATCTCAGAGCTTCCTCTCCCAGCCAAACAGCCCTGGCCATGAATACGACTCACAATGAGACACTATCAGTTAAATATTGCAGAGCTTATAGGAAACCCACAGAGATGTTTTAATGAAGTGATTTATTTCCTGTCATTTGTAAAACACTCCCATACAAATCAACACCAGCAAAGCATGCAAGCGGCTGGGATATTCTTCTCCAGCCTCGTGTCCCTTCCTATTCATTTTGTTATCATTTTTGAAAGGAGGAGGAAAAATGATGATAGGGAATAGGACATTGTGACGGCAAGTGGAGTCGGGTTTATTAATGTTGTGTATATAATAATACAGCTCGGGTTTCTGGCCTGGATTTTATTCAAGTTTTATTTGAGTTACAGGCACAAATGGTTGTTAAAGTGACTGTACCAACAGGCCCAGGCTGAAGCACTGGAGGCGGGCCTACCCACCTATAATTGGAGGAAACCCTAGCCCCTCTATGATTGGATTCCATTGATTCTAATGGCGTCACGTCATGGAGGGGCTGGGGTTTCTTCCCACTAAGGGTGGGTCGGCCCGCCTCCAGTGCTTCAGCCTGAGCCTGGTGGTACAGTCACTTTAAGGCTTTTATATACAGTAACCCTACAGCAATTGTCCTAATGTTGGCCTGGAGGTCCTCAAGACCTTCTCTACCTACGGTTTTAAGATCTTAAATGTTGTCCTGGTCTTTAAACACTTGGATAGTTGTGATTTCTTAATGCTTGGTGCATCTTTTATCCACCCAGGGTAAAGACTGTCCAGAGAGCAACATCTTGGTACCAAAAGGCTGTTTGACCTAAAAAATACCAATCTCTATAGTTCAAAAGGCCAAACGTTACCTTGTCCACCACCGCTTTGGTCAAGATTTTGCTTTCTCGACAATACAAAGTGAGTATGATGCAAGAACAGCATGTTTTTCCCCAATGAAACCTACTAACTCTTGATATTGGTGCCAATGTCCATACCCAACTAGGGGTATTCCGATTTAAATGATCTTCTATCCACAGGAGAGATGAGAAGTGTAAGATTGATGGCTCCTTCCTTTCACAATCTCCAAAATAGTGCCCTGGTTTCTTTTTTCTTGAATAGAGCAATGGGTGAACATACAGTACACTCCATCTCTTTGTTCATTGTCTATGGAGGCGCTTATATAATGCTCACCTGCTGCTCTTATCAGAACAAAGAGTTTTGGGTGCTGTTCTGGAGATTGCAGGGGGGCTTTGTGGTCAGACCGCCCCAGCCGCAATCTCAAAATAATCCTGTGGATAGGGGATAGGATAATTTAACTCGGAATACACCCTATACCCCCTTTGATGGCGCTACAAGGAAACAAAATACTTACTGCTAGATTTCCCCACAGATTATAGATGGTGTTTCCAGTAACTGGACACCTTGTAACCAGCTTATCGACTAAGAACCCTTCCAAAAAAAAATTGATTGTCTAAAGCTGGCCATATATTTTAGACAGCTGTTGGCTGAACATTCATTTGGCTGACAGCTATGTCTCCTGGGCTCCCGTACAGATGCACACTTGGCTCAAGCTGGCTCTGACGGTGACTTATTTCCCTGAGAAAAAAAGGGATTAAGCGTATTGACAATCAACTTGCCCAACAACTATTTCCCCAGCATCTGCTGAGGGGAGAGGTCTGAAGACCCCATGGGCATTAGATGGTCAACTGGTACTGCCAAAACCCACATGTTCAACCCACTTTAGCATGTTAAGCAGACCCTCGTAAAGTTTGTTTTTCATCTTTACCATTACAAACTTTCTTTTATGAATATAGCTTATGATGGACCCAAGGAGGCCATTAACGCCTGTAGTTGATATGTGATAATATCCTCCACCTCGTATGCAGTGCACTCTTCCAGTGTTTTCTTTAAGCTACATTTAGTACATATCTGCTCACCAGGGTGGATTAATCTCATGCACAATGGAGAGTCATCATATAAACAATTTGTTCCAAGTGCTCCCTTGCCTCGGTGAATTTACGAGTACGGCTCTGATGTCGTATAAAGATCAGCAAGGCCCATATTTTAAAAACAATGCTCCCCTGTTCAATATGGTAATGCACATTTAATGTTGCATTAACTTCCATTCGAGTCCATTCACAATATTTAAGAAATGCAGTTGGGAGATGAAAGCCACTTAGCCAGCAGAACACGCTGCGTGGTAACGCTTATGAAGTCTTGCTATGGATCGCATTTCATTACTGGGTTTATGTTCTTCTGTAGTGAGCAGAGTGGTTTATTTCATGTGTCGGAAACTAAAGTATTTAGTGCCAAGAAAAAGTAAGTGAACCCCCCCCCCCTTGGCAGTACCTAGATTTCTGTATTGATTACTGATACAATATGGTCACAATTATCAACAAACACTAATAACTGAAAAAAAAAATTGTACTCTTCATGCCTGTTATTGAGTAAACAACCACAGTGCAGAGAGAAAAAGTAAGTGAACCCCCTTGGCAGTACCTGGATTTCTGCATTGATTACTGATACAATATGGTCACAATTATCGACAAACACTAATAACACACAAATAATTGTACTATTCGTACCTGTTATTGAGTAAACAACCACAGTGCAGAGAGAAAAAGTAAGTGAACCCCCTTGGCAGTACCTGGATTTCTGCATTGACTACTGATACAATATGGTCACAATTATCGACAAACACTAATAACACACAAATAATTGTACTATTCGTGCCTGTTATTGAGTAAACATCCACAGTGCAGAGAGAAAAAGTAAGTAAACTGCTTGGATTTGGCATTGATTACTAAAATCACATCGTCTGAGTGTTATCTCAGTTAGGATTATAGATAGACATACTTTATCTAAACTAATAGCACACAGTAGTTGCACTGTCCATGTCTTCTATTGAGAACACTGAGTACATTTCCACAGTGTAGGGAGAAAAAGTAAGTGTAATTCCTTGGACTTGGCTAATAAAATAGTATGTTTGTTATCTAGACAAACACAATACTATAACTAAACAAATTACAATAGGTGTATTGTCAATGTCTTTTAGTGAGTAAATATCCACAGTGCAGAAGGAAAAGGTATGCGTATTCTGTAATTCTCTGGGTTTTTTGCATTGATTGGTAAGAATATGTTGTATGATTGTTATATAAGCACACTAAGTAAACTAATAACATATAATAATTGTATTGTCCATGTCTTTTATTGAGCACATTGAGTAAACATCCACAATGCAGGAAAAAGGGAAGTGAACACCTAGATTAATGACATTCAGGCCTCATTCACATGTCCCTAAAGTAGCCCGTAATTGCGGACTGCATTACGGACCCATACATTCAAAAAAAACAGGGCAGTGCCTAGTGCTGACCCTCACTAAGGGCCCTATTCCATGGGACGATTATCGTTCGCATGGGACGATTTATCGTTTGTTAACGATAAACGATCCAAATGACTGCTATTGCGAAAGACCTGAAATCGTTCACCCATTTACATGAAAAGATAATCGTTACTTATGATCGTTCTTGCGGTCGTCGTGTCGTCGCTATTGCGTTCGTCACTACTGCGAACGACCGAACGACTTCTTATTCAATGCGAATGATTTGCGAATGAGCAACGATAATAATAACGATAAAAATAGGTCCAGGTCTTATTAAACGATCAACGATTTCTCGTTGGATCGTTAGTCGTTAACTGCTATTCAAACTATTAGATTCGAATGATTTAACGATAATCTGAACGATAATCGTCCCGTGCAATAGGGCCCTAATTTTCTATGTAGAGGTCTGTGCATTGCGGACAACTACGGATGCACATATATGGTGCGGTCTGCAATAACAGATGTGTGAATAAGGCCTATCAAAGGTTACTTAAAACATCCTTTTGTGATGTTCCTCCTAACAGAAATGCATACTTAAGCTCTATTCACAATACAGAAGCCGGGGGTCCGGTATGGAGATCGGTGGGGGGGTGCAATCTCCTATTTTTCCCCTATCCTGGGCATAAGGGAAACGTTGATTTTCTCGGAATAACCTTTAAAGACAGTGGCATGGGATGTAATCAAATAAAGCAGAATTTGATGCAACATACTATAAGTGCCACCATTCTCACATCTTCCAGTATGGTATTTTTATTTAGTATATTGTTGCTTCTATAATAGCAGTAGACATTTGTCTCTGAAGTGTACGCCTATCCTGACCATAGGATGAGCTGCACTTATTTTCCTTTACGTATTTAAAGTGGCAGGGGGGGGGGGCGTGATCAAATAAAGCGGAACTCGCCACAGCGCTTAATAAGTGCCGCCATTCCTTCACCTTCCAGTTGTCTATAACAGCCCCGGCTGTAATGACAGCTCCACATTCCAATAGGCGTGACGTTGTATTATAAACATATAAACAGCATGTTGACATATGAAAACCTCATCATTTATACAGAAGAAGTTGCCTTCCGTGACATTTTCAATGCCGGCTTTGACTTGTTTGCTCATTGCACTTCATGTTGATTTCCATTTCCTCCTGACACATTTGCATACCCGCTCAGATCAACACTTTAGAAGTATTCACAGGCAATGACTGCCAACAGCTTTCATCCTTGATACACTGTGTCACCAGCCGCTCTTCGCTTCTCTATGTATTTCATGTTCAATACTTTTTCAGTCCTCATTTGCTCCTTTTTGTAATGAAAAAGAAAAATTATTTTTCACGACACGACCTTGATGAAGATTCTCGCTCGCAATCGTACGTTCTTTCATGGAACGATGTCAAGGTTAGTCAGGAACTGGCGGTAAACAGCGACGGGTGTGACAGTGCCGTGTGACGATGCTGGGGAAGGAGCAAAGATTTTTGCGTCCAAAAATATTAATACATCACTTTAATCTCCGGTCTATTTAATAATACGGCCTTGATCCCTCTGTCATTCTTTCTTTGATATATGCAGCAAGAGCTGTACTATGGATGTAGAACCAATAGGTGGCTGTGTGGGTAGTCAACATGAATCCCGAATAATACGTGAGTGCTCCCAAAGCCTCTGCAAAAAGCAACCCTTGGTTTCCAACCCTTATGTAGTAGGTCTGATCACATTCTTGCCAAAGTGGCGATTTTGGAACGACAACCCTGGGAACCAAACTAAACTAGTGCAGGGTTTATGCAAGCCCTTCTCTATGGCGGACATTTGAGGAGGGGAGTGATAACTCCTATGAGGAGGGGAGTGATAACTCCTATGAGGAGGGGAGTGATAATTCCTATGAGGAGAGGAGTGATAATTCCTATGAGGAGAGGAGTGATAATTCCTATGAGGAGAGGAGTGATAACTCCTATGAGGAGGGGAGTGATAATTCCTATGAGGAGAGGAGTGATAATTCCTATGAGGAGGGGAGTAATAATTCCTATGAGGAGGGGAGTGATAATTCCTATGAGGAGGGGAGTGATAATTCCTATGAGGAGGGGAGTGATAATTCCTATGAGGAGGGGAGTGATAATTTGCCAATTTGACAGCTTTGGCTGCAGCTTATCTTTCAGAGAAAAAAGATTTTTCATCACGCCGGATCCCAGCCTATGAACTCGGCTAACTGCTTAGGGCCATATTATATATCTGGAACAGCATAGTAAATAAGCACACATCTGGTAGATTGACACTTGTTTACTGAGACTATCATATGGCTTGGTGATCACGTGGCTAAGGCTGCACTAACAATCACTAGACCTGGTCACATGGATTCAGATCTCTACACAGAAACATGACCTGGTCACATGAATTCAGATCTCTACACAGAAACATGATCTGGTCACATGGATCCAGATTTCTGAGGAGAAACATGAACTGGTCACATGGATCCAGATTTCTATGCAGAAACATGACCTGGTCACATTGATCCAGATTTCTGAGGAGAAACATGACCTGGTCACATGGATCCAGATCTTAATGGCCTGGTTAGATGGATTCAGATTTCTGTGGAGTAGCATGACCTGGTCACATGGATTCAGATCTTTATGGCCTGGTCAGATGGATTCAGATTTCTGTGGAGTAGCATGACCTGGTCACATGGATCCAGATCTCTGTGGAGAAACTTGACCTGGTGACATGGATCCAGATCTATATAGAGAATAATGGCCTGGTCAGATGGATTCAGATCTATATAGAGAAAAATGACCTGGTCAGATGGATTCAGATCTATATAGAGAAACATGACCTGGTCAGATGGATCCAGATCTCTGTGGAGAAACATGGCCATGAGATAGATCCAGATCTCTGCAGAGAAACGTGGCCTGGTTGGATGGATCCAGGTCTCTATGGCCTGGATAGATGGATCCAGATCTCTGAGGAGAAACACGGCTTGGTCAGATGGGTCCAGATCTCTGTGGTCTGGTCAGATGGATCCAGATCTTTGTGGCACCATGCTGAACAGAGGTTTAGAATTTACCACAAGCAACACAAATAATCTTTTTTCCCCCACACTTTCGGTCCTCTGATACCTACTTAGGACTTATAGGACTTATCTAAGCATTGTAGGGGCCGAGTTCTTCCCTTTATGGCAGCTATTTCCTCCTATGACAGGAAACAGTGTGACAATGCACCATCCACAATGGTAGAACAGTCATGGATTGGTTCCATGAATGTGACACTGAGCTTTGCTGTTTCCCAGATCTTAACCCTATAGGATTCTCTAGGATGAGATGAATGGACTTTTCAGAACCTATCAGGACCTCCATCTAATGTTGGAAGTGATCCTATCCCTATGGGCCAAATATACTGCTATGCCATGACGAATTGCTGTGATTCTGAAGGCCAAAGGAGGTCCAGCACACTACTTCATGGGGGGTCCCTAGTAAAGTGGCCAGTCTGTGTATATGGGGGCACTCCAGCCCTTATTATGACACTGCCCTGTCTTAGTTACAAGCTTCACATGCAGTTTTCCGATGCAACGACACACGCCGCTATAATGCTCCCGGCCATGATGGGTTAATCCCTGACCATTAAATATAACTAAACCGTACAGGAAATATTCATAACGTCTATACGGCGTCATATATGTTTTATGCGTTCGTTGTTGGAAGTAACATTTCCTCACTGAATACAGATGGAGAATATAAAAATGATTTAGAAGGAAGACTATTTCCCTGCCTCTCTGGCTGTACACATGAAATACTACGCTTGGCATCTGCCTCGTCTCTCTCTCTCCTCTGTCGTTTCCCTCGCCCCTCTCTAGCTCGGGTTAACGTTATTCTGCTGATTTAAAATGAACATGCCAGATTTAGCCAAAACCAAATAAAAGAATAATAATAATAATAAAAAAAAATTCATCTAGACTAATTCCTTATTATCGCCAATGCCTTAAGAATGGCGGACGGGGGCCTAAATGTGCCAATTCATAAAAGGCAGAATAAAATTATGCCCCGCTCACTCCCGAATACCATTTAATGCATTTATTTTTCATACACGACTCAGGACTGAACATCGCAACGTCAAATATAAGTAATAAGAACACTTGTTATGGTCTATGTGAATCATGGGGATGAATTTTTTAGTGCTATCTGCATAAGGCAGATGTGTGCCGAGGATTAGAACCAGCTTATTCACAAAACTTCACAAATCAGGGAGTTTCAATTCTGCAGGCCACCTATGCTATGTGCCAGGAGGATGAGTGACAGCTCCGGAGAACATAGGTTACAATTGGCTTCTTCTACCAGAAGCTTTGGATGTAATGACTTTCATGTGAAGGTTGAGAAAGACTCCAAGGCTGTAATTAAAAAAAAAAATACTTCTTAAAGGGATTGTACGGTCTACTTATATAGATGTGTAGCTTTTTGCATGCTGAATAAGACAAGGGGTCTACTGGTCTGGTGGGATACTACATTTCAAAGTTAGTATGTGTTGAACTGGGGGTTTTGATCTGTTAGTGTGTGTTAATCTGGGGGGGCGCTGTTGCATTAGAATTCATTTAAAATGTGTCAACTGCTGTGGTGAAAAGTGGTACTGCATGCTGCAAAAGTAGCCATAAAGTGCTATATTAAAAAAATGACAATAAAGTAATAATTTTTTTTCAATAAAATTGTTAGTAGTAAAATGAGGGGTTTCTTTTTATCTACATGTCTGAATACGTGGTTTAATGTTAATCCAGTTGAGGTGTTTTTTTTTTCCTTTTGATCTTGTTTTATTTCTTATTACAATTAAAACTGAGAAATCCCTGTTCAGCTCTGTAGTGTGTGAACATACCCATAGGCCCTTAGGCTATGTTCACACTTGATGTATATGCTTCAATTATATGCAAATAAAAAGCATAAAATCTGCAGCACATACAGTAATCATGAACCTACCCTAAATATATAATCACATGGTTATAAAAAAAAATACCAAATACAAAAAAAGAACACAAAAAAAAGAAGACGTAAAAACAAACTCTAAAACAGCTGGCAAATCCGCATCCTTTATATAAGAACTTTTTTTTTTTTAGACTTTTTTGAGTTCTGCAATATTTAGTCCATGCACATACTGTAGACTGTAGACCTGACCAAACTGTGGACGGAGATAAGTAGTGATGAGCGGACCGTCGGACTTTTGGTCAAACGGCATCAGCACTCTATTGTCATGCCTGTGATCCCAGCCGCATAGTTGCGATCCCGCAAATATGCGGCCAGGATAAGCCACTGAATTCCAGATCGATTCCCTGAAATATCCTGGCCGCATATTCCCGGGAGCGCAACTATGCGGCCGGGATCACAGGCATGACAATAGAGCCAACTGCTTTCGGACCAAAAGTCTGAAAGATTCGCTCATCTCTAGAGATAAGCAAGGCTGAAGAATAAACCATGGAAGGCCAAAGATTCACCTTCATGGGCGCCTAAATAAACACCACTAACACTTCTATAATCTCCTCCAATGGTTTTGCTAGAACCTTCTTCTTTCATATTCCATTATACGTCCAACAGTAGACCCCCTTGCAGAACATTTGAAAGCCGTCTTGTTGAAATACGATGTGAATAATATACAGCTATACGGCTCCTGGTGTTTCTTCAGAGGGAGATGAGTCAGTGAGAGGTCGGCAATGATATACTGTGTAAAACACTAACCACACACAAAGAAAGGATATCTGGGAAGACTTCAATAAATGTAATCTATGTCGGCAAATGTAGACATCCTCTGAATCACCAAGATAATGTATGTAATGTGACCGGTTTATTGGCTTGGCAGGCAAATGTTTCCAGTGTGTATTTTAATCATAATTATGGACCCCGGAGCTGGGATGTCTACGCTTCTGCTTATAGATGACAATGCTGATCTACTATGTAAAAGAGGTGTTATAGTCATACAGTAGCTAGTAATGTATTACCGCCATCCCAATCATAGTAATGTATTACCGCCATCCCAATCATAGCTAGTAATGTAGTACCGCTATCCCAATCATAGCTAGTAATGTAGTACCTCCATCCCAATCATAGTTAGTAATGTAGTACCTCCATCCCAATCATAGCTAGTAATGTAATAACTCCATCCCAATCATAGCTAGTAATGTAGTACCGCTATCCCAATCATAACTAGTAATGTAGTACCTCCATCCCAATCATAGCTAGTAATGTAGTACCTCCATCCCAATCATAGCTAGTAATGTAGTACCTCCATCCTAATCATAGCTAGTAATGTAGTACCTCCATCCCAATAATAGCTAGTATTGTAGTACCTCCATCCCAATAATAGCTAGTAATGTAGTACCTCCATCCTAATCATAGCTAGTATTGTAGTACCGCTATCCCAATCATAGCTAGTATTGTAGTACCTCCATCCCAATCATAGCTAGTATTGTAGTACCTCCATCCCAATCATAGCTAGTAATGTAGTACCTCCATCCCAATAATAGCTAGTATTGTAGTACCTCCATCCCAATAATAGCTAGTATTGTAGTACCGCTATCCCAATCATAGCTAGTATTGTAGTACCTCCATCCCAATCATAGCTAGTAATGTAGTACCTCCATCCTAATCATAGCTAGTAATGTAGTACCTCCATCCCAATCATAGCTAGTAATGTAATAACTCCATCCCAATCATAGCTAGTAATGTAGTACCTCCATCCCAATCATAGCTAGTAATGTAGTACCTCCATCCTAATCATAGCTAGTAATGTAGTACCTTCATCCCAATAATAGCTAGTATTGTAGTACCTCCATCCCAATAATAGCTAGTATTGTAGTACCGCTATCCCAATAATAGCTAGTATTGTAGTACCTCCATCCCAATCATAGTTAGTAATGTAGTACCTCCATCCCAATCATAGCTAGTAATGTAGTACCGCTATCCCAATCATAGCTAGCAATGCAGAACCACTATGACAATCATAGTAATGTATTACCTCCATCCCAATCATAGTTAGTAATGTAGTACCTCCATCCCAATCATAGTAATGTATTACCTCCATCCCAATCATAGCTAGTAATGTAGTACCTCCATCCCAATCATAGTTAGTAATGTAGTACCTCCATCCCAATCATAGCTAGTAATGTAGTACCTCCGTCCCAATCATAACTAGTAATGTAGTACCTCCATCCCAATAATAGCTAGTATTGTAGTACCTCCATCCTAATCATAGCTAGTAATGTAGTACCGCTATCCCAATCATAGCTAGTAATGTAGTACCTCCATCCTAATCATAGCTAGTAATGTAGTACCGCTATCCCAATCATAGCTAGTAATGTAGTACCTCCATCCCAATCATAGTTAGTAATGTAGTACCGCTATCCCAATCATAGCTAGTAATGTAGTACCTCCATCCCTATCATAGCTAGTAATGTAATAACTCCATCCCAATCATAGCTAGTAATGTAGTACCGCTATCCCAATCATAGCTAGTAATGTAGTACTGCCATCCCAATCATAGCTAGTAATGTAGTACTGCCATCCCAATCATAGCTAGTAATGTAGTACTGCCATCCCAATCATAGCTAGTAATGTAGTACCTCCATCCCAATCATAGCTAGTAATGTAATACCGCCATCCCAATCATAGCTAGTAATGTAGTACCTCCATCCCAATAATAGCTAGTATTGTAGTACCTCCATCCTAATCATAGCTAGTAATGTAGTACCGCCATCCCAATCATAGCTAGTAATGTAGTACCTCCATCCTAATCATAGCTAGTAATGTAGTACCGCCATCCCAATCATAGCTAGTAATGTAGTACCTCCATCCTAATCATAGCTAGTAATGTAGTACCTCCATCCCAATCATAGCTAGTAATGTAATACCGCCATCCCAATCATAGCTAGTAATGTAATACCGCCATCCCAATCATAGCTAGTAATGTAGTACCTCCATCCCAATCATAGTTAGTAATGTAGTACCTCCATCCCAATCATAGCTAGTAATGTAGTACCTCCGTCCCAATCATAACTAGTAATGTAGTACCTCCATCCCAATAATAGCTACTATTGTAGTACCTCCATCCTAATCATAGCTAGTAATGTAGTACCGCTATCCCAATCATAGCTAGTAATGTAGTACCTCCATCCCAATCATAGCTAGTAATGTAGTACCTCCATCCTAATCATAGCTAGTAATGTAGTACCGCTATCCCAATCATAGCTAGTAATGTAGTACCTCCATCCCAATCATAGTTAGTAATGTAGTACCTCCATCCCAATCATAGCTAGTAATGTAATAACTCCATCCCAATCATAGCTAGTAATGTAGTACCGCTATCCCAATCATAGCTAGTAATGTAGTACTGCCATCCCAATCATAGCTAGTAATGTAGTACTGCCATCCCAATCATAGCTAGTAATGTAGTACTGCCATCCCAATCATAGCTAGTAATGTAGTACCTCCATCCCAATCATAGCTAGTAATGTAATACCGCCATCCCAATCATAGCTAGTAATGTAGTACCTCCATCCCAATAATAGCTAGTATTGTAGTACCGCCATCCTAATCATAGCTAGTAATGTAGTACCGCCATCCCAATCATAGCTAGTAATGTAGTACCTCCATCCTAATCATAGCTAGTAATGTAGTACCTCCATCCCAATCATAGCTAGTAATGTAATACCGCCATCCCAATCATAGCTAGTAATGTAGTACCTCCATCCCAATCATAGCTAGTAATGTAATACCGCCATCCCAATCATAGCTAGTAATGTAGTACCTCCATCCCAATAATAGCTAGTATTGTAGTACCTCCATCCTAATCATAGCTAGTAATGTAGTACCGCCATCCCAATCATAGCTAGTAATGTAGTACCTCCATCCTAATCATAGCTAGTAATGTAGTACCGCCATCCCAATCATAGCTAGTAATGTAGTACCTCCATCCTAATCATAGCTAGTAATGTAGTACCTCCATCCCAATCATAGCTAGTAATGTAATACCGCCATCCCAATCATAGCTAGTAATGTAATACCGCCATCCCAATCATAGCTAGTAATGTAGTACCTCCATCCCAATCATAGTTAGTAATGTAGTACCTCCATCCCAATCATAGCTAGTAATGTAGTACCTCCGTCCCAATCATAACTAGTAATGTAGTACCTCCATCCCAATAATAGCTACTATTGTAGTACCTCCATCCTAATCATAGCTAGTAATGTAGTACCACTATCCCAATCATAGCTAGTAATGTAGTACCTCCATCCCAATCATAGCTAGTAATGTAGTACCTCCATCCTAATCATAGCTAGTAATGTAGTACCGCTATCCCAATCATAGCTAGTAATGTAGTACCTCCATCCCAATCATAGTTAGTAATGTAGTACCTCCATCCCAATCATAGCTAGTAATGTAATAACTCCATCCCAATCATAGCTAGTAATGTAGTACCGCTATCCCAATCATAGCTAGTAATGTAGTACTGCCATCCCAATCATAGCTAGTAATGTAGTACCTCCATCCCAATCATAGCTAGTAATGTAATACCGCCATCCCAATCATAGCTAGTAATGTAGTACCTCCATCCCAATAATAGCTAGTATTGTAGTACCGCCATCCTAATCATAGCTAGTAATGTAGTACCGCCATCCCAATCATAGCTAGTAATGTAGTACCTCCATCCTAATCATAGCTAGTAATGTAGTACCTCCATCCCAATCATAGCTAGTAATGTAATACCGCCATCCCAATCATAGCTAGTAATGTAATACCGCCATCCCAATCATAGCTAGTAATGTAGTACCTCCATCCCAATCATAGCTAGTAATGTAGTACATCAGGGGTTGCACTCTTACTGTTCCACAAAGGATGAAACGTACTAGTTAAAAATTGTAGGAAAAGGGGCAGTGTTGGCTGAAGCTTCACCCCCACTTAACAGGAATCTTTTTTAATAAAAAATGTTTATTTTTGTCTTTCTAGAGAATAATATGCAATGACCCCAAACAATGGGGGAGAATTATCAAACATGGTGTAAAGTGAAACTGGCTCAGTTGCCCCTAGCAACCAATCAGATTCCATCTTTCATTTTCCAAAGAGTCTGTGAGGAATGAAAGTTGGAATCTGATTGGTTGCTAGGGGCAACTGGGCCAGTTTCACTTTACACCATGTTTGATAAATTTCCCCTCTTATGTGCAGAGTTCTGTGATATTCTTAGAAGTTCTAAGGCTGTGAAAGGGTTACCCATTATAAAACTGTAGGAACCTTCCAGAAGGGGGTGGGGTTTGATAATAGCACTGCCTCTTTTCAGGAAGAAGTCAGAATCAGGGTAGAGGAGTTAGAATTTGAATGCAGGAGGGAGAAGAATAAGGGAACAAGTCTTGGTTGTGAGGAGAAAATTTGCAAATTTGGCCTGTGATGAGAAGCCCCACCCCCGCTCAATTGATTCTTTTTTCACCATTTTTTTTTTCTTTTTCTCTTTCTAGAGGATAATATGCAATGTCCCTAAACAATATGTACTTCATTCAGCGTTATTCTTTGATTTGTATCAGAGCAGTGCTAAGGCTGTGAAAGGGTTACCCATTGTAAAAATAGAGGAACCTTCTGGAAGGGGATAGGGCTTGTTGATGAACACTGCTTTTTTTCCAAAAGAAAGTCAGAGTCATTGTAGAGGAGTTAGAACGTGAATGGAGAAGTGATGGGAATGAAGGCCGAAGGGGAAAATTTGCAAAGACCTCATAGCTCTGGACTAGGCCAGTAGCCACCAGTCAGACCTAGTTCCAGTTCTGTGGTTTTATTTGTATCCTTCCACCCAGAATAACCCAACCTACATCAGCCAAGAGACACATACACAAACACAGGGAATACCACTATTATCATAGAGTGCAGTCCCCCGCTTCACAGCACCAACTCAAGGAGTCGGGATGTCAGGTGGTTATGTTTAGGTGGATGCTTACAATCTAATTCCTTCACAAACTCCCATTTAACTAATAAAACTCTGAGCTCTCTGTGCATTATTAACATTTTGCAATTCCTATGACCAAGAAATTTTCAACTTGCACATGTATCCCCCTAATGAACACAGAGGCCAGTCAGCAGTCAAGAGAGCAAAGGATAAAAAGGATTTAGAAAATGGAAGGTGGAGATATTGCCGCTACAGGGATTCTTGTATGTATATGGCTCCAGCTGGTGGCACTATTGATGGAGGACACTGCTGTCACTATTTATTGGCAGCACTACTAGCCCCACTAACAGTAGAGTGCCCCTATAAATAATGACAGTAGAGAGTCCCCATTAACTAGAGACAGTAGAGTGCCCCTATAAATAATGAGTAGAGAGTCTGATAGGGAGCTCTCTACTGTCACTTGTTAGTGCAGGCTCTCTACTACTGTCACTGTTTCTAGGGGCACTCTACTGTCACTCGTTAGTGGGGCTCTCCACTAGCACTATTTACAGGGGCTCTCTACTCTCACTAGTAAGTGGGGGCTCTCTATATCAGCATGCCTTACAGGGGCACTCTGCTGTAGTGAGTGGGGCTTTCTACTGTCACTATTTACAGGGGCACTCTACTGTCATTATTTAGTGGGGTATCTCTACTTTCACTATTTATAGAAGCACACTTCTGTCATTAGGTAGTGGGGTCTCTCTACTATAACTATTTATAGGGTCACTCTGTTGTCACTAGTAAGTGGGGGCTCTCTATTATTGCTATTTATAGGGGCACTCTGTTGTCACTAGTAAGTGGGGGCTCTCTACTATTGCTATTTATAGGGTCACTCTTGTCACTAGTTAGTGGGGGCTCTCTACTATTGCTATTTATAGGGGCACTCTGTTGTCACTAGTTAATGGGGGCTCTCTACTGTTACTATTGATAGGGGCACTCTGGTGTCACTAGTTAGTGGGGGCTCTCTCTTAGCATGCCTTACAGGGGAACTCTGCTGTAGTTAGTAAGGACTCTCTACTGTCACTATTTATAGGGGCACTCTGTTGTCACTAGTTAGTGGGGGCTCTCTACTGTTACTATTTATAGGGGCACTCTGTTGTCACTAGTTAGTGGGGGCTTTCAACTGTCACTATATATAGGGGCACTCTGTTGTCCTTAGTTTGTGGGGGCTCTCTACTAGCATGAGGAGCTCTCCTGATTCTGCTTATGAGGGGCACCATATGGGTATGTGCTTTAGTTGTGATTATTATGGGGTAACCTGTACCAAAATCTTAAAGCGTACAGTACTTGTCAGCACAAATAACGTTTGCTATTTCATCAGACATATCCAAAGTTATTGATCACAGTGGGTCTCACGGCTGAGACCTGCTCTGATCAGGAGATATAGCCAGGAAGAGATTGCGGCAGTGCGATCCACTCCTAGGCCGGTTGCACATTCTGTCCATATTTCTCAGTGTAAGTCTACGAGAAAATATTGACAGAATAAGCGGCCGGCCTGGGAGTAAATTGCGCTGCCACAATCTCTCCATGGCTATATCTTCTGATCAGAGCGGGTCTGGCATTGACCGGCCATAATGTGATGCCCGGGAGGTCCTCTTCCAGGTCATCCTTGGTGATTATCTGGGACATTAGGATGATGAGATGGTGGTCTTCCCCTCTCTCGGTCTTTTCTGTATTTCTCAGCGTGTGAGGCTTTGCTGTACGTACATTTGTTCGGGCCTGTAAATGTGTCTGGTTGCTATGCCAATGAGCGCTGTGCTATGTTCAAGACCCCACTAAGTCACCTGCAAAACATAACCTAGAGAAATTGTTGTTCAGAAGCCCGGAATCATAATTATGTCTTTATATATGGAATATGAAGGACTACAATTTCCTGTCCCTCCAGCACAACAGCGGCCTGATGTGATAAAACTACGAACAGCTGGAAACGCAAAATGCGCAGCTCAAAATAATATGAAATAAAACCGAAGAAAAATAATGTAAAAACAATGTTAAAAAAAAAGTCTCCAAAATAATGAGAATTATGAGAATTATACAAAAATACATTTTCCAGCCAGGAACAAGAGTCAATACCACTTCTATAGGTAGCTCTTGGGCCCCAGGGCAGTAACAGGGGCCCCATCTACCATATATACAGGCCAACTATGGGTGACCGTTTTCACTTACACACACTGCAATCAGGAAGTTAAGTAACAGCACCACCAACTGCCTCCTTAGTGTATTGCATCAGTAGAAACATCCAGAAAGTGGGTGGAGCTATTATAATGAGTTCCCCATAAAAGGCAGTTGTGACAGGAATTCCGTGAGTAGTTGAGTGTAGCTGTGGTAATGTTAACCCCTCCTTGGAGGGGAGCCAAGGAGCTTATTTATTATTATTATAATTATTATCATCATCATCATCATCATCCATCAGCAATTCACCGACATACCCAAAGTACCCTCTGGGATCCAAAACGTTGTGGTCACGGCCAGGCCCAGATAATCTTAAAAATACTTCCATTCCACTGCTCTGTGGTTCACTACTGATCGATCTTACAAAGGGCAACTCCATTTTACCACACAAAAAAACCATACCATCACAAGTGCCCCATCTCTGGTCGACGGCCATATTGGAAGGTACCACAGAGAGAGAGAGAGACTGTTTGTTGTATACCTCAAGTTCAAGTCACTATTGCACCCCATGACCTCGACTCTTTTACTCTGAACCTCACAAACATCAAGAGCGTCTTGACCAACACCACAGGCAGCAGAATCAGAGAAATCCCCAGTGGGGAACTACAAGATCCACCATCACATACATAACACCTAGGTGAGGTCCCTCTCTTTAACCTATGTGGCAGTTTTACCTCAGGAAGAGGGAGACTTGCTTCCACTCAGCCTTTCAGGGATGATCATTTATTTATTCTGCAGTTCTCTCTTATTCCTTATTTCCCCTCACTCAGTCTGCTACTGCACCATTGAAGCTACATAGAGGAGCAGGGACTCCTGTCACAGATAGAGGCCCCTGCTCTTATGCATTCTGAGCAGTCAAGCACACACTACATAACTATCTTCTTATACATTCCGTTCCGTGTATATACACTCACTGTCCCTGCAATGTTAGGTCCCCCAGGACCAGCAAAATAACCACTTACTGTATACTCCTACACTGAGCAGTGAGACATTCAGCATATACCTCCTGCTCAGTACATGGTTTCCATAGTGTAGGGTGCCAGGTAAACTATGTAGAGTAGCAGGGACTCTTGTCAAAGACAGACCTCCCTGCTCCTATAAGTTCTATATTTCTGGTGCTCATCTATGCGGTTCAGTGTATATATACTTCCTGCACTGCCAGATGCCCCAAGACTGGCAAAGTCACCAATCATAGATGAGGTCATCACTAGGTGCTGACTGTTGTCTCAAGGAAAAAAGCTGGTCCTGGGGCATCTAATAACACAAGGATGGTAGGTAAATAAACTAAGCAAGGGGGAGACATTGAGTGCCTGGCTGCTTACTATTTACAGGAGCAGGGGCACCTATCTTTGACAGGTGTCCTGCTTCTCTAAATTAAGCAGCAATGGTGTGTATATTACTGCTTAATGTTCTTGGATATATGGAGTGTAAATGATGATGCTATGAATCACCACTTATATTCCACTGAGTTGTGAGGTATACAGCATATGCTTCTTGCTCAGTTCATAGCTTTCATGGGGGCTCTATCATAGGATGCTACAGAAACTCCATAGAAGCATAGGGACTCCTTTAAAACTATGGAAGTATGGAAGTAAGCAGTGAAGCTCTGAATTGCCATTTAACCCCTTTCACTCCCTGGGACAGATCTGAATTGGCCATTGTCCACATCCCTGCCACACAATCTGCTGTATGTGACTGTACCCTAGCAAGTATTGGGCATGATTTAGAAAGTGGCAAATGGTGCATGAGTGATCAGAGACGCCGGCCCTGTCACATTAACGTCCGGCCAATATGCTGAGGGAGTAATGCGCATCTCATGTGCAAATCAGAGCCGGAAAATAAATGGCCAGTGACAAGGCCTTGATGAGAAATAGCTGTGATTATGAAGGAATGGGGGATCTCAGACTATTGTGTCACCAATGAACAATTACAATTATTGTCAAACATCACATTCTGTGACATTAACAGCATTAAATAACTAGTGACATTTTCCAGTTATGCAAATGGGAAGGATTCCAGCGGCTGCTCCGCACGCCAGTCGGCTCCTCTATGGTGCTAAGTGCTGATAGGGAGGGGGTGGGGGCTCAGCAAAATATCTCTCACTGGTGATATGGTGACTCTAGTACCTGGTGTGGTGGCAGAGTGCAATGCATGATGGGAGTTGTAGTATTGCAACAGCTGGAGAGCCACAGGTTGGGGAGTTAGACCCTTCCCCTAGAGTAGGAGTCCCATATGGGGGATCTGCCGCTATATGCCCTTACAGAACATGTATACGGAAAGGTCATTCCTTACAATTAACCCCATTCACTATGCAAAGTAGCTTTCCCCCTGAAGGAGAATTAATGGGTCTCTGGTGGAGGAGAGCTACTTTGCATACTTTTTACCCAGGGGGCATTGCATGACCTATAAGACTCCCAATGCCAGCAGTCACCCTAAGGAGAATTATATTCCATGATGGGGGTCTCAGAGACCGCTATGGATTGCTAGAATGAAAGGAATCTAGGCGACAATCTGTGAATGTATAGACGACACATCTGGCTCTTAGAGAGGAAGGGGCACAAAGGTGCGGACATCTGCCCCTTCAACATCAAAGCTGGATTAATAATTGATGACCTAACCTTAGGACAGATTGTCAAAATCTGATTAGTTGGGTTCAATTCCTGAGACCCCTGTCGATCAGCAGAATGTAGAGGCTGCAGTACCAGGCTCAGCCACAACTGTATGTATGGCGCTGTGCCTAAGTAAATATTTTGTTGATCAGTAGAGAAGCCTTACTGATGAATATTCATAGGCTATCTGATATGAGAGGGGTTGTCCAGGAATAGAAAAAACATAGCTGATTTATTCTAAGAAATAGCACCACACCTGTCCTCAGGTTGTGTGCGGTATTGCAACTTGACTCAACTTTGGTGGAACTGAGCTGTAATACCACATACAAAGTGAGGAAGATAGTAGCACTGTTTAGGGGACCAACCCCTTTACAATATAGCAAAGTCTCTATATACAGCACACTAGTCAACTAGACCTATCATTGGTGGATAGCGAATACTGAAGTCAGGTTGGCCTCCTCCCGCTCCTCAGTTATCATGATTTACGCCTGTTCGCAGGCGCAAATCATGACGCCAATCTAAACCTGCTGGAAGCATCTTAGTGAATCGTGCCACAAAAAGGGGGTGGGGCTTAATTTAAGACTGGCGTACCTGTACGCTGGTCTTCATAAATCCCCCACTGAAAGTTCACTCATCAACTAATATGTATGGACACAGAGCAGGGGCAAATCCCATAGAAAACCTCACCTGCCCTGAACAGTTCCTGACATGGACAGAGGTGGCAGCAGAGAGCACTGTGTCAGACTGGAAAGAATGCACCACTTCCTGCAGGACATACAGTTGCTGAAAAGTATTGGAAGACTAGAGATTTTTAAATAGAAGTAATGTACACATCTGTATAACTTTCGAAAACCCTTGGGTCAATTGCCATTATTAGATGCGGCAGCTCTGCATATGTTCTTGCCACCTACTGGATAACCCAAACCATGAGCCCAGTAGTCATCAGACTCTGTCACTATGGCGGATACATCTTCGGTCTTGTTGCCCCCGGGACGGCCTCTTCCATACGTCAGTCATTATGTATACAGTGAAATATTCTGTTGATTTTAGAGCAATTTGTAGTTTATCTTAACTCTGTGTTGAACATGGCGCTGTCACATCCACATTAATTAAAGTCTTAATTTCCGGAGAAGAAAAGCATCTCGGAGAGTACATGACAGTAAAGGAATAAGAGCAGAATGCAATTACCAGAACAAATATTCAGAATGGCTGGCACATATTTATTACGCTCTGCTGCCAGTGATAAACGGTGCGAGGAGAGGAAACAAGCAGCAGCACAGTCCATGAACTCCCCGCCAGCAGGTTTGCCCTCCTCTATCCCCCTTCTCATGATTCCTTTGATCTTGTAACACGGTATTATTCAGTCTCCTCCAGCGGGATCTGACACCGACCCACAGCCAGGATTAGACGCGCCACTCACCGCAATGCTCCGCTCTCTCGCAGACGTCCACATCACCGCCTTCTCCGTAATTGAAATGTAAAGAAATCGTCACACACCAACCATTGGTGTTTCAGTGGTCTCCAGCTGTTCCAAAGTACATGTTGGGGGTTGTACTTTCTCAATAGCTAGAGAGCCAGCGGTCGGAGACTATGGGGGAGATTTATCAAACATGGTGTAAAGTGAAACTGGCGCAGTTGCTTCTAGCAACCAATCAGATTCCACCTTTCATTTTTCAAAGAGTCTGCGAGGAAATAAAAGTGGAATCTGATTGGTTGCTAGGGTCAACTGAGTTAGTTCTACTTTACACCATGTTTGATAAATCTCCTCATGTAAGCCTGGTGCACATAGCCATATTACAGGTCAGTCCACCATACACTGCTATGGGCTCATACTTTATCATCGTAGAGATAGAGGTAGGTGAGTACAATCAGTTTTTCTTCAGTATTCCAGATCTCTGATTATCCCGTCTAAAAGTGTCAGCGATCAGCCGAAAAAGTATTATAACCATTGCCAGTTGCCTGCATATCTTCCTGTGCTGGCGACTATTGTGACGTTAGGGTTCAGAAACTATTTGGCGATCAGTGACGGAGCCTTTTAAATGCTCTGCAAGTGAGCTTCCATCTTGCTGATCGGTGCTCACTTGCGGTAATAGGTAAAACCTCGGCCATGTTCACACACACACACAGGGGGAGATTTATCAAACATGGTGTAAAGTGAAACTGGCTCAGTTGCCCCTAGCAACCAATCAGATTCCACCTTTCATTTTCCAAAGAGTCTGTGAGAAATGAAAGGTGGAATCTGATTGGTTGCTAGGGGCAACTGAGACAGTTTCACTTTACACCATGTTTGATAAATCTCCCCCATTGTGTTTTGGGCTGTTTTCTTCTTTTTTATTAGTATGCAGATTTACTGAACTCAATGTAAAGGTGCCAATTCAATTCATCACATTCAGCTACATTTTACTGCCATAGAATTAAAGGGAGTCCGACAACCCGTTACTAACAGTGTTATATAGGTGACAGCCCCCTAGGGCACTTGTCCTAAAGTGTCAAAATAACATGGCCAGGCAGCTCCTAGGGCACCAGGTGGTAGGGAGTGCGATTCTGTATATCCCGGCCCAGTGTCGGACTGGGGTGTCTGGGGCCCACCAGAGAAAATGATCCTGGGGGCCCACCAATGAAGAACCAGTGAGAAACAACATGTCACTCAGTGTTTGGGGGCCCACCGGAGGATCCTCTGGTACTCTGGTGGGCCAGTCCGACACTGTCCCGGCCATTAGGCTAGGAGCGCCCTCTATGGAATGGTACATAGAGGAGAAAACATTTACCTGGGAGAAGCACTAGGTCTGCGCATCTATAACAATTAGAGATCTTTCCCTGGACTATGTATAATTCATATATAAGGCACATGGCAGTTGTTATAATGTAAGTATTCTGCGTTCCTACATATTTCCTCTCTCTCTCTCTCTCTCTCTCTCTCTATATATATATATATATATATATATATATATATATATATATATACTGGTTACCTATATACAGTTCATGATGCTGATACCCCCCCACAACCCCACACACGTCTTTCCCATATCACACAAGATGCTGCAGTGTTGTAGGTGTCACTTATAGTATCTGTTCCTATATAATACATGAATCATCATGGCTTGTCTATAATTACACCCCCGCCCCCGCCCACACTAACTAATACTCTCATTAACAATCTACTATTTGGGGACTTCTCAAAATTACAAGTAACATCTTTGCAGATTTTCCACAGCTCTATGTATATGTGACAGACCCTCTAATAAGAACTCATCCTGTGGTAGATTATAGTTACCCCAGAGTAAGGATATGTTCACACTGAGTAAAACAGGTGGAATCCCGCCTGCCATGGCCCGTCTATGGGAGAGCACGCGCTCCTCTGCAGCCGCTGTTCTCCGCTCAAAGAAGTAACATGTCTCTCATTCACTCACATCGGGACACTGAGCACGGCGGGACTCCGCGGCGGATCCCCGCCGTATTTGCTCAGTGTGAACATACCCTAATAATGTACGCTCTGGCAGGGGGAGCAGCCATCTTGGCAAGGACTGAGGCAAGCTGCTCTGATGCCCAGCTTCAAACTCAAAAGTTTAGCATGGTTGGATGGATTAAAGGTGTCATAATATCAGCGATAACCAGATAACTAAATGATCAGCTGATCCCTCCCAGCACCCCCACAAATCGCTGATCTAGGAGGAGGTTCTATCCAGCCAGGCTGCTGCAGGGAAAGTGATCACATCAGATTGGATCTTGGATTTGGCTTTTAAAGGGGGTCCCCAGCAGGACATATGGACAGACTCATCTATGAGACCACCCTTTTAACCTGACTTGCTCCTGCCATCCCCACTCCCAACAATTGCCAATTTATAATACGTATTCACTATTCCCTCCAGCCCTAACACCTGTGCAGTACTCAATGTAGTCCGGCCACCCCACCATATACCAGTAATGGGGTCCGCTGGCTACTGCTCCTCTTCAGGCTCAATCCCTTCACCTTTATCCTTCACTTCTCTTTTTTTTAAGGGACATATTTTCAAATATTATTAAATATTATATAGTAATAACAATCAGTAATCATAATAAAAATAAACAAACAAACAAAACATAATAATTACAACAACAAACATAATAATAATACTAAACTACTACAACTACTACTACTACTACTACTACTACTAATAATAATAATAATAATAATAATAATAATAATAATAATAATATTAATATTAATAATTTACATTTTACATATTTTGTCCTTTATTGATTGATCCATTTTTTAGGAATTTCTCCACACATACTAAATTCTTTGCTGTAATTTTTTTTTAATTATTATAATATATATTTTTTTTGTGCTATATTTTTCTTCCTACGTCATGTACCATTCATCTTTCTGACTCAGCCTCAGTGGTGATGACCCCCACCCTGCCTGCAGAAAGCCCCTCATTGTCTCTGCTTCCCCGGCACACACTCCGCACGCCCGGGACATTCACCTCTGACCCTGATTTTCTATGCACAGAACCAACGTACAAATTGATTATCGGTTTCCCTCAGCAGGACGAGCGTATGACAAAGGATTGATTGTCAATGTCACTTCATAGCTCCAACATTGTCCCTGACATTCATCCTGCCGCTGCGTGTTAACCATAAACTCCCCAGGCCTGACTGGAGATATAGGGAAAGAGGGATCAAAACCGGTACAGCACATAAAGGGGAGGGGGCAGCCAACGCATTGCAGCCAGGCAGCTCACCACTACATGATGCACTCTCCTAGCTTTCCTTAGTTGATAAATCTCCACCATTGTCTTTAGATTTCTTAGTTATATCTCTTCCAGGAAAAGCTGGGTGCAATGCATCAATGACACAGAGGCTACGCTGCTTTCCTGGACACCCAACATATTTACCATTCTGGAGTGTGGAAAAGCACTTCATATACTGTAAATAAAAAAAAATAAAAAAAATGTACAAATTTTCTCCAAAAACTTGTGCGAATTGCAAAATAATCTTGAAAATTTAATAAAAATTCTTTACAAAAAAAATTATACATATATATATAATGCAAAAGCAAGGACATCCCACAGTATGGGATGTCCTTTAAGGGTTCGACCCTTACCCCAGATATATATATATATATATATATATATAACTATATACATATATAACTATAACTATATACTTTTTCAGCTCCTCCACTGCCTACATGGTGGTCTATGAAAATGACTGAATGTCTACAGTTATAACCCCGATGTAAGTGTTCACATATGCTCAGATCATCTTGCACAGACATCTGCTTCCAGAATCGAGGACATGAGGGCTATACATTATCCCCAGTCTCTTAGAGGTATCTTAAAGGCACGGAAACATTGATAAGCATGCAGTCCCCTGGGAGAGAGTGCATTTTAGTTAGATAGAGAGTTAAGGCACAAAACGCATTAGGCCACCAGGCTGCGAACGCGTTAATACCATATGTTGCAGTGTCGGAGATACCTATGGGATTTACAGACACAAGTAAATTATTTGTGAGCCGGCCTTAAACTGGAGACCAGCAAAAAAATGCAAGTTTAGCAAAAAAAAAAAAAAAAACTAGAAAAAAATGAGCATGTTGAGGTTACTTCACTATTAAGATGAATTGCAGGCAGCAGAGGGGAAAATTGATTCTAATATTGTTAGCCTCGGAAATAAAGACAGTGATTGTATAGGTAAAAAAAAAAAAAGCTCGAAACACATAAAAGATCTAAATATCGTTGATCTATACAGAGGGTCCAGGAGAAGAGTTCAGCCACGTTCTCAGCTCAGATTGTTAATTAATACGTCCGGATCGCGGGTGATTGACAGCTTAACAATGAATTAATCTGCATTCCAATGAATGTCAATCGATGCCCTTCCTTACGAGTAGAAGGGCTGGTAGGAAATATCTATTTGTATTTTTTTTTTTAAGGTAAAGTGTTCTACATGGTAAGCAAGTCAAACACCCAGCTTTTCAGATACATTACATTGGTTGGAAAAAGGAGGCAGGATTAGGTATAGAGTGTTACATAGTGAGTAAATTAAACCCCCAGCCATTTAGATACACTGGATAAAGAGAAGTGGTGTCACTCAGCAGGCATGATTAGGTATAGTGTGTTACATAGTGAGCAAATTAAACCCCCAGCCATTTAGATACACTGGATACAGAAAAGTGGTGTCACCCAGAAGGCAGGATTAGGTATAGTGTGTTACATAGTGAGAAAATCACACCACAGTTGTTGAGATGCATTAGATAGAAAGAGGTGGTGTGACAAAGCAGGCAGAACTAGGTATAGTGAACAAATTTAACCCAGCCTTTGAGTTACACTGGGTAGAGAAAAGTGGTGTCACAAAGTAGGCAGGATTAGGTATAGTGTGTTACATGGTGAGCAAATCAAACCTTAGCCATTGACATACATTGTATAAAAAAGGGGTGTCACCCAGCAGGCAGGATTAGGTGTTGTGTGTTACATGGTAAGAAAATCAAACACCCAACAAACCGCAGTTGTTGAGATGTGTTATATAGAAAGAGGTGGTTTCACACAGCAGGCAGGATTAGGTATAGAGTGTTACATGGTGAGTAAATCAGCACACAGCAATTGACATATATTGGATGGAGAAAATTAGCGTCACACAGAAGGCAGGTTTAGGTAAAGTGTGTTACATGGTGAGCAAATCAAACCCCAGTCATTAAGATTTATTGGATAGATAACAGTGGCATCACACAGCAGGATTAGTTGTAGTATGTTTCATGGTGTGCAAATCAAACACCCAGCCACTGAGATACATTAAATGGAGAATAGTGGCCTCACACTGTAGGCAGGATTAGGTACAGTGTGTTACATGGTGAGAAAGAGATACTTTACATGAGATAGAGAAAAGTGGCATGACACAGCAGGCAGGATTAGGTATAGTGTGTTACATGGTGGGAAAGAGATACTTTACATGAAATAGTGAAAAGTGGAATGAAACAGCAGGAAGGATTGGGTATAGTGTGTTACATGGTGAGAAAGAGATACTTTACATGAGATAGAGAAAAGTGGCATGAAACAGCAGGCAGGATTAGGTATAGTGTGTTACATGGTTAGCAAGTCAAACCACCAGTCATTAAGATAAATTCTATGGAGAAAAGTGGCAACACACACCAGGCAGGATTGGGCCCCATTGGGCTATTGATTAAGGGATTCTGATACATTAAAATTGTTATCTGATCTGTTATAGAGCAGGAGAAGCTGAGTAGATTATCATTTTATAGAAACTAGTATGACAAGTCATTTGCTGATAAATACTTCATAACTGTGGGACAAATAGTCAAGTGGGTGGTCCTAATCAGTGATTAAATGTGCAAAAAGAAATAACTGTTACTCACTAAGAAAGACTCCCGAGGCCTCATATAGCTAGCCCTTATATCAGTAAGTTCTACTGTTTTGTTTTTTTGTTTTTTTGAGAAAACTACAGTATATATCAATCTACTCCTCTCCTCCTGCTCTATAACATGGGATCTGTAGGTTATCCAGCATTTCAGACATGCCGCAGGTTCCCTTTAAACTAGGTCTTGAAATTAATACAAAAGAAAACGGAGGACGTGCTGTCGACATAATGTAACCTGTTAGGGGACAAACAAAAGAGCCTCCCCTGTAAAGTGCAACTTGTCCATCACTTGTTTGAACTGATGTCGGCCTATGCCTAACAGGGCTTCTCTTGCCCCTCCTTTTAGCTACAACTGACAGCTCTAGCAACCAATCAGGAGATACAAGTGTCATGGAGGGGTAGAGAAAACTCTCAGTACAAAGCATTTAGGACATGATACAAGAGGCTTGCCTCTTAGCAGAAGCCACTACATCAAACAACATGACTGAAACACTGGGTATCATTGCACTTTGCTCCCTGACCTCTATATTGGTCTCTTAGCAGTTTTATAAGCAATGATAGATTCCTTTTAAAACCGATGTGGAGAAGGAAATAGAAAATGGAAAAATGAACAGTAGCAAGAAGGGCCAGGCAGAGGCAAATAATATATCAGTGGATTGGGTGGGTTTACATACTCAGATCCACTTATGTGTTGGTATATTCATTTATGCGACGCATTTATGCCAACAGATGTCATCACACACCTGCAAGCGTCATAAATCTCACAGCCTGTGGCTCCGACTGGTGAAAACCAAGTGGCAGAAATGTCATGAAATCTAATAAGCCACTAAAAGAAGTGTCTACTAGAGATGAGTGAACCTTGCTCGAGATTCGCTCATCTCTAGTATCTACCCATTCGAAACGTTCTTTTCCATACGTTTTGATAATAATTAAGATCTAAACATAAATGACAGGTGTTAGAGTAACATGGTGGTGTATCTAAACTGCTTCTATTGCTACAACCAAGCATGATATAAAACTGTTCGGAACTTATGTTGACTTGCTGTACTAAGCACTGAGATAAGAGGAGGTAAGGTCATCCAACTGTTACAGATGGACGTCTACTACTAGGCTTCCTTGGCCGATGGTTGTGGTGGAGTCTCTGGATTTCCTTGTGTTCCGAATGAGGGTGAAAAAGTTGTAATTGCACCTAAACCTTGGTTGTTCCCCAGATTTTACACTTGTACACTAGTTTTGTTCTATTTTTTTGGACACATTAGCCTGGGTTCCTATATACAGTACTGCCCTAATGATGGCCCTGGTGACTGGAATCAAAAACTCCTCTGCTTCAGAAGAGGACACCAGCAGAAGAATAGATGTCACTTCACTCTCCATAAATGATAGCCTACAGGGAGATGAACATTGGCTTTTGAATTCCACCAGTGGTCACATGACCCCTCTGGAGGCCATGCTCAGCATTTCCGATGCCTAAACTACATTGGTGCATTACAAGTTAAGTTCTTACTCCCTGTGAAACTATAAGGTATAGAAGTACCATGAATTCTTAAAGTTTATCCAATAGAAACACTGCATTTTTATACCAGGAAGATAAAGAAGGTATCTAGGATATAAGGCTTAAAGTAAAGGAAATACTTTAGGTTGAAATGGGTCAAAAGTGCATAGTTTGTGTAGTAAGAGCGAGTACTTCGAGTGTTTCCCCGACAGGGACAGGTTGTTAAAACAGAACGTCTCCAAGTCCCATGCTAATAGACCCTCTTCATCAAGGATGACAAGTGGACTGGCTAATTTATACCTCCTTATAAGGATTCATGGAGTGTACCAAGCCCAACGCCAGGCATGATAACCTCCGGGACTCTGAATATTCATAGTAAACACTGGATTCCTATAACAAGTTCTATGCTCTATTCCCCAGATATTCCATCCACTTCTACAAATTTCCCTTTCTTGAATAATTGCGTTATGGTAAAGGAATACAATGCAGAGCAAATGAACAAATGCATTATCAAGAAAACAATTTAGAATGACAATGCTTACGTTTACATAAAGTGGAATAAAAAGGGGAATTATAGAATAAAAAATACACAATTTCCAGCTTTTGCTATTGTATTCCACTCCCATGGGCCTCAGAGGGTCTGGGGCTTTAGATGTACTATTAAAGTGCTATATTTCCTTTCAAGTTGTGCCATTCCTTGAAGTAAATGGAAACCCCGAAGGTGGTCTTGGATTGTTGGCCAAATAGGTATTTTCGCTGACAGCTATTTTTCCTGGCCAATAGGGAGAAAATAGTAAAGCCCCTATTATATGGGGAGATTTGTAAAGCAAGCGAGCGGCGACCTGTCAGGTCAGCGCTCGCTTGCTCTTCTTTCCCTGCCCACTACAGCAATAACAGCCGACAGCGAGCAAGGAGCTGAGGGTTTCTGCTTGGGCGATCATCCGAGCAGCCCATAGGAGGCTGATTATTGCCAGGCTGATCATTGGCGTTCCAGCCTGTTGAAAGCCATGATCAGCCGATATATCGGCCATAACGGCCGAAAAAACGCTATGTGTAATATGGCCTTTAGTCACCATTAGATACCCCTGATGGCTGCTTATCTGTAAGGAGAACCAAGTAATTAGATGCTGAAATTAAACATGGCTGATCCTTCTTTCCTCAACATCATCTGTCAGAGGAGAGCCGGGAGGTTACCACTGGCTGGTCCTGATGAACTGGTGGATTTAGCCAACTTTTTTCTTTGTATGCTAAATGTTTACATCACATTTCTGACCTTCTACATTGACAAACCTAAATGTTCAGAAAACGGACCCAACAACTAACTCCATTTGGCCCAGTAAAGTCTATGGACTTTATTTCCGCTCCCCTTGCCAATGTAAAGCTAACTTAATGCCCAATGGAAGAGCATAGATGTGATCTGAAAGGGGCCTTATGTGTTTTGGGGTATTTACAGGAGATGGTATTACTACCACTATGACATAATTTTTTCAGTACAACAATGGACACCATGATGAGAATTGACAAGTGCAAGTTCTCAAGGATCTGATGCTGCCATCATCCCATGACATACAGAGAATCTTAAATAAGAACACATATGTGCACATGATCTAACACATATCACAGTGTTACACAATATGAAAACATATAGAAAGGGGGTAGCTAGTAAGTAACCCAGACATCAAATTCTTCAAAAACTGTGAATAAGATGTTTCGATTTTGGCTTTTTGACACGTTAGACATAGATGGTACCATAGGGGCAATGTGATACCACTCTCCTAAATTTAGGTGCAAGAAGGAGGAGGGGTATTTTAACACCAAGCCCCATATCCATCATCCTGCTTATATTTCCCCCAACTACCAATATGGGGAGAAGGATGGTGGAATGTGTGGCCAGCTAAAAATGCATTCAGTGGGAGATTGAGTTTGAGTGATCTAGAACATGCACCAAAAAAGAAACCCAACTTTCTTGTTAAAACAGGTTTCCCTTTAATTGTTGTCAGTTTTATATTCACTTTGTGCCCATTTTAGTTACCAATTGTTCTCTATTATGCAAGCTCTGGCCGCTAATGGTCGGAACATGTAGGTAGAGACTGAATAAACTGATGGCTTTCTCCACTGATTACGGAAGAAACCATAGACAAGTGAGCTTATCAAGGAATGCCCGTTTCTCAATTGGTCGGGATCCAATGGATCTTTCATAATACCTAAAGTGGAATAATACCCTTAAAGCTATTTAAATCACTTTTGCTCTTTTTTTTTTCTTTACGTAAATTGTTAATTTTAATTAAACAAAAAAACCCTTCCCCACAGATTGTTACTAAGAGGACTAATAATTTCTGAGCACCAGTAACATAGCAGCCGTATGCCACTAGGACCCTCAAATTAATTCTCCACAATATACTCTTAATGGAAACTCAACATAACATATAAATATATATATATATATATATATATATATATATATATATATATACACACACTCACCGGCCACTTTATTAGGTACACCTGTCCAACTGCATTATTAGTGTATGGGGGTACCTCTGGGGGCATTATTAGTTCATGGGGGCCACCTCTAGGGGCATTATTAGCTCATGGGGGCACAGCAGGGGATCCTACATACAGGGGGCACAGCAGGGGATCCTACATACAGGGGGCACAGCAGGGGATCCTACATACAGGGGGCACAGCAGGGGATCCTACATACAGGGGGCATCCCACATTCCTACTCGCTTTACTGCACATAACACCAAACAGCGCAGTTACTATGGGAGCCGACAAAAGGGAGAAAGGAAAGGAAGCTGCTAGAAATGTGCGGAGCCTAAATTGTTTGTCTCGCAAGTTCTGAAAAGATGAAACGTATCTGGAAGGAATCATCATGGAGGTCTGGGCCGGATGTAGAGGAAAGGGGAAAGTGACGCCTCAGATCAAAGAAGACGTCACCTGTGAGTCCCTGTATGACACTTTTCTTTTTTTGTAGAACATCATTTAGTAGGGGTGACAGCTACTATATTATCTGTACTCACTGTGTTATCTGTGGTGTTACATAGGACTGCAGGTGACATCTACATTATCTGTACTCAGAGATATCACTGTGTTATCTGTGGTGTTACATAGGACTGCAGGTGACATCTACATTATCTGTACTCAGAGATATCACTGTGTTATCTGTTGTGTTCCATAGGACTGCAGGTGACTACTACATTATCTGTACCCAGAGATATCACTGTGTTATCTGTGCTGTTACATAGGACTGCAGGTGACATCTACATTATCTGTACTCAGAGATATCACTGTGTTATCTGTGCTGTTACATAGGACTGCAGGTGACTACTACATTATCTGTACTCAGAGGAATATCACTGTGTTATCTGTGCTGTTACATAGGACTGCAGGTGAAATCTACTACATTATCTGTACTCAGAGATACCACTGTGTTATGTGGTGTTACATTGGACTGCAGGTGATATCAGGTGATTTCTCCAGGTTGCAGAATTTCAAACTTCATCGTGCCCTGGTGTGCTGGTGTCTGTATACATGTGTGCTGGTGTCTGTATACATGTGTGCTGGTGTCTGTGTGTGAGATCAATTCTAGAGAACTGGCTCATATATCCCATTTTCCCCAGTGGCTTAAAATGTAACCTCTGTTATACAGTTATAAAATTGTAGAACCTAAATGTGAACAAGGTGCAATTCAAATAGACACTTACTTGTATAGCTGCCTCTTGTGCTCTGTATGCAGTGCATTATACTCACCCCTGCAACGTACAATTTATAGCGTGTCTACAAGCCCAGCGGGGCTCATTATGATGGAGACTAAAACTTATACAAGAGTGGGGTAGGGGTTCCCCTGTATTCAGAATGCTGTTGAGTGCTAGGCAATGCCCCGTCTGGGATTATTGAATTTCGAGGGTCTATGCAGAGCAGGATAAAGACACCTCTGCTGCACAAACAGGATCTCCTAGAAAGCGTTCTCACCGCCATGTATTCGCTATCAGTGTCTTGGGTGAGCTAAACTAGTCTGCCTGGGGGGGGGGGTGATTTGTATATACTAACAGCCCCCCAGACCCTCGAAATTCAATAACCCCAAACGGGGCATTGCCTAGTACTCAGCAGCATTCTGAATACAGGGGAACCCCTACCCCACTCTTGTATGTTGTAGTCTCCATCATAATGAGCCCCGCTGGGCTTGTAGACACGCTATAAATTGTACGTTGCAGGGGTGAATATAATGCACTGCATACAGAGCACAAGAGGCAGCTATACAAGTAAGTGTCTGTATGGTGACATTTAAATAGCACCTTGTTCACATTTTTTTTTTTTAAACAAACACTAAAAAGACCTTTGTTGGAGAGAGTACAACCTAAAGCAAACATTCATATGGGTCCTATGTTAAGGTTCTGGGTTCTCCCAAAGCATAAGGGGCAAGAGTTGTGCTTTCCCCTTGTGCCCATTCCATGCCCCCTTGTTTGCTAACAATTTAGAGTGAGGCCCCACATAGGATTTCACTACCACAGTCCCTACCCAGGTTCTTACTACCACAGTCCCTACCCAGGTTCTCACTACCCCAGTCCCATTTTTTCAAGGTCCCTAGAGTAGGCATATACCTCTTTGTTACATATACACTTGACCAGAGGATACTTGACCAGAGGGCCAATGCTTTGAAACTGTAAAGGGGTCCAGACACAACCAAGCCAGCGAAATCCAACTGTGGGCAACTAATGTACAGCCTAAAAGGTCTTGGGCTTTTGGGGTTAAAGGGGATTTATACAACTTACCAGTTATCCCCTGGAACCCCCAACCAGTGGTGTGCGTGCTCCTGTTTGGATGGAAGACCAATCATACTATGGATATGGGATAAGTTGTCTTTGGTAAAACTTTATTATTACCTGTTTTGGGGGCCAGACATGGGTCTTAAAGTTTTTAGACCTTTAGACTGTAGCTACATGGGTCATGCAGCCAAAGATTACAATGGTGCACGCCAAGGATCATGCCGGGTCATAACAAACGTAAGAGAATGGAGTTGTGTTGTGACCTATAAGTGTCAGTGACCAAAGCCCAAAGAAAATGATTCAGGATGGAAAAGTTGGGTCATCACCACTTAATACTCACAACACAATCCCATATTTGCAAATTACTAGTAGTCAACTAGATACTTTATTTTCCCTACAAAGCACAAAGTTAATCAGTAACACTTTTATTCTTCTCTAAACCTAAAGCTAATAGACCCAGCTGGGGACCAGTACTAATGCAACAAAGTTATTTCAAAGTATTTCACATAATCTGACATAATTCCCCTTCAACATAAATTATTCATCCTGCATGCCTGCAGCTATGTGCACGAGTGTATGACCACTGATATCTGTGCTGTATGTAAGAAAACAAAACATTGCCCTCCTACGTGTTTCACGACCTAAAATGCGGCATCTTCAGGGGTAATTGGGGTGGGGATGTCTATGGTAAAGATACCTCAAAGTGGTGTCTGTTGTAGTAAGGCAGTAATATCTCTCTATTATAAAGGCAGTAAAAATCACTGCTATACTGGGCAACAGTCCCATTTATGGTGGGAAAGTTCCATGATTATAAAAAGGGGCAGGGTGCCACCCAATCAGTTGCTATCTGCGCCTGGAGCTTTGCCACTGCATACAGTATGTCAAGCAGGTGACTCAGTGTGAAAAAAACCCTAATCCGACGAGGAAAATATTACTACTAATAATAGTAATAGATAACATATAAATAATTGATCAGGTTATATTTAATGAATGTATTTTGTATTACTATCCGATGATAAAATATTAAAGGCAATGACGATTACACCGTTTCCCAGCACTGACTCACACAAGGCTTGATATGTTCTGTATCTATTTCCAAGACCTCCAAGGGTTCCCTGTAACAGGACGCTCGAAATATCTGATCTGTTTTGTGAAGGTTTCAAGAGGTTGTGTTTAGAATTCATAGTCATGGGGGTTGCACTATATCATTTATATATAGAAGGAACGATCTGGGTTGTTTAAGATCAATGTGTCTAGATGTGAACTTGTAAGCAGCTTAAATCTTAAAAAAAAAAATATACCAAAAATTTTAAATAAAAAATAAATAAAAATATACAAATTGAATAAATTTTAAACAATAATAATAATAATAATAATAATAATATATTAAATACTTTTGCAACATTGGATGAGTATACTTGACAGATCATGTAATATATACTATGCTGCAGTAGTAATCCAACACTTCCCCATAGCTTGCAGGCAATGATAGTCACTAATACCAGTGAATGAGTGTCCAGAGAAAGGGTCAAAGGTCTTTTTATGCTCTATTAAATTTTTTATGTCCGTCCAGATGGTAAGGGTAGGAAGTCAAGTAATAAATTCTGATTGATTGGGCATGTTATAGTAAGGGCATGAGGGATGAGAAGGCACCGTGGAGGATTCTGGGGCAGTTGAGGTCAATAATTTGGACTGTTGAGAACTGCAGCCGGAGTCTTTTATTTTTTCTTAGAAAGCCAAGACAAAGAGAAGGCCTTTGGCCAAAGTTTTTGATATTGTCTGGATGTGGTTCAAGGTGCCATAGCCAAAAAATAAGTGGCGTACGTACAGCTAAACTAAAGGCCACATTACACAAAGCCATTATTGGGTGTATTTGGCCGTAATGGCCGATAATCGCTTTGTGTAATAAAAGGCAACGATCAGCCGACATTGTTCGTCGTCTTTTAACGTCTTTAAACATTTTGAAAGACTAATGACTAGGATAGCAACAATCTGCTGCTGTCGATCCACGCAATAGGAGCGGCGGCTGCACAACACCGCTATCTCCTACGGGCCCCTACCGCTGCTCCCCACTACTCCTCACCACACACTGACTGGCTTGCTGGTAATATTTCCGGCAGTGAGTGGGGAAAGAGGAGCTAGCGAGCGCTGAGCTTACTTGCTTCTACTGATCGCTCCGTGTAATGGGGGCTTTAGACCATGGGTCGAATGTTGGGACACCCCATGTGTCATGGAGTAGTTACATACTTCATAGGCATTCGACCATGTGGCACAATTAGCCATATGAACTCAATGGGGGAGATTTATCAAAGGGTGTAAAATTTTGACTGGTGCAAACTGCCCACGGCAGCCAATCACAGCTCCTCTTTCCTTTCACCAGAGCTGGAAGCTGAGCTGTGATTGGTTGCTGTGGACAGTTTGCACCAGTCTAAATTTTACACCCTTTGATAAATCTTCCCCGATGTCTAGTCTAATAGTAACACCAGGTATAAGGCACAATACACCTCAATTACAGATTGTAAGTAGAGATGAGTGAACCGGTTTCGGGTTTGAGTCCATCAGAACCCGAATGTTCGGCATTTGATTAGCTGGGGCTGCTGAACTTGGATAAAGCTCTATGGTTGTCTGGAAAACATGGATACAGCCAATGACTATATCCATGATTTCCACATAGCCTTAGGGCTTTATCCAACTTCAGCAGCCACCGCTTATCAAATGTCGAACGATCGGGTTCGGATCGACTCGAGCATGCTCCAGGTTCGCTCATGTCTAATTGTAAGCCCTCGCGGGCAGGGTCCTCTTCCCCCATGTACCAGTCTGCCATTTGCCTTCATGTAATGTGTTTTTGATCTTGTATTGTTCCTGTTTGTTACCCCTATCGCTTGTATAGCGCTCTAGAATTAATTAAGTAATAAATAATAATAATAATAATAATAATAATAATAATAATAGTAATAATAATAATAATAATAAATACACAGAATGGTTTTACATTCTATATGTACTGTCACCCAAATGGCAGAAATTGCCATATAGAATCAATGTCAAGTCTACCAATTCACTTGTAACTAGCAAAACATGTCACATATAGGGCGCAATATACCTCCAAATGATAGGACACTATTTATGTCATTGTTTGTTCCTTCTATAAACTATATGACACAAAGGGCCATATACAATCAATACAGTCTACTATTTCACTAGGAGCTGGTAACACATTTGAGGTACAAGGAACGATCCACCTCCTTGTGCTGGGACACCATGAGTATCATGGAGTTGTGCTACATTCCATAGACCCTCCATAGTTCACCAATTTACCGATCTACTAATTCACTAGAACCTAGTAACACACATGGTTACAATATGCATTATGCCTTAAAGGGAAACTGAACTAATATTCTTTTCGTCCATAAATCAATAATACAAGTGAAGATAAGAAGATATATCTCATTACAGATTTTTTTTTTCACTCCAATACCTCCAATAGTGCTCACACACTGAATTTACTGATACAATCTGTACACGAGAGATCAGGTTACACCTGCTGTCCACAGAAGTCTAGGGAGAAGGGAGAGGAACGAGGAAGGAGAAAGAGCAGCTTCACGGAGGGGCAGACACTATTCTGTAATGTTTTCCATACTAGTGCAGCTTGTAATAAGTGTTATACCCTAACCTACAGTTAAATTCACAGCTTACACTGCTTTCTATTGCTCTGCAATGTCTTCCATGCTGGCGCAGCTTGTAGTAAGTGTTATAAATCAACCTAAAGTTGAATTCTCAGCTTACACTGCTTACTGGTACCCTGTAATGTCTTCCATGCTGCTGCACCTTGTAAAGAGTGTTTTACCCCAACCTACAGTTATATACACAGTTTAAACTGTTTACTATTGCTCTGTAATGTCTTTCATGCTGGTGCAGCTTGTAATAAGTTTTGTACCCCAACCTAAAGCTGAATTCTCAGGTTACACTGCTTACTGCTGCTCTATAATGTCTTTCATGCTACTGAAGCTTGTAAAAAGTGTTTTACCCCAACCTACAGTCGAATTCACAGCTTACGCAGCTCACTACAGCTCTGTAATGTTTTTCATACTGCTTCAGCTTAAAAGAGTGTTACACCCAAACTAGAGCTGAATTCAAAGCTTACACTGCTCACTGCTGCTCTGTAATGTCTTCCATGCTGCTGCAGCTTGTAATAAGTGTTATACCCCAATCTACAGTTGAATCCACAGTTTAAACTGCTTACTACTGCTCTGCAATGTCTTCCATACTGGTACAGCTTGTAATAAGTGTTTTACCTCAATTTTAGGCTAAATTATTAACTTTACCTGCTTACTGCTGCTCTTTATTGTCTTTCATGCTGCTGCAGCTTGTAATAATGGTTATACCCCAATATAGGGCAGAATTCACAGCTTACGCAGCTCACTACTGCTCTGTAGTGTTTCCCATACTGCTTCAGCTTGTAATAAGTGTTACACCCAAACTAAAGCTGAATTCACAGCTTTCACTGCTTACTGCTGATCTGTAATGTCATTCATAGTGCTTCAGCTTCTGAGGGTATGCTATAGAGATTGTGCGGGAGGGAGAAGGATCTCTGTTCCTGTATGTGTAGTGTAGGGGAGACATAATAGAAGATAGACCGCAAAACTTCCCAGTGCACTTTCTGTCCCGGAGTGAGTACACCACCATCTCAGCTCCTTCTATCCATAGGTAGACTATAGCAACAAAGCAGCAACTGGGATCATATGACTGGTAATCTGATTATCTACAATGACGAAATCCATACTAGCGGTAAACAAGCATGGGATTATTATTTGCTTTGCAACTCTAAGTATGTGAGCACCGATACTTACCACCTGCTAGAAGCAAGACAGGCAGTGGCAGCCGCACACCTGATGAAAAGCCTTAAATCATGGAGTGTCTACCAAATAAATTGTCACATCCCCCCTAGTCATATAGACCTTTGTGACTGGTTATTGTGTGTGTCACTGTCTCTTTGGAAGTCTTCGATGACCCTAGCACTGCCCACTTGCTGATGTCACCAGATTTGGAGAACTCCATTACCGGCTTCACTAGTCGGCTTACTTGCTCAGCCCATCTCTGACCATTGTCTAATGACATCACCGTGACCTACCTGATGATGTCACTTAATGTGGAATGCTCAATTTACAGCATAGGTGGAGGTCATCATTAGCTGTTGCAATCCATACAAGGTGGAGGAGACCCTCTCCGTGGCTGTCATGTGCTGTTTTATCAGAAATATAGGTTGTTTTGGGGCCTTAAACATTTAAAGTGCTAGATGAATAGTGGTCTAGGGGTCTGGGTTAGATCTGATGAAATCACCACTACCTACTGTCTGATATCACTCAATGTTCAACTATAGTGATGAGCGAATACTGTTTGATGGAATAGATATTTGATTGAATAGTGAGATATTCGAATATTCAATATTCGTACGAATATCCCGCAAATATTTGACAAATATTCGATAAGCGTTCAAATCCCCTAGCTTCCGGTTTTACCCTCCAAATGGTCAAATTGATGTTTTTCACTAATCAAATACTTGTTCCCATAGACTTTAATGGGATCGTATATATGTGATCGAATATTCGAACATTCATGGGATATTCGTACGAATATCGAATATTCGAATATCTCACTATTCGCTCATCACTATTCAACTAACAACTTAGGTACAAGTCCGCCATTACCTGCTGCAATCCTTGTAGGGTAGAAGTGGTCTCCTCAGTCTACCCCGGGGCCCAATTATTTGGAGTTACCCTACATATTATAAGGCATATGTTATCATATGCACCAAAAAGAAAGCCATAGTATTGCTGCTGGATCACTAGAGGAGAGGGGCTAGTGCAGACTGGAGTCATCCCCAAACTGGGACAGAGGGACATTACAGCATTCTATACAAGGAATGGCAGCACTATAGTGTTTAGCATCTATCTATCTATCTATCTATCTATCTATCTATCTATCTATTAATCTATCTATCTATTTATCTATCTATCTATCTATTATCTATCTATCTCCTATCTATCTATCTATCTATCTCCTATCTTATCTATCTATCTATCTATCTATCTATCTATCTATCTATCTATCTCCTATCTATCTATCTCCTATCTATCTATCTATCTATCTATCTATCTATCTATCTGTCATCTATCTATCTCCTATCTATCTATCTATCTATCTATCTATCTATCTATCTATCTCCTATCTATCTATCTATCTATCTATCTATCTACTATCTATCTATCTATCTATCTATCTATCTATCTATCTATCTCCTATCTATCTATCTATCTATCTATCTATCTATCTATCTATATCCTATCTATATCCTATCTATCTATCTATCTATCTATCTATCTATCTATCTATCTATATCCTATCTATCTATCTCCTATCTATCTATCTATCTATCTATTTATCTATCTATCTATCTATCTATCTATATCCTATCTATCTATCTCCTATCTATCTCCTATCTATCTCCTATCTATCTATCTATCTATCTATCTATCTATCTATCTCCTATTTATCTATCTATCTATCTATCTATCTATCTATCTATCTATCTATCCATCTATCCATCCATCTATGTCTCTCTATGGACCAGTAGTTACAAAAGGATCCAGTAATCATACACTGCTACTATAAATCTGTATATATAAAGGAAGCAGCAACTTTCTCGCAGACGGCATCTGTCTCCTAAACTCTCCCAAGCACAGAACCGCTAAGATACAAAGGAGGATTATTCATAGGAATCTACTGTCTCCTACAGGCTGTGCCGCCTCTGCCTTTTCTACATGCAGAAGATAGCAGCACCCTGGCATTACAGGGAGACTCTAGGCATGTGGATACCAATGCATCCAGACACCACAAGATGTCAGCTCCAGCAGCTGTAGGGTTAATGCATTTAATCAATTAAAAGCTCTTTTTTTTTTTTTTGTAATTACTTAAATAGTAAAACATTATAACAGTAATAGTGTTTTTTTTATATGTATATTTTATTTTTTTATTTCTTCATTAATTTGTTATAAATGTATGCATTATGTTATTTATTGATTGACTTCTGTTTATTATTTATTTATATTGTTATTATATTTTATTTTTCATAATATTTATTTTATATTCTTTATATATTTTTATTTATTTTATTTTTTTACGCTTTATGTTTATTTTGTACATTTATATAACCATTTATTATTCTCCCTCTAATTTACAGATTTTTACTGTCAGATTTATTTTTTTTTTTTCAATTATTGGCCCCCACCAAACCAGTCATGACAACCCTCCCACCCATAGCCCTGGGTACTGTGAAAATCACCATTAACCATCACTGAATATGGGATTATCTCAGACATCATCAGCCGATTCCCTGAGGAACGCAGAGGTGCGAACGGTTCGCCAACGTTGGCTTTATCCGTCAAATGAACCCAATTTACGTATGCGCCAATTAAAGGGCGGTCTAATATCCGAAGCCCTTTAATTCCTGCCAGCGGTTTACAAACATTGCACTTCAAGCAAACGTTAAGAGTCTCATCCAAGGTCTCCACTTTTTATGAACAAGGCGATTCAGTAGGGAGCTGCTGTGTACTTTGGAGACGCTCCTCATTTCACCCTAATAGTTATTTCTATAGCAGAGGGAAAAAAACCTAGCTGTTAAATAGATTGTGCATTTGCAATGTGTTGGTTGAGTAACCTCATCTTGTGGAAAAATGATTATACAGCAATGTAGAGGGAGAGAGGGGGAGCAGGGCTGGGATTTAATACACAGGGGATGGCGGGGGTCCCTACAAAAAGCTGCTGGAGAGCCGTCAACTATGATGGACGGTTGAGCATAGGTGTCAATGTAGAAACAGCAGAGCTGAGTTTGTCAATTGATATGAATTAATTGTGTTTACATGGGACTGCCAGTATACAGACTGCATTATTTTATCTAATGGAGCTATACTATATATACTATACAATGCTATAATGGGCTACCCAGCTCTGCTACATCTGTGCTTGCTGGCATAGAGGATGAGTGCATGGCAGAGCTGTGTAGAAGTTGGTAGCCTCCATAGTAATCATGGGTATAACCAGAAGAGAGGAGAACAGATTCTAGACCAAGAGCCTTGATGAATAATACAGATCTGCTATGCCTGGAGCAAAATACAGGGAGGCAGGTACAGGATGTCCCTACTCACACAGTATAGAAGAACTCTAGGTAGAGAGGTAGCAGAGCTGGACATGTGGCTGTCTTAGGGAGAGACAAACTCAGCTCTGCTACATCTGTGTAGAATGATACAACAAAATATGAACAATCCATAGAAGAAAGTATTTTGTGCACTAGTGACCATTACTATTTTAACCCTTCATGTGACTAGTGCCCTTCATTACTGCAGAGCTGGGCATTAACGCGTCTCTTTGCAAGGTGAGAACAGGCACAAAGGCAGCCAGTAAACAGAACTATGCCCCTATACCTGAACACATGAAGTGGGCAGTGTCATGCCCAGTCTCTATAAGCTTAAACCACATTCATTATATCACATCCAGGTGTATAGTGCCTGCTTTGCCAGTCTGTATAATGCACTGTTCAGGGTGCCAAGCTAATGTGTGCGCAGCCCAATGCAGTGCCAACTCAATGTGCCAGTCTACACACACACACACACACACACACACACACACACCCCATTACTCAGCTGGTGTGCACACAGCAAAGTGTCATCTAACACAAAGCAATAGGTGACTTACCACAGATGAGGAGGAGCAGGACACATCCACACAGCCTGACCGAGCTCATGGTGAGGAGGAGGTGGTGGTGATGGTCAAGGACCCCCTGGCACAGGGACTGGGATCTGGCACTGGTGGGCACTCAAGGCTTTAGCTCCTGGCTCTGCAGGTGTAAAACTCACTCTCTTCCCAGCTAAGCTCTGCACCTTGTATTATACACATCCCCCTTTTAGATCCAAGCTGGAAAAAACCTCACAATCCAAGAAGATGAAATGTGGGGATGAGAAGTTTGGCTGCACCCCCTGCTGCAAACTTCAGCCTGGAATAAGGTGCTCAGGGCTGCAACTTTTAAAGGGATGGAGAAAAAAAATCCTTCTAGATGAGGAGAGTAAGCCTGGGATCCTTCCTGTGGGCAGAGTACCTCCTTAAATCCTTAGAGGGGATGATGCACTGTGCAGGGGCTCCTGTATACTTACAATGGATATATGCTTCTGTATATCCTGGTAGAAAATCCTGGTATTATAAGGGTTATCCTCCTGGCAGCAGTTAGATCCCTGGCACTGATGCCCCCTAATGCTGCTGGTTCTTCACTTGCCTCCTTCTTCTTTGCCCTTACTACATCCTGTGCTGCAACCCAGCACCATGCAATGCAATGTAATGCAATCCCTCTCCCAGGTCTGTGGCTCTGCTCCCAGCACAAGAACAGAGCTGCTTGTCACTGAACACAGCTTTGGAGTGCTTTAAAGGGACAGAAAGAGGCATAAATTGTCTGGAGCAGCAGCTTTCTCTCCAGCAGCAGCAGCAGCAGCAGTACCTCCCTCACTTACACATTGCCTGATCATGGGGACATGTGAGCATCACTACTGTCTATCAATCACATGGAGCTCTCTCTGCATTCAGCATCCCCCTGTGTGTGCAGAGAGAGAGAGGGGCAGCCTTTAGATTGCCAGCTCTTAGGGATGCTCTCTTTTTTATTTTTCCAGTGGAGGTTTAATCCAGATGCAAAGACTAAATAGATGGATGAGCAGAGCTGAGTTTGTCATTGCAATAACACTGTCCCAAGATAATAGCCTTAAAGGGATGAACGAATTGCAACTTCAGCTCTGCTGTATCTGAGGTTATTTTTTTTTGTCAGTGGAGATTGTAGTCTAGACCCATGATGATTAGAAAGCTGTGATGGATGAGCGGTAGCACTGCAACAAGGGAATAGACTTGAAGGGTTGGACCAACTTCAGCTTCAACTCTGCTACATCTGAGGATATTATATATATATATATATATATATATATATATATATATATATATATATATATATATATATATCATCCCTGCTGGAATATATATAATTTATATATATATATATATATATATATATATATATATATATATATATATATATATAATACAGCAGGGATGGAGGACTTTCAGCCCTCTAGCTTTTGAAAAATTACAACTCCCATCATGCCTGGCTTTGGCTGTCCAGGCATGATGGGAGTTGTAGTTTTGCAACTGCTAGAGGGCCGAAGGTTCCCCATCCTTGGTTTACAGGAACCCACATGATAAAGTCCATCTTCACTTCCTTTGCAGTGTAGTTAAAGGTAAACCATCGCTCCCTGTTATCAGCCACTGCTGAAAGAGCCTAACCTTACTCCTATATTCTCCATTGCTGAAGACCCCCACAAATATTTCCATTCCATCCCCTTTAGCTCTGCCTCTATTTAAAGGGACTTGTCATGAGTCTCTGATACAGTAGATGGCCTGTAGGGCGCAAATATCCACTGACAGGAGACTGTGGCCACTAGGTGGGGTGAAAAGGGGGACAGAAGACCCTGACTTTATACCACCACCATATTTTTGCTAATTCATTCATTTAACAAACCCGCCTCCTTTTTCCAATGTGCTGTTCTTTCCCTCCCATTGTTGACAGCTCGTTGTCTAGGTTACCAACCACTGCTCTTCTCTAAAAGCAATGGTCTGGCTGGTGTATATATAGCTATAGTGTAGATGTGTAGAGATTGCTGTGTATTTATACTGTATAATATATAAACAGTGGTACCTTGGTTTGAGAGCATTGCCTTGGTTTAAGAGCTCCCTGTGCTGGGTGGGAGGGGGAGTGGGGGAGGGGCATGGTCTGCATAGCGGGGTCTACAGCCCTGTACTCTGAGCCAGGAAGTCTCCTTCACCTTCCAAATCATGGCAAATCAACTTGAGGCTGGGGCTTACATCAGGGGACAGGACTGTGGAGGTAATCTCTCCATAGCTGTAACCCCTCTCTCCCCAGACAGAGAGTGCTGCATGTATGTGCCCACATCTGTCCTGCTCATTCCTTCCTGCTCCCTGCAGTCTCTTTCAGTCCTTGTGTTTCCCATCCTCTCCATTACTGTACAGTAACTTATAATATCACATATTCTGCTGTTTCTTATTGTTTGTTTCATCTGTTTACATGTTATTCAGAATAATAAATCATTATTTTTGGGGTGTGGAACCAATTGCCTGCAATTCTATGATTTCTTATGGGAAAATTTGCTTTGGTTGAAGAGTGGATTTGGATTACAAGCGCGGTCCTGGAACCAATTATGCTCGTAATCCAAGGCACCATTGTATATATGTGTGTGTGTATATATATATATATATATATATATATATATATATATATATATATATATATATATATGAGCCAGATCACTGCTTTTGGAGCAGAGTGGTGGTCGAATACCCCTTTAACTTTTATTATTTTGTCGACTTTTATGGGTCATTAGAAATACATGGATATCTATATACTGTATTTACTTAAGGGGAAAAATCCTATTTTTTGGATTTAGAATTGTAGTTATTATTAACTGATTGACTTTATTTTTCACATTTATTTCCAGGTGAGGGAGAAAAAAATAGATGACCTCCATCCATGTCAGGAACTGTCCAGAGTGGTATGAAATCCCCATAGAAAACCTCTCCTGCTCTGGACAGTTCCTGACATGGACAGAGGTGGCAGCAGAGAGCACTGAGTCAGACTGGAAAGGATGCACTACTTCCTGCAGGACATACAGCAGCTGATAAGTATTTGAAGACTTGAGATTTTTTAAATAGAAAAGTAATTTACACATCTATTGACACCAGTTAATTTTATTCTATGATAATTATTCTATGATACAATTGTGGCATCCTCTTTGATCTCATAATATACATGTTAGGAGACAGCATCCTACCTACGTCAGTGTGTTACGAGGTTACAGTTGTTATTGTTAATAGTTTCATTCATTTTTCTTACCTCTTGGCAAATATTAAAAAGTTATTAAAAAAAAAAGTGAGTGTGATCTTGCAGAAGACGTAGGTCGCTCTTCACTCATGAAATGTGGAAAAGTAAAAAAGATATATGTATAGAAGCAGATATGGAGCTTCTTATAGCAGGAAAGTGTCCTGACAAGCAGATGTGTGATCATTAATCAGATTTATTAATATATTAGGTGTCATTCTCACCCCATCTCCTATCTAACTTTACTACTGCAAAAGGTGGAAATGTCCCGCGGCTGTAAACTCTCTATACGTGGTTGTGAAAAATATCATTGATGAAATACTAGTTATAGGCAGAATATTCTATGGAGAAAACCCATTTGTCATTAATAATATTCTCTATAGAGGGCATTGGATTTGAAGTAGTATATACTGTATAAGACTAGAGATTAATACATTGTTACTGGCACTGATTAGGGGCAAAACTAAAAAGGGTTGGGCGCCATAGCAAACTTTTAATTGGGCCCTCCCCTTCCCCCCATCCCACAGTAGGTAACCCCCCAGTCACCCAGTAGGTAGCATATGTTAGACATCTCTCCTGGTATCCCCTTCCAATAGATAGTGTCCCCATGGTAGGCATTTCCCCTAGTGTCCCCCATGGTAGGCATCTTCCCTTGGTATCCCCCTGTACATAGTGCTCCCATCGTTGACATCTCCCATAGTGGCCCCATAGCAGGCATCTCCCCTAGTATCCTTCCCCCAATACATAGTCTCCCCCATGGTAGGCATCTCCCCTGATAGCCCCCCCCCCTTCCCCAGTAGATAGTGCCCCCATGGTAGGCATCTCCCCTGATAGCCTCTTCCCTTCCCCAGTAGATAGTGCCCCCATGGTAGGCATCTCCCCTGGTAGCCCCCCCTTCCCCAGTAGATAGTGCCCCCATGGTAGGCATCTCCCCTGGTAGCCCCCCCTTCCCCCATAGATAGTATCCCCAAAATAGGCATCGCCCCTAGTATCCTTCCCCCAGTACATAGTCTCCCCCATGGTAGGCATCTCCCCTGATAGCCCCCCCCCTTCCCCAGTAGATAGTGCCCCCATGGTAGGCATCTCCCCTGATAGCCCCCCCTTCCCCAGTAGATTGTGCCCCCATGGTAGGCATCTCCCCTGGTAGCCCCCGCCTTCCCCAGTAGATAGTGCCCCCATGGTAGGCATCTCCCCTGGTAGCCCCCCCCCTTCCCCAGTAGATAGTGCCCCCATGGTAGGCATCTCCCCTGGTAGCCCCCCCCCTTCCCCAGTAGATAGTGCCCCAATGGTAGACTTCTCCCCTGGTTTCCCCAAGTAGATAGTGTCCCCCAAAATAGGTATTTCCCCTAGTATCTTACCCCCCAGTACACAGTGTTACCATGCAGTAGCGGATTATAATAGGTCTTTTCGGGCGGTATCCCTGGGCCCTGAGCTCCTGGGGGGCCTATGGCCACCCAAAAAGACTTATACTTTCAGTTGTGTTCTGTCTTCTGGCTACAGTTCTGACATGATTTGCAAAAAAAATGCTGCATTTTTACCACAGTTTTCCACAAATCAGGGCATCATGACATTATCTATCCTGTACTATGAACACCAGGCTAGTGCTGCCATAGTAACAGTAGGGTGGGGGGCCCAGGCTTGGTGAACAGCCCAGGGCCTATGGTAAAGTTCCCATTGTAGGCATCTCCCCTGGTTTCCCCCCTGTAGATAGTGTGCCCCAAGATAGGTATCTCCCCTAGTATCCTACCCCCCAGTACATAATGTCCCCCATGGTAGGCATCTTCCTGGGTAGTATGATGACAGATCAGGAGGCTCAGAGTATTAAGGATGGGCCCCCTAATGCAATGGGCCCCATAGCAGCCACTATGGCTGTTATGGTGGTAGTTACGCCCGTGGCTGTGATACATTGTACCAAACGATTACCAGGTGTCGAGAGATTAGTTATGCTGATGTCTTTAGGTATACATTTCATGGCTCAAATATCAAATGGGCAGAGCTGCGTGAACGATCACAGGGTTGTACTTAATTGGAGAAAAGACTCAAAAAGAGACTGCAATGACCTCGGCGCTGGACTTGAGACATATACTCCAATGGCCAGGGAGCTATTAGAAACCAACTTCTTTATTCTGAGCAACGCGTTTCGGCGGCGTACCGTCGCCTTTATCAAGCTTGATAAAGGCGACGGTACGCCGCCGAAACGCGTTGCTCAGAATAAAGAAGTTGGTTTCTAATAGCTCCCTGGCCATTGGAGTACATGTCTCAAGTCCAGCGCCGAGGTCATTGCAGTCTCTTTTTGAGTCTTCTCTCCAATGATTATGCAAGTGACAGCATCGTGACGGAGCTGCCCATTGTACGCTGTAGACCTGTCTGAGGACTATTTTACAATTGTCAAGCTTGACTAGTGTTGTGCCTATCGCTCGCACAACACCTAAAGGTAAGTTGCCCTTCTATATGAATTTTATTTCCCAGAGCCTTTGATTACTGCACCATAAGCGCCCCTCTTTGTCCCTCTCTCTTTCTTTTTCCGTCCTTACGTAGGGTTGTACTTAAAGTGACACTGTCACCACAGTTTTCATTTTTTCATAATTTTCAAGGTTTAATTTACTAATATTGCTGTGTCCATAGCTAATTTCAGACAAATTATCAAGTTGATTGTTCAAGAGAAAAATGAACTTTTATCACCTTGTTATTGCGCCACCTGGGCGGGGCTAGTCCACGAAGCGCCACATCGCCCCGCCCACTCCACCGCAATTGACCCCGCCCCCTTTGCTACGTCATTTCTTCAGGCCGCTCTGCTGCAGCGGCCTCCGTCTTTTTTGGCCCTCCCAGCCTGTGCAGGGATGTCGGGACGTGCGTGTTCACATCACCCAGAGCGTCATGCGCGTGCGTCCCCTTCATTTACCGCACAGGCTCACTGGGTAAGTGATCTTCTCCTGCACCAACCAGCCTGGCTGTGCTTGCGTTCGCATAGCCCGCGGCTGTCAGGTGCAGGCATGGTGGGGCTGTGTGCAGTCCATCTGTGCCCTGTTGTCCCCCGGACCTCTCGCTGCTGGCTGTGCCGGCGTCTGCACAGCCAGCAGCGATCTGATGCGGTAGAGGCGCAGTGCGGCCGTCCTGCTTGCACTGTGCCGGTGGTGGCCAGTGTGTGACAGAGAAGAAAGCTGCGGGCGGCCAACAATTTTACTAGCTGTTCGGACTGCGCCTGTGCACTACTGCATCAGATTGCTGCTGGCGGTGCGGACGTCAGCACAGCCAGCAGCGAGAGGTCCGGGGGACAACAGGGCACAGATGGACTGCACACAGCCCCACCATGCCTGCACCTGACAGCCGCGGGCTATGCGAACGCAAGCACAGCCAGGCTGGTTGGTGCAGGAGAAGATCACGCTCTGGGTGATGTGAACGCGCACTTCCCAACGTCCCTGCACAGGCTGGGAGGGCCAAAAAAGACGGAGGCCGCTGCAGCAGAGCGGCCTGAAGAAATGACGTAGCAAAGGGGGCGTAGTAAACGGCGGTGGAGTGGGCGGAGCGATGTGGCGCTTCGTGGACTAGCCCCGCCCTGGTGGCGCAATAACAAGGTGATAAAAGTTCATTTTTCTCTTGAACAAGCAACTTGATCATTTGTCTGAAGTAAGCTATGAACACAGCAATATCAGTAAATTAAACCTTAAAAATTATGAAAAAATGAAAACTGTGGTGACAGTGTCACTTTAAGGCACTTTAGCTTCTTATTACACAGAAGGATGTGGCAGGATAGGTTTTGATAACCTTGAAATCAGCCGACGACCCAGCTTTTGTTTGGGGGTTGTACCAGATTACCAAAACCAAGGCGCTCTTTCCGGATGTAAGTAGTCATGTTTTATGTTGCTGTTTTTTTTTTTTTACAATAAATATGGTAGAATTGTTTCCAGGGGTGTAACTATAGAGTAGGGATGGAAAACCTGCACCCCTCTCACTGTTGCAAAACTTCAATTTCCATCATGCCTGGAAAGCTAAACTGAAATAATAGTTCTGCAACAGATAGAGAGCTGTAGGTTCCCCATCCTTGCTATAGGCGGTGCAGAGCTTGTGATTGTATCTATGCCCTGGTTCCTCAGGGGGGCCCCTCTGGCCATAAAAGGCAGCCAGGACTATATCTCTCCACAGTTTAGGCCCTGTAATAAATGTATACATTAGATAGCTGTGGCCAAAGGCTTGTATCCCTGATGATCCTCACCCATAAATGCATGCTTCACTCAACCGAGCATGCATGTGTTGTGAATAAAAGAAATGTATGGGAGTGGCCTATCACCCTTCTAAAGAAAAGAATGGGGTGGCTGAAATCCAAGTTCCCATTCATTCTCATGAAGGCACCGTAAAGATTAGATGTCAGTCAATCCCACTAAAATTGGCTGATCCAAGAGTAGGGCTGAGTGGATTTGCCTAACTGTTCGGGCTCAGCAAAATTTTCAGAACCTGAAAACTTGGCATTTGACTCCAAGCAGCTGGAAAAGTTGGATGCCACCCCAGGGCTCCCAAATTCTTCAGTCATTGGGAGCCAAAAGCTGAGCTTTCAGGTTCAAAGAACGCTCAAAGACCCTCACTTTTGTTTCCTTCACAATACCAAACCATTAGCATCTTCTACTGCTGTCTCTTAGGGTGGGTTCACACTACAGAATCCGTGCAGATAAGTTCTGGCGGATTCTGTTGCTCGTACCCACTTACATCGGCTCGCATCTCTTCCCGTGCCATGGACACCATTCTATGGCGGGGCAGATTCAGACGTTCGCCAAAAGAATTCACATGTCAATTCTTTTGGCGGACGGTGGAATTCGCCCACCCATAGAATGAGCAGGTACGAGCGACAGAATCTGCCGTAACTTATCCGCACGGATTACGTAGTGTGAACCCACCCTAACTCTTTACATGTGTTGTCTCTTACAGTATGTAGGTTGGATACAAACTCTTCTCTTTTTCCTCCGTGCTTATTCTCACTTCTCAGGGAAATTTCTGTGAATGGGTTTTTATTCTGTGATGAAGATAAAGATGAAGGTTCCTTCATTGTTTAAGGGTCATTACCTCAATGATGAGTGCGAGTCTATGTTGCCCAAGACCTCTCTGATACTGACATTGTCTTTCTTCATCTGTTAGGTTCTTGACCTTTTGGCCTAGGCTGACCTCTTCAACTTGTGACATTTGGTGTCCCTGTGGTTGTTCCTAATTTAGCCATTAACTCCATGTTCTTGTGCATTTGCCCATCAATGGTATGTCCATGCCTGTTTAGACCTCTGCCTGTAAAGTATGTCAAAAACTGCACTTTTGGCGAGCCAATGTGCCTATTTCCTACCAGTCTGAACTGCCTGATTCCAGTACTTGCTGTGTGGTGATTGACAGGTTCCACCACACCCATCTTTTTTATTCTGCTAGCCCTACCCAGGCTGCAGATGTTTTAGGGCCCTATTACACCAACAGATTAAGCCAAAGTCAGGAGTGGATTTTAAAAGAGGAAAGATCTCAGTCTTTCCATTATTACCTGTTTTCTGTTTATAGTCTGTTCCTGGCTTTGGCTCAAAAAACTCTGTCAGATAATCTGTTGGTGTAATAGGGCCCTTAGACTGAGTAGTGATGGACAGTTGCCTTCTTCACTCATCTCCCTTCCCTGCCAGTCTGTGTACTGTATTGTATGGTCTAGATGTCAGAGGGATGGTCCTATCACGCTCTGGACTGTGGCTCGAACATGTCATAAGAAGTCCACATGTGGTCTTCGACATGGCTTACCAGTTTCATGTAGAAAGAGCTGGCATATTAGCATAGTAGCTAGAGCTTCATATTAGATTGGATTGCTTGGAATTCTGACCTCTTTGCCTTTCTTTCTGACCTCTGTTTTAGCCTGCTATGTTTACAATGTTCTGCTTTCTTCAGTTGTACTTGTACCTGCCTGACTATTCTTTATTGTGTTTGTATGTCCTATCTCGTTCTCTGTTTCACTTACCTAGTGAAAGGAACTTTGCCTTGCTGTCGTCAGCCACCTAGGGTTGGGCTGGCAAGTAGGTAGGGACAGTTTTGGGGGACCACCTGGGCTCACTCTGTCTGTCCCTGTCTTCCATCCAGGTCCCTGGTTCCTTTACAATCAACATGTGGAAAACCACACCAGGTTATGACTACTATGGTGCTCAGAGAACACAGACTAGGTAGGTTCTAGGTAAGTAAGAAATGTAAGTAAGGTAAGTAGGTAAGTAACAAAGACTAGGTAAGTTCTAAGTATCATAGGTGGCACCAGTGGATTCACATGCTCTCAAACCCACAGTCATAATACTGTAAATAATATTAAAGGTAAAGAAAATTGGACAAAAAATTATTTTTAGAGGAGAAGAAAAAATCCCTCTACCTATGTATTGATAGTAGTTTCTATACCTGCTCCTTCCATATGGAAACAAGTCAACTGTAGAAGGAAAAAATTGCTTCCTAATACAAGCGTCTATTACATGGTTGTAGATGATGGAGGTCAATTATCTACTACAGGATATATTTCAGCTCATGGCAGTTCATCAATTGATCTACATTTATCAAAGAGACCCAAGAATATATGGTGACCATTAGTGAGCGGTCTTCAAATAATTTCCTCATTACCCAGAAAATCGAAAACATAGGATATTGTTTCAAAAATAACACAAGAGTTATTGGTGGAAGGTTAAAGATGTAGAAATTCATTGAAGTGAAAGTTTGTATTGATGGCAAATGATTTCATAGATTGGGGGAAGTGGTGACATCACTGGAGATTTATGCCCCACTGATCAAAAATCGGAAGTAAACATAGGCTTCAGTGACAGCTTGAGGTATCACTGCATCATTTGGGCTGAATATTAACTTCATTCGCGTTTACATGAGAAGATATTTGGGCGACTACCAATGATTTTAATGTTCGCATAAGCTGATGAATAAGAGATTTATTTGGCGGATCCCTGGCCCTTTTACAGTGTTGGTTCCTGCCTACTGATAATTGGCCCAAGTAAAAAATAGCCAAAGATTGATATCTTATTTGGCACTGTTTGCTTGTCTGCAGATTCTGGATAGGCACGGTGGATTGGTTTTAGGTAGGGGTGGTCCGAACCTGCCGAGATTCGGGTTCGTACGAACCCGGTCTCTCGGCAATGATTCCCGCTGTCTTAAACCTCCCTGGAGAGGGTGGATAAAGCGGGAAGACCGCCTGGAAAACTGGGATACAGCCTATGGCTGTGGCTGTATTCCGGTTTTCCAGGAGGTCCTCCCATTGCACGGAGGTTTAAGACAGCGGGAATCATTGCCGAGAGTCTGGGTTCAGACCATCCCTAGTTTTAGGTACTGATAAAAGATATCTGAATGCTTTGACCCAGATGGCCAAGATACAAAAATGGCAGCCGCTTGGCCATCCAGTGCTAGATCATGGATTTCTGGGTAAGCGATGAGTGCAACTCGAGCATGTTTGTGTCCATCCGAATCTGGAAGTCTCAGCATTTTATTACCAGTGACTGAAGACGTTGGATCCTGCCCCACAATGATGAGGGACAAAAACCCAAAACAGCTGTCTGTGGATGGATACCTGGCCTTGGTTTTTCCCTTGTCATTACATTGACTTATAGGGCCACTTAATACAGTGCATTTGGTGGTTTCCCTACAAGAGCCACCCCTTGGCTGAGTCCTTCCCGGAGGGATATCTGGCCGGTCCTGTGTTTCGAGACTCTTAAATGAGGCTCCACAGGCTAGAGCCTCATTTAAGATACAAAAATGGCAGCCGCTTGGCCATCCCGTGCTAGATCATGGATTTTTGGGTAAGCAGTAGGGATGAGTTCATCTCGAGCATGCTTGAGTCTATTTGAACCTAGAAGTATCAACATTTTATTACCAGTGGCTGAACACATTGGATGCAGCCCTAGGGGGTCCTGAAAAACATGGATACAGCCTATGGCCTATGGATGCATCTGTGTTTTCCAGGCAGCCCTAGGGCTGCATCCAACAACTTCAGCCACTAAATTTTCATACAAAAGCTCATGGTAGACATATGAAGATAACACTCTGGATGAGAATACCTTCAAACTGTGCTAAGGGGTGTAAACTATAGTATAAGGCATGAAAAGTTAACATTTATCTAATGGGGCCAAAATAAATAATCTTTCATATAAAAAGAGTAATGTATTATACACATGGTTATTAGGGGTCCTGTTACCTGATTTTACATTGGGGTCCTGTAACAAAGCAACAGTTGTGAACCCATTGTGCTACCCTACTGGATTTACTGTGGGCTAAACTTGGGAGAAGAGACAAAGTACCTGTAGGGTTTTACTCTTCTTTTTTTTTTAAATAAATCTTTCTATTTATAAAAGAAAGATCAACAGAGTATACAACAGAGTACGTATACAGGTTTTGTATAAACATAATAAGAACAAAGGGAAAACTGGGGGAAGGAGGTGAAGAGTGGCAGGAAAAGTCACATAGAGGCTTAATGCCATAATTGACATGTCCATTGAAAAGGAAGATCAGTACAGGAATATCTAAGTGTCCACCACAACTCCATCAAATATGAAGAATAACATGGTTCCCAGATAGTTGCTGTGATTCCTTTAACTTCAAGAGGGCAACCCAGTACTGGGAGAGTGTCTGTGCCAGTTTAGATGCTTAGTATAATGTTCCGCCAACTATAACCAGCTATGGTACAGATGTGTACTTTTATAAACCCCTAGGGTTTTACTCTTTAACCAGCTCCAGGATGTGTAAGCGATAGAGATAGAGAGAGTGAGTGTGCCCTACAAGCCAGACCAGGGGAGACAGCAGCATAGTGGGGAGTAAGGAGATGGGGCACAGCAGACTTTCAATATCATGGCATCAGGCAGAGTAAAGGTGGGCAGTGAGTGACCGTCTACAAAGTTATATGTAAGATAGAGTATTACGTTACTCTAACAGTTCAGAACAATATAGAGGCACATGGAGCACCTATACGTCCGTAGTGAGCCACCATGCTCCCTTAGGGAGCCATATTGACTACACAAGCCATACAGGCTCCATTCATTTTGACCCTTCTAACTTTTCTCTATGGTTAAATTATCAATCAATATTTCATTTAATTAAAAAGTCTGGGTTCTGTCCAGGCTATCAATAATACAATAAAGTTGGTTAAGTTAAGAGAATTTAACTCTGCGCCGTACGGGACCATTTTGTTATCCGGATAGAATCTCAAAGCAATCTGCTCTGTTCTCTCCAAATCCTGTTTTGTAAGAAATAAAGAAAAGAAAAGCAGAGACTTGATTTTTTTCCCCTTACTCTCTTAATGTTATGCAAATGTAATCACAATTTACTGCTTAGATTGACTTGAATTGGTATTATTTTAATTGGTTTTCAAAAATGTCTTGATGATGTTAAATCCTTCAGAACTGTAGATATGGCGCGTTGCTGTATTGTTGATGGATTGTTGTGTGAGTCGGCAATTCTGACAGTTTCGGTTTTTGCTTTATTACCATTGGTTTGCAAGACTAGAGTTTTTTTTTATTTCGAGAGTAAAAAGTAAACGTGATCACAACATGAGACAATAGAAGGAGAAATGGCCTCATTTCTTAATAATCTGCTTAAAATAATGGGCTATCCAATATTTTAGTTACAATGGAGACAAAATATTCCCACTGAGTCAAAATTAATACTTGTATTATAGTATTGATTGAACTTGCTGGAAAATTTGGTTTGGCAACATTCTCTGAACCCAAATGCCTGGAGAAGCTGGCTTTATGTTTTCATGGCAGCCCTAGGGCGGCATCAAACTTTTCCAGCCACTGGGAGTCCAATGCGGAGCGTTTGGGTTCGGAGAGCGTTGCTTCAACACTTCCTATGAGAATTGACCACTTGAACAAGACAAGTCTGCTGGGCCACCAGGAATATGAGCCTAAGAATATTACACCTCGATAATAGTCCAATTGGTTTCTTCGGGTTATCTACCTTCTCAACTGGTTATCTGGTTAGGCATAGGCAGAGAATTCGTAGAGTAGACCATAAAAAACTATATGTCTTCCCATTGGCTTACCAAAGTGTGGACACATTACAGGTCAAATCATGGGTTGGGGCAGGCGTGATGGTCAACCATGGGAAGCTTTAGAGTAGTGGTGATGGCACCGCATAGCTTTATTATTTCTGCAAATTTACAGAAGAGATATCTAATACTTTGCTATTGTACCATACGATTGGCCTTATTGTACCATATGAGTCTTAACTGTATATTGTATTGGGTATTTGTACATTGCGTAAAAGTAAGCCGCATGGGAAGGGTGGGTTGCCTTCACAAGGTACCACACCACCCAAATTAGAGATAGCAATATTGGAATGTTAATATCCATACCATATGGTTATTTGTACATTGCAGAAAAGTAAGTATGGAAGGAAATCAGGGAACAGTGCAATTTAGGTATGCCTGTGACTTTTTGCCTTGGGGTCAGGACTTTGACTGTATTGAGCCCAGAAATTCTCGATGCTTGGACTGTCATAAAATGTCCTCTATCAGAATATAGATATGGTGTACTGGGCCACCCAGCATAGTGAATTCCTAGTTGCTGCAAGTCCCATTGGTTACTAGCCAATCAAGGATAAAGTACTTCCCAGTGGATATCGAAAACCAAAACTAGTTACCTTCCATTGGTTTACCACAAAGCTGAGAAAGTGGGGGCTTTAGATGTTTTCCATTTTGTCACCAAGGAGAGGTCACATCTCCAGTTCATAATCATCCTGTGATAAGGGTAAAGGGATGGGGTGAAGCTCCATAGTAGTATTGGGGTAGTCTGCGGGAAGCTTCAGAGAGTGTGGTGGTGGCACAGACTAAGGACACCCAAAGAGTCTCCTGCCCCAAATGTGGAGGCCCCTCCTTTTCTTGAAAAATTTCCCGAGTGTACTGTGCCTTTAATTATACTATAACAAACCAGTATGGACAGACCGCCACCCAGAATCCAATCTATGGCGATATTTACTGTGTCCTTCTTACAAGTTTGTATTGTAAAATTGTCAATTGAAACAAATTTAATTGCAGGAAAAGGTAGGACGATAAAAAAAGAAGCTGCTCATCACCCCGGGCTCGGTCATAAAGGTGAAATCTACAAGAATTTTACAGCAGTTAGAAAAATCATATTAGTTTTACAAGACATTTATTAGCGTGTGATACAATTCTCCTTGGACTGTGATGTTTACTGCACACATATCAAAGCAAATATTTGTGCAAAGCCCGTTGTAAACAGAAGTATCTGTCTCCCGTAACTTCAGCGCTGAAGTAGCCGGCTCCATATCGATCAGACGGGGAATGTGGGGAGTTTGTCACTGTCTGCAGAAATCTTACTTTTCTCTTCTGTGAGGTTCAGAGTAAGGCTGTTCTTACCGTACATCGCCCATACGTACTGCAAAAATCGCAGGTTGTTGAACTTACCAATATACAGTATGGGAGATATTTATCAAGACTGGAGTACTAACATACCAACATAAAACCCCATCCCCATGCTCCACACTGGATTTACTAAAAGGTGCCTATAAGTAGATCTAGCGAATCACTCATTGTAAATGGATACATATAATTAAAAGGGGAACTATCATCAGTTTATATGAATCTAACCTGCTGATATGTCCCTATTGCACAGGAGTCATCGAGGAGGAAGGTATGTCTTACCTTCCTCCTCTGCGCCATACCGATGCAGTTAGTCACTTGCTCCACAGTCTGAGCAATGGGACACCGTTAGGAGCACTGTCTGCCCCCATAGTGACAGCCCCTGTCTAATGGTAATTAACAGGCCCGCTTCTGCCATGAGGCGGAATGAGCCTTCCGCCTCAGGCGGCAGAATTTGCGGTCCGGCAGGGGGCGGCATTATGTCCCCCCTGCTGTCATTTTTGTTAAGTATCACTTAACAAAAATGACAGCGGCCGGTAACCTGTCCCGTCGCCCGCGCTCTCCACATCCCGTCAGGTCCCGCGATGTCACCCTGCAGCTGTCACAGACCTCCAGGCTGTGGTGAGTGCCCGGGGTCGGTGGTGGACGCGCTGGGGTGATCGGGTCGCGCGGGACCGCCCCGCGCGACCCGATCACCCCACTCACTCACCACAGCCTGGAGGTCCGTGACAGCTGCAGGGTGACATCGCGGGACCTGACGGGATGTGGAGACAGCAGAGATTGCGGGCCGGCTGCGGTGTGGGACAGGTGAGTAGATGGCTGCTGCTGCGGCGGCGGGGGGTTGGTCCGGGGGGGATGCCGGCTATCACTCGGGGCGGCCGCCTGAGGTTTGCCTCAGGCAGCAGAAACCCTTGAATCGGCCCTGGTAATGAATGGAGCGGGCCGGCCAGGGTGAGGGCGCTATGGGTGCGGGCAATGCTCCTAACGGTGCCCCTGGGTTCCTAACGGCCTCACCGGACCACAGAGATCCTGACTAACTACACCAGAATGGCGCCGAGGAGGAAGGTAAGAGATATACCTTCCTCCTCGGCAGGGGTGGATTAACTTTACCATAGGCCCCAGGCTGTTCACCAAGCCTGGGCTCCCCAATCCCACTGTAACTATGGCAGCTCTAGTGGAGTGTTCATAGTACAGGATAAATAATGTCATGGTGCCCTAATTTGTGTAAAATTGCAGTAAAAAAGCAGCATTCTTTTTTCCAATTCATGGCAGAACTGTAGCCAGGAGACAACATACAACTGAAAATATAAGTCTCTTTGGGTGGCCATGGGTTCTCCAGGAGCTCAGGGCCCCAGGCTACCGCCTGAAATGGACTTATTATAATCCACTACTGCTCCTCGGCGTCTCATTTGTCTAACCTGCTGATAGTTCCCCTTTAAGCACACAGCTATGTGATCTCCATACACTTAAGTACTAGTAGTGTAAGCATGCGTCTCAACCAGTTCATCCCTATAATTCACTGTACTGTATTTCTGTGATTGGACCACACCATTGGCTGAATAGCAAGTCGTAAAAGTAGTACTGAAATCCCCAACATCCCAAATCATGTATTGAAGATCCATCAAGATGTGACACCAAACTGTATTCATACATATATATAATATATACTCCAATGCATTTCGGAGATGACCCCTTTATTCACAGCTTTTAAAGTGCTCAGCGACTGTAAACATTGGCTGTGATGCCACTTTTGGGACATTTCTGATCTGAGAGATCTTCCTCTAAGTGCTATATTGACTAAGTGCTGTTATTACGATATAGAAGCATCTAGAAGTAACAACTGCTTTGATGAAAAGTGGTAACCATGAAAACTAGCACAGTGTGGCTACCAGGTGCTGAAACGCGTGGAATGTAACCGTTGCCTATCTTCTGTTGTCTTACTCATTTCAGAGCTCTAAAAATAGTAAGTGAACCCCCTTAGGATGATGTGGAATTTTTGCATTCTTTTAATAATAAAATTTGATCTGATTCTTATCCAAGTCACAATTGTAGACAAACAGAATTTAACTAAACTATTATCAAGTCCCAGACTGACAATGAGACATACCAGACAGATGCCCGATGGGCCACACAGATAGCCAATCCATGGGCCAATGTCTAAAACCAAACTAATTTTTAAAAAACAGCATCAGTTTGTAGGCTGATGGGATTTGTATGCCAGGACTTCCTTTGGTCCCACACCAGCCCTGATCACAGTCACAACAATTTCTTAGGCTTTTCTCCTATACAAAGGAGTTTGTTAGTAGCATGTAACCATAGAGGCACATTAGTCTACAGGGGAGCTGTGTACACAAAATAGAAGCCATTTTTAGATCAAGACCATTTGCAAAGCTTCTTCGTTTTTTTTTTTTTAATCTCCTTTTAGATGAATTGGAGCCATAAAAATGAAAACGCTAAAAAATAGTTTCTGTAATCTAACCACTCTCTGTACAGCAGATATCGAGCTCCTCGCAGGCATTTCTTAGCTTAATTTTTGTATTAGCAAGACTTTTTATAGTGTTACTGTTCAAATAATGGCTCTCAGCGTGCCCGCAGCCGCTGTGAAAGGAATACGGCCATTTATCTACTGCGAAGAAAGAAAGATTGTGTTATTTGTGAGAAATGCTAACCTTTCTGAGCTTCTGGAAAACTTTCAGATCAAGAAAGAGTCAAAAAAATGACTCAAAGGCAACATCATTTCCTGTGGCTCTCAGATCTGTCCTCGCTGGCGACCATGCAACCGCAATAAAGTCATAATTATAGGAAGAACAGAAGAGTCATTTGTTTCATCACATATAGCAGATAGCACAAGCGTCTGGTGCTGTGACTGCAGACGATGAATCTCAACACTTCCCTTGTAGTTGATAAAGTGAAACAACAATATTTTCATTATTTACTCTTTAAAGGATACCTCTCGCTTTGCAAACCCAGCAGGAACCTCCGAAAAAATCCCGCAGTTGAGCAGTCTTCTTCTGACAGGGGTTGTGGTACGGAACTCCCGGTAGCGCTGTAGATTGCATTGTAAGTGTGTTACAATGCAGTCTATGGCACTTCCGGGAGTTTTGTACCACTGACCCGTGTCTGAAGAGGACCACCCACCTGCATGATTTTTGCAGAAGATCCTGACGCAGTCGCCAAGTGGTAGATACTCTTTAAAGGAAATAGACAATTGTGCACTGATTTCTTTGAATTCCTAAATTTAAAAATTAGCAACTTCTTATTAATGCCACTTTGCTGTTGTAGAGTCTGCGCAACTCTTTCACATAGGTGGCTGTCCTGTTGCTTCTGACCTTGATTTGAGAGCAAACAGTTTTTTGCTTTGTCACCTCTCTCTGCTTTCCTACTGTTTTATCTGTATTAAAGATAGTGGCAGGAAAAAGGTTATACCCTGAATATTAAGGTGTGGAGAGGGGGAAATCATCCAAATGGGACAGGTGGAACTTCAAGCGGTGTCTGTGGCGCAGACTCAGCTTGACAGTCCGACCTAATTCAGTAGTGTGAATGGTAACTTACACTCTCCTGGGCAACAGTTTTTGTCAGTATACCCCACAGCAAGCGCAGCAGCTGCAATGGCACCTGGGCCCAACTGGAATCCAGTGTAGGCTCTTTTTTCAGTTGCAGGATTTTGATAGGACATAAAAGACTTTCTAGCTACATTAAGAGGGGGTGTGACAGAGGACACAGCCCAAAATGCCCCGCTGTCGTGACACTCTTCAGAGCAGATAAAGGCACTGAGGACAAAAGAGACAAAAAGAGATATTTGTCTATATATTTTATTATATACATGACCCTGCTGAAATCAGGGAATACCCATGGTGGGGCAACAGTATAACTTTAAAGGGGTTTCCCAGTTACACATATTGATGGTCCATCCACTGCTGGTCTACGTACCTCAGCTGTACATCTGGCTGCAGAACAGATGGTCCATGGGGGGTGCTGGGTATACAGTAGGCATCCTGCTGATCAAGTATCAATGGTCTATCCTAAGGATAGGTCAACAATATGTGTAGAAACCCTTTAAGAAATTTTCTGCCAGCTATCATAATTTTTGGCCTTTATAACTGCTATAGTAGCCACAAATATCCTTTATGTCAATCACAGTCCCATGACAGCCACAATGCCCCCTATCATAGCCACAATGGCCGCCTTGACAACTCTATGGCGTCGACTTCAGGTGTAATAGTTATAGTGCCCCTTCTACTCCTCCTGTTACAGTATATGAATCATGATGAGCTACCTTACCAAACACATTTGACCATACGGCCTATGGCTGTATCCATGTTATCCACAACTCCTTTGGGCTCCATCAATCTTCTCCAGCCATCGGGAGTCAAATGCCGAATAACCGTACGAACCTGAACGTTCGGTAAGTTCGCTTATCACTAAATATGAATATCATATCAATACCACAGCGGCTAACAAGTGCTGCTCTGGCCATATATATGATCCCACTTACAGGCAGAAGAATGGCCATAACTTCCCCAGTTGTCCTCTAGGGATTTTAGTCACCAAACCATCAAAAGTCCTAGTCATTAAAGTCTATGTATGATAGATAGTGATGGCATCTATAGAGTTACTATTTATGGGTCATAGATTGCTGCACTTGAGGAATGGGACAGCCTTGCCTGTAAATAGCCATCACCATGGCTGCCGTGCTATGGGACAAGGTTGGTTGCTTAAGGTAATACCTTATGTCTTCTACTATTGATAAGGTTGTCTTATCCTCTTATTAATAAATAATCTAGTAATGTACTGTGTAATGAAAAGCAATTACCAAAGCAATTTATCACCATGCTCGGCTGCACATATGCTAGTGCTCTGCCCGTATGTGCATACAGTGTGCTGCGGCTGATTACAAGGGATGCCTAAATAGATTTATAATCTTCATAAGTATTAATACATTGTCCTCCTCCCTGCGGGTCTAGGGTCGGTGTGATAGTAAATGGAGCCCTGGACAGTATGTATGTACAGTGCCCAAACAACGCAATGGCTAAATAATATCTACCATATCCATATGGGATCCATATAACAATGGCTCCTGTTCTGGAGGTTCTGAAGGTTGGCATGCTCTCCTATTATATTGTTTTGGGGGCAGTGTTTGCCACGGTTTGCCACCCTATAAAACCAGTCCCGACCTCATCGCCGAACATTGGTGAAAGTAGTTTTTTTTACTATGCTATATATAACACATATAATGGTGATGTCATAGAGGGAGTAGAGTATTCTATGTATCAGAACACAATGGGGAGATTTATCAAACATGGTGTAAAGTGAAACTGGCTCAGTTGTCCCTAGCAACCAATCAGATTCCACCTTTTACTCTCCAAAGAGTCTGTGAGGAATGAAAAGAGGAATCTGATTGGTTGCTAGGGGCAACTGCGCCAGTTTCACTTTACACCATGTTTGATAAATCTCCCCCTATGTCACTAGTGATGATGTCATAGGGGGAGTACAGTATTCTATGTATCAGGATACTATGTGAGTGGCGGTGATGTTGTAGAAGGAGCACAGTGCTGTTAGTCTATGTAGCCGGTAGGTGTGCATATGATTGGTGGTGATGTCATAGGCAGCATTGTGCAGCACAGTTAAAGTGTGATTAGATCATGATGTCATAGTGAGAACATAGTGCTGTTATTTTATGTAGCATATTGGTTCAGGTGTTATCATTGATGATGTCATGTAGGTAACATAGCACAGCCATGTCTCCATAACAGGTTAGTGTGTGATGATGTCATATAGGAGCATAGTACAGTCAGGTGATGATGTCATAGTTGGAACACAGCACAGTATGTATGTAGCAGGATAGTGTGTGATTGGTGATGATGTCATAGAAGTACAGTAGCACAGTGATGTCATGTCATTGATGAGGCAAACATTAGCCTTTACTTTCTGGGGTATGTCAGGATTTGCTGAGACGCACGCCATGAGTACCTAAGTGAAGGTGACATTTCCCTTCCCTGCCTGTAAATGGTGATTTGCTGAGTTTCCTTTGTGTTACTTCTTTAGTCTCTGCCTGTATTGTGTACGTAGAATAATGTATACATTGTGTATTGTTCATTTGAAGTGACTTTTCATCACGCAGCCCTATGATTAATATGTCATTGTGCAGATTTAATGCATCTCAACAAAACAGCGCTTGTCACTTCTCAGCTAATGACATGAAATGTATTGAGGAGGCCCCGGATCTATTCTGCTCCTGCACACACACCAAGTGCTTGGGAATTCGGTGTTAATAGAAGGAGGGGAAGGGGGGTTCCCTGTACAGGACCCTCTTTTATAAGAGTGTCTGTCACTGTGGAGAACCTGTCATACTTGTACATTCCATGGATAGTTGATTGATTTCAATGGGATTATGTAATACTTCATTTATCCTGTGGTGGCGCTGCAGGAGAAGTAAACATATGCCAGATTCCCATTAAGATTACATGAGATCACTGGGGTCCCTAAGTTGTAGGACTACTGTAACCGTGATCAGCTTATCATCCTTCCAGTGTCGGACTGGCCCACCAGTGGGCCAGTGGGCCCTCCGGTGGGCCCCCAGCTTTAGAACCTGTACTAAAATTGACTGACATGTTGTTTTTTACTGGTTCTTCATTGGTGGGCCCCTAGGATCATTTCCTCTGGTTGTCCCCAGATACCCCAGTCTGACACTGCATCCTTCTATAAACGAAAAGAAAGAGGACAAACCCTTTAAGGCCTCTTTACATCTCAACACTGATTTATGTTCATATAGTGGCATTAAAAATTATGCTGACATATACCATGGCATTTCCTCAGCAGGCCCATTATCTTAAAGTATACATGTCAATGTGTTCGGTCTTCTGAACTTCATTTTCTATGGAACACAAACATGTAGTTTACTACATATTTTAAAATAAGGTTTCTTCTTTATGTGGAGTTTTCCTTTAAACTTGACTATGTTTGTGTCAAAACAGGTCAGGGTGCACACAGACAGGTGACGCTGTGCCATGCCCATTGTCTCTTCCTACTTGCCTCAACATGTCCTAAACGACATGGGACAACTTGAAGACTTTCCCTTCGCTAATATAGGTGCAACAAAACACGAGACAATTACGAGACAAGGACAAACATACACAATGGTGGATGGTCGGCATGCTAGGGTCAAACCAGGAGATAGAGATACTAGTTCAAAGTTGCTGGGCAATAAACAGAGTCAATTAGGCAAACCAGAGTCCAAAAACCAGAGGACAAATATACAGACCAAATCAGAAGGCAAACGTAGTCAGGGACACAAGCCGAAGTCTGGTTACCAATAAGTCAAACACAGGGTACGAAGCTAGTATAGCTGAACGCTATAGCAGGCAGCAGGCACAGTGCATGACTGAGTCTTAAAAGAAGCCGGGTCCTGGTCTTAGAGGTGATTGGGGAAGACAGACGAAGACTGGAGGAAGACAGACAGACAAAGACAGGAGGAAAGAGCTGTCAGTCATCAGCAAGGCAAGGAGTTAACTGCTAAGGTGCTGGTAGAATTTACTTCAGAAGATGCAGGGCAATAACCAGAATGTGATCAATTAGGCCAAGACAGAATCCAACCATGTTCACACCACGTTCACAAGAACGTAACTTCTGCCGCAACGGCCATAGCTGGAAACCAAGGATTTATCAGGTACAGTCATGACACTTAGCTGATGGCAGTCTGTGCAGAGGTGGTTTGTTGTTATATCTCGCTTAACTGATCTGGCATAGATACTCAATGCCGGACATCGATACAGCTACAGATGAGCGAAGCGAATCTAGATTTGTTATGCAAAGCGAATTCAGATGGAAAAAACAAATGCATGTGTGTGCATCCGTTTTGATCTGTTTTCCCATTGAATCCCATTAAAAAAAAAAAAAACACGGATCAAAACAGATCCGTTTTTTTTTAACATACACAAAAACGTGGTCGACCTCATTTTTGTGTCTGTTAAAACAAACGGATCAGTTTTTTAATAATAATTTAATGGAAAACAGACCAAAACGGATGAACACACATGCATCTGTTTTTTTCCATCCGTTTTTCATCTGTTTTTTGCAAAAAAAAACGGATGGAAAAAATTGGATTGCAAAAGCGTAGTGTGAACCCAGCCTTCTGCGGTTCAGTAACGGAGGTGGCCAGCCGGCTGTGTGTGGAGGAGAGAGCAGGATGGCAGCAGGCAGTTACAGCAGAGCAGGGAGAGACTAACAGAGGGATATAGGGACAGAGAGGAGAGGAAAGGCGGAAACTGGATGACTAACCGGCTGATTGACCTAATTTTAAATTGTGATTTTCCGATTTTTTTTACCCTTTTACAACAACGGCTTTAACAAATTCGCCCTTCTGTAATAGTCCCAGTATTGTAGCTACTATAGTTTTGGCTGTTTTATAGAAATTCGTTACAATTCAATTTGCGAATCTTAACAAGTTTGATCAAAAATTTGCCAAGCTCATAAAACGAAATTCCAGCTGCTCCGCCGCTCATCTCTAGCTACAGCAATGATGGACTGTATCGGCTCATGACCACTACTGTCAATCACTAGTCTTAGTGGTCACATGGCATCATGGGTCAGTACTAAGCAGTGTAGTAGTCATCATCACTGGCAAAGCGAGATGTTTTCTATGCTCTACAGTTTTTCCCTGAGCTTCAAAGATGAAAGAGAACCTGCCAGGTCCCTGGGGTCTTACAAACTGGCCCGGAGACCCAGCAGGTCAGGAGAACAGTGACCATGACTGTTTAGTCCAGTAACAATGACTGGTTAACAGTCACAATGCCGCATCCTCTCCCACCCAGACAGTAGTAATTGGAGAGGTCCTGCACTCGGGCTGTCAATCAAGCCTGCCTGGCAGGAGGGGCACGACATTGTGACTGCTTGTGAAGCCCCGAGGAACTGATGGGTTCCCTTTAAGCTCCCCGTTCTCCATGTTGCCGTGCCAGGTCTGCCCTCACTGACCGTCTGATTTACTGCGCCAAATGATTCAGAAATATCTGTGTCAATCTCACTTAAAAAACATTTGACATGTCACAATATGACACTAATTGTCTCCAGTAATCTTTATTTTGTGTTTTAGAGATATTTTGTGCCTCACTTGAAGGGGTACTCTGGAGGAAAAAAATAGTACCAGAAAAATCACCTGGTACCACAGTGTCACATTGCAAGCCACTCCTCCTTGTTAAAGGGGTACTTCAGAGAAAAAAAATGTTTTCAGATCATTTGGTGTCAGAAAGTTATATAGATTTGTAATTTATATCTATTTAAAAATCTTGTCTTCCAGTACTTATCAGCTGCTGTATGTCCTACAGGAACTGGTGTATTCTTTCCAGTCTGTCCTTGTCAGGAACTGTCCAGAGCAGCAGCAAATCCCCATACAAAACATTTCCTGCTCTATGGTTTTGTATCAGGGCACCTCACCCACCCATAGGAGACATGGTATACGCCAGGGCCGGGACAAAGGGTAGGAAGGGGTAGGCTATGGCCTAAAGCACCATCTACTGGGCCAGCTCAGGGGCTGCTAGTGTCAAATTATAAAGTGGGCTGGTTGTTTGAGCGGTCGCCCGGGGCCTGACACTCCTGCTGCGCCCACGATCATTTAAACCGCCCATATAATAATCTTGTCCTGCGGCTGCATATCACTTGGTGGCCCACCGGAGCATCGTCCGATCCTCCGTCCCCAAGGCATTTGCAGCAGCAGCGCATTCTGGGGACTACACTTGGGGCCATATATTAATGGGATATATATATATATATATATATATATATGTATATACACACACATAGTAAAGCAAATGCAGCACTCAGGAGATGGTGGAGTAATGGTGCAAAGTGGTAAACACCGGCGACCAATGCTGTATGCTGATATCCAATAGAAGAATTACCGCAGCACTCCAAAAGAGTAAATTCAAATAAACGTGTTTATTTCACCCAAAGAAAACCGCAACGCTTCGCTCTGTACACTGAGAGCTTTGTCAAGTAGTGTAAAACATATGTGAGACACAGGATACAATCATTAGTGCAAATTATACATCAATTAAGCACAAAAACACAAAAACAAACGGATTCAGGTAAGTACAGGGGTACCTTGGTTTAAGAGTAACTTGGCTTAAGAGCGTTTTGGTTTAAGAGCTCACAGTTTTTCAAAATTGTGACTTGGTTTAAGAGCATTGCTTTGTTTTAAGAGCTCCCTGTACTGGGTGGGAGCGCGAGTGGAGGAGGGGCATGGTCTGCATAGCGGGGTCTAAAGCACTGAACTCTGACCCAGGAAGTCTCCCTCACCTTCCAAATCATAGCAGATCCACTTCAGGCTGGGGCTGACATCAGGGGACAGGGCTGTGGAGGTAATCTCTCCATAGCTGTAACACATCTCTCCCTGCAGTTTCTGTCAGTCCTGATTGGTCCATGCTGAACACACACCTCTTCCCCATTGCTGTCATGTGACCACACAGTGGTGAGCATTTTACTCACCCAGATGACTTGCCGAGCCCCATACAGATACATAGTCGCGTGACATTATGTTTGTAAACTAAGTATCTGCACAAATGCAGAGTTAAACCAATAGGTAAGCTGTCACCTCCCACCTAGTGATGTAAAGATACGTGATAGGGCAACATATAATGTAAATACACAAATACCCATCTGAGCGGTATCCAGGGCAGCATGAATTGTAGATGGCATCGCAGAGTGGCATAAAGGTCACAGACTGGGTATGACTCCCCTTCAGACTGTAAGTTATTGCGCACACAAGGACGGCACTCCAATTAGCATGGATCACAGTCTGCATATCGCACGCTCGTAGGGGAGCTCTGCCAGACTAGGCGGTATACAAAGGGTGTCAAGTCAAGTCAGAAAACCAACTTTAGGGCTCCCTTACTACCACACACTCACCATGGAGGCCTGTCCATAGTGCATAGATAAGGAACGCATCAGAGACTCCTAGTGAGTCCTGTTAGTGCTCGCATAGCCACAGGTAAAGGAAACGCAACATTGCCGCAGGAAAACCGCAATGGTGTGAATAGCGGGAACATACAAACAATAAAAAGAATAAAATGAAAAAATAATATAGAAAGCCAAGATAATAGGGGCAGGATTCAAGTCATCTTAGGTGTTGTGTCACCACTTTCACTGGAAATTGCTTGAGAGTACAATCTAAGAACGAAAGAGGGATAGAAATATATGAGAATCAATTCAATAAAGATACATAAATGAGGAATAATTTTGTAAAAAAAACTATTGTAGAGTAGTAAGTGCATTTGCAGTGTCAAACTGGCCCACCAGAGGACCGGAGAATCACTGTTTTTTTATTGGTGGGCCCCCAGGATCATTTCCTCCGGTGGGCCCCAGATACTGCAGTCTGACACTGTGCACATGTTAGAACTAGGGATGGTCCGCACCTGCCGAGGTTCGGGTTCGTACGAACCCGAATTCTCGGCAATGATTCCCGCTGTCTGCCCGCTCCGTGGAGAGGGTGGATACAGCGGGAGGACCACCTGGAAAACTGGGATACAGTTTTCCAGGCGGTCCTCCCGCTGTATCCACCCGCTGCATGGAGCGGCCAGACAGCGGGAATCTGATGCCGAGCGTTCAGGTTCATACGAACACGAACCTCGGCAGGTTCGGACCATCCCTAGTTAGAACATTCAGCAATATTAGGAGAAAAAGGGAACAGGATAGTGTAGTTCAGCAACTGTTACCTACACAAACATAGGGTTACTTTGAAATCTACATAAAGACCATTGGGTTTCAGTGCATCCATATTATATATCCATCGCAGTTCTTTTCTTTTCAACAGAGCTAATCTGTCTCCTCCATTGACCGGTGGCAAAACCTGTTCAAGAATAATGGCTCTGAGGTCACTCTCTTTGGGTTTAAATTCATAGAAATGTTTTCTTACCGGTAGGTTCGTTTTATGTTTGCGTATTGTATATCTGTGCTGGATCGCCTTTTATCAAATACTTACAATACTGCACCTCTGGCATGGGTAGCATCCAGATGGAAGTGGGCCAAGTAAAATTGGGTAGAGCATATAGGGATAGTTGTATTAGCCCTAACTCAATGATCGCTAAGGACTTGAGCCCTCCTATATGACATCACGGGTCTAGATGGAAACTCAGCAACTCCAGGGTAGCTGTTACTTAGAATGGACCAATGTTTGTTTAGAATTTTAGAGATGTTGCCACTTAACCCATTAAATTGTGACACAAAGGGTATACGTGCTGAATCAGATGTATGCCTACTCTTTCTTAGGAGATCTCTTCCATCTATTTGGCTAGTAGTAGAACGATGTTGTATAACAGTAGCCTTAGGATAGCCTCTCTTCACAAAATTATTAGAGAATTTGTTGAGGGGATCCTGAAGGGCAGTGTCATCGTCCACTATTCTTTTAATCCTCATAATCTGGCTGATAGAGATTTAACATTACGTGGTGGATGAATGGATTTGCACTTTACATCATGTTTGATAAATCTCCCCCTTTGTTTACAAACACAATGTCACACGACTATATATCCGTATGGGGTTCGGCAAGTCTATCGGGTAAGTGAAATCCTCACCGCTTTCCTGTTAAGGCTATGTTCACACGCAGTAAGAGACCGGCCTTTCCGTGACCCAGCTGGTCTCTGAAAAGATCATCCCGACCTGTACTGCAGTATCGGCGGATGATCTTTATGACCACAAAGTTCTGATGCGGACGAATCCGTGCGCGCCCGCATCAGAACTCCCCATAGCACACTATGGAGCGAGGTCCTGGAGCCGCTCGCTTCAAAGTGTGCACTGACAGGGTTTCCTATGGCCGCTATTCAATGCATAGCTGCCGGAGAAAACTGACACGTCAGTTGTTTGCGGTGCCGCTGGGGATCCCGGACTGAGGGTATACTATGTGTATATGCTCCGGCCGGGATCCCATAGGCAGCAATGGCCATGGTTTTACAAGAAATATACGTTGTGTGAACATAGCCTAATACTGATTGTAATACGTTCTTGATATATGGCTCATCTGTCTAAGGCACCAAAACACCTTATCCCAACCCCTCATATAAAATACCCATCCCAGCAACCACTCAGCTACTAATGGCATGGCCTTGTATTATATGTGTGTATTATATGTGTGAATTTTTCACCTGTAATGTTTCTGCATGGGAGATTATGTGTGATTATTAAGTGTGATGAGTTTTTTTTTCTTCTTAGCCTTGAAATGATCTAACATTACACCCTCAGTATGTGCACTCCATCATTCATATAGTTATCCACTGTCAGCAATAAGGGGATCGGATGCCATTGCCCCCCCAAAAGTGACATGGGTCCGGCCATAGTTGATATCCAGTAACTGCAGCTTTATGCAGCACAGATGATGAGAGGTGAATAACAACAACAGCTGCTGTCAGATTCACCGTGTATAGGAAGAGGGAACAGCTGGAACCATACAAGCACAGCATATGTTCTTCATTGTCCTTTTTACCGCTAATATATAGATATCATTTTCAAAAATGTATTATACTCCAGAGCTGCATTTACAATTCTGCTGGTCATCATTCTAAACCTTTAGAAAGCTTCAAGACAGATACAGTCCTACCACATTACCTGAGCTCCTATAATATAGTAGGAGAGATACTGTAAGACCACAGTATAGTGCCTGTGCGGATGCTAAAGAATGCAGCTCTGGGGTATAATACACGATGTAACTCAGGATCAGTACAGGATAAGTAATGTATGTACACAGTGACCCCACCAGCAGAATAGTGAGTGCAGCTCTGGGGTATAATACAGGATGTAACTCAGGATCAGTACAGGATAAGTAATGTAATGTATGTACACAGTGACCCCACCAGCAGAATAGTGAGTGCAGCTCTGGGGTATAATACAGGATGTAACTCAGGAGCAATACAGGATAAGTAATGTAATATATGTACACAGTGACCTCACCAGCAGAATAGTGAGTGCAGCTCTGGAGTATAATACAGGATGTAATTATGGATCAGTACAGGATAAGTAATGTAATGTATGTACACAGTGACTCCACCAGCAGAATAGTGAGTGCAGCTCTGGAGTAGACTGGAGGATAGGCGGGTGTGGTCACTCTCAGTGTGTCTAGGTGTGTCTGTCTGTGCTCCAGAGAGAGAGGCTGCCTTTCCCAGGAGTGTGGCAGGCTCCTGGGAGAGGCTTTCAGCATGGATCCCCGGGAATCCCGGGCCTCCATCTCCCGAACCAGGCCGGCGGGGGGTGGAGAGGAGAAGCTACCGGCCAGCGCTCCAGCCAGTGGACTGAGGAGATCTGGAAGGGTCCGCAGCAATGTGGCCCCTGGCCCCCTGGCAACGGCTTCCAGTGATGGAGGAAAGAAAGCTACGGCTAAGAAAACTCCAGCAGTGTCCAGGAGAGATGTGGGGTGAGCGAGGCCCTAAGGAGTCTGCCAGCACGTACTGCTCCCGCATCAGCGCTAAGTTTGAGGAGTACGAACAGCTTGGGAAGGAACTGAAGGCAGCATCTGCGCTTTCTGAGGTACCAGGCGAATACAGCTCCCAAGAGGAAGAGGCCCGAGTTCTCTCCTAGGATCAAGTCCCTGAGTGATCTTCTGGGAACGCAGTAGGCAACTCTCTCAGGCCAAGAACTTTGCTCAGTATTTCAACAACTGGGGGGAGATATCTGTTGCTTTTTCTCCTCTAAATAGGGTTTCCCAGCCAGAAGCAGAAATCTTCTGCTCGGAGGGAGCCCTGTCTGCACTGCTGCTGCTGAGGCGGTGCAGTTCACCAGCCAGCCAGAGGTTAAGTTGTGATGCCATGCACAGAATGACCACATAACCCCTTAGAAGGAACAGAACACCAAAATGATGGGTGTTGTGCTCTTCTTTGGAAAGGATTCACTTACTCTTCCTGGCTCCAGTCTGTGTATTCATGTGCACAGCAGCCTCTAGTTACCATCATGTGACCATCACTAGAGGCTGCTGTGCACGTGAATCCAAAGACTGGAGCCAGGAAGTGTAAGTAACACATTTTGCTTTTCTGCTCCTTCTAGGGGGTTAAGAGATGATTTTTGCAAAGCATCACAACTTAACCCCGATGTTTTCTGCTCTAGACTGGAAAACCCTATTTGTAGCTGGGATTCCCCACTCCTGCAGTAAGGAGCAGTGTGCAATGTACTGCTACTACTGTAAGTGCACAGAAGATAAGCGGTGATGCTATTGCATCATTACTTAAAGTGACTGTACCACCAGGCCCAGGCTGAAGCACTGGAGGTGGGCCGACCCACCCTTAGTGGGAGGAAACCCTAGCTCCTCTATGATAGGGTTTCATTGATTTTAATGGAGTTGCGTCATGGAGTTTCTTCCCACTAACAGTCACTTTAAAAGGGAAGTATCAGCAGGTTAGACAAACCCTATTACTTACGGGGCGCAGAGAAGGAAGGTACTGTATGTCTCTTACCTCTCTCCTCTGTGCCTTTCCTGGTCAGTAAGCAGTGTTATTCTTGGTCTGAAGCACCGATAGGAGCCCTGCTCTACCCCTCAAGCGCCCTGGGTGCAGGGCAGTGCGCCTAACGGTGCTCCAGACTGAGGATTACACTGCTAACAGCACAGGAACGGTGCAGAGAAGGAAGGTAAGAGACATACAATTACTTCCTCCTTGGCGCCCCGTGTGCAATAGGGGCCTATTAGCAGGTTAGATTCCTCTACCATGCTGATTGTTTCCCTTTAACTCTTTACACCTCTCTGCATCTGAGCAATGGAGTGTAAAAAACAATTAAATCTATTTCTATTACTTCCTATGGAAAAACTCGTCTTGGTTCTTAGGCTGTGTGTGTGTAAATGTGTGTAAATAAATATATGTATATATATATATATATATATATATATATATATAGAGAGAGAGAGAGAGACTCCTTATCAAACGAAGCCTTATACAGACCCCATATGTATAGTAATGTATTGTAAGTTAGTATAGCTGCAATGACTATTACCGGCTGATTTAGCTGTTTAATATGCACATGAAGTCGTTCCTAGTCCTCAGTATTAATTCCTGATCAGATACTGTATGTCTGTAATCTCGGGGACTCTAATCCTTCCACATTCTCAGTCACAAGTGATTGCACATGGGAAACATCAAATACCTTCAGTTTATTTCTTTGCTACTTGGCAACCAGAAGATTCCAGTCTAGTAATTTGGTAAAACCATTGATTGTCCACTAGGTGGCAGTATAGTGAGGTGAAGATGACAACAGTCATTAAGCATGGCACATAAACAGATTGATCATCTCCTAGTTAGGATTACAGTGTGCGCCGAGCTGCTACATGAGATCCGAGGGCGACTGGATACAATTAGTCATGTGGAAGAATTCTTATACCCTGACCATGGAAATCCTTAAGGGAGATCTTCCCTGCGGCTGGGAGAAGGCGCTCCTGGTATACAGGTGTGGTGGCATTTACAGGTTATACCAGTCCTCCTCTGTTTGTCGTCTCCTCCTCTGGTCACCTGCTGTATACTCATTGGCAGGTGAGGGGGTGCAGGACATACAGCAGCTGATAAGTACTGGAAGACTTGAGATTTTTCAATAGAAGTATATTACAAATCTGTATAACTTTCTGAAACCAGTGGATTTGAAAGAAAATGATTTTTTAATGGTAGGGTTCTGAGTGGGATTGGATATTAATAGAGGGGTCGTAATTCATTTTTTTGGGGGGGAGGATTAGTTTGCGATATGATGTTAATAAAGATGTCTAAATATATTTGGGGGTCTATTCTGGGCTTTGGTAATAACAGAGGAGTCTGAATTTATTGGGGGTTTGATATGAATATATGGGTCTTAGTTTTCATGTAGGGATCTGAATTTATTTAGGAGGCTTTGGTTTGAAATTGATTTAGGGGTCTTTTATAATTAAAGAACCATTATCTGGGGTCTGGTCTGGGGTCTAAAATTAAAGTGGTATTCTAGGTTAAAGGGATACTCCGATAAAAAAAAAGTTTTCTTATCAGCTGGTGGCAAAAAGTTGTACAGATTTGCAAATGACTTCTATTTAAAAATCTCAAGTCTTCCAGTACTTATCAGCTGCTGTATGTCCTGCAGGACGTGGTGTATTTTTCCCAGTCTGACACAGTGCTCTCTGCTGCCACCTCTGTCCATGTCAGGAACTGTCCAGAGCAGGAAAGGTTTTCTGTGGAGATTTACTGTGAGTTCCTACTACAGATAGAGGTGGCAGCAGAAAGCATTGTGCCAGTCCAGGAAGAAAACTCAACTTCCTTCAGGACATACAGCAGCTGATAAGTACTGGAAAAAGAGTTTAAAAAAAAAAATAGAAATAATTTTACAAATCTATATATTTTTATGATACAAGTTGATTTAAAAAACTCTTAAAACAGAGTACCCCTTTAAATAACCCATCCTGGGGATTCCCATTTAAATTAACCCCTAGAGTACCCCTTTTAATAAACCTATCCTGTGGATGGGGCTACATATCTGAACCTGAGGGGAGCCGACTGCGATCTCCAGAATTTGACACCAATTGGACACCAATTCCGGAGTGTTGTCCGCCACCGCTCAGCTCCTTCTCTATGGATGCTGCCAAATCTTCCATCCTTCCCTGGACACAATCCGCTTATTACAAACACAAGGAGCAGGGATTGTTCTGGGGTTACATACTGTCACCCGTTCCTATCACATTCTCAGTATCATTAATGTACAATTATGTCAGGACGTGTAACATCTACATGATGGTTCGTAAAGGAAGAAATGCGAATACTGTACATATTAGTGGATAATAGGTTTATCATTATGCAGATTTAGCAGAGCTGGGTTTGTCATTTGATGCATTGATTCACTGCCGCAATGTAATAGACTGAAGGAACTAGAAACAAAACTTTGTATAAGGCTGGGTTCACACTGCGTTTCTGCAATCCGTTTTTGCAATCCGTTTTTTGAAAAAAAAAAAAAACAGATGAAAAACGGATCGCAAAAAACTGATGCATTTGTGTGTTTTTTTCATTGACTTCCATTATAAAAAAAAAAGGATCAAAACGGATCCGTTTTTTTTTTTTACGGACACAAAAACGTTGCTGACACTATTTTTGTCCATTAAAAAAAAAAAAGGATCCGTTAAACGTATGCTAAAAACGCAGTGTGAACCCAGCCTAACTCTACAATATAATTATAATTGTTATTCATAGGACCATAATGTGCCCATACAAGAATATGCCCATTTTGGCATTTTAGTTTTTCTATAGGGTCTTAACCCCTTAGCGACCCATGACGTACCTGGTACGTCATGGTGCCGCGGGGGGTGTTCTGAACGGCACCGATCCCGGCTGCAATCTGCAGTGCCTCTATTAGCTGGCGCGGGTCCCGTTGCCGCGACGGCTAATTAAGCACTTCAATGCAGCTGTCAAACCTGACAGCTGCATTGAAGTGCTTTATGCACAACATCCCTGGTGTCTAGTGGGTCGGATCTCCCCCTCGCATCGGGGAGATCCGTTCTTCTGCCCGTGCCGGGCCTCAGCGTCGCACTGACGCTGATCCCGGCTCGACAATAGATTGCTATGGCCTGCAGCAGGCCATAGCAATCTATCACCGATCTAATCGATCTTTGCTATGTATATAAACAGCATTGATCTCTATGAGAGATCATTGCTGTGGATATACAAGTCCCCCCAGGGGGCTTCTAGTTTATATTAAAAAAAAGTAAAAAAGTGTTTTTATTAATAAAAAATCCCCTCCCCTAATAAAAGTCCAAATCACCCCCCCCCCAAATAAATAAACATATTTGGTATCGCCGCGCACATAATCGCCCGAACTATTAATTAATCACATTACTGATCTCGCACGGTAAATGGCATCAGCGCAAAAAAAATTCCAAAGTGCAAAATTGCGCATTTTTGGTCGTATCAAATCCAGAAAAAATGTAATAAAAAGTGATCAAAAGTCGTATATGCGCAATTAGGTACCGATAGAAAGTAAACATCATGGCGCAAAAAATGACACCTGACACAGCCCCATAGACCAAAGGATAAAAGCGCTATAAGCCTGACTTGAGGAGCATATATAACAAGTCAGTTTTACCATAGGGCAAACAGCGTGAATGCAAAACTCCCCAAAATCAAAACAATTTTTTTTTTTTTTTTTCAATTTGACAGCGCAAATGATTTTTTTCCGGTTTCGCAGCATATGTTATGGAAAAATAAAGCCTGTCACTGCAAAGTACAATTTGTTTCGCAAAAAATAAGTGCTCAAATAAGTCTCTAGGTGAAAAAATGCAAGCGCTATGGACTTTTAAACATAAAATGGAAAAAGCAAAAGCGCAAAAACGAAAATTGGGGTTTAAGGGGTTAAAGGGGTAACCCAGAAATATTGTTTTTCTTTTGAAGCAAATGGTTTCAGAAAGTTATACAGATTTCTAATTTATCAGCTGCTGTATGTCCTGCAGGAAGTGGTGTATTCTTTCCAGTCTGACACAGTGCTCCCTGCTGCCACCTCTGTCCATGACAGGAACTGTCCAGAGCAGGAGAGGTTTTGCTACTGATCTGGGCAGTTTCTGACATGGACAGAGGTGGCAGCAGAGAGCACTGTGTCAGACTGGAAAGAGTACACTACTACTTGCAGGACATACAGCAGCTGATAGAGACTGGAAGATTTGAGAATTTTTAATAGAAGTAAATTACAAGTCTCCAACACTTTTTAGCACCAGTTGATTTGAACATTTTTTTTTTTTTTGTGAGCTGTGTATTAAAAAAAAATCTATCAATGTAATCTAACTCATCATTTATACCTCACATGAATTCCATAGAAATAATACCCTATAAATAATTTGATTCTATTAAACTTCATAGGATAAAACAATACAATTTTTTACCTCCATGGATCTGACCTCTTCCTGGTTTCCTCTCTGAACTGTGACCCTGCTGTTGCCACGTAACAACATACAAATGTTCTAACCATCCTCTTGGTTGCATGTGCAGTGAACACCAACCATAACTTCACTGCACTTGCACTGAGCATGTGTGACCTACCTTAGTTGGTCGTAACCAAGAGCAACCAATAAAAAAGCAGGCACATAGAGGACTAATAAGATTTATCAAACTGGTGTAAAGAAGAATTGGCCCAGTTGCCCCTAGCAACCAATCAGATTCCACCTTTCATTTTCCAAAGAATCTGTGAGGAAAGAAAAGTGGAATCTGATTGGTTGCTAGGGGCAACTGAGCCAGTTCTACTTTACATCATGTTTGCTATACCTCCCCCTACATTTTTTTTCAGAAATGATTGTACATTGGCAATATGTATAATTTATCTTTGCGGACAATCCCTTTAAGGAGATGAAATAACAAAAAATTCTAAATCCCTGTGTCAGGAAGGTGTTAAGTAAACTGGTGACTTTTGTTAAGAGATCTTTCCCCGATGTCTTCTCAGCCTCCCACGTTGCAGCTTCCCATACGAGAATCAGGCTTTGTACTCCAGACACTTTAACTCAATTATCCCTCAATTTCCTCGCCGCATAAAGTCCACTTTGAAATATTCATGTTAGAACCCTAAGTGCATGCATTAGAAGTCAACACAGGTGAAGCAACTAACTGCATAAAAGAGCAGGCCCATTTACATGGTCCTAAGTTGACGCTAACCCCTCCCCCACCCCTCACGGTCAATGGCGTCTCCCTGCGGTATGTAATCAGCTGCGGCTGGAAAGTGCCATGTAAAGAGGAGGTGGTTACAGTTCATTACATTGGTTAAATACTTGTCAATACAAAGGCTGAGGATACAAATAAGTAAATGGCCAATGCATCCATTACCTCCGCTCCCCGGACGGAGAAGTCACTCTCCACATACGTCTTCTTTATTATCTACACTTCACCACCAATGAGTCTGTTTCCTGGGAAGCAAATGAACGAGGCCTAATGGTGGAATAAGAGCTTTATGTTGTGGTGGTTTACGTGAAAAATTGTGGGATAAATCCATTTTATGTATTTCATGCCTGAAATGAAAAGGGCAGAATGTTTAATGTCTTCCCTTCATCATACGCTCTTATAGACTCCGTGCAAGGAGCTGTGGTTGGTGTCTGTCATCGTACCGCGCCTCGTATGTGACGTAGCACAACATGTACAAATCCCTCCATAATCAAACAAAATGTGAGAACGGTTTCTTTATATCTGTTTTCTATGTGGAGATTTGATCAATGGAAGTGGTAGGCCCGAGGCCTGAGGTTGCACTCCTGAGGAAGTCACATGACTTCAGGCAAGAACATATATATATATATATATATATATATATATATATATATATATATATTACAGCAATAGACTAGGGTTCAACAATCCCTTCCATTATAGCATACCATAGGGTGCCCATGTAAAGTTAGACGGCCGATGAATAGATAACAATATAAAGTGCACAAATGATACCGCCATATGATGACCAAATGACAGCTTTATATTTAAAGTAATCTTTTAGCATTACATTACAAAGCCCAAATAATATAATGTGCAGTCACTAAGCAGCAGTGCCACACAATGCTTAGGTACAGTAAGTACTATTATACAGTGCTTTTATAATACCACTATACATTTTCTATATCATATCACTATACAGTTATTTTGTCATAGAGGGTCCACCATACAGTGCTCAAATATTACCCCCCTGCATTGTTCAAATAATACCCCATTGTCCATATAATATCTCAGAGTGGTCACAATGCCACCATACAGTACTCACATACTGCCAGTGCTGAAATAAAACCACCACATATTGTCCATGTAATACCATCATACATTGCTCATATAATACCACCATACAGTGCATATTTATATATATATATATATATATATATATATATAATACCATCATACATTGTCCATGTAATGCTGTTATACCATGCTCACATAATACCACCATAAAGTGCCCATGTACTATGACTACTGTACAGTTACCAAATCACAGTTCTTTACTATGTTCAAATAATTTACTATTAGAGATGAGCGAACCTCGAGCATGCTTGAGTCCATCCGAACCCGAACGTTCGGTATTTGATAAGCTGGGGCTGCTGAAGTTGGATAAAGCTTTTAGGTTGTCTGGAAACCATGGATACAGCCAATGACTATATCCATGATTTCCACATAGCCTTAGGGCTTTATCCAACTTCAGCAGCCACCGCTAATCAAATGCTGAAAGTTCGGGTTCGGATCGACTCGAGCATGCTCCAGGTTCGCTCATCTCTATTTACTATACCATATTGTAATTTAACTAAAGATTTAACTGTACAATATAGGATCTATGCAATATACTGTACATTTGTAGTGCTTTTATAAGGCCCAATCAACTGTGTGGACAAGCCGCACAAATGATATCTGTATTGTTTGTGCGGCCATTAACATTTATTATCGGCTGCGGGTCTTCTGTTTACGAAGGGAGATGTGTGGCCAGTAATGATGGATTTTACCGCTCGTCAAAAGATCCAATCAATCGCGAGCTCGAGTTTTCCCGCTTGTTGGCTGATCGGCACAAATGCTTTAAAGGTAGCCCAGATTTAGCGCCTTGTAAATACAGTAAAACCTTGGATTACCAGCATAATTCATTTCTGGAACATACTCCTAATTTAAATCATTCGTATATAAAAGCATTTCCCCATAAGATATAACTGAAATGTAGACGATTCTTTTCACAACCAAAAATAAGGTAGGTAAGGTTTTCTGTACCAATATCAGTAAAGAAGGGGTTAATTTGTTCACTCTCCCTCCACACACAACTCCCCAGGTGGCTGCAAACCTGCTGGTGCTGGTAGCTGTGGGTGCTAGTGCTTTCTGCTTGGAGCAGCTGTCCGTTAAAGGGGTTAATCCAGGGGTCAGAGGGAAGCAGCGGTCATACACCTCCCAGCTCCACGTGTAGGCAAGATGGTGGTTACATACGTGTAGCAGCAACAGCGGGAGATGTCCGGATATGGTCTTGAGAGCTGAATCACTCACAGTTTGGGTAACGTCTGTGCGTATAGGCTCTAGGCTGTCTAAACACCGAAGTAGGAGGGCGCCGCAGCCTCAGTCACACTCAGTTCTCCGGCAGCAGGGAGAGGCCGAGCTGCCCGCTTCCACAGGAGGATCTCCACAGTTCTACAGGGACCCTGACCCAGAGAGGCACTGGAGGAGAACAGGAAGAGATGATCAGGTAGCAGTGGGTGAAAAAGAGAGTGCTTTATATCAAGTACAGTATTTTTTTTTCTTTTTTAAATGGTGCTTGTCTTGCTAATCGATCTCAGACCAAATTACTTGTAAACCAAGATTTCACTGTCTTGGTTTCTCCCATAAGTAAAATCAATATCGAGATTCAAGAAAATACCCATATTGTCCTATGTACAGTGTTTCTTCTAGAACATGGCTGGAAACTTTCCAGACATACCTCTATGTATACAGTAATATATAAAATTCTCTCCCCCCCCCCCCCCCCCCAATAATTTACAAAAAATTTGAATATTTATTTTGATTCAAAAGAGTGAATGATAAAGAATATGTGAGGAGTGTGAGCACATGTAGTCATTCTGCACAGCGCCTGGATGGTCTGGCAGGACCGGATTCTTCCAGCTCAGCACTTGGATTTGTATGAGTTGATGTGGATTTGTTTATTTGCAAGAACGGCGCTGACTAATCGGAGTCTTTTTGCTGACACCTGCCCGGCTAGAACATGAATCCTCATGGGTAGAATTCCATGTATATCATTCCATTTCCATTCCGTTCTCTGACTAAGCTGCTGAAGTCGACGGCTCTCCATTGGAGGGATGTGATTTGCATCCACATGAAAGAGTTAATGTCACAGCGCATTACACCAGGAAAAGGCCTTCTGATCAGTCAGGGGTTTGATCTTTCCGCCTTCATACTATAATATCATCAGTGGTGACGGGCGGCTTTCCGAAAAGCCTGGGACACAGCACAAAATCACAAATCTACTGTCAGGGAGGTATAATGAGAATGAATAAAACACACGGTAAAGATAGACGAGAGGCCTGGATACCCCAGATATATGGCTGAAAGATGAAGAATGAGGCTGGACTTCTAGATCTAGGTTAGAACAAAGGAAAAAAACTAGAAAAGTCCTTTGCGTAACTTTATGTAGATGTCATTTTGAGTGTTTTAGACTCAGGGAAAGAACAGGGAAAGAATAGGGGCAGCACAACATACCGAGACCTTCCCAATTCCCATGGCTGTGGTTAAGGCAGAGCTCAAGACCTTGGTGCTACATTGTACTTATACTATGGGGAACCAAAGAGACTCAGCAGTGAGCTAAATGCATAAGGGTTGGCACAGTGTAGCAGAGCAAGTAGGGATAACTGTCAATCACTGCTCATTCTACTACACTGTGCCGCAGCTACAGCACTAGAGACACAGGAAGCTTCCTCAACCGTAATGTCTATTCTATCGGTAACATGTATAATATAGACATCAGGGGAGGCTGCAGCACTAGTGAGACTGACAGCAACCCCAGTTTAATGCATAGTCAAATGCTAACATGTATTACATAGACATCAGGGGAGACTGCAGTACTAGTGACACAGACAGCACTCCCCAGTGTAATGTTCATTCTAATGGAAACATGTAACATATAGACATCGGGGGAGGCTGCAGCACTAGTTACACAGACAGCTTCCCTCTGTGTAGTGTATAGTCTAATGCTAATATGTCGTAAATAGACATCAGGGGAGGCTCAGTATCGCTGGTGATATGTAACTCATGGTTGTGAGAAGAGGGGGGGATTAGGAGCAGATTTATAGATTTATTTGAACTTTGAAATACATGGATAGGCTTATGCCCTTTGGATTAACCTTGAAGTGCGTGGTGATTGATGTTTTATAATTTTTCTTTGCCAGTTATTGTTTGAATAAATAAACTTATAGATTAACCCTTTCAGGACCAGTCCATATAGCACCTTGAGGACCAGAACCCATTTTTAAAATCTGACCAGTCTCACCTTATGTGGTTATACCTCTGTGATATTACAACTTATTCTAGCAACTCTGAGATTATTTTCTAGTGATATATTATACTTTAGGTTAGTGGTAAAATTTGTCCGATATCCGTACAACTTTCGTGTGAAAAAGCCCACATTTCATTAACCCTTTGAGGACCGGGCCAATTTAAATGTTTGCGTTTTCGTTTTTCCTCCTTGTGCTTAAAAGGCCATTGCAGTTGCATTTTTTCACCTAGAGACCCACATGAGCCGTTATTTTTTGCACCACAAATTGTAGTTTGCAATGACAGGCTGAATTTTTTCTTAAAGTACACTGCGAAACCAGAAAAAAATTCAATGTGTGGTAAAAATGGAAAAAAAAAAAAGATTTTTTTTTTATTTAGGGACTTTTTGTTTTTACTCCGTTTGCCCTGGGGTAAAACTGACATGTTATATATGTTCCTCAAGTCATTAGGATTACAACGATATGTAACGTGTGACACTTTTATTTTACGTGATGGCCTGTAAAAAATTCAAACCATTGTTAACAAATAGATGTTCCTTAAAATCGCTCCATTCCCAGGCTTATAACGCTTTTATCCTTTGGTCTATGGGGCTGTGTCAGGTGTCATTTTTTGTGCCATGATGCGTTCTTTCTATCGGTACCTTGATTGCGCATATGCAACTTTTTGATCGCTTTTTATTACAATTTTTCTGTATTTGATGCGACCAAAAATGCCAAATTTTGCACTTTGGGATTTTTTGCGCTTACGCTGTTTACCGTGTGAGATCAGGAATGTGATTAATTAATAGTTCTTTTTTATTTAATATTTTATTTTATTAATTAATAGTTATTTTTATTTATAACGTGGGAAATGGGCGTTATTCAAACTTTTATTAGGGGAGGGGGGTTTTACTAATAAAAACACTTTTTTTTTTTTTTTTTACACTTTTTCTAGAAGTCCCCCTGGGGTTAGGGTTATTCCCCCTGGGGTTAGGGTTATTCCCCCTGGGGTTAGGGTTATTCCCCTGGGGGACTTCTAGTATAAGTACACTGATCTCTCATAGAGATCTACGCAGTGTAGTTATACTGCATAAATCGATGAGATCAGCACTCGATTGCTTTCGGATGCTACAGCCGTAAACAAAAGAGTGTCGAGCCGGGATCATCGCCATTATGGCTCAGACCCCGGCCGGGAGAGGACACGACAACGTTGCCAGACACCAGGGATAAGGCTGCAAGAAGGATTCAGATGCAGCTGTCAACTTTGACAGCTGCATCTGAAAACTTAATTAGCGGGCATTGTGATAGGACCGTGCCCGCTAATCGTCTAGGTCGTCTAGGTTAAAAAAATGACAAAATGAGTTATTTTCTGATCCCACCCGCATGCTTCACAGTCGGGACCGTGTTCCTGGGGTTGTACTCATCCTTCTTCTTCCTCTAAATATGGTGAGTGGGGCTGATACCAAAAATTTCTGTTTTGGTCTCATCTGATGACATGACCTTAAACATAGAAACATAAAAGATTGTCGGCAGAAGAAGACTACCTGCTCCATCTAGTCCCCCCTTATATTATTTCATTTCTTATTATCTGCTTTCTTATTATCAGCTAGGTAGCTGAGGGGTGCAGAACAGGTGTGTATAGTGTAGGTGCACTATACTCACCTGATCTGGGCATCCGGAGCGAAGATCTGCGTCCTCGCGTCTTTCTTCGGGTCGCTTCCGGGTTTCGTCGGGTCCGCATTGTCTAACTTCGGAAATCTTCGGAAATGTTCGGCTCTTCGGGCTTCGGCGGGCCTCGGAAGTCTTCGGCAGCGTCGCTCTACTGCCCCCTAGCGGCTGATTAGTGAATATTATTCACTGATCAGTTGCTTTGGGTTAACCCCTAAAGGACAGAGCCTGAAATGGCCTTAAGGACAGAGACAAATTTTATGAATATGACCTGTGTCACTTTATTCATTAATAACTTCGGGATGCTTTTACCTATCCGGCTGATTCTGAGACTGTTTTCTCGTGACATATTGTACTTCACATTTCGATACTTATAACGAATCTTTATGGGGAAAGAAACAAAATAACATGAAAAAATGCATTTTTCCAACTTTGGAACTTTTCTGCTTATACATAAAATGGTTAAGTCCACATAAATTATATATCAAATAGCATTAGCAACATGTCTACTTTATGTTGGCGGCATTTATTAAACTATCTTTCATTTTTTTTTAGACAATAGGAAGCTTAAAACATTAGCAGCAATTTTCCAAATTTTCAGTAAAATTTCAAAATCAGATATTTTTAGGGACCTGTTCAGGTTTACTGGGTTCACACTACGTATATTTCAGTCAGTATTGTGGTCCTCATATTGCAACCAAAACCAGGAGTGGATTAAAAACACAGAAAGGATCTGTTCACACAATGGGGAAATTGAGTGGATGGCCGCCATATAACAGTAAATAACGGCCATTATTTCAATACAACAGCCGTTGTTTTAAAATAACAGCAAATATTTGCCATTAAATGGCGGCCATCCACTCAATTTCAACATTGTGTGAACAGATCCTTTCTGTGTTTTTAATCCACTCCTGGTTTTGGTTGCAATATGAGGACCACAATACTGACTGAAATATATGTAGTGTGAACCCAGCCAACCTGAACAGGTCCCTAAAAATATCTGATTTCGAAATTTTACTGAAAATTTGGAAAATTGCTGCTTATGTTTTAAGCTTTCTATTGTCTAAAAAAAAATTATAGTTTAATAAATGCTGTCATCATAAAGAAGACATGTTGCTAATGCTATTCAATATATAATTTATGTGGCATAACCATTTTCTGTATAAGCAGAAAAGTTTTAAAGTTGGAAAAATGCATTTTTTCAAAATTTTTCACGTTATTTGTTTTTTTTTCATAAAGATTCGTTTTAAGTATCGACTCCAATTTACCAGAAATGTAAAGAACAATATGTCACGAGAAAACAGTCTCAGAATCAGCTGGATAGGTAAAAGCATCCCGAAGTTATTAATGAATAAAGTGACACAGGTCATATTCATAAAATTTGTCTCTTTCCTTAAGGCCATTTCAGGCTCTGTCCTTAAGGGGTTAAAGCAAAACTAACAGGTTTGTGAAAGCTAGAATTCTTGCTGATTGGTAAGTGATCAAATACTTATTTCATTCAAAAAATGCAAATTACATACAGTTTTTTTTTTTATAGATTCTGTCTCTCACAGGTGAAGTGTACCTGCGATAAAAAATTACACACCTCTCCATTCTAAGTAGGTGAAAAAAAAACTGCAAATATGCCAGTGTATAAAATAAGAGAAACTGATCTCGGGGACACCAGCCAAAGATAACACTGCTGCTTGCTAGTTAAAGCGCTCAATGCTGTGAAATCCTAGGTGTATTGCTCCCTGAGAAACATGAATATGCAGATAAGAGAGCCCGTGAATGCCTCATTTAAGGGAGCAATGCACCTAGGATTTCACTGCATTGAGCGCTTTAACTAGTAGCCAGCAGTGTTATCTTTGGCTGGTGTCCCCAAGATCAGTGATCTGTTTCTCTTATTTTATACACTGGCATATTGAAGATTTTTTTTCACTTACTTAGAATGGAGAGGTGTGTAATTTTTATCGCAGGTACACTTCACCTGTGAGAGACAAAATCTATTTAAAAAACAAAAAACTGTATGTAATTTGCATTTTATTGAATGACATAAGTATTTGATCACCTACCAACCAGCAAGAATTCTAGCTTTCACAAACCTGTTAGTTTACCTTTAGGGAGCTCCTCCTACTTTGCACTCATTTGCTGTATTAATTACATCTGTTTAAAATCCTGTTCCATGCTGATGAGGGACAACTCCCCGAAACAGCTGTCTGTGGATGGATACCTGGCCTTGATTTTTCCCTTGTCATTACATTGACTTATAGGGCCACTTAATATGGTGGTTTTGGTGGCTTCCTTACAGGAGCCACCTTCTGGCTGGGTCCTTCCCGGAGGGATATCTGGCTAGTCCTGTGTTTTGAGAGTCTTAAATAATGCTCCTTGGCTCTCTTTTTTGCATATTCATGTTTCCCAGGGAGCAATGCACCTAGGATTTTACAGCATTGAGCGCTTTAACTAGCAGCCGGCAGCTTTATCTTTGGCTGGTCTCCCTAAGATCAGTGATCTGTTTCTCTTATGGATTTACTAGGCATTGCTCCCACCTAGCCAGAATCCTGCTCCACACTGATGAAGGGCAACACCCCAATCCGTCTTTGGATAGATACCTGGCCATGGTTTTTCCCTTGTCATTACATTGACTCATAGGGCCACTTAATATGGCTGTTTTGGTGGTTTTCCTACAGGAGCCACCCCTAGGCTGGGTCCTTCCTGGAGGGATATCTGGCTAGTTCAGTGTATAAAATACTTATTTTCCCCATTGTATGTACAGTATCTTAAGGAATATAATAACGCAGTTTACTATGTTATCCCACTTCATTTATTGCAGAATGCCGACAGAACCCAATCTACATCACTGCCACAGTCCACACTTCACAGCCATCTGTGTACAGTATTCAGATTGTCTTTATTTTCTGCAGACTGTAGAGTCATCATGACCGGCAGTGATACCTGACAGGAGGGTGAGCGTACAGGCAGTAAACCCTGGATGCATATAATGTGGAGAATCACTGTGTAAAAGGAAAAGTGTCATGATTTGTCATTTCAGCGGTAAAGGAAGAAGTGTTCCTTGTGCTGTCAAGAGGTCACCAGTTATCATGTCACAGTTAATTGTGACCCTTGCGGTATAAGGCAAAGAGAGTTCTCCTTCACCCTGTCTGCTGGCAGAAGCTTACAAGATAATGTGTAAGGGTGTAGAAATACTATTATGGTAGATACTATATATATTTGCACATGGAGGAAGTATCATAGTAGTAATATTCTTGTATATAGGAGCAGTAATATATTAGTTATAGTCTTGTATATAGGAGCAGTATTATAGTAGTTATGGTTCAGGGAAGAAACAGAGTGCTGCACCTCACACCTATGGCTGATACTAGTGCCCCTAGGCTAAATAAAAAACACATCAGAATTTAGTGTATGAATTGATCAAGCCATACTGCCCCATGTACCTCGTGCCGGTATCTGATACACATGGGTCCCTACACTAAGTCCACACCGTGCCAGTCAGTGGCCACCAACCCCGCAGGCGTGCACAGCCAGGGAACGGGGGCCATGGGACGGCCCTGCGACCCCCATGCCACAGGACCAGACCCAAAAACACCACACCAGAACCCGGCCAGCACCGCCGGAGGAGAAGGTCGCCCCCAAGCAGCACAAGTCTGGATAAGGTATTGCGCTCACCATAGCTGCAGCAAACAGAATGGGAAAAAACAGGAGGGATTAAAACCATGTGCACTCAGGTGTCTCCTGCTAATTGCGGTCATGTGGGTCTCACCAGGAGGAGTGCAATACACGGAGAAAAGAGAGAAACAAAATGCGGTTCAGGGAAGAAACAGAGTGCTGCACCTCACACCTATGGCTGATACTAGTGCCGCTTGGCTAAATAAAAAACACATCAGAATTTTGTGTATGAATTGATCAAGCCATACTGCCCCATGTACCTCGTGCCGGTATCTGATACACATGGGTCCCTACACTAAGTCCACACCGTGCCAGTCAGTGGCCACCAACCCCGCAGGCGTGCACAGCCAGGGAACGGGGGCCATGGGGGGCCATGTTTTTTATTTAGCCAAGCGGCACTAGTATCAGCCATAGGTGTGAGGTGCAGCACTCTGTTTCTTCCCTGAACCGCATTATAGTAGTTATATTCTTGTATATAGGAGCAGTAATATATTAGTTATAGTCTTGTATATAGGAGCAGTATTATAGTAGTTATATTCTTGCATATAGGAGCAGTATTATAGTAGTTATATTCTTGTATATAGGAGCAGTATTCTAGTAGTTATATTCTTGTATATAGGAGCAGTATTATACTAGTTATATTCATGTATACCATATCCATACTTGTGTCGTTTGGGGGCAGCCTTCCCCGCCGGTGGTGCCGGCTGGGTTTTGGTGGGGCTTTTTGGGTCTGGTCCTGTGGCATGGGGGTTGCAGGGCCGCTCCATGGCCTCCCTTCCCGGCACGTGCACGCTTTGCAGGGTTGGCGGTCGCTGACCGTGTGGACCAGAGGACCTGCGCGGTTGTACACGGGGCAATATGGCTTGATCAATTCATATGCAGACACTCTGGTGTTGATTTTTAATATAGGCCTAGCGGCATTAGTATCAGCCATAGATGGGATGTGCAGCCGTTCCATTCTCTCCAGTTCGTATTATAGTAGTTATATTCCTGTATATAGAGGGCAGTATTATAGTAGTTATATTCTTGTATATAGGGGCAGTATTATAGTAGTTATATTCTTGTATATAGGAGCAGTATTATAGTAGTTATATTCTTGTATATAGGAGCAGTATTATAGTAGTTATATTCTTGTATATAGGGGCAGTATTATAGTAGTTATATTCTTGTATATAGAGGGCAGTATTATAGTAGTTATATTCTTGTATATAGGGGCAGTATTATAGTAGTTATATTCTTGTATATAGCAGCAGTATTATAGTAGTTATATTCTTGTATATAGGGAGCAGTATTATAGTAGTTATATTCTTGTATATAGGAGCAATATTATAGTAGTTATATTCTTGTATATAGGAGCAGTATTATAGTAGGTATATTCTTGTATGTAGGAGCAGTATTATAGTAGTTATATTCCTGTATATAGGAGCAGTATTATAGTAGTTATATTCTTGTATATAGGGAGCAGTATTATAGTAGTTATATTCTTGTATATAGGGGACAGTATTATAGTAGTTATATTCTTGTATATAGGAGCAGTATTATAGTAGTTATATTCCTGTATATGGGGGCAGTATTATAATAGATATATTCTTGTATATAGGAGCAGTATTATAGTAGTTATATTCTTGTATATAGGAGCAGTATTATAGTAGTTATATTCCTGTATATAGGAGCATTATTATAGTAGTTATATTCTTGCATATAGGAGCAGTATTATAGTAGTTATATTCTTATATATAGGGACAGTATTATAGTAGTTATATTCTTGTATATATGAGCAGTATTATAGTAGTTATATTCCTGTATATGGGGGCAGTATTATAATAGATATATTCTTGTATATAGGAGCAGTATTATAGTAGTTATATTCCTGTATATAGGGGTAGTATTATAGTAGTTATATTCTTGTATATAGGAGCAGTATTATAGTAGTTATATTCCTGTATATAGGGGGCAGTATTATAGTAGCTATATTCTTGTATATAGGAGCAGTATTATAGTAGTTATATTCTTGTATATAGGAGCAATATTATAGTAGTTATATTCTTGTATATAGGAGCAGTATTATAGTAGTTATATTCTTGTATATAGGGAGCAGTATTATAGTAGTTATATTCTTGTATATAGGAGCAGTATTATAGTAGTTATATTCTTGTATATAGGGAGCAGTATTATAGTAGTTATATTCTTGTATATAGGAGCAGTATTATAGTAGTTATATTCTTGTATATAGGGAGCAGTATTATAGTAGTTATATTCTTGTATATAGGAGCAGTATTATAGTAGTTATATTCCTGTATATAGGAGCATTATTATAGTAGTTATACTCTTGCATATAGGAGCAGTATTATAGTAGTTATATTCCTGTATATAGGAGCAGTATTATAGTAGTTATATTCTTGTATATAGGAGCAGTATTATAGTAGTTATATTCTTGTATATAAGATCAGTATCATAGTAGTTATATTCTTGTACATAGGAAGCATTATTCTATGTCTACATGCTATTATGATAAAAGAATACAATGGATTTTTACATTTATATTCATGAATGCAGAATATTCCGAGCCTTATGTAAGGTGTATAAGTTGAAGCTTTCCATTGGGAATGTAACTGGCTTTAGAAGATTAAGGATTCTGAGGGAATATTATGTAGGTGTGTCAAGTACTCTTCTGCTGGCTAGACTGCAGCAAGGACTTTCCTTAACACTCCCTATGAGACTCCGAGTAACAAGATGGAATTCTCCAAATAAATACTGCCAGGCTGATTTGAAAACCAATTTATGTCAATGAAGATTGATTACAATAACCTCTCATTTTATGATCTTTCTTATAAATGAACTTCAGTCGGGATCGTTGAAGAGTTCGCCACACATTGTATTTCACGGCATGAATTTTTAATTTAATGTACAGTGGAAAATAAATCCATGGTAATGAATAACCTCTGCAACGTCGCCATTGATCAGAGCGATAATCCTGCAATGCATCACATGCACGCTGACATCAGTGAGATTTTAAATGCTCTTAAAACAATATTCAGGCATTATGTGGCCACTGGATTAATGCTTGGAAGTGACTGAAAAGGTCAGCCTGGAATGTAATAGATTAAATTGTTCACATTTAACACCCATTGACTGATGGTAAAGAAGCCAGAAGAAACGCAGCTGCCGTATGGTCTGTGTCGGTGCATGGTTAGTTATTGGTGGCATCAAGACTGAGGTTGTATATATCTGAGAACATGTTATGTAACTGTTGCCAATAAGTGCATACAGTGCCATAGCTAGGGGGGGGACAGGGGGGGGGGGCAGCTGCCCCGGGTGCAGAGACCAGGGGGGCCCCATCACAGGGAGCAGAGAGAGAAGGATGACAGTGGATGAGGCAGCCTGAAAGCCTCCTGCCCTCTGTCAGTGTGTGGAGGCAGGGGACGATTTTTACTTCATCAAAAGAGATATTTTCCATACTGTAATGTCTCCTGGCTGCTGTTAAGCTATAATTTGCGCAAAATCATGGTGTTTTTACCGCAATTTCATGCAAATTAGGGCTAAACAGCAGCCAGGAGACAATGCAGGAACTAGATGGTGAAGGACCTTTGTCTTTCCATGTATGATGGGAGTTGTAGTTTTGCAACAGCTGGAGAGCCAAGCTTCCCTACACCGATCTATAAAGCACCTGTATCTGTATATACAGTGACCATGATACAAGAGTTGTTTTTTTTAATTATTTCTATTGAATTTGGTGATGGGATACCTTACTGGAGGTGATGGGATACCTTACTGGAGGGGATGGAATACCTTACTGGAGGTGATGGAATATCTTACTGGAGGTGTTGGAATACCTTACTGGAGGGGATGGAATACCTTACTGGAGGTGATGGAATACCTTACTGGAGGGGATGGAATACCTTACTGGAGGGGATGGAATACCTTACTGGAGGTGATGGAATACCTTACTGGAGGGGATGGAATACCTTACTGGAGGTGATGGAATACCTTACTGGAGGGGATGGAATACCTTACTGGAGGTGATGGAATACCTTACTGGAGGTGTTACTGCTGTTGTCTCCGCTGCTGAGTAGAGTTGATGAAACCTCAGGAAATCCTAGGTTCTATAGAACTCGAACATTCATGAACCTGCCGCATTAGATTGCTGATGCCTTCCCGGTCCGTGGGGAAGGAGGAGAGTGCCCGGGTACCGACTGGAATTCCTATTACCTAGGCTGTTTCAGAATTCCAGTATCCGGGCAGTCTCCTCCTTCCCCACGGACCGGGAAGGCATTGGCAATGTAATGCAGCAAGTTCGTAAGTGTTCAAGTTTAATCGAACCTAGGATTTCCCGAGGTTCGATCTAATCTACTGCTGAGCGTACCTGTGCATTAGGAGACGGCACCATAGAATCACATTACACTGGGTGTCACACTGAAGATAGATCAGGCAGAATTCCTTTACAAATAGTGTATAGAGAGAAGGTCAGGGCAGGCAGAATTCCTTCACAAAGGGGATGGAGAGAGGGTCAGGACAGGCAGAGTTCCTTCACAGACAGAGGATGGAGAGAGGTTCAGGGCAGGCAGAGTTCCTTCACAAAGGGGATGGAGAGAGGGTCAGGACAGGCAGAGTTCCTTCACAGACAGAGGATGGAGAGAGGGTCAGGGCAGGCAGAGTTCCTTCACAGACAGAGGATGGAGAGAGGGTCAGGGCAGGCAGAGTTCTTTCACAGACAGAGGATGGAGAGAGGGTCAGGGCAGGCAGAGTTCCTTCACAAATAGTGGGTAGAGAGAAGGTCAGGGCAGGCAGAGTTCCTTCAAAAACAGGCAGTATAAAGAAGATCAGGACAGGAAGAGTTCCATCACAAAGGGGATAGAGAGAAGGTCAGGGCAGGCAGAGTTCCTTTACAAATAGTGTATAGAGAGAAGGGCAGGGCAGGCAGAATTCCTTCACAAATAGTGAATGAAAAAACAGTTGGGGCAGGCAGGACTCTCTACTAGCAGTTATCAGCCAGTCAGGGCAGGAAGCAGAAAGATGGATGTGGTCATGGCCGTATTTACCACTAGGCACCCGTGGTCCGGTGCCTAGGACAGCATCATGGAGCAGGGGGGAGGAAAGGTTTTTTGTTTTTTTGTTTTTTCTTAAATCTCCCACCTCCACTTCAGACTTGCCAGTAAATCTGATGTCTTTTCAAGGTGGTGGTGGGTGTATGGTGGAATAATTCAGGTCAATTATTCAATGTGGAAATTTGTTTATGTTTTAAGCAGTTAAAAACCATGAAAAACGCGATTCTGAAACCACGCTCCCCCATGGACCCCAAGATGGGGCGTCTTCAGGTTTAGTGACTAGGGCAGCAGCAGCTGCTGTTAATAAAGCCCTGGATGTGGTCAGAAAGTAAACTGTGTCAGAATCTGCGTAATCTGAATGGTAGAACGATGTCGCACTTACCGGAGCTTGTTGCTCAGGCAGGAAGTAAAGAGTAATCACATTTTCTATCGGGTGTTACCACAATCAGGTGTCACCTGGCAGGTAGAGAGTGGCAGCAGGCAGATTGCCATGCAGGGCAGCTACCCTTAGTCCAGGGGGGGACTCTAGAGCTCCCATACTACCTCAATCTCTATGTATATCCAATCCATAACAACAGGGATAAAGTAGCTTAATATATTACTAGACAGGTAAGTATTTCGCAATTAAGACATATGGCACAAAGGGCAACTACAGTATAATAAAAAAAAAAAAAAAACATGAATCAGTATCATAAATTAGAATCAATCCTAAAACCCCTAATATGCATATCATGACTATGAATATATACATACAGTCATATAACAACACTATTACTATTACCCTTACGTATTAGTATATATAATAAAAGTGGGGCAAAGAGAAAAAAGAAATGAAAATGCTAAATGATTGATCACGTATCATCAATCTATCAGTGATAACTAACAGGTCAGAGGCGTGTATAAGTCACATAGATACATAGGAAATGTGATGAACATAAAGTATATGAATTATTGTACGTAATATTATATAATAATTATACAAAGTAATGACATGGATGATAAGTGATCTGTTCCCTCTGTAATTAATGTATGTACCAATAATGACTCATAAAGCCATATACAATAATTCCAGCCACGACTTTGCTGCCGTCTTCATTGCTTATCAATTTATTGAGCTCTGCTCCATCTTCCCCTGTTCCTCACCTTTGCCCACGTTTAACCTCCTGTTTATCTCCATACTTCACTTTGATTCGCTATTCACTATTAATCACGTCCAGTTGCTTACAGCCAGATACAGTATCAATTACACACAAAGACGCCATATTGCCAATTCTCAGGAGGTTGATCAATAACAAATAATAAAGAAGCCGATTACTTCCCTATTTAAAGCAAATCTGACATCCCTGTAATGGTCACTGAACCGGCGGCACCACCGAATAGACCATAATAACATATAAAAGGTTTCATCTCATACCTTGCAAATCAGTCTGTGTGTTAAAAATTTCTTATTCTGGATGTTCAAGTGTCAAAGGGGAGGGGCTTAGGGTGCTCTGTGCCATCCCTGCCCCCCACACACAGAGCACCTCAATAAAACTGCTGCCCATCTCTTTTCAGATGTCAGACCTGCCAGTCGGAGGCCGGAGCTGCATCTAGTGCGGATAGTGCGGGTATGGGATAGGTAACTGTATAAGACTGCTCAGGGGGCACAGTATATACATAAAACTGAGGGTAAAGTCCATAGAAAAGCTAACAGGACACAGTATAGAAGAGCTGAGGGGGAGGGGGCACAGTCATTGTAAAAACTGTATAGTACTGTGTAGATAATGGAGGGGGCACAGTGTATTATAATTACAATCAGGGGGCGCGGTATGTTTTGGTATGGCAGCATTATATTCAGGGACATAGTGTGTTGCAGTATTATGTTCAGGGATGTGTGGGAGTATTATATTGAGGGGGTACAGTATGTTGCAGCATTTTATCCAGGGGGTGTAGCAGTGTGTGTGTAGCAGTATTATAGTCAGAAGGTTCAATGTGTGGGAGAATTATATTGAGGGTGTACAGAATGTGGCACTATTAAACTCAGAGGCACATTGTGTGGCGGAATTATATACAGGGGGCACAGTGTGTGGTGGGAGTATGGCAGCATTATATTTAGGGCACAGTGTGTGGCAATAATATATTCAGGGGCATTATGTGTTGCAGTATTATGTTACGGAGGCACAGTGTGTAGCAGTATTATATTCAGGGGCACAGCGTGTGGCAGTATTATGTTCAGGAGGCACAGCATGTGGCAGTATTATATTCAGGGGCATTGTGTGTTGCAGTATTATAATCAGGGGCACAGCATGTGGCAGTATTATGTTCAGGAGGCACAGCATGTGGCAGTATTATGTTCAGGAGGCACAGTGTGCAGCAGTATTATATTCAGGGGCATTGTGTGTTGCAGCATTATATTTAGGGCACAGTGTGTGGCAGCATTATTGCCATGAATGTGCCAGGGATGAAGTCTTTGCCCCCCTTGCCTAATGCTGGCACTGATATTCAGTGTTTTTGTATGTCTGATGCAGTAAGCTGAACCCTGTCTGAACACTGGCCTATTTCTAGCTAGATGTTCAGCCCCATCCGTTTGCTGTGTGCTCTGGCTATTAAGGAGTTACACTGCTGCCAGTTCTGATCCACAGGTGATTTTGTTTAGAACCTGGAGCCTTGTCCAATAGGGGTCTGGAACTGTCTCCTGGTTCCCTATACGTATTTGGCTGAGGCTCATTCTAGTGCCGGATATTGAGCTTGTCTCTGCCTGCTTGTGTTTCTGCTTTTCTCTGTGTTTACTCTGACCCTTTTGCCTTGCAATCTGACCATCCCTGCTTGCTGCCTGCCCCGGACTGTATTGCCTGACTTTGACTTCGCTTATTGGATTGTGTTTTTGTACTCTGCTGCCCGATTGTTGTGACCCGGACTGTCGACTCTTCTTTACTGTGTTTGTTTATCTTGTCTTGTTTTGTGTTCCACCTAGCCAGTGCAGGGATTGAAGCCCAGTTGCTCACTGTCACCTAGGGCAGATTGAGGCAAGTAGGCAGGGACAGTGGGCTGCGTTCAGCTTAGGGTCCACTGTCTGTGTCCGCCATCTTGTCTGTCTGAGCGACCAGTCCTAACAATTATATTCAGGGGCACCTTATGTTTTAGTATTATGTTCTTGGGTACAGTGTATGGCAGCATTATATTTGGGAGCATAGTGTTTGGCGTTATTATGTTCAGGAGGCACAGTGTGTGGCAGCATTATATTCGGGGATAGTGTTTTGGCAGCATTATATTTAGGAGGTACAGTGTGTGACATTATTATATTCAGGAGCACAGTATGTTTTAGTATTATGTTCAGGGACGCAGTGTGTGGCAGCATTATATTCAGGAGCATAGTGTTTGGCAGTATTATGTTCAGGGGCAAAGCATGTGGCAGCATTATATTCAGGAATGTGTGGAAGTATTATATTTAGAGAATAAAGTATGTTGCAACATTATATTTAGAAGCATAGTGTTTGGTAGCATGTTCAGGGGCAAAGCATGTGGCAGTATCAGATTCAAAGATGTGTGGAACTATTGTATTGGGGGGTACAGTATGCTGCAGCATTATAGTCAGGGGGTCCACTGTGTGGCAATATCATGTTCAGGAGGCATTTTGTGGTCCTGGAGTAACAACCCCAATGCCATGCATGGTCTATGCTATTGCAACTATGAATTCAGAGGTGTAGCTAGGCTCTCCTGCACCCGGGGCAAAGATTCAATTTGGCGCCCCCCCCCCCCCCCCCTGTATGCGCAGTAAGCACAGGGGGGCCCATGTATCTATATATATATATATATATATATGTTTTAGGGTACAAACACACTTGGCGTATTCCCGTCTCTGTTTACTCAATGGCAGACAAACTCGCTGCGAGTATGTGCCCAGCCTACCCCGTTAACCCGCCGGCCGCTGAAGGCTATACATTACCGGGTCCCCGCTCCTGCTTGCTTTGGCGGTTCCCAATGTCTTCACGTCAAGCTCAGCCAATCAGTGCGCTGCGGCGGGGCAGCGCACTGATTGGCCGAGCGGGACCGCTGAAGCAAGCAGGAGCGGGGACCCGGTAATGTATAGTCTCCAGCGTCCAGCGGGTTAACAGGGCGGGCTGCGCACAAACTCGCAGCAGGGATGTACATCCCTGCTGCGTGTTTGTCTGCCATTGAAAGTATAGGGCCGGGATACGCAGCGAGTCTCGCTGCGGAAAACTTGCTGCAGATAAGCCAAGTGTGTTTGTAGCCTTAATGAAGTTTAGATGAGCGATTCGGTCATCTCTCCTGGCAGCACTAGTGTGGTGTTCACAATATGGGATACACAATGTCATATTTACTATGTACCTGGAATGTTCCTATTTAAAATTTGTTTCCTAAATACCTTAACGGAGGTGTCGTTGTCTCCGCTCCCTGCTGTCTGTACCTGAGGAGGCGCCAATGTCTCCGCTCCCTGCTGTCTGTACCCGTGGAGGTGCCGTTGTCTCCGCTCCCTGCTGTCTGTACCTGTGAATTAGGAGGCGAAGCTTCCTGCCCTGACCCTCTCTCCATCCTCTGTCTGTGAAGGAACTCTGCCTGTCCTGACCCTCTCTCCATCCCCTTTGTGAAGGAACTCTGCCTGCCCTGACCCTCTCTCCATCCCCTTTGTGAAAGAACTCTGCCTGCCCTGACCCTCTCTCCATCCCCTTTGTGAAAGAACTCTGCCTGTCCTGACCTTCTCTCCCTCCTCTGTCTGTGAAGGAACTCTGCCTGTCCTGACCTTCTCTCCATCCTCTGTATGTGAAGGAACTCTGCCTGTCCTGACCTTCTCTCCATCCTCTGTATGTGAAGGAACTCTGCCTGTCCTGACCTTCTCTCCATCCTCTGTATGTGAAGGAACTCTGCCTGTCTTGACCTTCTCTCTATCCTCTGTTTGTGAAGGAACTCTGCCTGTCCTGACCTTCTCTCCATCCTCTGTCTGTGAAGGAACTCTGCCTGTCCTGACCTTCTCTCCATCCTCTGTCTGTGAAGGAACTCTGCCTGTCCTGACCTTCTCTCCATCCTCTGTATGTGAAGGAACTCTGCCTGTCCTGACCTTCTCTCCATCCTCTGTATGTGAAGGAACTCTGCCTGTCCTGACCTTCTCTCCATCCTCTGTATGTGAAGGAACTCTGCCTGTCTTGACCTTCTCTCTATCCTCTGTTTGTGAAGGAACTCTGCCTGTCCTGACCTTCTCTCTATCCTCTGTTTGTGAAGGAACTCTGCCTGTCCTGACCTTCTCTCCATCCTCTGTCTGTGAAGGAACTCTGCCTGTCCTGACCTTCTCTCCATCCTCTGTCTGTGAAGGAACTCTGCCTGTCCTGACCTTCTCTCCATCCTCTGTCTGTGAAGGAACTCTGCCTGTCCTGACCTTCTCTTTCCACCCCTTTCTATGAAGGAACACTGTCTTCTCTGACCTCAGCCTGTCTAACATAGATTCTCCTCTTCTTTAGTATCATTTTTTGGGATTTGCAGAGAACTCTCTGAGGGTGATAATCTGGGGATTCTCTGCAGCCCCTGTATAGAGCTTAAACGGTGAAATCATCTAGACTTTTCTCTTCAGTTCAACCCTAAGGGCCCATTCACACTACATAATTGGTGCAGAAATTCTGTGCGGAACCCCCTGGCGTGGACTCTGGCCGAATCTTGCCTTCTATTTATTTGAATAGGAGGGCTCGCGTACCTCCGCTCTCCATGCCTCTCTGCTCAAAGAGTGTCACAGAATTTTGGCACTGATTCCGTAGTGTGAACGAGCCGTAAGGCAACAGAGGATATCCACATGTTCTCTTCATAATGTATCTCTATGCTACTTTATCAGTCACATTCAGTTCAGTATTAAACACTGGGGTTCCTACAGTACATTAGTATTGGCCATGTTCTATCCAGTTTTCTCTGGACAATGTAGTATGTCAGGTGTCTCTTGCAATGCTTGAGATGTGGCATGAAATTGACTTTTGTAGTGATTTGGCAAATTATGGGGGAGTCATTTTAACATAGTTGCAGAGATGTATTATTACTGTCCCTAGGAACACATTATAGTACTGATCTATCTGCTATCTAAACCTCTGGATCTAGTTGGACTAGTCACTAGTAAACCAATGGGATATGTAGTACTATTTACAGTACTGGTAGCCCAAAGTAGAGAGGCCTAACTAATAAAAGGTGGGAAGATGGGAGGCAAGGTGGTCTTCAAACTTCCTTTATGTCTCCATTCTTCTAACTAACCGAGAAGAAATAGAGAGTGTTTGGGCTATTCACACAGTAGAATGTAACAATGTACAATGTAATGTAACAATTAGAGATGAGCAAACCGGGTTCGGGTTCGAGTCCATCTGAACCCGAACGTTCAGCATTTAATTAGCTGGGGCTGCTGAACTTGGATAAAGCTCTAAAGTTGTCTGGAAAACGTGGATATAGCCAATGACTATATCCATGATTTCCACATAGCCCTAGGGCTTTATCCAAGTTCAGCAGCCACCGCTAACCAAATGCTGAAAGTTCGGGTTCGGATCGACTCGAGCATGCTCCAGGTTCGCTCATCTCTAGTAACAATGCAAGTGGATAGTTTCCTCTCTCACAGACAGTTAAAAAAAAAAAAGGATAAACCAAAATCCAACAGTAAATGAACATAAAATATAGTACGATTATACATAAATGGTATAAAAGACAACAATTGTATAATTAACAACAAGGGATATATCCCCTCTGTAGTAGGACACAGCACCTGGTAGCTACTTCCCATAGGTGCCAAATTTCATCCTTCTAGCGAAGAGCTCTTTTATATAGTCGCATACTAAGTATTGAACTAATTTTTTCCACTCAAGATAAAAGTGATAGCGCTTGTCAGCCCCTTCCAACCCTTCTGTTTACTAAAAATTCTTCATCATTATGATCTGGGATGGGAGCAACCAAGGTGGTTTCACATAACACATAGCCACAATGGCTCTTATTTCTGCACTACCCAAACTTTTAGGATAACAGATGCAGTCATTGACAGTGACAGCCCTCGGATTGACAGGTGATGAAGAATCACTTGAAAGTGAAGGAGATAAGGACAAAGCCAATGGTAACCTGCTGTTTAGCAGTCTTTGTCTTTACGACTGGTTTGAGATGGAACCTGCTGTGTCTGGAGGTCAAGATTGCTGTATTCTAAGTGATTCCAAATGGGCTGCATCTTGAATGCCAGTCGGTGGTCGTGATGAAGCCAGGCGGGTCTACAGAGCGTGCACTTAAGATTATCAGGAACGCGGCACAAGGAAGCTGAAATCAGGCTCTATACAATTTGTACATTACAATTTAGCAGTCAAAAACCCAGTGGAAAGGAGAAATCTTGGCGCGGCTTCCTTCTTCTGTTCTGGCATGCATGTAATTAAGAGATTAATCCGCTTAGGTTGGAGCAGAGACAGGAACAATGCAACCTTAGTGGAGCAGAGGCCAGAAGCTTATAGACTACAGGGGAGGAATGGAGATCAGGTCCAGACGTTTTATCAGGTTTATTAGAAACTGGTGGAGACCTGGGCAAATCCATCCCATTATTTAGGTATATCGCCATGCTCATAGGCAGTACTCAGAGTGCTGGGAGTCCAGGACTGTGTGATGCCAAGGGTTATTCAGTTCTTACTGTCAACATATATTAGTCTTCTTAGGTCAGTAGTAGCATGAAAAGTGCAAGAATAGTAATGATGGATAAGCCAGGTAGTGTCAAATGTGGCAGAAAGTATAACCGCCAACCTCCTATATGGCAAATGACCTGTCTTTTACCAGAGAACGGTCTATGGTCTATACAATGATCGCCCAGTCAGCTAATATTCGCAACAAGCCATAAATGATTTTTCCCATCTAGAGGAAATATACATGTAGTATGCTCCAACTGTATGCCTTGTTACATACAGGTCACTACTGTACAGTAACTGCATGCCATGGTAATATACAGGTCACTACTATACAGTAACTGCATGCCATGGTAATATACAGGTCACTACTATACAGTAACTGCATGTCAGGGTAATATACATGTCACTGATGTACAGTAACTGCATGCCATGTAACATACAGGTCACTACTGTACAGTAACTGCATGCCATGTAATATACAGGTCACTACTATACAGTAACTGCATGCCATGGTAATATACAGGTCACTACTGTACAGTAACTGCATGTCATGTAATATACAGGTCACTACTGTACAGTAACTGCATGCCATGGTAATATACAGGTCACTGATGTACAGTAACTGCATGCCATGGTAATATACTGGTCACTACTGTACAGTAACTGTACACTGTGGTAATATACAGGTCACTACTGTACAGTAACTGCACCATGGTAATATATAGGTCACTAATGTACAGTAACTGCATGTCATGGTAATATACTGGTCACTACTGTACAGTAACTGCACACTATGGTAATATACAGGTCACTACTGTACAGTAACTGCATGTCATGGTAATATACTGGTCACTACTGTACAGTAACTGCATGTCATGGTAATATACTGGTCACTACTGTACAGTAACTGCATGTCATGGTAATATATAGGTCACTACTGTACAGTAACTGCATGTCATGGTAATATACTGGTCATTACTGTACAGTAACTGCACACTATGGTAATATACAGGTCACTGCTGTACAGTAACTGCATGTCATGGTAATATATAGGTCACTACTGTACAGTAACTGCATGCCATGTAATATACAAGTCACTACTATACAGTAACTGCATGTCATAGTAATATACAGGTCACTACTGTACAGTAACTGCATGTCATGGTAATATACTGGTCACTACTGTACAGTAACTGCATGTCATGGTAATATACAGGTCACTGCTGTACAGTAACTGCACACTATGTTAATATACAGGTCACTACTATACAGTAACACTGCATGTAATGGTAATATACAGGTCACTACTGTACAGTAACTGCATGCCATGGTAACATACTGGTCACTTCTGTACAGTAACTGCATGCCATGTAATATACAGGTCACTACTGTACAGTAACTGCACACCATGGTAATATACAGGTCACTACTATACAGTAACTGCATGCCATGGTAATATACAGGTCACTACTATACAGTAACTGCATGCCATGTAACATACAGGTCACTTCTGTACAGTAACTGCATGCCATGTAATATACAGGTCACTACTATACAGTAACTGCATGCCATGGTAACATACTGGTCACTACTGTACAGTAACTGCATGCCATGGTAACATACTGGTCACTACTGTACAGTAACTGCATACTGTGGTAATATACAGGTCACTACTGTACAGTAACTGCATGCCATGATAATATGCAGGTCACTACTGTACAGTAACTGCATGCCATGGTAATATACTGGTCTCTACTGTACAGTAACTGTACACTGTGGTAATATACAGGTCACTACTGTACAGTAACTGCACACCATGGTAATATACTGGTCACTACTGTACAGTAACTGCATGTCATGGTAATATACAGGTCACTGCTGTACAGTAACTGCACACTATGTTAATATACAGGTCACTACTATACAGTAACACTGCATGTAATGGTAATATACAGGTCACTACTGTACAGTAACTGCATGCCATGGTAACATACTGGTCACTTCTGTACAGTAACTGCATGCCATGTAATATACAGGTCACTACTGTACAGTAACTGCACACCATGGTAATATACAGGTCACTACTATACAGTAACTGCATGCCATGGTAATATACAGGTCACTACTATACAGTAACTGCATGCCATGTAACATACAGGTCACTTCTGTACAGTAACTGCATGCCATGTAATATACAGGTCACTACTATACAGTAACTGCATGCCATGGTAACATACTGGTCACTACTGTACAGTAACTGCATGCCATGGTAACATACTGGTCACTACTGTACAGTAACTGCATACTGTGGTAATATACAGGTCACTACTGTACAGTAACTGCATGCCATGATAATATGCAGGTCACTACTGTACAGTAACTGCATGCCATGGTAATATACTGGTCTCTACTGTACAGTAACTGTACACTGTGGTAATATACAGGTCACTACTGTACAGTAACTGCACACCATGGTAATATACTGGTCACTACTGTACAGTAACTGCACACTATGGTAATATACAGGTCACTACTGTACAGTTACTGCATGCCATGTAATATACAGGTCACTGCTATACAGTAACTGCACACTATGGTAATATACTGGTCACTACTGTACCATGGTAGTATACAGGTCACTACTGTACAGTAACTGCATGCCATGATAATATGCAGGTTACTACTGTACAGTAACTGCATGCCATGGTAATATACTGGTCACTACTGTACAGTAACTGTACACTGTGGTAATATACAGGTCACTACTGTACAGTAACTGCACACCATGGTAATATACTGGTCACTACTGTACAGTTACTGCATGCCATGTAATATACAGGTCACTGATATACAGTAACTGCACATTATGGTAATATACTGGTCACTACTGTACCATTGTAGTATACAGGTCACTACTGTACAGTAACTGCATGTCATGGTAATATACTGGTCACTACTGTACAGTAACTGCATGCCATGTAATATACAGGTCACTTCTGTACAGTAACTGCATGCCATGGTAATATACAGGTCACTACTATACAGTAACTGCACACTATGGTAATATAATTGTCACTACTGTACCATGGTAGTATACAGGTCACTACTGTACAGTAACTGCATGCCATGTAATATACAGGTCACTACTATACAGTAACTGCATGTCATGGTAATATACAGGTCACTATTGTACAGTAACTGCATGTCATGGTAATATACAGGTCACTTCTGTACAGTAACTGTACACTATGTTAATATACAGGTCACTACTATACAGTAACTGCATGTCAGGGTAATATACAGGTCACTGATGTACAGTAACTGCATGCCATGGTAATATACAGGTCACTGATGTACAGTAACTGCATGTCAGGTTAATATACAGGTCACTGATGTACAGTAACTGCATGCCATGGTAATATACAGGTCACTAATGTACAGTAACTGCACGCCATGGTAATATACAGGTCACTACTGTACAGTAACTGCATGTCATGGTAGTATACAGGTCACTGATGTACAGTAACTGCATGTCATGTAATATACAGGTCACTACTATACAGTAACTGCATGTCATGGTAATATACAGGTCACTGCTGTACAGTTATACAGGTCACTACTATACAGTAACTGCATGTAGTGGTAATATACAGGTCACTGATGTACAGTAACTGCACACCATGGTAATATACTGGTCACTGCTGTAAAGTAACTGCACACCATGGTAATATACTGGTCACTACTGTACAGTAACTGCATGCCATGTAATATACAGGTCACTACTATACAGTAACTGCATGTCATGGTAATATATAGGTCACTGCTGTACAGTAACTGCATGTCATGGTAATATACAGGTCACTTCTATACAGTAACTGCACATCATGGTAATATACTGGTCACTACTGTACAGTAACTGCACACCATGGTAATATACAGGTCATTGCTGTACAGTAACTGCATGTCATGGTAATATACAGGTCACTGATGTACAGTAACTGCACACTGTGGTAATATACAGGTCACTGCTGTACAGTAACCGCATGTCATGGTAATATACAGGTCACTGATGTACATGACTTTGGTATTGTAGAGCACGGTCTCCCGGGTACCACCATACCAAACCCGTAAACCTTGTCCTCCCCCCCCTAGCTTACTTTTGCTTCTAAGGAATAAACACAGAGTCTCTGTTTGGAAAAATTATGGCCACAGCAGCCAATATTTATTGACAAACAATTAACAATAGGTAATTCAATAATAATTACAAAAAACCAGACCAAACCAAAAAGATCAACATTATTATTCTCAACTCTAACTAAAACTAGGAGGAGGTCCTTAAAGCTACACAAGGTCTGAGGCCCACTTTACTCACTATGGTAGTTTTTTTATATCTTGTCATTGCCTCCAGTTGCCCAGCCTAACTCGGAGGCACCTGTGGCTATCATGCCACCCATTGCTCTCTGGTGCTACACCCCAGTGAGAGCCCGAAAATTTGCGCCAGACCACCAGAAACTGATTATAACTATTGAGGAGGAGGGTTATACCCCACACTGATCCCCCCCCCCCCACCAATTTGCCTTCCAACCCCAAGGACGTCCCCCGCCTCAGCTGCCATGACAACCGAACCCTTACAAAGACCCCGCCTGCTGTGACCCCCCCCCCCCCCCCCAACAATCCCGACAACACTACCCCTTACCGACCCGAAGAGCACCACCACTTACAGGGAGGGAAGGTGGGACTGCTCGCTGTCCTGGCGCTGAATGCCGCCCGCCCATGCTTACGCCCCCCTCGTTAGCTCCTCCCCCTTTACAGCCTACGTGCAGGACCGCCTACAAACCCAGTCATGCGATCCTGCACGTACGCCTGTGGCTCCGCTCTGGCCCTCCTGTACCTGCATGTCATGGTAATATACAGGTCACTGATGTCCTGTACCTGCACACCATGGTAATATACAGGTCACTGATGTACAGTAACTGCACATCATGGTAATATACAGGTCACTGCTGTACAGTAACTGCACACCATGGTAATATACTGGTCACTACTGTACAGTAACTGCACATCATGGTAATATACTGGTCACTGATGTACAGTAACTGCATGTCATGGTAATATACAGGTCACTGATGTCCTGTACCTGCATGTCATGGTAATATACAGGTCACTGATGTCCTGTACCTGCACACCATGGTAATATACAGGTCACTGATGTACAGTACCTGCACACCATGGTAATATACAGGTCACTGCTGTACAGTAACTGCACACCATGGTAATATACAGGTCACTACTGTACAGTAACTGCACACTATGGTAATATACAGGTCACTACTGTACAGTAACTGCACACTATGGTAATATACAGGTCACTACTGTACAGTAACTGCACACCATGGTAATATACAGGTCACTGCTGTCACTGCCATGTAATATACAGGTCACTTCTGTACAGTAACTGCACGCCATGGTAATATACAGGTCACTGATGTACAGTAACTGCACACTATGGTAATATACAGGTCACTGCTGTACAGTAACTGCACACCATGGTAATATACAGGTCACTGCTGTACAGTAACTGCACACTATGGTAATATACAGGTCACTACTATACAGTAACTGCAAACGATGGTAATATGCAGGTCACTACTGTACAGTACATGCATGGCATGATGGTTTACAGGTCCATAGCTACAGGGTATAGTGTTATACTGTACAGGTTTTCTGCAGCTATAAGCAATTATATTATATGAGTACTTTAACTGCAAATGATAATAGTGTATTCCAAGTGTAAGCTATAGTGTTATACAGGTATACACAGGGCCGTATTACCAGCTGCTGCTGCCCTAGGCACCAAACCTGAAGACGCTACATCTGCACTCATCAATTAGCATCAGGATTTTCTAGTTTCTGAACATCATATTGATACTGTATCTGATCGGTCTTCGGCCGCGTTCCCACATTTACTGTACGTCATGTGGTAACCAATAGGTAATAGCTCCAGGCTATCACATTTAACACCGCCACAGCAGACATGACCAATACCAACATAACCCCCCCCCCCCCAAGTCTGAACAGGCGCTTCATAGCTGGTGGGGGCCGGCTGTAGCGCTTGTGCCGTTAACCGCTTAAACGCGGCACAACCGCGATGTTTAAGTGTAATTGACAGGGGGAGTCCCCAGTCACTGAACGATCGGGACACACTGCTGGGGGCCCGATCGCTGTTACGGACCGCCGGAGGTCTCTTACCTGCCTCCGTTTGGTTCGATTGGCGATCTGCTCACTGAGCCTGCACAGGCAGGCTCAATGAGCAGATCGCCTATCACATTGATCAATGCTCAATGCCTATCATAGCAGTGATCAGTGTGAATAATCACACTAATGTATGTAAAAGTCCCCCAAAGGGACTTCAAATGTGTAAAAAAAAAGTAAAAATCACTATTACACTACCCCAAATATAAATAAAACATATAAAAATAAATAAACATATAATATACCATAGCGTGTGTAATTGTCCGATCTAAAATTGTCCGATCAAAATATAACAAGCGCCATTGCGAGCGGTGAACTGCGTAGACGAAAAGAAGGGAAAAAGTGTGCGGATTAACATTTTGATGTTACAATATATATATATATATATATATATATATATATATATATATATATATAAATAATAAAAAGTGATCAAAACGTCGGATCTTCACAAATATGGTATTAATAAAAACTAGAGATCATGGCTGAAAAAATGACGCCCCATACATCTGCGTAGGTGAAAAAATAAAAACGTTATAAGCGTCACAATAGGCCCATTTGATTAATAATTAATTGCCAGAAAAAATGATTTCATTAAAAATATATAACATTAGAGAATCTGTGTAACCTGCATATGGTTGTGTTCGGACTGACCTATAGAATAATAGTGTCATGTCGCTGTTACCGTATAGTGCATTACGTAGAAACAGGAACCCCCCAAACGTTACCATATTGCATTCTTTTTTACAATTTCACCTATTTATATCTTCATAAATAATATATTTGGAATTCCGTCATACATGTTATGGTAAAATGAAAGACGCCATTACAAAGTACAACTATTCCTGTAAAAAAATCAAGCCTTTACATCGCCCTGTAGATAGAAAACTGAGAGTGCTAGAGCTCTTAGAAGGGGAGGAGGGAAAAACTAAAGCACTAAGATCAAAATTTGCGCGGTCCACTGGTTCATTTTGGGCCTGGTCCTCAAAGGGTTAAAGGAATTTCAATACTGTGACAATGTGATCCTCGGTGTAAATGAATTGTTCCTATCAATTATGTGATTCTCTTTCATGCTGAATAAGAATTAAAAAGAATAAGGATATTTATAAAAAATAAATAAATAAATAAAAAACTACAAACTATGGTGTTACACAGGTACATTCCATCTGATGGCTATAATATAATACACCCCGACTTATTGGTGATAGAGGTCTGAACGTTGCTGAATACAATGCTGGTGTCCCGTTCACTTGTTTGAGCACACAACTTGCTGTTTCTTAGCAGAAATAGGTTATAGCAGCAGATGTAGGGCTCTAGGGCACAAAAAGAAAACAAAAAGATTAAAGTCCTATCGGCACACGTCTTCCTATCTTTATCAGCTGCTGTATGTCCTGCAGGAAATGCTGTCTTCTTTTCAGTCTGACACAGCACTCTCTACTGCCACCTCTATGAGGATGGGTATTTGCTACTGCTCTGTACAGTTCCTGATGTAGAGGCAGGCAGGAGAGAGCACTGTGTCAGCCTGGGAAAAAACATAATTTCTGCAGGACATACAGCAGCTGATAAGTACTGTAAGACTGGAGATTTTTAAATAGAAGTAATTAACAAATCGATGTAACTTTCTGAAACCAGTTGATTTGAAAGAAAAAGAAAAACTTTTGGAGGGGTGCTCCAGTTTAGAGAGAGTGTGTGTGTGTGTGTGTGTGTGTGTGTATGGGGGGGGGGGGGGGCTTATTTTTACAGATCAGTGATCTTTTTGCCATATTGGTCTACTAGGGGTTACTCCCTTCTTTCCAGGATCCTGATCCACACTGATGAGGGGCAACACAATCAAAACAGCTGTCTGTAGATGGATACCTGGCCTTGGAATTTTCCCGATTATATCACCAGACTCTTAGCTGAATTGGATATTGACTGAAGGGGCCACTTAATATGGTGGTTTTGGTGGTCTCCATACAGGACAGCCATCCCTTAGCTAGGTCGTTGCCTGGAAGGATATCTGGCTAACCCCATGTTTTCAGACTGGTAACTGAAGTTCCTTGGACTTTTATTGCATATTAATGTTTCCAAGGGGGCAATACAGCTAGGATTTCACTGTATTGAGCGCTTTAGCCGGCAGCCGACAGTGTTATCTTTGGCCGGTCTCCCTGAGATCAGTGATCTGTTTGCCATATGGCTCTACTAGGCAAAGCTCCTACCTAACCAGAATCCTGCTCCACACTGATGAGGGGCAACAGCCGGAAACAGCTGTATGTGGATGGTTACCTAGCCTTGGTATCTTGCTGGTCATATCATCAGACTCTTAACTGAGTTGGATATTGACTGAAGGGGCTACTTATTATGGTGGTTTTGGTGGTCTCCGTACAGGTCTTATCTAGATAGTCCCGTGTTCTTAGGCTCCATGGACTTTTTTTTGCATATTATTTCTATATGTATCCTCTATAGTTTTATGTCCTCAATATGAACTTACAATGGAGAAAATCAATGAAAAGATTTGTCCAAGTTTCTGACTAGTATCTGTTTATCTATCCCAGCATTCACACCTTCACAATGTACTATATCAAGTTCTCTTTACGGTAATACTCACATTCTTGATATCCCTATCTGGAAGTTTTTCCGCTCTTTTGTGAGTTTTGTGTGACAGGCAGGAATAGAATGGCAGCCATTGGATGTTGGAGGACGTCGGCTCCTGTCTGCTCTCCACTAACCAGACGCCATTCTGCACATCTTTCACTCACACAAAAACAAGTACATCTGCTTTCAATAAAGGCAAATGGCTACAATGCGGGAAGAAGTGGCGGCTGCAGGATGACAGCGGCAGCGGCGAGGCGACGGATACTTCTCTGTGATCGGTTTCATCTGAACGCTTTATTAAACCGAGCAAGAAACATCACACAAGTGTTACCATCTGTTGCTTATGATTTCTGTTTAGGGTTATCACGGTGTCTAAAAACAAGCAGATTAAGCAGATTACTCCGGCAATATGCTACTTGGCTAAACACATGAATATATAATCATTGATATGCTAATCCAGAGGAATTCATTACTGAAGGAAGGGAGTATTACTTAAGTGGCATAAGGCAGAGGGAACCGGTATCTATGTGAGATGGATAGATGATCGATGGGAGATACATGATAGATAGATAGATAGATAGATAGATAGATAGATAGATAGATAGATAGATAGATAGATAGGAGATAGATAGATAGATAGATAGATAGGAGATAGAAGATAGATAGATAGATAGATAGATAGATAGATAGATAGATAGATAGGTAGGTAGGTAGATAGATAGATAGATAGATAGATAGGAGATAGATAGGAGATAGATAGATAGATAGATAGATAGGAGATAGATAGATAGATAGATAATAAATAGATAGATAGATAGATAGATAGATAGATAGATAGATAGATAGATAGGAGATAGATAGATAGATAGATAGGAGATAGAAGATAGATAGATAGATAGATAGATAGATAGATAGATAGATAGATAGATAGATAGATAGATAGGAGATAGATAGATAGATAGATAGATAGATAGATAGATAGGAGATAGATAGATAGATAGGAGATAGATAGATAGATAGGAGATAGATAGATAGATAGATAGATAGATAGATAGATAGGAGATAGATAGATAGATAGATAGATAGATAGATAGATAGATAGGAGATAGAAGATAGATAGATAGATAGATAGATAGATAGGTAGGTAGATAGATAGATAGATAGATAGGAGATAGATAGGAGATAGATAGATAGATAGATAGATAGGAGATAGATAGATAGATAGATAATAAATAGATAGATAGATAGATAGATAGATAGATAGATAGATAGATAGATAGATAGGAGATAGATAGATAGATAGATAGGAGATAGAAGATAGATAGATAGATAGATAGATAGATAGATAGATAGATAGATAGATAGATAGGAGATAGATAGATAGATAGATAGATAGATAGATAGATAGATAGATAGATAGATAGATAGGAGATAGATAGATACTGTAACAATAACAGGAATCTTCATTGCTGTCAGATCATTAGATAAATTACATTTTTTTTTACTTGTATTGGAAGGATATCCATTGTAAAATATTTAAGCTTCTTACCCTCACTTGTTTTTGACACATCCAATCTCTCAATTTATCATTAAAAAAAGTGTATGTGTTGACCAAAATGTCCTCTAGGAGGTTTTAGACCATTTTTAATGAATTGTTTGTAATTACAGTGGCTCAGATTTGGAGCATGTACACCACTTATCTGGCAGCTCACAGTCTGGCAACCTTCTGAACTCTACAGAGGCTTGTGGGTTATGTGGCACTATATGGTGGTATTTATTGCTTTGGTGGTGAAGTGGTGGCAGTGGAGGTGTCTGGGCAAATGCCCCAATTAACCTCCCTATGCCAATATACAATATACAGTGGTGCCTTGGATTACGAGCATAATTCGTTCCGGGACTATGCTTGTAATCCAAATCCACTCTTAACCCAAAGCAAATTTTCCCATAAGAAATCACTGATATGCAGACAATTGGTTCCACTCCCCAAAAATAATGATTTTATATTTTGAATAACATGTAAGACAAATGAAACAAACATTTATAAACAGCTGAATATGTGATATTATAAGTTACTGTACAGTATAGCAATCAGCATGTGGTGTATAATGTATAGTTAGTGCATAAACCTGAAACACAGCAGCAGTTTGTAGATACAGGATGGAGCCGCACATCCCTATAATGCAGTAGTGTAGTACAACAGGCTAGAATAGAGAAGCAGGGCTGCTGTCAGAGGTCTGTGTGGTCACATGACAGCAATGAAGAAGGGGTGTGTGCTCAGCATGGACCAATCAGGACTGACAGAGACTGCAGGGAGCATGAAGGAATGAGCAGGGCAGATGTGGGCACATACATGCAGCACTCTCTGTCCGGGGAGAGAGGGGTTACAGCTATGAAGAGATTACCTCCACAGTCCTGTCCCCTGATGTAAGCCCCAGCCTGAAGTGAATCTGCTATGATTTGGAAGGTGAGGAAGACTTCCTGGGTCAGAGTACAGTGCTGTAGACCCCGCTATATAGACCATGTCCCTCCCCAACTCGCGCTCCCACCCAGTACAGGGAGCTCTTAAACCAAAACAATGCTCTTAAACCAAGTCACAATTTTGAAAAACTGTGAGCTCTTAAACCAAAACGCTCTTAAACCAAGTTACTCTTAAACCAAGGTACCACTCTATGTATGTATATATATATATATATATATATATATATATATGTGTGTGTGTGTCTTACAATAGGTGTTGTAGTCCATAATGCTGTGTCCAGCCCTCCGCTATCTTCACACCTTTCCTAATTATATTCTTTCCGCCGCCATTGTCTTGGAGGAGGAAGCGTTTAGAGTTATTACATTAGTCTAATATGACAAGAAGGGACGCCTGCCAGCTGAATGTAGACGCGGGTCTGAACAAGGGGAAGGTATTAGCTTTTATTCTCCTCGCCTCCTGAATAGAAATCATCACAATTATTCAGGAATCTCCTCCTAGCGCTGGATCGCTGCTCCCGGTGCTGACAGTCTTTTTTTTTATGAATTTTTGCTTTTAATTTGTGGTTTTGAACTATGACGGCTAATTCATTATTTATTATCTATTTATAACGCTATATCTATTACTGCGCAGCACTCCCAGCCCAGAACGTGAGACCTAATACCTCGTGAACGGTTGTGCTGTGTCATTGTATCTTTTTTTCAAACCTGGAAACTGTCATTAAGCTGCTGTTGACAGATCTTTTATCAATTCCTTGTATGTGTAATAGCTATCTGATGTGTTCCCATGCAGTCTATGATATTCACATCCACTTATAGGACGTAGAGACGGGGAAAAGATCCCTTTTAGTCAGAATTGTAGGAACCATATTTACTACACACACACACACACACACACACACACACACACACACACAATGAAATATATGAAACTCTGACTGTATGTAGTGTTTATATTGTATTTTCTACATCAGGACTACAAAATATAATACATTTGTGCATAAATCTGTGCATGCATACATATAGCCCAATGAGGAGCACTCGCTATATTATTCTTTGCTACTGCATCTGTCACTAAGCTGCTGTTGACAGATCCCAGCATTAGAAACCTGTATCCCTTGCTTAAGACATAGGTGTCAAACCCAGGTCCTCCAGCTGTTACAAGACTAACATTCCCATCATGATGGAGGGCCTGAGTTTGACACGCATGGCTTAAGAGATGAAGTCTTTATGGCTTTAGAAATACATACTATAGCATTCATTGACTGGACCTCTCGCCACATTGCACGTTAAGTTCTGTCACTCTTTTCTTGACTGGTTAAGTTACTTGGACTCAATGCTCATTGGTGTGTGATACTCTGCACAACACAACCCTCAACCAAACAAGAGGTGCCGTGTCCACCCCTACCACCCTACGTAACCTACCACCCTTGGCCACCATGACAAGTGCCCCAGTGGTACTTCAACACCTGCCCCCCTGGGTCACTTTTCCATTATATTAGCTGAACTATGTCTGTATCATCTTGCTAACTGTCTTCTCCTTCAATAGCAAGGATATATTCATGAGCTGTGACTTTCATAGACTACACTGAGGGGACAGTCCTGGGGGGTTCCCTGCAGTGAACTTCAGATCCCTTTATAGAGCTTAAAGGGTGCAAACCAGGGGATCCCCTAGATTGTGGTCCTCAGTTTAGCCCAATGCCAAGTCCATACTAACCTAAGAAATTTACATCCACCAGTTATATGCACCAGGTACAGATGTATCACTCTCCAAATAGACAGGGCACTCTCTCCCGTGCACCTGTCAAAAAAATCTATTTCTCTAAGGTTAAAGTGGTGATGAAGTATTCTAAAGTTGTACCACTAGGTGTCAGTGTTTTATATTTATATGTGTTGCACAGCTGAAGGTAGTAATGAGTTGATGTTTTATGTGTGCCATGTGTTTTATGCTGACCTATAGGAGATGTTCTTTTCTTCTGACCTATTATCTTTCTCTTTTCTCCTGTACACACTCATCCCCACCACTCACAGAGAGGCACACTACATGCCCCTGTGGGAGGAGTTAGTGATCTCTGTGTGGGAGGAAGTGAGCCTAGTCTAGTCACGAAAGTGTACAGATGAAGCTAGAGACCAACTGTTATTTTGCTACTACCACTACATTCATTATGCAGTGATAAGCACTTTAAAGGGAGAGGTCACCAAGGAACACTCTGACCCATGCCAGGAACACGTCAGAAAGGAGCAGAACAGTATCCTGAAACAAGGTGAACTAGCCTCGATAGGACAAAGTTACCGTAGGGAAGGTCTACGTATTCTGTCGCGCAGTGCAGGTAACAGGGACACCTTAGCTATGCCCAGATAACCACAGCTGGGGCTTGTACTACCCTACTGGGTCAGGATTAACGATACCAGGGGGAAGAAGGTGGTCAGACATGGTCTATACACAAGTACAAAAAACTATTCACTACAAAGATATTTTCAGGTTCCAGCAGAATATATTGCTTTACTGGGTTGGAGCTCCTCCGGCCAACTCCTCTCCTCTACCTTACAAGCACCACTATAACTACCTCTCTTACTTCTATTTAAGCACCTCCTCAAGCACAAGGGTCAAGCACTAAAGTCTGTGTAAAGATTTATCTATTCTGTGAAACATGAAATATTGAAGAACCTTACAGTAAGGCTGTTTTATTTTTTCTACATATTCTGTATGCACCAGCACCTATACACACAGCACCGTACACCTTGGGTTATTTTTACCCTTTCTGTGGGTGGCGTTTAGAGATGAGCGAACCAGAAATCCGGCTGGTTCGCTCATCTCTAGTGGCGTTACTGACAGTCTAGGTGGGTCAGTTGCCACTCAGGACTGCTGTGATAAGACCCGCAAAAACCCACCATGTTACTGACCATCTAGAGAACACTACCATGCCTTATATAAAACAGGTACCAACACCACACCTGTGTGCTGGACTAGCACTGGCATCAAGACAACCACAATCACTTGCCATATACCACAGAATTGGTGTCACTGGCTATCTCAACTACTGGCCCAGTACAACACTTACATTTACTAAGTGATGATGCATATAGTACTCTATGTATCATGGCTCACTTCTCAGCATGCCAGGATGCTATGATGTTGCCCCGCCATGATAATGGTGGGGTACACTATATCTCTTTTGTGATCAATTAAAAATTAAGTCTAGTAGGCTTCTCTCTTATCTAGCCCCTAGTGACAGCTACAGTACTCAATCATTGTTCTATATAGGATAAATGCAGATTTTCGCCTTGGTTATCACTACTCTCAGTTACCATGACCAGTTGAAGCCAGTCAAGTTTTTCCTGTCATTTAAGACAACGTGCAATGGGGAGTATCCTGTCTATAGACTTTATAGAGAAGTCTACGAGCTCTTCTAGTCTTCATGTTTCTTCAACTATGATTTTCTAAAATAATTTAAAGTGGTCATCCGAGCATTCATATTAATATGAGTAATAGAAAATAATACAGACCCTATTCTCACCTACCACCCGCCGTCGGGGGTCCTTCTGTGGTGTCTTCGGGTCCTCTGCTGAACGCTCTGGCTGTCTCTTCTAAGACAGATTTGTCTCGAAGTCACAGTCAATCACTGACCATAGTGCTGTCCCACCTCAGCTAATGGTTGGCTTAGCGCGCTGTCACTGAAAGATGTATATGTCTTGGAAGTAGTGGTCAGAGTGTTTGGGGGGGACTAAAAGATGCCACAGAAGGACCACAGAGGGAGGTGGTAGGTGAGAATAGGCTGTTTATTATTTTTTCCACAACCCCAGCAATACATCAAATATATATGCCCCGAGTACCCCTTTAATACCAGGTCTTCTCTCCACCATAGGGTCATTGTTTTTTGAGAGACTTAAGGCCCTTTTACACAGGTAGATTATCGGCCAGAGGCGTTGCTAGAATTGCTCCTGCAGACAATAATTGGCCATTGTAAAAGTGACACTGATCAGCTCGGACAGGGAAAACGACTGATCCTCGGCTGATCGGGTCTTTAAGGCAGGTAAGTATACACTGCTGCTTGTGTTCTTTAAACTGACAGCACGGTTATATAGATATCTGTGCTGTTAATTTCACGGGTTGCATGAACGATACAAGGATTGTTCATGCAGCCCAGGCCCTTTGATTCGTTGGGCCATGTAAAGGCATTGCAAACGAGTGCCGATTTTGCTGATTGTCGCTAGTCTGCACCCCCGGAGACCTACAAATTGTTACATCCAAAGGGACCCTTAGGGTGGTATTACATGAGACGATTATCGTTTAAAAAATTGTTAGATCGTTGGGATTTGAACTATAATTGTTTAGTGTAATGGGAAACGATTAAACGACCAACAAAAAAATTGTTGATTGTTTGATAGAATCTGGACCTATTTTCATCTTTGTTCACAAATCGTTCGAACATCATGTGGTGTAATAACCTGTCTTTCGGTCGTTCCCTGGTCTATCAGCCAGGGAAAGACGAGCACAATAACGACCACAAGTACTGATCATCGTGCTGTGTAATAGGGTGAATGATTTAAGATCGTTCGTCATAGCGGTTGTCAGGACACTGATATACACGTTTGAAAAAATGAAGATACCAAGTATGGCAAATTCTCGAGGAGCTTATCTTTGTCTTTCCCCCATGATCGGGCAGTTTTGTTCATCTCTTTGTCAAACAAGAGTCGAAAAATTTAACATTCCCTAGGAAAAAACCTGGGCATTGACCATGAGATGATTCACCAGGTAGTAAATGATGAATGTGCCATTCTATCTACATGGGGTTGATTTATTACAAAAGACGAAATTGCCAGCGGAGAACAATTAGCTGCAAAAAGTTTTCAGTAAATATATTTTTAAACTGTTCTCTGTTGGAGTCATTTGTAGCGGAGTAATAGGGCTGTGTAGCTGGTGGGAACCACAACATCTGATAGAATATGTTAAGCGATTTTCTGTATAGTTTGCTGATTAGTATTGATGGACGCAGGTTTGTAATAATAGGGCATGGAGAGCTGATATTATTACCTTGATGCCAGGTGTGCCATAACTGTGGGCACTGGTGGATGCCAGGCAAAAGTTTAAATACTGTAGCAAAGAGACACAAAAGGGAGAAGGGTCACACCTTGAGTGTTAAGTTAAGGACTGGATATAGGTACACATAGAGCGGAAGGGACAAACCTTGAGCACATGAGGTCTCAGAATTCTAGTTCACATCATGGGTGTGATTGGGTAACAGAAGATGTGAAAATCTGTATAATAAGTAATAAGATGCTCCAACTAGTAAAAAATATTGTAAGAAATTAGAATGTAGTTTGGGCCCAAAAACAGGGGTAATCAGTCAGCAGTTTTACCACAAATAGTGTTTTCTAAAGTCTTTGCTGCTTCCAAGTGATAAGGAGGCGGGCTCTTCATGCTAGGTGCACAGATTTCAAGTCCCTCCTCTTAGCTATGATTGACAGCTCTGACAAGCAATCGGGAGTCTATTAGAGCTGTTAATTGTAACTAAGAGGAAGGTCCAGTGAAGCCTTCAAAATAGAGCATACACATAAAGTCCTGCCTTCTAGGCACTTGGTATGGAAGTGAAACTGCAGCCAAATACAGTATAATAGACATAGTTAAAGACTCAACTAGCCTGGCTCCATAGCACAGATGGGCTATATCAGAAAATGGCCAGTTCCAGTGCCATTGGTGAAAATCTAATGGACATATGAGCACAAAAATATGGATTAATTAGCAGTGGAGAAGCATGACTTGGTCATTAGGATCCATATCTCTGTGGAGAAACATGGCCGTCAGATGAACCCAGATTTCTGTGGAGAAACATGCCCTGGTCAGATGGATCCAGATCTCTGGGGAGAAACATGACCTGGTCAAATGGATTCAGATCCCTCTACGGAGAAACATGACCTGGTCAGATGGATCCAGATCTCTGTGGAGAAATATGGCCAGGTCAGATGGATCTAGATCTCTGTCGCACCATGCTGATAGGAGGGGCAGAATTTGGCACAACTGGCATAAATTGATGGGCCCTTCTTCACAGGTGTGAACCGTTGGTTGAGGAAGTGTATTGGTGGGGCAATGTTTTCTTAGCACACCCTGGCTCCTCTGATACATGTGGCTGGACATTTGGACAGTATGACTTATCTAAGCATTGTGGCCAACCAAGTTCATCCCTTCATAGAAGCTGTTTACCCTATGGCAGAGGGAGACTCAGCAGGACAATGTTGTATAGTCATGGCCTGGATTTAGGTACATGAGGACAAGTTTTCCTTGGTTATTCCTATAGAGTATCTTGGAGACAAGTAAAAGAGCCTATTAACCCCTACACTGTGTCCACGTGGGCTGATGTTCCTACAAAACAAGGCCATCATCTAGCAGAATCTGTGACACAGTAATTGCTGTTATTTCAAAGGCTAAAGGAGGTCAATGCTCCAGTAAAATGAAGTGGCCATGTAGTTTGCCGGTCAATTCCCAAATTATTTCAAGACTTTTGCACCTGTTTGATCTTTATTAAAAAATAAAAAAATTCAACCCAGTAGACAGCAGTAGTCATGCTGACATACGTGCTGTGCGGTACATTAATCGAGAGATGGGCAGATAGGCTGCTGGATGATTTTAGGATACAATGTATATAGCACTTTCTCTGAATGCGTCTACCCACACAGCCTCCGGCACACCTGACTATAAAGGTAACAATTATCCAAATGGCCGGGAAAAAAAAAAATCAAAAATAGAGAAAGGAGGAAGAAACAGTGGCAGCGATTTTTTTTTTTTTGTGTGTCTCGTTTTAGGGAATGGAAATTGAAATTTTGTTAGATGTTCTCTCTTTTGTCATAAATTGTAAGCTGCAGTAGGTTCCATCAGGAGAAGGCTCATTATTGTCACTCCACATCACAGAACAGAGAATTAAACCCTTTAATTGGTCAGATGGGGAGCAATAAGTTCTTTATTTTTAGTCAAAGCCTCGGCGCCAGCCTTGTCACTCTGATAATACAGGAGAGCATTCATTTGTGGCAATCTGTAAGTGCTTGTGTTCTGATGAATCATGACTGAGCCGCCGTACCTGCTCCCCCCCACCCCACCGCCACAACTCACGAGTCGCTGCGGCTCTTTAAGACGCTGAATGTCACCGCGTGTAACATTCTCTGACAAGGAAATGAAAATCCTAAAGACTCTTCTTAGCGTTCAATGGATTCTTGTGATCTCTGCTTGCTGGGACTGAATGGGAACATTCTTGTATATATCCAGAAGCTGAAAACCTGCCTAGACCTAATCATTATCACTTGTGAGGGTTTGTTACAAGTCTAGACATTGCCTGGATTGCGGACTCATACGACATTGCCTGGATTGCGGACTCATACGTATTACCTGTCCTGACAGATTGGAACAAACCCTCCGCTGTAAGTAGGAATAGGTCTGTACTAGGGATGAGCGAACCGGCCGAGGTTCGGGTTCGTATTAAAGGGGTTATCCAGTGCTACAAAAACATGGCCACTTTCCCCCTACTGTTGTCTCCAGTTTGGGTGGTGTTTTGAAACTCAGTCCCATTGAAGTAAATGGAGCTTAACCCCTTAACGACATCGGGCGTACCCATACGCCCCCGTTGCCTGGGCTTTAACGCAAACGGGCGTATGGGTACGCCCGATGTTTCCCCGATCGCTGCGTGTTCACACACAGCGGTCGGGGTAGATGGCCTGCTATAAATCATAGCAGGCCATCTTAGCTTCACGGCACGGGGGGTGGTTAACACCCCCCGTGCTTACGATCGCCGCTATAGGCTGATCAATTCAGATCAGCCAATAGCAGCGATCGGAACCTTTCCGGGTCATCGGCGACCCGATGACCCGGAAAAAAAATGGCGGTCGGTGCTGTCCGAGGACGGCACCGACCGCCATTACTGTAAAAAGTAATGGTGGTCACCGTGCCACCGGCCCGATCGCCGTGAACGGCCGGCCGGCCGTTCACGGCGATCGGGCCGGTGGCACGGCGATCAGAGTCCCACAATATAGTAAATACCTGCCCTGGACCCCTCAGCTAGGTAGCCGAGGGGTCCAGAGCAGGTATTTGTACATTACTCACCTGTCCCGGGCTCCTGATCGGCGTCTTCCGGGTTCGCGGCATCCTCGTCTTCGTTCGGGTCTTCGGCTTCCTCCGTGACGTCACGTTCGGCTTCTCTCGGCTATTTTCGGCTCCAGCGTCGGCTTCTTCCGTATTTTGCGCTCTGCTGCCCTCTAGCAGCTGATATGTGTAATACACTTATCAGCAGCTACAGGGATGTTCAGAATGTAGAAAAAGTTTTGTTTTTTTTTTTTTCAAATTTTTTTTTTCTATTTTCCGCACCCTATCGCCGCTGAGTGTTGATCAGCATCGCACGAAAGTGCGCTGCTAATCAGCAACTCCTCCTTTTTGGCGTAGGGTGGTTTTTTTCTATATTCTACTGCCACAGTCTGCTAATAAGTGCCGCACATAAGTGCGGCATTTATCAGCAACTCTTTTGTTGGCGTAGGTTTTTTTTTTATACTGACTGTAAAAAAACACGTAAAAAACACTACATTACACCACACTACATTGAATAAAGTTTGACACTACACCACTATATACCCCATATACTAATCCCCGTATAAAGATGGCCCCCAGGGTGTTTTCGGCGTCAGAGGGATACGTTATTATTACCTCCGACACCGAAACAGCCAGTGAGGATGAAAGGGGGATCCTTCTTTCCTCCATTCATCCTCATCATCCAGTGATGTGTCTGGGGGTAGCGTAGCGTACGCTGCCCCCCAGACACGTCTTTTCCGCCAGTACCGTCCCAATAAGAGATCACGGTATGGTGTGAAATTCTACACACTCTGTGAGCGTACCTCCGGGTACACTTACAGATTTTCTGGTACGTGCACACTGCGGAATGGCGAAGGATAACCCTTTGTGCATTCCGCAGCTGGCACCCACCGGCGGACTGATGCGGGCGCATGTCTCTACCCGTGTCATAGACTCCATTCTATGCACGGGCGGAATCCGTCGTCTATCCAAAGAATGAACACGTTGATCGGAGAGCGGAATCCGCCCGGGCATAGAATGGAGTCTATGACACGTGTGGAGACGGCGGCCTGCATCACTCCGCCGGTGGGTGCCAACTGCGGAATGCACGAAGGGTTATCTGTCGCGATTCCGCAGTGTGCACGTACCCTTAGAGTGTATGTAGGAAGGGACACCCGAATCCAGACCCCAGATGCCCCCCCCCCCATCCTCGGAGTTAGTGGGAAGATCCGGGAACTGATCTTCCCACTGTTGGATAAAGGTCACCACCACCTGTACGGGGATAACTTTTATACCAGCACCCCCTTCTCTGGTCTCTCGCTGCTCTGTAGCTTGCGGCACGACCCGAAAATATCAGAAGCAGTAATAGAGCCCTAATATTTAGCAGCCATGGAGCGGACCCAGCGCTTCTGGATATGAAGGACCCCGTATCGCACCAGGGCAACATTTTCCAGGTGACGTCCCCCACGCTGGAGAACAGGAGACCCCAGAAGAAGTGCAGAGTGTGGTGTAACAGGGGGATCAGGAAGGACACCATTTTCCCGTGTGACACCTGTCCTGATCGCCCCGACCTCTGCATACTGGATCGCTTCAAGGCGCACCACACGTCATCGGGGTTCTACATTATCTAAATTCTGTCCCTTATTCCTATTTCAGGGGTCACGTTGATCCGGGGATTATTCTGATCACCATTATGGAGTCAGGAAGGAATTTTTCCCCTGTGATGAGGCTACTGTCGTCTGCCTTACGAGGGTTTTTTTTTGCCTTCCTCTGGATCAACACAGATTGAATTTGATGGACACCTGTCATTTCCAACCTTATAAACTAATAATTGGCCTAATACCCCCAAATAAATTAGAATTGTCCCTTTTCTCCAGCTAAGTAGGTATGGCCGCCATTCCCATTAGAGGATGCCATGATGCAATTACAAAGCCTCTGTGCGGCCAGGACAGTAGAAACCCCCCACAAGTGACCCCATTCTGGAAACTACACCCCATAAGGAATCTAAGAAGGGGGGCAGCGGGGATATGGCCCCCTGGTGACGGCCACATTTGGGACGTGAAAATGAAAAAAATTGTATTTTTTATTTTCTCGGCACATGTTCTACGTAAGTGCCCGTCACCAGTGGGGTCCATATGCTCACTGCACCCCTTGTTAGATTCCTTATGGGGTTTAGTTTCCAGAATGGGGTCACTTGTCGGGGGTTTCTACTGTCCTGGCAGCACAGGAGCTTTGTAATTGCGACATGGCCTCCATCCTCCATTCCAGCCTCTAAATGGCGCTCTGTCCCTTTGGTGACTTGCCCTGTGCCCATATGGCACATTATGCCCACATGTGGGGTATTTTCGTACTCAGGGGACACTACCCTACACGTTTTGTGTTCATTTTCTTTTTTAACCCCTTGTGGAAATGGAAAAAAATCAAGGCTAGACCAACATTTAGTGTAATTTTTGTAAAATTTTTACTCTAAATTATTAATCTTGTCATGTTTTTTCATTTTCACAAGGGGTTAAAAGATAAAAAAAAAACATTTAATGTGTAGAGCAATTTCCCCTGAGTACGGAAATACCCCACATGTGGACATAAAGCGCCATGCGGGTGCAGGGTAAGCCTCCGAAGGGAAGAAGCGCCATTTGGTTTTTGAAGGCTGGATTTGGATGGAATGGATTTCGAGGGGCCATGTTGCATTCAAAAGGCCCCTGTGTTGCCAAGACAGTTGAAACCCCCCACAAGTGACCTCATTATGGAAACTGCACCCCTCAAGGAATGTAACAAGGGGTGTAGTGAGCATATGGACCCCACTGGTGACGGACACAAATGTGGAACAATGTGGCGTGAAAATGAAATATTACATTTTTTACACTATAATGTTGGTTTAGCCTTGAATATATCATTTTCACAAGGGGTTAAAAGAGGAGAAAAAAAACAAAATGTGTAGAGCAATTTCCCCCGAGTCCGTAAATACCCCACATGCGGACATAAAGCGCCATGTGGGCGCAGGGCAAGCCTCCAAAGGGAAGGAGCGCCATTTGGATTTTGGAGGTTGGATTTGGCTAGAATGGATGATGAACGCCATGTCGCATTTACAGAGCCCTCGTGCTGCCAAAACACTGGAAACCCCCCACAAGTGACCCCATTCTGGAAACTGCACCCCTCAAGGAATCTAACAAGGGGTGCAGTGAGGATATGGACCCCTTGATGACGGGCACATTTGTGCCATGAAAGTGAAAAAATGAAATTTTTCCCTTTCACGTCACATTGTTCCACATTTGTGCCCGTCACCAGTGGGGTCCATATGCTCACTGCACCCCTTGTTAGATTCCTTGAGGGGTGTAGTTTCCAGAATGGGGTCACTTGTGGGGGGTTTCCAGTGTCTTGGCAGCACGAGGGCTCTGTAAATGCGACATGGCGCTTGAAATCCTTTTCAGTGAAATTCAGCTTCCAAAAGCCAATTGGCGCTCCTTCCCTTTGGAGGCTCGTCCTGCGCCCCCTTGGCACTCTATCGCCACATGTGGGGTATTTCTGTACTCGGGAGAAACTGCGCTACACATTTTTTGTCTTTTTTTGCCTCTTATCCCTTTAAGAAAATGAAAAATTGAAGGCTAGAACAATGTTTTAGTGTAAAAAATAAATTTTTCTTTTTTCACGTCATATTGTTGGGAAAATCTGTGAAGCACCTGTGGGGTCCAGATGCTCACCGCACCCCTTGTTACATTCCTTGAGGGGTGTAGTTTTCTAAATGGTGTCCCTTTAGGGGTGTTTTTTAGGTTTTGACACCCCAGAGCCTCTGCCAACCTGAAGTGGTACAGTCAAAAATGATCAAATATAACGGAGGCGTTGAAATTCACTAGGCGCTCCCTTATATCTGAGGCTTGTGGTTGCGTCAAATAGCGCAATAGGGCCACATATGGGGTATTTCTATAAACTGCAGAAACGGGGCAATAATTATTGGGGTGCATTTCTCTGGTAATAGGTTTATAATTATGAAAAATATTGGATTACAATAAAATCTCTGCACAGAAAATTAAAATTTTCAAATTCCTTACACACTTAGCTTTTATTTCTGTGACTCCCCTAAAGGGTTAAAACACTTTCTGGATGTGCTTTTGCAGAGTTTGGGGGGTGCAGTTTCTGAAATGGGGTGCTTTGTGGGGCTTTCTAACATACAGGCCCCTCAAATACACTTTAAACCTGAACAGGTCCCTAAAAATATCTGATTTTGAAATTTTACTGAAAATTTGGAAATTTGCTGCTAATGTTTTAAGCTTCCTATCGTCTAAAAAAAATGAAAGATAGTTTAATAAATGCCGCCAACATAAAGTAGACATGTTGCTAATGCTATTTAATATATAATTTATGTGGTATAACCACTTTCTGTATACGCAAAAAAGTTTCAAAGTTGGAAAAATGCAGTTTTTCACATTTTTTTCACATTATTTGGGTTTTTTTTCATAAAGATTTGTTATGAGTATCGACTCCAATTTACCAGAAATGTAAAGTACAATATGTCCCGAGAAAACAATCTCAGAATCAGCCGGATAGGTAAAAGCATCCCGAAGGTATTAATGACTAAAGTGACACTGGTCATATTCATAAAATTTGTCTCTGTCATTAAGGCCATTTCAGGCTCTGTCCTTAAGGGGTTAATTGCAAACCATACCTGAACTGGAGACAACAGTAGGGGGAAAGGTGGCCATGTTTTTGTAGCGCTGGATAACCCCTTTAACCTGATCGTCTTCTGATTCCCGTTGTCTGCCCGCTCCGTGGAGAGGGTGGATACAACCTTGGGGACCGCCTGGAAAACTGGGATACAGCCATAGCCATAGGCTGTATCCCAGTTTCCTAGGCGGTCCTCAGGCTGTATCCACCCTCTCCACGGGGCGGGCAGACAGCGTGAATCAGAACCCGAACCTCAACCGGTTTGCTCATCCCTATTCTGTACGTTTACACGCACGGCCAAGAATTATCTATAATAACCCCAAAAAAAAAAGAAATTAGTAGCAGCCAAGAAGAGAAAAAAAATACAAACTATAGGAATGTCTAAAATTGCCAAGTAATTCCATTATGAATATTTGTGAAGAACCCTGAAGTATTTCTGGTGCTAATTGTCTTATCATGTAATATGAGCTAAATATATTCACGTGGAAGTTATATTTGTCTGTTCTTTATAGCAAAGCTGCGAAGTAGAAATTACATGTGTGCTGTAGAGGAAGTGAACTCTCTAAAGTTAAGTTTAGTCTAAACCTCATGGTCTTTGTGCTCCCTATGTACAGTACATGAAATCATGTATTTTTGGGTGAAGATATGAGTCCACAGCTTACTCTATTCTACAATATACATAATATTAATAAGACAGTAGATATGCAGTGTCCCGATACTTGTATCTTAGCCTAAAGCTGTTGTGTGGCTAAAGCAAGGATGGCGAGTCTCCGGCCCCCTAGCTGTTGCAAAACTACAATTCCCATCATGCCTAGGCAGTAAAATTTTTGGCTTTGGCTGTATAGGTGTTGTGTTCCAGTATAGGTGTGCCACTAAGTCCTGTATTCAACTTGTCAAAAGGTATCTCTATCAGGTGTCACACTCTGGGATGATGAATGTCGTTTTGCACCGTCACCACTTGGTGTCTCACTCTTCCCTGTCTCTGTGCACAGCTGAAGGAATGTAAAGGGTTAGCTTGTATGTTTTACTGTTAACATGTGGTTCAATCAACAGCTTGGTTGCCTCACACTTCTTCTCCTATCACCCCTTTACACCTCACTCTTTCCAGCACTTTTCCCATCAATTGGGGGTTAGTCCTGGTCACCCCTATTTAGGATAGCTAGTTCCTGGTGGGAGAGTCTTCTGATAATTGTAGTTGGAAAGAGAAGATATAGTTTTCTATGAGAGTCTGTGTGATAAAAGCTATTCAGTGCTAAACCCAGAGGTGGGGTAATTGTCACCTAGGTACACCTTGCCTACCCCTGAGATATTCTAGTCTTCAGGACTATCCAAGAATAGGATTAGTCTGCAGTGGAGCAAAGAGCCTAAGCTGAAGTACTCCATAGATCCTTGCTCAGGCCTACTTGGGAAACCTTGAGGGGTTAGCTATACCCAGTTGTTCAAACCAGGGACTCGTACTACCAGACCTTACACTTGGTGGGTTCTTCTGGTAAAAGGTGGTCTTTTTCTCCTCATCTTCTCTTCTTCTTCTTAACTGTGAGTATTAGATTCTTCTTCTGCACAAAGTCCCACTACAAGTCACCCTGGCAGGGTACTGTACTACATAGACATGGCCCCAAGACAGTCCTTTAACCTGCTCTACTCAAGTTACACTTCTTAAGCTACTCTACCCAAGTAACCTACTATTTGCACTACCAGCACCCAAGCTAAGTGTATTGTTCATCAAGAGAAAGGACATCGTATTTTTGTGATTATCTTTTGCACACTGTTCACCTTTAAAAGCACCAAGTTGAATTGCACTGAAGATTTCATCAGTAAGCTTTGTTCTTGTTTAAATGCTGGACTCTGTGCTCATTCATCTCCACCGCACCTGCACCAACACACACACAGTGCTACCATTTACAAAGCCTAGTGCCAGTGTACCCGGCGGTGGGCATCACTACTCCTGGCCACTATGACAAACGCCCAATTAAAACACCAGTTCACCCACTGCTGTTACCATTTAGCAGCCCTAAATCACGGCACAGGCATGATGGGAATTGTAGTTTTGCAACAGCTGGTGAGCCGGAGGTTGCCTACCCCTGCTGTAAAGGGAGAAGTCTCCCGGGCTCATCCACTTTCCGGATTAGACTCAATCATGGCAAAAAGCCAAAGTCCTGCTCCTTATCCATGGAGGTATGAAACGTTCCTGTCAGCTTGGCTCGGGTCACAGAAGTGTTAGGAAGTGTCTAGTAGCTTTGCAGCTGACTTCAATTTAGTTAGTATTGCTAGGTCTCACACCAACCCTGATTGATAGGCAGCAACAATTGCTTCTGTATGATCATTGCTGGTGTCTTCTCTTATTGGCATTGTGTTATCACATGCCAATATTTAATAGCTTATAAGGACCAACCTAATCCATTTGGAACAACTCGTGTGGTCTAAGCTTCATTATGTTTATGCTTATGAAACTGGAAGATAGATAGATAGATAGATAGATAGATAGATAGATAGATAGATAGATAGATAGGAGATAGATAGATGATAGATAGATAGATAGATAGATAGATAGATAGGAGATAGATAGGAGATAGATAGATAGATAGGAGATAGATAGATGATAGATAGATAGATAGATAGATAGATAGATAGATAGATAGATAGATAGATAGATAGGAGATAGATACAATGTACTGTATATACATGTACTGTAGCCACAGAACAGTTATGGTAAGTGGTTCTACATCTATATACTGAAATCTACATATATACAGAAGACAAACAGCTGCTCAGCCCTGTTTATATATTACACAAGTGAAACATTACAGGAAATGATCTAGATCTAAAATAAACAGCGACATATTAAAACCTGTCATAAAATCCTACACAGCAAACATATAGCAGATGGAGGGGAAGTGGGTTTTCACTCTATATATATCAGCGCCTTTATATGAAAGCAGACTGCACGCTGGGACATAGGACATGTCATTTACCTTTCTAAACAGAGCTCGAATTATCTGTGACTGCGAGGGACGGGCAAACAAAGAATGAGTTCAATGTGATCATATACTTTGTTGCATAGGAAACATTACCCACCATTATTTCTGAGACAATGCCCGATGATAACCCTCTAAGATAACTTACTAAAAGTGTGTGAAACGTAGGGTGATAACACCTTGTCGACTGATTGAAATAGCACAATGACGGATAAATGAGTAACTACCATACCAGATTATTGCGATCCCCCCAGGCCAGATGATTGAGACCCCACCATGACAGATGACTATATAACCAGATGATTGTATATCCACTGCCTAAGATTAACATACCACCATGCCGAATGTTAGGATGTCATGGCAGACGATTGCTAAACCATCATAACAGATGACTGGGATGCCACTATGGCAGATAATTTCCATTAATGATACCACAATTACAAATGACTGAAATATAGGGCAGATGATTCAAATACAACCTTGTGAGATGGTTGAGATATGACGATGCAAGATGATTGAGAAGCCACCATGCTAGTTCACTGAGATAGGGCCATGCAAGACAACGGAGATGGCATCATGCTAGATGATTTAGATGCCACCATGTTCCTGTAAATGATTGAGATACCACCATGCAACATGTTTAAGATACCACCATGTTAGAGGTTTGAGATACCACTATGTTAGGTGATTGAGTGACTACAGTGTTAGATGTTTGAGACACTACCATGCTAGATTATTTAGGAGCCAGCATGCTAGATGACTAAGATATGGCCATACTTGTTGATTAAGGTGCCTCCTACTACTGTAGATCACCACAAATTAGGACCACAAATTAGATATCTTCAAACTAAACGAACACCATGAGATGCCACCATGCTACTGTAGATGATCGAGATACGGATACCATCATGATACATTTTAGAGATACCACTTTTACAGATTTGAGATGCCACCATGCTATATAATTGTGATATCAATCCCCCAGATGATTGGGAGATCACCAAGACAGAAGATTATGATATTACCATATCATATTATTAAGATGCTGTTGTCGCTAATATTTGGATATAACATAACCATACTAGGCTACCAAAATGGTTAGAGTACCAAAGGATGTTCTGAGATGCTCAATAATATATATTATAGAAGGTAGACCATTTTGACTGAGGAATTCCAGTCCAACATAGGTGGTCATATCTGGTCATAGTATTAGGGTGGATCAGCAACCTAACAAACTACTAAGAGGCTTTCCAGTAAGTCAGAAGATCACATAAAATCGAGTTCCACAACTGGGTCTTCCTTAAATGTCTTAAGCATATGTGTTTATTAATGCTTCTAAGGAAAGTTCCCAAACAGAATTCCCAATTTACTTATAGGTTGGCCTTTCCCATTGACAAGAATAGAACTTGATATCAACCCAAATCAACTAAATGGAGCGCTGGTGAACTTAGGTTCCGGACATAAAACAGGTTAGATCCAAATGGCCCAGAAGTTACAGGCAAAACATCAAATTCCAACTAAAGGCCTAGATGGGACCTAACAAGAACATAGTGGGTGAAGCAGGAGCCTTTGGGATAGTGCCCAGTTCTGCGTACCACGCTAACCTTAATTGATAGTGCTCTCTATACCCAAACAGTTAAAATCTATCGATCAAAGCTGGTGGGATGGGGAAAAGCTACTGGGGTCGACCATGATGATTCCTGCTTCTGGTAGTGATGACAGTGTCCCTTTAAAGTGTAGCCACAGAAGTCCATTCTATAACACATCACTGGAGCTCGGCCAAGCCAGTTTCTTCCAGGACCCTTGCAATTTCAATGGAGAAATGACTGAAATATGACATGATAAAGTGTATACCACATGAGAAAAGAGAGCTCATGCTTTGCAGGTAGGGTTACATCACTTGGACCTCACTATTAGGAGCTTCTAATGTCTTCAAAGATACAAAAGATGCATAAAAATATGAAATGTATCAATGCAAAAATGTATATTTTGGAAGAGAGATATAGATTGAAAAGACTGGAGCCGATGGCGGATTAGCTTCCTGTTACCCTCTAATTTACTATGGAGTAAAAAAAAAATACAATCCTCGAGTCGACTTCAAAGATTGTATTCCGCTATTTATCACACAATAGTCTGCCCATTTTTTTTTTTGATGGGACTTAAAAAGAAAAATCAAAAGCGGGAAGCGGAGGAATCCTTTGTCCGAGCTCAATAACTGTGCAGAGAAATGTGCTTCCACCATGAATAGATTTGACCTACAGGACGCGTAACAAGCTGAGATGTCATCCTACTATATTCTCCAAAGAATTCAAGCAACAGTGAAAAACAAACTTCCCGTCGCACTACACGTCTGAGATCAGTGGGGCATTACTGTGACTTGTGCTGCAGGTACCGGGACGTACAAAACCCATTGTAATTGCAAAATAAATTGTATAATCGTTTGCTTTTTGTCAGTGGGCAACTTCACAGACGGAGCTGAATCCTCATTTGTTCTCATTATAATGTCCCGGCAGCATGCCGCAACTGGCGGTGTTTTCAGACTATACGTAGCTATGTTTATTTCGTTTTGCAATGACCAGTAATACATGTAAAACTTTATTATGTGTTATTAAAAGGGATACTCTGATATTAAAATCCATTTTGGGGTCTTAGTTCGGTATTTTCTGCATGAGCAGTTGCTTACTACTACCATTGCCAGAATCCATTGCTTTCCCTTAGCTCTTTATCATAAGAGTCCTCCCACCCTGCCTACTCCCTTCCCCCAGCACTCCTGCCAGTTCCCTGCCCAAAGCTGTTGCAGAACATCTCACTTCATTAAAGAGAGTGGGCTGGTCTGAGATGGTGACATTACTCTGGGGGATAGAGACATTACACATTTTATAGCACTCTAAAGCCAGTACTATTAGTGATTACACTATATTAGTAAGTTATATGCCTTGGGGTAACACTTTTATTGAAAGGAAAACTCCAGGCAAAACAAAAATCTAGACAGGATGCAGGGTGGTGGTAACATAATAATGAAGTTGTACTTACCTGTCCCAGTGCCCCTACAGCACAACCATTAATGGGCACCTGCCGGTCTCCTGTATTTCCTGGTGTGGAACGCCATGACCCTGCTCAAAAGTGCCCACTTAGCCAGTCAGGCAGAACACCTTTGTAGACTGACTAAGCAAGTAGTTCTTGTGGTGTTGTGGTGACACTGGAACCCCGGAGACCAGAGGGTGACAGCGAGCTGGTAAGCACTGCAGCTGTGTGGACAGGTAAGTATAATTTAATTATTATGGTTCCACCACCCCCTTTCCTCGTATAGAGTTTTACATTTGCATGGAGTTCTCCTTTAAATACAATTTTCTAATACCAGAGTACCTCTTTAAGAAATAATCAGCACATTTCTGCAGCAAGTGATTGCTTTCTTTCTGTTCATTGCCGTACGCCACATGTGTGTATTATGATATTTATTATGTTTTATACTTGCAATTCAATGCTTAGAGGGAGATTAGTCAGTAGTTTACTGTAGGGTAAAAGGAGAAGGGAATATGACTGCCTCTCTTCCTATAGGATGTCTCTCTTTCTGTAAGAGGTTGTGAGGGAAGAATAGGCCAGGGCAGCTTCAGGCAACACCAGCTTTTTAGTCTAGTTTTTTATATATAGCACACAGTAGGTGCAGGCCCTGTTTATGGGCCTATGCATTTCCAGTTCTGCCTCCGGTCTGGTTCCGTGGCTGTCACTTACTCTCAACTTTTCTCAGAAATAAACATATCTTGTAAAAGTCAGCAGCCAGCCTTCATCCCCATCCTGACATTTATCATGGTTTAAGAAATCACATACCTCAAAGGAATAAACTCTTCTGTAAAATCACCTGATTAACTCCAGTCTCCTGGAAAGGCAAGAAACGAGATCGGAAAGTCTTTGAATACAATATATTGTCTTTAAATATTCTTCCTCTGATACATTCTCTAAAGTAAATGTAACGGATGTTAAATGTCCTGCCAGAGATAAGTTATCACGTAGTATGTGTATCATGTCTTTAGAGATAGAGACAAATATACGCTGTGCTCGGGAATATTCAATCCAAGGATATAACACAGGATTATTGGACCTTCTGTTGTTTACACAGTCCATAGTGTCGCCTACTACAAAGTCCAATACTACAGTCTACTCCTACATAGTCTACTACAAAGTCCAATACTACAGTCTACTCCTACATAGTCTACTACAAAGTCCAATACTACAGTCTACTCCTACATAGTCTACTACAAAGTCCAATAATATAGTCTACTACAAAGTCCAATACTAGAGTCTACTCCTACATAGTCTACTACAAAGTCCAATACTACAGTCTACTCCTACATAGTCTGCTACAAAGTCCAATACTACAGTCTACTCCTACATAGTCTACTATAAAGTCCAATAATATAGTCTACTACAAAGTCCAATACTACAGTCTGCACTCCATCACTACATAGTCTACTGCACAGTCCATTACTACATAGTCTACTTCGTAGGGCTCATGCACATTGAGCAATAGACGAGGAATTGAAGAGGAAAGATTTCTGCTTTACATTCCTCACCTATTCAGCTCTGGCAGAATTTAAGCGGAAGGCTCAGTTCACACGGAGCAAAGCTGACTGTCATTATGACACTGAGGCTGGTGGGATTCTGCGTCTTGCCGCGCTGAAAAATGGACATGTCAATTCTTCAGTGTGGAGAGAGGAGGCACACGAGCCTCCCATAGACTGTGATTATGACACAAAGCCTGGTGGGATTCCGTGGTGGAGAATTCCGCCTGTTTTGCTCCGTGTGAATGGAGCCATATACAAGCGGAATTGAAACCGAATTTAAGCCCCCTTTGACTTGTATAGGATTTCTCTAGCAGAATCCGCCCAAAGAATTGACATGTCAATTTTTCAGGCGGAAAGCGGATCTGCAGCAGAAAATTCTGTTCGGAAATTCTGAAGTGTAAACAACAGAATTGAAATACCCATGAACACAATGGGACATTGCTCTGTTCATATTTTATAGGAGGAATTTCTAGCTGAAATAAGAGCGGATTCCTCGCCTATTCCTAACCTATTCCTCAGTGTGAACCCACCCCTATTCTGCTCTGGCAGAATAGCAGCAGAATAGTAGCTGAATTTGAGCGGAATGCAAGCAGAATTCTACCAGAAATTTAAGCAGAATTCAAGCCCCATTGACTTCTATTGGATTCCTCTAGCGGAATCCGCCCAATGAAGTGACATGAAAAATTACAGATGGAAATTCCACTGTGTGACAAGCACAGCACAAAGCCCATTGAAAACAATTGAAAAATGCATTGCTCAATTTAAGTAGGCGGATTTTCGAGCTGAATTTCGTGCAGAATCCGCTCGAAAATCCACCTCTTTTGCTCAGTGTGCAGGGGCCCGTAGCCTACTATCCAATCCATTACTATATAATCTATAGCACAGTCTATTACTACCTAGCCTACTACACAGTCCTTACTATATAGTTTACTGCACAGTCCATTACTACAGACTACAACAGAGTTTATTTCAATATAGTCTACTACACAGTCCATTACTACAGTGTACTTCTTAGTCTACTACATAGTCCATTAGTACAGTTTACTCCACAGTCTATTTCTACATAGTGTACTTTACAGTCCATTGCTACACAGTCTACAGCACAGCTCATTTCCACATAGTTTACTAAGCGGTCCACTCCTAAATAGTCTCATCAAAGACTATCCACTTCTATACAGTCTATTCCAAAGTAGTCCATTTCCAGACAAACTTATTTTACGCACTGTAGTTCACACCTATGTATTTTGCTTTTGGAAAGTTGTAATCTACATAGTATATTTATGCACGGCCCATGTCTGCACAGTCCACTTTTGTGTAGTCCATTTCCACAAAGCCTACTTTTATGTTGTCAGCTTCTACATAGCTTTCAAATTGTCCACTTCTACAGTTTACGTTTACATAGTCAACTTTTTACTTCAGCTACTTATAAACCTTTTCAAGACAGTCTTCTTACAAAAAGTCCACTTTTACACTGTCATCCTCCATGCAATCCACTTCTTCATAGGCTTCTTCTACATAAGGGGTGTGCTAGGTTTTGATGATGGAACTGTTATATCAGCTCAGCCAAAGATGGTATTGTCATGATGCCAGTGCTTGTCCAGCACACAGGTGTGATATTGGTACCTGCTTGTTTATGTGGCTGGCTGTATTCCCCAAATGGTCGGTGACCTGCCCGGTTGCAGTGGGTCCCTTGGGCTCTTGTCATGGTAATTGACCCACCCTGACTATCGGTACCACTACTCACAGAAAGGGGAAAAATAACCCAAGGTGTACTTTTGGTGTGTATGGGTGCTGGTGCATATAAAGGATGACAGAGTCCCAGTGATATAAAAAATAGAACAGCTTTACTGAAAAGTCTCTCAGTAATACAATACACTTCTGTAAAAAAGATAAATCTTCACATAGACTTTAGTGCTTGAACTCGTTTGTGCTTGAGGAGGTGCTGGAGAATTTGAGTAGAAGAGAAGTAGTTGTAGCGGTGCTTGGAAAGTTGAGAGTAGAGGAGGGGAGAGGAGTTTGTCAAGGGAATCCCAACCCAATTTAGCAATGTACTCTGCCGGAACTTTAGAGAATACTTGTAGAGTGGGAAGTTTACTTGTACCCGTGTTTAGACTATGTCTGACCACCTTCTGCCCTACAGTGTTGAGTTACCCGTCCTAATAGGGTGATACAAGCCTCAGTCGTGGTTATCTGGGTGAAGCTAAGTTTCTGGAGGTGTCCCAGTTACCTGCACTGCGACCAAGCAGTGGACTTTATGTGCCATGTACAGTATGATTAGAATTCTGTGAGATGGCACCCTCTTTCCTCTTGGTAAATAGGCAGTATGAGGAGGTCTAATGTAAAGGACTAACCTGTTAACGGAGAGTAAAACATAAGAAAATATCATAAGCAAATAGTAGAGTTTACTGTGGCTACCTATATGGTTTTTGTGGGTTTCCTATAGTTTTCTTACACATTCCATAAGCATTCCAGTGTGATGATGCCTAATAATATTGTCCCCATTTGTTGTTAGTCTATCGGCTTGTAGTACAGGACATTTATAGTGAAAATATATATTGTTATCATTACTCATGTGGCATTAGTTGTAAAGATTCTACTTGTACATTATAGACACTTGCTCCTTTGTAGTCTACAATACGCTAGTTTGATGAATTTGATAAATAAGCCCCATGACGCGGCTCTGATCCAGAGTTCATTGATCGTCTCTAATTGCTGACATTACTCTCCAGATTACTTTGTAGCCGTCCGCTGATTAGTACTAAGTCACTAAACACTGATTTATATTCTCTTCCTATTGTGAACAAAGCTAAACCTAAGGTATAAACTCTTTTATAACCACTGACTATTAGCAAACATAAACCTTAAAGGGGTTCTCCCCGTGTGACAATCATTACCCATTAGAAGGATCTCTTGACAAAAGGCAGATCAGAATAGTTGGAACCCCCATTAATCTGATGTAATCTCTAGGGTAACCTGGCAGTAAGTGTTCAAATTCCCTGCAGCACCCCTACAGGGAAAATTAAGTATTACACATTGCCCATTTATATCAATGGGTAATCTATGTAAAGCATGACAGGATAGGACCTCTAGAATGAGACTCTCTTTGTAAATGTAGTAACTCAATCTACAACCTAACAGAGTATATAAAAACAAGAGAAGATTTATTTGAACAGGATTTATAAATGAAAACCCTTAGTGGTATCACCTATCCACAGTGTCTGTTTTCAGGGGGTGTGACCTCTGGGACCTATCATGACCTTGAGAATGGTGACCTGTTTATTTCTGCTGAATGGAGCAGTGGGTTAATCATTCTCTGCAAAGTTGCTAGAGATAGCCGAGTACAGCATTAAGCCTCTCTCCATGGCTGCTTAGAGAGGTCGGAACCCCCCCCCCAAAAAAAAAAAAAAAATCAGAAAGGCAAGAATGTAAAGGCAGAAGATATATGTCTTTTATATATGCCAATATATATGACTTTTATATTGCTATTGATGATGCTTAATTGCACTTTTAGATTTTAAAATTTTCTTAGAAAGTGTCAAAAAGTTAATTTGGATCACCTTACACATATAGACTAAGTTCACACAACAGCATTTTATTGGCTGTCATTGCCGGCAGCCATCAAAAAGATGTCCGTTATTTGCGATTGACGACTGTCTATAATGATCATATTAGTCATCGGTAGTTATCGTCATCGGCAATATCGTTATCGTCATCAGCAATGATGGCCGTAAAATCATGTTGTGTGAACTTAGCCATACACATATATGCTCTCTTCTGTCACCTACAGCTAAACCCCTAGCAACCAGATTCCACCTTTCATTCCTCACAGGCTCTTTGGGAAATGAAAGGTGGAATCTGATTGGTTGCTAGGGGCAACTGAGACAGTTTCACTTTACACCATGGATGATAAATCTCCCCCATTGTCTCTAGTTTGCATCTTAAGGCTATGTTCAGACTACGTAAGTTTCCGGCCGTAGCGCGTTCCGTGAATAAGCGGCCGGAGACTTACGTAGTTCGCGTATAATGGAAAGTATACGAAATACGGCTGCACAGTTCACACTACGTACGAACTTACGCCCGGATCGTACGTGGCGGCGTAAAAAATTAACCAGACCATTGTTTGCGGACGAAAATGCCGTAACTTACGCCCGAAGCGTTACATGCGGTCCCGTACGTAGTGGTGATTTCTTCATTTTTGCAGCTTTTTGTGCCGATCCAAAAGGTTCTGTGGGGTGTCCGGGGCTAGGCGAAGCTTTCCAAGTAAAAGACCGCTGTCAGATCGCTACGTAGGGAGCTCGGGAAGCGTAAGTAGACTTCGGGCGTAAGTTCGCGCTCGGCACGTAGCCGGCCGCAAGCAGCGTAAATCTCCAGCCGGAGTTTACCACGTATATGTCCGGCCGTGAAAATATGCGGCCGGACATATACGCAGTGTGAACATAGCCTAAAACTTTTGGATAATTAGTTGTCTATAGATACCCAGCTTTTTAAGACTTTGAGGAGTCTTAAGTCTCTAATATACTAAACGATTACTTACTAAACGTCTTACTTAGAAGATTACCATCTGTTCATATCACTAATCAATTAGTGTGCACAATGTCAGCTAATTGTGGTCTTTGAACATGCCGCAAGTGTGTGATTTGTGTACTAACGTCTGCTGTGTGTTTCTCCGTGTAATAGCAGCGACAGAAGACCACCACTTACTTCAATTGGCCCCTCTAGCTGCTCCCTGCTCGCCGTGGGATTGAGGGGGAAGCGAGCACTGAGCTAACAAGTTGGAGCTCGCCACCCCTGGATTATTGGGCCATGTCAAAGGGAACTTAAATTAGCGGTCAAGGCCTACTAGGCTTGTGTGGAACCAAGCCTGGTCAACATGTGGAGTGACGTCAGGCACCCATGTATAGCAGCTTTGCCCTAACCTGGCAAACATTCCTTGTGGCCACTAACGGGCCGGCTTCTTATCGTCTCTAGTCTGAGAGGATAAAAATTTGAGGGCCTCTTAACTGTCTGCTGCTTTTGTAAGCCTCAGTCAGGCACAGGCCATTTTCTTAGGGCCATATTACATGGCCTGATATTTCAGAGAAAGCGAGCAACCAGGTACGTCATGGGACGCTAAGGGGTTAAAGAGGTTGTCCAACATTTTTTTTCTTATTGGAAATGTGAATAATTTGTAATTAGAGATGAGCGAACCTCTAGCATGCTCGAGTCGATCCGAACCCGAATGTTCGGCATATGATTAGCTGGGGCTGCTGAACTTGGATAAAGCTCTAAGGTTGTCTGGAAAACATGGATACAGCCAATGACTATATCCATGTTTTCCACATAGCCTTAGGGCTTTATCCAAGTTCAGCAGCCACCGCTAATCAAATGCCGAAAGTTCTGGTTCGGATGGACTCGAGCATGCTCCAGGTTCGCTCATCTCTATTTGTAATCTGTCCCTTTCTCTTAGTGGTTTTCTCTAACCTTTTTTCGCCTCTGTGTCCCCGGCCTCCTCCTCTGTTGCTGCTTTTTGGATTTGTGTTTGTTTACATAAAGAACTTCCAGGTCACAGGGGTCAGCAGTGACATCACAGCTCTGCATGCCTATAGCTCCACCCCCTCCTCTCTGACTGTAGCTCCACCCACTCTACCCATAGGCAGGTAATGTCTGTATTACTACAAGCGTCCTTTGAGCAGCATGGTGGCTCAGTGTCTGCCAATTACTTATGTTGTCAAATCAACTAATTTTTTCTCTCTTTTATCTGTTGTAGGACTACAAAACCCCAGCACACATGTACATGATAGGAGTTGTAGTCCTGGATTACATATACACTACAGTAGCCATCCTACTGGTGGGCGGGGTCTCAATGAGGCAGGATTCTGTTACCTCAGCAAGAAATAGATAGAATGGTGACTGCCATGAGGTGAAGTCTCCTCTCTCCTCTCCATATTACACAAAGCAGCAGCACTGCCCTAACACTGTACATCCTTACACTACAATAGTAACAATATAGGGGGAGATTTATCACAGCCTGTACAGAGGAGCAGTTACCCATAGCGACCAATCAGATTTCTTCTTTCATTTTAAAAAAATGGAAAATGAAACCTAGAATCTGACTGGTCGCTATTGACAACTGCTTCCCCATTCCTCTGCACAAGTTTTGATGAACCACCCCCATAGTTCCTTTATTTACTGTTTATAGCTCCAACCTATGCTGCAGCGCTGTACAGAGATTGTAGTCTGTCATGCTGTCCTTATTGCTGCAGTTTTTTCTGGCCTCAGATGTTAGATGTTAGGGGTGTGGCTAAAGAAATGTGGAGGCATAACCCCGCCCACCTGATGACTCACTGTTCCCTCACTGGCAGGAACAGGAAACAAAAAGGGAACAGGATATCACAGGAAGTAAAGAAAACACAGGCAGAGGGGTCATGTGACTGAGCCTGAGAACACAGTAAGCGCTCTAAATAACAAATAGAAGTGTATGTAGAATATGCAACATCCACAGAGGTCAATGAGGCAATGCTAATTTATTGAAAAATCCCGGACAACCCATTTAAGGTTCGGTTCTGACAAACCCAAAAGTTCTGCGAACCCAACCGAACTGAGCTTTCAAAAGTTCGCTCATCCCTAGTTAAGAGGATCAAATCCAGGCTCTGTGACACTTTAAATTGCTGCTTGTGTAGAACTACAAGAGCTAGCTGGCTTTTCTTACATAACCTGTGACACTGCCCCCCCCCCCCCCCGGCTTAATCCTTTGACCCTACTGATATGGCTTCTGAACCTCTGTACCAAGTTGCCAGTTGGTTTGGCCTGTCTATGGCACAGGAGTCTCACCCATGTGATTCTACAGGGAGCTGCGATTGTCTCCACTATCTACTGGTGTCACATGTTGCTGTAATGCTGTACGGGTCACTTTACAGCTGTTCCCTCTTATCACTATAGAAAAATATGTTTAACATAAATACATTATTTAAACAATAGGTCATTCTCTGAGAGCACCTTCCCTTTAAGGAGACTCTGTGCTCACAATCTGCCCCCCACCCCCCTAAACCGCTTGTACCGCTTTTAATCCATAATCTGTCCTGGGGTCCATTCTGCAGGTGATTTGGTTATTGTCCTAAAAAAACAACTTGCAGCCCTGTGTCAAACTGGCGTGGCCTAGAGTGTCTATGCCCTAGGCTTGCACCGCCTCTCCATCCTTCCTCCCCCCCCTCCTAATGATTAGGAATCCCCCCTGGGCAGGATTTCTCCTAATTCAGCGCATGTGCAGTGTACAGATATGTGATAATTAGGAGAAATCCTGCCCAGGGATGTTCCTAATGATAAGGAGGGCGGGGAGGAGGGATGGAGGTGCAGGCCTAGAGTATAGACACTCTAGGCCACACCAATTTGACACGGGGCTGCAAGATTAAAAGTTGTTTTTTAGGACAATAACTGCATCACCTGCCGAACGGACCCAAGGACAGATAATGGATTAAAAGCAGCTATCCGAAGGTACAAGCGGTTTGGGGGGGAAGATTGTAGGTACAGAGTCGCTTTAAGAGAAATAAGTCATGAATAAAAGCAAGTATACTGCACACACACTGGGAGCTTCAAACCACTTAGTTACAGGAGACCGGAGAAGACATACAACGAATGGTAATCAGATTTCCAGGGTTTCTTTGTATGGCAGGTAAGAAGTTGAAGTTAACAGTAAAAGAAGGAGGATCGGGGTTAGAAGAAATCCCCTGCAGCTCACGGAAGAATAAAGAGAGTTACTGCAAATGGTTCAGTGGTGAAGGAGAGAGGCTTCTGTGTTACACACTGGAACAATAGTTTCGGGTAATTCACAAAAACCAATAGTGTATGTGAGCTGTATACTGGTGAGCGAGGCCGAGGGGGAGAGAATCCATACAGGGCATCTATATGAGGTAGGGCCAGCTAATGAACATATGATTTCAAAGAAAATGTAAAAACATCCATGGTTTTATCAGATTAACCCCTCTGCGTGGTGACAATGTGAATTCAGTGCTCTTATTCTGTCATAAAGACCCTGAGAGTTCCCTCCCTGGTGCACAGCTATTTATCATACACTACACTTCAGGGAGCGGGCCGGGCTGAGACGTTTGATGAGAGGTTAGGAGTGGGATAGAGGAGTCTGTGAGGGACTTTAGAGTCCGATGGAGGACAGTGCAGAAGGGTGGGGGTGTCAGAGAAGTCAGAAGGACAAAAGAGTTTGGAGAAAACAGAGAAATCTGTGCGGACAGAGGGATCCAGAAGAAGACAAGTTCTGGAGAGGATAGAGGAGTCTGAGGGAAGGAGTCTGTATGGGGTCTGGGGAGCAGAGAAGTCAGAAGGACATAGGAGTCTGGAGGAGACAGATGATTCTGTGCAGGACAGAAGGGTCCAGAAAAGGACAGAAGAGTCCAGAAAAGGACAGAGGGTTTGGAGAGGATAGAGGAGTCGGAGGGAAGGAGTCTGTATGGGGTCTGGGGAGCAGAGAAGTCAGAAGTATATAGAAGTCTAGATTCTGTGGAGTACAGAAGGGTTCTAGAGAGGACAGAGGGTCCTCGGGGGTGGGGTGGGGGGTGTAGAGGGATCTGAGTGGGGTCTGTAGGGGACAAAAAAGTTTCAGGGAACAGAGGGGTCTAGTGGAGACATAGGTGTTTGGGAGGGGGAGGTCAGAGATGACATATGAGTCAGAAGGAAACGGAGAGGTCTGAAGAAGGCAGAGGAGTCTGGAGAGGATAGAAGGGATGGGCAGGAAAGGGGTCTGGAGGAGGGCAGAGGGTATGGAGAGGAAAAAGGGGTATAGCAGGGCAGACAGTATAGAGAGGGCAGAAGATTATGGGGGCGGGCATAGGGTATGGAGGGAATAAAAGGGGTCTGTGTCCTACTGTAAATACTGATAGTCCAAGTTCCACTCATTCTTGGTTCCACTTCCTAGTTAGTTATACGTACCATCTCCTTTCATATCGGATGGCGGTTGTGAAAACAATTTTTACCTGTTTGAAACTCTAAACCGCTACATTGTCTCTGCATAAATTATCACAGAATGTATCAAAACTGTAGAATTTATGTGTGAAATATGGAGAGGGAGCCGATGAAAAACGTTCAATTCCCAGGAAATCCATTCTACCCACCATCATTGTTCATGTGTACAGGTCATGTCCTGATGTCTAAATATAAATGCCTGTATCTACGTAAAGCTAATTTTTATTTTGTTACAACGGGTGACGCGAGCGGATGGAGCGGTGATGGAAATGCATATCTCTATGTATATTCTGATCATATTTTATTTTTACGGTGCCACTGAGCATACAGCGCTTTACACAATGTAGCTGTAGGATATAAAAGCTTCACGTGGGAATACAGAATCTAGGTGAGGAGACATTGTTCATTTTACGAATATTTTATATCCCTACGATGCTCCATTAACAAACAAATATTCCGCTCTCATACAAAGAGCTCCATTGTCCTAAGATAGGGAGTAAAGCTCCCCGCCATGATGACTGTATAGAAGGATATTGGAAAAATGTATCTTTGTACAGAACATTGTCGGCTTAACACCATGGAGTCTTTATACTGAAGAACAGACTACATTATTTTGGTCATCACTTAGTAGGGAATGGATCAAGTCTATTTAATGATATAAACAGAAAGTACATTGCTTAAAAGGTGTTCTTATTTGGATTTATATAATAAAGTCAAGGCACAAAATTAGAAGTTGCAAACTTTTTCTTGACCTCAGTTTCATTTACTGGGATGAAGAAGTCCACCATTGTGGACTATCCAACTACTGTAATGCTACCTGTGGTGTCAAAAACTTTGTCTACATGAGAAAGCGAATGTACCAGCGGCACATGGGTTTTCTGTCTTTACAATGAATAGACTGGCGCCAGCATGGAATTCCGCCGTCCCGATATTTGGTTTGGGCCCTGAACACGAACATTTAAAAAAATTATCGTGATTGATTCGTGTTTGTGTTTGTTGAACTTTCACGAACAAATAAGGAATATATAGTAGAAGCGTATGTTTTGGTCTACGCACATGCATACAGAATATTAGGTGCAAATCGTATTTTATGCAATGGCGTATGTTCGCAAGTTCGAATACGTTATAACCATTCCAATCATCTAACAATTTTTTCGTGATTGGCAAACACGGACAATTAGTGTCATGTTCGAACGAACATATGAACATTTGCTAACATGTGCGCTCATCACTAGTAGCGACCTGAGGTTCGCCCGCTGCAGCAAATCCATCTCACCTTGCAGTGGGCTCTGGTAAAGATCAGTAGCCCTTTAGACCCTGCTCCCTGGTGTGGCTTAAGCTATAACTAGTGGTGGTTCAGTGTATCCACTATTCCAGAGGTTTGTATCAGTCGGGATCCAGGTGCTGAGACTCTGCCAATTGTTAGAATGAAGGGCAGAAGCATGCATCAGCTCGGGCTCTGCCTCTTCATCTCCGTCTCATTGCTAAAGTAGCAGTAGACGGAATTATAATGGAACCCTATGGAACTTCCAGTACAGCGATAACCAGAGGTTCCATAGGGCTCCATTATAATTCGACCACTAAAGAGATGCAAAGACAGAGCGTGCGCTGCTGCATGCGTCTGCCCCTTCATTCTGAAGATTGGAGGTCTCAGCACCGGGACTCCGATCAATACAACTGACATGTCCCTATGACGTGTCAAAAGTTTGTTTAAATGATGGGTTCCCTTTAAGTTCTCCATGACATCCCTACTCACTACTGATCTGTAACCTTTTTTTTAGCAGGGAAATTGTGATAGGGGAACATATCCCCTAAATTAGAATTAATAACACCCTATATCAGTGTTCTTTCTCCAATTCTTTTATAATACAATAATTTATTTCTTTTTATTTACAATGTTCTTGTTCAGAAACTAGAACCAACTCTTACCATAAAATTGTGCTCTGTTCTAAGAATTTTTTTTCTTTTTTTTTTTTTTTATAAATTTTAACTTTGTTTAGTGTTGTTTTACCTTTTCTGCTGAAATGATGTTTATTGTGTTGTACAATGACGATAAAATGAAATAGATACAATCTCTCCAAAGATTGAGTTTACCAAAATGACTTCATACCTTGTACCTGATGGTTATAAATATTATTTAAGAGCTCATCGCTTACAGTTATTGCTTCAAACATCTTATGACATAAAATGTTATTTGCTTTTTAGACGTTCGCATACTTACCATAAAATGGAAGAAATATTAACGGTTTGTAAACCAGGAGCAACCTTAATATCTGTAAAATACGGCTTCCTGTTCCTTCAATGGAAATTTTATTATGTGTATAGTCAAGAAGTAGTCATATCATTTGTGTAACATTTAAGGGGCGGACTGACCATATGGGTTCTATAGGTCTCAACTTCTATGGTTCTCATTGCTTCTTACCTCTCAGCAACTGGGTTGCAAGATCTTGTGCTTGACTCTATTTGTAGAGGATCTGCATTGATAGCAAACCAGGACAAGGAAGTGAAGAGCTCAAGGGTCATTGAAGGAATAGAGTTGATCGAACCTCGGGAAATCTTAGGTTTCCAGGCGGTACCCGGGCTGTCTCCTCCTTCCCCATGGACCGGGAAGGCTTCAGCAATCAAATGCGGCAAGTTCGTGAATGTTCGAGTTCAAACGAACCTAGGAAAGATTATGGAAATGGAAACTAACAAAACATGGCACCAAAATGGGGGTCTTTTTAAGGGTCTATCTCTCTTCTATGCATAACACTGGTGATATGGATGTCCAGTAAAATATATAATATATTTTATGAACAGTATTGTACCATTATTTGTACCATTTTTTTTTCCTTTTTACTGTGTAGGTGCCCCCCTCAAACAGGGTGCCACCTAAGGCACCAGGTCATCTGTAAAATGCGGCTTCCGGTTTCTTGAATGGAAATTCTATTATGCGTATAGTCGAGAAGTAGTGATGTAATTTGTGAAACACTCAAGGGCAAACAGACAATATGGGTTCTATAGGTCTCAAGTTCTATGGTTCTCATTGCCCAGCAAATGGGTGGCAAGAACTTGTGCTTGACTCTATCTCTAGAAGATCTGCATTGATAGCAAACAAGGATAAGGAGGTGAAGAGCTCAAGGGTCATGGAAAGAGTATGTAAACTAACAAAACATGGCACCATAATGTGGAGCTTTTTAGGGTCTATTAACACTGGTGGCATCTGTCTCCAGTAGAGATGAGCGAATTGCTCATCTAAATGAAGCTGAGCACTTCGTTTGATCTGCCCTCCGCTCATCATGCCGCTGGCCTTTCATCGCTGTTTCGTTCTCTGCTGCTCCACCCCGGGTGCCAGGAAAAGCTGAATCCAGTCCTGGGAAACCTCTCCCAGTTTCCCAGGATTGGATCCAGCTTTTCCCCAAAACCTGGGCTGGAGTGGCAAATTATGTGCCAATTTTGTTTTTTTTACCGAGCCGCCTCCCATAGGGTTTTGTCATAGGCCACAGACCATGGGTTCCTAGTGGCAAATATAGCCCTGGATACAGCCGTAGGCCATAGGCTGTATCCATGCTTTCTAGGACTCCTATGGTCTGCATCCAACTTCTTCAGCCCCCCAGTAAAAAAAATAAAAATGCTGCACACTTTGCTCAAGGTTTGCTCATCTCTATTATTCAGCAGTCTTTATTAATACACATAGTTGATTTACTGTAAAACTTTACAAAAACTTTTTTTTCCAGAATGAATCATTACTGTAAGGAAATTCAGCAAAAAAATAAAATAAAAAATGTTTGCGATGTAAAACCAGTAATTACCTAAATAATTTGTCTTTGCAGAGGTTATCCTCATACAAGTGTGTCATGCCTCGAACATTATCTTATCGTACGTCTTGGAAAGCAGCCCAGTCGGCAGGAAGCTCTTTCCTCTAGGACTTAAGAGGATACAATGTTTTCTCAGTAGCAAGCAATTAATTATCAAGCATCCCCCTGTAGATATGTCTTATTGATTGCAGAACCATATTCCAATGTTGTGTGACAATGTGGCTTTGATAAATGCTCTGTAAAAAGTCTAATTGTTTTCCATAATGATTTGTTTTCTTAGCCTCCCCCCCCCTCCCATCCCCCCGTAATTGTGTATAGTTAGGCATTTGTTGATGAAAAGACATTATATAACTAAAAAACAAATCCGCCACGGAGCAGACATGACAAATAAAGCAACAAACTGTGAGGTTGACCTTTCCCATTCAGCTTGCAGCTTGTTATTATGTTGGTGGTGGGATGAAAGTGCAAACAGCTTCTTTTTTTTTTTTTTTTTGTGAGAAAGACACAATGGGCTAAACTTAGACTCAATAGGGAGTTATCACAATATTCACTTCCAGGGCAGCCGGGGCTATGCTTTTGGGAACATTACAAAATAATCAATAGGCTCATCTGGAAGATAAAGCTGTGGCTTTTAAGAGTGAATCTCAGTTCAGAGAGGAAGGTTACATAAGACAAGGCCATATTTTATATGATTTTTACTCCAAGTTAGAACATCGTTTGAGTGTGGGAAGAAAAGTTCATTAAGACTTTAAGCCATTGACTTTAAGGTTAAGCAGGGGCGGTTCTCTTCTCTAAGAGTGGGTGGGACTAGTGGCTGCTGGAGGGAAATAAGCATCCATCGTTCTCTTTCCATTTGTTATCTGTACTGTTTCTTCTTGATTTTTCTAGTCTCTGGCTTCATATTTTTGTTAAAGGCATCTCGTCTTTGCTATTTTAACAGCATTTAGTAATATGCTCTACAGCAGGTATGGGGACCCTTCAGTCCTCTTTCTGTTACAAAACTACCATTCCCATCAAATTTTGTCTTTGGCTGTGCTGGCATTATGGGAGGTATAGTTTTGCAGTAGCTGGAGGCAGGGGTGTAGCTAGGATTCACGGGGCCCCATAGCAAAAATTTTTAAGGGGCCCCCCTTCTCTACGCACAACACAAAGCACTACGTGTGTGGGGGTATATAATATATATCTGCTTTACTGCTGGTGCACTGATAACCCCTGACCTCTGCATGGAGCTCTGCACATTTTCCTTTCCTACTTGATTGTCAGCTGGAGTACAGAGGTCAGAGGTTATTAGAGCAGTGAAGCAGAGTTTTTTGCCTTCTGCTTGTTAACCCTTTTTTTTTTGTGTTACAGCATGTATGTAAACATTGGGTCACTTACACACTGAAGTACATAAGGGGTTAAGCAGAAGGACACATGCTCTTACCTTTTTTTCCTCGGGCCCCCTCCTGCACGGGCCTAAAGCCTACCCTGCCTTTATGGTAGCTACGCCACTGGCTGGAGACCCACCGATTCCCTATCCCTGCTTTACAACAAGCCCCATGGACCAGGGGTGTAACTACCACCGAAGAAGCCATAATGGCTGCTACGGGGCCCATGGCATCAGGAGGCCTAACAGGGCCGGCTTCCTAGTTTATAAGTTCCATGAGCCCAGTCACTCAGTATACTCCTGTCTGTCATCCCAGTCACAGGCTCTATAAAGTAAGCTGGATACCCAGAATAATAAAAAGTTTGCTATGGGTTCCAGACATTTCTAGTTATGCTCCTGCCATGGGCAATAGAATCATAGCATCAGATGAATGAGAAAGTCTTCTGGTCAGGCTCAGAGGCCTTTGTAGAGGTAGTTCTACATTGTGGAGGATGCTGAGTTGTGAGCACCAGCTACTCTAAAACAAAGCTTCAACAATCTCTTAAACGGTGCTAAACAATGGCAATCATTGCAATAAATCTAAAGCTGCAGCCCAGACCAATATTTTCAGTAGATGCAAGGTTGATGGTAGTGCGATCGTCTTCAATAAATGTGTTCCCCATAATTGATCCACTTTATCATTGAAGCACTAATTATAACTGCTAACATAATCCATCAAATCCATTGTAACCAAAGTCCTCGGAGACTCTTTATAGTGACATCGGAGTTACACAGTAAAGTTCTGTATTTTAGTGGCTCTATGCAGTAGTTCACAGACGAGTCCAGCAGCCATTGTTCCAGAATAAAAAACGAGAAGTACGGTATCATGCTGGACTATACACTGCTGCAGGGAATTGAGAATTTATTCTTAACCAGCGTGAAGCTTTGAAAAGCACATTGGGAGTCCACCAATTACTGGGGAAAGTGTCGGAGTGTATTCAGAGAATGGGCTGGATTTGGAAAGATTGGAACTTTTCACTAAAAGCATCTCCTCTGTGTCTTTATGAGCAGGTTTGGGCTACGTCTTTTTACAGTGTTTCAGGGTAGAGCCTCTGAATAAGGAATGAAATCAGAATTTACTAAATAAATTATAAGCAATAAGTGATGTCCAGAAAGACTAGGGGAGACCTCATGCACTGAGCCATCATAAAGCCCACCGACGAATATTGTGTAGATCCCCCTCATGGTGTCAGCAACAGATCCTGTAAGGTGTGAGGTGCGGCCTCCATGCATCAGATTTCTTTTTCCAGCACATCTCATGGATGGTCGATTGGATTGAGGTCTTGGAACTTGATCTCTCGATCTCTTTGTAATGTTCCTCATTCCTGCATGATGTTTTCCATGTGGCCAGAGCATTATCCTGCTAAGAGAGGCCGCTGCCATTAGGGGTCCCACTGCTTTAAACAGGAGGACTCGGTGTGCACAATATTAGGTAGGTGGTATGTGTCATCCACATGATGCCGGGTAACAAGGTCTCCAGCAGAACATCGCCCATCACACTGACCTGGACAGCTTTACTTCTTCCTATAGTGCTTCTTGGTACCATCTCTTCTTTAGGTAAGTGATGCAAACACACCCTGTCTGCATAGTGTAAATTGTAACTCATCAGACCCGACTGCCATCTTCCATTGCACTGTAGGTAAGGTACATCTCTAAGGGCTCTGATGTCGGCTATCATCAGAGCCGTGCAGATATACCTTACCTACAGTGCTCACCAGCTTCTTCCTCCTGGTTCCCACCTCTCGTGTCAAGGAACACATGTCATGAGTATCGCGAGGAGTTGTAGCATGAGTATTGCCAGGAGGTGTTGCATGAGTAATGCCAGGAGATGTCGCATGAGTATTGTTAGGCATTGTTGCATGAATATTGCGAGGAGGAGTTGCATGAGTATTGTCAGGAGGTGTCACATGAGTATTGTCAGTTGGTGTAGCATGAGTATTGTCAGGAGATGTTGCATAAGTATTGTCCGGAGGTGTCACATGAGTATTGTCAGTTGGTGGTTGCATGAGTATTGTCAGGAGGTGTTGCATGAGTAATACCAGGAGGTGTCGCATGAGTATTGTCCGGAGGTGTCGCATGAGTATTGTCAGGAGATGTCGCATGAGTATTGTCAGGTGGTGTCGCATGAGTATTGTCAGGAGGTGTCGCATGAGTATTGTCAGGTGGTGTCGCATGAGTATTGTCAGGAGGTGTCGCATGAGTATTGTCAGGAGGTGTTCCATGAGTATTGTCAGGAGGTGTTCCATGAGTATTGTCAGGAGGTCTCGCATAAGTATTGTCAGGAGGTGTTCCATGAGTATTGTCAGGAAATGTCACATGAGTATTGTCAGGAGGTGTCGCATGAGTATTGTCAGGTGGTGTCGCATGAGTATTGTCAGGAGGTGTCGCATGAGTATTGTCAGGAGGTGTTCCATGAGTATTGTCAGGAGGTGTTCCATGAGTATTGTCAGGAGGTGTCGCATAAGTATTGTCAGGAGGTGTTCCATGAGTATTGTCAGGAGGTGTCACATGAGTATTGTCAGGAGGTGTCGCATGAGTATTGTTAGGAGGTGTTCCATGAGTATTGTCAGGAGATGTTCCATGAGTATTGTCAGGAGGTGTTCCATGAGTATTGTCAGGAGGTGTTCCATGAGTATTGTCAGGAGGTGTCGCATGAGTATTGTCAGGAGGTGTTCCATGAGTATTGTCAGGAGATGTCGCATGAGTATTGTCAGGAGGTGTTCCATGAGTATTGTCAGGAGGTGTCACATGAGTATTTTCAGGAGGTGTCGCATGAGTATTGTCAGGAGGTGTTCCATGAGTATTGTCAGGAGGTGTCACATGAGTATTGTCAGGAGGTGTCGCATGAGTATTGTCAGGAGGTGTTCCATGAGTATTGTCAGGAAATGTCACATGAGTATTGTCAGGAGGTGTTGCATGAGTATTGTCAGGTGGTGTCGCATGAGTATTGTCAGGAGGTGTCGCATGAGTATTGTCAGGAGGTGTTCCATGAGTATTGTCAGGAGGTGTTCCATGAGTATTGTCAGGAGGTGTTCCATGAGTATTGTCAGGAGGTGTCGCATGAGTATTGTCAGGAGGTGTTCCATGAGTATTGTCAGGAGGTGTTCCATGAGTATTGTCAGGAGGTGTTCCATGAGTATTGTCAGGAGGTGTTCCATGAGTATTGTCAGGAGGTGTTCCATGAGTATTGTCAGGAGGTGTCGCATGAGTATTGTCAGGAGGTGTTCCATGAGTATTTTCAGGAGGTGTTCCATGAGTATTGTCAGGAGGTGTCGCATGAGTATTGTCAGGTGGTGTCGCATGAGTATTGTCAAGAGGTGTTCCATGAGTATTGTCAGGAGGTGTTCCATGAGTATTGTCAGGAGGTGTTCCATGAGTAATGTTACGAGATGTCGCATGAGTATGGTCAGAAGGTGTTGCATGAATATTGCCAGGAAGTGTTGCATGAGTATTGTCAGGAGGGAGCATTTCATTGTTAAGCTCTTGGGTGGAATACCCCTTTAATATAGATGGCCATTCCTCTAAAAAAATATTAGTGATACAAAGAAGGCAACACTATTCTAAAACATACAGTAGGTAACTGCATAATAACACATTTTTACTATTGGTTATATTTTCAGCAAACTACATTTATTGCTTGGTAGCACTGCAGGTATAGCACCCATAGACTCCAGGCCTGTGCAGCACATAGAGATAGCAGATCTGACATTACCATAATATTTAATTATGACGCATTGTTAAACTCATCACAACAGGCCAACTTTTCCTTGTTAACATGATAAAACTCAATTTTTAAACTATTCATTCCTGACGCTGCTTTTGCTTAACTAACCTAAGAATCGTCGGTAATTAGCCCTTTTTACTTTTACAGATCATAATCTGAATTATTCAGGAGCTCTGTAGCGGAATGCAGCGCCAGAAAGTGAGAATTAAAAATAAATCAGTGCATCTCGGTCATTTGTAATGCCGGCGTGTAGGAGCAGTGAAATTGCGTATAGATTTTGGTAAGTTTTATGGGTTTATGGAGGAGTAAATGTAATACTGAACTAAACTCATCAGGCTTAAATAAAACCTATTATCTTCTTTACTTTGCTTTATTGTTCTCATTAATGGTTTGTGTTGATTCGAGGAACACGAAAAAACTTGTTTAATAGGAGAAGCAATATTTTATAGCCAACATAATATCCTTAATACTTCTTAAAGGTACACCCGTTCTGTAATCTTATGGAGAAACGCTTATGGCGGTCCAGCCTCTGTGACTCTCATCGACCAATGTCCTTTTGGCTTCCTAGAGAGGCTGTCATGCGGATAGGTACAACAAAGCTCCATTCAAATAAATAGGACAGATCCCAATACATCCAACTGTCCACAGTGATCCCGTAGTGCTTAAGGGGATGTACCCACAAGTAAGGGCCATATTACATGGCCCGACATTTGCTTTAAGTGAGCGCTGATCTACTAGATTGTTGCTTGCTTACCGAGCCTGTTAAAGGGCTCTATAAACGTGCAGGAAAGGCTGTATATACATATATAATATTAGCAATGTCCTTGCATCCCTTGCTGCATATATAGAAAATAATAAAGTTATACTTACCTCTCCACACTTCCCAGTGTCTTCCTGCCTGTTCCATGCTCACTCCATGCTCAGCCAAGATGGGACAGCACCATGACTTCTTGTTGGATGAGCGGCCTGTCACTACAGAGATGGCTTCAGAAGCTTCACCAATGACTGAGGTGAGCAGGGAACAGGAAGGAGGATCCAGAGGAGTGTGGGCAGGTAAGTAATAATTTTATTTCTATATACTTTCATCAGCCACCGACCACACACTTCCTATTACATGGAGCAATACGTGGTCGGCGGCCAACTGATTCTTACACTACCTATTTTTACATTACCTGTTCTGCTCCTCAGCACTCCATTTCCTTTCGAGATGAGTAGGTGAAGGTGTGCATGTACATGTGTCCAGGTGAAACCACAACATTGGTAACATCATGCAGCTATTGAACATCACATGGGGGCACGGTTTCTTCTATACACAGTGCTCGCAACATCTACCCACCTCATCACCCACAACCAAATAAAGGAAGGGAAGTGCCGGGGAAAAGAACAGCTAGGAACTCATCTGCTCCCCTCACAACCCATTTAAGAAAGAGCTGTCATTTCACAAAACCTTTCATAAGTCACAGGATCATGTTAAAAGTCTATGGGTCGACAGGACGGAGATGATTGATAGCGAGCAAGTGAAGCACGCTACTGCAAACTTCTCCCAGCTAGCTCTCCTGATGGGTGGGGGTTGCATCAGTGAGACCCCGACCAATCACAGGGACATGTCAAAAGTTTTTCTAAATAATAGGTTCGCTTTAAAAATACATGACTTCATCTGTACTTGACATGACTAGAGATGATCGGCTGGAAAAAGTTAGGTTTGAACACTGGAAAAAGTTAGGCTTGTCGAACCTTCCGCATTTGATTCCCGATGCCTTCCCGTTCCGTGGGGAAGGAGGAGGAGCCTGAGAACCGCCTGGAATTCCAGAATACAGCCTAATACCTAGGAATTCCAGGTGGTACTAGGGCTGCCTCCTCCTTCCCCACGTAACGGGAAGGCATCGGGAATCAAATGTGGAAGGTTCGACAAGGTTCAAGTTCAATAGAACCTAACAATTCACGATGTTCGATCGTCTTTAGACATGACTAACGCCTGGTCCTCTGTTCTTCACGTTATAATTTTTTTTTTTTTTGGGGGGGGGAGTTGCAATTTTAAATATTAAATAAATAAATTAAAAACCTTAATTTTTTTCCTTGTTTTTTATTCTTGCTTCATTCCACCAGCCAAGTAGAAAAAATGTTTCCATTGGCAAATTAAATGGGTTGTTATTTTTCCTTTAGTCTTTGCTTTTTCCTTTCTGTACAACCGTGAACTGCATAATCCTGTTAATTGTTGAATGTGCTGCTATGGACTGTGCGGCGGTGTGAATGGGAGATTTAAGCTCCACTTGCTATATGTAATAAATAATATAGTTTTACTTAAAATGGAATTAGAGTGAGACGATAGATCAGCCGTGTTAAGAGTGAGCCAGATTAACGGCTCAATTAGAACCATAACAGGCTAGGTCACACCGAACTTTCTGAGAATACATCATCACCTGTCACGGGGAAAGGTTATCCACTGAGTCGCTGTCCCTGCTTTACCAATAGAAAAAAATACAGATTTTTTTTTTGTCTAAGCATTTCGCCTACTTGTAACGCCTGGAGTCGTGGATCCACTGAACTGTCACTAGCGATGGTGGGAACCGCACCAGGGAGCGAAGTCTAAGGGGCCGCTGGTTTTCACCAGATGGACTTGCTGTGGCAGGCAACCCCCAGGTCGCTACCCCTGGCTTGGTTGCTAGTGACAGCAGGTGAGGCGTGGCAGGAGCAGTAGGCAGATGGTAATGCAGGCAGAGGTCTGTAGGCGTGACCGCAGGTGGCAGGCAGAGTTCAGGAACAATGGTTAAGCAGCGGACAGGGACCAGGGACCGGGACAGAGGACAGGGACTAGGAACAAGGACTGAGGTCAGGAACAACAGGGAGCTGGGCCAAACGCTATAGAAAGCATGTAGAGGCTCCAACACCTGTGGTAGGGCATGCTGGGATTATATAGGGAGTGACCAGAGCAACTACCAATTAAGGGCGGACTGGCCCTTTAAATCTGAGGCAGCCGGCGCGCACGCGCCCTAGGAGGCGGGGACGCGCGCGCCGTCCGGGACAGACAGAGACAGGAGCGGGGCGAGTTAAGGCGCCCCCCGGGGCTGAACTAGTGGCAGTGCCGGGTCCCTGCACAAGGATTCCAGAGGCTGCATGAGGCAGGGGAAAGTTGCAGCGGCGGCCTGGAGCACGGGACGCCGCCGCAGCCGTTACACTACTTAACTAATTTATATGCACATTGATAAACCTCATATCATCTTACATCAATAAGTCACTGGCCCAAGCTCTTCTTACTCGGTCTATAATTCAGGATTCTTGAAAAATGGGTTTAGCGCTAGTGTTTTCAGAGGCCGATGTTTCTGAGGAACTTGCCGGTTTAAAGTTGAATATGGCAATGGGTCTAGATGGCATCCACCACGGGGTTCTTTAAGAATTCAGATCAAACCTGGCTGCCCCCTGTATAACCAATCTGGCTAATGTTATAACCATGGAAGTAGAGATTTGACGACCCATAGAATAGGCTTAAATTATGGCGTTGTTTGTAGACCAATTTCTGATTCGCATGGTTCCTGGCTGCTTTCAGCAGCTGGGGACCACGGATGTTAGTGGACGTGGGCCGAACATTGCATCTGGCTAATTAACCGTTTAAATGTAGCTGTCAAAACTGGCAGCTGCATTTAAATGTTATTAGAAGCCCTCATCTGGTGGCCTAGTGACTGGATTGCGCCTTCCCTCCCTCGATGCGATCCTTTTGGCCTGGGCAGGACTGCTATGACGCTGATCCGGGCTTGGCAGTCGTTTACTATGCGCTTCAGCAGCCTATAGAAATCAAGTGCAGATGACATAGATGAATGCAGTACATATGTACAGTACATATGTGGGAGTAATATTTGTATGCTTCATATAATTCAGCTACCATATGGTAGTGTTACGTGGGAATACTATTTATGCTATAATCTAGGGCTGTTAGGTGTTGGAATTAGGTGTTAGGTGTATTGACTAGGCACTTGTCACAGCGGCCAAGAATGGTATGACCATCCCCTAGTATACTGACAAACAGCTTTGAGATATACAGGTGTAGGTGTATAGCCGAATAACCACAGAGTCCAAAGTCTTAAACAAGTTAACATCTCGCCTGACCAACTCTTCCGTGCAATACACAAAAATAGTACTTTGGTAATTAGGTGCAAAGTATAACAATAGTCCTATCTCCTGATGGACTACACAGAAGGCTTAGACTGGGTACAGTACTTGCGGTATATAGTATGAATGAGGAAGTTTCTGTGTACATTGGCTTTGTTTGGGGAGTAAGGTGGAAGTGTAGTTAGACTTGACTTGAAGGTTAAGGAGCTTTGTCTAATTAGTAGCAGTACTATGGCAATTTGGATTAGTGGATGAATTGTGATAGAAGAACTCATACTCACAGTTTGGAAAGATACTTCCTTCTGCCAGAAGAGATTATGGAGTTTCAGGCTGGTAGCACGAGCCCCGAGCTTGCACAATCGGGTATAGCTAGCCACCTAAGGTTCCCCAAAATGGGGAAGTGAAGATCAATGGAGTACTTCGGCTTGTTCAGTTTTGCTCCACTGAAGATGAACCTATATAGCTTTCTGGAACGTCCTGGCTAGTTAAGGAATGTAAAACCCTGATGTAGACAAGGTATACCCTATGTGGTAGTTACCCCACCTTTAGGCTTTAGCACTGCATAGTGCTTTGCAATACACCACCCTCTCTCCCTCTAGACTAGAAGACTCTACCCAGAAACTAACAGGGTTCTTTATAGTAGAAGACGGGACTAAGCTTCCATTGGTAAGGAAACCCCTAGAAGGGACAAGGTCTGAGTGTGTGACAGGCCAGTGTGGTACCCAATCTAAAGATTTAAAGATTGCACAAAAACAGAACCTAACAGGTGTACAGTTAACCATTCACAATACTTTCAGCTGTGCAACACATGAGAAATAGAGATGAGCGAATAGTGAAATATTCGATAATTTGAAATTCGATTTGAATAGCTCACGATATTTGTTTATTCAACAGAATATCGAATCCCATTATAGTCTAAGGGAGAAAAACACTAGGGACCTGGAAATCAATATTCGACCACTAGGAGGTCACCAAGTGCCCAATGATACCTCAGGAAATGATGCCAACACCTCTGGAATGCATATGGGACAGCAGGGGAAGCATGCGTGGGCACATCTAATACTAGTCATGAACGTAAAGTAGAAGCATACATTTCAGTCTAGCGGTACGCACTTACATAATATTAGTGTGTATATATATATATATATATATACACTCACCGGCCACTTTATTAGGTACACCTGGCCGGTGAGTATATATATATATATATATATATATATATATATATATATATATAATATTATAATATATAAAATAAAAGAGCTGTTCAATTCCTTTACAGGATGCGGACTGTGCAAATCCGTAGTAGCAAGATAACAGGTGTTATCCTGCAATCACAGTATACAGCCGTATACTGGACAAATAATTGTTTTTTACAATAATTAAATTAAAGAGCTGTTCAAATCCTTTACAGGACGCAGACTGCGCAAATCAGTAGTAGCAAGATAACAGGTATTATCCCGCTATCACAGTATACAGCCGTAAACACTATCAGTAGATGTCTGAACACACTGCCTGTCTCACATCAGCTTCCAAATACTGTATATGGTTTTTATACTTTTAGCCCTAACAAGGGCTTTAGGGCTCCCTTCCTACCTAACTTCACCTAAAAGCTTTCTCTCCCTGGGATACAGACTGTCCCTCTCTAGCTCCAAGCAGCAAGTGACACGAATATGAGATCACTATTCTTATATTAAGGAGGTTACATAGTTTAGCCAGCCAATCACACTTAGAGGGTTTTTTTTTTTAAGTCCTGCCTATTCGTAGTGCCTCGAATCAAATTTTTACTGCGTTATCGTTCGAATATTTGAACGCAATCGAATAGCACAAATAGCATACTATTCGCTCATCACTAATGAGAAAGTGAAACACCAAGTGGAGAGAAAGAAGAAAGCAACCATCAGCCCAGAGGGTTCAGACATAGACCAAATACCTGACAATAGGTTGTGATAGGACATAGTGGCACATCTTCTCTGGGGCACCACATTTTGAAAATTCATTTAGCTTGGGCATTATATGGTCATATGTGCGAGTGGTATATTGATGATATCTATTATCTGGGTATATGGTCATAGTATGTGGGAATAGAATTTAAATGATGCAGGTTATCAGGGTACTATAGGGTCATATTATGTGCAAGTAGTATACGGATGATACATATTATCTGGATACTATATGCTCATTTTATGTGGGAGTGGGATATGAATGATACATATTATCTGGGTACTATATGCTAGTGGTAGAAGTAGTGTTTGCATGACGCATATAATTTAGGCACTCTATAGTGGTATTAAATGCTTATGTAAGAAAATTGGGTCATAGCACTTTATGGATTGAAGTTTCTACAAAAATTATCTAGAGTTGGCAATTGGGGAAGGAGTCTTTACTACTTGATACCAGCCTATGGCCCCTTGTTCTATAAGACTGGCTCAGCATACTGTATATGCTGTCTATGATTTCCTGGAAACAGATATAAATACGATATGACTGAATTACATTTTTCATGGCCTGAAAGAAAAGGACGAGTGTAGGACTTTATTTACTTGCCACTGCCTGGTGATTTAGAGGGAATGCTGCTCAGTGACTGTGACTTACTAGTGCCAGTCTACCCACAGACGTTTTATAATACTCCATGTGACAGCTCAAAAAATTAGATAGGTTTCAGGGTCCATATTTCTTGGAGATGCAGTATCCCAGGACGGCAGTTCTTGATGCATTTACAAGATCATGGATATTGTTGGATAAGGAACAGAGTATAAGTAGAGGTGTAGCAGAGCTGAATCTCTCATATTAACCCTTGGCACTGCATTGGCAATAATAAAATGAAGCGCTCATTTTATTCAGATAACTTGAATATCCCGGACCTTAAAAAAAAAAAAAAAAAAGAAAGAAGAACACAACCCTTGACCTAACATAACTATAAGAAAAATAACATGTCACCATATGTAAAATGACATATTGGATCTTTAATGACATCATGAGCTGTTTGTCCTATTACACCACTGTTATATTACACTGTTATTACACCAGTACACAGATGATGGATCCTCTATATTACTACAAAATTAGCACAAACGAACCAGGGGTGTAGGAGTCATTTTGTACACACTGGTGGAAGTACTGTATGGTCTTAGATCCAGAAGTATAGTAGATATGGACTAGAGGTAGTCCCTAGATATAAATCAACAGCATTTCTTGTCTGGTCCCAGCCACACTACTGCTGCCGCCTCCACTTCAGACTTGCTCCTGCCCGCCCCTCCGCCACACTGTGTGCTCAACCTGTGGTGGCTAGTGTCCTTCTGCGTCCCCTCTCCTTCTGGCTTGGTCTTCATGCTTCTGGCACCACTGCAGTTCCTGCTCCTGTGCTTCTAACTATTCTTTCTCCTCTTCTCCTGTTTCTGCAGCACCAATTAAACATAGTTCTATCTAGTCCTCCTTACCTGAGCATTGTTGGTTCTTTGAGTGAAGATGTTTTCCTGTGCTGTTATGTGTATCCTGACCTGTCCCTGTTCCTCAGATTAGGCTTGCCTGTTTGGTCCGTTCTGTACTGTTTGCCTATTTCGTTGCTGACCCTGTTTAACCTTCACCTGCATCTGTCTGCCCTGATCCTGCGCCTTATTGACTATGCTGTCATTTCATCTCTGGTACCATGCTGATTTTCTCATTGATGACCCAGCTTGCTATCCATGTACATTTGGCCTGTTCTCTAGTACTCTGCACCAGCACTACCTATTTGTTAAGACCAGCTGTTACCGAATGCTACCCAAACTTGTGGAGTCCGCCTAGACTTAGGCACTTAGACTCTGCTCCCAGGTGTGGCCCAAGGTCAAACCAGTCTGGTAGCACAGCAGGTCTTGCCTGTTACACTGAGGCAATGAGTGTCAAGAAAAGCAGGGTTTATGGCCAAGTCGTGCCATCAATAAACTCCACCTATGCAACACAACTAATGGTACTGGTGACATTAGAGAAGCACAGCAAGTTTCCTGCTTTCTTACATGGATGGACAAAGGGTCTAAATGAGGCTTGGCTGCTTTTTACATAATTGACACCATTTGGGTAACTGCAACCCTAATAAAAACGACAGATCCTTATTAGAGATGAGCGAGTAGTGAAATATTCAACTTTCGAGAATTCAAATCAAGTAGGCACCGAGATTCGTCTATTTGAACGAATACTCAGTCCCATTATAGTCTATGGGAAAAAAATTCTCGACACTTGGAAATCCAAATTTGACCACTTGGAGGTCACCAAGTCCCCCATGAAACCTCCCTAAACGATGCAAACACCTCCGGAAGGACACTGTGACATCAGGGGGAGCATGCCTGGGTGCACCCAACACCCCAAAATCGCAGTATAATGCCACTGTCCGCAGTTGCAAATGAAAAATATTTGCGAACGCTTTACGAACATTTACGGCAATGTTCACACATTTCCTTCGAATTCCTTGCGCAGCGTCACATACATGATTCCAATGTGCGTCCGTAGAGTGTTATGTGATTTGCGCGTATCACACATTACGCTGTACGAACGCTAGGCTGCAGCAGAGCAGCGATTGGCACACTGGGTATTACATGCCTTTTACTAGGCAACTGGCACACTTGGTATTACGTGCCTTTTACTAGGCAACTGGCACACTGGGTATTACGTGCCTTTTACTAGGCAACTGGCACACTGGGTATCACATGCCTTTTACTGGGTAACTGGCACACTGGTTATCGCGTGCCTTTTACTGGGTAACTGGCACACTAGGTATCACATGCCTTTGAGTGGGCAACTGGCACACTGGGTATCACGTGCCTTTTACTGGGTAACTGGCACACTGGTTATCACGTGCCTTTAACTGGGTAACTGGCACACTAGGTATCACATGCCTTTAACTGGGCAACTGGCACACTGGGTATCGTGCCTTTTACTGGGCAACTGGCACACTGGGTATCATGTGCCTTTTACTGGGTAACTGGCACACTGGTTATCGCGTGCCTTTTACTGGGCAACTGGCACACTAGGTATCATGTGCCTTTTACTGGGCAACTGGCACACTGGTTATCACGTGCCTTTTACTGGGCAACTGGCACACTAGGTATCATGTGCCTTTTACTGGGCAACTGGCACACTGGGTGTCACGTGCCTTTTACTGGGCAACTGGCACACTAATGTTTATCACGTGCCTTTTACTGGGTAACTAGCACACTAGTGGGTATCACATGCCTTTTACTGGGTAACTAGCACACTAGTGGGTATCACGTGCCTTTTACTGGGTAACTGGCACACTAGGTATCACGTGCCTTTAACTGGGTAACTGGCACAATAGGTATAACATTAAGGTGCCCTTAGTGGGCTAAACCAGGGACACTATACTGTAAGTCAATTGTACACACAGGGTACTGGAATGAATACAGCTGCTGATGATGATGCTGATGATGCTGCTGCTGCGATCTATTTCTTAGCACTGAGAAGTGCTTTGGATGCAGAGATGACTTTTTCGCTGGATCTTAGCCCTGAAAAGGACTTTTGGGTTCAGTAGTAAGCCTTCTTAGCCAAAACGCTATTAAAACCTATCTCTATACACAATAGTTCCAAAGGACACACACTTTTAATCACAGTCTCTGTCTAGCAGAGTTGATTATCCATAATATTACGTCCAAAAATATCACAGAAATAGCTTTACGATAGAACAATTACACACCACAAAGCTAAATTTTTAAAAATGTTTAACAATTTTGATTGACATGATTAAAAAAATCTCATGATAAAGTAACATAGTGCAAAAAGGATCCAGTGATTAATGACAGCCCAGAAATCACAATGTTGAAGTCACATAGTCATGTAAACAGATATTTTTGTAAGCGTCTCAGTCACTATATATGCCCATGCAGTGTATCCACATGGCCTCCTAGGTTTGTTGAATGCGAATCTGCGTAACCTAGCCAATTTCTAACTGAGTAATGAGAGCCGCTTACCCATCGTGGTATCTGGTGTCCGTAACCCCGACGCGCGTTTCGCGTAAGGTCGCTTTATCAAGGGGCGTCCAGGGTACTGGAATAAATACAGCTGATGCTGCTGATGCTGATGCTGCTGATGCTGCGATCTATTTCTTAGCACTGAGAAGTACTTTGGATGCAGAGATGACTTTTTCGCTGAATATTAGCCCTGAAAAGGACTTTTGGGTTCAGTAGTAATCCTACCTAACCAAAACGCTATTAAAACCTATCTCTCCCTGCTCGGGGAACTCTCCCTGACTGGGTTGAAAGCGCATCTGCGGTCGAGAGGCTTGTATTTAAGATTCGAGGTCATGTGGTTCAGCCATCCAATGAGGGTAGACACCGTTTTCGCGCTGTGTGCGTACTCCCAGGGTCCCTCACGGCCTCCCTGCATGGTCATTGGATTAAAAAAAGCGCCAACTGCGATATGAGGGCTTTCGAATGTTTCCCGCGTATTCGCCCCACTACTCGATTGAATTCAAATCTTTTGAATACCCCAATATTCTATCGAATACCTACTCGATCGAATCGTATTCGCTCATCTCTAATCCTTATGTTATCACAATGATGAGTTGTTGGAAAAGACAAACTTAGCTCTATGTCATTGTTACTAGGGTAAATCAAAGACCCAATTAAAAAAGTCACAGACACCGGCACTACAACTCCTCTCATGCGGTTGGGATCCACACAATGGTGAGTGGAGTAATACACTCTGTATATTCTGCGCGGTGGTGCTCACTTGCTGAACGGCAGTCCTCTAAAGACAGCTGTTTCGCGGTATTCGCTTTGTCAGACTGACGAAGCGAATACAGCGAAACAGCTGTCTTTAGAGGTGCCTGGCATCCTCGTCGCCTGCTATACCATGTTTTATTAAGAAGATAATAAAGATTACTGCACAAACCGGTGAGTGCCCTTGCTAATTTTCTAACTTGAGATTGTTTGTCAAAGACCCAATTAGGTACATTACAGAAAATACAATGATAGACTGATGGTAGAGGCTGAAAAGTACAAAAAAAGGCATATTTGAGAGACGCACAATGAAGCATTGAAGGGTATTGGGTTCTTACAGTACATACAGTCCATTACTATGAATGTTTGTTTAAGCCTATAGAATGCGGAGTGTTAGCTGTGTATATTCATGTATAATATAGCCTGAAAAGGTGATGTCATACGATTTATTAGCTGACCATAAAAGTGAATTTATAGGCTTTCAGACCTCATAGGCTTGATCTGCACCCGATGAAAAATTGTGGCCCAAAAGCTTGTAAATTCCGGTTTATGTTAGTGTAATAAAATTCATAATACTACATATTCCATCTCTCTGCTTTCAATACTGGTGACGCCTGTGGAGAGCCCATAAAGCTCCTTTTTTCTAATATATCAAACGTTATGTGGTTGAATAGTGTTCATTTTGTTTGCTTTCGACTGAGGTTACTTCTGTAGAATTAAGAGTCTGGACGGCAAAGACTGGTCTGATGATGGAGAGCGCCATGTAAAGAAAATATATAGTATCGCGGAGCTGGGATGGTGGATCTAAAGGTCAACAGTCCTTTGAAAATAATAAAGGGAGCCATAAAAAGTCTTCAGAGTAGTCCTAAATCTTTAAATTCCAGTGTTGCTATAGTCCTTCTTTATATAGGATGAAAGTGGATATACTCCTTGTCGTGGGGTTCCTTCTTATGGGGAAAACAATTCACGCTATGAACAGAGCTAAAGATATGGAGAATGCAAGACATAAACCACAGACCCGGAATAATGGTGCAATGTAGTCCACAGCCAAGGAAACTAAGTCCAGAGGTGATGGTGCAGGACCAACAGCCACAAGGATACAGTCCACTGGGATGACTCACAATCTACAGCTTCACACCCGCACACTGAGTACAGGTAATGTCCCGGGATCCACTTCATCTGGGCGTTCTCATTTATCAATCTTATCAGGTAAGAGCTGGCCTCAACTCAGATATCCGTGAGTCTACTCCTTCTCATTCCCAGCTCAGGCTCTGTTATACCACAATGTATGGCAATATAAGAACATCCTATTTCCTGGCCATGGCCATAGGCACTGACCCAGCTGGGGACGTCTCAAGTAGGTTAGATTTAGGGGCGTATTACATGGGACGATTATTTTATCCCAAAATCATTAGATGCACAAGCCTAGAGGACAGAAACGGCTGCACATTGCACCCATGGTTGATACGAAAGCCTATCAGCTACATTAAAACCAACATCAGAAGTTAGTATATAATTTGATCAAACCATATTGCCTCATGTACCACATGCAGGTCTCTGATACACATGAGTCCCTAACCAAACAACACTGTGCAAACGCCAACCCAGCAAAGCCTGCACAAGCAGGGAAGGGGGCCACAGAATGGCCCTACAACCCCAATGTCACAGGACCAAAATCTTTAGACTGTTTGGATTTAAAGGGGTTATCCAGCGCTACAAAAACATGGCCATTTTTTTCATTGAAGTGAATGGAGCTTAATTTATTGCACCTGAACTGGAGACAAGAGTCGTGTTGTCTCTAAAAGAAAGTGGCCATGTTTTTATAGCACTGGATAACTCCTTTAATCAACCCCTTTTGTGTAATAGTAGGTAATGATTAAATGACCAATGATCGTTTGATGGAATCTGGACCTATTTTCATAGTTGATTGTTTACAAATCGTTCAAACATCGTTCGGTGTAATAACACGTCGTTTGGTCATTCCCTGGTTTATCAGCCAGGAAAGGACAAGCGCAAGCATGACCGTAACGATCATCGTCCTGTGTAATAGAGTGAACGACTTAAGATCATTTGTCATAGTGGTCTTTTGACATCCATAATTGCCAAAAATTGTCCCATGTAATTCCACCCTTGCAGTTTTGTTTGGTTCCAATTGAATTATCTTCCTGTTTCTCTATGTGTGTAAAGCCATGCATTCAGCCATAGCAGGGGGTCATCGATAGCAGATGGTTGTTGCAGTTAATGTCACGACGGAGGTGGCAGGAGAGAGCGCTGTGTCAGACTGGGAAGAGTACATGACTTCCTGTAGGACCTACAGCAGCTGATAAGTACTGAAAAACTTTTAAATAGAACTAATTTATAAATCTGTATAACTTTCTGACACCAGTTGTTTTTAAAAAAAATTTCCTCCGGAGCATCCCATTAATTTTAATTTCTTTCCTTGATATCAGTAATGCTCACACAAGAGCTTTCCACAGAACGGTATAGGACAGTCCCTAACACTTCAGGCCACATCTAGACAGCCTTAGTTTAAGGCTATGTTCACACTACGTATATTTCAGGCAGTATTTGGTCCTCATGTCAGGTCCTCATAGCAACCAAAACCAGGAGTGGATTGAAAACACAGAAAGGATCTGTTCACATAATGTTGTAATTGAGTGGATGGCCGTCATTTAATGGCAAATATTTGCTGTTATTTTAAAACAACGGCTGTTATATTGAAAAAAATGGCAGTTATTTACCGTTATATGACGGCCATCCACTCAATTTCAACATTGTGTGAACATAAGCCTTTCTGTGTTTTCAATCCACTCCTGGTTTTGGTTGCTATGAGGACCTGACATGAGGACCAAATACTGCCTGAAATATACATAGTGTGAACCCAGCCTTATACTAGAACCTTCACTTTCTGTGAGCTTTGTAGGTTGAGTAGTCACAATTTTAAGGGGAACATATCACCTACATTTTTTTAAACTAACTATAACCAGCCCTTTCTTCTAATCTATTTTCTGATTGTAACTTTTTTTTTTTTTTTGTACATTATTATAGGGGCAGTCATCTTGTCTTAGCTGGTTTTAGAGATATGCTTTACAGTAAGGCCCATATTCATAAGCAACAAAAGACAGGAGCTATCACACTGACATACTGTACATAAGAAATGTTACTGGGCATGAGCAATGAGCTTTACCTATTGTCTTTCTTTCTTTATTATTGTCCCATTTCACTGTACTGCTGTACAGATCACTTTCCAACAGCCTCCTCCTTATCATCACAGACAGAATATAAAGTCTCAGCTTAGTTTTAGGCTAAAAGGTGAGAAAGCAAATCTTTTTTTTTTTTTTTTTTTTCAAAACATAGATAGTAAAATAGATCATTAGGAAAAAAAATAATCTAAAAAATTCTTTGCACATTCCTTTAAACAACATGTAACTTTTTGATGACATGTCCCCTTTAACCCAATATACTGTACAAATGTCTAAAAAGTTTGAATTTTTTCGAATTTGCAAGAAATAACACGGAAATACATTAGTTACTTGGGGCCATGGTGTGTGAATAATTGCCTCTTTCCCACGGTTTTAGTGCAGGATTATTTTTCTTCATTTTTCAGTCTAGTTATTTATATCAAAAGCGTATTCCATTTCCTTCATACATGCCGCCTCTAGAACATAAATAATTGAACAGTGAAATAGCCAAATGTTTCATCCATTACCAGCTCTCCCCTCCCAAAATATTAATTAAATCCACAAAGCAAGAAAAATAAATAGTAGAGGAATAGAGGTTTGGCCGGTAACATTGATCAAAGCCACGGACACGAGATCAAATACAGCCGGTCCGTTGCTAACAAATACGCTGCCTTTCAAAGGTGATCTATGGCTCGGGGGCAAAATTCTCTGTGAAAGTCTACTGCACTGGAAGACGACGGCAAGGAACATCTAAGCAATAGGCCACATGCACAAGAAGGTGTTATTGGTTCAGGATCTATTTATGGGTTTTACTAGAAAAGGTGGAAACTTTTTGTAGAGTTCGGTCAAGAAGGATCATAAAACGTTAAACGTATATTTTAGATGGATACTTTTGTGACTAATGTGATATTTGATGGTTATCAAGAAAGAACCAATTTCAGCCAATAGCTACAGTATCTTTAAAGATCAGAGATCAAAGATACCCAGAAAATAACCAACTTCATGACTTAAGTCATTAATACTTTTCAATGACTTGGGTAAGAGTCAAGCACTTGGCTAACCTCAGAATTTAAAGGGATTGGCCACTTTATAGAAAACAGCTCAGTGTACAGTATTAGTAAGTGTGCTCACTGTATATACTGACAGCAGCTCCCTGTATACTTCATAGAGCTAAAATTAGACTCCCCTCCTCCAGGCTGTGCTGCCCTGCTCTGTGGTGTTTCTGTTCATAAGATGGCCGACATGGAGAAGCATGGGACCATGCCCCGCCCTAAGTGTCCAACACTGAGCCTGTATATGTCTATGATGGACACTGGGGGGCGGGGCCTGGTCACATGCTCCTCCATGTCAGCCATTTTATAGACAGAAACATCACAGAGCAGGGGAGCAGCGGCCTGGAGGAGGGGAGCCTTATATTAGCTGTATGAGGTACACAGGGAGCTGCTGTCAGTAAGGGCTGTGAGTACACTTACTAATACTGTACACTGAACTATTTTACTATAAAGTGGCCAACCCCTTTAAAGTGTCGCTGTCATTTGGGAAAACTTTTGACATGTCATGGAGCCATAGAAAAAAAAGGGAAATTTTGGCAGCACATCTATGACTCTGTTCACACTGCAGGTTGCACGCTGCTTGTGGCTTGAGTACAGACAAAAAACAAAAGGTGCAACAGCAACTCACAGGTGCAGGGGCTTACCGTATATACTCCTCCCAGCGTGCACACGGTAAACACCTACTCTGTAGATATTAAAATATAATTTTTTTTTTAGAAAAGTGAGGATCTTAGCAAACTATTTGATCAGAGTGTACCATGTCGCCACGTTAAGGCGTCCTCGAGACATGGTCCCTACTCTAGCATTGTCTCGAGGACGCCTTAACGTGGCGACATGGTACACTTGTTTGATCAAATAGTTTGCTAAGATCCTCACTTTTCTAAAAAAAATTATATTTTAATATCTACAGAGTAGGTGTTTACCGTGTGCACGCTGGGAGGAGTATATGCGGTAAGCCCCTGCACCTGTGAGTTGCTGTTGCACCTTTTGTTTTTTGTCTGTACTCAAGCCACAAGCAGCGTGCAACCTGCAGTGTGAACAGAGTCATAGATGTGCTGCCAAAATTTCCCTTTTTTTCTGTTGAATGTAGGGTGTGCGGCTACCTCCTGTTGGCCTGCACTCCACCCATGTCCCAAGGGTGCTATAAAAGAGATCATTTGGCTCCTATCTGCCCAGTTGTAGGCTTATTCAGCCCAGGAGAGGCCATTGCTAGTGAGAAAATGCTGGAGTAGGGTCCATGTCTCGAGGACGCCTTAACGTTGGTGACATGGTACACTCTGTTTGATCAAATAGTTTGCTAAGATCCTCACTTTTCTAAAAAAAAAAAAAATAATTAATATCTACAGAGTAGGTGTTTGCCTTGTGAATGCTGGGAGGAGTATATACGGTGGGCTCTTACACCTGTGAGTTTCTGTTGCACCTTTTGTGTTTTATGTCATGGAGCCATGTCAAATGTTCTGATCGGTCTAGGTCTGGAGAACGAGCCAGGAAAAATTCGCACTGCAGCACATCCTCTCTCGATCTTTGTTAGAAAAAACAGTCAGGCTCACAATGTAAGTCTATGGGGCACGGTAGAGGACGCACTGCAGCACGGTCTTTCCCCACTCAAGTTTTGAGGTATGCATAAGGGTCTGGTTTCGGCTGCATGTGGTGACGTACTGTAAATGTGGACAGATCAGATATCATTATGATGTTCAGAAACTAAAAAGTCATGATCCTAATTGGTGAGTAAAGATGGGGGCGTCTTCAGGTTTAGTGTCTTGGGCAGCAGCAGCTGTTAATACGGCCCTGAGTGTGTGGGGAAGATAACTGCAGACTCTCTGGAGAAGTTAAGCCAGGGACATAGGACAGCAACTAAAGACTTTTTTTCTTATGCAAGCAGCCAGCTAACTATGCAGTGCCAAGCTTTTACAAAAGGTAGAGAAGCCACAGTGGGATCACCCTGTCCATGCCAGGAACATCAGGGCCATTGCTGAGGGACTAGTCTTTTCTCTTCAAACACAGCAAGAAGCAGGTGGTAAGTTTTAAAGAAAACACTGAAAGAAGCAAGAGGTACATCTATAGAAATCCCTAGCTAAAGGAGCTTACACGAGGCCCTTATTCTCTCAGTTTCTATATTCTCTTCTATCACTACTGTTCCGGCAGGACACACTTACTACATTGGGCAGGGCCCCTCTGGCAACTCCTATTCTCTTTATGTCTACTGCAAAGCACCTACTACTACAAGCACCAGTTCTATCTCAACTGTCCGCAACTAAGTCTTCTGTAAAGATTTGTACTGATCCACTGTCATCACGTGTATTGTTTGCACTAAGTTGATCTCCAGTAAAGTATCTTATTTTTGCCAAATGCACTGGATTCTGATTCACTCTTTAAGCACCTGCACCTACATACATCTGTATACTTGGGTTATCTCTGGTCATTGTCGGTGTCAACTGTTCGGGGTAGGTCTAACACTCCTCCAGGCTACCATGACAAGTGCCCAAGTAACCCCAAACTCCCCCAAGGCTATCGGCCACCACACAATTAGCGTCATTACGTATGTGACATATATGCTATAACAACACAACATGGAGGCGAATTTTCTCACTCTCACAGTCTTTCCTGATTCTTGTGCCATTCAGTAGGGAGAGTGACATGAGCAGGGACAGCATCTCAATTTAGTTAGGCAGCAATATTCACAGTGGTAGTCATTCAGTGTAGGGAGGGAGAGCTGAGTAGGGCTTACAGGGCTTACAACATTGTGAAATTGTAAGTGTAGAGAGGGTGACAGAATCCAGCGTTTTAGCACTACAAGGATTCATATCTTAACCTTGTAGTGACCAGGCGTCCTCTGTGAAACAAAACAACCCAACAGTCCTTTTAAGGGCTAATTTATACAGTATATATATATATATATATATATATATATATATATATAAGAAATTCAGAATGAATGCAGCACTCGTGTAGCGATGAATGTGGTGCCAGGCGGTATATACCAGCGGCCACCCGGTATAGGTAATATAAATCAGAAGAATACCGCAGCACTCATGGGATAGAATTCAAGCAGCAGTGGCTGCTTGAAAAAGCTCTCAGTGTGGAGAGCGAAACGTCGCGGTTTGGGGAAATAAACATGTTGTGTTGAATTCTATCCCATGAGTGCTGCGGTATTCTTCTGATATATATATATATATATATATACAGGTGAATAAAATATACGCTAATGTTACACACCTCGTAATTTCTCCGCTATTAAGTATTTTATGCTTTATACCTGATAATCTGTACGCATGTGCGTAATCTAGAGCGAGACATACGCTTCTACTGAACGTTCGATATTTGTTCATTAATGTTCGGCGTACACAAACTGATCAGAATCATTTTTTTTTATGTTCGTGTTCTGGATCCGAACCAAACATCGGGACGCTCATCACTAATAGTGTCTATAGTACTTGGTCTTGAAAATCCTTGTGAACTGAACCCATCATATAGCTGGTAGAAGTCCCTACAGGGACCTGACTGTACATATATATAACACAGCCTGGAATAGGCAAATATATAGGCAGCCATCCCCATTGCCGGCATCATCTATCATCAATCCAAGAATGAGGACATTTATACATTTGATTTTTTATGACCGTGAATCTTGAAAATGAGAAAAAACAAATCAGAGAGCTGCTAACTGCGAGTTTACCCGGTAACAAGCTTCTGACGGGAATATTTCATCATAAATCTACCAGATATCATTTACAAACTCATCTGCCAGAGAAATGTTTTATTTAAATTTCGGCAGCGCAATCACTCTCGGGCCAGCGTCTACTTTAAAGGAGACAGTGATGAAGATAGGAAAAGACAGTCGATTCCGCAAATTAAATAAAGGCGCCGAATGAAGACAATTTCCACAATAAGCCATTCTTTATATCCCTGGGGAGTAGCGGCAAGATAATTCCATTTAACATTTTAATGTATTTTTATAAAAAAAAAAGTATTTATTTTCCGTGTCAAGAGATTATGACAGCAAATAAAAACAGATGCCGTGGAATATTCCGGCCTGTAATTCTGTAGCATATGCGGAAGGAGGGGGGAATGGGTGACATATTTATAGGTATTGTGATATGTCATGTTGTGTGCATTTAATCCAATGATGTCTACAATACGAGAGTCTATGAGAAATGTCAGTTCACCTTGGAGTGTAAGATCTTGTCTGGAGTCATATGAAGGAAGGGAGTGTCAAGGGTGAAGAAGACATCATCATTATGGCTCTCAGCTTTGGCTACTAATTCTGAGACTGCTGCTTAAAGGGATTCACCGATTAAAACTTACAAGAGATTGCGGGGGTCTGACCTTGGTACCCCCCAGTGATCTCCAGATCAGCCCCGAGCTCCTTTCTTTTAAACAGTGCCGGACTGGCCCACCAGATGAGCGGAGAATCCTCCGGTGGGCCCCCAGCTTTAGAACCTGCACAAACATGGACTGACATGTTTTTCACTGATTCTTAATTGGTGGGCCCCCAGGATCATTTCCTCTGGTGGGCCCCAGATACCCCGGTCTGACACTGTTTTGAATACAGCCTATGGCTCTGGTCATTCTCTATGGAGACCCACAATTCTCTATTCATTCTCATGTGCCGTACCTGCAGCTGTATTCAAAACAAAGAAGCCAGGGGCCAATTTGGAGATCCTCAGAGGGTGCGGAGGTCAGACCCACCACAATTTCTTACTTGTCCCCTGTCCTGTGTATAGAGCACAAGTACGTTTTAATCGGAGAACCCCTTTAAAGGTAATCTATAAGCAGGTTAGAAGCATCTAACATGCTGATACAGTATGTTCCTATAGTGTATGGGGCACACTATAAGTCAGTTTTAGAGATGAGCGAACCGGGTTTGGGTTCGAGTCAATCCGCACCCAAACGTTCGGTATTTGATTAGCGGGGGCTGCTGAACTTGGATAAAGCTCTAAGGTTGTCTGGAAAACATGGATACAGCCAATGATTATATCCATGATTTCCACATAGCCTTAGGGCTTTATCCAAGTTCAGCAGCCACCGCTAATCAAATGCCGAAAGTTCGGGTTCGGATGGACTCGAGCATGCTCCAGGTTCGCTCATCTCTAGTCAGTTTCTTTCTGTCATCCTTTGTGCCATTTTTGTGATAGTAGTAGAAGGGGGATTAACTGATATTATATGTGGCCTGCAGAAAATGGGGAACTGATACTCAATGGGGGATGTTGTTATCAGCAGCCATTACCACAGCCTGTCCTCTATATGTATCCAAACGCCTTAACAGTTTGGCGGGTATGTACATTATGGTGTCCAGAAATGTCTGGGTACAGATCCTTAAGAATATGTAGGAGACAGCACTTTGATAGTGAAAAAAATCTGTGGCTATATTCACACCCCTGCGACATTTCGGCTATACACTCTAGCCGTTCTCAAGCAGCAATACATAGTGTCAAGCTCACACTTCAAATACGTGCTCATAGCAATCAATGACATGATAACAAGTGTCCATAATTAGTGTAACAACAGCAAATCATTAAGCATATTTCATATAAAACTATCATCAGTAACACATATGTTTAAAACTGTGACATACAGTATACTGTATATCTAAAGCATTGTACGTGTAATATCAGTAAGTGCAATCATCATCACATTATCAAAACTATCACCATATAAATGTGTATAAAACAGTGTCTCAGGTGTTATTAATAATTTCATTCCACAAGCCTCCATGACATGTGTAACAATAACATGGCGCCCGGCCGAGGACTGGCGCATGCGCAGTAGAAGATGTGATTCCGGGGAGCCATGTTGGAGATGGGCTGACTTGCCAGGGGCCTATAATAGGTAATTATCTCAACCCACAGTGAAACAAACTTGCAAATCCAATATTGGACAGTGGGCAAAACATATGCAAAGTGTATTATACAGAGCTATGAATGAATGCCAGCATGGGACCAGGGGCGGCATGCCAAAGCTGTCATATAGAGTAGACACTCTATAGAAGGATATAAAGGCCTGTGATCACGGAAGAACATTTCATTGTTTAAAGGGGGTCTATACATAAATAGAATGTCCCAGAGGACTGCGCCTTAATAGAATGTTCCAGTGGACTGTGCCACCCTAGCTATCTGTCAAGGTCCAACCTCATGCTATCCCAAGTGCCCCCACTTCTGCATGTAAGTAGACACCAGGGACCGCACAGCAGCCGCAGATGTTTCCTCCATAGGTTACCGGGGGAGAGTCACCCGGGCTAACGTGGACCCTGATGACTGATATACAGTAAGAGGGACAACAGTGCAACCAGCGCTGTGACCCTAAGGTCAAGATCCACTGACACCCCTACACATAGTGCTAACTATAGCAATATATTCAGATTTACAACCCTGGTACAATTTATGCAATGTACATTTTTTGGTCTTGCTGGACATATACAGCCCTTGCTGGACATATACATCCCTTGCTTGCCATTGTTCTCCGTTATCAGCCATCATCACAGCTTGTGGTCTGTAGGTATCTAAACAGTTATGGAGAGGTTTATGGTGCTATCTTATCATATATGATATCAACCAATCACAACTCCGCTTTCATTTTACCAGCGCAATGTATGCTGAGCTGTGATTGGTTGTTATGGTCAACAAAGGGAACCTTCCTATAAGACTGCGGCGTAAGCTGTAAGTTCAGATCATCAGACCACTGGATATCTGGTCATCATATCGACACAAACATGGCCTATATTGTACCAGTGTAATAATAACCTTTGTCTGGCTCAGCCTCCATGATCCAATGTTTATAGTGTGACGCTTGTTATGTATTATGTTGTTATGTGCCTTCACACTGCGAAATCCACTGCGGATCCAGTGCCTGTTCATCCCTATGAGAATACATACTCGCAGCAGGATTGACATCCCGCTGTGAGTATGTAAGTTAACTCCTCGGAACATACATCATCTGCTCCCCGCTCCGGCTTCGGGGGTTCTCGGCTGGCCATCCCGCTCAGCCAATCAGTGGCTGCGGTGGGGCAACGCACTGATTGGCAGAGTGGGACGAGCAGACTGCGACTGTCAATCCCACTTCGAGTATGTAAGGTAATGCCTGCTGGACGGAGCATACATCACCTGCTCCCCGCTCCGGCTTGCTTCGGGGGTTCCCAGCGTATGTATGTATTCTCATATGGATGAACTGGCACTGGATCAGCATCGGATTTCGCTGCAAATTCTCAGGGTGAAATCCACTGTGGATTCGGTGTGTTTGAAGGCACCCTAAAAGGGTTATCTGGAGCACAGGTAAGGTCCTACTTTTTTCTACTTCCTCTCTCTGCCTGTCCGTGCTGATACTTCCTCAGACAAGAGGGGAGCCGGAGCATATTGTGGGCAGTGAGCATTAGCTGCACTATGTTACTGATCTCGCTATTGGACATTGTGTGTGGATGTGGTTTAGCCTGCACACAATGCCCGCAGTGCCCGCAATATTCTCCCCCCCTCTTCTGCCTAAGTATCAGCATGAACAGGCAGAAGAAAGAAGTTGAAAACTAGAGAGCAGAAGAAGTGGGAACCTTTTTGTGCTCTCTGCATATCCCCTTTAAGCCAATGACTGCTTCATCACAGCAAAAAAAAAATAAACTTCTCCATTATATCCACCCCAGATTATAAACAACTAATATTCTGCTATAGTTTAAGAGTATTATTACACAGAATGATAATCAGCTGAATCGGCCCTATCCGTCCGATTATCGCTCCGTGTAATAAAGACAATGATTAGCTGATGATTGTTGTCATCGGCTGATCGTTAATATAGGTTCTGACCTATAATCGTCAGGTGCCGACCACGCAACGCTACATGTAATAGTGGTGCGCGGTCGCCGCTGACGATATGCAAAGAGGAATACATTACCTATCCAGGTTGCAGGGCTCCTTTTCCTCTGTGCTTCTCCCCGGGTCCGCTCGCTCCAGCTTCAGAGCGGCCTGTCTCAGCTGGCAGGCCGCTCAGCCAATCACAGGCCGGGACCGCAGCAGCCAGTGATTGGCTGAGCTGCCGGTCAGCTGAGACAGCTGGAGCGCGCGGACCCGGGGAGAAGCACAGAGGAAGAGGAGCCCTGCAACCTGGATAGGTAATGTATACAGTTTAAACAAGGGCTGCAAGGACATCAGTAATGATGTCCCTGCAGCCCTTGTTAAACGATTTTCGGGCCGTGTAATAGGCCCAGTAAACGAGCCCCGATCTAGCAGATCGGAGCTCGCTTAAAGGTATTATTGGGCCCCCATTGTCCCGTGTATTAACACCCTAACTGATTTATTTGCGACAATCTGGCGTTTATGTCAGGGTCCTAAAGGAACATGTGCTGCAGAGTATTGGTAAAGAGTAGAGATGATCACAACTAGAGCATGCTCACGTCCAATCGTCCAGCATCTGATTACTGGTGGCTGAAGTTGGATACCTGGCTTCCTGGAGAACATGGATACAGCCATAGGCCATAGTTTGCATCCAGGACTCCCTAGGGCTGCATCCAACTCCTTTAGCTGCTGGTATTCGAATGTCGAACGATCGCACGAATTGCGAGAATGCTTGAGTTGCGCTTATTTCTGGGAAAGACTAGAGCAAAGCCTGAACCGACACTCCTGGTATCATCTATACACCGTCACTATCAATTATGCCAAATAATATACTCCATTAGGGTCTATTCACACTACGGAATTTGTACAGAATTTCAAGCAAATTTGATGCCGTGGACTCCGCTTGAAATTCCACCTGTCTCATTGATTCAATAAGATTGACATGTCAATTCTTTGGGCGGATTGCGTATGAGACGTCCTATTGAATCAGTGGGACAGGCAGAACTTCAAGCAGAGCCCACTGTAGTGTGAATGGACCCTTACATCGGACAAAGACTTCCCTGCCGCTGCACCTACATTCTTCACACGAAACAACATTCAGCATTTAATATATATATATATATATTAGTATCCAATGTTGGCCTGTTGTCTAATACTTATCCCAGTGACGAGCTGCTGTATGATTTTCCCTCTGAGGCCGCTGATAAATGGCGCTCATGTTACATAAACATATATCTCCTGACTTTGTATATTGTGCCTAAATCATTTCTGAGTTCAAGAATGACCATACATTAATGATTATACAGAGATTAGCTATTCCTATATCGTCACCATTTCTGGGGTCCCAGATCCATTGTCTGCGCCACAAAGCAAACATTTCACGAATATGACATTAAGAAGGTGTTTTGTATTTAGAAGCGACTTAAAACAGCATTTCTAGCAGATTAAATGTCACCTGAATAGACGCTGAGAGAAATGAATAGGCCTCCTCTGCTCCATGCAGTCAGTGTATGTTCTAAAAGAGTAAAATACAGATTTACAGCGCCCTAAGTTACTATTAAGTGATGATGCAAATAATCACTTCCATGGGCAACACATTCCCTTTGGTGAGACCTATAATACACAGCTTTTAATTTTCCAACTAATGCACATTCATAGCGCACAGTAGTGGCTCTGAAATATTTCATTTCCTTTAATATCCCATCATTTGTGCTAAGTGCCATAATAAAGTGTAAATATGTAAAAAAAAGAAAAAAAATAATTCCAAAAACATTGACTGTAGTTTTGTATGTCAAAACAGAACCCTCTAAATACTAAATAATACAGGTTCTTGTAGTTGTCGCTCTATATGGCAGGAGAAAGCTACTCCAGAGGTAATCAAAATTATATATATATATATATATATATATATATATATATATATATATAGTGCCTACAAGTAGTATTCAACCCCCTGCAGATTTAGCAGGTTTGATAAGTTGCAAATAAGTTAGAGCCTTCAAACTTCAAACAAGAGCAGGATTTATTAACAGATGCATAAATATTACAAACTAAAAAGTTACGTTGCTCGGTAAAATTATAATAAATTTTAAACATAAAGGTGTGGGTCAATTATTATTCAACCCCTAGGTTTAATATTTTGTGGAAAAACCCTTGTTTGCAATTACAGCTAATAATCGTCTTTTATAAGACCTGATCAGGCCGACACAGGTCTCTGAAGTTATCTTGGCCCACTCCTCCATGCAGATCTTCTCCAAGTTATCTAGGTTCTTTGGGTGTTTAATGTGGACTTTAATCTTGAGCTTCTTCCACAAGTTTTCAATTGGGTTAAGGTCAGGAGACTGACTAGGCCACTGCAACACCTTGATTTTTTCCCTCTTGATTTTATTAAAGAATTTTAGAAAGGAAACAGAAGTAATATATAATACCGTACCAGAATGTGGTTATGAACAAACAAAACAACCGCCGCACGCAGGCGGGGATATGCACAACAGCAAAAACATGGGTAAACGGACAAACTCCTAGTAAGCAGAAATATAGCATAACCGAAAGTAAGAAGTCCAGCCCATACGGCAACCACATCCCAACCTCTTAGTACCATAACTTCAAATGAAAGAGGAAAAAGAGAACAAGTGCTAGTGCGTTAGCCCGTTCAGTGCCAGCATACAGCAAATGCTAGCACGCTATAAGTAAGAAAAGGAGGGAATAGAAAAATAGCAAGAATAAGAAAAGGGGAAAAGAATTTCTCCGTCCGGGACATCGGACACCAGAACAGTAGGACTCCAACACCTCCTCCAAGTCCAAGAGACCACCGGTATATAATGATTCAAGCTCAACCAATCAAGCTTGGGAAATCTGCGGAATCCCGAAACAGGATCCAACCCCCCCATACCTTGGTGAATGTAGTATTGCGATCATTGTCTTCCGCAATCAGCTCCTCATATCTGCAGATCGTATTAAGCTCCGCTAGCCATTCTAACATAGAGGGACAGATTTGCGTCTTCCAGTGTCTCGGGATGACCAACCGGGCAGCTGTCAGGAAATGTCTCAAGACCCCTTTTTTAACAGAGGACAGAGAACCTGGGATAAGGCTCAAGAGGGCGCATTGGGGGGAATTAACCACTTTTTTCCCAGAATATTTTTCATATAGGGCAAAGATATTATCCCAGAAAGGCTTAAGCATAGGGCAAGCTCACCAAATATGTAGGATGCCCCCATCTGCAGAACCGCATCTCTAACAGTCCCCCGAAGCGGAAGGATACATTGGCTGTGTGCTTTAGGTCGTTGTCTTGTTGGAAGATGAAATGACGACCCATCTTAAGATCCTTGATGGAGGAGCGGAGGTTCTTGGCCAAAATTTCCAGGTAGGCCGTGCTATCCATCTTCCCATGGATGCGGACCAGATGGCCAGGCCCCTTGGCTGAGAAGCAGCCCCACAGCATGATGCTGTCACCACCATGCTTGACTGTAGGGATGGTATTCTTGGGATCGTATGCAGTGCCATCCAGTCGCCAAACGTCACGTAGGTGGTTGGCACCAAAGATATCGATCTTGGTCTCATCAGACCAGAGAACCTTGAACCAGTCTGTCTCAGAGTCCTCCAAGTGATCATGAGTAGACTGTAGACGAGCCTTGACATGACGTTTTGAAAGTAAAGGTACCTTATGGGCTCGTCTGGAACGGAGACCATTGTGGTGGAGTACGTTACTTATGGTATTGACTGAAACCAATGTCCCCACTGCCATGAGATCTTCCCGGAGCTCCTTCCTTGTTGTCCTTGGGTCAGTCTTCACTCTTTGGACAAGCCTGGCCTTGGCACGGGAGGAAACTTTCAAAGGCTGTCCAGGCCGTGGAAGGCTAACAGTAGTTCCATAAGCTTTCAACTTCCGGATGATGCTCCCAACAGTGGAGACAGGTAGGCCCAACTCCTTGGAAAGGGTTTTGTACCCCTTGCCAGCCTTGTGACCCTCCACGATCTTGTCTCTGATGGCCTTGGAATGCTCCTTTGTCTTTCCCATGTATGTCATGTATGAGTGCTGTTCACAAGTTTGGGGAGGGTCTTAAATAGTCAGAAAAGGCGGGAAAAACAGATAATTAATCCAAACATGTGAAGCTCATTGTTCTTTGCGCCTGAACTACTTCTTAATACTTTAGGGGAACCAAACAGAATTCTGGTGGTTTGAGGGGTTGAATAATAATTGACTCTCTGAATAAACTTTTCACAATTTTAAAAAACAATAAACAAAGAAATAACATTCTTTTTTGCTGCAGTGCATTTCACACTTCCAGGCTGATCTACAGTCCGAATGTCACAATGCCAAGTTAATTCCGAATGTGTAAACCTGCTAAATCTGCAGGGGGTTGAATACTACTTGTAGGCACTTGTGTGTGTATATATATATATATATATATATATATATATATATATATATATATATATATATATATATATCTATCTATCTCGATGGTATTATGTTGGATGCAGGTCCCACCGGTTTTATTAAGAGGTGGTTTGCACAAAAATTGCAACTTCTCCTTGGCAAACATTCTCTGTGGATACAGGAGATAAATCTGGCTCAATATATAGAGATATTGAACTATATAACATTTTGAACTTGGGATTGGTTAGCCTGCCAGTCGAGAAAAATTTCTAAGGTCTTTAGTGTTTAAGGCTATGTTCACACTACGTAAAAGTATGGTCGTTGTTGCCATCGGCAACAACGGCCGTACTTTGTGTGGGTGAACAATACCTATTGTTCTATGGGATCCTGGCTAGAGCGTATACACATCGTATGTGATCCAGCGGGGATCCTGCACGGGTCCGCAAATAACTAACATGTCAGTTTTCTGTGGCCGCAATTCAATGAATTGCGGCCGTAGAAAACCCTGTCAGTTTATACAGTGAAGCGAGCGGCTCCAGGCGCTTGCTTTACTGTGTGCTATGGGAGGTTCTGATGCGGGCGCACGCTGATGCGCCCGCATCAGAACCCTGTGGCCGAAAGATCATGCGCCCGTTACTTAAGTCACGGAGCGTCCGTTCTCTCATGTTGTGTGAACATAGCCAACGGATGGTTATTGCTTTCTTATGTAACAATTGAGGTTTGCTAATATAATCAATTAATTTGCTGGTTGTCTTGGTATTACTCCCCCATCTAACTCACTCTTACTGTATTATCAGAGTTAATATCAATAGTGACTACTGGAAATGAGCAAATCCCTTGGAAGTAGCTTCCAGGAGATTTAACTCAAATTGGCCGTTTAATTTGAATTAATCCAATTACTGATTCAGACGTGCACATTCTCCTGGCTAGGTGCAGAAGGAATGTTTTAGTAAATATAAGCAGCGATGCATACACCTCTGGTGGCCCAAAAATGTTCACAATGTCCAGGTGATGTATCTTGTGTCCATGAAGGTTCAATAGCTAAAGATCAGCTAAGGTGCCCCTAACAACCCCATATGATCGTAAACAATGCCTTACATGGGCCAAATAAGACATATTACCATAAGGCAAAAAGTAGTCTGCTGAACCACATGGATGGCTGGGTCCACATCTTGTGTAAACAGCATGAAGCTATATCCTGTGACTGCACTGATGGGGTTCAACAAGCCATGTCATGGTCTGGGGAGCATTTTTCTGACATTGGTAATCATACCACAATCCTTACATCCTGTAGCTACATAGGTTGAAAAAAATACAAGAGTCAAGTACAACGCATGAGAAAGGCGGCTGCGTCCACCAAGACCTTGTATCTTTTGTGTGCTCAATAAAAGACATTTGTCAGGAGCCAGCGCCTGCCGGCACGCTCGGCTCCTGATGCACATAGACAGCAGCGGCAGAGTGTGCCGCTGTCTGCCAGGATGCGTCAATGGTGTCCCTAGCAACTATCCTGGCCGGTTGCTGGAGGCGCACCAACGGTGTCCCTACTTACTTACGCCACGGTCGGGTACTGCACCGCTGGACACTCAGCTGATATGTGTTACTGTTATTACTGACTGGCAGATGCAGCTGCCAGTCAGCTGTGGAAAGGTTGGAGTTCCTGCCCCAATTTGGCTCTGGGGCTGGGACTTCAGCTCCCTAAAGTATCATGCAAAACAGGAGTCCATGGAGCCTCAATTGCGAGTCTCAAAACACGGGATAGCCAGATATCTCTAGCCTGTTAACACGGGGTGCCTCCATGATAGGGAGAGCACCACACCACCCTGATAGGTAGCCCCTTAAGTCCCACTCGGTTGCGAGTATTGGAACATAAATAGGGAAACACCAGGGTGGCCCCTTTTTGTCAATGTCTAATTCAAGGTGCGAGTATTGCAATCATGACAAGGGCTTGCCAAGGCAGGCTTCCATCCACAGACAGCCGTTTCGGCGTTTTTGCCCCTCGTCAGTGTGGAGTAGGATTCTGGCTAGTTGGGGCAATAGCAAATCGACTAACAAAACACAGTTATCACTGAACTCAAGGAGAACAGTTAAAAAAATTCCAATGAAGTACTCAATCAAGAGTCTCCACTGATGCCCCCCAAAATGTAAATATGCAAAACAGGAGTCCATGGAGCCTCAATTGCGAGTCTCAAAACATGGGATAGCCAGATATCTCTAGCCTGTTGCCACGGGGTGCCTTCATGATAGGAAGAGCACCACACCACCCTGATAAATAGCCCCTTAAGTCCCACTCGGTTGCGAGGAGCAAAAACCCTGAAACGGCTGTCTGTGGATGGAAGCCTGCCTTGGCAAGCCCTTGTCATGATCGCAATACTCACACCTTGAGTTAGACATTGACAAAAAGGGGCCACCCTGGTGTTTCCCTATTTATGTTCCAATACTCGCAACCGAGTGGGACTTAAGGGGCTATTTATCAGGGTGGTGTGGCGCTCTCCCTATCATGGAGGCACCCCGTGGCAACAGGCTAGAGATATCTGGCTATCCCGTGTTTTGAGACTCGCAATTGAGGCTCCATGGACTCCTGTTTTGCATATTTACATTTTGGGGGGCATCAGTGGAGACTCTTGATTGAGTACTTCATTGGAATTTTTTTCACTGTTCTCCTAGAGTTCAGTGATAACTGTGTTTTGTCCCTCAAGTATCAGTCTATTCCTGTCACTCATTGCCTACTATAGAGCCTCCTAGTGTGTGCCTAAGCTAGCTATTGTATCCTAATTCTGGTTGATATCCCTGGTATACTGATTCCTGGCTTTGACTCCCTGATTATTCTCCTGAGTTCTAATCTGGTACTGCGACGACCATTAGTGACCGACCCGGCTAGTGGACCCTTCCTTATTGTGTTTGCATCGTCTTATCCAGAGCAGTTTCCAGTCTTCAGGTTGGGGCCGGCCTGTTAAGGAGCCGACAACTCCAAAAAGTAGGGGCAGTTTGGCGGGTTGAAGTGACAGGGCTTCGCTCTGTCCTTGAGTTCCTTCCTGACAACTTTGCTGGAGTTACCTGTGACCCTCTTTGTACGCTGTGGCCCTTTAGTGGTGTGTGGATTAGACATAGAAATTCTTTGTCAGCCACCTGTGGAGTCGAGGTGTCTGGTGCTGGTTCTCTTCTATGTACATTGGCCTAGGGATATGGGATTGCATACTTGATTCATGAGGTACTTAATGCTTAATTTGGGTACTACTGGTGGAATAGGGAGGTACCTCACAGGGCACCAATAAACCTATGTCTGACCTTGGATCTATCTACAGTCTTCGCTTCCTGAAATGGTTGACGTGTTTGCTTTGTAGCCCTTGTTCACAGCTAATCAGCCGTTCAATAGCTTCTGGTCCTTGGCTATATTAAACTGCTGGATGCCTTTCATAGTCCACAATTACATAAATTAAACAACCTTTATATTCTAATATACCGCAAAACGGGACTTTGCAACCGAACAAAGTAGACAAAATTGATACAAATGTATCTTGTGTTTGTGCATATCTCGCAGTATTATTAAAAGTATTACATCACTTATACAATATACATTGTGTAACCGGATCCAATAAAAAGCTTCCAGGACATTTCATACATAATAACTGGAACAATGAATCAAAATCATAGTCCATTAAACAGATTTTATACCTATTCCGGCGAGGGTAGAGCTGGCAAGAGGCAGAATGAAGTGGCAGTCTTTATAGCATTGTTGTAAGGGAGTAAAACAATTGATGGAGGCGTAAATCACTCTTGCAGAACATGAAGTACAGGTTACGTTATGTGTTTGTTATGGGATTTGTAAGAGTTATTTTCACTTTTGTAATACTAGAGTTCATTTTTGCATTACAGAATGACAATGTTTATCGAGCAGGCATTGAGTATGGCGGACGCTAACAATGACGGCGCATACACATCATCGAAAGAACATTAGGAGGCGAGCTGACACATAGGACGGGTACGGGCAGTGTTTGCACGTTATAAGGAGCGTTTTTATTCAATGCTGTATAAATGCAAAAAAAAAAAAAAAAAGATCAATAAAACAGACAGTAAACAGCGCAGGCAGCGAGAAACACAAAACAATGATGGGAAAAGGGGGAGGGGGAGAAAAAAAAAGGAAGAAAGGGCTAAACTACTGTATGTACATTTCTTAGGTGTAAATTCTTATTTGCCAGAAGAATAATGTAGCCAACTTTTGGTATTAGGGCTACAAATCTGACCTGATTCTGCATCTACTGAAGAGAAACAGTTATAGACTCCAGACTTAAAAGGGGTAGTCCAGCAAAAAAACCTTTTCCCAGTAATTGAAACACATTATAAAGTTATATAACTTTGTAATATGCTTTAATCACCTATCTGCCTCCCTTCCCTATATTTTCCCCCCTCAATATCCAGGGAGTGAAGTAAACTCATTCTTACCTAATGACTGTTGACCCCAGGCTTTTCTGTGGCAGCCATTTTGTGACAGTGACATCATCAAGAGGGAGGAGGGTCTAAGCCCTGTTAGGCCAGCCTCCCTTTGTTAGATGACACAGGTTGCTCAGTTGTGATTGGCTGAAGAAGATGAAAGCCATCTAACAGTTTAACAGAGTCAGTTAGACATCAAAGGAAACAAAGTGCATCATGTGAAAGCCCAAACAAGGAAGTAAAGAAAAAATGGGGGTCGCAGGGCCGTCCCTTGGCCCCCGTTCCCTGACTGTGCGTGCCTGCGGGGTTGGTGGCCACTGACTGGCACGGTGTGGACTTAGTGTAGGGACCCATGTGTATCAGATACCGGCACGAGGTACATGAGGCAGTGTGGCTTGATCAATTCATACACAAAATTCTGATGTGTTTTTTATTTAGCCTAGCGGCACTAGTATCAGCCATAGGTGTGAGGTGCAGCACTCTGTTTCTTCCCTGAACCGCAAAAAGAAAAAATGAAGCCACCAACTGGAGGTTCAGGGACCTGCAAACAGCGGGAAATTCAAACCGAGACAGACTCAGGAGGGTTGGTAAATGTAAAAACTATGTTTGATTGATTGATTGATTGATTGTTTTTTTCTTTTATTTTATCAGGGCCGGAGTCCCCTTTTAAAGGACAACGCCACCGTTTTATGTTTTTTTCTTAATTAACACATCTTATATAACTTTGTAATGTATGATGATTAGCCATGTGACCCCATTACCCCTCCCCTGCCACCTTCCCCCCTTCAAGTGAAAGAAAGCATACATATTATGCCATTTTGTGTCTGTGTCGTCAGAGCACGCGCGGGGGGGGGGGGGGGGGGGGGGGGGGTTGATCTTTCTCCTCCTTTGAGTCTTCCTGTACAACTGAATGAGAGAGAAAAGGCTACTGGTGCACTTGTGCAACAGCAGCCTTTTCATTGGCTGAAGTGCATCACATGGCTTGCCCTGATTGGCTGAGTAAGCTGGAAGCCATGTGATGTGATCCAGCCAATGAAAAGGCTGCTGGTGTGCATGTGGAGAGTAGCCTTTTCTCTCCCATTGACTTCACTGGAACCCGAAAGTGGGGGAGATCCAAAGATGTGACCAAAGCTGGCGGGGACCTCGGCCGGCGGAACATTTAAGAGACTAACGTCACCGGGGGGATGGTGAGTATAAAATATATGTGTGTATAAGTTTTTTTTTCTAATGCCGAAGTTGTCCTTTAAAACGGTTGTCTTGCCCAGGATTAGTAAAGAGGTCTGCATTCATTACCCTATGAATGGCGCCACACTTCTCCATGGTTTGTTATATTATATATTATTATATTTCAGCTGATATGCTTTTTTTAGGGATTAGCTGCAATACCAGACACAGCCTATAACAGAGCTAGCCTATACATCTGCAGCTAAAAGACTGTTAAAGAACCCTGTTCTCTTCACAGGAGCCTCTTTCTTTCCTGTGTTACTTCACACAGGGCCACAAGCCCCTTTCACGCATCACTAGTGTTTCTTCTGTCCAGATTTGTTGTCGGAAATAGTACCCACACTGCACACTATAGGTAATGCCACAGGCTTAACAGGCAACCATTTCCCAGTGTAACAGTTAACATTGTAACCTAGGCCCCAGGCAATCCTACCCGAAACCCTCCTACCCCCACTACAGCCTTTTCCAGGTTTAAGCACTGTTCCACTTGCCCTTTACAGGTAACCTATGTACACATGCTGACGGTGCACTTAACCAGTGAATTCATTAGCTGCTCTTTGACTTCCAGGCCCGACTTGTCAAGGCAAATTTTCAAAAAACTGGAGGCTCCTTTTTCCCAAGCTTACTGCATATTAGTTTTTACATCTGTATTATGGCCATAAGCCACAGCCTAACCCTGGGTCTGATCACCTGAATTGAAAGCTGTCAGTTTGAGTCACCAAAGTCATAGTCGGCATGGAGTCTGACGCCACAATATAGACACAAAAAAACATGCTTGTATTATGCTTGTATGAAACTGGCCTGGGTAACCCTTATGTTTAGTTCCATACAGGAACGTATCACCTCTCCATAACCTCATCAGCTTCTAGTGCCCCTGCCTCTCCTACATAGGGACAAGCCATTAATTTAATGTCCAAGCCAATGTTCATCACTCAATACAGACATTTCACCATCACTTTCACTACATCACACAAGGCTGTGTTAGGGCCCTCATACTCATACGCGATAATCAGCCGAATCAGGCCAATATAGTTCTGTGTAATAAAGACAATGATCAACCTAGGAGCCGAATATTGGCTGATCATTGTCTTATGGCATGTTTAAAAATCAGTGGCCGCCTACTGCACATTGCTTCACTTAATAGGTAGCGCAGCCGACGTCTGATAATTATGTGTATAAAATAATAAAGCTAGTACTTACCTGTCCAGGCTCCCCTGTTGTCCTCCAGCCTTGTATGCTGGATTCCCTGGTCACTGCAGCTGCAGCTCTTACTTCTTGGCTAGGCCACTCAGCCAATCACTGGTCCAGATGGGACAGCACCGCGGCAAGTGATTGGCTGAGTGGTCATAGTGAGAGCTGCAGTGACCACGGAATCCCACACACAAGACCTGAGGAGACCAGGGAATGTGATCAGGTAAGTATATATTTTTATTATTTTACTCCAAAGCATAATACATTATTTCATAATAAATGGACACAACCCTGGACAGTTCACCCTCTTACATATTGATGAAGTTTTATTAGGAGACCTCTTGGTGGACAAGGACCCCTGTACCGAACTTGCATAGGGGCCACAAGCTGCCTACTATCTGCTCCTGTCTTTATCAGCAACTAGTAGGTCCGGCTTGGATAGAAATTTGCCCGGTCCTGTTCCAATAACAATTATTTACAATACTCATTACCTGTTTGCAATAGAAGATGTCACAACCGTTTGCCGGGGCCGTGCTTCATAGTCCGTTCTTATCAACTGGCTCTAAAGTGAATCTAGTGTGGCTGGAGTTTATAGGACATGGGCCATAGATCTTGCTTGTTGCTGTTTATCATTAGACAAAGAAAAAGAAGTTAAACAGTTGAATAATTATTTTTATTTTCGACTGGATCAGTAAAAGAAATGATCTCCGAGTTCAAATTTTGCAATAAACTTTAGTTTTGATGAACAGGCTGGAAAGTGAGAGTGCGGAGGATATTCAGCATTTATTGCTAGCTCTGTTTACAGACCATGAAATTATTACTTTATGGAGGGTTTTATCTCTCGTCTTTGTTTCCCTCTTCTCTATGCTCTTTGTCTGAGTACAAAATAGTCAGCACTACACTAAAAGTTCTATGGGTTGCAAAGCTTCATGAGATTCGAATAGAAAACATAAGCAAGTCCATTAGAGTTCAGGGGTTGTCTCTTCTGACGCAATCCTTTGTTTTCAATCCAGTTTGGATATAGACCTGGGCACAAAACAGCCTGCAAGGAGATATAGTATTACAGATGCTGCACCCCATTCCATAATGGGGACCCCCCCCCCCCCAATATCAAGGAAGTTGATCTAATAGATCATATGGAATAGATTTGTGTTACGTTCCAAAAAGTGGAGCCTATATATATCAACATTTGCCTTGACTGGTTTGCAGAACATCTAGTTTTACCCCTTTTCACATGGTCCCCAAAATAGCCTCGAACTGGTGGTAGGAGCATAGAAAAACAGATACATGTCACAATCAATACCTCAAATCAGTGTACAGAATACTCAACTAGAGACGTCAATGTATTGAACACTTCATATTTCACACTTTCCTAGAGCATTCTATTCAACCAGTAAAGTATAAAATACTCCAGACGTGAAATATTTTTTCTTTTAATCCAAAAAGCTTGAGCTTGTGCCAACGATGTTTTAATGCAGTCTTTGGTTAATGGCCAGATATAAAGTACTGTCCTAATCTAACCCTGAAGCCCCTGTCCCTGCCTACTCACTCTTATTAGAGCAACCCCAAACAGGAAGACAATGACTGAACTAGGGACACTAAAACACAGACAGACAGGCTGGGAAAGTACCTGTAGGGTGCAAGGTAGAGGGGATAACATGCAGCAGGTAGTTAGAGTTAGGTTCACAGATCACTAGTCAGGAGGACAAGTATCAGAAGAGGTTTCGGTTTAATGAGCAAACTTTTTAAAGTTTCGGTTTGGCAGGGTTGCTTAACTTTGGCAGAAAGTTTGGGTTTGTCCAAACCTAACGTTAAAAGAACCAGACTAAAACAGCTATCTGACTGCAGCTACTATAGTGGTACTATAGGGGCTCCTTTGCCACCCAAAATGAGTAAGAAAAAAAAGCAAAAATGCTCTCCCCCCCCCCCCCCATTTATTTCAAAGGGAAAGCATAAACAATGCAGATTTTAATGCTGTGCCTTACATTAAGTGACATGTGACTGGATCACTGACGTACAAGCAAGGTTATTATGCTTACAGGCATGGTTTTAATAGACGACTAAAGATGTAATGTAACTAATGATTCACAGAGTTAAATTAAATCAGTAGCGGGGGAGCATTGTCATACAATCACGCGTATTATGCTGCCAGACACGGTTTTAGTAAAGGAATAAAGATGTAACCTGATTCAAATGGTTAAAATCACCCAGGAGAGCTGTGGACACTGTGTACTGACATACAGGAAGGGCATGGAGCGAGTGCAGTATAGTGGAGGCCCTGGAGGTAGCAGGGAACGATGAGTTGTAGGGGGAGAAAAGGAACAGGAGGATAGGAAAGGGTTAAAAAGGAAGAAGGAAGAGGTTTGAATAGAAGAAAGGGGATTGGTGCAGGTCACTCACCAAGGGAGGAGTCGGAGTCCATATAAGAAGAAGAAGCACGTGGATTGTCAGTTGCCCGCCAGACCAGCTTCAGCCCGCCCGCCCTAAGTAGCACTGTATGGTGGCGAAGGTGGGTGGCTGAGGGGCTTTTATGTTCTCTTTGTCATGACAGCCTTGCTTAGGGAAGTCTTGCAGGGCACATCAAATGGGCCTCGATAAATGGGGACCCATCATAGGGATGGCTTCCCTTCTTTACAAGTTATATGGTGATGGAAAATGTGGAGTTCAAATTATGTGTTGTTCCCTTTGGGAAAGGACCCTGGGAACAGTGTGTGGTGAATAGGCACTACATAGGTAGTGTCAGCTCCTGAGTCGGCGCGGTGCGGCTAGGAGAAAATTAGTTCGGTTTTGGTACTGCCCTGATGGTGCCCTGTCAGATCTCCCAGGTTTTACAAATTATAGAAGTATTAATATTTTATAATTATTTGATAATAATAATTTTTGATAATATTATTTATATATATATATATATATATATATATATATATATATATATATATATAAATATTTAGAATGAGAAAGTGTGATGTCGCAGAGGGGTGGCTTGCAGTTGATTGGCCGGCTCCAAGAGATTTTGGGTTAAGAGACTCTGTCAGTAGGTTTCCTATCTAAGGGCCCCTTTACACAGAGAGATTTATCTGAAAGATTTTTAAAGCCAAAGTTTTAACCTACTATAGACAGGGAACAGGTTATAAAGGAAAGACTGAGATTTGTTTTGGCTACATAAATCTGTCAGATAAATCTCTCTGTGTAAAGGCGTCATAAGGCTAGCATAAACTAGTGACAAAGAAGCTGAACAGAATGATGTATCATTTACATTATTCTGTGCTGCTAATATCCTACTGAATAACATGGACAATAAGTAGTCATCTCCATTATGTGTGTGAGCCAGGTAGTCCTTAATATTTAGCAAAAAAAATTCCACCCACCAGCTGCTGATTGGCAGTTATCTATTTATGCTGTCTATAGTCAGCAACTGTCAATCAGCAGCGTGGGGAGGGGTGTGGCAAGAATCCTTTTCTCCTGCATATTAGGTGAACGGCTGTACAGAATGATGCGGCTTTCATTTGTTTATGCTGCCCCCATTTAAGACAGCATAAATCTAGTGACAGATTGCCTTTAATCCCTTGCACCCACTCTTTCACTGTACTGTACTGTGATATGTGCAGCCACCATCTTTCTGAACCGGCCACCATCTTTCAGTCACAAGTTCGTAACAAATCTTAGTTTGGGAAGTGTTGTTCACTCATCTCTAATTAGAAGATTGGATCCCAGAAATTCTTTAATCAGCAGCTGGAGGGCGGGGGGAGGGGTGTGGCAAGAATCCTATTCTCCTGCATATTAGGAGAACAGCTGAACAAAATGATGTAAGTAATACACCAATCTGTCCAACATTTCTGTCACTAGTTTATGTTGCCCTCATTTAAGGTGGCATAAACCTAGTGACAGATTCCCTTTAAATGCCTCCTCATGACTTACATTTCTTCTTTCATTTTCATTGATATCAATCATGACCTTTTCAAAACTTTCTTTTCATAGTTTGCCTAACTAGTAATTGTTGTTTTGTATCAGGAATAGGTCTTATGTACAATGTCTAGGGAAAATATATAGCATGTTCAAACAAAACAAGAAATTGTACTTTGTCTAAAAAGGTCAAGCTTTCTATAGCTCGCCTAGGCATTCTATACAGTGCCAGCGTTCTGTACTTTAACTATAATGAACTGCACAAATTGGCATCCAGCATTTTTTCAAGGTAAAGTATTTAAAAGCTTAAAGGGAATCTGTGGGATTTTAATTCATGTTCCAAATTGCTTTCAGGATGTAGAGAAATACTTTTTTTTTCTGTGGTACAAGAAATCAAAGAGGCTTTTCCAAGCTCCTAAAGCTGGACTGCCTACGGAATTGATATGTATGGGAGGGGAAAGGAGGAGGTGGTCCGGCTTGAGCTTGGGAATGCCTCTTTGACTCTTCTTACTATATATTAACCCCTTCATGTAAGCCATACGGCTATATACGTTCCTGCTGCACATGGCCGTGCACTCATTACAGCCCTCAGACTCTGGCATAATGACAGGCAGCCGCGGTCCTGCAGCTGCCTGTCAATAACCCATCAAATGCCATGATTTATAGTGATAACTGTGTTTAAGGTAGTCAGTGGTCCTGTCACTGACTGATCGAGACCCCCGCTTGTACTGGCAGGCAGGGGTAAGCCACTTACCTCCGTCTTGTCGGATGAACGATCGCTTCATAGAGTTTGCTCTCAGACAGACTCTATGAACAGATCGCTGATCATCTTACATATAGTTGCATGCGGAATAGTTTTCCTGCACAGTAAACGGCATAAATGAAAAGTAAAAAAAAAAAAAAAACAACACAAGGATTGCAATTTTTTTTAAAATAATTGCTTCAATTTGACCCAGACATCAATGACCTCTGTCATGAAGGGGTTAAAAGCCTTTTTAGATATTCTGGAAGTACAGACAGATGTATCAAACAGTGTACAAGGTGTCTCCCTGATCTCACAGCTATCTAACAGGGTCAGCTGTTTGAAATGTTAATTGCAGATGACAGATTTTCTTTAATTCTAAGTATTTAAAATTCATGGTAATCCAAACTGTCGAGACCCCTTTCACACCAAATGGAGAACATCCCAGACATTGACCAACGCGTTTCAGATCTAGCAATCCCTCACGTTACATTAGAATCTAGTATTTATTTTACAACCAACCAAACCAAACATATAGGGGGAGATTTATCAAACATGGTGTAAAGTGAAACGCGCTCAGTTGCCCCTAGCAACCAATCAGATTCCACCTTTCATTTTCCATAGAGCCTGTGAGGAATGAAAGGTGGAATCTGATTGGTTGCTAGGGGCAACTGAGCCAGTTCTACTTCACGCCATATTTGATAAATCTCCTCCATTGTGGCCAACTGGAGGAATATCCATATCACAGTATCGTCTCTCTTTGGAAGTGGCATGTTTGATCTTCAGGTCTTATCACATTTATATACTTATACGTTTGCCTAAGCTAATTGTCTTAGGTCAAACACTCTCTTGACCCATTCATACTGACAGATATGGTGGAAATTGTTACGGGTGACATTAGCTTTAGAACGTCTCCTTTTGATCCTATTCATTTCTAACTCCGTCGCTCCTCGTACTCTTTCATTCCCGATTGGCCCTCTCAGTTAGATCCCTTTGTGTATTGTTCTTCGATCAGATCTTATGAATGCATATTTTTGTTTGCTGAGATTTCTATATCAACAATTCCTCCCCGGAGAGCTATAAATGTGCAGTAACACTTTACTCTTTATTATGTTTTCGTTCCAGTGACACATTGTAGTTTTTATTTCAATCTATTTTCTTTTGAAGCCTGTTTTGAAGAATGTGTGTTATACAATAGCTGTCATCTCCTGTTTGTACAGTGCTATTAACCTTCAGTCAAACAATTCTACCTAAACTAAATAATGTGTTTAATACTTATCTCCCACACATATGAAAGGAAAGCATGGGGGGGGGGTCATTCGCTATGAATGGTAAGTGTCGATATACAAACAACAAAGGAAATGAGTTTCAACGCTTCAGTATTTTTATTAATGTGATGAAGTAAAAAATCTCGAAGCAGCAAAATAATTAAGGTGGTTGTTAATCCAGCAATGATATTAAGGATATAAAGTGTTAGCCTGAAGAAGCCCCTGATGCAAAATCGAAACGAGGGCTGCTAAAATTTCATTCTACATCTATTTTCTTACCAGAATTCCTCCTTATTAGAGATGAGCGAACCTGGAGCATGCGATCCGAACCCGAACTTTCGGCATTTGATTAGCGGTGGCTGCTGAAGTTGGATAAAGCCCTAAGGCTATGTGGAAATCATGGATATAGTCATTGGCTGTATCCATGTTTTCCAGACAACCTTAGAGCTTTATCCAAGTTCAGCAGCCCCCGCTAATCAAATACCGAACGTTCAGGTTCGGATGGACTCGAACCTGAACCCGGTTTTCTCACCTCTACTCCTTATTCTATTTTAGACTACATCCTCCTCGTAGACTTCTTTTGCCCTCCTTTGCTCATATCAATATATGGAAATCATGGGGAACATTTACGATGCCTTCGTCACTGGCGTACGCAAGGGAGAAGATGCATATTTGTCCCTTTTCCCTGGCATACGCCGATGGGTGGGCAGGGGGGATGTGACACGGGGTTGGCGGGTGATGGACTCTTAGTAAATCTGGTGGGACCCGCACCTGCCACATGGTGGGCGCACAAATCTACACTTGCCAATCAGGTGTTGGCAAGGTTGGCATACGCCACAGAAAAGGGTAAAATCTGCCCCTTTTCCGTGGTGTATGCCAGGGGCACAGATTGATAAATGAGTATTTAGTATAGTAGTATATTTTGTACACTTAAGCATTACACCTTTTTTAAACACCTTAAGGCTATGTTCACACTACGTAAAATAACGGCCGTTGTCCCCGCCACAAAACTACGGCCGTTGTTTTGAGGTTCCCTATAATGACTGCTATGCAATGTAACTACGGCTGTTGAATTCACACTACGTATCAGATAATGGCCGTTGTTTTTACGGCCCCGTGAAAAATAAACATGTCAGTTATTTCCGGCCGGTAATACTGCAACAACAGCCGTGAATTTCAATGCGGCCGCGAACGTAAAACTTATATCTGCCGAATTAAACTTGATTTTGATGTAAAAAAATGTTCAGAGTGGTTTCTCGGGCTGGGCACAGTATTTAAAGTAAATGACCTGTTTCATCCCATTTCTAAACATGTTAGGAAGCAAAATTAAACAACGGCCGTAGTTTCACGACTAGCCCGTACGATCCTAATTCTACGGCCGTAGTTTTGGTCACAAAAGTCTGGCCGGTGAAAACAACGGCCATTATTTTACGTAATGTGAACATAGCCTTACACTAAATCAAGTGATGCAAAAGAGGATCGCTTCAGCACTCAGCAATCCTACTCTATAAGATTGTGTGGTCTACCACTTCCTGGCTATGACGGTATACTCCTCAGTAGGATCCATACCACTGCCAATGTTTTTCTATTCATATTGCTTGGATATGTGCTTGATTTTATCCTTGTATAAAGTCTATTGCTGAAACCTGATGTCAACAAATTGAGAGGGGAGGTCCATCAGCCAGGATGCCATTACCAGGGTATTGCCAATGGGACAGATTCTTAAAGGAGTACTCCAGCAAAAAACTTTTTGTTTCAAATCAATTAGTTTCATAAAGTTATACAGATTTGTAATTTACTTCTATTTAAAAATCTCAAGTCTTCCAGTACTTATCAGCTGCTTTATGTCCTGCAGGAAGTTGTGTATTTTTTCCAGTCTGACACAGTGCTCTCTGCTGCCACTTCTGTCCGAGATAGAAACTGTCCAGAGCTTTACAGATTTTATATGGGGATTTGCTACTGCTCTGGACAGTTCCTGTCTCGGACAGAGGTAGCAGCAGAGCGCACTGTGTCAGACTGAAAAAAAAAACACACCACTTCCTGCAGGACATACAGCAGTTGGTAAGTACTAGAAGACTTGAGATTTTTAAATAGAAATAAACTACAAATCTATATAACTTTCTAAACCAGTTGATTTGAAAAAAAAAGGTTTTCGCCAGAGTGCCACTTTAACACTGATGCGCTTCCGTTACCATTGCTGAGTGTACAAGGAAACTGCATTAGGGCCAGAAATCCCACTCCAGCTGTCTTGAGACATCATTTGCTGACTGTAAGTCTCATCTGGCCCATTGTACCATCTCCACATGTGCAATGCTGCACAATCTCTGGCCTACATAATAGTATGTAGATCACCAGACTGCTGAGGCCAGTGACTACAGCCATCACAGGGATATACATCAGGCCATCACTGTAGGAGATTTAATTCTAAGGGATTCAATAGGTAAAGTAACTTTAATTTAGTAAACGCTCTGATAGCCCCTTTAAGGAGTTAAAGGAATAGAATTCTGGACTCTCTTTGGAAAATATATATAGACAGGCTAGTACAAGGCAATGACAATAGCTGATAATGAGTCAATTCCTGACTACTAAGCATAACACAGGATTAGAAGAATGGATTTATTTTGACACTGTGACTTTGACATTTTGAAGCAATATCGCAGAGAGTCTGGTGTCTTTTTATTAGTTTCACAAATTGAATGGGCTTGTTAGAGGAACGCCGGAATAATTAGCGTCTAATAAAGGAAAGTGTTTTCAATGTTATTCTATTCAACGCGTTGGTAAAGTCAGTGTACTGTATAATACGGCGTCAGGAAAGATTTATTTCAAGGTAGAATGAATCACGATTTTACAGTAGTGATGGGTATGAGGTTCAGAACCTAATCTGCTCACACAAAGGCCAGACACTATATTAGTTAGTAATTGCTATATACCAGATATGAAGAAAATAAAAAGGATTGGACTGGGATGAAAACAGGAAACTTCAATTATATGGGGGTTATTTTTTCTCTCAGACAGAAGAAGAGGTGTACGAGAGCTAGATGAGCTCAGGGGAAGTGGAAGCTTGAATCAGGGATGTATAGGCGGTGAGGCAAGATGAGCAACTTGCCTCAGGTGGCAGATTGCAGTGTCCTTAAGGGGAGGTATGGAGTGGTTGTAAATCATACTGTCTACTCCTTATCTCTTATGCTCTTTTTGACCCAATGACCTGTAAATGACAGCAGGACTGGAAATACAGTAATTATTTGGTAACTGTATGACTCATATAGAGGTATACAGTACACTTTGCTGGCAGTGTTATAAAAAGCATTGGACTGAGATGACAACAGGAAACTTCTATTATATGGGGGTTAATTTTCTCTCATACAGAAAGAGTTTGAGAGCTAGATAAGCTCAGGGGAAATGGAAGCTTAAATCATGCATGAATATGCGGTGAGGCAAGATGAGTATTTTGCCTCAGGTGGCATAATCCAGAGTCCTTAAGGCAAGGTATGAAGTGGCTGTAAATCATACTGTCTACTCCTTATCTCTCTTGTTGGCTCTATTGACCTGTAAATGGCAGCAGAACACAGACATAAGGCAGTCAAGACTACTCCTGACTTTTTTTGTTCTGTACCGTTGACTCCATTGACCCCCTGACCTGTATGTAAATTACAATTTAAGGTTTCAGTTTTCACTAGCACAAAAGCTAGAATCAGTTGTGGCCATCCATTTAGTTTCTTGTACAATTTCCATCTTATTTTTATCATAGGATAGATGTATATTTATTAAAGGCATGCTTACACTCACTTACTAAATACTTACCCACCCCATTTTCTGAAATGTTCTATCACATTTCTGTTAGTTAAAAGTTTGGGAAGGATAATATTTACAGTGCTATAAAAAATGTCATACTTCCCTGTATTACCCGCAGCTGCCATTGTAACAATCTGAGTTACAGCTCATCATTGTCACTTCTTTGCTGCCACTTCTCAACTGGAAGAATGACTACAGGACCAGACTACACAGTGTTTGTTTGTTGTCTGTTACCATAGAGATGCACAGGTCTGTATAGAAACTAAAGACACAAAATGGTAGGAAATCCACATAGCCATCATTTTATTTACCATCATTTATTTATCTCCTGACTGTCCTAACAGGAGGCAGGAGGTATACATTCTTGTTAGATGCACTAGAACTAAAGATAAGCAAACTTTTCAAAAGTCTAGTTTGACAGGTTCACCAAACTTTAATGTGAAGTTTGGGTTTGCGCTGAACCGATTGCATTAAATCAGCTACACGACTGCAGTTTTTTTTTAGCTGTTAATAGGGTTTCTAAAGGCCACTCCCTATACTTATATGTCTACGCTCCCTCTGGGTCCTTCTTCTCTGGTCCCGTCCTGGCGTCTTATAAGGTGAAGTCCCGCTCAACCTAGCACAGGATAACCAGGACGGGGCAGCAGCATGGCCTTTGATTAGCTGAGCATGCAGTAATTCTTGTCTCTATAATGATAGCAACTCAGCCAATCACAGGCCACGGTGCTGTCCTGTCCCAGTCAGCCTGTGGTTGGCTGAGCAGGCTGTCATTGCTGAGAAAAGTGCTGTCCCATTCTAATCAGCCTGTCAGTCTTCTCCCGGGATCGAGACAAACTGTATTGCAGGCAAAATCTATTACAATATTATTTCGAATATTTGTAAGGAATTGAATCTACTTACCTTAGCTTTTATTTCAGATGCATTGGAGCTGTGTGGTTGTGAAGGTATACATACTTCTTAAATAGTATTTTGGTCAATTCTTTTCAGCTGTAATAGAGTCCTAAAGAGGTCAGTTTACAGCTCAAAAAGTAGACTAAAGCACATCGAACTCAGTGCTAAGTGTGCATTTTATGGCCAAATTAAATATAGTTTTTCTGGTTAAAAAAAAGTTAGTAATAATGAAATAACTGGTTTGAAAATTGGATATTAGAAAAATAAAGTGAAAAATGTCTGGGAAAAAAAACATTTAAAAAATCTACACACACACACACTGGCTTAAAATCTAATAGCACAAAAATTCTGAAATGTTTTGCTGTTTTTTTGTCCATATAAAAAACTACAGTATATCTTGAAAATATTGACCAATAGCTTAATGCATGGATTAGAAACTTTATACAGTACTAAGGATTTGTACCACCAGTAAACATATCTATAAGCAGGACAGAGGTTATCCGTACAATTGCCAAGGATCTTACTAGAGATGAGGGAACAAACTTTGCAAAATGTTTGGTTCGTTGCAGAAGAGAATTTTTTGCAAAGTTCAGTTTGTGAAGATGGCGCTACATCGCTCTATATGAAACAAAAATGAGTCTATGCTTACCTGTCAGCGCTCCTCTTGTGGCTTCTTACAGGTCTCTGGTGTCCCCTGCTGATCCCAGCCGCCTCCTGCCTGCTCAGCCAATCACTGACTGACTAAGACAGGATAGTGCCATGGCCAGAGGCTTCGCCAGCCAATGACAACGCAGTCAGGAAATGGAGGCTGCTGCGATTGGCGTAAGGCCGCATTCTGACGCTCCCTGTTCCGCACGGAACACGGACGTGAAATGAATGTAATGGAGCCCCCCCCTCCTGGGCAGCATCTATGATAAGATGCTAGGAGTGGGGGAACTGTATAAATATGTGCCACGCTGTACTGAAGCAGTTGTGCGGCGCTGTCATTACAGCGCGGTGCATATTCATACAGTCCCCCCACTCCCAGCATCTTATCACAGATCCTGCCCGGGAGGGGTGGGGGCACGGAACACCCATCCTTTGAATGGGGGAACACTGAATGTGTGAATGCGGTCTAAGTATTGATGAGCAAACTCATTGAACTGCACTAAAGGGGTTCAGACGAACACAAACTTTTCTTGGAGAACCTTGCCAAACCGAACCCTTAAAAGTCTGCTCATCTCTAGATCCTACCAGTAGGACCCCCTACAGTCTGAGAAATGAGATCCTGAGTCTCCCATTGGAATGAGGCAGTGGTCACATGTGGTCACTGCTGCTCCACTCATTGTCTATTAGAGCTGCTGGAGATAGCCAAGCTCTTTCTTCTAGCCAACATGGACAATGGAACATTACGTAGTGCACACTTGACCACTGCTCCATTTCTAGGAGAAACTTGGGGCCAGTTTACATCTCTTTAGACTCTATTAGGAATTACTGGTACCAACCACTACATACAGAGTCAACCCACAAGATGTCCTATCCCTATCGTCTAGCCATCACAGTTTGGCTCATGTCCAAACACTTGCCCATTTTCCTTTTTCCAACACATCAACCTTAAGAACTGGTTCTTCACTTGCTGCGGACATATGTGCCACCACTTGTCAGGCGCCATTGTCAGCACATGATCAATGTTATTATTATTATTTTTAATGTTATAGATAATTCATGTATCAACAGCCTTTATCCCTTACAGTAACTGACTATAATAAGTTTTTCTTTTTCTTTTTTGTGGTGTTCCCCTTTAAACCTCAATTAATATCTCTACATTTTCACACCTTTCTGGTTTTCAAATATCCCTAATGCTCCTTTAACAAAGTTTTCTGACTTTAATTGACTTTAAGAATGTTCTAGCAATAAGAATAGAGGAATGATTACGGCGTAATGTCCGTTATCTGCCCGTGTCTGATGATGCATAAAGAATATGTATTACTTGGATAAAATAAAATGGAGATAATATAGCTACATTTGCTTAGGTTTTAATGTTCCTACATTATCCAATATAAATATTTAACTTCTCATTTGCATTCACCTCCAGTACAATTATAAAGAAAATGCGTGTTACGGATGAAAAGACCATCTTTCACTAATAACCTGCTTTATAATTTTACCTGAGGTCTCTAAAAAACTGCATATATCTCTAGTACTAAACCGGAGATATATTAAACATTACAAAAGACAAGCAGGCTCTTCTCAGCCGATACGCCACAGATTGCAGAGGCTTTGTAATAATTTGTGTGGCTAATATGCACCAGTATACTGTACTTGTTCTATCTGCTGTATTACAGACTGCCCCTCAGGCTGCACAGACTTGTTATAGGTTCTGGTTACTTTAGTAACAGGAAGTAGGAGGAGACTAAACAGGAAGTTTATTAGCTCTACGAGGGAGACAAGAAAAAAGGGGGAAAGGAAAGGAGTAACTACTGCTACATATACTACTTAAAGGGGTTGTACTCCAAAATGTATTTATTTTTCTCTTTCAAATCAACTGATGCCAGAAAGTTATATAGATTTGTAAGTTACTTCTATTGAAAAAATCTCCAGTCTTCAAGTACTAATAAGCTGTTGTATGTCCTGAAGAGAGTGGTGTATTCTTTCCAGTCCAACACAATGCTCTCTGCTGCCACCTCTGTCCATGTCAGGAACTGTCCAGAGCAGTAGCAAATCTCCATAGAAAACCTCTACTGCTCTACAGACTGGAAAGAATGCACCACTTCCTGCAGGACACACAGCAGCTGATAAGTACTGGAAGACTTACGATTTTTTTTTTTTTTTAATAGAAGTAAATTACAAATATCTGGAACTTTCTGGCACCAGTTGATTTAAAAGGGTAAAAAAAAATGGTGAACAACCCCTTTAATAGCAGTAGTAGTAGTGGTAGTAGTAGTAGTAGTAGTAGTAATAATAATAATAATAATAATAATAATAATAACAACAACTTACATATGCCAAATAATCATGAAGCTGTGCTGTACTCCTCATAGTGCCAGTCAGCTGCTGCTAAGGCAAATGAGATCATGGGGTGCATTAAAAGGTTTGTCGATACATATGACCAGAACACTTCCAAACCATTAGTCTGACCACGTGTGGCATACCATGTACAGTAGTAGGCATCAGGGCACAAGAAAGACATGAAGAAGGTGGTTGGGGTCAATGACAAAAGTAATACAAGGAATAGATAAACAATAGTACCAAAAAAGATGATAAAAATTAAGGTTATTTAGCTTAGAGAAAAGGATAATAATTAAAGGACAACTCCCATGAAAAACTTTTTTCCAGTAATTGAAGCACATTACAAAGTTATATAACATTGTAATATAGTTCAATCACCTGTCTGTTTTCCTTCCCTATCTTTTCCCCCCTAAACCCCCCACCAGGAAGTGTCCTTCATACCTAATTACTGTCGTCACCAGGCTCCTCTATCAGCTCCTTCTAGTGACGATGTGTCATCAGCACGAGGGCTGCTCTAGCTCCTGTTACACCAGCCTTCCCCTCCCCTGCCTGGTCAGGTGACTCAGCTTGCTCAGCTCCCATTGGCTGAGTAACTGTAAACCATCTGACATTCTGCAACTCAATAATGACTCATGACTGACTCCCGGCACATAACCAGCTACAGGACCCCCTCCCCCATACTCCCTCCTGCTGCCTAGTGGACTCAGTGAGTGAGTGAGTGAGTCATGTCACTTGCTTATCTTTCTTCTCACTCCCTGCATGTTAGCTACACAGACCCTGTCTTATCTCTCCCCTGCTGCCCTGACCTAATCCTGCAGAATATACACTACAGTGAAGTGAAAGTATGTGTGTGCAGCTTCAGTGTGTGTATATAGCAGCCTGACTGAGGAGAGCGAGAGGGGGGTCATGTTTAGTGTATGATGGGAGTTGTAGTGAATGGAGGGGCAGGCACTTGCAGTGTCACAGCAGCCAAAGTGCATCATGGGAAGCTGAAACCAGGAAGCAAGGAAGAAATGAAGAACAAGACTAGAAATCAGAAGGTACACAGACGGTGGGAAATTCAAACAGTGACAGCTCAGGAGGGATGATCAGTATAAAAGCTAGGTTTCTGATTGTTTTTTGTTTTTTTTTCCTTAACGCGGGAGTTGTCCTTTATGGTTAAAATTAAGGTTATTTAGCTTAGAGAAAAGGACCTAATAATTATCTATACAAAGAAAGATTTCTGGATCTATAAGAAGGGGACATCCACCACACAAAGATAAATGTAGGCTTCTTCATGAACACTGAAGGGGATTCTTTACTGTAAGAGCAGTGTGACTTTGGAACTCTCTGCCTAAGCGAGTAGTCATGGTGAACTCAATAAAGGAATACAAAAAAAGCAGTCTGGATACTTTTTTGGAGTTTAGGCTGGGTTCACACTATGTATATTTGAGGCTGTATTTGGTCCTCATGTCAGGTCCTCATAGCAACCAAAACCAGGAGTGGATTGAAAACACAGAAAGGATCTGTTCACACAATGTTGAAATTGAGTGGATGGCCGTCATATAACGGTAAATAACTGCCATTATTTCAATACCACAGCCGTTGTTTTAAAATAACAGCAAATATTTGCCAATAAATGATGGCCATCCACTCAATTACAACATTATGTGAACAGAGCCTTTCTGTGTTTTCAATCCACTCCTGGTTTTGGTTGCTATACAGCCTCACAAATACAGCCTCAAATATACATAGTGTGAACCCAGCCTTAGTAAAGACGTTACAGGTTATAGTCACTTTATTCTAGAGAAGGGTTATGGATCCAGGGATTTATTCTGACTGCCAGATATTAAATCAAGGACTTTTTTCCCCTTAGAATGAATGCAGATGCAATTAACATTCCAAACTGCTGAAACTGTTATTTAGCTGTTAGATCAAGGAGACATATAGTACCTTTCATATATCTGTCTGTGCTTCCAGAACGTAGAAAATGCTTTTATTGTACTGTGAGAAGTGTCAAGGAAGTGTTTCCGAACATGGGAAAGCCTCCCTGAAACTTTTCATTGGAGAATAAAAGTGTTTCTATGTTCTAGAAGAACAGATAGATGTGTCAAAGTATCTCCTTAATCTTACAGCTATCTAACAGTGTCAGCAGTTTGGAAGGTGAATTACAGCTTATTTTCACTTTAAGATTAAGAATCAACACTGCAGGGTAGTAGGTTGAACTGGATGGATATATGTATTTTATTAGTCCTACTAATTATATTACCATGTTAATCAAAACTTCTCATATATGCAATATCTTCTATCCCAGAAGTCGGTATCTTTCTTATTAAAATTAGCAGCAATAACTGTGAGGCACTTACACACCACTGCAACCCCATTCCATAGCTCAACTTCTCTCTGGTCTCCTGCCCCCCCATACACACAACGGTCGGGGAAGATGGCCTGCTATAATGTATAGCAGGCCATCTCTGCTCGTCGGCACGGGGGGTGATTAACCCCTCCCATGCCGACGATCGCTGCTATATGCTGATCAATACAGATCAGCATATAGCAGCTGAAAACAGCTTTCCGGGTCATCGGTGACCCGAAAAGCAATGGCGATTGGTGCTGTCCGAGATAGCACCAATCGCCATTAGTGTACTGTGGAAAGATGGCGCCGATGCCAACCCCACGATCGCCGTGATAGGCCGGCCAATACCAGCCGGCCCATCATGGCGATCAAACTGTAAAAAACAGTTTTGCCGGGTTCTGCACCCCTCAGCTAGGTAGCTGAGGGGTGCAGAACAGGTGTGTGTGGTGCAGGTGTACCATACTCAACTGATCAGGGCGTCCGGAGCGGCGATCTGCGGTCCGCGCCGTCCTCGCATCTTCTTTGCGTCACTTCCGGGTTCGGTCGTCCAGCGTCGGAAATCTTTGAAAACGCTCGGGTCCTTGGGTTCGGCGGGCCTCGGCAATCTCCGGCAGCGTCGCTCTACTGCCCCCTAGCGGCTGATAAGTGAATATCATTCACTGATCAGTTGCTTTGGGTTAAAAAGATTTTTTTTTTCCATTCTTTTTCCTTTTTTTGCGCCCTAACACCGCTGAGTGCTGATCAGCATCGCACATAAGTGCGCCGCTGATCAGCAACTCCTCCTTTTGACGTAAGGGCGTTTTTTCCCCCCTATATCCAACGCCACTGTCTGCTGATAAGTGTCGCACATAAGTGCGGCATTTATCAGCAGCTCCTTTCTTGGCGAAGGGATATTTTTTCTTACTGTCAAAAAAACACGTAAAAAGCACTACACTACACCACACTACATGAAATAAAGTTTTACACTACACCAGAACACATTTACATACCCCATATACTAGTCCCCGTATAAAGATGGCCCCCAGGGTGTTTTCGGCGTCAGAGGCATACATTATTATTGCCTCTGACACCGAAACAGCCAGTGAGGATGAATGGGGGGATCCTTCGTTCCTCCATTCATCCTCATCGTCCTCATCATCCAGTGAGGTGTCTGGGGGTAGCGTAGCGTACGCTGCCCCCCAGACACGTCTTTTCCGCCAGTACCGTCCCAATAAGAGATCACGGTATGGCGTGAAATTCTACAAACTCTGTGAGAGTACCACAGATTTAGGGTACATGCACACTGCGGAATGGCGAAGGATAACCCTTTGTGCATTCCGCAGCTGGCACCCGCCGGCGGACTGATGGAGGCACGCGTCTCCGCCTGTGTCATAGATTCCATTCTATGCACGGGCGGATTCCGTTGTCCGTCCAAAGAATGAACACGTTCATTCTTTGGACAGAGGGCGGAATCCGCCCGTGCATAGAATGGAGTGTGACACGAGAGGAGACGCGCGCCTCCATCAGTCCGCCGGTGGGTGCCGGCTGCGAAATGCACAAAGGGTTATCCTTCGTCATTCCGCAGTGTGCACGTACCCTTAGAGTGTATGAAGGAAGGGACACCCGAATTCAGCCCCCAGATGCCCCCCCCATCCTCGGAGTTAGTGGGAAGATCGTCCGGGAACTGATCTTCCCACTGCTGGATAAAAGTTACCACCCGTACGGTGATAACTTTTATACCAGCACCCCCTCTTCCGGTCCCTCGCTGCCCGAGCTACGGTAGCTTTCGGCACGATCCGAAAATATCAGAAGCCGTAATAAGGTCCTAATATTTAGCAGCCATGGAGCGGACCCAGCTGTTCTGGATATGAAGGACCCTGTATCACACCAGGGAAACATTTTCCAGGTGATGTCCCCCTCACTGGAAAACAACAGACCCCAGAAGAAGTGCAGAGTGTGCCGTAATAGGGGGATCAGGAAGGACGCCATTTACCAGTGTGACACCTGTCCTAATCACCCCGGCCTCTGCATACTGGATCGCTTCAAGGCGCACCACACGTCGTTGGAGTTCTACATTATCTAATTTCTGTCCCTTATTCCTATTTCAGGGGTCACGTTGATCCAGGGATTATTCTGATCGCCAATATGGAGTCGGAAAGAATTTTTTCCCAGTGATGAGGCTACTGTCGTTTGCCTCACAAGGTTTTTTTTTGCCTTCCTCTGGATCAACACAGGTTGAATTTGATGGACACCTGTCATTTTCAACCTTATAAACTAATAAATGGCCTAATACCCCCAAATAAAGTAGAATTGTCCCTTTTCCCCAGCTAAATAGATATGGCCACCATTCCCATTAGGGGATACCATGATGCAATTACAAAGCCTCTGTGCTGCCAGGACAGTAGAAACTCCCCACAAGTGACCCCATTCTGGAAACTACACCCCATATGGAATCTAACAAGGGGGGCAGCGGGGATATGGCCCCCTGGTGACGGGCACATTTGTGGCGTGAAAATAAAAATTTTTTATTTTTTATTTTCACTGCACATGTTCTACATATGTGCCTGTTACCAGTGGGGTCCATATGCTCACTGCACCCCTTGTTAGATTCCTTACGGGGTGTAGTTTCCAGAATGGGGTCACTTGTGTTTTTTTTTACTGTCCTGGCCGCACAGGAGCTTTTTAATTGCGACATGGCCTCCATCCTCCATTCCAGCCTCTAAATGGCGCTCTGTCCCTTTGGTGGCTTGCTCTGTGCCCATATGGCACATTATGCCCACATGTGGGGTATTTTCGTACTCAGGGGAAATTACCCTACACGTTTTGTGTTCACTTTCTTTTTTAACCCCTTGTGGAAAAGGAAAAAATCAAGGCTAGACTAACATATAGTGTAAAAAAAATGTTTAATTTTTACACTAAATCATTGATCTTGTCTTGATTTTTTCATTTTCACAAGGGGTTAAAAGATAAAAAAAAACACTAAATGTGTAGAGCAATTTGCCCTGAGTACGGAAATACCCCACTGGTGGACATAAAGCGCCATGCGGGTGCAGGGTAAGCCTCCAAAGTGAAGGAGCGCCATTTGGCTTTTGGAGGCTGGATTTGGCTGGAATGGATTTCGAGGGCCATGTTGCATGTAAAAGGCCCCTGTGTTGCCAAGACAGTTGAATCCCCCCACAAGTGACCCCATTATGGAAACTACACCCCTCAGGGAATGTAACAAGGGGTGTAGTGAGCATATGGACCCCACTGGTGACTGGCACAAATGTGGAACAATATGGCGTGAAAATGAAATATTAAATTTTTTACACTATAATGTTGATTTAGCCTTAAATTTTTCATTTTCACAAGAGGTTAAAAGAGAACAATACACACAAAATGTGTAGAGCAATTTCTCCTGAGTCTGTAAATACCCCACATGTGGACATAAAGCGCCATGTGGGCGCAGGGCAAGCCTCCGAAGGGAAGGAGCGCCATTTGGATTTTGGAGGTTGGATTTGGCCAGAATGGATGATGAACGCCATGTTGCATTTACAGAGCCCTCGTGCTGCCAAAACACTGGAAACCCCCCACAAGTGACCCCTCACGGAATCTAACAAGTGGTGCAATGAGGATATGGACCCCTTGATGACGGGCACATTTGTGCCGTGAAAGTGAAAAAATGAAAATTTTCACTTTCACGTCACATTGTTCCACATTTGTGCCCGTCACCAGTGGGGTCCATATCCTCATTGCACCCCTTGTTAGATTCCTTAAGGGGTGTATTTTCAGGAATGAGGTCACTTGTGGGGGGTTTCCAGTGTTTTGGCAGCATGAGGGCTCTGTAAATGCGACATGACCCTTGAAATCCATTCCAGTAAAATCCAGCTTGCAAAGGCCAATTGGCGCTCCTTCCCTTTGGAGGCTCGTCCTGCGCCCGCTTGGCACTTTATGTCCACATGTGGGGTATTTCTGTACTCGGGAGAAACTGCGCTACACGTTTGGTGTTTTTTTTTTCTTTAACCCCTTGTAAAAATGAAAAAATGAAGGCTAGAACAAAATTTTAGTGTAAAAAATAGAATTTTTCCTTTTTTACACCACATTGTTCTGAAAATCTTTGAAGCACCTGTGGGGTCCAGATCCTCACCGCACCCCTTGTTACATTCCTTGAGGGGTGTAGTTTTCTAAATGGTGTCCCTTTAGGGGTGTTTTTTAGGTTTTGGCACCCCAGAGCCTCTGCCAACCTGAAGTGGTACAGTCAAAAATGACCAAATATAACGGAGGCATTGAAATTCACTAGGCGCTCCCTTATATCTGAGGCTTGTGGTTGCGTCAAATAGCGCAATAGGGCCACATATGGGGTATTTCTATAAACTGCAGAAACGGGGCAATTAATATTGGGGTGCATTTCTCTGCTAATAGGTTTATCATTATGAAAGATATTGGATTACAATAAAATCTCTGCACAGAAAATAAAAATTTTCACATTTCTTACACACTTAGCTTTTATTTCTGTGACTCCCCTAAAGGGTTAAAAAACTCTGGATATGCTTTTGCAGAGTTTGGGGGTGCAGTTTCTGAAATGGGGTGCTTTGTGGGGCTTTCTAACATACAGTCCCCTCAAATACACTTTGAGGCTCGGTTCACACGTTGTAAGAGTGCGGCTGTATTTGCGGCTGTAATTGTGCGGCGGTATTTTTGGTGGTTCGTGTGTATGCTTGGAAGTATAGGATATGCGGCTGCACAGTGCACACTATGTATGAATCTACGGCCCTATCGTAAACGGACCCGTAAAAAATGAACAAGACCATTGTTTGCGGCTGAATATGCGGCCGTGGATTGACAGGCGGTCCGTACGGAGTACTTCAAAAATAGCCGGCAATGATGCCGAATGCCGATGCCTCTAATAGTTAATATATTAAATTAATCAAACACATTTTCTTTGTAATCAAGACACTTTCGTTGATCAATAATTTATTTCTAACGAATCCATCATTTTGCTATTAAATATACTGTTAAAAAAAATAGATATATAAATAAATGTATATTTATCTATATATTTATTTTTTGACAGTATATTGAATTGCACAATGATGGATTCGTTAGAAATAAATTATTGACCAACGAAACTGAATTTATTTCAACGAAAATGTGTTTTCTTAATTAAATATTAATTAGTACAGGAAGCTCTATAAGCCGTTAATTCATATGCCGGCAATAGAGCATTCTGTACTAATCATCACTTTACTTTAATGAAAACATCAAATGTTTCTTCTAATTATGTTATGACAATAGCATTATTAGAAGAAACATTTAGAATTATATGTGCGCTCAGCTGATTGGCTGTTCGGCTGAGCGCACATATAATAAGCCGGTCCGCAGCACAGTGACTTCATTGTGCTGCGGACCAGCGAAGAGGACACATCGGGACATCGGATGGTGAGTATAGAGCTCTCCCCACCCCCTCCCCAGCACTGCACCCCTCCCAGCAAGGAAGGGGGGTCACTTAACCCCTTCCTTGCTGGGATGGGTGCAGTCTGACATCAGTCTGGCCCCCAGGGGGTTAAGGGGGATGCAATACATCCTCCCTTAACCCCTTGGGGGCCAGACTGTAAGCAGCGATCTGTAAAGATGCTGCATACTGTAAGGAGCACAACACCGCTCACAATGATGGGTGTTGTGCTCCTGTTTGTGTGTTTTTTGTGTGTTTCTCCCTTTTTGTTTTTCAGATATCGGTATCCTGTGGATTACGTCGGATTCCGTGGACTACGTCGATGACCAGCGTTTTTTTACTGTTTTTTTTTAATAAAATGGTCAATGAGGGGTGTGGGGGTGTTTTTATTTGAATAAAAAAATTTGTAAACTTGTGTCTTGTCTTTATTTCTTTACTTTATAGACTTAGTAGTGGAAGCCGTCTAATAGACGGAATCCATTACTAAGTCGGGGCCTAGTGTTAGCCGGTATAAAATGGCTAACACTAACCCCCTATTATTACCCCAGTACCCAATGCCACCAGGGGTACTGGGAAGAGCCGGGTGCCAGTGGTCCCGGAGCGTCAAAATTGGCGCTCCTGGACCGGGCGGCAGCAGGCTGGTAAGATTTAGGCTGGGGAGGGCCTAAACCAATGGCTCTTCCCACCCTGGTGTTACCAGGCTGCTGTCGTTTGGTTTTTAACCCGGCTGGTTATAAAAATAGGGGGGACCCTATGCGTTTTTTTTTAATTATTTATTTATTTAAAAAAAAAAAACGCATAGGGTCCCCCCTATTTTTATAACCAGCCGGGTTAAAAACCAAACGACAGCAGCCTGGTAACACCAGGGTGGGAAGAGCCATTGGTTTAGGCCCTCCCCAGCCTAAATCTTACCAGCCTGCTGCCGCCCGGTCCAGGAGCGCCAATTTTGACGCTCCGGGACCACTGGCACCCGGCTCTTCCCAGTACCCCTGGTGGCATTGGGTACTGGGGTAATAATAGGGGGTTAGTGTTAGCCATTTTATACCGGCTAACACTAGGCCCCGACTTAGTAATGGATTCCGTCTATTAGACGGCTTCCACTACTAAGTCTATAAAGTAAAGAAATAAAGACAAGACACAAGTTTACAAATTTTTTTATTCAAATAAAAACACCCCCACACCCCTCATTGACCATTTTATTAAAAAAAACAGTAAAAAAACGCTGGTCATCGACGTAGTCCACGGAATCCGACGTAATCCACAGGATACCGATATCTGAAAAACAAAAAGGGAGAAACACACAAAAAACACACAAACAGGAGCACAACACCCATCATTGTGAGCGGTGTTGTGCTCCTTACAGTATGCAGCATCTTTACAGATCGCTGCTTACAGTCTGGCCCCCAAGGGGTTAAGGGAGGATGTATTGCATCCCCCTTAACCCCCTGGGGGCCAGACTGATGTCAGACTGCACCCATCCCAGCAAGGAAGGGGTTAAGTGACCCCCCTTCCTTGCTGGGAGGGGTGCAGTGCCGGGGAGGGGGTGTGGAGAGCTCTATACTCACCCCGATGTGTCCTCTTCGCTGGTCCGCAGCACAATGAAGTCACTGTACTGCGGACCGGCTCATTATATGTGCGCTGAGCCGATCAGCCAATCAGCTGAGCGCACATATAATTCTAAATGTTTCTTCTAATAATGCTATTGTCATAACATAATTAGAAGAAACATTTGATGTTTTCATTAAAGTAAAGTGATGATTAGTACAGAATGCTCTTTTGCCGGCAATATGAATTAACGGCTTATGGAGTTTCCTGTACTAATTAATATTTAATTAAGAAAACACATTTTCGTTTAAATAAATTCAGTTTCGTTGGTCAATAATTTAATTCTAACGAATCCATCATTGTGCAATTAAATATACTGTCAAAAAATAAATATATATATAAATATACATTTATTTATATATATATTTATTTTAACAGTATATTTAATTGCAAAATGATGGAATCGTTTACATTTAATTATTGAACAATAAAAGGGACTTTATTACAAAGAAAATGTGTTTTATTAATTCAATATATTAACCATGAGAGACATCGGCTATAGTGCAGAGGATCGCAAACCCCGGTAATAGCGATTCATGTAAACTGTTTCCCTGCTTTCCCAGATGCATCCAGAGGTGTTTGCATCACTTTCTTAACATTTTATTTGTTATTTTTAGTTGAACCAGATTTCCAAGTAAATGACCGTATGTTTTTAGCCGCATGTCTATTTTTTCCCACGGCAGTAGTTTCACCCGCACATTTACAGCCGCATAAAAAATACAGCCTGTGAACCCAGCCTGAACCTGAACAGGTCCCTAAAAATATCTGATTTTGAAATTTTACTGAAAATTTGGAAAATTGCTGCTAATGTTTTGAGCTTCCTATTGTCTAAAAAAAAAATGAAAGATAGTTTAATTAATGCCGCCAACATAAAGTAGACATGTTGCTAATGCTATTTAATATATAATTTATGTGGCATAACCATTTTCTGTATAAGCAGAAAGGTTTCAAAGTTGGAAAAATGATTTTTTTCACAATTTTTCACGTTATTTTGGTGTTTTTCATAAAGATTCGTTATGCGTATCGACTCCATTTTACCAGAAATGTAAAGTACAATATGTTACAAGAAAACATTCTCAGAATCGGATGGATAGGTAAAAGCATCCCGAAGTTATTATTGAATAAAGTGACACTGGTCATATTCATAAAATTTGTCTCTGTCCTTAAGGCCATTTCAGGCTCTGTCCTTAAGGGGTTAAAACAGGGCCGAAACACGTTGTCTGAATAGTTTTTTATTTTTGGTTCAAGATTGCATAGTGTATTGGTGATCGGTCTTCCTTAATACAGGGCCGAAACACATTGTCTGAATAGTTTTTTATTTTTGGTCCAAGATTGCATAGTGTATTGGTGATCAGCAACAAGCGCTAACTCCTATGCACTGCTACACCTGATGTCTACACCTGCGCCTGGCTCACTTGAAGGGTGTCCCTGTCCCAGATGGCCTCTGCTGGTTCTTTCTGTGTTTCCTAATTGCTTTATTCCTCGGTTTGGCCGTGAATGACCCGGAGCTGGCAGCTGTGTTTTTGGAGTGATTGATAGAGTTGTGCCTATGGTTTGCACAACTCATCCAGGTGAGTGCACACTTATCTCACCTTATCCTCACTCCCTTTGCTTTACACATATTACTGCACTAGAAGGCACCCCTTTTTCTCCTTTCTTTTTCCAAAAAGATTTAAAGGGAACCTGTCACCAAGGCAATGCTATGTAATCTGTCATCATCATGTTATAGAGCAGGAAGAACTGAGAAGATTGATATACTGCATATCTTTGTGGGAAAAAGTTCAGTATAACTTGTAACTTGTTGATAAAAAAAATTCCTGATCATTCTGTGTTGAGGAGTCCAGTGGGCGGTGTCGCTCAATGGACTGGACTCTTTAGCCTGGAAATATGACGGATTTCAATCAATAATTTACAAGTTATACAGAATCTTTTCCCATAAAGATATATATCAATCTGCTCAGCTCTTCCTGCTTCATAACATGGTGCTGATAGCTTAGGTAGCTTTTTCATGGTGATGAATTCCCTTTAATTTATCTATGTTAGTTGAGATAGGAATATCCTTTTATCTTATATGACCCTTCAAGCTTCTTGAGGTGCCGTTCTAAGTGTCTCCTCTAAATGACTGGCTAAAGATAATAAAATAAAGGTAAATGCAGGAGAAGGCTGTAAGAACATTACCAGAAGCTAAGCTGAATTGTTAAATTGTTGGTGACTACCATTTGGTTACATGTTTCATAGACAAAGGCCATAGGGGTGTCCATTGTAACTGTGAAGCTTGTTGATGTGTTTTGGCCAATCAGACCTAGTACTCAGTCTGACACTGGGTATATAGAGTATAGTACAAAGGTACTAAATTATACAAGTTGCTACAGTACATATATGAAAAAGGTAATGGGAAGATCTGTCTGCTATACACTAGACTGCCTCTCTGTGTAGCACAGGCTTGTTTTAGTTTGCCTAACTTAGTCAACAAAACTGAGAAAAAAGTTGGCTTCTGGAGGATAACTTCCATCTGGCTTACTCTCAAGCTACATAAAATTGACATATGTTAATACCCAAGCAAGCAAGGGGCCTAGCTTTTAAGCTATGTCTGGAATATAGCCACCATCTTGAATGTCACCATATTGGATCGAAAAATCAGATTTGCAATATCTCTTGTAGTGTAAAGGTTAGCAGCACAGAAATTCAGAATAACAATGTTCCCTGTGATGCGCGTCTATTTGACGTATTCAATGCGCTGTCCCTGGTGCTGAACACAGAGCAAAAATCGCTGGATCAAATTGTTATGAGCTTTTGATCATTTTTAAATTGATCATAACTTTTGAACCACAAGAAATGAGAAACAAATCTCATTGCGGCAATTGATACATGAGACAATTATGGAAGAAAAATTATTAGTATAGTCCCTATAGGTACTCAAAGATGTAATAATGTTCCCATTTCTTGAATATAAACAGGGGGTGATTTATCAAACTGGTGTAAAGTAGAATTGGCTCAGTTGCCCCTAGCAATCAATCAGATTCCACTTTTCTTTCCTCACAGATTCTTTGAAAAATGAAAGGTGGAATCTGATTGGTTACACCATGTTTGATAAATCTCCTCCATAGTACTTATTTTAGAAAGAAATAAAGTAGTAGACTGACACCTGAAATAGTGTCAAAAAAGATATTTATGAAGTGACAGACATATATACACTGTGAATCATGAAAATATTCAGAAATAATAGGCGGGTCAGGTCAACAATAAATGTACCTATTTTGCCCTGCCTAAGGTGCGGCTGGCATAGGGCGTCCCTCTCACCATGCGGAAATAGCCCTACACTACTAGAGAAACAAGGTTCACTTGTCCGGTCCTTAGTGAGAGTTGGAGAGTTCAGTACATGTCCTGCTAGGTGAGTAATAGTCTGGTCAGTAAGTATGCACTCATGTATAGTGATACAATATGGCGGTTATTTCTTAGTTGAGATTCAGTATCCACTCATCATCCGAAGTGTTTCCCCCAAATAATAGATTTCTGGGTTCATCAGGGATAGGTGTGGATTTAAAGCCCAGTAAGGGTACGTTCACACCTACCGGATCCCATTCACCTACCGGACCCATTTAAATTCACAGTACTGGATCCGCAGCAGATTTCGCTGCTAACTCGCAGCGTCAAATCCGCTGCGGATCTAATACTGTGAATTTGAATGGGTCCCATACATGCAGCGGATCCGCTTGGTGTATGGGACAGGCCCCTTTAACCCCTGCGCCGCCGGCCGAAAGCTTACCCGCCCGCAGCCCCGGCCCCCATCTGCCCGCACCGCCTGCCGCCCCGAGCATACATTACCAGCTCGGTGCCGCAGCTTGATTCAGGCTCCCGGCTCCCCTCGCTCCTCTTCAGCCAATAAGGGCTATATATATATATGTACACACAAAAAGGCTCACTGGTAGAGAAAAACATTAACCCTGTATTAGTGTATAGGGCACAGTAATGAACCACGACCCCGGGCGTCACTCCACCAAACAACCAGAACAACCCATCACCAGAATGGATACAGAACAACTATGGGCATAGAGTCTAAATATTGACGATATTTTTATTTACCATGATACATTGCACAACATAATAAAAAAAAATCACAATTTGATAAAAATATACAGTATATTTAAAAATAACCACTCACTAATAAAATTACATATGTCACAACGACACACATAGAACGGATAATCTAGCAGCTAGCAAGTGTTGAAGAGTGTCTGATAAGGTGCCAAAGATATGTAAACATAGACTCAATATTGGTAAAAAAAAACTCGGCAATTATATACAGACACAACACATCTCCATAGTATTAACAATTATGGTCTTCTTTGATATGCCACATGACCACCTTCCAATTGGGGAAAATCCAGTATGGCAGCTTTCAAAGGGGCGGCCATGTTGCGGACATAGCCTAGAGAAATGTACTGAGATTTTTGACTCCCTCCTGTACTAGCAAGAAAAAATTCCTGAGATTAAAAAAGGAATGATGGGACTTCAGGAATAAAAAAAACAAAATGGGAAGAAAGATGCGGAAAGGAGGCACATTATACGTTACGTGATCAGGTTCCTTGACTCGGGAGAGATACATTGGTTGAACTAGGTAACAAGAATTTAGTACTAAATTAATGGCTGCCATTCTATAAAAAGATGAAGCATATGTTTCAAGGTAAGCTGCAAAACTAATTTGTCTACAGCAAAATATGGTGAGGGAGGAGATGTCCTTCACTATTTTCATGACACAAATAAGGCCTCGCGAATATTTAGTATGGCCCTGAGGTTTACACAGTGCCGCAACAGTTGGCGTTTATTAGAAATGAAACATTTATTCTGACACTCATGACAATAAGGAAGTCCTTGCGAATCATTTAACCTTCATCAGTTGCACATCCAGAGAGGGATTATAGCTAAAGTGAGCTCATCTATCTCTCTAGTCGTATCGCGTCTATTTTGTAGGTTGTGTGAACATAACACAATATATAGAACGCTTACAACCCCTGGAAAAAATTGGGGAGGATGGTTACCCAGATTTGCCTTATAGTAAATACACAAATCCCAGGTATGGCATCAAAGAGTTTTTTTTAACCCTTTCCTGACATATGACTTGTAGATACAGCATACATCAAGTCTGGAAGTATGAAGTGAACCTAGGAGCTATTGGACATCTGCTGTCAATGACCGGCATCAGAGATCAATCTGATGCCAGTCATTTAGCTAACTTACTGCCAATAGCTAACTTGTCAAGGTAGTTACCTAGATAAACCTGTTAAAGGGGTACCTTAGTTAGGAAAGGGTTAACCCCGTTAAATGTCCACCCACAATCTAATCTTGTTAATAGACGTTAATAGGCTTATATTACAAAAATTGCTCCATTTGTCTGTAGCACATCCTGATTCACAACCTGAAGCTGCTAAAAATCCTCACTTGCTGGTCCACTCTGTCTCCTATCCTCTGTCCTTCCCCTCCCTTCTGAGACAAGGACATGTGATCTCTTCTGTGGGCCAGACAAGCTGTTACATGTCTTCTGTAACTGACTCACACCTATTAGCCAGAAGCAGAAATAGGCAGTTGGCTCGGAGGTACAATGCTTTTTGGGAAATGTAGTTTCCCGGCTGAGTGCCTTGATGTAAAACTTAGATTTTTTTAAAGTTTGAATAAGGGGCTAGGAGCAGGATAGACAAGTGGGAAATATGTCAAGTAATTGGTGGGGGATCTATGACTGCACCTGTATGCTTTTTGGGCATTTCATTTTTTGATGGGATCACCGGAATACTCCTTTAAGCTTCCAACTAGTACACCTACAACACATTTATGGAGGCCGAGAGGCTTCCGAAGTCTTCTGTGGCTGCAATGTCAGATCTACTATTACAGCCTGCTTTAGGCACACAATATTAGAAGATAGAAAGATCCCTTATACAAGTCACCTTGGAGGAATGCAAAAGCATAGAAAAAAAGTAAAAAAAAAAAAAAATCAAAACACCTTTTCCTATTTATTTACTAAAAAAATAAATAAATAAAACTGTAAAAAAAACTATTACAACAACTATTACAACATAGCGTTATTTATCCTATATCTCTACCAATAAAAACTGCACATCACTGCAAAAAATTTCATTTATGTTTCGCTGTAAATGTACCAACCCGCAGGTTAAGGTCAAAATGTTATTTTTAATGTACGATGGGATGAAAAATGAATTGCCCCCCACAAAACTGTGCTGCTGCATTTATTTATTTATTTTTAGTTTCACTGTTCAATTAATTTTGCTTTTGGTTTCCCAATATAGTGTATGGTAACATGAAGGATGCCAAGGAAAGGTAGAACTTGTCCTGAAAAAATATATTCCCACTAAGACTCTCTTGATGAAGATATAAAAGCATTATTGATCTAAGATGGTGAAGAAAACATATCCAAAAAAATAAACTGAAATCACTGTAATAGAAGCATCCTGCTCCATGAAACATATATTCCTAAGCAGGTGGAAATTCGTTTTGCGAGCTTTTGGGGTCAAATTTGTTAATCGAATATTTGCAAAATGAATTTAAATGAAACAGTCAAACAATAGTATCTACAATACTGGGACTATTACAAAAGGACAAATTTGTTAACATGTGTTCTTGTAAAAGTGTCAAAAATTGAAAGAAAATCACAATAAAAAAAAACTGTCAATCAGCCAGTTACCCATCCAGTATGTATAATGAAACCCAACTTGTATAACACAGTAGGAGTGGAGTGCGAGCAGTGATTATGTAAGGCGCACGCTTCATTCACTGATCCCAGTAAATTGGTATAACTCAATAGGAGTTTACAGTGCCCAGTGAGTGAAAAATATGAACTGTGTCTTCACTGGTCCCAGTGAATTTCTATAGACACCCAGTTACTTGGTAAACTGGACACTTGGTTGGCAGCTACTACAAACAATCATCCACAATCAGCCCTTCTATCCTCTCCTCTCTGTTGCTATATCTCTCTGTTAGTCTCTCCCTGCTCTGCTGTAACTATCTGCTGCCATCCTGCTCTCTCCTTTACACACAGCCGACTGACCGCCTCCGTTACCGAACCTCCTTTTATGGAGGGGGAGGTGCTGACATCACAGAGGGGCCTGCATCTGATTGGATGGGTGCTAAGGATTATGGTTAATCACTTTCTCCTGCCCAGTGACCACCAGACAGCATGTTTGGCCACCATTTAGTTTTTTTTTATTTTGAGAATTTCCTTAACAAATTGGCTGGAATTCACTTAGCAGAACTAAGCAAATTGACGGCCCAATTTGCACCAAATTTTGATTCGCTGTATTTGCTTCGCTCATTTTTACCCCTAACACATGAAAGGAAAAGTTTTATTGAACACATTTACCGTGTTTAAAAAAAAAAAAACTCACTGCCTCTGTAGTTCTTTATTATGCCATGATTTAGGGTTACTTTGAATGGCAAAAGAAAGTTTTCCAGTCTTATAAAAAAAATCTTAGGAAGTCGTTAACTCCTCGGTAAACGCTTCCTCCTTCTCCATGGTTCTCGTCCCTCAAGGGCATCTATTTGCATTCAGCGCATTTATCTGACATGCCCTCATTGTCGGCAATGTTACTTCTAAACTACACTAATTACTGTTCTGATTTCCTCTCCAAATTCACACTCTTTAGTGGAGGAGCAGAACTCTAGAATTTAATTCAAACTTTTTTTTTTTTTTGAGAAGAAAAGCATATGAAATTCCATCCCCCACTGTGTTCTTAAATGTGGAGCATTGAAGACCAAGGCTTATTTAAAAAAAATATATATTTGTTCAAGTAAAGACTTTTCAAATGTTTTAATAACAGATATTACGAGACTTTTTCTGAGGATATTGCCTGCTGGCTTTTCAAGCTGTGCCTATATTTATGGCACAGTAAAATACAATGAAGGCAACAGTGCTCAGAATACTAATGGTCTCCAGTTTATTACACCAAGGCTGAGTGCTTCATTTTAATTGCTTAGAAACATTTAATTTGTTAGATGAGGTGTCATGTCACTTTCCTCAGGCGCCAGTAACTCATATCCACATTGGGACAATCTCACAGCCTCGAGGTAGAATAGAAAACAAATAGTATTTCTCCCTTTTTATTAAGAATTACTGGTGTTTAGCCGACCCAGTGGTAGAAAAATATTGAAGTATCTTGTGTCAACCTAACGCACTGGCGGGGAACCTGTCTGGCTGCGGTGAAGTACCATAAAGTTATAGGCACTCAAGTGGCACTGTCTTACAGAGCAAAAAAAAAAAGTGAAATTATTTTTCCGCTTAAAGGTTACGAACACTTTTGATTATGTTTATTTTGCCACAAAAAAATCTTTTATGGATCATTGTTTAAAAAGAAAAGAAAAAAAAAATTGTGTTCTACGGTTTCGGTTATTGGTGCTGTCCATCAGAGAAGCACTTCCCTAATAGGTTTCTTATCAGCCTTTACCCTCTCCTGAAACACCCTCGAAGCTTACTGTATTTCTGACTAGAGAAGAGCAAACTTTTTAAAAATTTGGTTGGACAGGTTCGACAAACTTCCGAACCGAACCTTAAAGTGTCCCTATCGTTATAACTTTCAAAATCTAAATCAACAGTAGATGTGATATAAAGGAAGTTTGTAATCTCCATTCATTTTTTTTTAATTATCATGGAAAACACGGCACTTCCTGTTTTCTGACTCTTTTCTCAAAATACAGTAAACAGTCAGAAAACAGGAAGTCCTTTTTTTCCCAGGCCATCTTAGCGCTCACAGAGAGAAGGCAGTCATGTGATTGACAGACACATTGAGCCGTGACTCTCTGTACTGGCCCAAATTCCTGTTTAGTCTGTTTTTTTCAACCAGCACAAGTCAGAAAATCAAAAAAATTATGAATGTATATTGAAAACTTGCTTTATTTCACATCTACTGTTGATTTAGATTTTGAAAGTTATAATAACAGTGTCACTTTAAATGAACCAGACTAAAACAGCTAAAAGATTGGAGGTGTTTAGATGTTTTAGAGCGGTTCACAAAGTTGCTCATCTATACTTGCCTGTATGCACTCCCCCATAGTCGTCCTTCTCCGGTCTCTGGTGCTCTCCATCCTTCTACCGGTGCTCAGCCAATCACTGACAGAGATGGTATAGCACCATGACCAGTGAGTGGCTGAGCGGGCTATCACTCTTGTCTCAAGACTAGCCACGTGTCCAATCCCAGTCAGTGATTGACTGATTGGGCAGTCACCACTGAGATGAGAGCGACAACTCTCTCAGCCAATCACTGACTGACTGAAATGGGACAGCACTGTAGTCAGTAAATGGCTAAGTAGGCTGTCACTCTTGTCTTAAGAGTAACAGCTCACTTAGCCAAGTGGTGCTGACCCATCTTAGTCAGTCAGTAATTGGCCGATCGGGCTGTCACTACCAAAATGAGAGTGACAGCCCACTCAGCCAATAACTCACTGACTAAGATGGGACAGCGGCACAGCCAGTGATTGACTGAGTATGCTATCAGTTCAGAACCAATCTCAGTTCAGAATACAGTGGTACCTTGGTTTAAGAGTAACTTGGTTTAAGAGTACCTTGGTTTAAGAGCTCACAGTTGAAAATTGTGACTTGGTTTAAGAGCTCCTTGTACTGGGTGGGATAGCAAGTGGGGGAGGGGCATGCCGTGCATAGTGGGGTCTACAGCCCTGTACTCTGACCCAAGAAGTCTTCCTCACCTTCCAAATCATGGCAGATCCACTTTAGGCTGGGGCTTGCATCAGAGGACAGGACTGTGGAGGTAATCTCTCTATAGCTGTAACCCCTCTCTCCTCGGACAGAGAGTGCTGCATGTATGTGCCCACATCTGTCCTGCTCATTCCTTCATGCTCCCTGTAGTCTGTCAGCCCTTGTGTTTCCCATCCTCTCCATCACTGTACAGTAACCTATAATATCACATATTCTGCTGTTTCTGAATGTTTGTTTAATCTGTTTTACATGTTATTCAGAATAATAAATATTTATTTTTGGGGTGTGGAACCAATTGTCTGCATTGCTATGATTTCTTATGGGAAAATTTGCTTTGGTTTAAGAGTAGATTTGGATTACAAGCACGGCCCCGGAACAAATTATGCTCGTAATCCAAGGCACCACTGTATTAGATTGGCTCATCTATATATAAGACCACATCAAAGTTGACCTTTAAGATTGTCACCTTAGGGTCCCTTTAGACACACAAATATGCAGACATCTATGCTCACAAACAAGCATCCATCAGTAAGATCGGAACTCGTTTGTAGTGCCTTTACAAGGTGCTGTAAATCGCATGGCCAGGCCACACCAAATATTGCTTTATTGTTCTTGTGTCAATTAACATGCATTGGTTTCACCCGCACGTTCCCTGTAGAGATAAGCGAACCTTGAGTTCCCTGTTTACACAGAGAGATGTGCAGAGAATAACGATGAATTTTAAGGCCATACAAAGGATTAAATTATCCAACGAGCAGGCATTTGTACTGTACGCACTTTTACATGGGCCGATTATCAGCTAAATCAGTTTTTTTAGGAACCCATGATAGCCATTATTCCCCTTTCCTGAACTAAATTCCTCTCCTCCCATGTACCAAAATGCCTCTTGGTATGTCAAGACTTCTTTTTATTTTCTTTTTTATACCTTTCATAACTTCTGATAATATTTTTTCTATACAGTATGTTTGGAGACATCTTTATTTCAAGGACCTTTGAAATTTGTTGTATATTGTTGTATATACTGTTATTTCATGGGCATTGTATCATGTCTACGACGACCTTGCTGGTAATTCTTCTATTTTATAGTAACATTAGTTCAAAGGTAACAATACAATCTGTGTACAAACTCGTAACTTTGCAATCCCTTCATGTCTTACATCTGCAGGAACTCTTGTATACAATATAGAGTGTTGTGATGGTATAATAGGCTCCAATGTTCGATCACTGCACAGTACTTTTGGATGATCTGTTTTACTTTTTATATGGGGTATTATTTTTTTTTATGTTTTTTTATTTTTTTTTGTGTTAAAATTCCATTTAGTTCTCTTACTTGAAAAAGAGAGTTTGGTGGTACAGTTCTGGGATGCTGTTAAGGAGAATATCTCACTACAGGCTGGGATCTAGAGGGATGACCTAACTGCAACTGCACCGATGCTTGTCCTGAAGTCATAGCTCCCCCCTTTCCCAATATCATCCCCCTTTATCCAATATACTAATAGATTGTTGACAAGCCATAGGGATGGAGGAAGCCAGTGATGCAATACTGGCGGGGTCAACATGCAACATCACAGGCTACTTTCCTGACTGCACAGCCCATCACCAATGGTAGCCTGCAGGGTATATATAGGTGTATGTGTGTATATATAGGTTTCATTGACATTTTTTCTGTGGAAACATGTTAAATATTACTTTCACAGAGGTTGCACCCCCTCTGCATGCCATGCAGCCTCAAGGGCCGTATTACATGGGCCGATATTAGGAGCAAGTAAGTCCTGACCTGTCAGGTCAGTGCTCCTCATTCCCCGCTCGATGTTGGCACTATTATTTACACTGACAGCAAGCGGGTAAGAGCACGGGGGCGGGGAGGTCGGCGAGGAGCTGCGAGAGGGGCTGCCCAGGTGATCTTTCTGGGTCGTGCATAGAAGATAGTGACGGTCTGCTGCTGCTGCTCCTATTACCCGGAGCGATGGCCAGCAGAGCATCGCTATCATTGTCAGGATATTAGGTCATGCTTTAAATCAACGATCAATCAACATTGTGCATGTTGGCTGATCGTTGATCTAAAGCATGACCTATTACACAAAACGGTTATCGACTGTAATGGCTGCTAATCGGCCAAGTATTGCCGATAATCTATTCATGTAGTAGTACCCTAAGTCTATGGGGTTGACCAGGTTGGAAAAGGACACAGATCTGATTGTCCTGATCGGTTGTAGTCTGAACGCTCTGATCCCGACCAATCAAAACTTTTGATGCGTCTCTCTGACATGTCAATAGCTTTTCTTCATGATAGTGCCCAATTAAGTTTAACATAGTGTTCTGTAGCCTAAGTCTTGTTTTCTCATGCACCTTTCTGTTTCATGCAATAACCTCCCATATTTTTCTGTTTCCGAAATAATAATTCCTAATCCTTTGTCAGCCGGGTGAGTTGCGATATGTAGGTTTTGCAGCAGGTCTGTTAATGCTTTTATTTCTTTCTGAAATAAATTATTTTACAGATATTGTAATTCATGTAAATCTTCCTGACGAAAGGCTGAGATTTCCCCTCCTAATTCCTATCTTGGGAATTTTTAGAATTTGAGGCTTTAAGATCCATGTTTTTTAAATTCAGTAGGAATCGCCCTGCCGGTCTCTAGAGGATTTTTAGTCTAATACTTCTTTAACCATAATTTGTAAATGTATTTTTCTGTGCTTATGTAAGTGTCAAATTTGTCAAATAGTTGGCTAGGTGCAAATTTCAGGGAAAAAAAAGGGAAAAGGGAAATTTGTTCACATGATAATTGTGTGAAACTGGTGCTACTACTGTCTATGGGAAAGTATATATATATATATATATTAGGACATGAATCGCAAAAAAGACAATACCAGAAAAAAGTAGAAATTTTGCAGGTAACTTTTAATAACCTCTTCTCAATGTTTATACAGGTGCTCAAACTCAACGGGATATATAAGGTACAATAAAACAGAAAACAAATGGAGGTTATGTTCACCCAATGTAAAATCAGGCAAAATACAGACGTTCTCTTTTCCTTTTTTAGGCTATGTTCACACTGCATACGATTCCGTCCGCAGTTCTTACGCCGCCGCACATGTGTGGCTGAAACTACGAGCGTGGGAAAAATAGTCATGCGGCCGGATGCGTACACACAGCGAACATACGCCCGCAGTACAGTTATGCTTCCCTAGCTTGTTTCGAAGTGATCTGAAACAGGTCATTTACTTGGAAATCTTCGCCCAGCCCAGTAAACGACACAGAACCTTTTGGATCGAAAAATAAAGTTCAATTTGACTGAAATAAGTACTCCGTACGGGACCGCATGGAAATCCACAGCCGTGAGTTCGAACATTTCCGTCCTCAAACAATGGTCTTTTTCACGGCGGCGTATACGATCCGGTCGTAAGTTCATACGTAGTGTGAACTGTGCGGCTGTATATTGTATACTTTCAAGCGAACGCATCAATCTCAAAACTACGTGCGTATATTCGCGGTTCGCACTACGAGCGGAAATATACGTAGTGTGAACATAGCCTTACATTGTGAGAACCTATCCTTAGGGGCCCTATTACACTGAGCGATAATCATTTGAATTGGGTCAATTCAGTTGATTATCACTCCGTGTAATAGAGACAACGATCAGCCGATGAAAATCACAGCGCATCACTATGTGTAATAGCTATGCGTGGCCAACGGCTGCTCGTTGCCCAAACTCTGATACCTTACTTCTCTCTGCTGCCGCTCTTTTCTCCTGTGCTCCACAGCTTTCTTGTCCCGGCGACAGCTGACAGGCAGCTCATCAAATCACAGAACACGCCTGTGATTGGCTGAGCACCCTTGTGGCTGACAGACTGCTATGACGCTGCTGCCGCCAGGACAGGTTGGCTGTGAAGCAAAGTAGAGAAGACCAGGAGTGGGGAGAGGTAAGGTATCAGGTGTTTTTGCAAGGGCTGCATGAACATCACTAATGATGTTCATGCAGCCCTTACTGCCCAATTATAGGGCCGTCTAATAGGTCCAGCAAACTTGTTTACTAAAAGGATCAGGCCGTAGTCGGCCCGTGTAATAGGACCCTAAGGGTATGTTCACACATAACACGTTTGCTACACATATGGCAGCAAATCCGCTGCAATACTCGTTTTCAATAGAATCTTTAGCCCTGCATTCTTGCAGCAGATTTTTATTTCACTGTGAGAATGTAGTGGCAGCTTTCTTTAACTACTTCCATGCTGTGACAGTAAAAACATGCTTACCTGCAAGTGTGTCTTCGGTGTGCGCACATCTGCTTCTCCAGTCCCGACTCACTGACAGCCCACTCAGCAAAGCCAGTCCCGCAATATTCAGTGATTGGCTGATTGGGCTGTGAGTGAGCCGGGACCCAAAGAAGCAGGTGGGATCATAACAGAGAAACGGGAGCAGGTAAGCATGGTGTCTTTACTATTATTACCACCATGGCATGGAAGTAGTTAAAGAAAGTTGCCACTACATTCTCATAGCAAAACTAAAATCAGCTGTGAAAATGTAGACCTAGAGACTCCAATGGTGTTTTTACACGGAGCGATAATTCGCCCGATCGCACGATTAACGATTTTGAATGAACAATGTTTTTTTTATAACGATCAGCGTTTAGACGGAACGATACATCGTATGGAAAAATCGTTATGCGATCGTTTTGCGATAGTTTAAGCCTATCTCACACATAGGTAAAATCATTGAAAGAATGTTTACACTGAACGATTTGCGAATTTTTTGCCAACGACCAACGATAATTTGAGAACATGTTGAAAGATCAAAATGAACGATTTCTCGCTCGTCGTTTGATCATTCGCTGCGTTTACACGTACGATTATCGTTCGAATTCGATCGTTATCGTGCAAGTTTGAACGATAAATCGTTCCGTGTAAAAGGACCATAATGGTAATGAGTATTGCAACAGATTTGCTGCGATATGTGCATTGTAGAATCCGCTGCAAACTTGTTACATGCACAATAGAATGTTCAGGTCAAAATATTTGAATGTAATAATGCACTCCAGTTAAATAAAATGGAAATTGGCCGGCAGTGCACATACCGTATAGGAAAACACCCACAATTGATTAGGACTAACAAGATAGTGAATAAACTCATTATCTATCACCTGCTTTTGCAAAATACATACTTTTTTTAAATTTTTTTTATTATCTCTCTAAATTACAGTCATATTTAGCTTATATTTTACTGTGTGTGAACCTAACCTAATAATGTTGGGAACATGTGGAGGGTACTTAGGAAACAATGCAAAAGTTACCAGCTTGTCATCTTTTGTTAGGAGGTACAAAGTCATTGTTTAATAAGATGCTATGCTCATTCTTATCCACAGTACAACAAATAGCATAGCTTTATAGTAAAAAAGGATAAAGTAAAATTGTTTCCCAATATAATATATGGTAACCTGGACACATACTGTAGCAATAACTAGTATTGAGCAGCGTTGCTGAACTGCTCAGGTTAGGCAATGTTCTCCAAACCTGAAGGCTTAACTTTTGACTTTCGGCATCTGCAGAAATTAGATGGCTCCCCAGAGCTGCCAGGAAATCATGGATACAGACTATGGCCTATGTCTGTATCCCTGTTTTGCATGACTCCCTATGACGGCATGTAGCTTCTGCAGACACTGGGAGTCAAATGCTGACGGTTTGTGCTCAAAAAACGTGGATGAAACAATACACTTTGTCAACTCCGCTCAACTAGCAACACAACCAACAAATATGTGTATGTGTATATATATATATATATATACTGTATATATATATATATATATATACTGTATATATATATATATATATATTATTATTATTAGGGAAAGGTAATTAGATTCAGAAAAAGAGGATATAACTTACAAACAACAGCTGCAGAGAAAATGTATGGCAGTATTCCTGGTAGCTATACCCCATGTTACTATCAATAATAGTACAGGTAAATAGGTTTGTCAGCAGTTTTACATTGATGGCCTATCCTATTTAATGTCTGATTAATCTCCTTTCTTTGTGTAGTGGTGCCATGTCAATGGGAGCTATGCTGTTGTAATAATAGTGCCACCCTTACACAATGAATGAGTAAGGAAGCGAACCGCAAGCTCTGCCCACGGTGCTGCCGGAACTTGCAGTCAGCCCCTTGCTAACGGAGTCCATGACAATTGGCTGGTTGCTAGGGACGCGGCGGCATTTATTTTTATTTACCCGGGGCCTCACCAATCCCAGCCGATCAGTAGTAGGTGTTTTATATTTGCAATCAGTTGACTGACGGCTGATACCGCAAGTCAGCTGTCTGGTGTGATCTGGGATGGGACTCCAGGTCCCATAAGTATCCTCCTCTTGCCTCTATTCCTTGCCTGCAATAGAGCCTCAGACCCTGAGCTCCCTCTTGACCTAGCGTTTGTTCCTGCATTTATATATTCTGGCTTTTGACTGCATTGCCTGTGTGTGTTGGACCTGGACCTCTGACCCTGCTTTGTTGTGTTATTGTCAATCTTGTCTTGTCCTGTGTTCACTCAAGTTAGGGACTGTCGTCCAGTTGTCCCCTGCCGCTTAGGGCAGTTGAGGCAAATAGGCAGGGACAGTGGAGTGGTTGCCAGCATTAGGGCTGCACCTGTCTTTTGTCATCCAGTTCCCTACTCTTACAGAATGGAGTCATTTGTTTCAGGCCCCAATCATTCTGTATAAGCCACGGCTCTGCCAAGATGATTGGCGGGAGTGCCGAATATCCGGACTGGCCACAAGACATATCAGACTAACAAAGTGTCATTGAGCAAGCTATATACATTTAGTGCTCCCCCCCCCCATCTCCCAACACCCCCCTCCAAAAAAAATAAATAAATAAATAAAAAGCAAAAAGTTATTGCATGCGTCTTACATGTTTTTCATACCCAATACTAATGTTATTGATGCACTCTATGCTGATAAACAGGCTTCTTTCAAGGACCTTGACATTCGTCATACTGTATATATTGTTATTTCTTGGGCATTGTATCATGTATACGGTGAGTGGTGACCTTGCTGTTGCATATTGTTTATCATATTAATATTTCGTTATAGTTGGCTTTATTGTATGTGCACAATTTCTATAGGGTCCGTGCGTGTAGAAAACATTAAGAGCTAGCTAGGATGTTAAAGGCTTATGTATTATTAATCTGGAACACACATACTCACAAATACAGAGTTTTAATGGTAAAATAGGTGCTAGTGTTCTATGTATGTTAAAGACGGAAATGATATATTATATTTTTGTACTGGGTGTTGTACGTTTGAATCCCAATTTGATTTCAGAAGTTGCCCTTATAGACTTGACAGTCCCCATGCAAAGTATGCATTGGAGCAGGGACCCTTGTCAAAGACAGGTGGCCCTGGTCCTGAACAGTATATTAAACAAGTGGACCATGTGTAGAGCTCGTTGCCCAGTGACTGTAGTGAGTGAAAGTTGTGATGCATACAGAATATGTCTGGGCTGCAAGTGGAAACAATTAAACAAATTTGAAATGAATGAAAAAAAGTTCCAACTCTAAAAAGTTCTCATTGTTTGTGAAATTGAAACCAAATCTGACCAGTTCATGTCTATTTGCGAAATCTACTTTTTTTATTTCATGTTTCTTGTGAGAAAAATCACCTTCTACCGAGTTCTGTGATTCTTGATAATTTGACAGTGTACACTTGAATTGCTTTGTTATTAGAGATTAGCGCAACTCAGCATTTGAAACCGGCGGCTAAAGAAGTTGGATATAACCCTAAGGCTGCCTGGAAAACATGAATACAGCCATAGGCCATAGGCTTTGTGCATGTTTTCCCGAACTCTCTAGACTGCAGCCAACTTCTTCGGCCACTGGTAATCACATGCCAACTCAATCATACTTAAATTGAGGTAATCTCTACTTGTTAACTTTAAGCCTCTTCTTTAAACTTGCTTTTCTTTGTGCAATTACCTTTTAATCATTTATATTGTCCAAATGGCTTCCTTTACACCCATGGTGGCATGGTAGATTATACTATTAAACTATTAGTAGCTGTAGTTTTGTAATATGTATTATATATATTCCAAATTTGCACCAGATACTGTGATTAGTAGCGCCCAATATTCTATAACATGGAAGTATGAAAAAGATTGTAAATTGTTGTTAAAGGGGTTATCCACCTAAGAGCAAAAAAATTAAATGCTAGCTGGTCTTACTCACCAAGTCCCCTTGAGTATTTTGAGCCGTCTTCTGTCTTTCTAGCTGCTGCCATTTCTGAGTTATAACGTTTTTCTAAAAGCCGATCTATATCCAAGATAGGAAACTAGAGCTGAGACACTGACAGCAAGTAGAGATAGAACTATACCTTTTTACATTACAGAAACCTAGGCTCAGGGACACATGTAAGTCTATGGAAGCAGCACAGGTGCATGGAGATGATGCAGATTATGTTTCCTGGGGTCCAGTTACCAAGTAAGTAGATAAGCTAACCCAGCCCCTAGAGAGGAGATCACATGTCCTCAGACCCCAAAAGGTGGGGGGAAAGGGAGCTAAGCGTGGTCAGAGTGGACAGAGAGTAGAAAATTTTAGAGTCGATAAGAATGAGAAAGTAAAAAACAGAGAAAGGGTGCAAGATAGGTTATACATGTATATTAGACATATGGTGGTATTGGGAAGGGGGATTGTTTAGAATATTGTTTTTGTTACCCAGATAACCCCTTTAACCCCTTAACGGCATAGGGCGTATATTTACGCCCTGATGCCGTTAGGGACGTTCAGAGCGGGGCCGCGCGGCGACCCCGCTCTAAACCGCGGCGGTCCCGGGTGCCGCCTGTAGCCCGGGACCACCGGTATTAGCGGGCACGGTCCGATCGCCGTGCCCGCTAGTACAGTAATCAGATGCAGCTGTCAAAGTTGACAGCTGCATCCGATTACCGGACGCAGCGTCATCCCTGGTGTCTAGTGGGAAGATCGCTCCTCCGGGACGTTATCCCGGAGGAGCGATCTCCGTAACTGAAGCCGGCCGGGGACCGATCCAAGATGGCGCCGTCCCCAGCTCGGCACTCGTTCTCTTCCGGCTGCAGCAGCTGGAAGTAAACGAGTGCCTATCTCATGGATCTCTGCAGCATATCTATGCTGCAGAGATCTCTATGAGAGATCAAAGTATATATACTAGAAGTCCCCCAGGGGGGCTTCTAGTATATGTGTAAAAGTAAAAAAAAAGTGGTGTTTATAGTAAAAAGCCCCCTCCCCTAATAAAAGTCTGAATCACCCCCCCTTTTCCCAGGTTATTAATAAAAGTAAATAAATAAATAAATAAACAAACATGTTTGCTATCGCTGCGTGCATAATTGCCCGAACTATTAATTAATCACATTCCTGATCTCGCACGGTAAACGACGTAAGCGCAAAAAAATCCCAAAGTGCAAAATCGCGCATTTTTGGTTGCATCAAATCCAGAAAAATTGTAATAAAAAGCCATCAAAAAGTCGTATATGCGCAATCAAGGTACCGATAGAAAGAGCACATCATGGCGCAAAAAATGACACCTGACACAGCCCCATAGACCAAAGGATAAAAGCGCTATAAGCATGGGAATGGAGCGATTTTAAGTGACGTATATTTGTTGACAATGGTTTGAATTTTTTACAGGCCATCAGATACAATATAAGTTATACATGTTATATATTGTTTCGACTTAAGGAACATGCATAACATGCATAACAAGTCAGTTTTACCCCAGGGCGAATGGCGTAAAAATACATTTCCCCCAAATAAATAGTGTAAATAGTGTACTTTATGCAAAAATTCAGCCTGTCATTGCAAAGTACAATTAGTGACGCAAAAAATAAGGGCTCATGCGGGTTTGTAGGTGGAAAAATCCAAGTTCTATGGCCTTTTAAGCACAAGGAGGAAAAAATGAAAACGGGGTTAATGCTTGCATATACCTAATTCAAAAGTATGTCATCTATGTAGCGTCACCAGCGTACATGCTTGGAAAGAGATGTTCTTAATACTTTGTGAGCAAATTGGCACATCTCGGGGCAAACATGGTGCCCATAGCAGTCCTGGACTGTTGGCATATATTGTGTATTTATAGGAATTTGAAACTTTCCATTATAAATTCCACCTTTTCCTCCTGTAAATCTCCTTGGTACTCCAGAAAATTACTGCTTGATTCAACTCTAAGATGCCAAACATCCATTTAAGCTGCCATTGTATGTTCTTGACAGTTTATATGACCCGTGTTCAGGGTCTCAGGCACTGTACAGTATGTCGGAGTTTGACATACAATTGTGAAAATTCTATCTACAATACATATGTAACAAGCTGAACATTAGAGAGACTCCTGATATAATGGGCCTACCAGCTGGGTCCACTGTGGATTTTTTTTTTTAATGCAATAAACCATCAGTAGCCTTTGTTGAATATAAACCATGTAATCTTGTTTGTGCTTGTTAAGTATACCTTATTTACTGCTCGGTTGCATATGTCTTGTAGTTCTGTCATGTATTTCTCTGTAGGAAGTTTTGCATAAATATCTTTGTATGATAAATACTTCATGCATAACCTCCCCTATTTTTCTGAAATAACAAGTGCTAATCCTTTGTCAGCTGGTGACTTGTAATACGCTGGTTTTGTAGTGAGTCTTTTAGCACTTTTATTTCTTTCTGAGATAAATTATTTTTCAGACGAGTATATTGTAATTCATGTAAATCCTTCTCTGCTGCATGACGAAAAGGCTGAGATTTCCCTTCCTAATTCCTATCTTGGGAATTTTTTTGAATTTGAAGTTTTAGATCTGTGTATATAAATTCAGAAGGAATCAGCCTGTTGGTCTTCAGAGGATTTTTCATGTTATACTTCTTTAAGCATAAATTGCAGTTGTATTTTTTACGTCTGTGTAAGTGCCAAGTTTGTTAAATGGTTCACTAGGTGTAAACTTGACACTCTTCGTGAAGGCCATAACAATTTTTTTGGATGCATCATCTTAAAATTTTTGATCAGTTGGGTCTCCCTGCTAAGACCTCCATGATTAGGATAATGTGCGGAGAGCAGCATATGGCAACTCAATTCATTTTCCCACTATCTTTCATATTTGTCCACAATGCCCCAAGGTACAACAGCACTGCACGCCACAAGGCATCAATCTGTTACGTACCCTTGGCAGTGCTGTCCAGTTCCCGGTCCTGTGTGCTCATCTGTTGTACTCCATGCTGATAGTGCTCACATGCCCTGGATTTATGAAGACACATTGTTCTTGGTATATTCCATGTCAAAAGTATATTTTTGTAATGACACTCCCATTTAACCCCTAGATGACTAAGGATGTACCGGTACGCCCTGGAAGTCTGTGCCCAGATGGCCCTGGGTGTACCGATACGTCCTGAGCTATGAAGCACGCTCCGGAGCAGAGCGAGCTTCATAGCAGGTGGGGTCCGGCTGCAGTGAGCAGCCCGGCCCTCACCGTTAATGACAGGCTGCAGCAATCACGTAGCCTTAAACGTAGCAATCGCGGTGCAACCACGGCTTTTAATTGTAAGTGACAGGGGCAGTCCCGTGAGGGGGGGTGTGACTGTTGGGGGTCCCGATAGCTGTAGCGAACCGCCGGAGGTCTCTTACCTTTCCCCGTGCAGTCCGATCGGCGATCTGTTCACTGAGCCTGCACAGACAGGCTCGATGAGCAGAGCGCCAATAACACTGATTAATGCTATGCCTATGGCATAGCTGTGATCAGTGTCTGCAATCAAAGTATTGTATGTAAAAGTCCCCCAGGGGCACTTAAAATGTGTTAAAAAAAGCCCTTCCCCCAATAAAAATCATCCCCCTTTCCCATCATATAAATAAAACATATAAAAATAAATAAATATATAATATACCGTAGCGTGTGAAATTGTCCAATCTATTAAAATATAACAAGCGTCTTTCCTAACCACGTAAACAAAAAGAGGGGAAAAAAGTGCCAGGATTACTGATTTTTTTTGTTACATTATATATAAAAAAAATTAATAAAAAGTGATCAAAATGTCCGATCTTCACAAATATGGTATTAACAAAAACTAGAGATCATGGTGGAAAAAAATGACACCCCATACAGCCCCGTAGGTGAAAAAAGTTTTTTTTTGTTTTTTTTTTTCTCTTGTTTTCATCTTACTGGAGCTCTATTTGTTGTTACTAGGAACTGGGGTATAGCTATAGGGATTTCAGTGGTTGCAGCCGCAACTGGGCCCAAGAATCGAGAGGACCCTTAGGGCCCTTTCACTACATTAAGATTAAGTACTTATGGCTAATTTGGTAAAATTCAATGCAAAGCTCAGCAGTGTATGGGGGTCTGTGCAGCAGCACTGACAACAGCAGAGATGTCACATAGGTTAAAGGTCAGAGTCATAAAGCATTCATGTGTTTGGAAAGAGAGAGTGGAATGGGGGGAAGGGGTGTCGATTCACTTCTAAACACCTCCCCCAGCAGCCAGATTATATGAATTAAAACATATAATATATTGTGGAGGCAAAATATCTATAAGGCAATGGGTTTGGGGTTCAGGGGGATGAAACCAAGATTGTACAGCGGAACTCTTTAACTCATTTGTTCAATTTGGTATAAACTAAACGTAACCAGTTTTTTAATGTCTCATTTTTACATTAAAAAGTGGGAAAACTAATATTAATACCTATATGACCCGGGTGCTTGGTGCCATAGCAGTGCCAACAAGCCACTTTGCCCTAGACAGAGTATTTAGATACAGCGATGGGGCAATAAACTGGACCTTTGCCTTGCAGTGAAGGAAAATTCTTCAGTTCTTCTTGATGGAAAAGCTGGAAATTGTAGGGCTATTAAGAGAGCAGAGAAGGACAATGTCTTCTATGTAATATTCAGCATTCGATTAGAATCTGCTCTGCCTGAGCCAATAAAGAATTCATCCTTCACAATCAATGTCAACCTCAACCTCCACAAATAATCCAAGATGTTTTATCCAAACAACAAGATATTTAGAAAGCCATCAGCCATTGTTTAAGGATGTGTAAAGTTATTAACGCTGCCAAGAAATCATTGTGCAAAGTGATGGCGACAAATTAACTTGTCACTTGGAGTTGGGAAAGTTTTCTGCCAAGTAATTATTTCTATCTTAATGGAAATTACCCAATACATTTATATTGTTGGCTTAATTTTTGTGGAGCAAAGTTTCCAATACTTCAATCATGTCCATATTATTTACAGCAACGTTAGAGTTGTCGTATTATCCCTTGGAGGCAATATTATACCAGTTGTTTTTTGCAACTATAACATACTAAAGAAGCAGTATTATAATAGATATAATGAAATATAGAAAAAGACGGTGCACTCACCACTTGCTGTAGCTACTTTATTGCCTCATATGCAGTGGATAGCTTGGGAAGGAGGACGCGTGGTGCACTGGGGCAGCACTCTAGGATTGGGAAGAGTTGATTTGAAAGAAAACAAAATTTGGTGACTAACCCCATTAATGACACAACCCCTTTAAGGCTGGTGTTTGGAGCCCATGTGGAAACATGGCTTTCATTTACCAAAAAGTGGATGTGGCATCAGTAAAGACTGTGGCTTTAATTCACCAAAAATTTACTACTTTTGGGCAGATATTTTTGGCATGAAAGTAAACCTATTATTAGAGTAATTTGGTCTCAGTGGTCATGTAGACAATGAACCGCGGCACCACGGCAGTGGGCTCAGTGGGGAATATTGAAGCGATGATATACTGATGATTGAGTACAGGGTTTTTTCTTTCACTCTATATTCTGTCTATAGAAACATTTTTTAAAATACTTGAAAACATCTTTATAATTAGATGTTTTTTTGTATTGAAAATTACTATTCTTCTAACATAGCTAAGTGACGGCTTCCATTCGGGAGCATCCTGGTGGGACTCCACACATAACCACAGGTGGGGGTCACCCATATGCTCAATCCAGGTAATCAATGCCAATTAGAATTCTCAGACGATGTTCTTTCCTTTCCGAAGCCAATTATTTCCTTTTATAGTCTCTCCTCCAGATGTGATCTTTCACAGTGAAAACACACCAATAATTATTATTTCTAAAATTAGTTCGCTGATGGTGTATAGCATTATAATATTTTCTTATGGGGCACAACTATTAAATTGGTAAAGGCAACAGTTCAGGGAAAACAAGACGCTTTTAGTTTGCTGGAGATCTGGACCATGACTGAGCAATTCTTTGACAGTAACGCCTGTTCACATATGGCATAGTTGTGGATTGTCGGGGCCAAATGCTGGATTGTATGAATACAATCATGTACAATATACAGTATCATTACACATACAGAACCCGAGGGAACGATCTGTGGTGACTGCCCTGCCTGTGAGCAGTGACAGACGGTCGGTTACAAGTTAGATGGAACAGCACTATGCTGGTGTAGTGGTTGGCAGAGGCATAGCCCAGCCAGGTGTTATGTTGTCGTAACGCCAGTGCTGGTTGGGCACACAGGTATGCTGGCACACCTGCTTTATTTTGAGTGGGCTGGCTATACCTTTTCCCCTGTAGACAGTAAACTGCCGGGCTGTTGCAGGGTCCCTTGGGCAATTATCACGGGGGTCCGGAGTGGAGTAGTGACCCACCCGGACTACTGTCACTGCTACCCACAAAAAGGGGAGATAACCCAAGGAAGCTGTGATTACTGTGTAGGAGCTTGGTGAAGATCCACAGAGTCCCATTAAAATAAATATACTCTTGTTTACTGTGAAGATACTTGATACAGAGAACATATAATACACTTTCACCTTGATACTTTGCTTTATACTCAAGAGTCCAGATCTGTACTGAGAGGTAGACAGAGAGATACAGCCGTGCAAGCTGGGTTGTGTGCTGAGAGATAGGAAAGTTCAGAAGTGTAGAGAGGAGGATGTCGAAAGAGTCCCAACCCAAGTAGTACTGTACTCTGCCGGAAGTAGAATACTTGAAAGTAGAGAGAATACTTGTGCCAGTGTTTTGACTATTTGGTCCTTGCACCACATATTGCCCATCAGTGTCGAATGACCTGTCCTAGAGTGTCACACAAGCCCCAGACCTTGTTACCTGGGATGAGCAGAGTGGTCAAAGTTCTCTGATTATACCCGCGCTGTGAGATAGAGTGCATAGGCTTCTAGCAACTTTGCTCTCTCCGGATCAGTTCCTTTACTTCTTGTGGATACTGTCCTGCACTGTGTTACGATGTCCTCGGCGTGGGTTGGATGATCCCTGACTTGTCCTCTCTAGTAGTGACTTAACACTGCATAGTGTATACTAGTGTTGCTTGAGGGAAAACTGTGACTAGGTCTTGCACATACATGTGCTCTGCTCAACTTCTAGACCATACACTGCTGGACTGGGGACCTGGCAGGTGCCCAACTTGACTGCTGTAGGGAGTGTCCTAGCTTGCATCCTTCCAGAATACAAAGCAAAAAGACCCCACACTTCCTCTACTCTTGTGACTTCCTTCCTACAGCATGTGTAAACTGTGCTGTGAGTGGGTGAGGAGTGCGTATAAAAGATGTTAAGAGAAAGATGATAGGTGAGGAGAAGAAAGAACTCATTGGTGTACAGATTCATGTGGTTCATAAGAATACAATAACCTTTTAGTTCCTACAGCTGTGCGATATCTAGGTATAAATACTTGTAACAATGGTATTTAGTAGTAAAACTTTGGTACTGTTATATTACCACTTACACTTAGAAATACAGACTTTTGCGAAGGGTGTAACCAATAGCGAAACCTGTGGTGGGACACCACAATGGCACCATTTTTTTTTCCATTTTCCCTTCATAGAAAAATTACAGACCCACAGAGGTAGAGAAAGGACTTGTATGTGTACAATATTACTGCGCTGCGTTCACACTACGTATATTTCAGTCAGTATATGTATATTTCAGTCAGTATTGCAACCAAAACCAGGAGTGGATTAAAAACACAGAAAGGCTCTGTTCACACAATGTTGAAATTGAGTGGATGGCCGCCATTTAATGGCAAATATTTGCTGTTATTTTAGAACAACGGCTGTTATATTGAAATAATGGCCGTTATTTACTGTTATATGGCAGCCGTCCACTCAATTTCAACATTGTGTGAACAGATCCTTTCTGTGTTTTTAATCCACTCCTGGTTTTGGTTGCAATACTGACTGAAATATACGTAGTGTGGCTATGTTCACACTACGTAAGTTTCCGTCCGTAGCGCGTTCCGTGAATAAGCGGCCGGAGACTTACGTAGTTTGCGCACAATGGAAAGTATACGATGTACAGCTGCACAGTTCACACTACGTACGAACTTACGCCCGGATCGTACACGGCGCCATAAAAAATGAACCAGACCATTGTTTGCGGACGAAAATGCCGTAACTTATGCCCGTAGCGTTACATGCGGTCCCGTACGGAGTGGTAATTTCTTAATTTTTGCAGCTTTTTGTGCCGATCCAAAAGGTTCTGTGGGGTGTCCGGGGCTAGGCGAAGCTTTCCAAGTAAAAGACCGCTGTCAGATCGCTACGTAGGGCGCTCGGGAAGCGTAAGTAGACTACGGGCTTAACTTTGCGGTCCGTACGTAGCCGGCCACAAGTAGCGTAAATCTCTGGCGTAAATCTTACCGCGTATATGTCTGGCCACGGAAATATGCGGCCGGACATATGCGCAGTGTGAACATAGCCTGTGAACGCAGCTTTACAGAGAACTAGAGATGAGAAAATTTTTCCAAAGTCAGAACCGAACCTTAAACGAACCGCACTAAAACAGCTAAATGATATCAGGTGTTTTGCTTTTATATTGCGAATCATTATGTTCACTAATCATACTTACCTATCCGTGCCCCCCTGGTGTTTTCTGCTGATCCCAGCCGCCTTCACTTCCTGACCGCAAGACGAGACTGATAGCCCATTCAGCTAATCAGCCAATTGCAAAGTTCATATCGAATCTCAGTTCGTAAGATTGGGTTCATACATCTCTACTGACAACCCTTCATACAGTAACCATTGTGGACTGCCTAATATGAGAAGGATATAAAGGCTTCCATTGGTTTTGTCACGCCAATATTATCAGAACAAAATATCAATTAATATGCCATTAGCGGTGAGCGGACCTGTCAAAATGTTCGGCAACATTTTCCGAACCCAATCGCTCGATTTCCTGCAGCTGCAAAATTGGAATACCACCCTATGGCTGCCAGGAAAAAAATGGATACAACCTATGGGGCTGCATCCATGTTTTCGAGGACTTCCTAGAGCTACATCAAACTTTTGCAGCTGTGGGGAATCAAACATAGAGGGGGAGATTTATCAAACTATAATTGTCTTAGTTGCCCCTGGCAACCAATCAGATTCAACCTTTAATTTTCCAAAGAGTCTCTGAGGAATGAAAGGTGGAATCTGATTGGTTGCTAGGGGCAACTAGCACAATTCTACTTTACACCAGTTTGATAAATCTCCCCCAGAGTTTTCAGGTTCGGAGAACGTTGCCGAACCCAAACAGCTTGACAGGTTTGCTTAACACTATACGTCATTGTTATAATTTTTGCAGGACCAAGTGACAGGGTAACTTTGGTTGTATCATGGTGCCACAATCTGTAATGTTACTGGATTGTGGTGAATTATAACCAACTTATATATAATTATAGCAAAACTGATTAGTGTTGATGATAATTTATGCAAGCTGAACTAAATATTTTGGTCTTGTAAAAGCAAGTTAAATCCAAGTTGCATTGACCCAGCCTTTTGATAGACTTTCACTTTAAAGGGGAATTCCCGGTTCCCGTGTACGGCGCCGCCGTCGGTCAGATTAAAGAGGATGTACCTGATGGTACATCCTCTTTAATGCTATCGTAATTGCGTTTGTATATTATTCTTTGTATGATTGTAACTGCGTTCGTATCTATAAGATGAGTGTTTACACTGAAAAACTTGAGAACCATAAACAACGATTTTTCGTTCGTAGTTTGATCAGCCTAAATTCAAACACATTTACAATTTTTTACACAATCTTCCTGTGTAAAAGGTCCTTAAATCTGTATTGTCTGGAGAAAAGAAGGGAATGGGTGGTACATGGTCAAAACCTTTATATACAGTATGTTCAACGATTAATTAAAGGTTCAGAAGGAGGAAAAATGAACACAAGAACAAGGAGACACAATCTGTTGGGAATACCAATTTATAGAGAGAGAAGGTGGCCAGCTCTTTGTTGGGTATACTAAGAAGATGTTAGGCAGCTCATCTGCTCTAATAGTTTAGCGTTAGCAAACGCTAAAGTTTCCTCCCACCATTTGCCGCCCTGAATGTAAATATTCTGCAATGAAATTTGTTGTCAACCAGAAACTTAATTCTCCACAAGATTTACAAGTTACTGAATTTATTATGACGGATGACACTTTTATATCTCCTAATGACTCGGGCTAAACTTTACCTTGACTTTTTGTAGCAATAATTCCTCAAATTACTTTTAAGAGTTTTTCAAGCAATTTATAGATTACTTGATGGAGGAAAAGTGATAACTACTTTGAAAAATTGCTCAGAAATTCTAGTCTGTAGTTAAGAATAAAAGGAATTGCTGGCAACTCACTTCTTTGAAAAGTTTACTCAGTGCAGCAATTTGTGGATTTTTTTTATAGAAACAAAATTTCCCAACCTCCAATTTATAATGCCTATTGCAAACTATGTTATATATCTATATAAGTATCAAAATAAAAAAAATAAAAAAAGATTTTTCTGGTCCTTACAGGGGTATTCTGAGTTAAAATAACTTACTTATAATTTACTATACACATAATAACAAAAAAATTGCAACTCATGGAGGTCTAACCAACCTGACTTCAGAACGAGGTCCCCATATCATTGCTATGAACATAGTGGTGGCTGATATGTGCATGCTGCTGCTCCATTCTGTAAGAATGTGGACCTGCTCTGCCACTCAACCGGTTTGTCATCCCTGAGGAAGTCCACGTGACGGAACGCGTGGGGGGTCTGTCCTAACCACTGAGTGATGGCCATGTCGGTTGTATTATATTAGAATACCTCCATTTGTATTCTTTTTGCACCTTTACTGCACTAGCACTTTGATTTTTACATTGGCATTATAGATTTGTTGTTTGGGTATTTGCTTTACATGGTTTATACATATATTTGCTTCGATCACTGCACATATTTACTTGATTTATAGGGAATATTGATTTATTTATGTAATTTATTTATTTTTTGCGATCATGGTCATCACATAAAGATATTGTTCAGTGGGTGGGTCCCACATGGCCTTATTGGGGCCAGTGGTTTGTTTGTATTTTTAATTGTTTTTATTAGTCTTTTTTGTCCCCGGCATTTATGTATAATAAAAATTGTTATTTATTTGTGTCATCTGTGAGGTGCAGTCCATTTTTTCAGTCCTTTCTTTCTTTTGGATGTACTCAACCGGTTTGGGTCACATCAGGAGATGGAGTTTTGCAGCTAGAGGCCACAGGTTGCTCCACAAGTTCGACCTTGGTGTGAGTAGCAGCTGATTCCCAAGGACCAGACAGTACCGTGCAAGACACTAGAGTACAGGCCAAATTAACATAGTAATCAAGCTGGGCCATCAATGAGAGAGTCAGTATGGTACCAGGTATGTGATAAGCTAAGCTTAGGGCAAGCGGCTTCAGAGGCAGGTCAACCAATCCGAGTTGGCAACAGGAGAGGCAAATAGTACAGATGGGGTTCAGGCAGGAAGCATAAACTGAGGAAAAGGCACAGGTCAGGCGATATCAGGAAAATCATACTTTGGCTAGGAAGGCAAGGACCCCAGAATGCTTTGGCAAGAAGGAACAGGCAGAGAGAGTCTAAATAGGTGTAGGTGGAACTGGATTGGCCGCAGGCAGAAACAGGAGGGGACAGGTTGGTCCTTTAAATCCATTGCAAGCTTATTGGACAGATGTGGAATTACAACCGTGGCTGGATGGAGGAAGCAGGCACCGGGAGGTGTATGGACACTAGAGGACTGAAGCAGACCTGGGAGCAACATGGAGTGCAGCAGAGGAGCCGACATGATGGAGACGGCCAGTAGGAGTGAGACCTGGATGGCACCTGTTACACATTCATAGAGCTGCCAAAGATAGTCAAGTAGAGTACTTGACTACTTTTGTCCAATTCAAGTGCCAAATTTATGGAAATACAGTTACCTCTAAACAGCTCCACATTGCCTTAGAAGACGTATGACATTCTTCTAAGGTCGTTTCCTTCTAGCATAGCCCACCAGTTAGAACTTATTTTTGATAGTTTGTAAAGATGCAGGATGTGGACTCGAAATTTCCTGTATGGAAAACAAGCTCTTCTTGCCTGGATGGGTGACTTGCATGATTATAAACCAAGCAGAAGTTACCGCGACAGACAAGAGAAAGCACATCACTGTGAAATATGACTTTTTTTTTCCCTCTAAAGAACATCTGGGCCATTTTATAGACAATTCACAGTGGAAATATCGGAACGAAATCATAAAATGACACCTTTGTCTCGGCAATGTCACTGACAAGCACATAGCTCCTCTAATTTCTATACCGAATGATGAGGGGAAAATGGAGTTGACCTTCTTAAGAGTAAATAAGTTGATTTATGATTTGTCACGATTACCCTTGTCTAGACGAGTCTGATTTATCTGTCTTCATAATTATTAACCTATAGTCTTTGTGCACATGACTTTCGAACATTCCTCTATAAATGATATTACGGGCACTGTTCCATTATATGAACTCATGCATTATAGGACGGATTTCTACTGAACTCAAAATGTTCATTTTGAAACAAAGCCATCAGGGGAAATGATATACATCAGGAATGGTCATGGTTGAAGTAGAACCATCTGTCCATAGAACCTAACCATTATTTTTCTCCTGACTAAATTGATATTTTTAGTGATATTATGTTCTGACATATGGTTGTCGTAATGGTGTGTTATTTTCTCAGACTGATCATCTCGCCCATTTGTGTTAATATTCTGTATCCTTGGATGAATTTTAGTGCTCGCCATGACTTAGAGCGGGAAAAGGTTCAACAGTTCAGAAGTTGCTTTTCGTAGAAGTTTCGGAATAGAAAAAAATTAGACTTAAATTGATGGTTTAAAAAAAATCTGGACACTGAGAAGAGCCATGAATGGTTATTACGGAATTGTACAAATTTTTTACAGTATTTTCTTGAGTTTCGGCATTTAAAATGGTACAAAAATTGCCTAGTATAATGATATAAAAAGTTTTCTATTGTGTGACTATACTAATAAAAGGTATATAAAAAAGGTATAAAAGTTGTTATCATATAGACAGTTTTTGCTTCTTTTTGGAATTCTCCAAACTGTACTTGTAATAAGGGTCTTGTCAGGACCCCTAGCGATCTGCTGCTAACTATGCAAACCTGCCAGTAAGGTCTCATTCACACATCAACATATTTTCTGTCTATAAATAAGGATCCTGATTAGAGATGAGTGAACCTGGAGCATGCTCGAGTCCATCCGAATCCGAACTTTTGGCATTTGATTAGCGTTGGCTGCTGAACTTGGATAAAGCCCTAAGGCTATGTGGAAATCATGGATATAATCATTGGCTGTATCCATGTTTTCCAGACGACCTTAGAGCTTTATCCAACTTCAGTAGCCACCGCTAATCAAATGCCAAATGATCGGGTTCGGATGGACTCGAGTATGCTCGAGGTTCGCTCATCTCTAATCCTGATGTACGCACAGAAAAAGGACCCATAGATTTGTATGAGGTTGCCTACACATTCCTTTCTGTGGTCACCGATCTGTGATGCAAAAAAGGACCTGCACATAAGAGGTCTGTTTTACTTTCCAAAGCTCCCATGGAAGTCAATGGGTATGTTCTAAAATGGACCACATATGGATGCATTACCTGGCAATCCCTAGGCAGTAGTGTTGAGCAGATCTGTTAAACTGTTGGGGTTCGGCGATGTTCTCCAAACCCGAAGGCTCAATGTTTAATTTCCTGCAGATACAGAAGTTAAATGCCACCCTGGAGAGTCCTGGAAAACATGGAGACAGCCAAAGGTTTTATCCATGTTTTCCAGGACTCCCAAGGGCTGCATCCAGGAAAGCAAACAGATTCAGTCTGGCTTCACACTGCCATTAAATTAGAGATGAGCGAACTTGCCGGATTTCCAATGCCAATGGCTGTATCCCAGTTTTCCAGGCGTTCCTTACGCTGTATCCACCCGCTACACGGATTCGGCAGACAGCGGGAGTCAGACGCCGAGATTTCTGGTGCATACGAACCAGAAATCCGGCAAGTTCGCTCATCTCTACTTAAAATCTAGGAAAATGCTAAGAAAAACACCATGGTTTTTTTTTTTTTTTTTTTTTCAAAAACACCAGCAGCCAGACTTTTTCTTTAATGGCAATTTCCACTCCTTTCCAGTGTTTTGACGCTCTGTGGCAGTTTTTTTCAAAAGGCCGCAAGCTGAGGATGTGGCTTTTTTTCTGCAAACTGATGCTTTTATTCATTTTTTTTTTACTATTGACTTTAATGGGATTGTTCTGGTTGTTTTAAAAATGCCATTGCTGCATGTATAGGTTTTTTTTTTCTGGCGGTTTTTTTTTTTTTGTCACCTTTTGTGGTCTAACAACTAGGTCATGTGATAGCAGAGGAATACAAAGTTCAGCACACAAAAACGCTTAAACCACAAAAAAGATTACTCACACATAAAGTCATAAATGTAAGGAAAAAATGCCGGAAAAAACACAAACGCATGGGGAAAAAAAACTTTTTCTGCCTTTTTTATTTGGCCTAAAAAATGCCAGAAAAAAGGTTTGTGAGGGCACCTTATAAAAGATTATATGAATGAATCCTACTTTATATATATGCTTGCTCCTATACACAAACATATGGTGTTTGCAGTGCTTAGTATTCATCAGTTGTATACATAGACCCCATTCATCCAGTGGAGGACAAAGTGCAATATGTAAAGGATGTGTTCCTCACAGTGCAAAGGAAGCCCATCGGTGGTGTTTGATGTCTGTCCTCTATGGAGCTGAACAAATCTATAATCGGATTTGCTGATAAGATTCTAATGAATTGGCCATTGATTGATTTCATCTTGTAAAAGTCATTTCACTTTCTAAGTGTTCCTATTCCCCAGAGAAGTCTGGAATGGAAGAATCAGAATCACATTCCAGACTTCTCCAAGGAATTGGAACATTTGGAAAGTAGCATGACATTTACAAGATGAAATTAACTGATAGACCATTCATTAGACTTGGGTTTGGAGAATTGGACTGTAGATTTGCTCCTCTATGATTGTCTGCCCTCTTGTGTCCGCTTATTCCTAACAAAACTGATCTTTTACTGGGAAAAGGTATGTTCACACTGAGGAATAGGTGGGGATTTCAAGTTAATTTGTCCTGAAGATTAATTAGCGCTTAATTTTATGGGCATTCTGCTTTAAATTCCACCTGTTTAATATGCACAGAGCAATGTCCTATTGTATTCAATGCGATTTGCGCTCGGTTGTTCACATGTTCCGCCTCAGATCCACTCTCTTTGGGGGGATTCCACTAGAAAAATCCTATTGAAGTCATGGGGGGTTTGTATTTCTGCTGTCCGCCAGCATTCAGCTTGAATTCCAGTCGAATTCTGCTCAAATTCCCCCAGAGCTAAAGAAGAGGAAATTTCAAGCAGAAAATTTTCCTCTTCAATTCCTCGTCTATTCTTCAGTGTGAATGTACCCTAAGGGTAGGTTCACACTACGGGATCCGCATGGATAAGTTCAGGCGTATTCCGTGGCTCGTATTTGTTAATGATGGCACAAATATCTGCCTGTGCCATAGACACCTATCTATGGCCGAGCCGATTCCGCGTTCCACCGAAAGGAATCCGCCCGGCCGGTAGATATGCGCGCGGCCGTGAACGAGTACGAGCCGGAACTTCTTCAGGCAGATTCTGTAGTCCTTAACATGGCCATAAACTTTAGACTTATTTTGCTCTTGGCGGATTCAGCCATCAGTCTATGGTGTATGGAGGCCCCTGATCAACCACCGGCAGATGATATTGGTAATGATAGGGGATTTTCCATCATGGCCAACCCCTTCATTAAGAAAGAGATAAACCACAGCAAGAGCTCTCTCTGAAGCTTACCCCTCCTCTCACCATAAGAACACAGGGACATTCGGCTGTGCCATGTTTTTGGCTCCACGGGCTCCTCTTTTGCATGTTTTTGGATATGGGGAAGATGGGCGGGGGATGTAAGTGACAGACAATTGTTCAGCCATCAGTTATAGAAGGTGTATGGGGACCTTAACAGCAAACTCCTTTCCTCTAGTGACTAAGTCCTTCTGTACTCCTGGGGAAGAATATATATATATATATATATATATATATATATATATATATATATATATATAATAGCAACTCCTGTAACTGTATATGAGAAGTGGCTTCAGATTTAGTCTTAAAACAGGGCAGAAATAAAAATCCTGTTTTGGCTTACTGTTGAATATTCTTTATGCTCTTTGGGTTGCCAGACTATTCTCCCCTCTGTTCCTTTATACATACATGTTTTGCCCCATCACTATTACCAGACCTTGCCAGTCTGACCATTGACCTACAACATTATAATGCCTACAACAAGAAACATAATTTCACAGTATCTTAAACAGATAAAATACATACAGTATCATACAAATGCCAATAATGTGAACCGATTGGATTAAAGCATACATGTTGTTCCAGGTACATTTTCCGGACAAGATGACGTGTGTACATGAGAAGTCACACTATTTCTGGCTATAATATGACTTCTATATGGCATTTTACTACATTTTTGTTCTGCAGGCTCCATATCTAATTTTGTGATAAGTACTGTAGCTGCTATGGCCATTCCCATACACTGTATACTCTTCATGAATTTACATAGGCAGGACTTAATCTAATCTCTCAGTGAGCTGCAGGTCCACCTTATTTCTCAGAGAAGGATATGAGCGGTTCTTTAAAGGGGATTAAATTAGAGGAGGAAGCAAGAAAGGACCCTGTTAAGAGGAGAAATAAGCATTTTTTTTTGATAACATACAATGCACAATGTACTTGGACATATGCAATGGCATAGCATTGATCAGTATATGCAATCTGGAGAAACGTAAAAAAAAAATGGCAAAAAAAGGCCAAAACTCTTTTCCATGTAAAAAAAAAAAAAAAAAAAAAAAATTATAACAAAATAATCATTTGATATAGTAACATATGGAATTGTCTATTAAAATAACAATATTGTTTCAATGCAGTGAACCTCATAAACAAAAAATGGAAAGAAACCTCAGGATTACTGATTTTTTTTTAATTCTATCTATCTATCTATCTATCTATCTATCTATCTATCTATCCATCCATTATCTATCTATCTATCTATCTATCTATCTATCTATCTATCTTTTATCTATCTATCTATCTATAAATCTATCTCCTATCTATCTATCTATCTATCTATCTATCTATCTATCTATCTATCTTTTATCTATCTATCTATCTATCTATAAATCTATCTCCTATCTATCTATCTATCTATCTATCTATCTATCTATCTATCTATCTATCTATCTCTCTATCTATCTATCTATCTATAAATCTATCTCCTATCTATCTATCTATAAATCTATCTCCTATCTATCTATCTATCTATCTATCTCTCTATCAAGTGGTGCCTTGGATTACGAGCATAATTAGTTCCGGAATAGTCACAATTGTCACAAGTAACAATTTTGAAAAACTGTGAGCTCTTCTTCCAAAAACGCTGCTAAACCAAGTTACTCTTAGACCAAGTTACCACTGTATTAAAAAAAAAAATAACAATAAAAAGAGGCACCATATGTTACCAATAAAAAAAGATTATGGCGCCAAAAATGAGCCCTCAACCAGCCCTGTAGGTGAAAAAAATAAAAGTGTTATGGTTCTTAGAATGTGAAAAGGAGAACACTGCTTCATTGTGACCTGGAGAATTGTGCATCAATGACCTTTGGTCATGAAGGGGTTAAAGGGGCGAAAATCTTTTTGTTTCAAATCAACTGATATCAGAAAGTTATATATATATATATTTGTAATTTACTTCTATGAAAAAATCTCAAGTCTTCCCATACTTATTAGCTGCTGCAGGAAATGTTGTTTTCTATTCAGTCGGACACAGTGCTCTCTGCTGACATCTCTGGCCGAGACAGGAACTGTCCAGAGCAGGAAAGGTTTTCTATGGGGATTCATATAAAACCGACACAGAGTTCCTGTCTCAGCCAGATATGGCAGCAGAGAGCACTGGGTCAGACTGAAAATATAACATTTCCTGTATGACATTTAGTAGCTAATAAGTATGGGATTTTTCCATAGAAGTAAATTATAAATATATATAGCTTTCTAATATCAGTTGATTTGAAAGAAATTTGTATTGTCTCTGGCTCCTCCCTCTCTCCTGTGACAATGCATCATCCTCTGATGTCACAGGAGGCTTGTCTTTGATTCCCACCCCACTTAGTGATGTCACCATCTCTGACCAGCCCCTCCAGCCTACATAACTATATCTCTGAGCAGACACAGAGTAAAAGATGCAGGTGCTACTGTCTTACTGATGTTCTGCAATCGGCTTTGAGTGGAGAATTGGCAGGTATTCTGGGGGAGGGAAGTAAACTGGAAGGGAGGACTACGATGAAGAGTTGTATTCTGGGACTTGTGTTAGGGCACAATCAGATTACGGAATCCGCGCTCCATTGACTCTCCGCCTGTGCAATAGACGCTATTCTATGCTTGGGCAGAATCCGCCATTCACCCAAAAAATTGACATCTCCATTCTTTGGGCAGATGGTGGAATCCGCTTGAGGCTAGAATGGAGTCTATGGCACGAGCGGAGAGTCAAGCAGGAGAGCATGGGGGCAAGCGGAAGATTCCGTAGTATAAACGCGCCCGTACTGAGCAATATCCACATCCACAAACTTATTAACAGAATTAGGACCAGGAAAACAAATGGATTTTTGGTAGTTTCAGACCTGGGGCAGACAGGTAAATAATGCTTCTGCAGGATGTTTATTTTTTTCCCCTAATGTTGGAGAACCCCTTTAAATTTGTGGTAAGTAGCAAAAAGGGAGTGAGCAAAACACCAAACATTACACCAAAAAATTCCTGCCCAATCCTCAACTAAAGAAAGAGAAAACCCATATCTCTAAAAACTATCACATTGCATTACAGGCCGCACTACATCGGAAATATATCTACAGCTGCCTGTGGAAGTATTGTAATTATTTTTTTTTTTGGATCTGTAACAAGAGGTTAATAACTACACTTAACCCTGTTCCTACCCCCCTGCATACATTTGTATAATAGCAGCATATGTGGATAAATAGTACAGTGGAGCTCATTTCAAAGTTCTCTATTGTCTAAAAAAAAAAAAAAAAAAAAAACACACACACACAAAAGACTTTCATAACAAAGAACTATAAAAAAATTAAATGCAGACATGTGACTTTTTTTGACCTATTGTGCTTTGTTTGCAGGTACGTGAGAGGTTCCTGTAATAGCTACATTGTTTCTATGTGCACGGAATAAAAAATGGGAGATTGCACGGCCAGGCAAAAGATACAAAAATATCAACAGCTGAATGTTGGATATGGAATGGTCCTGCGCTAACACTGAGATATTGAACAGTTGTAACAGAAATAGAGATTATTTATTGAAGCTCACACCGCTCGTATAAAAAGTAATCCAGCTGTGACACTTTATCCCCGGATTAGAAATCGAGTGCTAGGAATGAAAAGTGATAATGCCCGAGCACTGGGATTGAGTAACTCCGGCTCCCCTCACTATGCAAATACACAAAAAAACATATAAGAAACTCTATGATTTTCTGCTTTACTCAAAAAACTATTTCACAGCTTTTTAACCTATGTTTTGCCAAATATCGTTTCACAATTTTAGATTTTTATGTACATGTAGCGTAACAGAAAATAAAATAAAGTTGCAATTGTTTGAATTTGGCTCTTTTATTGAGAATGATGTATGAAGCATGTCAGGACTTTAAAGGGGCTCTCCAGGACTACAAAATATATAGGTAAGTTCAAAAGTTCGATTCGGAAGGTTCGCTGAACTTTAATGTAAAGTTTGGGTTTATCCAAACCAAAGGAAACTTTATACAAGCCACACTTAAGCAGCTACACAATTGCAGGCGTTCACTCTTCTATACTTACCTGTCCACGTTTTCCTGTTGTCCTTCTTTTCCGGTGTCTCCCGCAAGTGCCGAAATCCTGGTCAGCTAAGATGGGACAGCACCGCGGCCAGTGATTGGTTGAGTGAGCTGTCTTTCTAGTGACAGCCCTATTAGTCAATCACTGGCTGGGATGATGTGTCATCTCAGTCAGCCAGTGATTGGCTGAACAGGCTGTCATTAGAATCACTGGCTGCGGCACTGTCCCATCTCAGTGATTGATTGATTGATTGAACAGGATTTAATCTGCTGCGGGGACTGGAGACCCAGTGGAGGACACAGACAAATGAGAAAAACTTTTTTTTTTTTTGTTCTTTAGATGTGTGGCCACTATCTTGGTACAAAACCCAATTTTTTGCAAAGTTTGAAATGAGTCTGGGTTTGGGGAACTCTCTATTGACCAACTTTAAGTTACTAGAAGCTGCAATCTACTAGAAAACTCAATAGAGCTTTTGGATAATTACAGATATGCTAATCGCGTTGCCCGTCCGCCCAGAGCACCCCCCCCCCCCCAGCCCGCCTAGTCCCGCCCAATTTGCATTTTTATGTATGCATAGTAATGCCGCTTGTTACTGCGCATGTGTAGGGAAGAGCCCACGCCGGAGACAGGCTGCTTCCTGCACATGCGCAGTAACAAGCATCATTACTATGAATCTGACTTTCAGATTTGTTTCAGATTCTAGTGGTGGCTGTTTCTAATAAAGAGAAGCAGCAGTAACAGTTTAGTGAAAGCCGGTCCCACACCATAGTCCCCATTGCAGTGCCCTAGTAAGATGACAGTATATATCAGATGAGAAATTGGCTCAGGCTACACTTGTAGTACAGTATTTCCAGGGATTAAAAAAAAATCACTTTTCGGCCATTAATTTTCCTTTTCATTTTGCCATTTAACGTGATGGATAAAGCAAATACCTTAACAATACAAAGGCAAAATGAACTAATATAAGTGATTGAAGGCAACAATTTAAAAGTTAGGAACAACCCTTCCTCCCTGACACATGATGTACCATAAAATAGCCACTAAAATGCCATAATGACTTATACGTGTTATTCTGGAAAATTTCCCCTGTGAGAGGAAAATGTCTTTTGGAAGTGGAAGAAATGTTTGTGCAGCATTTTAATTTTCTTACTTCTCGGTATCTTGCGTTGTCTGGAGTCTCTTATTTTATCTCATTATTTTTTGTGCCTGTTTTAACACCGACCATATACTCTAAGGAGACGACTGAAATGCTAAGTAAATTAGAGAACAAAAAGTCATAGGAAGGTTTTCTTTCTGTAAGTGACTTTACTGATCCGGCCAAGAATTGGAAATAGTCAAACATCCCCCAAAATACTGTAAACTAACAATAAACTATAAGGAAAGACTATTGATTAGTAACAATAAGTGGAGCAGGGACCCCTGAATGAGGCTGCTACTCTGTTCATTTTCTATGGAGCTGTTGGGGATGGCCAGGTACAACACACAAATACCTTAGGGAGGTCCCATAGGCAATGAACAGGGAGGAGCGAGTGATGGCTTGTTGCGCTATTCAAAACAAATCAGTCAGTGCCTCAGTCGAGAGATCGTGGATGGGCTCAGTGTCAGTGGTGGGACCCTCCACATTCTTACACTTTGAGCCTTGTCAAGCTAATTTAGCAGATTATCACTTTGTGTAATAAAGACAAGATCAGCCGATCATCAGCTGATTGTGTCGTTTAGTCCTGTCTAAAAATCATCGTTCACCAGACGCACATTGCTTTGTTTAATAGTAAAGCGTGGCTGATAGTTGATGAATATGTGAATGGAACCTCTGAGCCATTCTCTGAGGTTACAGAACATTCAGCCAATCACTGGCCAAGACAGGACAGTGCCGTGGCCAATGATTGGCTGAGCGTCCTGTCTCTTCAGAGTCCGGCTCAGAATTTCCACCAACAGCTGTGGAGAACAGGCAGAAGCTAGAAGAAAGCTGGAAACATGCAGAGTTATGTATAAAGTTTATTTTTTTATACTTAAGGCTGCACAGACATTGCTATACATATAGATGGGCGCTTGCTTATTTGAAATATCGGCTGTGTAATATTAGTCCCTATCCTATAGAAAGGGGATGTTTTTAACCCTTTATGGACACAGCCAATTTTTTATTTTTGCACGTTTGTTTTTTCCTCCTTGTGTTTAACCCTTTGAGGACCAGGCCCAAAATGACCCAGTGGACCGCGCAAATTTTAATCTTAGTGTTTCCGTTTTTCCCTCCTCCCCTTCTAAGAGCTCCAGCACTTTCAGTTTTTTATCTACAGGCCATGTAAGGGCTTATTTGTTACAGGAATAGTTGTACTGTGTAATGGCGTCTTTCATTTTACCATAACATGTATGATGGAATTCCAAATATATTATTTATGAAGATATAAATTGGTGAAATCGCAAAAAAGAATGCAATATGGTAACGTTTGGGGGGTTCCTGTGTCTACGTAATGCACTATATGGTAACAGCGACATGATACTATTATTCTATAGGTCAGTCCGAACACAACCACATGCAGGTTACACAGATTCTCGAATGTTATAAAAAATTTTTTAAATGAAATCCTTTTTTTTGGCAATTAATTATAAATAAAATGGGCCTATTGTGACACTTATAACGGTTTTATTTTTTCACCTACGAGGCTGTATGTGGTGTCATTTTTTCCGCCATGATCTCTAGTTTTTATTAATACCATATTTGTGGAGATCGGACGTTTTGATCACTTTTTATAAAAAAAATTTCTATATAATGTAACATAAAATCGGTAATGCGCGCAATTTTCTCCCTCTTTCCGTGTACGCCGTTTACCGTTCGCAATGACGCTTGTTATATTTTAATAGATCGGACAATTACGCACGCTACGGTATATTATATGTTTATTTGTTTATTTATTTTTATATGTTTTATTTATATAATGGGAAAGGGGGGTGATTTCAACTTTTATTGGGGGAGGAGTTTTGGGGTAGTGTGTTAGTGTTTTTAACTTTTTTTTTTACACATTTGAAGTCCCTTTGGGGGACTTTTACATACAGTACTTGGATTTTTACACTGATCATTGCTATGCCATAGGCACGGCATTGATCAGTGTTATCGGCGCTCTGCTCATTGAGCCTGCCTGTGCAGGCTCAGTGTAGCAGATCGCCGATCGGACCGCACGGAGGCAGATGAGAGACCTCCGGCAGTCCGTTTTACCGATCGGGACCCCCGCAGTCACACTACGGGGGTCCCGATCGGTAAGTGACAGGGGACTCCCCCTGTCACTTACACTTAAACGCCGCGGTCGCGCCACAATACCTTTAGACACTGATACCTGAATACACATGCAATAAATGAATGAAATAGCAGACCTGAAGTGACATGGAAGCCAGGACAACTTAACTGCTGGCGGGGGACCCTCAATATTCCAGTCAGTTTGACAGTAGGTTTCCAATTAAAATGAGTTACCCTACTGGAAAGAAAACTGTGAAGACCTGTGTACTACCTTGGGTGTCTGTGTGAAGTGACTTGGACACCTGAAAGAGAAAGAATAAAATAACAAAAGCAAGCATACATCTGGGTACCCTCATACACACCACTCAATCATACCACACAAGCACTCCATAGGCCAAACACACGAAAAGGTATCCAAGGTGCAATATGTATGAACCAGTGTAAATGTTAAGTATGACTATGTGTAGCAACTACGGTGTGTAGGGACAAGACAGGGGTGAACAGACACTGGAAACAAAAGGAAGGGAAATACAAAAGACAACAAATACTGCGAGGTCTGGAGGAGGATTGGCTCACATAACTCTGAAGACATCTGAAGAAAACTGGCTCCAATAATCTTTCCAGCTGTAGATATAATAATATTATGCATGGAGGAAATAGAAGGTTCTTCTGAAAAATACACTTTTAAGAAAATACTCCTTTAGAAAATAGACTTTCTCTAAGGCTATAGATATAAATATGTAGACTGACTTCTTTACTCAGAGATGGAGGAAACTGACTCTAACATGAAAATATACACTGTGAGAAGAAATACTTTTTCAAAAGACACACTTTACTCTGAGACTATCTAAATGACTTTTCTGCTTACTCAGAGGTAGGAAAATATATATATATATATATATATATATATATATATATATATATATATATATGACTTTGACAAGAAAATAGACTTTTGACTACTGAAGTGCAATACTGAAGTGCAATCATGAAATACAATAATAAACCTCTGACAATCACATAATCATGAAAAATGCTTTAGGAAGAACTGGATAAGTGTCTCTATTTGGTAGAGTCTCTTTAGGCAACATAAACCATCGTCCGTGTAAAGGCTCTGGGACAGGCACTGAAGAACAGTTTGGTCAATGAGTGTCCATCAGCACATAGCTGGGTGATAATAAGGAAACTTGGTCAGGAGGACCAGGCACGCACCTTGAACGTTGCAAACTTCACACAGCAAACAAAACTGGAAAGGAAAACAGTTTAAGGACTTTGGTACCACTTACTGGGAAGAGGCAGGAGGAACCTCATTAGGCCCCTTCTCCTTCCTCTGCTTTTCCTTCTCTCACGGGTAATAGAAGCGTGGAGGGCCTGAAGCAGAAGCATCGCTGGATGCAGTGGTGACCACAATGCTGGGGGTCACAGTAGTTATAGGTGAAATGACAGGGGCCACATTATAGGTGACGATAGTAGAAGCATTGGTGGCTTTAGCCACGGCTGTGGAAGAGGCAGCATTAGCTGCTGTGGACTGCCCTGCTGTAGTGGGAGCTGCAGGTGCCGCAGTGGGCATGGCGGTCGCAGCTTTAGTGGCAGACGGCAGGGCAGCGAGGGCCTGCTGAATGTCCTTGATCAGCTCTATAATCTTAGGCCCACGCCCGAGCATCCATTGCGGCAGGGGCGGCAAATCACGCCCTGGAGGCCGCCACAGACCCGGGGACACTGAGGCCTTGGCCGAGTCCTTTACTTTGAGGCCCGGGACGGGGAACAAGAAAGTCGGGTCACTTACGTATGGACCGCCCTCCGATGACGTGGATCCTCTGGTAGAGAAGGCTGAGTCGGAGGCACTGAAACGGTCCGGTTTCAGCGAGATGCTGGCACCAGGCGTGGATTCCCCGTCTTGATTAGCGAAGGCCGGAGTGGAGGCCCGGCTGTGGCTTTCGTCGTCCGACGGGGCAGTGCCCCAGCTGGTGTCGCTGTAGGATGGGCGCGGTGGTAGCAGACAGGCAGCATTACGTGGCGGTATGCTCTCCGGCAGCTCCGCTATCACGGGAGCTGCGGCTGCAGGCAAATGTTCCTCGTGGGCCGCCATCTTGCTACGCACTGGCGGGCTTTTCAGGAGGACGGAGGAGGAGCGAGAGGGCAGAAAGCTTGACTCCCCAATCTGCCCAGCAACTGTGACGTCATCCGGCTCGAGTAGCCAATCAGGAGAAACCACAGCGGAGTCCATGGCGCCCGGCGATTCCCGCGCTTTAGCGGCATGGTGATTAACCCCCTCCTCTCCGGGGTATGGCGCAGTTAGAAACTGAAGAAGACAGCGGCCATCTTGTGTACAGTCTAGGGCCCTGAGCGCCTCGATTACTCCCATGGTGATATGGCAAAGTCTTTCTGGGGATCGATAGTGTACCTTGAGAATGCTGACAGTCAGCACAACGCAGTTTGTATCCTGTTCGTGAAGACAAATGCGATGCCCTGGCCCCTAGGGGCCACTCCGCAGTATAGATGGTGCTAACAGGCAGGAACCGGGGCAGCTGTAGAATAATGTGGTCACGGTGTAGGCACGAGGGTGATACAGCTGGAAACCGGGCTCCTGACCATGTGGGAATACTGGGCATGCGATTCTTCGTTGTCCTTAGTCAGGGCACCAATTATCACACCAATGCCAAGGTTCAGAAACAACGGTAGTTGTATATTTATTGTAACAGTGGTAACTAGTAGCAACAGTCTCTCCGGATGCAACCGGGAATAAGGCAAACTTGAATAAAGCAGAGTAATGGGTGATGCTGCAATAGGCTGTGAGAGTGGCGTGCTGAATGATGGGAGTAGTAGTGATACTGAGGATAAAATGCTGGGTGGAATGAGACTTGAATGAAATACTTGCTGTTGATGATTTGAGAAGATGATGATGAGAGGAACTGAAGAATGACTGAAGAATCGACACCCAAATGAGAATCTTGAGAATTGAGACAGGAACACAGCCAGTGGACTGGAGCAGAAGAGCACACGCAGGCCTCTCTCTTAGCAGGGAGAGAGGACAAAACCACAACTTGTCTCCTGAAGGTGGAGGACAAGACTGAGGTAGCACAGGAAGTCACATGGTAACCCCAGCCAAAAGCTCGATGACCATTGGTGTTACCATGGAAGCAGGGCACAGTCACGTGACATCCAGCCATTGCATCATCACACCATTAGGCATATACAGAGAAATATACATGAGAAGCACCATCATTGAACACTAGGAGGCGACACAATACCTTTAGACACTGATACCTGAATACACATGCAATAAATGAATGAAATAGCAGACCTGAATACTGAGAAGGGTAACGCAATACACGCAGTTTGCAGTGGACCATAGCTTTCCAGAACAGAACTGGTTATAATACAAGTGCGAACATGAGAAGGGCTGTTCTGGGACACTGCAGATGTGGTTTCAATTTATGAATAGTGGTGGTGGTGGCCAGAGGATCCAACAGCTTTCTCTCTGCTCCCTCTGCTTCCCACAGCACCACTGCTTCTACACATCCCTGCTGGGTCCTAGCGTCCTCCAGATATCTATGTACATCGGGGCAGCTCCCGCTGCTGGTCTAAAGGGTCATTAAAAATAGATGGAAACAGGTGTAACAATGGGAGATGCAAAAGTTAAAAACACTTCTAGGTCCTTATGTCATGGAGGAGCAATTGTCACCTCTACCATATAAGTGGCCAATTATTAATGACATATTATAGTGGGGGCCAGTTACAGATTTTGCATTGGGGTGCAAGGCTACAAAATTCAAGTTAGTAGTGTAATCTTGTATCAAGCCACAACGGGCTATTGGACCATGGAGTCCCGGCTTAGTAAGGGCGCAGATGTTCAGGGAACCACATCTGCGCCCTTACTAAGCCGGGTCTCCATGGTCCAATTGCCTGTTGTGGCTTGATACAAGATTGCCTATCATACGTCTTTCCCGTTGTACCCCGGCAGGAGCTGTGGTGTCTCTTTCGTTCTATGTGCTGTATAGAGTTGTGCCTATATTTCTGCACAACTCTACTAGGTGAGTGCAATTCAACATTTCTGCCTATCGGTATCCCCTTTTTAAACTTACTACACCAGGAGGCGCCCCCGCCCTCTCCCCTTTTGTTTTAAGTTAGTAGTGTGCCGCACATGGCAGAAAACTGTCTCTCATTTAATTCAGCTTTTCTTTGTTATTTCTGCTAAAGTGATTAGTGTTAAAAAAATAACATAATTCTCTAGCTCCTCTAGTTGGACTTTTCAATATAAGTGAGCCCAAAAACATCATAGTGGGGGCTCAAGGGCGCTTAAAGGTAGATATTACATGAAACCCATCAACTGTGATATCCAAAATTATTATTGTAATTTAAATTCCAAATTCAGGAACTTAAACCACACCACAAAATAAATTCAGATTACACTCCCTTAAATTAGGTCAGACCCCAGTCCGTACTCCCCAAATGCATTCAGCCCTAAATCCAAACCAACAAAAAAGTCACATTTGAGTCCTCAAAATAAATGAACGATCTTCCAGACTGATGACCAAACCCCATAATTACTTGAGGTCCCAAGACCAGAACCCAGAACCCAAGAGCTCAGACCACATTCTAAATGAACTTTACTGTATATCCAGGCCTCTAAATAAATTCTGTCCCTGCACCAGGTCCTAAAATGATAGCGTAAACTATAGACAGAAGAGCTCTACATACAATATACTAGATTAAAAAACCAGTGTGAAAATGAATGTTTCAGGGAAAGTATTAACATAAACCTTGATAAAAAATAAACACATTAAGATGCTAAGCAGAAAAACGTGATTTAGACAATTGGTCATTTTCACATAATATAAGAATAGCACAAAAATTTGCAAGTTTTCTTACACCTGTTTCCTGGTGTGACACATCCATTTCATTTTTTAAAAAGTGTAAATTGTATACATTGAATAAAATAAATAAATAAATAAATGCAGTGTGTGCCCCGACTTAACACATGCACAAAATATGTTTTAAAGGGTCCTTGTCATTAAAAATAACTTGGGACATGTCCGGTATGTCAAAGTTATTCACCGCTGAGACCCATTGGGATCAGGAGATATAGCTGGAGGTAGAGAACGGCAGCTCCACGATCCACTCCCTGGCTGCTCACTAATTCAGACAATGTAAGTCTATGAGGCCATGTTGTTAGAATTAGCGAGCTGCCAGGGATTGGATGGCACTGCTGCTGTGCTCTCTCCCTGGCTATATCTCCTTGGCCTCAGCACTGAATAATTTATTTTAATTTATTTTTTAATAACAGGTATTCTTTACTATACAAAAGCATTTTAAAAAAAATAGTATTTGGATATTTTACTTTTAAAAATAGAATTTCCAGGAAGCTAAGCTAAAATGTATATAAAAAAAAAAAAACAACCAGTAAGCTAAGCAAATAAATAATTAAAAAAAAATGTTTTTTTACTTTAAAGGAGAAGTCCAGCAAAAAATTTTAATAAAGTGTTGTATTGCCCCCCCCCCCCCCCAAAGTTATACAAATCACCAACATACACTTATTACGGGAAATGCACATAAAGTGTTTTTTTTTTTCCCTACATTTACCACTACATCAATGCTTCACTTCCTGGATAACATGGTGCTGTCACGACTCGACTCCCAGAGCTGTGTGGGGTGTGGCTGCTGGAGAGGATGATGGCAGAGGGACACTGAGGGACACAGAGCACTGGAGGGACACTGAGCATCCCTCTGCCATCATCCTCTCCAGCAGCCAGAGCCGCACAGCTCTGGGAGTCGGGTCGTGACATCACCATGTTATCCAAGAAGTGACATCACCATTTTATGCAGGAAGTGACATCACCATTTTATCCAGGAAGTGACATCATCATGTTATCCAGGAAGTGAAGCCTTGATGCAGTAGTAAGTGCAGGGAAAAACACTTTATAAGCATTTCACGTAATAAGTGTATATTGGGGATTTGTATAACTTTTGGGGGGCAATACAATACTATAATAAAAATTTTCGCTGGACTTCTCCTTTAATGCTATGTTCACACGCTGTATAAACAATGGCCTTTATTTGGCACTCAAAACAACTAGCGTTGTTTTAAATGCAAATTGCACTATAGTCTGTAGGCAATAGCCGAAATTATTGTGTGAACAACAATTGTCTGCACTGACTTCAATGCAAATCATTTTATTATGAAAAAAATGTCTCCATTGTGTAGATTTAAAACAATGGCCATTCTTTTCATAACATATGACATGTACGTTGGGTTAACATACCCTAAAAAAAAAAAAAAAAAAAAAAAAAATAATAATAATAATAAAAAAAATAATATATATAAAAATATACAGTACAGACAAAAACATTTTGGACACACCTTCTCAAGAGTTTTCTGTATTTTCATGACCATGAAAATTGTAAATTGTAGCAGCATGCTATTCCATCCGGTTTGCGTTTAGTTGGACCATCATTTATTTTTTAACAGGACAATGACCCCAAACACACCTCCAGGCTGTGTAAGGGCTATCTGACCAAGAAGGACAGTGATGGGGTGCTACGCCAGATGACCTGGCCTCCACACTCACAAGACCTGAACCAATTGAGATGATTTGGGGTGAGCTGGACTACAGAGTGAAGGCAAAAGGGCCAAGAAGTGCTAAGTATCTCTGGGAACTGCTTCAAGACTGTTGGAAGACCATTTCAGGTCTTCATCAAGACCATCAAGAATGCCAAGAGTGTGCAAAGCAGTAATCAAAGCAAAGGGTAGCTACTTTGAAGAACCTAGACTATAAGACATACTGTATTTTCAGTTGTTTCACACTTTTTTGTTAAGTATACTGTATAATTCCACATGTGTTAATTCATAGTTTTTATGCCTTCTGTATGAATCCACAATTTTCATAGTCATGAAAATATAGACTACTCTTTGAATGACAAGATGTGTCCAAACTTTTGACACATAATCAGTTTTCACTTTAAAAGTAATAATTTTCAGTAAACTAAGCGTGAAAAAATTATGTATACACAGTGCAAAAAAAATACAAAATCAGTTTTCAATTTGAAAAAAATAAATAAATAAAAAACGGTAAACCATTGGGGGGAAAAAATGATATACACTGTAGAAAAGAAAAAAAACTGAAAAACAAAATCAGTTTTTACTTTTAATGTCCCAACTGACTGCGATAAATCATTAAAAATGTACTGAACACAGTGACTATTAAAAACTGAAGTAATCAAACTTTTTCCATCGCCAGCTTCTCTCGAGCTGCTAAATTGCATTTTGATAACTGTGAATATTCCGCCATCATCCTCCTGAAATTGTACGGCTGGGCTGTTGTAGACAGCACTTCACATATAACAATGACCTTGTTTGTATTCAGAGTGCTGTTTAGCTTTAATTTTCTGTTCGTCTTTGATTTGTAATGTCGTTTTCGGCAATGGCTTCATATCATTGTACGGCATCTTCACCGTCGCTCTTGAGAAATGAATCTTTTCCTGATTTCTTTCCAGCGCATTAATTGGAAATTGCTGTATTTAATTTCAGTTGATATTACAATAACTGACTGGCGCCCACACTTGCGCGAGTCTTAATGCATGGAAAATGATTTAAAGCCTAACATAGTGCAGTCGCTTTCCAATTTAGTGGCAAAGGTTCAGTCTGCGTGGGATGGAACATCATAAGTGACACAACAAAAAAATCATACTCAATTATTTCTTTTGAGAATTGAATTAGAGTCAGTTTTATGGTTTTTAAGGCTGGAGGAAGTATAGAAATGACGCCCACTGGTATCAGGACCTCAGATCACCTTGTAGATGTACCTTGTAATATATGAAAAAAAAGAACCCATTCATTTTGGACTATGATATCTTAGCAATGTTCTAAAATATGACTTTTTAAAAGGAATCTGTCCCATTAAACATGGTGTCAGCATGTTATAGAGTAGGAGGAGCTGAGCAGATTGATATATAGCTTTGTATAAAAAAAGATTCTGTATAATTAGTATTTTTATTAATTCAAATCTCCGCCAATCACTGAATGGGACTGCCCACTGGACTCCTAATCATTTATAGAACAAGGAAATTACCGCCCACTGGACTCCTAAGCGTTTAAAGAACAAGGAAATTATAATGCAATGAAAAACAAGCCCCACAAACCTATATATTAATCTGCTCTGCACCTCCTGCTCTAAAACATACTGCAAACATATAGCAAATACAACTGGACAGAAAAAGGGGAAAAGGTTATCTCCAAAAAACAATAAAAATCCCGACGTTATTAAATTATAATTATAAAAATGTATAGTACTGAAAAGGTTTAAAAATGAATAATTGTTTCCATATAACCTACAATGTGTTTTATTATTTTATAATGTGTTTTTTTTCATAGGCTTAGGAGTCCAGTGGGTGGTCCTATTTAGTGACTGGCAGTGATTTCAATGAATAAAACACAGATTATTTCTATTAAATGTTTTCCTGCAAAACGAGTAATCAATTTGCTCGCTTCCTCTTGTTCTGTTACATGCTGCCCACAAATATCATTGAATAAAACCAGGGGAAAAGTTAGGTCCAATAATCAATAAAAAAAAAATAAAAAAATCAAAAATCCAAATTTATTACATCATAGTTATAAAAAATTCTATAGTACAAAAAGGTTATAGAAGAAAAAGAAAAAAAAAGAGAATAAAAACCCAACACCTTTCTTAGTTATAGTGATTTCAGAATTAAGAAGATTGTTTAAAACACGTTTTTAAACTTTTTCTTTTACTGTATACTTTTGAAATAATGATATAATAACACTGGAATTATTTTTATTGATTACTATTAGTGTTGATGGAGCACTAAAATGTTCACGTGCTTGTTCCATGTTTTCCCAGACTCCTTAGGACTGCATGGGTTGCGCTCATCTCTATTCTTGGTTTGATTGTTCCTTCACAGTAGAAGATCTGGCTAGTTCACTGACGTTGAGAAACATGTGATGGTGTTAGAGATGAGCGAAACGGGTTCAGGTTCGAGTCGATCAGAACCCGAACGTTCGGTATTTGATTAGCGGGGGCTGCAGAACTTAGATAAAGCTCTAAGGTTGTCTGGAAAACATGGATACAGCCAATGACTATATCCATGTTTTCCACATAGCCTTAGGGCTTTATCCAACTTCAGCAGCCACCACTAATCAAATACCGAAAGTTCGGGTTCGGATCAACTCAAGCATGCTCGAAGTTCGCTCATCTCTAGTAGTTTTGCATCATTTTCACATCTCTATTCTTGTGGTATTCTCTTAACCACTCATCCATTGGTAGTGCTCTCAAAGGCTTGGATATTAACCTATCCTTACAGATCATATACACCCTTATTTGTTGACTGTCTTATATGGGGGGATGAAATCTTCCAGCAAGACAATGTGCAATGTCACATGGCTAGAAATGTCCGACACTGGTTGGAAGACCAGTAACAAAGGCTTTGAAGTACTATCCTGTCCCCTAATTGCCCAGCCTTTAACCCTGTTGAGTATTGGTGGGACCATCTAGTGCAATGCTTCTCAAACTTTTTCTTCTGGAGCCTCACCCAATAGACCAAGGCAATGCCCGGGCCTCACCAGACTGACCAAGAGGGTGCCTGGGCCTCACTATTTGTGGTGAAAGTCTATTTAAAAGCTGAAAATACTGCTAGGGCTACCTCCCACCCATCTCCCAGGCTCTATATACTAATAAAGCAAGTACAAGATAAATTAATAATGTTGCTAAAATGGAGATTTTTGCAAACAGCGAAAGGACTGTGCAGATCATAGTTACTTTTGTGAAAACTGACTCTCCAGCTGGGCCTCACCAACAACTAGGGGGCGCCTCACAGTTTGAGAAGCACTGGTCTAGATTATCATGTTATCTTTATGGAGCCTATGGAGGATACAGTCAGCATGGCTCATCGCCTTCAAGGTGCGTTTACACGAAACGATAATTGGCCCGATCGTACGATTAACGATGTCGGAGTAACGATTTTTCTTTCATAACAATCAGCGTTTAGACGGCACATTATATCGTACGGAAAAACTTTTTTTCGATCGCTTAAGCCTATCTCACACATTGGTTAAATCGGCAAACGACTGTTTACACAGAACGATCTGCAATTTTTTTGTGAACGATGAACGACGATTTGAGAACATGTTGAAAGATCAAAATGAACCATTTCTCATTCTTCGTTTGATCGTTCGCTGCGTTTACACGTACGATTATCGTTCGAATTCGATCGTTATGGCCCAAATTCGTTCAATAATCGTTACATGTAAACGCACCATGAGTTTGGAATACAATGTTAGTATTCCAGTCCAGTATGTGGGCTGTTTAGGGGAGTAGTTTATTAATACTGTGTATTAAAGCCAGCCCCCTATCCTGTACTGGAGCTATGAACTTGCCTACAGTAAATGAGGCAATGAAGAGTTTGGCTTATTGGTTTCTCCAATATGAAACTATCTATTTAATTAATCTGTCGCCGCTCGTCTTCTGTTTAATTAATCGTCTTCTTTCTATTGTTTGATTAAATATTAATTATTTCTTCCACTAAGTCTTTCTGCTTACCAGATTTACACTGTTACTGAGTGTATTGTCTAAGGACACCTGCTCAAGATTGCAGCAAAAAGTTTTTCTGTTTTTTTTTTTTTTTTTTGTTGCATCTAAACTTTTTTTTTTTGTGTGTCCCGAGGTTTAAAGGTGACTGTGCCATGACACTAATCCAAGACCAAAGTCAGCTTCAGGGTAAAGTCCTGGCCTTTACAGGTATGAGGAGGAGGGTGGTACCAAGAGGAAGCGTTTGGTTCACTTTCTGGGAAATCTGTCATTTACATGCAATTCTATTGTAAAAATAAGCAGGTTGAGCTATGTTGAGACTCACAGGACTTATCATAGGTTGAGGAGCATGAGCATGATAATTAGAGTTGAGCGAGTATGTTCGGTCGCGAATAGTGCTTGAACAAGCATTGGGGTGCTCGTACAAGCTTCATGATTGACAGAGCACTTTAGGGTGCTCCAATATTTGTGCTACTGTACTGACCCAGTGTGTTAGCACAGAAGCTTGAATATTTAAACAGTTTAGGAGCTCCTGGCATTATTATTCATGATGATGCCAAGAGCTCTGAAACTGTTAAGGGTACAGTGAAAAACAATAAACTAGTCATACTTATCCATCTGTACTCCTTCCGATGCCCTCCAGCGCCAACTCTTGTCTCCTGCCCATGACAGCCGGCTCAGCCAATCACTGGTTAGGGTAGGAAAACACAGTCACTGGCTGAGTAGGCTGTCACTGAGCAGAGGACCAATGTTGGAGGGTACTGTACGGCGGCAATTGGCAGTTATATTGCGTCAGAAATTTATTGAATTTTTGTATATTTTGTCCAGTTTAAACAAATATACAAAAATTAGACCCCAAAAAGAGTTTTTTGTAAGGCACATATGAACTCTGGCAGGATGCAGTTATTTTCCGGCACACTCCAATAGTAACAACCACAACATACTGTATTTACAAAGGGAAAGAAGCTAAACTCATAGCCATACATGTTGCAACTTTGACATTAAAACACACAACTTTGCCTTAAAAATAGCTGCAAAGTACTTGAATACACTCGAAGGTGACCTATACAAGGCTTTTATGCCTCTCAGACATCGTCATAGAAAGGTTTTTCGGCTACTGGTGACATTTAGGTTCGTAATTTACTTTTGATTAAAAATCTCAAGTCTTTCCTGCAGGAAGTAGTGTATTCTTTCCAGTCTGACACAGTGCTCTCTGCTGCCACCTCAGTCCATGTCAGGAACTGTCCAGAGCAGGAGCAAATCCCCATAGAAAACCTCTCCTGCTCTGGACAGTTCCTGACATGGACAGAGGTGGCAGCAGAGAGCACTGTGTCAGACTGAAAGAATATACCACTTCCTGCAGAACATACAGTAGCTGTCAAGTATGAGAAGACTTGATATTCTTAAATAGAAGTAAATTACAAATCTATATAACTTTTTGAAACTAGGTGATTTTAAAGATTTTTTTTTCCACCAGAGTACCCCTTTAAGGATATTCTTTATGCCTATGGCCAATCGATATTTTTTACATAGGGAAGATTATCTTTAGAGCCACACATGAATGATAAGTGACATTGTGGGTTTCTGAGCATCAAGTGCGGTTAACTAAGCTGAGCATGAAGATGTGCTTCTCCTTGTATTCATCTCCTCTAATAATAACATCATTGTTCGCCTCCTACTCTGAATAAACTCACGATAGTTTAACAACAAATATGTCAGCAGAGACAGTCTCCTGTATAATTCATAGCATCAACACAATATTCTTATGCCATGTCTGATGGTTCTCCTTCGTAGACTGTTTGCTGTGGAGTCAAAGAATATTCCGAACTTGTAAAAGACCGTACGTATCAAGGTCATTTATGTGTTATTCTGGAAAACTGACTACTATCAAAATCAAACTAACTTCAGGCAACTTGACCCCGACCACTGACATCTTGTGGTATGCAAGACTCATTTTCTATATTACAGTTAACCCACCCGCCCCCCCCCCCCCCCTTCCAAATTTTCAGGATCCAGTATAAAAAAAAAAACATAAGGTTATGTTCTCATGCAGTGTTTAGCATTGTTTTTAGGCTACAAAGTGGACTTAATGGGGAGTTTAACTGCCAAAAAATGCCCTCAAAATGGCTGTATTTTCCCTTTGAATTCTAACACATTCAAAGGGCCGATCACAGTGATTCCGGCAGATATCACTTCATGTAATACAAACAACAATCGTGCGAAGAGCCGATTATCAGCTGATCTTTGTCTTTTAACATTTTTTAAAATTATCGGCTGCCAACCGCACATCCTTACTAAAGATGAGCGAACCGGTTCGTCCGGTATGGGATCCGGTTCGGATTCTCCCAAAAATCTGAGTCCAATCGGATTTGGATTTTTGGAAATCCGGTCCGATTTTTTTCTTCTTGCTTTCTAAAACGGCAGCCGCCATTCTAAAAAACAGGAAGTGTTCCGGGCGGGAAAAGCGCTTTCCCATGATGCCCGGAACACATCCAATCAGCAGGGATCTTTTCCCTTTGAATTCTAACACATTCAAAGGCCTGGCCGATCACTGTGATTCCGGCAGATATCACTTCATGTAATACAAACAACAATCGTGCGAAGAGCCGATTATCAGCTGATCGTTGTCTTTTAACATTTTTTTAAATTATCAGCTGCCGACCGCACATCCTTACTAGAGATGAGCGAACCGGTCCGCCCGGTATGGGATCCGGTTCGGATCTGGATCCGATATATATATATATATATATATATATATATATATACACCCAATTTCCATACTTGGACCCTTCTGATTGAAAGTAGTGTGTATATCACATTCCTCTTATCCTGAGAGACTAAAATACCTGGTTCAGGTGTATAGCATTGTATCTTAAAAAAAAAGTGCTATATACCCAATTTCTATACTTGGACCCTTCTGATTGAAAGTGTGTAGATCACATCCGTCTTACCTGAGAGACTAAAATACCTGGTTCAGGTGTATAGCATTGTATCTTAAAGTGCTTGTTGACTACTGTTGCTCCTGCCTGGCCTCCATGTTGGCTACTGCTGATCCTGCCTGCCCTCCATGTTGACTACTGTTGCTCCTGACTGGCCTCCATGTTGGCTACTGCTGCTCCTGCCTGGTCTCCATGTTGGCTACTGCTAATCCTGCCTGGCCTCCATGTTGGCTACTGCTGCTCCTGCCTGTCCTCCATGTTGACTACTGCTGCTCCTGTACTGGCCTCAAATGACTATTGCTGGACCTCCACTGGCCTCCAATGAGTACTGCTGCTCCTTCACTGCATTTGTGACCTTTTTCCTGCATAGACCCAGTAATGGTGAGTTTCCTGCATAGACCCTGTAATGGTGAGTTTCCTGCATAGACCCTGTAATGGTGAATATTGAAGTCTAGAAAAAAAAAATTGACTTTGAGATATCGAAAAGATAATGATGTTACTGACATGTAGAGCCCTAAATTCAACCAAATACACTACCCCCGTATTATAAAGATGCTTTAAACTCTGAAATCCGAAGAAATCCGAAATTCGGTCGGACTGAACCTTCCGAAAAAATCTGAAAGTCCGGTCGGACCGAACTTTTGAAAAGTTCGCTCATCTCTAATCCTTACCTGTATAGTGATGCTCGGTTGGTGGCTGATGAGTGTAAAAAATAAATAAATAAACATTATACTTACCTGTCCGGCTTCCTCTGTTTCCTGCTCCCCTTTTTCCCGCTCCCTGCAGCCACCACTGAAGCTTCTGAAGCTGTCTCTAAAGTGACAGGCTGCAAAGCCAATCACTGGCCACTGCGCCATCCTGTCTTAGCCAGTGATTGAGACAGGCTCAAAAGCTTTAGCAGCAGCTAGGATCAGCAGGTAAAAGGCAACAGGACACTGGGGAGCCGGTACAGGTAAGTATACTGTTTATTATTTTCTATACAAAGCAAGGGCTGCGCAGACATCAATAACAATATATATATATATATATATATATATATATATATATATAAAAATATAAATATATGTATATATATACAGTTCTTGCCGCATGATAATCCAGCCATGTAGTAGTCTAAACAAGCGCCATGTAGTAGTCTAGCAAGCGCTAAACTAGAAGATCTGCACTCACATAGAACGGGCATTAGGCCATGTAGTACAGCCCTTATGCGTAGGGGATAAGCATGCAAAATAGGTATAAACTTGTTGTGCTAATGGTAGTCACTGCTGCCATAATACTGTACACTTATACAATGGTGAGATATTTGGGAAAAATATGATACAAAGATAAGGAAGTAGATGGCTAAAGGAGGTGGAGTAAAGAAATGATCAGTAAATGTCAGTAAAGGGACTCAAGAAGCAAAAGTAGTACATACAGCTGTAAAATTAGGATGTAAATATTCTAAAAAATGTTCCAAATGTAAGCAAACGTATGTTGGGCTAAAGTCAGAGGCATATTTATAGCAGTGGCAGGGGTCACAGCTGTGACCAGGCCCATAAATCAGGTGACCGGAGGACTCTCACCTTGGTAAGGCTGACTACTTATGCCTGACCTGCTAAAAGTGCAGCAGCACTGACAGGAGCAGAGAGGTCAAGCACGTTAGAGTTCAGAGGAGTGAAGTCATAAAACAAGAGGCTGCTCCTACAGAAGCAGAAAAGAACTGCATCTGAGCATGTTGTTAACCCCTTCCTTCCCATTCAATCTCATATATGATATTTGTCTTTGTTGTTAGGGTTATTTTTTTTTCCATGTATTAAATAGATAGCTTTTCATTATAGCGTTACAGCTCTTGGTTCTCTAGCTCCAGGCCCCTTACATGTAAGGAACTGCTTTATCTGGATCGGTTATCTGTGATTTTTTTTTTATTATTATAATTTATCTTAATTTTTCTCTTATTTTAGGATGACATTTTGGAAAAATTGTAACTAATGACTAGTTTTTAAATGTTATCAACAATGTTGGATCTGGACCCAATTAATATTGTAACTTATTTTATTGTATTATAGTGCATCTGTGTGACTGTCTCGCTGCTCCGGAACTCCGTCCGGGCTCTATGATCTCCTACTTCAGTGACGTCACAACTTGGAGCAGGGCCGGGACAAAGAGTAGGCAGGGGTAGGCGATGGCCTAGGGCGCCAAACGTCAGGGGGCGCCATCTGGATGGGTAAGTAATTTATTTACCCATCCATCCTACCCCCCGCTCGCCCCCTGCCCCCCTGCCTGCCCTGCACTGTAACTGTTACATACAGCAGCAGGAATAGTGTGTCCAGGAGGTGTAAAGGACCTTTGATGACATCATGCCCATGTGACCAGTGTGGGAGGAGCTATCTTCCTTTGCTAGGCTCTATGAGGCAGCTAGTTTCCTAGGCTGTTTATGAGGCAGTGAGTGCAGTGTATAAGATCAGCAGGAGGTAAGCCACACTGAGGGCACTGGTCAGCAGGGGGGGGGCATAGATATGAGATGTTCTGCAGGAGTGTGTGTGTGCATAGATATGAGATGTTCTGCAGGGGTGTGTGGGTGTATAGATATGAGATGTTCTGTAGGGGTGTGTGGGTGTATAGATATGAGATGTTCTGCAGGGGTGTGTGGGTGTATAGATATGAGATGTTCTGCAGGGGTGTGTGGGTGTATAGATATGAGATATTCTGCAGGGGTGTGTGGGTGCATAAATATGAGATGTTCTGCAGGGGTGTGTGGGTGTATAGATATGAGATGTTCTGCAGGTCAGGGGTGTGTGGGTGCGAGATATGAGATGTTCTGCAGGTCAGGGGTGTGTGGGTGCATAGATATGAGATGTTCTGCAGGTCAGGGGTGTGTGGGTGCATAGATGTGAGATGTTCTGCAGGTCAGGGGTGTGTGGGTGCATAGATGTGAGATGTTCTGCAGGTCAGGGGTGTGTGGGTGCATAGATATGAGATGTTCTGCAGGTCAGGGGTGTGTGGGTGCATAGATATGAGATGTTCTGCAGGGTCAGGGGTGTGTGGGTGCACTGTTATGTGATGCTCTGCAGGGTCAGGGGTGTGTTGGTGCACTGTTATGCGATGGGGAGAGCGGCCTCTTGTGACCGCAGGTAACTGCCACAAGAGTGCAGTTAAGAGAAGACGCATGGCCCAGGTGAGTATAAGTGTTTTTTTTGTTTGTTTGTTTTGGAGAATTACTGTTATATGGGAAGGGTTAGAGAGCACACAGGGGTCTATATATAACTGGAGGAGCACACAGGGGGTCTGTGTATAACTGGGGGCAGCACACAGGGGGTCTGTGTATAACTGGGGGCAGCACACAGGGGGTCTATGTATAACTGGGGGCAGCACACAGGGGGTCTATATATATAACTGGGGGAGCACACGGGGTCTATATACTTCTGGGAGAGCACACAGGGGTTCTATATACTTCTGGGAGAGCACACAGGGGTTCTATATACTTCTGGGGGAGCACACAGGAGATCTATATACTTATGGGGGAGCACTCAGGGGGTCTATATATTTCTGGGGGCAGCACACAGCAGTCTATACTATATTGGGGCTGCACAGAGGGGCTTTACTACAATACAGGGGCACAGGGACACTTTAAAACTATGGGGGCACAGAGGAATGTAACTACTATATAGGGGTACAGAGGGGGCTAACTACTGTATGTGTTGGAGCCTAAAATGTTTCTCTGACAGATTCTGGAGAGAAGATTCACAGCCAGAAGACGACTTCTAGGTGGCCCATGCTGGATGGAAGTAAAAAGAAAATGTGACAGATCGGAGAAGACGGCCCATGTGAGTCGCTGGATGTAACTGAACTCTGTTATAGGGTTGTAGTGTTAGGGGTCATGATGTGGCGGTATTATGTAATGGTATCATTGGTGATATCTTTCTGTTCTGTTCAGTGCAGTTTTCATGTAATATGTAATCACTGTATGGTGGAAATAGTGTTATAAGGTAACTACTGTATGTATTGGGGCTCTTAATACAGTGTGGGGGTACATTCAGGGCATTATACTGTGCGGGGAGCACCAATTCTAATGGGGGGGCGCCATTTGTCTTCTCTGCCTAGGGCACCAAAACTCCTTGTCCCGGCCCTGACTTGGAGTGCCCGCTCAGTCAATTGGGGAAGCGACTCCAGACACTGATTGGCTGAGCGTGACATCCATGAGCCGGGTCAGGCATTTACCCCTGAGGGTAATGACATAAGAACTTGAGGAAAGATGAGTTCTGGCAGGATCCTGGAGCCTGGAAAGACTTTAAAGAAAATACTCAAGGTCATTTGGTCTTCTTATGGTGCGTTTACACAGAGAGATTTATCTGACAGATTTTTGAAGCCAAAGTCAGGAATGGATTTAAAAAGAGGAGAAATCTCAGTCTTTCCTTTATGACCTGATCCCTGTTTACAGTCTGTTCCTGGTTTTGGCTTTAAAGATCTGACAGATAAATCTGTCTGTGTAAACGCACCATAAGACAAATCAATTTTTAATGATTAGTGATAAACGATTGCAAACTAGATCGTTTTTTGTTAACCTAAAATCGTTGACCATATTACACAGAACGATAATGGTTAGTTACGGTCCTTACTACGATCCTTTGCTCCATCTGATCCCAGCAAATGAAAAAATGATGTGGAATAGGTAGCGAATTATAATAGGTCTTTTCCAGGCAGTAGCCCGGGGCCCTGCCTGTACTTTCAGTGGTGTATTATGTCCAGGCTACAGTTCTGCCATGTTTTGCATAAAAATCAATGCTTTTTACCACAATTTTGCACAAATCAGGGCAGAACTGCAGCCAGGAGACAATGCAGTTAGAAAACATACTGAAGGACCTTATCATGTGACAATGATGTCACCACAGGTCCTTTACAGGCTGCTTTCTGGAGGAAAAAGACTAAAGCTAGGGCCGCCATTGTTACAGTGGGTTGGGGGGGCCCAAGCTTGGTGAACAGCCCATAGTAACATAGTAAATAAGGTTGAAAGAAGACAAGAGTCAATCAGGTTCAACCTAGGGAAACCCTACTGTGTTAATCTAGGGGAAGGCAAAAACCCACCCCTAATCCACCCCTGGGTGGAATTACACTAACCGATTAGTGAACAAATGCGGAGTTACAGCGAACAGTTAGCAAATGATAAACAACGATTTCAAGAGTGAGCACCAAATGAACGATTTTATCGTTAAATTTTGAACGATATAACCATAATTTACATGATCCTGTGTGAAGTAGGCCTTCATACCCTTACCTTAGTGATGTTTTTGTTAAATCTTCATTTTTATTAATATGCAAATTAGGTGATTTGATGCATTGGGACGGGACTACCACCTTCAGTGCACTTATCTTCCCGACGACTCAACCCTACTTATAAATATTCATCTGGTGGTCTGCAGTGACATCACACAAATGTATATTCATAAGAAGGAGTGGGCTGGCAGAAGACTGTAGTCCAACCTCCAGTGCACTAAACCACCTAATTTACATATTATTTAAATGGAAGATTTTGCTAAAACGGTGCTGAGGATGAAGGTAAGAAAAATAATTTCATTCTCAGAGCCCCGTGCACTATGGAAACATAACATAAGGATAGAGTCTTCTGTTTTTTTCCCTTTAAAAATACAGTAGTTCATTGTTTGATGATACTGTCCCTTTAAGAATATCCAGGTTAAGAATTGCGCCTTTTGTTTCCAGTTTACTAAAAATGACACAGTTTGGGAAACAATAGAGCAAATTACTTGAACACCATGAGCAAATAATACATGAAATAATTATGGTAAATACATTTGACCAGAGGAGGGCTATATACCATTGTCCTGCCAGCAGAAACAAAGTACCCGAATAAAGGAGTGAGAAATCATTGTCTGCATTGTTTAAGCAAACAATAATGTGCAATAAACAGCGGCGGGAACAATTCAGGAGGTAATTAGTCTCAGGAACGCTATCATTATATATTTGTTTATTGAAAGTCTATTGTATAGATGAATAAATGGAAATGGCTGCAATAAAATCATTAAAAACATCACAAACGCTGCCTGCGAGCGCCTTCTGCTACGTACACACTAACATAGACCGAAAAACAATATGGGGAAACACTCTCTAAGCCGTTTCACTTCTCCCCTCCGCGGTTATTTATTGTTTTTAATGTAATTTTGTGTAATATTGAGTAAAAACCAATAAACATAAGTTGATAATGAAGAATCTCATTTAACACAGTTCTTATTGGATTTGTTCATTCTTTGTTCGCTCTAAGTTAACCATTTAATTTGATAGTTATGGAAACCTGCAGCAGGTTGTACATTTGCTATGTGACGGCCACTATAGGGGACATGTAGTATTACATGTTGGCCATGTGATTGAAGACTTCCTCTATATCAGCGGCTCTTCTCTCTAAATGGGGAAGGGTTAATAGTAGAGATGAACGCAGCTTGAGCATTCTCGAGTTCGATCGTTTGGCATTTGAATAAGTTGAATGCAGCCCTATAGAGTCCTGGTCAGCCTATGACTGTATCCTTTTTTTTCCAGACTCTCTAGGATTGCATCCAACTTCTTCAGTCACCGGTATTCAAATGGTGAATTTGCTCAAGTTGCGTTAATCTCTGCTAAAAAGTATATTTATAATTCATTATAGAGCTCAAAATTGCCTGCTTCACTTCAAACAGTCACTGACTTTAACAATTTCAAGATGTTTTTACAGGATCAACCATCTCAGAGGGTCTTGGGTTGTACTGGGCATCCAGGGTACAGGCCTTTTTTGTAGGGATGGTCCGAACCTGCCAAGGTTCGGGTTCGTATGAACCCGAACGCTCGGCATCAGATTCCCGCTGTCTGGCCGCTCCGTGCAGCGGGTAGATACAGCGGGAGGACCGCCTGGAAAACTGGGATACAGCCTATGGTTATGGCTGTATCCCAGTTTTCCAGGCAGTCCTCCCGCTGTATCCACCCTCTCCACCGAGAGGGCAGACAGCGGGAATCATTTCGGAGGGTTCGGGTGTGTACGAACCTGACCCGAACCAGGTTCGGACCATCCCTACTCCTGGGGAGCTCTAGGATTGGGCCAAACACACCTAGTGACATGGAATAAGGCTTCAGACAGACTGGAAGTGAGGAAAGGGCCCTGCATAAGATACCCTCGACAAGGATTGGATCTCAGTCAGCTTACCCATCAATAATGTTATAGGATAACACTTAAAAACTACACCAACTCACCTCTCCCTGTGCCTGTTTAGTGCTGTATTGCCACTCCAGGATCCCCACCAAGCTCCAGGATCTCCACCAGAGCTGACCCTATGACCCAGCTGATAGACTGCCCGCTCAGCCAGTCAGTGACTGGGGTGGGATGCCGCTGCAGTCACTATTTGGTTGAGCACACTTTCCATCAGCCAGGACTGTCTTTCTCTACATAAGTTGTGACATCAGACATCATCGCAGTAAATGCCTTCTGGTGGGGGTCCCGGGGCTGGTCACGCTGCTCATCGCCAGCACGGGGAAAGGCATACAAAGGTTGCTTGCTATTTTCTTCCCTGCTGCCTCTCAGAATTTTGATAGCCGGACTTCTCCTTTAACCTTTGTGTTACTTTTCTTGCAGCTGTGCTCCGTGGTAAACTAGGAGCCAGTGACACCAAGTGGTGGGAGTAGAAATTACCTTCTCATATCCCAAAGCATAGAAATACACAAAATCACTTATACAGTTAACTCTTTTGCTGTGTCTCCCTTCAGCTTTGCTAAATAGTGTAAAGTGTAGAGTGACACCAAGTGGTGGGAGTGCAAACTGTATACATACACAAAGATACCGACCTACACATGCTAGACAGCACAGTGACGAACCCGCTCTGGGACACGTAGAAACACCTCCCCAATTGGTAACACCCAGTTGGCTATTAGTTATACACCTCTAGTAAGAATAGCAGAGGAACGGCCCATCACACAGCTATAAGAAGAAGTATTCCAGACTTATTATTTTATGGGGAATACAAGTGTTTACTAAAACAGACAGGTCAGGAGAGGCGACAGGTCCCCAATTTAACAGCAAAGCAAATTCCAACAGCTGCTATCTGCAAAGGGTCCTTAGGGACAGAAGAAAGAGGGAAGCACGCCAGGCGGTCAGCAATCCAAAATACTCACACTCCTATAGCCAACCGGAAAGAGAGTCCAACTGGAAAAGTCCAACAGCATCCAAGAATGAATTTCAACATTTCTATTATTGCTTATCATGATACATAAAAAAAACAAAACCATGCAACGTTTCAACCTGTTCTGGTCATGCTTGATAAAGACCAGATCAGGTTGAAACATTGCATGCTTGTTGATGTACCTGGATATGCAATAAAAGAAAGTGAGACAGGCAAAGGATCAGGGCACGGCGGCTTCAGAAACAGGTCAGACAATCCAAGAGAGGCATACGGCACAGACAAGGCAATCTGAAGAACAAGCACAGATCAGAATCCACAGAGAGTCAGCAGAATAGCAGACATAAACCTTCACTTGGAATGCAAAATAATCCAACAATGCTCAGGCAAGGAGGGGCACGTGGAACTGGTTTAAATAGGTGCATGTGGCTCTGGATGGCAGATGGTAGTAGCAGGAGGAGACAAGATGCCTCCATTAATCTTAAGCAGTTATCCATCTGCGCACCCTAGTGGCCAGAGGTGTAATTGTAGCAAAAGGCAGTACAAAAGACATGCGCAGCCCCAGGACGAGCATGCAGTACAGCAGTGGAGTGGACAGAACAGCCATGCCGCTGGTGAATTTCGACAACATTACAGTGATATTATTTGGTAACTGTATAACTGTATTATTTACTGCTATTCTATCTTACATTTTCTGGTTTTCTTTGTACAGTATATCCAGGGAAAGTGGGCAAATAGGACACTGTGTCTAAGCCTATTATATGTTATATGTTATATAATTCAGCAATACTATAAGTCCTGGGGGTATCACTGTTACATTATTTCTAAACCAGTAAAGGAAACAATACAATTGGTGGCCTAGCTTTTTTATTTAACACATCTTGGTAGGAAATTGTATCTTTGCTTTAACAATTACTATTGAAGTGTACCAAGCTGAGCACCGCTTGATTTTCTTTCTCTCTGACACCACAGTGGTTTGAAGTGTATGCTCCCTCAGCTAAAGCCAATAGAGGAGTAATGCGGGGCTCTTTCCTTTGTTTTAATAACTACTATTTAATATAAATTATATGTTCATGCTCACATAGTTAGAGAGAAAGATGACGTTCAACAATTTCAAATGTGACAAGCTCCACCTAGTGGTAGCTATAGGAACAACAAATGTTAACATTTAGATCTATAGACATGACCACTGGGGGGGTTGTTGAGCCCCCAACCCCAAAGGAATAGATAATAAGACAGATTGGTGTCTACAGCCCTAATAACTGTCAGCTGACATGCAGAATTCTTAGATGGATTGATATAAAGATATGTAAATATGAGAGAGAGAGAGAGAGAGAGAGAGAGAGAGAAAGGTGTTAGACAGATAGATAGATAGATAGATAGATAGATAGATAGATAGATTATGGATAGATATAAAGATAGGTATAACGATAGGTATAAAGATAGATAAAAGAGAGAGATGTGGTAGATAGATAGATAGATAGATAGATAGATAGATAGATAGATAGATAGATAAATAGATAGATAGGAGATAGATAGATAGTTAGATAGGAGATAGATAGATAGATAAACAAAACACAACAATCACTGAACTCAGGGAGAACAGTGAGAAATTCCAATGGAGTACTCATTTACGAGTCTCCATTGATTGTCCCATACAAAATTTGAATATGCAAAAAAAAGGGGTCCGTGGAGCCTCAGTTACGAGTCTCAAAACAAGGGAATAGCCAGATATCCCTCTCTCCAGAGAAGGAAGCCCATTGCCAAGGGGTGCCTCCTAGTGGGGAGAGCACCAAACCACCCTGATACGTAGTCCCTCAGGTCCTTACTCTGTTGCGAGCTTTGGGACCTAAATAGGGAAACACCAGGGTGACCCCTGTAAGTCAAAGTCTAACTCTCTGGCGAGTATAACGACATAAGACAGGGGTTACCAAGGCTAGGCATCCATCTACAGACTGCAGAATCCTGCTCCACACTGACGAGGGGCAAATACCCCGAAACTGCAGTCTGTGGATGGATGCCTAGCAATGGGCTTCCTTCTCTGGAGAGAGGGATATCTGGCTATTCCCGTGTTTTGAGACTCGTAACTGAGGCTCCACGGACCCCTTTTTTTGCATATTCAAATTTTGTATGGGACAATCAATGGAGACTCGTAAATGAGTACTCCATTGGAATTTCTCACTGTTCTCCCTGAGTTCAGTGATTGTAGTGTTTTGTTGGTCTATTTATCATTGCCCCAGTAGCCAGAATCCTGCTCCACACTGACGAGGGGCAAATACCCTGAAACTGCAGTCTGTGGATGGATGCCTAGCTTTGGTAACCCTTGTCTTATGTCGTTATACTCGCCACAGAGTTAGACTTTGACTTACAGGGGTCACCCTGGTGTTTCCCTATTTAGGTCCCAAAGCTCGCAACAGAGTGAGGACCTGAGGGACTACGTATCAGGGTGGTTTGGTGCTCTCCCCACTAGGAGGCACCCCTTGGCAATGGGCTTCCTTCTTTGGAGCGAGGGATATCTGGCTATTCCCGTGTTTTGAGACTCGTAACTAAGGCTTCACGGACCCCTTTTTTTTGCATAGATAGATAGATAGATAGATAGGAGATAGATAGCGCCCACAACGTAAAAACAACAACCTCCACATCCAAAATGGAGGTATCTGGCTCCAATACTTTAGTGACCTGTATAAAAACATCCCAAAGGAAGACCAAAGCCCAGAACAAAAGGAGATTGAGAAAAAGCTAAAAGACATGGAGAAGACAATCAAAGATTTCCAAAACCCACTTGATGCACCGATCACAGTGCAGGAGATAACTGAGAGGATCCCATCAATAAAGGGGAGAAAGTCCAGCGGCCCAGATGGGATCCTCCCAGAAATGATAAAATACAGCCCGCCAGTAATCCCGACAGCCATAGCCAACCTCTTTAACATCGTGCTAAGTGCCGGCTCCTTCCCCCAGAGCTGGAACAACGGCCTAATAACCCCCATACACAAGAGTGGAGACTACAGAGGGATGTGCGTCAGCAGCAACCTGGGGAAACTCTTTAATAGTGTCCTAAATAAGAGGATCCTCAGCTTCCTCACCGAACACGACGTTCTCAGCAAGAACCAAGCAGGGTTCATGCCAAACCACCGCACCACCGACCACATCTTCCCCCTGCAACAACTCATCAGGAGCCACGTCCACCATACAAAGCTCGGAAAGATCTATGCCTGCTTTGTAGACTTCAAAAAGGCCTTTGACTCAGTGTGGCACCTGAGCCGAGGAGTCAGACAGGACTGCAGCCTCAGTCCTACTCTTTTTAACATCTACATCAATGAGCTGGCAGCAGCCCTGGAGTCCTCCGCTGCACCAGGCCTCACCCTCCACGACACCCAGGTGAAATTTATCTTGTATGCAGACGACCTTCTCCTCCTCTCACCAACCGAGAAAGGTTTCCAAGACCAGCTGCTCATCCTGGAGAAATTCAGCACCACGTGGGCACTGCCCATCAACCCAAAGAAAACCAACGTCATGGTGTTCTAGAGGAGAAAACGGAAACCAGCCGGGCATTCTACCTTCCTGCTGAACAACCGCCCACTCACAGAAACAGACTGGTACACTTACCTTGGCCTAGAAATCAGTCAAACAGGGAGCTTTAAACAAGCCACAGAAATCCTGAAGGACAAAGCCTGCCGAACCTTCTATGCCATAAGAAGACGCTTCTACCATCTTAGACCACCAGTGACCGTGTGGCTGAAAATATTCGACATCATCATTGCTCCAATCCTTCTTTATGGTAGTGAAGTCTGGGGCCCCGAGATATACCCAGACTGGTCAAAATGGGACTCCGGACCCACAGAAGTCTTCCACCCAGAACTCTGTAAATACCTTCTCCAGGTCCATCGGAGCACTTCAAACAGCGCCTGTCGAGCAGAGCTGGGCAGGTTCCCACTACACTTTGCTGTCCACAAGAAGGTGCTATCATTCAGGGCCCACCTACACAGCAGCAGTCCGAGCTCCTACCATCACAAGGCCTTGCTGCAACAAGAAACCCCAGGAAAACAAAGCTCCCGGGAACAAGTCTCCCAAACCCAACCTGACCAAGCCGCCAACCAGCACATCACTACGAAAAGCCAGATCCAGAAGACAATAGACAAGAGGAAGGAGGATTACATCAGCGTCTGGAGGAACGACATCAGAGAATCCCAGAAACTGACCATAAACCAAAGGCTACAGAGGGATTACAGACTGGCCCCATATCTGGAGAAACTACCCAATCACAGAGACCGGAAAACCCTGAGCCGCTACAGACTGAGCGCCCACAACCTGGCCATTGAAACAGGGCGGCACCGACAGACATACAAGCCCAGGGAGAGCCGACTGTGCCAGCAGTGCGACCAGGAGGCTGTGGAGGATGAGGCCTACTTCCTGCTACACTGCTCCAAATACACAGCAGTGAGGGACACTCACTATAGGAGACTCTACAATCTCCTCCCAGGCTTCTCCACCATGGAGGAGGAAGAGAGATTGCCCATCCTGCTGGGGGAAGAAGAGACCACAGCAACTATAGCGGCACAATACGTCACTGCCTGCCATAGACTAAGAGGAGCGTGATACGTCATGGACTCCAACTACCTGACCCTGGTATCCCCCCCATCCCACCACATACGATATACCACAGACTTCTGTCCCTGCCCCCCATCCCTACCCATCTTCCCTACCCATCCCCCCAAAAATCTCCTGTTTGCTTTGGCAATGCTAATATGTTATTAAGACCTGCCAATAAAGCTGATTTGATTTGATTTGATAGGAGATAGATAGATAGATAGATAGATAGATAGATAGACATCAATGACAAACCAGGGCAGCACTATTGTACTCCGTTCCTCCCTCTACAATGCCATGTCTCAATTTCCAATAACATTTTGCAGCGATCCTCCATTATTAATGTGCAGTATGGCAGAATGCAGCACTAGAGGGAAGAAAATAATTAATGGATGAAGCCGCTCATGGTTCAGGCCTTTATCGGAGTCACATGACTCCCAGCGAATACTACATTGTTCTCTACATACTTCATCACTAGACGACTAGTGAAGTGTATAGATGGCCATGTAAGCATTTCTGAACAGCAGGAAAGGGATTCTCCCCGGCCTTGTCTTCCTATATTAGCTATTATACCAGAATTCCTTCCATCCCGGTTCCATTCTCGGCCAGTGACTAATGAGAGACGCTGCACTGTAATGCCGTCTATGCTATGGATTTGTTTTTTGTGGAGATTACAGGAATACATATTTTACAGTTTTTATGTCTAAAAGGCGATAAGGAGCAATAGACTGTTCTTCATTATCAATGATTAAGGCCCACCTGTCAGCCTTTTTGGACCTGAAGCCAACGCTGACAGGTCTATAGAAAAGTCGGGGGGAGTGGAGCCGTACCTCTATCGGTCATGCAGCTTTCATGACAGAGAAGGGGGTATATTAGTATTTGTATAGTGGATGTTATGCAGTAATGGTATGGGGGTATATTAGTATTTGTATAGCGGATGTTATGCAGTAATGGTATGGGGGTATATTAGTATTTGTATAGTGGATGTTATGCAGTAATGGTATGGGGGGTATATGAGTATTTGTATAGCGGATGTTATGCAGTAATGGTATGGGGGTATATTAGTATTTGTATAGTGGATGTTATGCAGTAATGGTATGGGGGGTATATTAGTATTTGTATAGTGGATGTTATGCAGTAATGGTATGGGGGGTATATGAGTATTTGTATAGTGGATGTTATGCAGTAATGGTATGGGGGGTATATTAGTATTTGTATAGTGGATGTTATGCAGTAATGGTATGGGGGGTATATTAGTATTTGTATAGTGGATGTTATGCAGTAATGGTATGGGGGGTATATTAGTATTTGTATAGTGGATGTTATGCAGTAATGGTATGGGGGTATATTAGTATTTGTATAGTGGATGTTATGCAGTAATGGTATGGGGGTATATTAGTATTTGTATAGTGGATGTTATGCAGTAATGGTATGGGGGTATATTAGTATTTGTATAGCGGATGTTATGCAGTAATGGTATGAGGGTATATTAGTATTTGTATAGTGGATGTTATGCAGTAATGGTATGGGGGGTATATTAGTATTTGTATAGCGGATGTTATGCAGTAATGGTATGGGGGGTATATTAGTATTTGTATAGTGGATGTTATGCAGTAATGGTATGGGGGTATATTAGTATTTGTATAGTGGATGTTATGCAGTAATGGTATGAGGGTACAGTATATTAGTATTTGTATAGTGGATGTTATGCAGTAATGGTATGGGGGGTATATGAGTATTTGTATAGTGGATGTTATGCAGTAATGGTATGGGGGGTATATTAGTATTTGTATAGTGGATGTTATGCAGTAATGGTATGGGGGGTATATTAGTATTTGTATAGTGGATGTTATGCAGTAATGGTATGGGGGTATATGAGTATTTGTATAGTGGATGTTATGCAGTAATGGTATGGGGGTATATGAGTATTTGTATAGTGGATGTTATGCAGTAATGGTATGGGGGGTATATTAGTATTTGTATAGTGGATGTTATGCAGTAATGGTATGGGGGGTATATTAGTATTTGTATAGTGGATGTTATGCAGTAATGGTATGGGGGGTATATTAGTATTTGTATAGTGGATGTTATGCAGTAATGGTATGGGGGTATATTAGTATTTGTATAGCGGATGTTATGCAGTAATGGTATGGGGGGTATATTAGTATTTGTATAGCGGATGTTATGCAGTAATGGTATGGGGGTATAAGTCACTATGTGGTGAAGATGAAGTGATATTTGTTTTTTATATAATGGTAATAGTTGATGTGACTATGGGGGCATGACTGTAGAGGCGTGGCACTTTGCCGCGAATGTCCCTCTTTCCTTCCATCAAAAGTTGGGAGGTATGTATACTGTATGTATAGTTTAATGGACATATAGAAGGTGATTGGTTCCCTTTAAAGGGGTACTCTGTACTGCAGGAGGTGGTGTATTCTTTCCAGTCTGACATAGAGCAGGAGAGGTTTTGCTACTGCTCTGGACAGTTCCTGACATGGACAGAGGTGGAAGCAGAGAGCACTGTATCAGACTGGAAAGAATACACCACTTCCTGCAGGACATACAACAGCTGATAAGTACTGGAAAACTTGAGGTTTTTAAATAAAAGTAAATTACAAAATTATAGCTTTAGTTTTGGCTGTCCAGGCATGATGGGAGTTGTAGTTTTGCAACAGCTGTAGAGCCAAGGTTCCCTTCCCCATATCCAATATTTCTATATAGCATTTCCAATAACACTTTGCGGTCTGGCGTAGGCCGTGATTTCTCCAGGTACACAATGGCGTTTCCTGTAATCCCTTCCTTATTGTGTAAGGGTTCAGCAGGTGACACTTTCCAGGTAATGATAAGCTGTGGACATTTGGTTTGCTCATGGAGGGAGAAATCTAGTGACATTTAGTGTAAGTGTGACATTCCTAATACTATATGATTATGACCCTACACAAGGAATGTTTCCCGAGATGTCTCGGCTTTCTTTCCATATCACAAATTGAGCAATCACCACATAAATGGGAAAAAGAGAATGGTCCAATGGCCCGGTGCCTATTGTGCCGTACAAAGCTATAGAACTTCTCCATCCTCTCCTGACAACTAAATTGAGGACATCTTACAGTCATTTCGAGTCATGTCTTTAAATGACAATTTGGCTTGGCTAAAGTACTGTATATCAATGTTAATTCAGCTCCACACCAGATACTCACATAATGGAGGCAAAAATCATTGTATTTCTCGCCATAGCACATTGATCTGAAGTGTAAGAATACTGTCATCATATGATTTATGAGAGGGAATGAGGCCGCCGTATGGTGGGAAATGATGTTTGCCGAAAACTATCATACCACATGTATAGGAAAAATGAACCAACATTGTATCTAAAGATGTATTCACTCTTACCGTTCCGGGAAGATGTGTGAAATGTTGTCAAATAATTCATATGACACATAGACATGTTAAAAGTTAAAGGGGTTATCCGGTTAGGTAAAATACTTGTTGATTCATGCCGCCTCTAGAGACTAATAATTTGTTCCATACTTGTTGTTATCTTTTCAGTCTCCTTCCCCCAGTTCTGAGTCTGCTGCTTTCTGCTGAAAACATAGCTGTAAGCTGTTCACTCCATCTCCACTCTAATCTCCCTCCTCCCCCCTCCCATCTGAGACAGCTCATGTAAACAGTGTCCCTGGCCTGCTGTTTTTATCACTCTGTAATGCGGGACCCCCGCCGGTCTCTCAGATCTCTGGAGCTGACACGTCACAACCTGGCGGATTGACTGGCAGCTCAGCTAGTCAGTGACTGGGGTAGGATGCTCGCTCATCACCACATACAAACTAGAACATCAGGAAAATAGCTATCAATGAAGGACAATTCTTTGCAAGACTTTTGATGATTGAAGCTTTTTCCTCTATTTGCTCCCAGCTGATTGGTTGCAAAAACCGTCTCTGAATAAGTCTACAGGCTCCACCCCATTTGCTCATTTAGATCCTTATGGCATAAATCCCTAAACAATTTTCGATGGAAGATTCTTTTTAAAACTAACATATGTTGTCGCTAATTGGAAATACACATTATTCCAGATATTAAAAAAAAAACAAAAAAACTAACGTTTAAGAGATTTACTGCCGGCAAATAATTGGAAACAAATAAGAAATATGTAATATAATAAACCATCTTGATACAGTGATTATTGATGGCAGAAAAAAAATCACTATTTTAAAGAGAAGTGACAAATAATGATGGTAATTAATTAACAAATGTCACCGTCGCAGGAGAAGCTTCCCATAAAAGCAATGGACTCATTCATGTGGCTGATGAACGGAATTATCCAGATAATCAACCCATGAAGAACCCATGCTGATAGCCTCAATAACATTAATGCAAAAAATCAAATAAATCAGTAAATTCACAGATGGTATAAGGACGCCGGTAATTATATGTACAATGGAAATGTACCAGGCTTAGAATTTGTTAGAACATGCAAATTGTGTTACTTAATATATTCAATTGTTTACAGGCGTTCGCCTACAAGAGGCCATGGGCATAAAAAGCGCTGTCCTGTGGTGGAGAAATGAGAAGGCGAAATCTGTCGGATCCAGATGAAGGTCATTGGGTCGTCAACTTGTCAAAACTGCAGTTATCCGAGGGGGAAGAAGGTTTACAATTAAAGGAACGCTCCAGGCTAATTGAATGTAAAAAAAAAAAAAAAAGTTAACAAAATAAATAAATAAATATTTATAGCCACTGCTCAAAAAATAAAGGGGGCACTCAAATTGCATATCCTAGATCTGAATGAATGAAATATTCTCATTGAATACTTTGTTCTATGAAAAATTGAATGTGCTGACCAAATCACACAAAAATCTATAGAAATCAAAAACAATAAAAACTATTGAAAATAAAAATCTATGGAAATCAAATTTATTAACCAATGGAGGCCTGGATTTGGAGTCACACACAAAATTAAAGTGGAAAAACACCCCCCAGGCTTATCCAACTTTGATGTAATGTCCTTAAAATAAGTCAAAATGAGGCTCAGTATTGAGTGTGGCCTCCACGTGCCTGTATGACCTCCCTACAATGCCTGGGCATGCTCCTGATGAGGTGGCGGATGGTATTCTAAAGGATCTCCTCCCAGACCTGGACTAAAGCATCTGCCATCTCCTGGACAGTCTGTGGAGCAACGTGACGTTGGTGGATGGAGCGAGACATGATGTCCCAGAAGTGCTCAATAGGATTCAGGTCTGGAGAACAGGCGGGCCCGTCTGGCATTGTGGTCTAGCATTGTCCTGTATTAGGAGGAAACCAGCAGCAACCGCACCAGCATATGGTCTCACAAAGGGTCTGAGGATCTTATCTTGGTACCTAATGGCAGTCAGACTATCTCTGGCGAGCACATGGAGAGCTGTGCAGCCCTCCAAAGAAATGCCACCCACACCATTACTGACCCACTGCCAAACCAGTCAGGCTGAAGAAAGTTGCAGGCAGCAGATCTCTCTACACAGTGTCTCCAGACTCTGTCACATCTGTCACACAAGCTCAGTGTGAGCCTGTTTAAATCTGTGAAGAGCACAGGGTGGCAAATTTGTAAATCCTTCTCTTGCAATTGCCAAGCGTCCTGAACGTGTTGGGCTGTAAGCACAACCCCCATAGGTGGACGTTGAACTCTCAAACCATCCTCATGGAGTCAGTTTCTAACCGTTTGTGCAGACACATGAACATTTGTGGCCTGCTGGAGATCATTTTGTAGGGCTCTGGCAGTGCTCCTCCTGTTCCTCCTTGCACAAAGGTGGAGGCAGTGGTCCTGCTGCTGGCTTGTTGCCCTCCTACAGCCTCCTCTATGTCTTATGGTGTACTGGCCTTTCTCCTGGTAGCGCTTCCAGCCTTTGGACACTACGCTGACAGACATAGAAAACCTTCTTGCTACAGCTCTCATTGATGTGCCATCCTGGATGAGCTGCACTACCTGAGCCACTTGTGTGAATTGTAGAGTCCGTCTCATGCTACCACAAGTGTGAAAGCACCACCAACATTCAAAAGTGACCAAAACATCTGCCAGAAAGCATAGGTACTGAGAAGTGGTCTGCGGTCCACATCTGCAGAACTACTCCTTTATTGAGTGTGTCTTATGGTCCTTTTACATGGAGCGATTATCGTTCGAATTTTCACGATAATAAGAGCGATGAGCAAGAAATTGTTCAACTTGGTCTTTCAACATGTTCTGTCATGAATGCAAATTTGGCACAGTCCTCGGTGCGTAAGGTACAACCGATACTGCGGTTTTGGCCATAATCTTCCATTTATTCTGTGTTTTGTTTGCCTTTGTTTTTGCCAGTCTGAACTGTGTCTTATTCCTTCTGGTCTGCTAATTGTTTCCCTGCCCCACCCATGTCTGTTCTTCTAAGCTTCCCTGGTCATGTAACAGTTAACCTGCCTTTGCCTCAGTGATTGACAGCTGGTCCCTCCTATCATCTTCTGGACTTGGTTCCTGGTGTCCTATTTAAGTTAGCTGTTTCTGCCTGTGCCTGGCCGGTTATTGACTTAGTCTCTGCCTGCTTGTGGTTCTGTTTCTTTGCTTCTCCTGATTTCTGCCTTGTATCTTTTGACCTCGCTTGCTTGCTGCCTGCCCCCGACCATATTGCTTGTTATTTGACTACTCTTTTGGATCCTGATTTTGTACCTTTGCTGCCAGACTGTTGTGACCCGGATTGCTGACCATTCTTATTGTGTTTGTTCCTTTTGTCTTGTCTATTGTTTCATGTATCCAGGCCAGGGATCGCCGCCAAGTTGTCCGCTGCCATTTTAGGGCAGATTGCGGCAATTAGGTAGGGACAGTGGGAGGGGCTGAGCTCAGGGCTCACTGTCTCTGTGTGTTTGGTGTGACTGGTCCTGACATGTTCTTAAATCATTGTATGTCGTTCGCTGAAAATTCTCAGATCGCTTTGTGTAAACAGTCTGTGTGAGATGGGATTAAGCGATCTTAAAACGATCGCAATAATGATTTTTTCAAACGAATTATCTTTTCGTCTAAACGCTGATTGTTATAAAAATAAAATTGTTGCCTCAAAATCGTTAAACGATTGATTGACCAAATTATCGCTCCGTGTAAAAGGACCATTACTACTTGCCAATACTTTCCACCTGTTGTATATTCCATTTGCACAACAGCATGTGAAATTAATTGTCAGTCCGTGTTGGTTCCAAAGTGGGCGGTTTGATTTCACAGAAGTTTATAAGATTGATAGCAGCAAAAGGGGACCAGCCAATGGGTAAAAAAAAAATAAAACAATTATAAAAGTAAATAAATAATAAATATTATGCATAAAATAAAACAGAATAAAGAAATAAAATGACCCAAACAAGTTATCTAATAAAAAAAGATTTATATAGAAAAAATACATGAGACCATACACAGAATCCTTATGTGACTACATTACATTCTGTATCTGCTACGGGGAGTCCTCGGCTCAAAATGAGTCTCTTAAGAAACATAGCTGTGGCTGCACTTAAGTGGCGTTCGCAGACCTTGTAATATAGTTACCATAGGAATCACAGCAATCTGTAGGAGCAGTAAATATCCTTATGGAATGACAGGCGAGAGTACGGCAGAGAGTGCTACCTTATTACTGCAAGATATGTCACGGGGATACTTAACACCCAAAGTGAATGGAAAAACATGGACCTCTATTAAGGTGTAATTCTCTGGGAATTTTAATGAATGTTTTGGTGCCTCTGTGAATATGTCTTCCTGAGCGTTTAGTTGTCGTGTTATGTTAGGAGGAAGCCGCAACACTAGGTGATTCTACCGAAGGAAATACAGTTACTGTTATTTTATATGGAGTGATTTTCGTTCAGATCTGTGTGATAGCGATGGCATTTTTTACGTTATCTGCTCGTGTAAATACAGCTAAGGGTCAAGCTACGAGCGAGAAATCCAAAGTCCATAAATCGTCGCTGGTCGTTCGCTGATATTTTTTAGATTATTTCGTCTAAACAGTCTGTTTGTACGGTGTAAAAGTAAAAACAATCAGTTGTATGATCAAAAACAAGATTTTCCAACGATATATCTAAACATGATTCATCTAAACGATTGCTGGAAAAATAAAACTGTTGCATTGGAGCCGCTCGCTGGATAGTGTGCACTGACAGGGTTTCTGACATGTCAGTTTCCTATGGCGTCGCTAGGGATCCTGGCCAGAGTATATACTATGTAAGCAATTAGCTCTGCCATCATGAAAAGCAACCAGACCTGAGCAGAGGAGGTCAGAGCCCCAGGGAAGAGCAGAAACCTGGACAGGTAAGATTATTATCCCTAGAACTACAACCCCCATCATGCCCTGCTAACAGTTCATGATAAGAGTTGTAGTTTTGCAGCCTGGGGCTCTTAAGGTTGCAGAACTAAAACCCCCATAATGCCCTGCTGGAAGTCCATGATGGGAGTTGTAGTTTTGCAGTTTGTGTCTCTCCATGTTGCAGAAGTACAACCCCCATCATGCCCTGCTGGCAGCCATGATGGGAGTTGTAGTTTTTCAGCTGGACACTCAAAGATAGAAAATCAATTATTAGAGAATGACACAGCACAGTCCATTCATTATAGGGGACAGTGGTGCAATACATGAGGGGACACAGTGACAGTTCATTAATAGAGATGAGCAAACCGGGTTGGGGTTCGAGTCGATCCGAACCCGAACGTTCAGTATTTGATTAGCTGGGACTGCTGAACTTGGATAAAGCTCTAAGGTTGTCTGGAAAACATGGATACAGCCAATGACTATATCTATGATTTCCACATAGCCTTAGGGCTTTATCCAACTTCAGCAGCCACTGCTAATGAAATGCCGAAAGTTCGGATCGACTCGAGCATGCTCCAGGTTTGCTCATCTCTATTCATTAAGAAACGGTGGCACATTAGGGGGCGTCACCTTAGAGTAATTGGAAATAATATTTTTTTTTACCTCTGACTGCGCCTCATCGCATGGGATGGGGGGCCCAAGCTTAAATTCTCCACCAGGGCCCATCAGCCTTTAGCTATGCCCCAGGACCCAGTTGAACAACTGCTAGTCACATGTATTGGGCTGTAAAAATCTGCAATATATCCTCCATGTCTGAACTCACCCTGCATCATTCTGAGAGACCATAAAAGCCTATTTCACATCTGATATTGTATAGTGGGTGACATGGCAAATAGGACTGCAGTGCAATGTGCTCAAATAACAACTTCCATCATGACAACCTGACAACATGTCAGAACACGCTCATGACATCACTACGACAAGCAGTGACATCAAGTAAGTGACACAATTGTTGATGTCATCCCAGGGCCCTATAAAAGAAGGTGCAGGTCCAGACTCTCTGTTCTTAGGACTCACTAGCGATCACAATGTCTATACTACCTATGCGTTCTGCCTGGGTATACTGCCATTTTTTTCTACTGTTTCTAATTTTTGTCAGTCCATAGAGAGAGAGGAGAGGATTGACAAGGATCTTGCCATTTTTGGCAACCTCCTGTGCTATTTGGTTCCAATCCTGGTGGGCTGTCTTTCCACGAGACAACCGCTCTCCTTGATTGAACCCTTCATCAACCCGCTGAACTGGGGCAATTCCATCAGCGACCCACTCAGCTGGGACAACATCACCAGGGGCTGCAGTGGCTGAACAGTTCCATCAGAGAGCAGCCTGGCTGGAAGACCACCAACCTGCAGAGGCCCAATTCTAACACCATCAACCTGCAGCGTAGCAACTCCAGCACCATCAAAATGCAGAGTCCAAACAACACAATTGGAGACCTGCCCTACTGGAATATGACCACCTGTGACCTCATTTTCATCACCAGCAATCTCCAGACCGCAGCAACTTTCTTCACTGGCCTGCTTAGCTGGCTGACTGCTATTAGTAATGTTCTCAGCTGGATATCCAACACCAGCCGCCGGCTGAGCTGAACTTTCACTAATAGTGCCCTGCTTGCCTGGATCACAGCTGCTGTTGATCGGCTTAGTGTTATCACCACCACCACCACCTGGATCTGCAGCACAAGAGATCTGATCATCTGGACCACCACTCTCACCCACAGCAGCTTCCTGCACATTTGGACGACCACAGCCACCTGGGTAACCACCACTACCACCGGTAAGCTAATGATGTTGATTTCCACCATCACCACCAGTGATCTGCAAGTCATACTGAGCAGCGTCAGTGAGAAGCTGGTGTGTATTGCCACAACCCTCCAGCTACTCACTTGGGTGACCAGCCGCTGCAACAGGTTCTCATGGCTGATCATAGCGAGTAAGACATTGTCCTGGACTAACACCACAAACAGGATGCTGATCGGCATCCTACAGAGGATCAGACTGATTCTGCGATGCTTTACCAGTAAAGAGGAGCTGAGGAAATGCATTGCCATCATCTCCAAGGAAGTGCTCAGTGGCTTCCCTGCCACCACCTCCCACATCACGCTCTGAGGGGCATCCCTACCGCCGCTACACAAAGGAGCTGCACAATCTGTTCAAGAATGATACATCTCCACTATATACAGTCTATATATATATATATATATATATATATATATATATATATATATTTATTATTATATTTTTATTTTTATTTTATTATTTATTTATTTTTTTTAGCCTTAAAAATCTTCCAACATAGCTTCCTGAACTGAGGTGTGCACCCTGGCGTTCATCAGCAAAAAGGAACAGATTTTGCACAAAGTGGTTTACTCAAAAATGTGTGCTTTTTGCTAATGTCCGTCCTGCTCACCTGGTGGACCGGCAGGGGGGCGCAGCAAGGTGTTGAGAGGCACAATGTTCTACCAGACCAGTTTATCATGATTTTTGCATATGTCCACCTGTAGAATATGGTCCTTCACCTTTGTGCATTCTGCATTCTGTGAATAATTTAAAAACTTAAATAAATGTTTTTCTTTTTGCCAAAAATGTGTTCTTCTTGTTATAAGAAAATAGGGAGAATTTATTATAGAATTTTACAGTACAGTACATGTAGTACAGGTATAGAACAGTACAGCACATGAGTACCGACTGCACTATAGTATATGAATCATAAGTCAAAAGCAGTACAGTACATAATGCACAGGTAGAGAGCAGTATAGTATATGTAGCACAGGTAGAGAGCAGTACAGTACATGTAGTACAGGTATAGAACAGTACAGCACATGAGTACTGACCACACTATAGTATATGTATCAGAAGTCAAGAGCAGTACAGTACATAATGCACAGGTAGAGAGCAGTACAGTATATGTAGCATAGGTAGAGAGCAGATCTGTATATTTAGCACAGATAGGGAACTATTAAAGAGCAGTACAGTACATGTAGAACAGGTATAGAGTAGGACAGCACATGAGTACTGACAGCAGTACAGTACATGTAGTAGACATAGAGCAGTACAGTACATATAGCACAGGTAGAGAGCAGTACAGTATATGTAGCACAGGTAGAGAGCAGTATAGTATATGTAGCACAGGTAGAGAGCAGTACAGTATGTGTAGTACAGGTATAGAACAGTACAGCACATGAGTACTGACCACACTATAGTATGTGTATCAGAAGTCAAGAGCAGTACAGTACATAATGCACAGGTAGAGAGCAGAACTGTATATTTAGCACAGATAGGGAACTATTAAAGAGCAGTACAGTACATGTAGAACAGGTATAGAGTAGGACAGCACATGAGTACTGACAGCAGTACAGTACATGTAGTAGACATAGAGCAGTGCAGTACATATAGCACAGGTAGAGAGCAGTACAGTACATGTAGTACAGGTATAGAACAGTACAGCACATGAGTACTGACCACACTATAGTATGTGTATCAGAAGTCAAGAGCAGTACAGTACATATAGCACAGGTAGAGAGCAGTACAGTATATGTAGCAGATGTCAAGAGCAGTACATAAAAACAATGCAGAGAGCAGTTCAGCAAATATAGCACTGATAGAGTGCAGTGCAGTATATGATGTACAAGTAGACAGCACTAAAGCATATATAGCACAGGTATAGAGGGGCACAGTATATATATTACAGGTAGAGAGCAGTACAGTACATAGTGTACAGGTAGAGAGCAGTACAGTACATGTAGTACAGGTATAGAACAGTACAGCACATGAGTACTGACCACACTATAGTATGTGTATCAGAAGTCAAGAGCAGTACAGTACATATAGCACAGGTAGAGAGCAGTACAGTATATGTAGCAGATGTCAAGAGCAGTACATAAAAACAATGCAGAGAGCAGTTCAGCAAATATAGCACTGATAGAGTGCAGTGCAGTATATGATGTACAAGTAGACAGCACTAAAGCATATATAGCACAGGTAGAGAGGGGCACAGTATATATATTACAGGTAGAGAGCAGTACAGTACATAGTGTACAGGTAGAGAGCAGTACAGTATATGTAGCACATGTCAAGAGTAGTACAGTAAATGATGTACAGATAGAGAGCAATATAATATACTGTATGTAGAACATGTAGAGAGCAGTAGAGTATACTGTATGTAGCACATGTAGAGAGCAGTACAGTACACAATGTACAGGTAGAGAGCAGTACTGTATATGTATCACTGGTAGACACCAGTACAATACATGATGTACAAAGTAGTATAGTAAGATAACACTATAGAATATGTTGTATAGGTAACCAGCAGTCCAGTTTATGGTACAGATAAATAACATTGTGTTTGCACATAATTTTATAGGCCACAAGAGGTACAACACATGAAGTACGGGCAGAGAGCAGCCCATTACATGTACTATGTGGTATAGGACACACAGCAAGGTTGTTTTATTAGGTGCCCGCTCTGGCTGGCTAGATGACTGGCGCTGCCTATGGAATTGTAAATTGATATTGGTTTATAGCTACGATGGTCCAGGGAAGGCTATTGTAGTGGAGAATACTGTAACCTAGGGTCGCCTTAGCTCCAGGGACCATAGTAATGTGGGGACATCTTAGGATGGAGAAGTAAATATCGCCAAACCTCAAGGCAGAAAAATAAACCTCAAAATAACAAACTCCGACTAGATTTACAAAGGTTTTGTGTGCGGTGAATATTACTTTCCACTGTTTAAAAAATGATGTGTTAGTAGATGAAAATGTCAAGCGAAGGCACAAGATATATTCCCGGAAGAGAAAAAAAAAGAACTAGTCCTTGTTTGATTAGAATATTCCGGACAAATAACAATATTTCCGCAGTTTGTCAGTGTTTCCACATCTCGCACCGCTCCCTTATATATATAAATGAGCTTGGATGAGAAATGGAGGCGTCGCACTAAACATACAAGTGCAATATCTAATTTCAATCACAACATATTAAAGAACGATCGGTTTCAGGGTCCGGGAACACAATGTGGCAAGGAAAAAACCTCCCGAGCTCTTAATCTTATATATTTTATGATAATGTGAGGGTTTTGTTTTCCATTGCAGAAAGCACGAAGGGTTCACTTGAGGAGACTTTGCAAAGACTTACAGCTTCACCTAAATAGTAAAGTATCGCTCCTGTAAAAGCTATGCCAAAAGTTTCCTTGAATTTTTATAAAAGTTTAAAATAACTAGTGAAATAGTAGTAAAGGGGCTGCCCCTAATTGGTATGAATAGTGATAGAAGAGGCTGCCCCCAATCAGTATTAGAAAAAGAGGCTGCCCCCTATTGGTATGAATATTGATAGAAGAGGCTTCCCCTATTGGTATGAATATTGATAGAAGAGGCTTCCCCTTTTGGTATGAATAGTGATAGAAGAGGCTGCCCCCTATTGGTATGAATAGTAATAGAAGAGGCTGCCCCCTATTGGTATGAATATTAATAGAAGAGGCTGCCCCCTATTGGTATGAATAGTAATAGAAGAGGTTGCCCCCTATTGGTATGAATAGTAATAGAAGAGGCTGCCCCCTATTGGTATGAATAGTAATAGAAGAGGCTTCCTCCTATTGGTATGAATAGTAATAGATGAGGCTGCCCCCTATTGGTATGAATAGTAATAGAAGAGGCTGCCCCCTATTGGTATGAGTAATAATAGAAGAGGCTGCCCCCTATTGGTATGAATAGTAGTAGAAGAGGCTGCCCCCTATTGGTATGAATAGTAGTAGAAGAGGCTGCCCCCTATTGGTATGAATAATAATAGAAGAGGCTGCCCCCTATTGGTATGAATAATAATAGAAGAGGCTGCCCCCTATTGGTATGAATATTAATAGAAGAGGCTGCCCCCTATTGGTATGAATAGTAATAGAAGAGGTTGCCCCCTATTGGTATGAATAGTAATAGAAGAGGCTGCCCCCTATTGGTATGAATAGTAATAGAAGAGGCTTCCTCCTATTGGTATGAATAGTAATAGATGAGGCTGCCCCCTATTGGTATGAATAGTAATATGTTAGAAGAGGCTGTCCATCTATTGGAATGAATAGCAATAGAAGAGGCTGCCCCTCTTTTGGTATGAATAGTATTAGAAGAGGCTGCCCCCTATTGGTATGAATAGTAGTAGAAGAGGCTGCCCCCTATTGGTATGAATAGTAGTAGAAGAGGCTGCCCCCTATTGGTATGAAGAGTAATAGAAGAGGCTGCCCCCTATTGGTATGAAGAGTAATAGAAGAGGCTGCCCCCTTATCAGTATTATTAGTAAAAGAGGAAACTGCCCTCAATTGGTATGAATAGTAATAGAAGAGGCTGCCCCCTTCGTATAAAGAGTAATAGAATAGGCTGCCCCCTATCAGTATTATTAGTAAAAGAAGAGGCTGCCCCTATTGGTATGAATAGAAATATAAGAGGCTGCCCCCTATTGGTATGAAGAGTAATAGAAGAGGCTGCCCCCTATTGGTATGAAGAGTAATAGAAGAGGCTGCCCCCTATTGGTATGAAGAGTAATAGAAGAGGCTGCACCCTATTGGTATGAAGAGTAATAGAAGAGGCTGCCCCCTATTGGTATGAAGAGTAATAGAAGAGGCTGCCCCCTATTGGTATGAAGAGTAATAGAAGAGGCTGCCCCCTATTGGTATGAAGAGTAATAGAAGAGGCTGCCCCCTATTAGTGTTATTAGTAAAAGAGGAAACTTCCCTCAATTGGTATGAATAGTAATAGAAGAGGCTGCCCTCTTGGTGTGAAGAGTAATAGAAGAGGCTGCCCCCTAGTGGTATGAGGAGTAATAGAAGAGGCTGCCCCCTATTAGTGTTATTAGAAAAGAAGTGGCTGTCACAAAAAAAAAAAAAAAAAAAAAAAGAGTTTATCCCACCACGAGGGACTTTTAGCTAATTCCATGAAAGTGTACTGTAGTGATGGGATTGGCTCATACTGTACGTGGGTGTGCCATAAAATAGAGTCCATACCACAACACTTCCTGCAATAATATTAATGGAGAGAAGGAAACAATGCAATTTACCTATATTGTCATAGTACTGAAAGGGTAAATGGGGTAAAAGCACGAGTGTTTCCAGTTACCAGAAATTCATAGTACGGCCCGAATCGGCATCCTGGAGTGTAATGGTAAAAGGAAATAGATTGCACTTTAGTAAAAGTCAATATATAATAAATGAGTCAACTGAAGTTACTCTCGGCTGATTACCGGGATGGAATGAGAAGACATCTTAACGAATACCAAATAGGATAGAACAATAGACAGTAAATAACCTAGTGACTGCACGGAAAGGTTACCAGCGGGGATCTGCAGGGATTTGGTCTAGGATAGCTCTTCTATAATGTCTTCATTAGTGGTACAATAAATGGTCCAGGAAAAATGATATGCCCTTCAAAGATGACAAACCATATGGAAGGTGCTGGCAGCTGATTAATGGGCGAGCCCAACACCAGGACCAGACAGAGTCATCTACAGACGGAACTTCAAGATTAATAGGGAAGACGGAACAAGAAATGGAACAGCAGGAGAACTATATACCTGAACTAAGGACCGTAAAATACAAGGAAATGTCTATAGCCGGGAGACGTGGCAAGGATAAGTGATATGTTGGATTATTCTGAAAACCAGTCTATGTAATTTATAAACCACATTTTAGAGCGTTATAAGACTGATGCTGTTTTCTAAGTATATTAAACCTTGATAGATGGACTGCCATCTTTCTGGTCCTGGTCAGCCTCTCTACCACTCCCAAGATTGAAGATATGGATGTGACCATCCTTACGTTTCCACGAGTATTCTGATTTCTCAAACTTCAGTACAATATCATGATATGCTAGTAACACTGGCTGCTATGCACCTCACACCCACTAGGTGGCCTTGTAGAGCATAAACAGATTCTGACAGAGTTAAAAAAAAAAGGTGATCATCTAACGTCTCGAATGTCAGGATCAAGTTAATGAAGGAAATATCTGTAGGGAAGCCAAAGTGAAGCCTTCTGGGTAGTTCCAGCTACTGTATGTTTGCCATCTGGTAACTTCCTAACCCAACAAGGGTTGTTAAACCATATATCACACTTCAGAACTCTACCCTTTTTTATAAATCATTGCTCTCTACAATGTTTGTTCTAGCACCCACATATTTTTAACCTTTATTACAGCTTGTTTTTTTTTAATACTGAACCGTAATCACTGTAACTGTAAAGAATCCCTTCCTACATTTCTTCCATTTATCTCTCTAGAGAACAACCAATAATCCATTTATTGCACCACCACTGATCATGAACATTAAAGGGGTTATCCAGCGCTACAAAAACATGGCCACTTTTCCCCCTCTCTTTTCTCCAGATTGGGTGGGGTTTGAAACTCAGTTCCATTGAAGTAAATGGAGTTTAATTGCAAACCACACCTGAACTGGAGACAACAGTAGGTGGAAAAGTGGCCATGTTTTTGTAGCACTAGATAACCCCTTTAATAATGGCCGTTGTTACTGCTTATCAGTACGTAATGGGAACATAGCCTTAAAAACTGCTGTCAGTACCATAAGACAAGAAAGATCAGGCAGGGAAGACAGAACAGTGATCCCTAGAGCTAGGCCCCCCGAAACTGTCCCTGCCTACTTGCCGGCCTGACCCTAGGCAGTCAGGGACAACTGGTCGACAGTCCCTCCCTATATAACAGTACACACAAAGACAAAGAGTCCAGGGTGTGATTAGACCAGCCCTCTGACATCCAGACCACACAGACAACATACAAGCAGGAGGGAATGAGAGTGGTTAAAGGATCTGTCAATCACAACTAGCTGAACAGGGTTACCCAGCGCTACAAAAACATGGCCACTTTTGTCTTGTCTCCAGTTTGGGTGAGGTTTGAAACTCAGATCCATTGAAGTAAATGGAGCTTAATTGCAAACCACACCTGAACTGGAGACAAGAGTGGGGCAAAAGTTGGCCATGTTTTTGTAGCACTGGATAACACTTTTAACTGTCTACAGCCCAGAACAAAGTCATCGGGAGAAACAGACGAGTCTGGTAGAATCCAATTACCACTGTAAGGAAAGGAATAGAGCAATGTGCAGACAAAATGTTACATCTGCATGTGGGAAACGTGATTTTTGGTCTCTAAAAGCTGTTATTGAGCCTTTGATAGTTGCCTTCCCGGCGCACAGCTATTTCTCATTCTCTACATGTGAGAGGATAGGACAAAGGCTGGACTGTTTGCTAATAGCACTCATACAAATACATACTTTTCTTACTTCCCAGTAAATCACAGGAAAAGCACCTACTCCTCTCTGCTATGCTATTACATAGTGCTGATGGAAGTGCTATGGACTGAACAGAGTAGCACTGTGCTAAAGAATGATTTACACAGTACACAAAATGGGGTTATTGATGCACTGGCTTTTATAGGAGCAAAAAGGATGACAGCAAGAAAGCGGTAACATCATAATAGCAGCCCTGAGTTCAGCAATGAATTGATGAAAATGATGATGACAAAAGGGAGAAGGGAGAAGATTACTTTCAGGAGGCAGCACTGTGTACACAGTAAGAACTTAAACTGTTACACAAGAGACAACTGCCCATAACTTTATGTGTGTTAAGTAATAATAGTGAGGCCTTGATCTCCCTTTGATTCACAGCATGGACCCTCTAGTTCCTGCACATAGTACAAGCTAGGCTTCCATGTTTTATCTTCCTAGTCTATCTCCTGCTTAGGTGGACCTCCACACATATTGAACAGCAGTTTGCAGTAAAGTAAGACACCTAGTCACCATAATGTAAGATCTTCTTTTTTTTTTTTTTTTTTTTATTTGTTACAAATCATATACTGTAGGCTATCAGATTTTAACTAACATTTCTTCGATTTTTCCATATTTTGGGGTCTCATGCCAATGCTATCTGACCAATGACTGGAAGCCAGAACACACAATTTTCTCTCTAGTTACCCTTGAATCCATGTCTCATCTGCTTCCCCCCTAGTCCATGCGTTTATATTATTGTTTTAAATGGAAAGTGTGGTCTGATTAGATCCTGATTTTTTTACTCATCTATTTTTATATTTTCTGATAGTATATTTTATAAACGTTTGTAAATTGAGCTTTGCCCTTTTAACAGCGCTTTGAGATATGCTTTACAGCAGTTTCAAGGACATAGGTAGTAATAGACTGGACATAACCCTATTAACGTCTTAAGGAAGAGTTTTCTATGCATGCTCTGTGACCTGTGTAGAAGTAATTGAACAGGAAGAAAGGGGTAGGCTGAGCCCTGCCCATCAACTTCTGTGAGTGGCCTGGTCCTATCCCATCTATATATGAATAAAGAAGAGACTGCTAAAATGTTTTCTTTACAAAACTGGATGTGTCAGCTTATTATTAGGCTTAGTGGCCAGAATGACAACTGCAAGATTTCAGAATTTGTTTATAAAATACATAGTAGAATAAAAATTTAAGAAAAAGAATTACCAAAAACATATTTCCCCTACAACAGGTCGTTTTCCAAGGACACATTCTCTTTAAGGAAGTATCCCCCCAGGACCTATATTCATTTTACACATTCCTATCATTCAAGGATTGAATTCCCTTGATTCGATTTACACTGTATAATTGTGAGTTTCCTCTGACAGCTTCCATTGTTGGCTTGCATCAGTTCTTTTTAATAGAAGATAAGACTGTGGTGCTAATCATGGAGGAGGCAGAGACAAGGCGTTTATACGGCTGATTATGTTCCCTTCTCAGAATTGTTAATCATCTTACAGTATGTTACTGCATAAAAGAGAGAAAACTAATAATTATTACCACTATCAGCACAATTTTCTGCCTGAACAACAATCCATTCACGGCAAAGTATGGACTGTTACCCACTGTTGATTCTACATATTACGTTAATTTGCCGAGAATGTCTGAGACTCGTGATGTGGAATTGGGATGTTCTGCTCAGAGCCTCCCTCTATGAGCCAGAACAGAGTGCCGCTGCTAAAGGGGTTTTCTCACTACGCAAAGTGTGTAATATTGCATACATTTTAAGGAGTTTAAATGTTAAATAACATCACTGTACTGTTCTTCTACCCCATCAGTCTGATCACATCCTGGTTTTCCATGTGACATTAGGCATTTTTTCCTATAATATCCCTTGCCTGCTTGTACAGTGTAGACTAAATGCCAATACTTCCAGGAATAAGAGCAGGAGATTGCAGTTGAACTGAGCATGTGCGACCACTTTAGTGGTTAAAGTGGTCGTAACCCAGGGAATAAGGTGTCAAAACAAAGAAGGCACGTGGTGAATTAGTAAGTATAGATCTCTCAAAGACAGACACAGCTGCATGTTGTACTTTTCACTCCAAAAGATGGGAGCTTTGCTGGCACAGAGGAGTATAATACAGGATGTAACTTAAGATCAGCACAGGATAATGTGGTGAGCCACCCCCGCGCTAGTATGGAGGTGGTACGGCTGGTCACTTGCTATGTAGTGGATTGTGACGCCAGCTCTATGGTGGTTGGCCGAGATGTAGCCGGACCCTAGGGAGTTATGTCGTGATGCCGGTTGGGCATACAGGTATGGTGGCACACCTGCTTTTTTATTTTAGAGGGCCACCCACAGAAAGTGGAAATGTCCCAAGGTGTGTGTGTATACTGTTTTGGTGTGGGACGAAGAATCACAGAGTCTCTTTACCATTAATAAAATCTTGTTTACTCTGAAGGTACTTGTGTGCAGAAGAACATACAGCTTTGCATTGACAGTACTTTATACTTGATAGAACACTTAACAGTTCAGGATCCAGATCTGTGATGAGAGTGTAGAAAGAGGTACAGTTGTGAAGACTGGGTTGTGTATTGAGAGGTATAAAGAAGTATCAGAGGAGCAGAGAGGAGGATGTTGTGAGTGTCCCAACCCAAGTAGTACTGTGCTCTGCCAGAATATTGGAGGGTGAGGTAGAAATATAAGAATACTGGAAACAAAACACTTGTGCCCGTGCATCGACTCTTGGCGGAATGAACCACCTATTGCCCTACCAGTTTCGGGGGGTGACACAAGCCCCAGACCATGAGCGGAATGCTAAGGATTTCCTGCTGACAGTCACGCTGCGAGATAGAGTTTATAGGCTTCTAGCAACTTTGCTCTATCCGGATAAGTTCCTAGCTTTCTGCCTTTGTAGATACTGTCCCGTACTGTGACTCTCCTAGTCCACGGCGTGGGTCAGATGATCTTTGACTTGTCCTCTCCTATAAGGGTTTTAACACTGCATAGTGCTGAGTAAGGTTACCTGAAGAGAAACGGTTAGGTGTATCTTGTCTCTATGGAGTTTCATGACCCAAAAAACCCTCATACGAAGGCTGGGGACCTGGCAAAGAGCCAGGGCCCAAAGGAACCTATATAGGGAGCGTTCTAGCCTGCGTCCTACCCCTACAACGGCAACATCAAAAGACCCCTCCACTTCCTCTACCCATGTGACTTTCTATCTACAGCTGTGAATGGGTGAAGAGTGCATAAAGAAGAAGTAAAGTATCTGTGGAAGAAGATACTCTTATAGGTCCACAGATCCATGTAGTCACAACAGCGACATCTCATGCTGAAACATTATCACTACTACATCACCATTTACTTACAATAAATACAGACTGACACACACTGACTTACTGACTCACACACACATTGCTGACTGACACTCATTTACTGCCTGACTAACACACATTACTGACTGACTGACTGACACACACACATACACCCACCTTACAGCTGAGTCCTCTCCCTCTTCTTCTCTGTCCTGTTAATCTCCACACTGTAATTAGGTTGAGGACCTTCCAATCATGTGATCAAGTTTCTTTTTCTCTCTCTCTCGGATGCTGGCAGGTCTTCAGATGTTCAGCGCTCACCCTGCCCTACTTTGACAACCCCTTTTTTAATGCCCTTTAAGACCCATCCTTGTAATATTATGTGATACAGCATCTGGGCGGTTACTTATACATTATATATATATATACCTATATATATATAATATAGTGGTACATTGGCTTAAGAAGAGCTCACAATTTTTCAAAATTGTAACTTGGTTTAAGAGCATTGCTTTGGATTAAGAGCTCCCTCTACTTGATGGGAGGGGAGCAGGGGAGGGGCATGGTCTGCATAGGTGGTCTACAGCTCTGTACCCTGACCCAGATTCTGCTATAATGTTCCTGCATTACACTCAGCTATACACACTGCAGCTGCTATAATGTGCCTGTACTTACACTCAGCTATACACACTGCTGCTATAATGTGCCTGCACTTACACTCAGCCATTCACACTGCTGTATAAAAAAGTTTCTGTCCTCCTGCACAGCTCTGTGACTCTCACTTCCTGATTGGTCCATGCTGGACACACACCTCTTCCCCATTGCTGTCATTTAACCACACAGACCTCTGACAGCAGCCCTGCTTCTCTATTCTAGCTTGTTGTACTACACTACTGCATTATAGGGATCTGCAGCTCTATTCTGTATCTACAAACTGCTGCAGCTATTCAGGGTTATGCAGTTACTATACATTATACTCCACATGCTGATTGCTATACTGTACAGTAACTTATAATATCACATATTCAGCTGTTTCTTATTGTTTGTTTCATCTGTTCTTCATGTTATTCAGAATAATAAATCATTATTTTTGGGGCGTGGAACCAATTGTCTGCATTTCTATGGTTTCTTATGGGAAAATTTGCTTTGGTTTAAGAGTAGATTTGGATTACAAGAACAGTCCTGGAGCGAATTATGCCCGTAATCCAAGGCACCACTGTACGTTTCTCTGGTTAATGTATATGAGTAAATTATACAATTCTGAATTTGCAAATATTTTCCAAAACATTAACCTATTACATCCCATTAGTGCGCAGGGGGAGATGTAATAAGACGATGTACAGTGTAACCTTTCAGCACGTTGGCTGTTTTTCCTGTGTTGCTGAATTGCAAATGTTTCTTAAGTGTCTGGCGGTGATATAAATGGCCGCCCTGATGATCGTGTTTGCACTTCGCTCTTCACTCGGCTAATTAGCTGAGCCATAAAGTAGGCATTACTCACCGGCGAGACGTTTCCACGGGATACCGAGGACACTTCAGCAGCATGTCAGCCACTTGGTGCGGATGTTTGCAGGTAAACACGTCCCTGTCAGCACCTAGGCACCGCACTCCCGCCATGGTCAACTGCTTAACTGGGAGATCCCATCCTGAGGATAATGGTGTCAATGTTCTTCTACCTCCAGCAGGGAAATGAAGTTGTTTTGTATCATAGTAAAGCAATTAGAATGAACCTTGTATGCAAGACATTACGGGGGGCAAATCTGCTAATTTAGATGATCCAGCCTATAATATACATAGAATCCATAGGAAAACAGAAAACACTATTACTCATTCATGTAAAGGAGTAAAACTGTGCTGTTTTATATACAAGCAACCAACATCACTGTACTGTTCTTTATTACCTGTTCTTTATTACCTTTCCTGTCCATCATGTTCCATATTTTACTATTACTTCTACTACTATCCTACAAAGCCGCACATCTTCTGTCTCCTTTATCATGTTTCATACTGTACTACTAATACTACTTCTAATACTACTACTACTGCTACTACTACTACAACCCTACACAGCCGCACATCTCCTGTCTCCTCTATCATGTCCCATACTTTACTACTACTGCTAATACTACTACTACTACTACTACTACTACTACTACTACTACTACTACTACTACTGCTACAAATAATAATAATAATAATAATAATAATAATAATAATAATAATACCACTACTACTACCCCTACACAGGCCCACATTTCATGCCTACTCCATCATGTTCAATACTGTACTTATACTACTTATACTTATAATCCCTTTGTTTCTGTACTGTATTAGTGTAAGGCATGAGACCCAGAGTACTTAAACAGATTTACGTTCTCTTAAAGGTGCAGCACACAAAATACAAGGTTTTTTGTACACAAGGTGCAAAATTAGTAGCTTGAGAGCTGGCTTGACAGAATCCCTTTTAACCCTTAGAGGATCGGGCCAATTTCAATTTTTGCGTTTTCGTTTTTCCCTCCTTGTGTTTAAAAGGCCATAGCAGTTGCAATTTTTCACCTAGAAACCCACATGAGCCCTTATTTTTTTGCGTCACTAATTGTACTTTGCAATTACAGGCTGAATTTTTTCATAAAGTACACCGCGAAACCAGAAAAAATTCAAAGTGTGGTGAAATTGAAAAAAAAAAAAAGGAGTTCTTTTATTTTTTATTTTTTTCCAAAAAAAGTCATTACGATAACAAAGATATGTTACATGTATAACTTTTATTGTATCTGATGGCCTGTAAAAAATTCAAACCATTGTTAATAAATGTATGTTCCTTAAAATCGCTCTATTCCCAGGCTTAAGGCGCTTTTATCCTTGGGTCTATGGGTCTGTGTCAGGTGTCATGTTTTTGCGCCATGATGTGTTCTTTCTATCGGTACCTTGATTCCGTATATGCAACTTTTTAATCGCTTTTTATTACAATTTTTCTGGATTTGATGCGACCAAAATGCGCAATTTTGCACTTTGGGATTTTTTTTGCGCTTACGCCATTTACCCTGTGAGATCAGGAATGTGATAAATTAATATATAGGGCGATTACGCACGCGGTGATACCAAACATGTTTCTTTCCTTATTTATTTTTATTTATAACATGGGAAAAGGGGGGTGATTCAAACTTTTATTAGGGGAGTTTTTTTTTTTTTTATTAATAACACTTTTTTTTACTTTTACACTTATGTTAGAAGCCCCCCTGGGGGACTTCTAGTATAATCACACTGATCTCTCATTGAGATCTATGCTGTATAGTTATACAGCATAGATCGATGAGATAGGCACTTTGGTTGCTTCCGGCTGCTGCAGCCGGAAGCAATCGAGTGCCGAGCCGGGATCAGCGCCATTACGGCGCTGAGCTCGGCGACGGCAGGATGTGTGGATCGCTCCTCCGGGACACCCCACTAGACACCAGGGATAGCTGCATTCAAGTAATCGGATGCAGCTGTCAACTTTGACAGCTGCACCCGATTACTTTATTAGCGGGCACGACGATCGGATCGTGCCCGCTAATAGCCGCGGCCCCAGGGTACGAGCGACACCCGGGACCCGTGCGGTTGAGAGCGCAACCCCGCTCTGAACACATGTAGGTGGCCCTCTTAGGAGGTTAGGTTTATGTTAGGTCAGAGAGTTAAGAGAGCTAGTAAGGCTAACATGAGGTGGAGGCCTATCCAATAAATATTGTACCATTTTGGAGTCGGTGGCTATAAACTTGAAAACACCTGTACTTACGGCTATATAGATCGGTCTTCCAGTAGTACAGGCCCCACTTAAGAGTGAGTCAGCCATTGGGGTTCCTGGTTAGGTACTGGCGAGTCGAAATGAGGTAAGGACTTTATTCACACTTTGCCAATCCATGGACTAGACTGAAGATCCTGTGGAAGTTGCAGGGCTTAAAGAAAAAAAAAAAGAAAAGATGGCCCCTCACCGTAGATAGGATTTAGTCTCTGGTAGTCTCACTCAATGAGTACTAGTCCAGCATGGCTAGCATACAGGAACACTTGAGAAACTGGATCAGTATGTACTACTTTCCACTACAATTGCTCTTCACTGATCTGACCACACGGCCCACTCCACCTCTACTTATAGATTTTTTAGAGGTCGCTGATTGGTGGAGAGGTCATGGGGAGACAAGGACAGTATCAGTTTTAGCAGGCTAAAGGCCCTATTACACAGGATGACTATTATGCGGAAAATCGTTATATTGTTCGAATTTAAACGATAATCATCCTGTGTAATCGCAAGCAATGATTGAAAAATTATTTATGTGTTGTTGATTGTTGATTAAGATCTGACCCTAAAATCATTGTTAATCATTCACTAATTGTTCGCTTTATAATTCCACATTTAAATTACAATCTAGAGAGAAAGAGGAGTGGCTGCACCTCACACCTATGGCTGACACTAATGCCTCTCGGCTACATTTAAAAACCAACGCCAGAATGTTGGTATATAATTTGATCAAACCATATTGCCTCATGTACCGCGTGCAGTTCTTTTGTCACACATGAGTCCCTACACTAAAATAACACTGTGCCGGTCAGCGACCGGCAACCCCGAGCAGTAAGCGCCAACAGGTTCTGAGTGTTAGCACTCCTCCCTTGTAAGACCCATGTGACCCCAATCAGCAGGAAGCACCTGTGCACATATGGTAAGTACCTCCTATTTCTCCCATTCTGCCTGCTGGTGCATTGGCAAGTAGTAACACCTTGTTCACACTTGTGTTGCTTGGCTGCCGCCTTCTCCGCCGGCGGCGCCTGCGGGTGGGGGCATAGGGTTTGGTCCTGTGACAGTGGGGTTGCAGGGCTGGCGGTTGCTGACTGACTCTGTGTTGTTTTAGTGTAAGGACTCATGTGTGCCAGAAGACCTGCACGTGGTACATGAGGCAAAATGGTTTCATCAAATTATATACCAGCATTCTTTTTTTTTCTTCTAGGTCTGTGTTTTCATATTTGTTTGCTGTAATTCCACATTCGTTCGATCAAGTTCCACATTTGTTTACTAATCGTTTAGTGTAATTGCACATTGTTCATTCTTTTGCTGGGATCAGACGGCATAAACGATCATAACTAACGACTATCATTCTGTGTAGTATGGTGAACAATTTCAGGTTAACAATAAAAAATCTTGTTTGCGATAGTTTACTGTTAGTCGTTATTTTTTATTTTTTTTCATCTAACAGGACCCTAACTCTCAGGCAGACATCAGAAACATGTGCCTAAGCACTACACCATTAACCCTTTAACCCCTTAGCGACCCATGACGTACCTGGTACGTCATGGTGCCGCGGGGGGTGTTCAGAGCGGGGTCCCGCCGGGACCCCGCTCTGAACGGCACCGATCCCGGCTGCAATCTGCAGCCGGGCAGTGCCTCTATTAGCCGGCGCGGGTCCCGTTGCTGCGCCGGCTAATTAAGCACTTCAATGCAGCTGTCAAACCTGACAGCTGCATTGAACTGCTTTATGCACAACATCCCTGGTGTCTAGTGGCACGTTCTTCTGGCCGGCCCGGGCCTCAGCGTCGGAATGACGCTGGCCTGCAGCAGGCCATAGCAATCTATGACCGATCTGATGGATCTTTGCTGTGTATATACACAGCATTGATCTCTATGAGAGATCAGTGCTTTGTATATACAAGTTCCCCAGGGGGGCTTCTAGTTTATGTAAAAAAAGTAAAAAAATATTTTTATTAATAAAAAATCCCCTCCCCTAATAAAAGTCCAAATCACCCCCCTTTTCCCATTTTATAAATATAAATTATTAAATAAACAAATAAATAAACATGTTTGCTATCGCCGCGCACGTAATCGCCCGAACTATTAATTAATCACATTCCTTATCTTGCACGGTAAGATGCAAAAAAATTCCAAAGTGCAAAATTGCGCATTTTTGGTCACATCAAATCCAGAAAAAATTTAATAAAAAGTGATCAAAAAGTTGTATATGCGCAATCAAGGTACCGATAGAAAGAACGCATCATGGCGCAAGAAATGACACCTCACACAGCCCCATAGACCAAAGGATAAAAGCGCTATAAGCCTGGGAATGGAGCGATTTTAAGGAACATATATTTGTTAACAATGGTTTGAATTTTTTACAGGCCATCAGATACAATAAAAGTTATACATGTTATATATCGTTGTAATTCTTACAACTTGAGGAACATGCATAACAAGTCAGTTTTACCATAGGGTGAACGGCGTAAATGCAAAACTCCCCCAAATCAAAACAAATTTGTTTTATTTTTCAATTTGACAGCGCAAATGATTTTTTTCCGGTTTCGCAGCATATTTTATGGAAAAATAATGCCTGTCATTGCAAAGAACAATTTGTTTTGCAAAAAATAAGTGCTCATATACGTCTCTAGGTGAAAAAATGCAAGCGCTATGGACTTTTAAACATAAAATGGAAAAAGCAAAAGGGCAAAAACGAAAATTGGCTTTGACCTTAAGAGGTTAAACATATACCTTCAGCTCTGCTTTTGCAAAGGATAGAAAAAAACAGTGTGACATCTAGTGATTAAAAGGCAGTACTACAATCCTCCATCCACAGAATACCCAATACCTTCACTGCCGGCCTACATCTATACAGACTAAGCAGTGGCAGATATGTTCTGGGATACCCCACAACTACTACTACTAGTAGTGATAGCCGTACATTGCCGCAAAAGTTCTAACAAATTGGACTAAAAACTAATGACACTGTTATTTGATCACCATACTATAGGGTTCCTACAATTGAACCCTGTATAACTATTAGTACTTTATGTGACCATACCACTCCGGTGATGGGTGATTAAAGGAGAAGTCCTGTGAAACTGAAAAAAAGAGAAGGCGGCAGGGGGAAATTGTACGTCACATACATGTAATACTATACAGATCGCATACATGAGACCCTAACAGCAATGTTCCCCTTTAATCTTCTCCCTTTTAGCAGCCGCTTTATATACTTCTGTTTCTTTCATCTTCTTCAGTCGGAGTTTTTGTCCAATTTTATGCTTCTAATGACACAATAAATGTAGAAAATGCCATAAACTGATTTACAATTCCAGATGATTAAATATAAATCCATTTATCCACCAGTTCAGTCGTTTGAGCCGCTTCATCCTTGGATATCATTACATTTAATGACCTGGAATGTAGGAGCTTTACTGCCGGTGCTCAATATTAATTTTCAAGTAAGATTGTTATATTTAAAAATATATGTGAAATGCGAGCGATGATGGGATTGTCCATACTGTCTATGGAGGAGAGATGCCTGAGGAGATATTGACTTTCAGCGCGGGGGCAATCGTTTGGCTGTGACATAGTGAAAGCTATATTACAGATCATATGTGATTTACTTCTGGGTTAAAATCTGTATTAATAAGATCTTAAAGTGAATGTCCACATTTTGACATCATTACATTTTTTACATGGAAAATTCTGTGCTGGATCATTTCCCAATATATCTGTGTGTATGTCCTGGAGCCTCACCAACACCCTATACCAATAAGATGGTATAAATACAAATAATGGCTCTATGGTCCACCAAGTATTAGACTAGGCTTGTTGGTCACTCTAGTGTCTTCTAGGGTCAAAGCTCACCAAGAGAAATGTGTAGACCTAGCAACTTTTATCCCATATGCAAAGAGCAAAAGAGCCTATTCATCACCATCCCCTAGCCCAGACAAGACGATGGTCAACCGAGTATTCATCGGGTGGGTTCCATCAGCCACCATGTAACCAGGTTCAAACGAGGAGACCTTGTTATTAAAGGAGGAGACCTTGTTTTTAGAAAAACATGGCCACTTCCTTCAGAGAAGCAGCAACACTCTTGTCCTCAGTTTCAAAATGGGTGTTGCAGCTCAGTTCCATTGAAGTTAGCGGAGCTGAATTGCAATGCTACACACAGCCTGAGGACATGATTGCTGTTGCAGACTTCAGCCAGGCCTGGCTTAGGCCAGGGCCCTGGGTATTTAGTCTAGTGAATAGTGGAGAGAGCAAGACACACAGGGAGTTCCTGCTGATGGGCCTGGCCCAGGGGCCAGAGTCCTTGTCAGTAACCAGAGCTACAGTTTTTACAGAGAGAAACTTTTCAAATAAAGATGAACTACTAAACCAAATGTGGGGTAATTATCACCTGGGTCAACCTATGCCTGGGATCCTTCCTAACAATCAAGAAAATTCGTAAAGTCAAGGATTGATCCTCAGTAGGACAAAGAGCCTAAGCCGAAGTATCCTACAGGTACTTGCTCAACTTCCTTAGTAAATCTTGAGGAGTTAGCTTTGTCTAGTTGTTCAAGTCTGGAACTTGTCCTACCGAACCTTACAGTCTCTTGGCTGTTTTGGCAAAAGGAGGTTTTCTATTCAGCTCTTCTAACCGTGAGTAAGAGGATTTCTTCAGAAACAGTAAAGTCACACTGTTCATTGTTTGAGTGCTGGACTCTGTGCTTCTTATTTCTCCACCGGACCCACACCTACATCTTGTGCTACCCCCTTCAAGGCCCAGTGCCATTGTGTCCGGGGGTTGGGTATTGCCACTCCTGGCCACCGTGAGAAGTGCCCTAGTAACCAAGAGAAACCACCTGAGCCCACCTGCTGTATACAACTTAAGCACCCCGGGCAATGGCAAGGGAAACATAATAAACACTACTTACCTTTCCCTGTGCCTCCACAGCAGAGCTTGACAGGCTCCTGGATCCTTGCCGGAACTAATTTTCCCCAGAGTTGTAATGTTGTCATGACTTGGGGGAAAATACCAGACCTTTGTGATGGACAGCCTGCTCAGCCAATCAGTGACTGCAGCGGTGTCCGCCCCAGTCACTGACTGCCGGAGCAGGCAATCTATCAGCTGAGTCATGACATCCTTTCAGAAGGAGAGCCGGGAGTTCCGGAGCAGTAAGGCAGTGCTGCGGAGGCACAGGGAGGGGTAAGTAGAGCTTGCTTGTTATGTTCCTCCCTGCTGCTGCCTCCTGGTAATTATGATTTTCTCTGTACTTCTACTTTAACTACACTGCTGGACAACCTAAAAAAAAAAAAAGTTCTATATATTGTAAAATGCAGGAGAAGCATCATCAGCCCATCTGCATAACCTGCACATGTAGGAGACTCCACTCGCTGTAGTAGATGCAGCTCAACTCACCATGATGTAATAGTAGATCAAATGCCTGGAAAGTCTAATCTGCAATTATAATTAAGAATATAGTAAAATGTTAATTATAAAGATGAAACAAGCCTAATACTAATAATAATACGGATTCTCTGAAGATAAATGAAATTCTTTCGGTTTTGCTGAAAGCCTGAATGTAGCCGCGCAGAGATTCCCCGTCCTAGATCCAAGTTGCACTTTCATCTATTATTTAATCCGGGCAATGAGAGGGGGAGAGGACGGCAGCTAAATATGGTGAGCCCTGCTGCTCCGGCCCCCCTTCTCTATCCTCCAGCTCCGGGCTCACAAAGGCTTCTCACATGTACAGAGAATTACTTTCTATGGGAGCAGGAACCGCACGGCCGCCACCACCGCTGACATTTTTAAATCGCTAAACAATCATTTAGGGAACAAAGGCGACGAGTCCTCTACTCCGCTGTAACTATGGTTTTAAAGTGGTAGAACTAACAGCATAGCTTCTTCCTTCTATCAGCTGAGGGGGAGATATGAGAATAAAAAGATAGATAGATAGATAGATAGATAGATAGATAGATAGATAGATAGGAGATAGATAGATAGATAGATAGATAATAGGTAGATAGAGAGATAGAGATAAGTAGATAGATAGATAGATAGATAGATAGGAGATAGATAGATAGATAGATAGATAGATAGATAGATAGATAGATAGATAGATAGATAGGAGATAGATAGATAGATAGATAGATAGATAGATAGATAGATAGGAGATACACTCGTCCCCTGATGCAGTGTGACCTCTACCTGTACACCATACACTCCACCCCTGATGCAGTGTGACCTCTACCTGTACACCATACACTCCCCCCCTGATGCAGTGTGACCTCTACCTGTACACCATACACTCCCCCCCCCCCCCCGATGCAGTGTGCCCTCTACCTGTACACCATACACTCCCCCCCTGATGCAGTGTGACCTCTACCTGTACACCATACCCCCCACCCCACCCCCGATGCAGTGTGACCAGGTCTCGGTACAGGACCAGCACCAGGGCCCAGCAGCTCCCGGCAGCTCCTCCGCAGTCAGTGCCTCTTTCCTGCCCACAATAAGAGCCCATCAGGTGGAGGAGATGTACATTATTGCAGCATATTCCGTAACGCCTTTAATTATGGTGTGACATTTGAAAGACTTTGGACAAATAACAATAATTAGGTTATTATGATAGCATCAGCCCGCAGAGAGAGTGCAAGCGCCTTGCTGAAATCCAGTTAGACTCTTGTAATGCCAGACTTAAAGATCATTAAATGACTGAACAAGATTACACGCTGAGTTATGAAGGGATTTAAAACCCACTTGAAAACATAATGTAATTCCTTAAGACATTGGATAAATATAGTTGATGTTTGCTTTGTCGTTGCTCATTGATTTTAAAGTTCATTGTGATACAGTCAAAGCAGAAGGCAAAGGGTACAATCATTATGTTACAGCGGAAGCCTATTATATGACCATTATCCACACACAATGCTCTATGATACAAACCCTCTATAGCGCCGTGCAAACCCACATCCCAGGATTAAAGGGACACTAGGTGGTAACAACCGGTGGTACATTTCTATTGTATGAACTAAGGAAGGGAAGAAACTTCTTCCTGCAGGACATATAGCAGCTGATAAAGCCTTGATGAGGCCTTTATAAAGGGTGATATGCATAGTGTATATTTCCAATAAAAAGATCATCAATAAGGTGTAATAGTTTATGTGTGAATTATCTCATAGGTGATAAGGGATTGTCTCCAAAGGCACCTCCAAATGGGCTAACATTTTAATGAACCTTTAAAGATATGTCCACTTCTGCGTCTGGTTATATGAGAAGATCTAGCCTCGGATATACACATACTGTTTTGCATTGAAGTCAATAGAAAAAACTTTAGCAGAGACCGTGAGTGAAAAAGCATGATAATAAACATATGGTAAAATGCAGAGTGTACGCTGACCTTCCAATAACCTTGTCCGCCCGGTAAGTGCCTCGCACGGTGCATATATTTCACGTCCCCACTTCGATGTCGGAGAGGCCTCTCAGTTTGATATCACTTTGTTTATAATTTATCAAAATAAGTCTTTGTGTCTTGTTCATAAACTGTGTCTATTTGCATCTATTAATATTCATTGATTTTGTGAAAAACAAAAAGACTGATGTGAAGAATAAATATTATTTGTGAGAAGAGGAATTCAATTTACCTTATCTCACCGCATTAGGAAACTTCAGAAAGCAAGAGACGGGCTTAATAGAGGAGAAGGTAGCGAGGAGAACCCCGGGAGACACTTCATATGAAGATGATTCAAAGATACCGGAGAACTCTATGCATTCCTATGGATACGTTACACATAGAGAAGAAACATGTAACAGATGACCAATACGTGTGCTGGTCAGGGGCGTAACTAGAAAAGGTTGGGCCCCATACCAAACTTTTGATTGGGCCCCCCTCCTCGCTCCGATCTCACTGTAGAAAATCCCACTGTTTGTTAGCCATCCGCCAAGTAAGTAGCGTATGATAGTCATCTCCTTAGTGTCCACCGTGGTAGGCATCTCCCCTGGTATCCCCTCCAGTAGATATTGCCACCCCATGCCCTGGTAGACATCTCCCTTAGTTTCCCCCATGGTAGACATTTTTCCTAGTTTCCCCCATGGTAGGCATCTCCCCTGGTATCCCGTCTAGTAGATATTGCCCCCTTATGCCCTCATAGACATCTCCCTTAGTGTCCCCCATGGTAGGCATCTCCTCTGCTATCCCCCCTGTAGATAGTGTTTCCCAAAATAGGTATCTCTCCTAGTATCCTATTCCAGTACAAAGTGTCCCCCATGGTAGGCATCTCCCTTGGTGGTATGATGACAGCTCAGGAGGCTTAGCATATGGCTGCTAAGGTGGTTGATATGCCACTGGTGCTGGTTATTACCTGCTGGACATCAACTGAGAGGGAAGTCTGATTTTATATCACCTTAAAGATATTTACACCTTTAGGTATCATTATACAGTCAAAGCTTGGAAGCTGCCATATTGGATACTGGGCACGTTTTCCAATAGGAAATCGACTGCTACAATCAGATTTGTAACATTTCTTGTGGTTCAAAAGTTATCAACACAGAAAGGGCCTAGTCTTAGTTGTTTTAGAGAAAAACCTAGTCTTTGTTATTTGAAATAAAGAGTCTTTGTTATTTTAGAGAAATGGCTCAGTCTTGGTTGTTGTAGAGAGGGACCAGTCTTGTTTTTTGTAGAGAAGGGGCCCAGTCTTGGATGGTTTAGAGAAAGGGCTCAGTCTTGGATGTTGTAGAGAAAGGGCCCAGTCTTGGTTGTTATAGAGAAAGGGCCCAGTCTTGGATGTTGTAGAGAAAGGGCTCAGTCTTGGATGTTGTAGAGAAAGGGCTCAGTCTTGGATGTTGTAGAGAAAAGGCCCAGTCTTGGTTGTTATAGAGAAAGGGCCCATTCTTGATTGTTGTAGAAAAGGGGCATGGTCTTGGTTGTTGTAGAGAAAATCCCCAGTCTTGGTTGTTGTAGAGAAAGGGCCCAGTCTTGGTTGTTATAGAGAAAGGGCCCATTCTTTTTTTTTTTTTATAAATCTTTATTTAAATATTTTATCCTTACTTACATTTCAAGACAAGAAAAACGCCATATCACAATGTATTACAACAAAATTACCTCTCCCTTCCTCCCTCCCCCCCCCCCAAAAAAAAAAAAATAATAATAATAAAAAAAAGAAAATAAATAAATAATAAAAATAATATATAAAAGAGGCAAAATCCAAACCACAAATATTTACACTTTAAATATCTTCCATTTTTCTTTCTAAACATTAACCTCTCAGATTTTCTCTCTGCCATTGACTCCCATTACATAGACATTGAGTTGATCTTTCATTGGTCTATTCCTATACTCAATTACCATAACATTGTACAACCTACCAGAGACTGTTTCGGAGCCCCCCCCCCCCCCACTCCCCTAATTACCCCCTACTAGTTATTTACCCATAATGAAATCTAGACAACCCCAAAAAAGTAGAAAGTAGAGCACAGAAGAGAAGAACCCTCCTCTAATGAGAGAATCCTATCCCCCCAAGTTGGGCCGGAGGACGGAAGGACACGGACCCACAGGGTCGCAAGGTCGAGTCAGGTCACCATTCTGACGCCAGGTACCCCTAGTCACTTGAAATACACATTATAACAACTATTAAACGAAAAAAACAACAAGTACATGTACGCATATATATAGGGGATCTTCACTCCGAGGCAGAAGTGCATATATAATGAACCACTAAACCCCGTTGTTACTCCCCCTTAAATCACACTCCAGCTTATCATTATGAACCTTAACTGATATCAATAATAGTAAACTCCCAGACTCAAGGGCATCACTTCAAGCCCCGATCCATATATAATGAACCAACAGCTCTCAGTATCACCCCTATTATGCTTTAACCGGAAGTTATCAACTGATATTAAAACGTACTCTTTATTTAAATTTCTTAGGTAATCAAGCGTCACAGGTCCATGGCTCCTCCCATAGTATTCCGCTCGACCTCACGCCTCCAACTAGGCCACTACCACCCCGTCCCCCTTCCCCCCAAAGCGGGACCAGACCCCTCCTACACCCCTTGCCCCATCATTATGCTCTTTCGGGGGTCTCCGATCCAGTCTCTAGTTCACAATCACCAAATCCTTGAATCACTAGGCTTTACCTCTTTTCACAAAAAAAACAAATAAATATAAAAAAATAAAAAATAAAAATAAAAATAAATAAATTTATTTTTAAAGTAATCTCCTCTCACTCCCTCCCTCTCTCCCACCCCTCCCCTATTCATCACTTATATCAATACCCTCCTCATTCATCCATACACCCCATGTTTTTTTAAATTCCTGAACTTTCTTACTTTTGTTTGCTTTTATTTGTTCAGCAATTATAACTCTATACATCTCCCTTCTCCACTCCCCACTGTTGTAGAGAAAATGCCCAGTCTTGGTTGTTGTAGAGAAAGGGCCCAGTCTTGGTTGTTATAGAGAAAGGGCCCAGTCTTGGTTGTTGTAGAGAAAATGCCCAGTCTTGGTTGTTGTAGAGAAAGGGCCCAGTCTTGGTTGTTGTAGAGAAAGGGCCCAGTATTGGTTGTTATAGAGAAAGGGCCCAGTCTTGGTTGTTATAGAGAGAGGGCCCATTCTTGATTGTTGTAGAAAAGGGGCATGGTCTTGGTTGTTGTAGAGAAAGGGCCCAGTCTTGGTTATTGTAGAGAGAGGGACCAGTCTTGTTTTTTGTAGAGAAGGGGCCCAGTCTTGGATGGTTTAGAGAAAGGGCTCAGTCTTGGTTGTTGTAGAGAGAGGGACCAGTCTTGTTTTTTGTAGAGAAGGGGCCCAGTCTTGGATGGTTTAGAGAAAGGGCTCAGTCTTGGTTGTTGTAGAGAGAGGGACCAGTCTTGGTTGTTGTAGAAAAGGGGCATAGTCTTGGTTGTTGTAAAGAAAGGGCCCAGTCTTGGTTATTGTAGAGAAAGGGCCCAGTCTTGGTTATTGTAGAGAAAGGGCCCAGTCTTGGTTGTTATAGAGAAAGGGCCCAGTCTTGGTTGTTATAGAGAGAGGGCCCATTCTTGATAGTTGTAGAAAAGGGGCATGGTCTTGGTTGTTGTAGAGAAAGGGCCCCGTCTTGGTTGTTGTAGAAAAGGGGCCCAGTCTTGACAGGATGGTTGTTGCTATGAGGTAATGAGAACAAGTGCACTACTGCCCTACATTGATTTGTCTATCCCATTGGTAAGGTTTTTAGTTACAGAACATCAAAACATGTTACAAAATATGTAAAGCATCATAATTACTAATTATTATGATAACTTAATACTTATGATATGCTATAACACCACCTGACCATGCATCCACCCTGCCCCCCTCTATAAATAGCACCTTCTGTAAATAGTTAATGAACGCGCCATTCCAGGTTCTGATCAATGTGTCTTTTACATTAACAGTGCGCCTCCCTCCCCATACTTACAATGGGATGAACGCTTCCCCATTTATTCTAAGCACCTGATGTACTGTACTTTGTTTTGGTAAGTTTGATTAATTGCTTTTAATTAATCCGTTAATTAGTAATTAACAATGGCATGAAGAACGTTTTCAGAGAATCCGTTCTGGTGGTTCTAATGAATGTTACAGTGATTCAAAGCCCAGATTATAAAAGTGAAAAAAATGTAGAAATTAACATCATGTTCCTCCTCTCTATGTTAGGCTGTATAATGGGGATGACAATACATTGCGAACGTGGAATTACTAATGTAGTGGCAATTTAGGATTATTATTCTAAATTGCAGTATAGAGTTGCTTGAGATTTTTCTCCGGCTCCAGTCAATAGCAAGAAATCAAGAAATTTCTAGAATCCTATAATTTGCTTACTTCTATATTTCTTACTCTAAATTGATTTCATGTAAAGAATTGAAGATTGATGCCATATACATTGTGATTTCTATATTGATACTATACCAAAGACACCATTAAAGGGGATTATACAGGGTTAGAAAGGAAATCTAACATTTTGTGGTTAATGTGTTTCATGTAAATCTGTGATAGGTTATACCAACAGTACCATAAATAGTTAAGTTATACCATGTTTTATTATATCACATGTGTGGCCAGCTATCTGAATTATAGGGGCCCTAATAATGGATAACTGTCCTTTATAAGCCTCAGTCTTAGGACCATTGAAGCAGATGCCACAGCAATATTGTTAAAAATTAAATATGAGTCAACCTCCTGTCCTGTTTCCCTGAAAATACGACATCCTCCCAAAATAAAGCATAGTGGAGAATTTACATGATAGTTTAAAAAAAGGCATCCCACAAAAAATAATGCTGCTACCCTCTGCCACCCTCCACCACCAGCCCCTTGTGGTCCTTCAACGCTGATGCCGCAGGCATACCACTGGTCCATGGCCCTTACATTCTGCTGCACGTCCCGCCACAGGCCCGAGGTCATGTCCTGCAACCCGGTGAGATGATGCCTAGCGGGGGTGGGGGGTGGGGGGGTCCTTGTGCCAGTAGCCACAGCCATCTGCTAGAGGTCTGGAAGTCGACACTTTATGCGACCACCGTGGTTTCACACTTGTCTCTGCACCACAATGCTGTTACCGGGACCAGGGGGTGGTCCTAAGGAGGACCAGACAGTGAGGGGAGAGACGGGACTGATGGGACAGTGAGGGGAGAGACGGGACTGATGGGACAGTGAGGGGAGAGACAGGACTGATGGGACAGTGAGGGGAGACACGGGACTGATGGGACAGTGAGGGGAGAGACGGGACTGATGGGACAGTGAGGGGAGAGACGGGACTGGTGGGACAGTGAGGGAAGAGACGGGACTGATGGGAAAGTGAGGGGAGAGACAGGACTGATGGGAAAGTGAGGGGAGAGTCAGGACAGCGGGGGGGGGGGGGAGTAGAAGACACTGTCTTCTTGTCAGGGAAAAAGGGTAAACATCGCATTAATTTTGGATTCAACATCAATTGGCATATGGCTCCACGATCCTTGGAGTGCAATGGAGTGCATAGCATCACCTCTTACCTCTGGGGGCCATATCATAGACCAGTGCTTCCCAACCTATTCCACCTCGGGGCACCCCTTGGAAAAAAAAATTACCTCGGGGCACCCCTACTAAATAATGTTCTACAAAATAAGAAAACCGTCATTCAGTGACTCACAGGTGACGTCTTCTTTGATCTGAGGCGTCACTTTCCCTTTTCCTCTCCATCCAGTCCAGTCCTCCATGATGATTTTTTCCAGATACGTTTCATCTTTTCAGAACCTGCGAGACAAACAATTTAGGCTCCGCCCATTTCTAGCAACTTCCTTCCCTTTCTCCCTCCTGTAGTCTCCCAAAGTAACTGCGCTGTGTGGGATGCCCCCTGTATGTAGGATCCCCTGCTGTGCCCCCTGTATGTAGGATCCCCTGCTGTGCCCCCATGAGCTAATAATGCCCCCAGAGGTTCCCCCATAAACTAATGCCCCCAGAGGTGCCCCCCATGAACTAATAATGCCCCCAGAGGTTCCCCTATGAGCTAATAATGCCCCCAGAGGTTCCCCCATGAAGTAATAATGCCCCCAGAGGTGCCCTCATGAGCTAATAATGCCCCCAGAGGTGCCCCCATAAACTAATAATGCCCCCAGAGGTGCCCCCATATACTAATAATGCCCCCAGAGGTGGCCCCTCATGAACTAATAATGCCCCCAGAGGTGCCCCCATATACTAAAAATGTCCCCAGAGGTGCCCCCTATGAACTAATAATGCCCCCAGAGGTGCCCCCATATACTAATAATGCCCCCTGCTCTGCCCTTAAAAAAACCAAACATCCTACTCACCTAATCCGCGCTGTGGCTGCAGGCACCAGCTCTCCTCTTCCTCTTCTGGCTCCATCTTGTGAGCCGCGGGGACGTGACGTCCTGCAGGCGTGATGACGTCACATCATCACGCCTGCCGGAGAGGTCACGTCCCGGCCTCCCATAGGCTGTTGGTATGAAGTGCCGGCAGCCTATGGGAGTGAATGTAGGAGCAGGATGCTGACACTTCCTGCTCCTACATTATGCTCACTTTAATGTTCCGCCTGCTCACAGTGCGGGCGGAACATCAAAGTGATCTGTGCTTCTCGGGATGCTTAAAGTGACAGCGCACATTTCCCACCGGGATCCCGCAGCACCCCTGGCGGGTTCTCCCGGCACACCTGTGTGCCGCGGCACCCCGGTTGTGAAACACTGTCATAGACAGCAGTCCATAGCACATCCATGTACAGTATAGCAGCAGAGACACCTGTCAAAAAGACCAAGGTCCCTGCTCTCCATAGAAAATACATACTGAGCAGGAGATAATGTTGTGTGCCCAGCCACTTACCTCCTTGCTAGCACAGTCAGCAGGTGTACATAGCATATAACTTCTTACCAAAGTATACATAAACATTTTTTTTTACATTTTTTAAAAAATGTAAAACAATTTTCTGGTCTATAATAATGTTCACAGGCATTTGACAGGACAGACCATGTGCTGTTAGCTTGGTAGCTGTCTAACAAGCTGGTTCTAGCTTTGCTTTTACCTGCAAGTATATTCATTAACTAGTACCCATCTTGTCAAATAATAAAACATCTTTTTTTTACCCTAGGTAATTCTACTTACTAACTACATCTGATTAGCCTCATCAGGGGTATCAGTATAAACTGCCATGGCCTGTTTGTAGCAAAGTCATTGTTTCTAATGGAAGATTAGTGGCTACCCTTTATTCTTAATCTAATATATTATAGATGGTCAAGAGGTTAGAAATATTTGGCACGACAAGCCATAAAATCACAATGCATTTTATAGAACGGTATGAGCATATGTTAACACCGTGCACTAAAGGAACTGTAAAATAGCTAACTTGGCTCTGCTACATGCACATATCGTCTATAATTTACAGACTGACATAGCAGACACCAGTGTTAGTCTCGTATTGGGATGCAATGCACACAACACAGAACGTGCATCTCGGCTGTTATTTAAAATTCTTGGATCGATAGGAAGCTCGGAAACAGGATAATCAAATTTTTTGTTATTTCTTCAGGAGGAAAGAAGAATTAGATTTTTTGGATGTTATATTATGTGCAATGAAATCTGAGATTCTCTCTTACTTGTTCATTGAGTAATATATAAACAATTGAACCATTCCTGTCAGCCGAGGAATTGAGAGGTCCCAGAAGAAACTCAATAGGAAACCAGTCAAAACCCTGTCATCTTCCTACCAGGTTCAGCCCCAACATTGGGGACTAAGGGTGCTTTAAGGGATTGTCCTACAAATTATTTTACCCAGTGAAAGTTTTTTTTTTTACTGAAAATATTTAAAACATGCTCTTGTATCCAGATATTCCTGCACCCTACTCGTTAGGGTGCTCCCTGATTTTCTCCACCAATGCGTCCATTGTCGGTGGTCACACATGCTCAGTAGCTCAGTCCCATTACCTGGATCCTTTTGATCATGGACAGAGCAGTGATTCCTAATGCTGTGGGGACCAGTCAATAAGAGGTTATGGCCAATAAAACTCTTCTCACTAGTATTAAAAGAAAGCAGGAACTTAGAGAGGGAATCAAAAGAGTACCATATGACTATAGACATGGATGTACAACATAGATATGGCCACCTTAAGCAGATCAATTGATGTCATTCACATACTATAGATATGCAGTGCTATAGTCCTGTATTTTTTCTGTTACTTACTTTAGTATATGTTTTCTTTTGCTGATCCTACCCAATACCAAATAAGTTTGATACCACCCAACACCCAATACGATTGGTGGAATCAGCAAACCAAGTAAGGCTAGGTTCACATTGCGTTTTCGGCCCCACGCCGTTCTGGATATTCATGAGAAGCAGAAAACTCCGCCCACCAGCTGCTGATTGGCAGCAATCTATGCATGCTGTGTATAGGCGGTCAACTGTCAATCAGCAGCTGAAGGCAGGGGTGTGGCAAGAACATATCTCCTGCATATTAGGAGAACGGCTGAACAGAATTATACAAGTAATACACCGAACTGTTCAGCATTTCTGTCACTAGTTTGTGCTACCCTCATTTAAGGCAACATAAACCTAGTGACAAATTCCCTTTAAAGCCTACATATCATTTCAACAAGCTTTTAATGTTTCTGTATGACACGTCAGAAGTTAGTATCATGGGGGTCTGGCTGCTGAGACCTCCTGTCTATCGCTAGTATGAAGGAGAAGAAGCACACGGGTACAATTACTGTGTGTTCTTACATGGAGTGGTAGTGAGCATACACATCTTGCTCTCCACTAAGGACCATGTTCTTGAGATCATGGCGATCCCAGCAAATGATCTTCCCTCTCGCAATAATACACTTAGAGTGAGATTTATGAAGACCATCGTACAAGTAAGCCGGTCCTATGCCAGGGAGAAGAGGCGAATCTGCTTCTTCCTGGCATGATAAATCCCCCCCCCTTAGTTTTAACAGTCAGACACCTCTTATAATGCATAGCAGTAGACACCATATCCCCTTTCCTCCTCCCAAATAAAAAAAAAAAGAATACATGTCTTCCCTGAGGGTATGTGCACACTACGGAAATCACACCTACCACGGATTCCGTCACTTGAATTTCTGCCGGTCCCAAAGGCACCATTCTATGTTCATTCCTGTTCATTCTTTGGGCGGATGGCGGAATCTGACCATATAATGGAGTGGGCCGGAGCAGGCGGGGAAGAGCGGTGGAATCCATAGCAAGTTATCCGTGAGAATAGTGTGGACGTACCCTTACAGTATACACTCCAATTCTACAGTCGTCCACTTTCCTGTCAAGTACACTTTTTTTCCCCCATTCAAGCCTAGAATTCATAGTCCGGCCTTCAAACAAAGTTAAAATTGTCAGCCGGTTATCAGCGCACACTGGAAACTTTGCTCATCTCTATTTTCGTAAAAAAAAAATCATTGCAAGGAGCAGTCATAGAGTTCCAAAAGAGAAAAGTATATGGTAAAAAAAAAAAAATCTTCATCTAGTGTCAATGGCAACGAAGCTTAGCCGCACATTCACGGTCACAGGGATGACACGACGCGTTTCACAGACATTAACAAAAGCTGATATTGGCAATTACTTATCCGCTTGTCTTATGCAGTTATTTCGTACAAAGGCGAGCTGACAGATAAAGCCGTGGACGACTGGTTCCTGACTCCTCGCCAATAAAGAATACAAGAGGTACTTGTTGGAGTCTTTTTATATTTCTTTGTTCATTTACAGGGGGACTTTTAACCTGCTTTTGTTTCTGTAGACTGTGAACCGTTTCAATCAAGATATTGACACAGGAGCTGTTCCTGGAGTATTGAGAGGAGAGTGATTACTGGGACATTGATTGCAAAGATGGAGACAACAATTATATAACAGTAGAAATTGATTGTTCGCAATGTTTCATTTGTGATTACAGCGCATTTCGGTCTCAATATAGATATATTTTTTTTTCCAACAAAGCTGCTGTCGGCTCTGATCATTTTTTTTTGTTGGTAGAAATCTCAGATAGTTAGTTTTATCCAAGTTTTCTGGTATAATAAATTACCCGGAAGACTGGAGGTTCACAATAAATTACATAAACAATGTTCTGAGGCTTGCTAAGCGTTGACTTACAGATTGTGACGTTTATGTTTTTGTTTGAAACGCGGTGAAGGTTTATATAGGATTTATATATATATATATATATTTTTTTTTAGAAATGGAAAGGACATGATGCATAATTTGTTCGATGTGTTAAAATTTACCTTAGAAAGGTCTACTTGATGGCAAATGCTTAAAGGGATTCTTTGCAAATTTTATTTGGCTGTCTGTTCTTAGGCAAACTGTGTTTAATTGGTGATCAGTGTCTGACCACTCAATCCTCCATAATAAAGTTTCAGCCCCTTTTCGTTTACCTGGGAACAGCGCCATTCATATAAAAGTGGCTGCAGCTGGTAATGCAGGTTAACCCATTTAACCAGGGGCAGATTAACTTTACCATAGGCCCGGGGCTATTGACCAAGCCTGGACCCCCGCCCCCACTGTAACTATGGCAGCACTAGCACATTGTTCATAGTACAGGATAGATAATATTATGATGCCCTGATTTGTGCAAAATTGCGGTAAAAAAAGCAAATCAAGCAAAAAAAACAAATCTTTGCAGAACTGTCACCAGGAGACAGTACACCCCTAAAAGTCTTTTTGGGTGGCCATGGGCCCCCCAGGAGCTCAGGGCCCCGGGCTACCACCCGAAAAGGACCTATTATAATCCGCTACTGCATTTAACAGCACAGCTTGTTGTGCTGCACTGTTTACCCAACTGCAATTAACATCAATGACAGTTACCTTGACCATGTAAAAAAGCTGGCTCATCTCACCACATCTGTCTCAAGGAAGAAATAGGGGGAATTGGTGATCTTGATCTCAAGGAAGGTGTTGGTGCCAGGTGCCCACATCTATCCGGCTTTTAAAGGAAATCTGTTACCAACATTGCACGAAGAGACCGTTTAGAATGTTATGATCCCTCCTATGATGCCAGTGAAATGCAGTTAAAACTTACATCTATGCTGATGATCTCTTTTGGTGCACCAAGGGTGGGCCCCAAACACCTGATGCACCTGCCTCCTCCTGAAAGAGTCCTTCAGTAGGAGTCCTGTTTTGGACCTCCAATACTCTTACTGTGCAACTATGGGATTTCCGAAGGCCAGGACCTATATCAGTAGCAGTGCCTATAATGAATTTGTATGAACAGGCCAGCACAGCAGGTGTCTATAGCAATGTACCACCAGCCTCTGGTGCACTGAAAGAGCTTATCAGCATATTACATTTTTACTGCATTCCTCTGGAACGGTACATCAGATAAGCGGGGTGGGCCTTCTGGCCCCCAGTGTGACAAAACCCCCTCCCCTCTTAGTGAGTCTTATTCAAGTCTTGGTAGAGAGAGGTCACAAGACAAGACATTCCCAGCTGTAGTTCAGCTGGGCCCTGGCTCGGAAAGGTCCCCTGTCAGGGGTGTAGTCCAGACTGGGGTGTGGTAGTGGACGAACACACATGGGAGACACAGAGACTTTCTTCCTAAAAGCAACTTTTATTCTAGTTATTCTACTCGGGAGAGGACAAGTCAGAGATCACCCCAACCCATGCCATCTCTAAACCTCTAAAAGTGCAAGACAGTATCCTGAAACAAGAGGAACTGATCCGGATAGAGCAAAGTTGCTACAAGCCTACGTACTCTATTTCGCAACGCGGGTGTAACCAGGTAGTTTGACCACCCTGCTCAACTCAGGTAACAAGGGGGCCTGTGTCCCCATAGGAGGACAGGTTACCCGGCACTAAAAGGCAATAGGTGGTAACACGACAGAGGTCGAGACACGGGAACAAGTAGTCTTCTACTTTCAAGTACTCTTAGGTATTCTACTTCTTCTTCTAAAGTTCTGGCAGAGCACACTTTTACCTTGGGTTGGGATTCTCGGAACAAACTCCTCTCTGCTACTCTGAACTCTCAAGGCAAACTCCCCTCTGCTACTCTAAACTCACTCTACTTCTCAGCACGCAACCAAGTCAGCACAGCTCTTTTGCCCCTAAAGCTCTTAGCGCAGATTGTGTCTGGTCAAGTCAGAAGCCAATTGTCAGCTGATGTATTAGGAATTCCTGCAGTAAAGAAGATTTTATTTATGGTAACAGGACACATTGAATATTGTTCCGGCACCTACACAGTTGTTACACCCTCCTTGGGCCATCTCCCCTTTCTGTGGGTGGTGGTACTGATAGTCCGGGTGGGTCACAACTCCACTCCGGACCACTGTGATAAGTACCCAAGGAATCCCCTCACAGCAGGTCACCAACCACAGGGGAAAGGGTATAGCCAGACACCTTAAAATAAAAGCAGGTGTTCCCTAATACCTGTGTGCCCAACCGGCACTGGCATCACGACAGTATAACAACCAGCTGAGCTGTACTCTGACCAACTACTACAGCAGTGGCGTCACACAGAACCACCTAGCAAATGATCAATCAATCGCATTGGGCGCACCACAGCTGTGTCACAGAGGGGAGGAGAGATTGACACACTGGTGGCTGTCAGCCTTGCCCCCACTGCTTCATGCTGGGCTGGTGCCCAGGAATAGACCTGCGCTGTGCATGGGAACCAGGTGGTGGTTCAGAAAAAGGACAGCGGCATCAGTATCCCCACGCCAACGCCGGACTGTTCATATAAAAACCACAAAGTAATGTACTAGTGGTCGTTCGCTTTAAGAGAAGAAAAAATGCTCAAACCTATTAATTCATCTCAAACAACTAATGAGCCTTGGACCGGATCCAGAAGCTCCATAAGTCATGGAATTTTCTCACCCTTCGTCTTCACACATATAAATGATAAATTCACAATTAATATTTTTTCAAATCTGATACTGTATTCTTAGAAATTTATTTTGTGTTTATTAAAATTCAGGCTACTAAAAGCACTGTATATAGTTATTACCAGAGACGTCCACATCCGGACCATGTCCCCTAACACCCAAGGCTTTATCCAAAAATCTCAGCTGCTTTCTCTTTTTCTATTAATTCAATTGGCAAATCCTTTGAATAACTCCACATGGGTAATACATATGGATGAACCCCGCTTGAGGTCTATCGCATTTCGGACATAAACTGCTTGTGTTTCTATTACATTTTGCCTTAGTCTTTGCGGTATGATACAAATAGTACAAAATAAAAAAGAGTGTCACACTGCGTATCCTATCAAGAAAAATCCATTTCCCACCTATTGAAATTCTCCTCCACTCCATATCTCCCAGTGGACAAATATCTCTATCCCATTTTACCCTCCTTCCATGAATAAACGTACTCCATTTATATTCTATCAGCTCTTTATAAATCTTACAGATCCCTTTCTTTCTATTATTACTATTGTAAAAATAGCTCGCCAAATTTACTTCTGTATATAGAAACCATTCACCATCTTTGTTGCAGGCTTTAGCTGCAGGTAGTGTATTACTTGGTACCCCATCATTGATTTATAAGTCCCCAAATATCATTAGATTTATTTGCAATTATCAAAACAAGTACATTGCCTTTATTTTTGTAATTTTTTTTTGTAAATTTTTGTAATTTCTCTCCTCCTAGCTCAAAGAATTTTAACACACTTTTGAAGGGTTTTCCCATCCCAACAAGTCTGGCATATCCACAGGATTTAACATAAATGTCTGATAGATGTGGGTCCTACCTCTTGGGATCAGGTGTCACCCTCCACCCCAGTCTGCTTGTGGCTACCGAAGGGGTTCGGTGTAACGGCTGAGGATGTGGAGCCACTGGGCCACGGCAAGTGATAGAGAAAGCCTCACCAGGGAGCCAAGTCTAAGGGTCCTATTACACAGGCCGATGGTGGCCCTAACAATAATGAAAACGAGTGCTGATCTGCTAGATCAGCACTCGTTTACTAAGCCTATTACATGGCTATCGTTTAGCAAGGGTTAAAAATGTCCGTGCAGCCCTTGCCCTAAATTCTTAAAACAATATATACTCTACTGGTCTCCTCCTTCCTTTTGCTCTCTTCCTGGCTCCACGGGCAGCAGCTTCTCTAAACCAACAGGCCGCACAGCCAATCACTGGTCGTGATGGTTTCAGCCAGTGATTGGTTGAGCAGCCTGTAAGTTCAGAGAAGATGCAGCGCTCAGTCCCGGGAAGAGACCAGAAGGCAGGAGGAGACCAGGAGCGTGGAGAAGTAATGCATCAACAGTTTATTTAATCTTCAGCCTGTCGGCTGCGCATGCAGTTATGCGCAGTCAGCAGCAGATGATTTTAGGTCTGCACCTAAACAAATGATCAGCTGATGATCGTTTTATTGGCTGATCGTTGCATAATCGGCCGAATTGGCCTGATTCGGCTGATTATCACACCGTGTAATAGGGCCCTAAGGGGCCGCTGTCTTAACCGGAGTCTGTTCGCAAGGCAGGATGGACTTGTTGTGGCAGGTGACCCCAGGTCACAACCCCTGGTTTGGCTTGTTGGTGGTGGTGGGTGAGGTGCAACAGCAGGCACAACCAGGAACAGTAGCAGGGAACAGTGCAATGGACAGGGTATGGACAGGAACTTAGGCAGGAACACTTTATTGGGTAGGGACACAAGGCTTCAAGAGGGAAAGGATGGGAAGTATATATACAGCTGGGCTCCTAACAAGTATCTAATTAAACGGGCACAGTCCCCTTTAAATTTCACTAAGCCAGCATGTGCATGCCCTAGGAGGCAGGGATGTGCACACTGGCGAAGAGAAGGAACAGTAGGTGCGCGGACGGGTAAGGGAATCCGTGGGAAGGCTTAGGAGTAATATGAGATGTTTGTGAGCTCATACGTGATACTATGAACTGTTTCATGGAACCATCAGTCCTGGAGAGGGTGTTCTTAGAAATATTATAACATATATCTACACCTTCTAGGTTTAATACAGTCCAAATATTGACCCAACCAATTTTTGACTTGTCAGCTTAAGGGTAGGTGCACACTAAGGATTTCTCGTAGATAACTTGCCGCAGATTCTGCCGCTCGTCCCTGGGCGCTCCTGCTTCACTCTTCGCCTGTCCCATAGACTCTATTCTATAATCAGAGAGATCCATGTCCATTCTTTGGGGGGAAGGCGGAATCCGCCAGACTATAGAATGGAGCCTATGGAACTGACGGAACTTCAAGCGAGTTATCCGTGAAAATTCCTTAGTGTGCACATATCCTCAAAGTGAACCTACCAAAATGAAAATAGTCCAATCTTCATGGCTCTCCGTTTTCTCCCGGAGCAGCACATCCTCTCGATTTATTTTGCACAGTGTCGGTCATACAGATGAAGATGCATTAAGAATAAGTGGATTTGATAAAAATAAAAGTCATTTGTGTGCACTCCTAGGCGGTGATAGTTTCTGTGTATTCAGTCGTTGCCTTTGCTTCATCCAGCAATTTCCAGATGATGTTACTTAGGGGAATACGGCTTCCCTGTTCTGACTCATCAAAACTACCCGAACGATATGCCTTAAATGCAAACAATATAAAATTACATTTTTACAGTCAATGAGGTTTCTACAGAAAAATGATAGAAGGAGGAAAGAAAAAATAAAAAGGTGAAAGTGGATAAAAGTTAAAATAGCAGCAGAAGCAGGAGCTCAGGGGGCAAAAACCGAGGGCTGAACAGATGGGGAGGCTGTAGGAAGACCGTTGGGGGGTGGGGGGTGTCACCGAATATAATGGCGGGACTGAAGGAGCTCAAAATACTCTCCTTCTCCTGTGCTAAACTTATGAGCAATATTATGTATTTATATGAAAGAATATGTGGACACTAAATGAGAGTATTATTTAAGCTATATGGCGGTTCTAATTAGACACTGGCCTGTAGTAGAGTATTTGCAAGTCCTGTGTCAGTTTGTAACTTAAGTACTGCCACCATGAGGATAAATGACCCCATGACACGTTAAGGCCTTTATATGTGGGCCAATAGAGGGGGTTTACACCTAATTGTTTAAACTGTAGAGGGCACTGATCTACTAACAGCTTCTGCTACACTCACAGTCAGCACCCACACTGAAGCTCTGTACATGGTGTGCATGGTATAAAACCAGCAGAGAGCGGCTCCTGCTACACTCACAGTCAGTGCCCACATTGAAGTCCTGTACCTGATGTGCATGATATGAAACCAGCAGAGTGTGGCTCCTGCTTCACGCACAGTCAGTGCTCACATTGAGACTATGTACCTGGTGTGCATGGTATGAAACCAGCAGAGAGTTGCTCCCAGGGCTGTGGAGTCGGTAAGCCGCAGCTCCGACTCCTGAATTTTATCAGGACCGACGCCAACTCCGACTCCGACTCCTGAATTTTATCAGGACCGACTCTGACTCCCGACTCCTGCTCCTTCATAAATGGCCGGTCATATACCAGGGGAGTTATTTATCACACTGGCTCAGCAGCTTCTCCCTAATGTCCTACATGATCCTGGGGCGACTTCTGAGGGAAAAAGGAAAGATATAAAGCAGCTTCTCCTGTGTGTGCAGTGGATGCAGCCAGTCTCCAGCCTCCATGTCCTGAACTACTCAGAACCAGACTAGATGGAGCAGGGGGTCTTTTCCTGCTGACAGTCTTCTATATTTCTAACTAAATATTCACCATACTTAAAGAAACACTGCTAACAATGCCAGATACCTGTAATATAGAGGTCAACCATAGTGATATACAGGGGATCACACATAGTGATATAGAGAAATCACACATAGTGATATATAGAAGTCACACATAGTGATATAGAGGGGGTCACACATAGTGATATAGAAGGTCACTGTGGGGGCACACAATAGCACGCACACATACACACTCACACAGCCTGCTGCAGCCATAGCATACACACACACCCACACAGCCTGCTGCAGCTATAGCATACACACACATGCTGCTGCAGCCATAGCGCACACCACACACACAGCCTGCTGCAGCCATAGCGCACCACACACACACACACACACAGCCTGCTGCAGCCATAGCACACACACATACACACACAGCTTGCTGCAGCCATAGCACACACACACACACAGCTTGCTGCAGCCATAGTGCACACCACACACACACACACAGCCTGCTGCGGCCATAGCACACACACACACACACACACACACACACACACACACACAGCCTGCTGCAGCCATAGCACACACACACAGCCTGCTGCAGCCATAGCACACACACACAGCCTGCTGCAATAGCACACACACAGCCTGCTGCAGCCATAGCACACACACACAGCCTGCTGCAATAGCACACACACAGCTTTCTGCAGCCATAGCGCACCGCCCCCCCCACACACACACACAGCCTGCTGCGGCCATAGCACACATACACACAGCCTGCTGCAGCCATAGTGTGCACACACACACACACACAGCTTGCTGCAGCCATAGCACACACACACAGCCTGCTGCAGCCATAGCACACACACACAGCCTGCTGCAATAGCACACACAGCCTGCTGCAGCCATAGCACACACACACAGCCTGCTGCAATAGCACACACACAGCTTTCTGCAGCCATAGCGCACCCCCCCCCCCCCCACACAGACACAGCCTGCTGCGGCCATAGCACACATACACACAGCCTGCTGCAGCCATAGTGTGCACACACACACACACAGCTTGCTGCAGCCGTAGCACACATACACACAGCCTGCTGCAGCCATAGTACACACACACAGCCTGCTGTAGTCATAGCACACACAAAGCCTACTGCAGCCATAGCACGCACGCACACACACACACACACACACACACACAGCTGCAGCCATAGAACACAAAAGAAAAACACACAATCTTATCCCAGAGAGAAAACACCACACTGAAGACAGAGGTTACAGCTACACTACTTATGTCTTCTCCTCCTCCTCTATATTACACAGGATATCTTCATATTACACTACTGCTCATATACAGTCATCCAGCATTCAGGAAGAGAACAACACAGATCTCCCCCCACACAATGGACTCTTCCAGCTCAGAAACAAACTGCCAAATAGTGACTGACAACTTTTCCTTAACCACCCTTATGTAATAGGGCCAGTGTCCTATTACTGATATATTCCCCGACCACCCTTATGTAATAGGGCCAGTGTCCTATTACTGATATATTCCCCGACCACCCTTATGTAATAGGGCCAGTGTCCTATTACTGATATATTCCCCGACCACCCTTATGTAATAGGGCCAGTGTCCTATTACTGATATATTCCCCGACCACCCTTATGTAATAGGGCCAGTGTCCTATTACTGATATATTCCCCGACCACCCTTATGTAATAGGGCCAGTGTCCTATTACTGATATATTCCCCGACCACCCTTATGTAATAGGGCCAGTGTCCTATTAGAATGTTGCTCATAATATATATTCATGAGCAAAACTTGTAAAGTTCATATTAATATTCAATTCTACAAATTTTTTAAAGATTTTTAAAGCTGGAGTCGGAGTCGGTACATTTTTTTTCCGACTCCAACTCCAACTCTGACTCCAGCCAAAACTAACTCCAACTCTGACTCCACGACTCTGACTCCACAGTCCTGTACATGATGTGCATGGCATGAAAGCAGCACAAAGTGGCCCCTGCTACACTCACAGTCAGCGCCCACACTGCAGTCCTGTACATGATGTGCATTGTATGAAACCACAAAAGGAGTGGCTCCTGCTACAATATCGCAACGTGCAGGCAGAGTTGACTACTGTTTTGTTTGCACACAACAGATTTACACTATGGGGGAGATTTATGAAAGGGTGTAAATATACACCTGGTGTAAACTGCCCACAGCAACCAATCCCAGCTCCTCTTATATTTTACCAGAGCTTAAAGCTGAGCTGTGATTGGTTGCTGTGGGCAGTTTACACCAGGTGTATATTTTCTCCATTTCATAAATCTCCCCCTATAACTGCATAATATAAGAGCCTGGGACTCCTTTTGAACAAGTTTATGTGATGTGTGGATCATGGAGAAAGAGGAGTCAGACTAGATGAGTCTCTGCTTAAAGGGGTTATCCAGGATTTTCCATAAACAGCTCCCTTCTTGTCCTCAGTTTGTGTGTGGTATTGCAGTTCAGTTCCATAGAAGTGAATGAAGCTGAATTATAATACGACACATAACCCGAAGACAGATGTAGAGCCGTTTTTGGAAGTAAACCAGAACAACAACTATATCATCCTGACTTCTTTGTTTTCATGAAGACAATAATAATTCTTAAGGACATGAACCATTAAAGCTCCATTAATTGTGTTTGATTTTGGACTTGGGCAATCACACTCCACAGATTGTATTAATTTCTGTTACTGAACCAGGTCACTAAGTCAGTCCCGATAAGAAGCCAGGACCATATCATTATGTATTTAGCGCATTTAAAGTCAATTACTATTTAATTAACTTTTTCATATTTCTTACTGAAGTGATTATTGATATACAAAAGGTCACAGAATTTCTCCATGGCTTTGAGGACGCTTTTAGTTTTGCTTTCTGCTTAATTAGGAATTATTTGCTTTCTCACAAAAAAATCATTTTTATGCTTCAAGAATTTTCAAAATAATCTCACAACTCCCCTAAAGGTGCTGAAAAGGTTGTAAAGTGAGACCGATCATTAAATCTAATGAAATTTTTCTTCAGTAAAGATTCAATTAGTTGGCTATATAATGGTTACAAATGAGTTCTATGCAAGTCTATGAGCCAAACTGTTTCTCTATATCTAGGAGCCAAACTGTTTCCCCATATCTACGGGTCATACTGTTCCTCTATATCTATGAGCCATATTATTCCTCTATATCTATGGGTCATACTGTTCCTCTATATCTATGAGCCATATTATTCCTCTATATCTATGGGTCATACTGTTCCTCTATATCTATGAGCCATATTATTCCTCTATATCTATGGGTCATACTGTTCCTCTATATTTATGAGCCCTACTGTTCCTCTATATCTATCGGTCATACTGTTCCTCTATATCTATGAGCCATATTATTCCTCTATATTTATGGGTCATACTGTTCCTCTATATTTATGAGCCCTACTGTTCCTCTATATCTATCGGTCATACTGTTCCTCTATATCTATGGGTCATACTGTTCCTCTATATTTATGAGCCCTACTGTTCCTCTATATCTATGGGTCATACTATTCCTCTATATCTATGGGTTATACTGTTCCTCTATATTTATGAGCCCTACTGTTCCTCTATATCTATGAGCCATACTCTTCCTCCATATCTATGAGCCTAATTGTTCCTCCGTATCTATGAGCCATGTTGTTTCTTCATATCTTTGAGCCATATTATTCCTCTATATCTATGGGTTATACTGTTCCTCTATATCTCTGAGCCATGTTGTTTCTATATACTGTATATAAGCCATACTGTTCCTCTATATCTATGGGTCATACTGTTGCTTCATATGTATGGGCCATGCTTTTCCTCCATATCTAGGGACCATATTGTTCCTCCATATCATTTGCCATATTATTCCTCTATATCTATGAGCCATGTTGTTTCCTCAAATCAATGGACCGTACTCTACTTCCATAGAGAATAAATATTCAAAACAAAGGAGCCGGTAGCTGATATGGAGATTCACGGGGGTACGAAGGTTGAACCCCACACGATTCCTTACTTGTCCCTTATCCTGTGGATAGGGGACAAGTTAGTTTTTAAGTCAGAATACCCCTTGAGGCTGGGTTCACACTATGTATATTTCAGGCTGTATTTGGTCCTCATGTCAGGTCCTCATAGCAACCAAAACCAGGAGTGGATTGAAAACCCAGAAAGGATATGTTCACACAATGGTGAAATTGAGTGGATGGCCGCCATATAACGGTAAATAACTTCCATTATTTCAATATAACAGCCGTTGTTTTAAAATAACAGCAAATATTTGCAATTAAATGACGGCCATCCACTCAATTACAACATTATGTGAACATAGCCTTTCTGTGTTTTTAATCCACTCCTGGTTTTGGTTGCTATACAGCCTCAAACATACAGCCTCAAATATACGTAGTGTGAACCCAGCTTCAATCTCAATTCACTTAATTGAAACTGAGTTTCAAAACCCCACCCAAATTGAAGACAAGAGTGGTGCTGTCTCTGGAAGAAAGTATGCATGTTTTTCTGAATAACCCCTTTAAGTTTTCTTATACCCTCTAGCTGTCTCTTCTAGTTTCAGCTTGTCTTTTGCTTATGGTAGTTGACTTAGTGACAATTCCTTTCTTGGTCCATGGCTTGGCAATGGCTTTAGTAGGTCAGCCATCTAGATCCCAACTTATATTTGCTCGTTCTTTGACTGATCATTGTCCCCTCTAAATTTATTGGGACAGACCGTTCCTACGTACACTTGTTTGCCTCATAAATGGCCGGTGTAAAAGGGCCATAAAGGGATTGTAGCATGAAGCAAAGTTGTTTAAATCACTTAAATATATGCAAAGGAGTACAATATGCTTTTTTAAGAGAAGTATCTTACACCCCTGCACTGTTTTTCTCCCCCATTGATCCAATCACTTCTTGGTTTCCTCTCTAGACTGTGACCCTGCGGTTGCCATGCAACACTGCAGACACATTCCCACAATCCCACTTCCTTGCGGGCACAGTGGATACCAACTGCCAGTACTTCCTGGAGATTGTAGTTGAGCTGAGCATGTTGGCCCATCATAGTGGGTTGTATCCAAGGGCACCAGGTTATCAAATTAATGTGGACACATGGGGGATTAGTAAGTTTGTATCTCTCAAACAGGACATTATAAGACATGCTTATTCATTGGTAATATATGTTTATTTTACATCTATTACATTTCTCAATTTTATACAGTAGGATATAATGTAAAAAGGACATTAAGGGGGCAGATGAATAGTATATTGTCAATGTGGCCATGTCTGAACCCTGGGAGGAAAGGGGTGCACCTTTGGAGCTCATCTTACCCCCTGGTGTTAAAGACCGTTCAAAAAAATTCTTTTAAATCAATTGGTGCCAGAAAGTGCCAGAGATTTGTAATTTACTTCTAATAAAAAAAAAAATCTCAAGTCTTCCAGTACTTATGTCCTGCAGGAAGTGTATTCTTTCCAGTCTAGAGAGCAGGAGAGATTTTCTATGGGGATTTGATACTGTGCTGGACAGAAGTGGCCGCAGAGAGCATTGTGTCAAACTGGAAAGAATAAACCCTTCCCTACAGGCCATACAGCAGCTGATAAGTACTAAAAGACTAAAGATTTTTAATAGAAGTAAATTACAAATTTCCATCACTTTCTGGGACCGGTTGATTTGAAAGAAAAAACTTTTTAGTGAACTACCCCTTTAAGCATTTCTGTCTGGAAAGTAATATTAGCAATCTTGTTCTGATCATATTTTTACGCACTATTTTCTATGTACCACCCACTAGTATTCGAGCCGCATTGTTTCCCGCTATGTACTTGTTGAACTTGTAACTATGAAAGAATTCTAACTCCAAAATAGAGAGATGAACTGTCGGAAAATATTGACACGGACTGACAAATGTATTTCATGTTCTTTTATATTCCCAATACTTCCCTTTTATCCTTGGCACTCAGTGTTATTGTGTTACGTTCTGCCACAATAGAGCGCCAAAATTCCATTACGCTATCTGAATAGATGCTGATGTATGTTCTGGGCTTTTATCATTGAAATAAATAAGCGATGAATCAACAGCTGATTAAAATGGGTTGAAATTAGTTGTTTATTGCAATGTACAATTTCATGCACAAACAACCCAGAACCAAACAAGTAAAATCCTGATTCATCTAGTTATATAAGAGCAGTCCCCTTCCCCCTGGCTACATCATGTCTTCTACTCCAGTCACATCCACAGCTGTGTGTAGTGTCCCACTACGTGTTTCTTCTCTTCTTTCTTACACCTAGGCAAAAGAGTTTTTTTTTAGTGTCACAGTTAGGACAGTAAGCTGCTGTATCTTACTCCAATCACTAGGTGTCACACTCCTTCACAGCACAGCTGCAGTTACCACAGCTTTAGCTACACACATGCCTTCCCTTTTATAGTATGCACTTCCTTTAGTTAGTGCCTGGCTTTAGGCCAGGCAGGATGAGCTGCACCTGTTCTCCAAGTCTAGTTCTAGACAGAGAGGAGAGTAGACCTGTTCCAGACCAGCTAGTGACTCAGTCAACATAAGGGAAGCCGGAGACAAGGGAGGCTCACCCCTTACCAACACCATGGATTTTTCTAGTTTCAGAGCAGTCAACCAACTAAAGAAAGGAGAGTACTATAAAGACTGTACCCCATTAGAGCTGTGCCACTCTCTACTGACTTACGCTCGGCTGAGTAGGAAGGATGCTACTAGCTAGCTCCACCCAGTGACAGGAGACCTGGGACTCGTACTACCCCATTAGGACGGAAACCAGACACTGAGGGGCAGAAGGTGGTCATATATGCAGAGATCATATATATATATATATATATATATATATATATATACGAGGATTTCTACAGAACAGAGACATTTCACATTGTACTAATTAGGCAAGGGGCCTACTAATGTTGCAACTGTTGATTTTTGCAGTAAGTACAGTACCTACACACTGTTACTGTTAATGCACTAAAGATATTTAAAGTAAAGTTGAAGTTTGTTTAAAGTGGGACTCGGTCATCTACATCGTCGCACCTGCATCTGCACTTGCACCCCGCACCTCACATCTGTTCTAAACAAAGTATGGTTGCCGTGAGTCCGGGGGTGGGTGTTACCCCTTCTGGCCGTTGTGAAAATTAGCCATCAAAACACCAGAACCTACCAACAGGCCCAACACCAATTCCAGCAACCCGGGCCACGGTATGTGCTCAGAATCCTACATGATTTCCTGTAGGGGTCCTATTAGGCAAAGCAATTTTCGACGATTAACAAGAAACAATCTCAAACAACCGTTTTGGTGAACAACCTGAAATCGTTCACAAAATTACACGAAACGATGATGGTTACTCGTGAGCGTTCTTGCTGGAGTCATGTCCTCCCTGATCAGTCGTTTCAGAGTTAATACACTTACAGAGCCTATGGGAATGACCAAAAGACGTGTAATTACACCGAACGATTTGCGAACGATCAACGATGATTTTAGGTCCATGTCTAAACAATCGATCAACGATTTCTTGTTAGTCATTTAATTGTTCTTGTACTTATGTCCTGCAAGAAGTGCTCTATTCTTTTGAATCTGACACAGTGCTTTCTGCTGCCACCTCTGTCCATGTCAGGAACTGTCCAGAGCAGGAGATGTTTTCTATGAGGATTTGCAGCTGATCTGGACAGTTCCTGACATGGACAGAGGTGGCAGCAGAGAGCACTGTGTCAGAATGGAAAGAATACACCATTTCCTGCATGACATAAGGCAGCTGATAAGTACTGGAAGACTGGAGATTTTTAAAAAATAAAAAAAATTCTGGCAAACTCCTTTAAGGCACTTTAAAGACATCCTTAGATATTGTGCCCCATTCATATCTATGTATATATATGTACAGTGAAGTCATTATTTGGGGGTCCTTTTTTCAGTGTCTTTCTTCTAGAAGTTTGAGAAACAGAAGGATGTCGGCAGTGGTCAGACTTGTAGAACAAAGCGAATGATGATGGGATTCATTACCTCTAACGGCAGAATGTGTCCAATTGTAAAAGTCTTTTAACATAAGCAAAGAGCTCCAGTGTGTACGAGATGGAGTCATTCTTTTCCCTTTCAATGTAACTTCTAACAGCTGTTTTATATTTTTAATGGGGACATGTTCTCCCCGTGGCATTAATTTAAGAGGAAATGTATTTCAAACAGTGTGACTTCTAAATGTTTGAACAGAGAAGTATCCATGCCGCTTCCTCGCTTGTGGGGATTTTCTAAAAATACAATGAAATCGACGATATGAAATTTTTACAATTTCAAACACTCTATGAAGTTGGCTACCGGGCTTTTAATTTTTTTTTAGAGGAGGGTCAATTTATTTACAGAAGAGAGAACTATGAGGACAAGTTCAGCTCGGGCCTGTAAAGTGGGTGAGTATGGGATGTGATACTGAGTTACCAGGAATGGCTGTAGCTATAGGGGATATAGACAGAGCAGCATGGGACCTAAGGGGCCCCAATGGTTCCTCCAACATATAAAAGTATTACCAATGGCGCATAGTGAGGGGGGGGGTCCCATTACAGATTGTACATCGGGGCTCCGAGTGACGCCTCTGACCATAACCCTGTTGTTAGCAGGATTGGCTTCCATCTTTTATTTTTTTTTATATAATAAGGTTTTATTGGGATTTGGAATAAAGCTAAAGTCAATTATTATATATAAATGCAAATGACTGTTTGGGTCATTTAAAGGGGTTATAAAACATAACTGCTTTCAGAAACAGTGCCACCACCGTCCGGGGGTTAGATCTGGTACTGCATCTCGGCTCCATTGTTGTGAGTAAGTTTAAGCTGCAGTACCACACAAAACCTGTATATAGCGCTGTTTTTGAAGGAAAGAAGACATTTTTTTTCCTACTCTTTTTAAAGTGGTTTCCAAGCTAAATTTATTGATGAGCTATCAATGTTAGAATAGTGGGCGCTTATAAACAGCACCATACCCATCAGCTGTTTGACCACGTACAGAAGCACATGCAAAGAACAGAGCCAGAAGCAGACAGCTCCGTCCATTGTGTAGTGGCCATGCTGGGTTACTGCAGCTCAACTGCCATTTTGACCCCTTCACGACCCAGAACGTAACTGTATGTCCTGGGTCAGGTAGGGGGGTTAGAGAGAGGTCGTGCAGTGACCTTGCTCTGAATCACCGCGATCCTGGCTGTTATTAGTAGCCCGGGACTGTAGCAGTTAGCAAGCGCAGTCCGATCGCCACACCAGCTAAATAGCTATTTAGATGCAGCTGTCAAAGCTGACAGCTGCATTTAAATAGCTATGGTGGTCTAGTGGGTGGAACCCACTAAGAGATCAGTGCTGTGAATATAGAAATCCCCAGAGGGACTTCTAATTACTTAAAAAAAAAAAAAAAAGTTTTTCATTAATGAAAAAAAATCCCTCCCCTAATAAAAATTTAAATACCTCCCAAACATATTTGGTATCACCATGGGTGTAATTGCCTAAACTATTAAATTATCACATTTCTGATCTTGCACAATAAATGGTTTGAGTGCAAAAACTCGTCAAAAGTGCAAAATTGGGGATTTTTTTGTCACATCAAATCCAGAAAAATTGTAATAAAAAGTAATCTAAAAAGGAAAGTGCTATGGCCTTTTAAACACAAGGAGGAAAAGTGCAAAAGCAAAAATATGCCCGGTCCTAAAGGGGTTAATGGGCCTCAGTAACCCAGCATGGCCACTACACAAGGTGTGGCAGTATTTCTAGCTCTATTTTCTCTAGATATGGGTGTAAAGGCTCTGGTAAATAGCCACTTGGCTGGTGTGTTGGCACCTCACCGATTGGATATTGATCACCTTCTCTGCTATGTTTCTGTATGTTTTATGGCCACGGCTAAAGGCCCTTAGTGATCCATATGGACCTCTCTAGATGCCTAATTGGTGTGCTCCTACTGTTCTATCAAAGCTGATAGCTATAGACATAGTATGGACATACCACTTAAAAAAAAAAAAAAAAAAAATCAAACTGTCAAGCAAATTTATAGAATTTTCTTTAAAAAACAAATTCATATCCACAGGACAAAACCAGATGCGTTTCCACCTCCGTCCATGTCAGGAACAGCCCAGAGCAGGGGAAGTTTTCTATGGGGATTTGCTAAAGTTCCTGTCATGAACAGAGGTGGCAGCAGAGAGCACTGTGTCAGACTGGAAAGAATATACTACTTCCTGCAAAACATACAGCAGATGATAAATACTGGAAGATTAAAAAAAAAAAACTGAAATAACTGAAAAATCTGTCTAAGTTTCTAGCACCAGTTATTTGAAAACATTCTTTCCCCCCTGGAATGCCCCTTCATTCATAGCTACCATGAATGAGATTGCCTATCCACAGTTGAAACATGTTGTTTTTTTTTTTTCTCACCTGTGGTTGGCTGTGTGAAGAGGGTTAGTATTTTTTTTATATATCTGTTATAAAATAAATAAATAAAAAATATCCCCTAAGCTTGCAGGATCTTTCCCCGTTTGTTTTCCTATGTGCATTGCCCTGAGCCAGCTAGCTATTTAATTGTACAGTTCCCTGAGGAATAACACAGGAACTCCACAATACAGAGCTGTACGGAGAGATGATCCACAATTGTTATTACATGGGGAATACACGTATTTAATAGACTGGTCAGGAGAGGCCACACGATCTCTTGAACCCTTTCAACCTCAGGTCTGTAATAAGAAATGTACCCATATATGAAACACTGGTGAATCACGTATTCCGGCTTCCCCCATCACTACTCATCAGCCGCTGACTTTACCATGACTGTAGAAGGTTAGGAGATCACAACACTATGGAAATAAATAATATAAGTAACAATTTCAGCAGAGATTTTGAATACTCTGAGACTCCTATTCATTGATGTTACTTGTCAGACTGTTTGCACCTGCGGAGGTTACATGCTGATAGATTCCCCCGTGACAGTTCTGACAAGGACACGTTTGGCTTCAATCTTGATATGACTCGTTGTTATTTTTCTAGGTGGCTTATTATAGTAGTGACACCCACATGATCTTTGGCTTCATACTAATGGATTCAATATCTGTCATTTGCCATCTGTCAATATTTGTCATTTGAAGGGGAAGGTGAAAAAATATCTGAAAAGGTTAATTTATACGGATTTATAAAATGTAGAAATGTTTGAAACGGCTTTTAAAGCGACTCTGTACCCACAATCTGACCCCTTGTACCTTCGGATAGCTGCTTTTAATCCAAGATCTGTCCTGGGGTCCGTTTGGCAGGTGATGCAGGTTTTGTCCTAAAAAACAACTTTTAAACTTGCAGCCCTCGATGGATTCTCATAGGAGACAATTATCTGGACATATAAAAGGACGGGTTATTCCTAGAACAAAGGCATTAAGTATGTTGAAATTCAACTACCCCATTCTACTTATCCATAACTGGAAAGTTGGAATCACCTATACCAGGGTTGGGGAACCTTCGACTGTCCAGCTGTTGTAAAAAGCTTTGGCTGTCCAGGCATGACGGTAATTGCAATTTTGCAACAGTTAGAGGATCAAAGGGTCCCCATCCCTGACCTATACTCATGATGACTTGCCGATCCTGCCAGATTCCTCCATAATTGTTGTAACCTATATGGACACCTTTAGAGAAACACTTTCTGTTAGTAACAAAACCTCAAATAACCAAGTAGCCTGAACGTCAGCTCTGCAGGAAACACAATGCAAACTACATGACCTGTAACAAGAAAACACACAGCGCAGACAAGAGATAGCAAGTCTAACAACACGAGCACAGGATAGGAGGTGGGCAGGGCGGCCTACATAAAAGCCACTGGACAGGAAGCCGATATATCAAATAACCCATAACATAATGAATATACAGTACCTGAAATTACTGAAAACAAACATCTGTGAATAACAGATCAATACATCGGGCACAAAGCCGGACACCATCAAAACCTCAAGCAACGTCAACATTCAATAAAACAGCAAACAATAAGCGACCTGCAAGTCACAATGTCCCGGGAGTGTCCACATAATAGACTCAAATGGAAAAAAACCTTCGTACAGAGCGACTTTGACAACTATTGTGCCAGTAACAGCAGTCATCAATGATCCAAACCATATTATACCGTACATACAGGTACAAACAACTTCTCTTTGATGTAAATCAAAGGCTGAAAAATATAGAGTGCACAGCACCGCCATTGAGGCTCCATGCTACAATACAGAGAGCTTCAAGATCTTACAAAGGGCAGCCTCCCATACTCAGGCCCTGGGCAACATTCTTATCTATGGAATAGTGGCGTAGCCACTATGAAGGCAGACCACTTGACTGCTATGGGGCCCGTGGGGCAGGGGGGCCAAAGATGTGGTCTGTCTCCATGATACTAGTGGGTGCTTCAACAGTACCTTACTCCCCACAGAAACATTGTCTCCACACGGCAGTGACAAGATCAGACACTGCCTCCAGTGGCCTCTGCCACTGTACCTCCCACCCTCCGGTTGCTACACCCTCACCAGACAGTGAAAGCTGTAGCAGACATTGACACTAGTGCCATCCACTGCCTGCACCTCCAGTTGGCATACCTCCCCCCAAAAGTAGGGTCAGGTGAGGCGGTCCTACTGGCCTGCTTTTCCACCCAAGAGAGATACTGCCTGGCACCATCCTTCTTCGGGTCATGTAAGTATGTGCATGGGTGAGGGGGGGGGCTTTACAGGATTCATGGGGCCCCATACAATTTCTTGCTATGGGATCCCATGAATCCTAGCTACGCCCATGCTATGGAGACCTTCATGTTTGATCTTGGAGCAAAAAATACTCTGTTCGATCACTCAGTACATGCAGAGAAGAACAGGTATGACAAAGGGGGAAAACATGGTGAATTTACATGGTCACTGAATTTTGGATACTTTAGTGAAGACTAGACTAAATTGCATCTTTATGAAATACTTGTAATGCTTGAAATACTTGAAATCACTGCCTTTAGCAAATATACTGAAATCACTTGACAATCACTTTCACTGCTTCCTAGCAGTTTTGAATAGAGTTGGGTCCTGGCCTCCAGACCAGGCCCTGGAAAGTCTTTCAGTAGGGCCATCTTTTATCTGGCTCTTTCTCTTGACTAGAAGACTGCTAGATTGAACCCCACATCTGCTCTACCACACCAAATATAAGACACAGGGAGCCATCTAATTAGGGGAAAGAAAATCAGGAGACAACAATCTAACCTCTGTTAAGGGAATATAGGAAGGACTGGACTGGAATGCATGACTTTGGTCACATAGCATTTAACCCTTGATAAACCTTTCTCAGCTGTGCCTTACAGTGCATAAAGAATAGTGGTGGGAGCCCAGAATACAGATACTTAAGTACAGGTACTTAGTAACAACCTACACACATACAATACAGCAGTGGAACTTCTGCTCTGGGACACTGCACTGGCACTGTGATCTGGCATAGTTTAAAGTACACTACTATAATGTTGGGGGTACAGGGGTTACTTATGCATTGGGTTTGCAAGATGCTATGTGAGCAGAAATTAAAGAACCAGAAGCACTACAAGGAAGGGGTTACACTATGCACTGACCTGCTACACTGGCACTGGCTGACACTGGTATTTAAACAAGGGACAGCTGCCCAGAAATAGGTGGTCAGCGATGAGGGGAAAGCCTTGATTTACCTTTCAGACACAGTATTGACCCTGTGGAAGAGGCAAGCAATACTTGGTGGGCAAGTAGTATTTTTTCTAAATAAAGTAGTTTACGAATATATTAGTGGTCACCCAGGCTACCAGATGGAGGGAAGTTGTTTGAAACATTTAAAACCTCACAAACCATCACACAACCCTCAATACAGAAACCTGAGATATGGGTAGCAGTTTGCTATTGTCTTTACAGAGAATGATATAACTTACTAGATACTACTGTAGAAGGTTTGGGCGTCTTGTTTGCTGAGCAGTGACAATAATTGAGAAGTCACCTATATGTGCCAGAATTGTTCTTCTACTCCCAGACAATAGAGCCAATAGCTGATAAAACATCCCTTCTAATTCCTCTATAAAGCCGACCAGGAAATTGATCAAACACAGTTTATTTACCTCCTTGTAATTTCAATACTAATGACAGAAAACGCTGCTTACAGTCTACGGGGACGAAGAACAAACAGAGATATTAATGTCAATAATCCTCTTCCTGAACATTTATTGACTTTTTTTTTTACACAAATCCAAGGCTTCGCTGAATTCAGCGGAGAAGGAGGAATAAGAAACATTGAAGCAATAAGTGAAGTTGTGTAAATTTGTATTTTTCTAAATTAAATTTCACACAGACGATCAAGGGAAAACAATGGAGTGTTAAAAGAGGCCTCCAGGTATAATATTACCCAAGAGGGGGATGGTCATATACTTTCCATTATATTCACTTTGCTGATTTAGTAACAGTATTCCTTCTGTGTTCAACTACCCTGTGTCCCTGAAAATAAGACATCCCCTGAAAATAATTTTCTGAATTGCTTAATATAAGACCTCCCCCAAAAGTAAGACCTAGCAAAGTTTTTGCTTGGAAGCATGCCGCCGAACAGAACCCCAGGGTATGCAGCTGTGATTCTTTTTAGTCTGCCACCATTGTCCCCTTGCGTTCCAGAACAGCTGCTTCAAGTGCATGAAGACCATCACCCGCCGCCAACCCGGATGCTTCCTTCTCCGGCCGTCACTTGTAAATGTGCAGGCAAAAGGCCCATCGGCTGCTGCCATCCCTGTTGTCCCCTACTGCCAGATGTAGAGTAGCACACAGTGTGCCGTTATCCCGTTGCATGTCCCGTGAACTAGCCAGAACTTCCTCAGGGAAGGAACAACCAAGCCAAGGAATGTCTCCAATCAAGGAAACCACCCAAGCAAGGTATCCTTCCACTGACAGCTGTTTCGGGTTTTTTGCCCCTCATCAGTGTGGAGTAAGTTTCTGGCTAGTGGGAGCAATGACTAGTAAGTGCATGCAAAAGGACACTGGTTAACCTCAGGGAGATTAACCAAAACACCGCAGAGACACCAGCACGTGTCTCAACATCAGTGTATTTTAGAACATTGCCCCCTGGGAAATCAAATATGCAAAGAACACTGCAGAGACACCATCTCATGTCTCGACATCAGTGAACTAGCCAGAACTTCCTCCGGGAAGGAACAACCAAGCCAAGGAATGTCTCCAATCAAGGAAACCACCCAAGCAAGGTATCCATCCACAGACAGCTGTTTCAGGGTTTTTGCCCCTCATCAGTGTGGAGTAGGTTTCTGGCTAGGTGTCTTTGCGGTGTTTAGGTTAATCTCCCTGAGGTTAACCAGCGTCCTTTGCATCCCCTGAAAATAAGACCTAGGGCATCTTTGGTTGCAAAAATTAATATAAGGCACTGTCTTATTTTGGGGGAAACACAGTAGTTTCTTAAAGGGAGATGGGCAGATTAATACATTTTGTTGTGGGAAAATATATATAATTACTTTTAGCAAAATTAAATCTTGCTAAAAAGTGCCCACATCCTATATTCCAGAGACAGGGTGGTCCGACACAGTCAGACCACTTCAACTGTTTCCTAATAGTTGTGCAAAGTGCTGACTTAGCACTGTGCCCACTGCTGAGTGTACTGAGCAGCTACACAGTCCTCTCCCTTGTCCTGTGGGGCACTGATCTGTGAGATCAGTGCAGGAGAGGAATCTGGAGATGAGGCATCAACTCCAGATTCTTATATGTAAAACCCCATAGGAAACTCACTAACAACTGAGCTGAAGGACCTGCAGGACCTTCAGTGATGTCATAACCATAATTAGTCACATGACTGGTAGAAGAGCTCCATGTAAATACTGTAAGTAGAGACAATTTATGTTAAAACTGTCTGTCTGTATGTAGCAGAGCAGCTGTTTGCCTATGGTAGAGCAGCAAAGGTGTGTCTGTGTTTATGTAGCAGAGCTATTTCTGTGTCTGTATGTATGTAGTAGATGTGTGTGTCTGTCTGTGTCAGTGTATATGTAGCAGAGCTGTTTGTGTATGGTGATGTAGTAGAGTTGAGTGTGTGTCTGTATATTGGTATAGTAGCACCATGTGTGTCTGTGGGCATTTTATGTAGCAGAGATGTGTACTCTATGTGTGTTTATTCTGATATAGCAGAGAAGCTTGTGTATGATGCAGGAGAGAGCTGGGTGTGTATTGTGCATGCTGACGAGCTGTGTATAGGTAGGTACAATATAAGGTCATAGAGAGTGGCCCTGTCATTTCAATATACTTTCACCCATTCACTGAATTAACCCCTTCACTGGTTTATCCCACCGGAGACAATTACTTTTTAATTTATTTTTATTAAAGTTTTCAGGAAAATAATTACAAAACTATTGCGCCAAGTCATAATAACATAAAAGGTAATAGGTAGCATGTCAGTGAAACACAATAATCATAATGTTACATGTGTCGTAGTATGGTACAATAATATCTATAATGGAAGAGGTGGACGGCACCACCCAAGCAATCTCCGACACCTGGAGCATACGAGTGGCCATCTGTCTGTATTGGGGTTCCAATAACAGATCAACTTGGGGGCATGAAATCCTCTACCAACATTTCTCCACTGACCCCCAACCTTGGCTCCTTAGAAAATTTTACCATCCTAATTGATTTGGTGTAAGAACGTCCGCCCTGGCCCGCGAGAAGACGTCCCGTCTATTAATATTCATGTATTATTATTTGTGGATACAGAATGTATAAAATAAACAGCAGACTCCAGCAATCCTCTTATGTGAACAGTTCCTCCATTTTTATAATTGCTCATTTTCACAACTCGCTAGAAGAAATTTAATTACTGTTATGTTGAATGAAAATTATAATATGCAATTTAAACACATTTCCTGTTCTTACTAATTGTTATGTTGGTAATTGTTCTGCGTGTTTGTCATTATTCGGTTGCTAGGCAGCTGTAACACAGGATTCTATTCTCCTTTTCTCATCGGAATTACCGACCCTCTGCTTCCCATAAATGACTGGCAATTTTTTTTTTTTTTCCCCGAGATGCAAAAACATCCAAAAAGAGCAATGATGAATGTAGAATATAGGAATGTGACCGGCAACGCATTGTCTTACATCCAGGGTCTCTGTATAATGACTCCATTTGTATAGTTTATATAACATTATGAGATAGTATTACAGCTATATTGCACTTTTTTATTTTATTTTCCTTTTTGAAACCTCTTTTGCCTGAATCCACCCCCTACATTAGGAGGCGGAAAAATAAAATATCTCATTCAGAAAGCATTTCCATTTAATAAATAGACGGCAAATGTCAGAGATAATTTGCTTGTTATCTGGTAATTTCTGTGTCTAATTTCACCTCTATAATCATTGAACGGATATAGTAAGTGCCACTCATCTATTACTGGGGCATAAAGGCAAACTTTTTACTTTTTAGGCTCTGATCAAAATAAAGGGAACCAGTCAGCACGATTGTGCTGATATGGTTCCATGCAGCACAGTATAGCCCGTGGAGCATATCGCAGCTGCAGCAGTAGCTTTATAGAGGTGAAAAAGAAAATTTTTTTATGCCTTGTGAGGCCAGGAGAGGGGACGGCAACTAGTCATCTGGGAGGGAGCTGCCCGTGACTAGTCAGGGCTATGTGTCTGTCAGCACGCAGTGAGGGATTGGATTATTTACAGGCAGGGTGACCATTTAGTGGTCTCTCTGCGTGTCAATCATCCCCTTTGACGTCTCTCTTCCTGTCAATCATCCCTGTTGCCACCCCTCTCTCTGGCTATCAATCATCCATGCACTGGCTCCCCACACAGACGACTAGTTGCCGTCCCTCTCCTGGCCTTTTTTTCTCTTTTATAATGCTACTGCTGCAGCCTCGGCTGGTATGCTCCGCAAGCTGCACAATAGATCTATACTGTGCCGCAGGGAACCATATCAGCACAATCGTGCTGATTGGTTCCCTTTAAGTTAGAGTTGATACCAAATTTTGGAGGTACTTCTTCACATATACATTCAATGGACAGCTCTGTTGAGCAAACTTCATGAAAGTGTTATGGGTTTAGCAACTTCTCCTAATTCCCTGCATCTAGAGAAGCTGGATGCCACTCTACGGAGTCCTGAAAAACCCGGACACAAACATAGGCTGTATCTATAATTTTCAGGCAGTCCTCGGGCCATCTCCACCTTCTTTACATGTCCAGTGTTTGGAGAAGTTGCCAAATCTGGACACTTTCATGAAGTGCGCCCAACACTATTGGAGATTGGTCCATTAGCCACTAAAAGAGTTTAATGAGAAAAAAAAGTTCAGTTTTGGGTAGCAAAATTTGGCCTTTCGATTTTCTTCTTTTTCATTCCTCCTTCTCTACTAGGTATGCCACTGTTTGGTTGACTCTTGGTCTTTTTATAGAAGCAGGCAAGAATGGAAAGATGCAAGCTCGCTGCCCCTTTTTCTTTCTTTTCTTTTTTTTTTTACCATTTTCTTATCACCAGTGTTTGAGAATTAATATTGTTTTTCGATACTTTCCAAACAAGAATTGAGAGGACGTTGGCCAAAAAATGGAAAGAAAAAACCAAGAAATACATAAAAATTGTATCTCACGCATCAAGGGGATATTATTTCTTTTCTATAACATCAGCAGAAAGCAAACAGATTGAGTTTATTGTGCTTTCAACATCTTTGTACTTTTTGCATTTATGCATGCTTTGGTGAAAACTGCCATACTGGGCTCGTCAAAGCCACACATGAAAGCTTTTCTTAAGTAGTAACATATTTTTATTTTACTCTGGAGTTCACTTTACACAGCAAGCAAACCGGGGCTCAGTATATTCCTATTTCAAAGTATTTTATTGTGTTTTTTTATGTTTTTTTGTTTCTTATCTTAAATGTCTTTTTAAGTCGGTTCTGTGATGCACCCACAGCTACATATAATTACGGTTTTCTTGCTACAAAATAATGCACAGAAATATGCCTTCTTATAGTCTACATTTTTTTTTCTGAATGCTGTAACATTCATGTCTTGCAAGGAAATAAGTAAAATAACATAAAAGCTACCGTGGTTCATTAAAACAAGGCTTTTGAAAAGTTATCCAAAGAGTGTCTGAAGCTAAGGAGTAGTTAGTGCCTGACGAGCTTAAACACCCCACTGTTATAAGCGGCACATTGTATATAAGGGGGCATTGTTAATGATTTTGCATTGGGGTCCGAATGTTTCAAATTCATTTCTGGTCTGAAGGCTAACCTACATCCAACATTTTTTTTCAGACTTTTATCGCTGTGTAAAGATTTCGAAATCAAAACCAGATGCTGATAAAGATCCAGGCAAAAAAATTTAAAATTATTTCAATGCAACAAAAAGATACTTTCTTCCTCCGTTCCCTCTCTTCCTTCCACCTTTCCTCTTTTCCCTCTCCTCCTTCCTTCCTTCCTTTCTTCTTTTCCCCTCTCCCCACCTCTCTTCCTTGCTTCCCTCTCTCTCTTTCTCCTTCCTTCCTTCCTACCTTCCTCTTTTTCTTCTCTTCTTCCTTTCCTCCCTCCCTCCTCTCTTCCTTTCTTCCCTCCCTCCTCTCTTCTGTCTCTTTCTTCCTTCCTTCCTTCCTTCCTTCCTCTCTTCGTTACTTCCCTCTCTTTCTTCCCTCTTTTCCTCGCTTCCCTCTTTTCTGTCCTCTCTTCCTTCCTCTCTTCCCTCCTCTCTGCCCTCTATTCCATCCTCTCTTCCCTCCTTTCTGCCCTCTCTTCCTTCCTCTCTTCCCTCCTTTCTACCCTCTCTTCCCTCCTTTCTGCCTCTCTTCTTTCCTCTCTTCCCTCCTTACTGCCCTCTCTTCCTTCCTCTCTTCCTCTCTTCCCTCCTTACTACCCTCTCTTCCTTCCTCTCTTCCCTCCTTTCTGCCCTCTCTTCCTTCCTCTCTTCCCTCCTTAATGCCCTCTATTCCATCCTCTCTTCCCTCATTTCTGCCCTCTCTTCCTTCCTCTCTTCCCTCCTTTCTACCCTCTCTTCCCTCCTTTCTGCCTCTCTTCTTCCCTCTCTTCCCTCCTTACTGCCCTCTCTTCCTTCCTCTCTTCCTCTCTTCCCTCCTTACTACCCTCTCTTCCTTCCTCTCTTCCCTCCTTTCTGCCCTCTCTTCCTTCCTCTCTTCCCTCCTTTCTGCCCTCTCTTCCTTCCTCTCTTCCCTCCTTTCTGCCCTCTCTTCCTTCCTCTCTTCCCTCCTTACTACCCTCTCTTCCTTCCTCTCTTCCCTCCTTTCTGCCCTCTCTTCCTTCCTCTCTTCCCTCCTTTCTGCCCTCTCTTCCTTCCTCTCTTCCCTCCTTACTGCCCTCTCTTCCTTCCTCTCTTCCCTCGTTTCTGCCCTCTCTTCCTTCCTCTCTTCCCTCCTTTCTGCCCTCTCTTCCTTCCTCTCTTCCCTCCTTTCTGCCCTCTCTTCCTTCCTCTCTTCCCTCCTTTCTGCCCTCTCTTCCTTCCTCTCTTCCCTCCTTACTGCCCTCTCTTCCTTCCTTTCTCCCCTACATTTCCTTATTCTATGCAACTCCCCCCCCCCTTTTCTATCCCTTCCTCCATTTCCTTCCTTCCTTCCTTCCTTCCTTCCTTCCTTCCTTCCTTCCTTCCTTCCTTCCTTCCTTCCTTCCTTCCTTCCTTCCTTCCTTCCTTCCTTCCTTTCTCCCTCCCTTCTTCCTTCCTTCCTTCCTCCCCAGTCACTCTCTTCCTTATCTCTCTTCCTTTTTTCTGCTCTCTCTCACCTTATTCCATTCATTTCCCCCTTCATTTTTACCCTTTGCTACCTTCATCTGTTACCTGCAACTTAACAGCCCTGCTACCCTTTCCTTTCTTCTGTCCGTCCTTCCTCTCTCCCTCACCACTGTCCTCCTAGTAAAGAAAAAAAGAATCTAGAGTACTCTGGACCGTCTAAGTTAGTGTCACTGGTCTCTCTGCATCGCTGTAGAGACAGAGGAAGGCTGACAACTCCATACACGCCCAATCGGCTGATGCTGCAGATAAGTTAGGGCTCACTGATCCCCTACGGACGTGACAGTTAGATGCAGCCCCAGTGCTGCCTGGGAATCATGGATTCAGCTTATGGCCTATAGCTGTATCCATATCCATATTTTCCAGGAGGACTTCCTAGGGCTGCATCCAATTTCATCAGCGACCGGTATTCAAATACCGCATGCTCGCTTTTCCTACAACCTCACCATATTCCACACAAATGTATTTTTTCCCTTTATCCTTTCTTCCATCCTTTTTTTTTGCAACCCTGTATCCTTATCACCCCTTACTTTCTGCCTTCCATTCTTCCTTCCCAATTTCCTTTAATTTCTGATTTCCTGATTTCCCCTTCCCTCCAAGTGGATTCAAAGAGCAAACGCCAAAAGTATTCCAGAATCCAAAAGTGTAAAAATAACAACACCATAAATCAGACCCAAAAATATAGAACATGAAGCAGAGCAAAAAATATTTTCCCATCACCCCCTCCAATTATGTATCTCGTCTCACCTTCCTCTGAGGAACTGAAGAGGAACCAGGAAGTGCTGTTATCTATTGGCGTAATTCCACCCTAATTTGCATTTCTCAGGTTTATTTTTTTTTTCAGCATTTAATATTGAAGTTTATTTTAAGGCTGAATTTTTCTTCTTAGCAGACGGGGGGGAAAAAAAGTAAATGAAAATCACATTATGGAACATGAACACAAAAATGAGATGAAGTTTTACAGATTGGTTGTGAAATGCAGCAGCATAATCAGAAAACAACATTTATACCTTCTGTGAAGAAGAAGTGGTGGCATGGAAGCAAATGAGGAGGACTTGTTGCATGCCGGGTGGCTACATAAAAGTCCCTGGTCATGAAATAGCGCTCTTCTACTGTGCAGTGTTTAAAGCCAGCTTGAGCTTCTTTCCATTTATTTATATCGTGGTAAATACTTCAAATCAAAGTATTTTAGGAGTGATACCTTTATTGGCCAACAAAAAAACTGTTAGAGCTGTGAGCTTTCGGGATTCACAAGATCCCTTCGTCAGACAAGTTCACAAATTGTGAACTTGTCTGACGAAGGGATCTTGTGAATCCCGAAAGCTCACAGCTCTAACAGTTTTTTTGTTGGCCAATAAAGGTATCACTCCTAAAATACTTTGATTTGAAGTATTTACCACGATATGGATTTTTCTGGCTAACACGGTACCATACTATACATTTTCCATTTATTTGAAATAGCAGCCATAGCTTGGAGCAATATTTTTAAACAGAGAGGAAGTGATCCAGATTGGCAGCTGGTCCTAAAATTAACAACAAAAAAGTATTTGGAATATTCAGTAAACACATTTGCATGGCAGAAAAAAAAGGGTCTGTGTGTGCCAGCTTCCTCATAAGTCTTCGTCTTCCTACTTCTTACTGTGCAGCTGTAAATTAGTATTTTACATCGTAATGGTTGAAAATAGTGCATATTATTTACCTACTGCAAAACAGCCAGGTTCGTTAAAGTTTGACGTAAAATTCAGGTTCGTCTGAAAGTAAGCTCAAATGAATTGCTCTAAAATATCTAAACGGTTGCAGAAGTTTAGCTGTTTTAGTGTAGTTCACAAAATTGGCTCATCAATACTTACCTGTCCACGCTCCCCTGGTGTCCTCCTTCTCTGGTCTCTGGTGTCTCTAGTGATTGGCTGAGCGAGCTTTCACTCGTGAGACAAACACTGTCCTGTCCAGTCAGTGATTGGCTAAGCACGCTGGAGATGGCTGGAGACCTGGATGAGAACACAGGGGGAGGATGGGCAGATCAGTTCCCGAATTGAACTTTTTGAAAAGTTGGGTTTGCGCCACACGTAGCAATTTCTGTTTTCTGTGTTGCAGGTGTATTCCTTCCTTCCTTCTCCCCTGGTGTCTCCAGTGATTGGCTGAGCAAGCTTTCACTCGTGAGACAAACGCTGTCCTTTCTCAGTCAGTGATTGTCTGAGCAGGCTGGAGACCTGGATGAGACCACCTGGGAAGGACTTTTTGAAAAGTTGGGTTTGCGCCACACATAGCGATTATTATGTTTTCTGTGTTGTAGGTGTACCATTTCCTTCCTTCCCCCTCCCTCCCTTCCTTCTCCCTCCCTTTCTTCCCCCTCTCTATTATACTCTCATTGTGTATTTTTTTCTAATTGAACCTTCCGTTGTTCTATCCTTCTTTTCTTCCTTCCTTTCTTTATTCTTTTTTTTTTACTCATAATATTTTATTGAAACAATATATGAAACAAGTAGAAAATATATATCAGTAGAAATACAGGCTCTGTGCACATGGATTCATTATCAAAAACATGGGGTCCATCAAGCAAAGACATAACATGTCGCTATATGAAGAAATATAGAAATATAGGACCGCGGTAATATCAGCAGCTAAAGCATATAGTAAGACTCTTTAAAGGTGAAGGGGGGGGGATAGGAGGGTAAAGGAGGGGAAACGAAGACAAAGGAAAAAGGACATCTCTTATGATGCTGACATAATCGCAAAAAAAATACAGGGTCTCTGGTTGTGTTCAACCTTCCATATAGAAAACACACAGAGTCCAGGGCGAGGTAACATCGACAAGGCTGTGCATATGAAACAGGTGAATAAACCTGAGAAGAGATTGGTGAGGGAGGTGGGGAAGACCTAGGGGAGTCAGTGGCTACTAGTGGTATGTGTGCGTATACATCTGAGCCTACAAATGTCAGCCATGGTAGCCAACATTTGGTGTACTTTTTGAGTAGTTCATCGTGTCTGACAGAAGTTCTTCCATCCTGTGTAAGTAGGCCACTTCGGTGCACCATTCTGCTATAGTAGGTGGAGAGGTCTGTTTCCACTTCCTAGGTATAACTGAGCGGGCGGCTATTAGTAGGAAACAAGTGAGAGAGTGGAGGAGGGGTGTTATTGAGTTTGGCATGAGTGAGAGGAGGGCAAGGTGGGCAGAGTTTTGGAGGGATTGACCTGTTAAAAGATTAGTGAGTCTGATCACTTCAGTCCAGAAGGGCTGTAAAAGCGGGCATCCCCACCATACAGTATGTGAGACATCGGACCCTGTGCGCTACCACAACGCCAACAAGTATCTGGTAGAGTAGGGTACATTTTTGCCAGGAGCGTTGATACTTTATACCTCCGTGATATTACTTTATAGTTGTTACAATGAGTTCTACAGGACACGGAGGTATTATGACAAAAAGTAAAGATTTTCTCCCAGTCACCTGAAGAGAAGGTTCTACCCAGTTCTTTTTCCCAGCTCGAGAAAAAAGAAGGTGGTGAGTCACATAAGGAATCTAAGAGAAGCGCATATATGGATGAGGTAGTCTTCTCCACCGGGGTGGTAGCAACGCAAAGGGACTCGAAGGGGAGTAGTGGTCTCTTCATCTGGAGACGGGCTTGCTTTCTTTCTTTCTTTCTTTCTTTCTTTCTTTCTTTCTTTCTTTCTTTCTTTCTTTCTTTCTTTCCTTCTTTCTTTCTTTCTTTCTTTCTTTCCTCCCTCCATTTTTCTCATTCCTTCTCCCCCTTTCTTTCTTACTTCTCTTGCTATCTCCCTCCACTCTTGCTTTTCCTCCTTTTCTTCTCTTCGCTCCTCCCTTCGATATTGTTTCCGTATTTTCCATCCTTTCTCCTGTCTTTCTTTTCTCTTTCCTATATTACTTCTCACTTGCATATGCCATATCAAAGCTATTTACAGTTTGCATCTGCAAACTACAAGTGCCCAACAAAATGTCACCCCCCCCACCACAAAATTTTTTTTTTCATATACATCTTTTATTATTGCTACTGATCCCCAGTGACATTAAAAGTTTTTTTTTTTAAATATGTAGAGGTAAAGTTTAATTTCCCAGAGGAAATGTACAATTCATTCAACCCTTTGAACTCGGAATGCAAAAAGGAATTAGCAGAACGTGAGGATTTTACAGCCATAGAAAACAAAGTCAGCAATTTGTTATTTTTCATAGATGAAAAAAAAAAATCAAATGAAAAATTCTTTGAACCCTTCTGCTAAGTAGAAAGGAGTCAGAATACTTAAAGGCAAGAATAAAATTACAATCTCCTATTCTTTATTACAAAAGTTAAGTTTTCTCTGTATCAGTTCACCTCTACAGATGAGTTTAATCCTACAAAAAGATTTAAAGATTTAAAGAGGACATTTAAAGGAGAAGTCTGGCTATTTTTATGTTTGGGCAGCCAGCAGGGGGGAACATACTACAGAATGCTAACCTACCTGTTCACATGCCCGCACCACTACATTGGCTCCAGGACCCCCAACTGAAGCCATTTTCCCCCAAGTCCTGATGATGTTGCGACGAGGGGGGAAATGCCTTCCCGGCTTATTGATTGGCTGCTGGGCCAATCAGTGACTGCAGCGGTGTCCCACCCCAGTCTCTGAATGGCTGAGTGGGAAGTCAATCAACAGGGTTGTGACGTCGGCTGGGAGAAGACCCCGGAGCCCGACGGGGGTTACTGCAGCGGCAATCCGATGCTGGAGAGGCTTGGGGAGAGGTGAGTTAAGCTTGTCTTTTCTGTGCCCCCTGCCCTTGCCTTTTTTTTTTAATTCCTAACGCCAGACTTCTAGTTTAATAACTTGTTTACTTCCTGGACAACTCTTTTCGCAGAGCATAGACCCTGGGGAAAATGATAAAGATGAAGTAGGTAATGTAGGGAGCTGCTGCACTGGGAAAAACTTTGTGGGTGACAGTGATGGGTTCACGGGCCTCAATGCAAAACACACCCACACATGCGCTATATATATATACATCCATATATATATATATATATATATATATATATAATTTTTTTTTTTTTTTTTTTTTTTTGTGATGGCGAGATAAGCCGCTCAGGCAGAATCAGTGTAGGGCTGAGGATCCTATTCCACGGGATGATTATCGGATAATCATTAAATAGTTCGAAACGAAGCGATAATCGTTCGGTTGAATAGCAGTTAGCGATTAAACGACGAACGAGAAATCCATCACTTAAAATCGATCACCTATTTTTATCGTTGCTCGTTTGCAAATCGTTCGCATGGAATAAGACGTCGTTCGGTCGTTCGCAGTAGCGACAAACAAAATAGCGACGACAAGACGACCATACATCATCAGAATTGTATGATGAAATACAAATATTTAACAAAGAAGTCTGGCGGTGGGTTGAGGGAGATATTTACCGGTCTTGTGCCTGATCAGCTTCTCGTCCCCAGTCAGCAGTCTTCCTAGCTCCCCTGCAGCTACTTCACAACCTGATGTCCCCCGAAGTCGGGAAAAGATGACATCCGGTGGGTTACAAGAGCCCAGTGATGAGGTGCAGCACAGGCATGGGGGCTGGTAAGCATATTGGCTCTGTTATGTTCCACCCACCCCCTGTGGGTAATTATTTTTTTCCCTGGTCAGATTCTTCTTTAAGAGTATTAGAGTATTTTATTCATATATATTTTTTTATTTATTTAAATTCTTTTTGCAACTATTTTCCGAAGTCCTTTTCTGGCAATTAATATTGTTTATTTGTATGACGGGACGTTATGTTTTTCATCACTGATGATTCATGTGAGATCTCGACCCCTAAATAATAGAATTATAGAACGTTTTGTTGTATGTAGTTTTGTGACAGTGTTGAAGTCTCTGTTTTTTTGTTTTTTTGTTTTTTTTTAACCAACAAATGTTAGTTGAAAGTTTATAGTACAATTTAAGAATTTCTACATAAACAATACTTTCCTTTTTGATATTTTAGCAATGTTTCTGGGGTCAGTTGTGTTTATATCAAAACTGACATCTTTTCACACGTTTCTCTCCAGGGATTTCACCACAGAACCTGAAAAATACTTGAAAGAATGCCAGTAAAGCTTAAAGGGAAAAAAAGGAAAATGGTGGTAATTTATTAACACCAGCTTTTTTTTTTAAAGTTTTTTTGGGGGGGCAAACATCATCTTCACTGAAGCCCCACCCCCAGCGTCATCAGAATTGGGCGACAAAGAGTCATAGGTCCCGCCCTTTTGTGACATCTGGATCAGAGGGGAGGTGCTTAGGCCTCAAGGTTGGCCCATTCCAATGACGCTGTGGAGGGGGCGGAGCTTTGCTGCTGGTGGGCGTGAGGCCTATAGTGTTGATATGGGTGGAGATATGGGACCCAACGGACGTGAAACCCCACTCATACGGCACCTTCCACCAACAATAACATACTTTTTTGAGGGGAGAGACCACCAAGAAAACCACAACACGGTAAATATCTCAGGAAATGTCCGGAATATAAGCTTTAAATGTCAATGTCGTTATAACTTTCAAAATCTAAATCAACAGTAGATGTGACATAAAGCAAATTTGCAATTTACATTCATTATTTATTTTTTTGTTATCGTAGAAAATACGACACTTTCTGTTTTCTAACTCTTTTTTTCCTCAAAAACCAGGAAACAGTCAGAAAAGAGGAAGTCCTGTGTACCCCAGGCCATCTGAGAGCTCACAGAGAGAAGGCAGTCATGTGACTGATGGACACATTGAGTCTCTGTACATTGACTCTCTGTACTGGCCGGAACTCCTGTGTTTAGTCTGTTTTTTTTAACCAGCACAAGTCAGAAAATCTGCCTTCAGGAGACTGGACCTGGATTTCTGGTAAGTTTAGCTTTGTTTTACAAGCTCATTTACAGTAGACACCATGGTTACGGGTTCACATACTTTTGGCAATCTATTGTATACCATACTCAGCTTACTTGAATTCCATCAAAGGATCTTGTCACCTGACCGTACCTGGCGTTCTGCAGATCTTTGACCTGAATTCATCATTGATTATGGAGAATTTGGGTGACCTAATTATAACTTTCCAGCTAATGACGTTAGAAGGAAAAATAGAGCAATTACCAGGAAAATGGGCTTTAATTTGACACATGCAATTTAATTCCACCACACCTGCCATTTTTCATGCAGAATTATAAGCCCCGTCAGATTTTCATCCTAAGCAAATTATTGAACATTGTTGTGATTTATGAAGCTTTTGTTTTTTTTTTCCGTACAATAATTAAAATCTGTAAAGTGAAATGAAACAAATGGTTCGGATAAGGGATAAATGTGGTCGCGTCTTTCCACTTCAGGGGAGCCGAGGGAAAACAATCTCAGATTGAACAGCTGTGAAAAGGGCAGAAGTTTTTTTTTGTACAATTTTAAATTTGTTTTATTTGACAGCTTTAAAACTAATACAAAGATATGTATTTCATGCAAAACGCATTAAGGCTTTGAAATTGCCTCATTGGGTATTGCTCCACAGTAGTCTCTGACCTCAGCCTCTGCAGAAACTGGGGCACTACAATGCCCAGCATGCCCTGGCAGTAATCATTGCTTTCTCCCTTATTGTATAGCTTATGCCAAATATATATATATATATATATATATATATATATATATATATATATATATATATACTTTTTTCCCCATTGCATTGAATAGAGATGTCATATTAATTTTTAATAATTTAAATAGTTTTAGGCATATGTAACACTACATTTACTGTGCCAGACGTTAGCAAATAAATGAGCAGCAATCTATACAGTGTATGATTCGCTGCTCGGTGAATGTACAGGAGTCCCTGCTTCAGAATATACTTTCCATGGAATCCAGTGATGATAGCATAGGGCTCTATAGAAAGTACTTATAAGATCCTGAAATATACTAGTCCCTCCTCCTGTGCAGTGGAATGGCTGCACATTTGCAGGGCTGGAGTCAAACAAATCTTCCTGGAAGGCACCTGACTGGATATGGAGGGGGCACACTGACCGCACGGATTGTTTGCAGCTGACAGGAAAGGCTTTAGAGTTAGGGGCCTACTCCACTGGAGCGATAATCGGCCGAATCGGCCCGATTCGGCCGATTATCGCTCGGTAGAATAGAGAAAACGATCAGCCGATGATCGTGTCATCGGCTGATCGTTTATTTAGGGCCAGACCTAAAATCATCGGTCCCCCACCGCGCATCGCTACGGTGGAATAGCAGTGTGCGGCGGGCGACCGATGATTTGAGAAGCACCATACATTACCTGGCAGGACTTCTTCTGCGCTCCTTCTTCTTCCCGGTCCCACGGCACAGCATCAGCAGCTCTGGAGCGGCCTGACTGAGCTGTCAGACCGCTCAGCCAATCACAGGCCAGGACCGCCGCGGGACCCGGGGAGGAAGACGGAGTGGAGGAGAAGTCCTGCCAGGTAATGTATGGTGCTCAACGATCATCGGGCTGTGGAATAGGCCCATTAAACGATCTAGCAGATCGGCGCTCGTTTACATCGTTGATCGGGCCCTGCTCGGCCCGTGGAATAGGACCCTTACTGTGAAGCTGTAACTCCTCCTCACAGCCCTCTCAGATACAGCTCCTGGGTGTTTGCTGTGAGCTGTGTGGCCAATAGGCTGCTTTCCCTCCTAGCTCTAACCCCTCCCTATCCCTTTAGGAACCTGAACTTCCTCTTCCTGTTCTCAGTCTCCACAGGACTGACCTGCAGCCAGTTTTGTTATTATACTTAAGTCACAGCTGGCGGAAATTACCTGCTAAGCTGGCCTGTTGGGTTAGTAAGGCGGAGTCCGTCGTCCGCAGTCCGCAGACTCTGAATATTTATTTTATAGCACTACTTAGTGTCTGGGTCTGTGTCATACTCTATGCACTATATGAAGCTCTCAGCATTGTTACTTTGTTACTTAGGCATGGTATTGCAATTTTATCTGGTCATCACACTTCATGGCACTAACAATTAGGCAGTGCCTCATGCTCCTGTCATTAGTATAATAAACACTGTATACCTTCTATAGGGCAGGGATTGGGACTGTGTTGGACTGGGGTATCTGGGGCCCACCAGAGGAAATGATCTTGGGGGCCCACCAATAAAGAACCAGTGAGAAACTATATGTCAGTCAGTGTTTGTGCAGGTTCTAAAGCTGTGGGCCCACCGGAAGATTCTCCCGTCATCCGGTGGGCCAGTCTGGCACTTGGTAGGGAACCTTGGCTCTTCAGCTTTTGCAAAACTGCAACAGCTTTAGTTTGGGCTGTCCAGGCATGATGGGGGTAGTAGTTCCCTGCTATAGGGAAAGGGACACGACTGAATATAGGCCAGGCCCTGGCCTCATCTAATAAAGTATAAACTCTATTACTACTTAATTTCTCCCTATGAATAATTTTGCGCCCTCACATCTCTAGACCACTTGCACCTTCAAACCATCTTTGCAGATAAAAGTTTCTTCGTGAATCTATTTATAACCTACAGATCTCTGACATAAAACTTTATAACAAGGTGAAAGCCGCATTCAACATTCAGAATATTATCCACAGACTTTTCATCTTCCCATCCTGCTTAAAGATCCCTTATAAAACCATTAAATCCCACCTTATATTGTTCCCTCATTACCGCCTAAGTCTCGATACGGAAGCTTGGTGGGAATTTCGGTTGCCGTCAGCCCTCGGACCATCGGAATAATCTGCAATGCGGCTTGAATAATGCGATGAAGCAATGTGGTCACCGGCTTATTAGTATTAATATTTGTTTGGGCTAAATCAGATGAAATGCATCTGCAATATTATTACCTTTCAAATTGTGTTATTCTCGCCTTCCGCGAGGCTGACTTCAATTATTCGTGTCAAGCCGGCCTGGATGTTTCGCCTGGAGTTGCGCTAAAGCTCGGTCATACAATTTGCAAAGATTATCATTTGACTGTCACAGAGAGAGGATTACCAGGCGACTGCAGGAGGAAAGAATTAGCTGCGAGGGACACATTTCCGTTTGCAAAGCAAACAATGCGGTAATATCATTACTTGGGCGTTCGGGAGAAGGAGGGCCCCGGCTTGTATTTCATGTCGGAGCTTTTATTGAAGACGCAGAATGGAAAACTTTCGAGTAATTTCGGAATAAATTTTTAATTAATTTCTACCATTACTTTTATATCCGCTGATGAGACTATAGAGAGATATCGTATCCCCCCGTATAGAGGAGCTTCCAGGATTGTTAGAGTGGAATAAACAATCAGGAAAGTAGATGTCCACCATCAAGGAAAGCCGTTGATTTTTTTTTTCTTTCACTTTTTAAACTAAAAATGAAAAAAAAAAAAAAGAGAATATTAAATTAATATAGTAAAAAAAAAGTAAATGTGTGGATCTCATGAGATGCAAGAAGGGTTCCTATTAGTGTTGGGAACACTGATGATTAGTGATGAGCTTGGTACTCGATCGAGTATTAGGGTACTATCTTGCGATACTCGAGAAAAACATGCATGGTACATCCTGCGATCATATGGGACCCATACATGTCGATAGCAGCGATTGGTTGGCCAGATCAGATGACCCTACCATATAAAAAGCGCAGCCGGTAGTGCTCACTTCAGACGCATGCTGTGAGAGATCAGGGAGAGAGCTGCTGCTTCTCAGGGAGAGTGTCAGTGTAGGATTTAGCGTTCCAGTAGGCAGGGTATATACTAGCAATACAAACAAACAGCCCTTTTCAGGGCTTTAAGTTGTTTTTTAATAGTATTACTACAGACTGCTGGCTGGGATTTGCAGTGCTGCTACCACGATTTAACCAGCACACTGTGGTGATTGGCTGCTGGCAGAAAGGGGACATTAGGTGTTGCATACAGACCCCTAAGAAGTGCTCAGTACTCTTTTGATTTTGTGGCTGGTGGTGCTGCTGTACTACATTGTATTGCTGGGATTTGTAGTACACCTGCATAGAACTTCACTGCTCATTGGAAGGGGGTGTCACAGAGTGTGTATAGGTCCAGCCACTACCAGCCTGTATAGCACAGCCCCCCAAAACTAGTGGGTACTACTTTGTATTGCTGGGATTTGTAGTACACCTGCATAAAACTTCACTGCTCATTGTAAGGGGGTGTCACAGAGTGTGTATAGGTGAAGGATCAGAGCGGCACTCCGTGTAGGCTGATGGTGCACGAGGAAAGGAGCGTAGTCCCAAAACAGTACATCAAATGGAAATCCCGGCACTCACCATATTCATCTCATAATTTTATTTGGTTCCATAACCATAACAGTGTGAGCAACTGCTGTTCACACTGTTACGGTTATGGAACCAAATAAAATTATGAGATGAATATGGTGAGTGGCGGGATTTCCATTTGATGATAGAGTGTGTATAGGTGCAGCCACTACTGGATTGTATCCCACAGACTCACGGGGTCTCATGGTAGACTGATATTGAAACTGCAGCATTGTGAACAGGTGATCACGTGGATAAGGGATAATGTGCCCATTAACTTATCCACCACCCAGTCTTCCATGCAGTCTGCCGACGCTACCCGTGGGAGTGGAACCCTTGCTCCAGCAGCTCAGCCTCCTTTGCCACAGCCTGCCCCTCCAGGGAAAGAAGGGATTCAGATCCACCACCACCACCACGCTCCCAGGAACTCTTTTCTGGACCCTTCTCTGAGTCTGAGCACATTTATTACAAATTTATTACAAAATCGTAACAAAGGCTGAACAATGTTTTGCTCATTCTGGAAAGATGAAGCTCAGTGATACACAACTCTGGAAATTGTCCAAAGGTTGCGGCAATATCTTTCTCCTTAACCCCTTAGTGACCGCCATGCTGCCTTTTCACGGCTGTCACTAATGGGCTTTATTCCGATGCGTACACCTTTTAACGGTAATAGTTTCTATTGCGCCAAAGTGATAATAGTTAAAAAAAACCTATACAAATGTGGTATCGCCGTAACCGTAGAGACCCAGAGAATACGGATTTTTACAGCGATCATTAATGGGCTCTATTCTGCTGCCATCAGCTCCTTATGGCGATGGCGCAGAATAGTGCAGCAGCGCCGGTAATGCCCACAGCCCCCTCCTCTCAGCTACCGGAGGTAGCTGAGGATTTGGGGCAGTGTGTGGGGTCAGTCCCGGCAAGTCCCCTCACAAGCGATCGCCGTTATTATCAGTATAACGGCGGCCACCGGTAACAGACATTGCCAGTGCAGCTGAACGCTTTCATCTCTTGGATTCACGGTGAGAGGAGATGAGAACATGTCCCCCCCTGTCCCCAGAATTAACCCTAGTGACCTGGTCACTGACCCTCCCCTCCCAGAGCGGCCATCTGATCCAAGATGGCCGCCGCCATCTCTGTGAACAGACTCTGTTCACAGTGATGGATTCCTAAAAATGATCAAAGTTTCATCCTCTCCACCACCGGAGGTGGCAGAGAGCATGGGGCAATGATCGGTGACCACCCGGTGAGGTCCCAGTACAAGTGATCAGCGGTATATACTATATACCACTGATTGCTTGTTCCAAATGGTTTTACGCCTGTCACCAAAGTCAAGTGCCCTGGATTACCCGTAACCACCACGGATTACTTGTAACCACCCCGGATTACTTGTAACCACCCCAGATTACCTGTAACCACCCCAGATTGCCCGTCACCACCCCAAATTGACCGTAACCACCCCAGATTGCCCGTAACCACCCTAGATTGCCTGTAATCTCCCCAGATTGTCCGTAATCTCCCCAGATTGCCCGTGTCCACCCCAGATTGCCCGTATCCACCCCAGATAGCCTATAACCATCCCAGACAGCCCATAACCATCCCAGACAGCCCATAACCACCCCAGATTGCTCGTCACCACCCCAGATTGCCCATCACCACCCAAGATTGCCTGTCACTACCCTAGATTGCCTGTCACTACCCCAGATTGTCCGTAATCTCCCCAGATTGCCCGTATCCTCCCCAGATAGTCCATAACCATTCCAGACAGCTCGTAACCACCCCAGATTGCCCGTAACCACCCCAGATTGCCACAGACTGCCTGTAACTATCCCAAATTGCCTGTAACCACCCCAGATTGCTCGCAACCACCCCAGATTGCCCGTCACCACCCCAGATTTCCCGTCACCACACCAGATTGCCCGTTGCAACCCCAGATAGTCAGTGATTACCACCAGTTTGGCCGTCACCACCCCAGATAGCCAGTGAACACCCCCAGATTGCCCATCACCACCCCAGATAGCCAGTAAACACCCAAAGATTGCCCCTAACCACCCCATATAGCCAGTAAGCACCCCAAGATTGCCCATAACCACTTCATACAGCCAGTAAACACCCCCAGATTGCCCGTAACCACCCCAGATTGCCCGTGACCACCCCAGATTGACCGTAACCACCCTAGATTGGCACAGACTGCTCGTAACCACCCCAGATTGCCCATAACCCCACCAGATTGCCTGTTGCCACCTCAGATAGCCAGTAAACACCCCGAGATTGTCCATTACCACCCCAGATAACCAGTAAACACCCACATATTGCCTGTAACTAAAATGACACTCCTTCTCTTCTGAGCCCTGCTGTGTGCCCATACAGTGGTTTATGCCCACATATGGGGTACCATTGTACTCAGGAGAACCTCCGTTACAAATTTTGGGGTGCTTTTTCTCCCCTGTTCCTAGTGAAATTGAGAAATTTTAAACTAAACAAACATGTTATTGGAAAAATTCTATTTTTTCATTTTTACTGTCTTCTTTTGAATACTTTCCTCTAATACCTGTGGGGTCAAAATGGTCACCACACCCCAAGATGTATTCTTTGAGGGGTGTACTTTCCAAAATGGGGTGACTTTTGGGGGGGGTCTATTCTGCTGACACTACAGGGGCTCTGCAAACGCACCTGGCGCTCAGAAACTTCTTCAGCAAAATCTGAACTGGAAATGCTAATTGGCGCTCCTTCCCTTCTGAGCCCCGCTGTGTGCCCACACAGTGGTTTATGCCCACATATGGGGTACCGTTCTACTCAGGAGTACCTACGTTACATATATTTTGGTGAGCTTTCTCCCCTGTTCCTTGTGAAATTGAGAAATTTTAAACTAAACAAACATATTATTGGAAAAATTCTATTTTTTTCATTTTTACTGTCTTCTTTTGAATGCCTTCCTCTAATACCTGTGGGGTCAAAATGGTCACCACACCCCAAGATGTATTCTTTGAGGGGTGTACTTTCCAAACTGGGGTGACTTTTGTGGGGGTCCTATTCTGCTGACACTACAGGGGCTCTGCAGATGCACCTGGCGCTCAGAAACTTCTTCAGCAAAATCTGAACTGGAAATGCTAATAGGCGCTCCTTCCCTTCTGAGCCCCGCTGTGTGCCCATATAGTGGTTTACACCCACATATGGGGTACCATTGTACTCAGGAGAACCTGCGTTACAAAATTTGGGGTGCATTTTCTCTCATGTTTATTAGGAAAATGAGATACTTTAATCTTAACAAAAATATTATTGGAAAATTTCTATTTTCCATTTTTTTCCGGCCTAATTGTGAATACTTTCCTCCAGCCCGTGTAGGGTTAAAATGCTCGTTATACCCCTAGATTAATTCTTTAAGGTGTCTAGTTTCCAAAATGGGGTCACTTATGGGGGTTTTCAGTATACAAGCCTCCTAAATCAACTTAAAAAAAGAACTGGTCCCTAAAAAAATCAGTTTTGGAAATTTCATGAAAATTTGATAATTTGCTGATACATTTCTAAGCCCCGTAACACCCTAAAAAAGTGAAATATGTTTACGAAATGAAGCCAGAATAAAGAGGACATATTGATAATGTGACTTACTAACTAATTTTTGTCATGTGACTTTCTTTTTTTAGATGCAAAGAATTTCAAAGTTCATAAAGTACAAAATTTTAAAATTTTTCATATTTTGATGTTTTTCACAAAAAACACACAAGACAATGACCAAATTTTGCCACTAACATAAAGTACTATATGTTACGAAAAAACAATCTCAGAATCGCTAGCATACGTTAAAGCATCAAAGAAACAAATAACAATTCTAGTTGTTGGGCAGCACATAATTTAGTACGGCAGGACCCCTAGTGATGATCCCTTTGCATGAGACAATTGCCAGATCCTCAAGGTATTAAAACCAGGATGCCAGAGCCACATCACTACAAAGTCAAATTGGAAATCAAAACAGAGGTGGGGGGAGAGGTGCAGGGAATGTTACTCCAACTGCTACAGTCAAAATCTAATTGAAAATCAAAACAGCGGTGGGGGGAGAAGTGCAGGGAATGTTACTCCAACTGCTACAGTCAAAGTCAAATTGAAAATCAAAACAGCGGGCCTTCACTGGCATCCATGTTGACTACTGCTGGGCCTTAACTGGCATCCATGTTGACTACTGCTGGGCCTTTACTGGCATCCATGTTGACTACTGGTGTGCCTGCCCTTGCCTCCATGTTGGCTACTGCTGAGCCTAGCTTTGCACTTTCGGATTTTTTGGCGATTACACTGTTTACCATACGAGATTGGGAATGTGATTAGTTGATAGTTTGGGCGATTACGCACGTGTCGATACCAATCTTTTTTTTTTTTTTTTTTTTTATAACATAGGGAAAGGGGGTGATTCAGACTTTTATTACGGGAGGGGGGGGGTTATTAATAACAACTTCTTTTTTTTTAACACATATACTAGAAGTCCCCCTGGGGTAAGGGTTATTCCCCCTGGGGTTAGGGTTATTCCCCCTGGGGGACTTCTAGTTTAACTACACTGATCTCTCATTGAGATCTATGCAGTATAGTTATACTGCATAGATCAATGAGATAGGCACTCTATTGCTTTCGACTGCTGCAGCCAAAAAACAATAGAGTGCCGACCTGGGATCAGCGCCATTACGGCGCAGACCCCAGCCCAGGTCAGAAGCAAGGATCGCCCCTCCGCAATCGCGTCACAGGGGGGAAGATCCGCCCCACTAGACATCAGGGAACAGCGCCAGTAACTTTTCTGATGCAGCTTTCAACTTTGACAGCTGCATCTGAAATCTTAATTAGTGGGCACGGGGATCGGACCGTGCCCGCTAATAGCCGTGGTCCTGGGCTACAAGCATCACCCGGGACTGTGTCGGTTTAGAGCGGAGCCGCCAACGAGAGGGTTAGGGGCAATAAGGGGAAGGGAATAAACATGGGGAAACAAAAAAAAAAAAATAAACATGTAAACTAAATGTCCATTGGTCAAATGGGTTTGAGAAATCCTTTTCCACGATAGTATATAGAAAAATATGTCTTAGACTGGATGAGAGCGAGCAGGTCAACCTCAAGGAAAGAGAATTGCTAGTGGATTAGGCCTCTGTGAGAAAGCCACGGTTGCCATATACGAAGGTATTGTTCATGAGTGCCTCTTTCCCAGCTGACTAGTTCCTCTAGTCGTGCCAGTTGGTCACACCTTGTCGCCCATTCAGATTGTGTCAGGGGATCTTGGGAGTTCCAATGTAATGGAATTAATAATTTGGCTACTGTGAGAAGGTGCGTATGTAAGTCATCATTTTTGGGACTAAATGATGGGGTCGAGAGCCAAAGTAGGACCAATGTTGGCGTAAGTTCTAATTTATCCTTAGTAATTGTAGTTATAGCTTCACAAATCTTTTTCCAAAAAAGTTTTATGAGATGACAGTCCCACCAAATATGTTTGTATGTGCCCGCGGCTTTTAAACACCGCCAGCACCGATCTGATGGTGAGATACCGGCCCTGAATAAAAATGATGGAGTCTTATACCATCTAGTATATAATTTATAGGCACTCTCTTGCGTTTTCACGCAACAGGAGAACCATGTGAGTGTGTGGCTAGTGTTGTTACTTCTCTAGGTGAGAAAGTGATCCCTAACTCTTTTTCCCATGCATATATAAAGGATGGTTTATATGAGGAGGTGGGAGTCAGCAATTTATCATAAGTCTTAGAAAGTAACTTAGGTGGGAGTATAGGTGTTAATATTAATTCATCCATCCAGGAGGCAGCGTATGGGGGTGGGTATTTGGAGCAGAACTTCCGACATACACTGGAGAAGTCTGCTAGAGCCATCATATTACACCTTTGATCTTTGGCCATTGCTGGTAATAGTGAGAGAAATTCCTGGCCTTTTAACCCGGCAAGATGGTCAATCGAGATGTGAGAGACCATGTTCCATATAGGAGGTGTAGATATGAATGTATCTGTTAAGTAGGCAGGTAATAAGGATAAAGGCATGGAAGGAGGTGGCGTGACAGGGGAGGGCATTGATTGTAGCAATGAATGGTATGTTTTAACTGTGGCATAGATAATCGGGAGCTGGGAGAGGAGTAAAAGTGGGGTGGGGGAAATTTTCCAAAGGCTAATTAAATTTTGGTTGGTTAATAAAGCGAGTTCCATGTCCACCCAGGGAGGCATGCCTTGTGGATAGTTACGCACCAGTGCACATCGTCTGCTAAGCAAAGAGGCCTGGTGGTAGGTCTGCAAGTCCGGTAGGCCAAAGCCTCCATTCTTTCGTTTTAGAATGAGATGCCTATGGGCTAGTCGTGGAGCCCTCTTTGCCCACAGGAAGTTAGAGAATGTCCGTCTTACCGAGATGAGAAAAGTGTGAGGCAATAATAATGGCAAGGTTTGAAGTAGATAAAGAAATCTCGGTAATACATAGGTTTTTAAATATTTTTTTCTGCCCATCCATGATACAAAGGGTATCCTGATAGTGGCAAGTTGGCGTTTGACATTTTGAAGAAGGGGGGTATAGTTTACAGAGAAAAGATTTTTCGGGTCAGGGGTGATCTGAATACCTAAATAAGTGATAGATGTGGGGGACCAGGCAAAGGGGAAGGCATTTTTCAATTTGGCGACTACATTTGTGGGGGCTGTGATGTTTAATGCCACAGATTTACTGTAATTTATCTTAAAATCTGACACTTCACTGGAAGAGTCTAATAATTGGATGATCTTGGGGAGCGATTTGGCTGGTTGGGTAATAAATAAAAGAAGATCGTCCGCAAACGCGGCAGTTTTATGCGTGTAGTTACCTATTTTAAGGCCAGGAATGTCAGGAGACTGTCAAATTTTTTGGATGAGAGTTTCCATGGTGAGAACGAAAAGGGATGGAGATAGGGGGCATCCTTGCCTGGTCCCATTTGTGATTCGAAAAGTAGGGGATAGAATGCCATTTATCTTGATTCTGGCGTGGGGTGAGGAGTAAAGTGTTAAAGTGTAGAATTGCAGAAATAAGTGGGGGTGGGAAGTTAAATTTTTTGAGAGAGGCAACCATATATGCCCAGTTGACTCTGTCAAAAGCCTTCTTGGCATCTGTGCCAAGAAGGACTAAAGACAGGTTTGACATTTTGGCATAGCTAATGGCATTTAAAGCACGTGCCGTATTGTCTTTCCCCTCTCTCCCTGGTACGAAACCAACCTGCTCAGGGCCTATAAGATCAGGTAGGTATTTGCTAATTCTGGAGGCCAGGAGCTTCGCCCACCATTTAACATCTACATTTAGTAGAGAGATTGGGCGGTAACTGCCGCATTGATCTTTGGCCTTGCCTTCCTTATGTAAGACTGTGATAAAAGCCTCTAAGGCCTGGTGAGGAAGATTCCCACCCTCCAGAACGACATTACATAATTTGATGAAGTGTGGCAATAATATCTTTTTAAATCTTTTGTAGTAGGCGGCTGGGAGTCCATCGGGTCCCGGTACCTTACCTGTCGGGATAGAGGCGAGAATATCTGCTGTCTCTTTCTCTGTGATTGGGGAGATTAGGTCCTGAGCCTGTTGGTTCGTGAGTTTAGGGAGGTTGAGAGATGCTAAAAAAGATTCTATTAGATGGGTGTGTTGGGTGGGCGTGGGGTTAGTATCGTCGGGAGGGCGTAAATTATAAAGGTTATGATAGAAAGAGCTAAATTCTTTTGCAATGTCAGCTGTGGAGGTGAGTTTGTGGCCAGAGGTGGAGGTAATGGAATTGATAAAGGAGTTTTCTGCGCGGGTTTTCACTAGGGCTGACATAATCTTATAGCCCTTATCTCCATGGAGGTAATTTTTAAATTTAGTATATAGATATGCTCTAGCAGACCTCTCATTTAATAAAGTGGCAAGTTGAGACCTCAAATCAGTAAGTTCTTCAAGCGTTTGTTCCGCTTTACTCTTTTTATGAACTGACTCCAATGCAGAAATTTGGGTATACAATGCGTTCATTTTACTGGATATCTTCCTCTTATGTGCCACTCCTATAGCTATGAATTCCCCCCTGACCACTGTTTTATGGGCTTCCCATATTATAGGTGCCGTTACATCAGGAGTGACATTATTTGTAAAGTAATCAGCTAGTTTGGTTTCTATTTGCGTCACATAAAAGGGGGTACCCAGCAGGGTTGTATTGAGTTTCCATAACCATTCCCCTTTTGGGAAGGAATGTATGAGGACTTTACATTGAACCGGGGCGTGGTCTGAGACTGATATATTCCCAATGCGGGTATCAGTAACCAGATTCATATGTGCCTTAGATACAAAAATATAGTCTTTTCTGTGATAGGATGAATGGGGGCGTGAAAAAAAAGTAAAATCTTTTGTTGTGGGATGAGACAATCTCCATACATCTATCAGTTGGCAATCTATTAATTTCCTCTTTAATTTTCCCAGAGCACGGCAAGTGTGTGCTTTGGTATCGTTTGAGGAGTCCAGAGCTGGTTCAATCGCTATATTGAAGTCCCCTCCGATTATGCGTATACCTTCTGCAAAGGACTGGAACAAGTCCAGTGTTTGGTTAATCCATTCGATCTGACGGGTATTAGGGGCATAAACATTTGCTAGGGTGAGTACTTCATTAGCGATTTGCACCTTCAAGAAAAAGAATCTCCCTTCAGGATCAGCGTATTCAGCTAATTTAGTATGGGCTAGATTCTTTTTGAATCCTATGCTGACTCCACAAACTGCTTTAGTGGGGTGGGTACTGTGGGACCAAGAGGTGAATATTCCTTTCGGCATGTGGGGTATATTAGAAGATTTAAAGTGGGTCTTGGCATAGCACTAAATCCGCCTTTAGCCTCCTGAATTCGGCCATAATGCTCGATCTTTTTGAGGGACACACATCCCTTGTACATTAAGAGAAGCTATAGTCAGAGCTGTGGAGCTATTGGCCTGTTGGTTACCTGCTAAACTGGTCATTTTCATGGTGCAGTGGGTGGGATCGTGGGTCATACTGCAATCTGAAAAGGTAAGTAGACCATAGACCAATGGATAACACAGAAAACTGAAAAACAGTATAAATGAACATAACAGAAAACATTTTTGGCTCAGTATCAAACAAGCTGAGAAAAGAAATCAGTAGTAATAACAAAAAGTGTTCTGAATAGTGAACTGAATAGGGGGGGGGGGGTATCAGGTTGTTGCAATGGCCCATGCGGCGGGCCAGCTGCATTATACCAAAGGCTGCTGGTTGTGCCAAGATTTTCCACAGGTTGCATTAAGCTAATAAACGACTATGGTAACCGGGTATAAGATAACTGTGTAAGTCAGACATTAGAAATATCTCCCGGAATTCACCTCGAACAGTCAATGAAAGCATACTCACAAAGCTGCAACCAACGTAAAGAACAGCAATAAAGTCATTATAAGACGTTCAGCCATCTTCCGCTTGGCGTTTGTTCTTTCCCCGTTGCTTTTTTGGAGATCTGTTGCGGCGGGGGGTGCTCCACTTCTCGGGTCGTGGGAGTGCCGGTAGTTTTTGTAGTTGAGCTAGAGGCATCCATGATGGTATGGAAATCGGAGCAAGTTCCAGGTGTTCCCACGCCGCATCTAGGTCTTCCGGGGTGCGTACCACGATGTGCCGGACATTTTTTATGATGGCTATTCCGAAGGGGTACAGCCATCGGAATGGAATTTGTGCATTGCGGAGGTTAGCCAGTAAAGGTTTTAAGATCCTTCTTTTAGCCAGCGTGCTCGGGGCTATGTCTTGAAACATTTGAAACGTGTGGCCCTCATAAGTGAGCGAATCTGCTCGGCAAGCAGCTTGTAATATGTCAGTGGCATCAGGGAAGTGCAAAAGGCCACATATAATGTCCCTGGGGCGGTCTCCCGAGGTCGGGCGAGCTCTTAATGCCCCGTGCACCCTTTCAATTTTCAGTTCAGCGGCCCGATCTGGGCCTAGTAGATCAGTACATATGTCCCGGACTACTTTTTCTAGTGCCTCAGGTGCATAGCTTTCCGGGACCCCCCTGATTCTGACATTCTTTCTGCGGCTACGATTCTCTTGATCCTCTATGGAGAGGAGGGCTGTATTAATGTGTGCAGCATGCTCTTTCAGTGATTTTGTTACTGCGTCACTATGTGTGAGGAGAGCTTCTTGTCTGTTCTCAAGAGTTTCAACACGTACCCCAATGTGTTGTACATCCGCCTTGATGTCTGCTAAATCCTTCATGATTGGGGCGACTAGCTGGCGCAGAAAGGCCCGTGATATGAGTCTGGGATCTGGTTCCTCACCTGAGTCGCCGGCCCCACGCTGACTTTCATTGTCATATTCGGCGGAGTGATCTGGCGCCGTCTTCTTGGTCGCCGCCATCTTAGTTGCGCGGCTCGAGGTGCCCGGTGTTTTCTTAGTAAAGAAATTCTCCATCTCTGGATAAGATTCCGCCGGTTCTGATCTGGGGAGCGTTTGCAGGTAGGGATCCCTGCCGATTTTGACCATTCCAGGCGCTCTGGCAAAGCTGTGGAAAGCTGGTATATGCTAGCTGGCAGAGGAGCTCAGCGACGTGCGTCCTACTCCATGCTCGTCTAGGCTCCGCCCCCCATCGTGCAGCATTTGATTACCGGTGGCTGACAGAATTGGTTGCAGTACCAGGGAGTCCGTAGAAACATAGATGGCTGTATCTGTGTTTTCCAGGACTACCTAGGACTTCCAACTTCATCAGCCACCAGTAATCAAATTCTGAATGATTGGACTCGAGCACACGTTAATCTCTATAGGCGTGATTGGAATTATGGTTTTGCAACATCTGGAGGGCTGGAAGTTCTCCATCCCTTCTTTAGAACTGTAGGATGTGGATGGATCTTCTACAGCCCCGTCTCTTCTTCTAGCTGATGCGTTACATCGTAACGGAACTGAACTTGATCATGATAAAAATAAGCAATCTGCCGTACAGTTCTGTTTTATATCCGAAATGTTTAATTGCAGAGTTTAACAGCCCGTCCTATGTGGAACATACACAGCGGCTCACGCAGAACCGGGGAGATGAGATACGAGAACAGCAGCTCTGCAGCCATTAGGAATAATTCAGCAAAATTAAGAAAAAGAAAAAAAAAATCCTGCGCAGAAAATAAGCATTTGGGCATAAATTGTGGTCAACAATTTCCTGCACTTAGATTGCTGCGTTTATTACAGCTTGAAAGAGCAATGTTACCTGTTTTTTTTTTTTTTTTTCCTTTTCCACCGAAGCAGGTTGCCAAAGCAACGTGGCTTTCAAAAATAGCATTACATTGTGAGTGAGATAATGGCCCGTAGTGACATCAACTCATAAATGACAGCTTGTACTTTGTGATAAGGCAGCAAATAATGCATCAAAGACTCTCTGCGCTTCGCTTATACACGTATTGGAAGTGGACAAGTAAACAATAATTCTGGAAGCCGAGGGGGAACCGCTTGATGGAAATATTACATCGTGTCCGGCCTGACACCGCTCAGATGTCTCGTGATGAAGGGGACCCAGAGAGGAATTCAACCAAATTCATTCATCAATGAATTCAACTCTTCAAGAGTTATCCACTTGGGTTAGGTGAGCTAAACCATCATGTAAGGGAAGGAAAGTGACCCAAATTTTTACCAATTTTCCCCCTCCTCACAACTTTTTCATTCCACCTTGTGGTTCACTTCTGTTTTTTGATGGTAGATGAAGGTAAAAAGGAAGCTGCCTCCAAGAAAATGCTATCTAATCTATCATCATCATGTTATAGAGTGCTATGGTCCTGTAATAAAGTGATACTGTTCCCTGGACCCTTAAAGGAGTATTCCAATCTCAACTGATATATTTAACCCTTTGAAGCAAATTTGTGTGTTGAATAAAGTATACTTGAATAACTTCTCGTACTCACGTTTAGATATCTTTTGTATGTGACTGCCTTCTGCCTGCCCTAGTTCGGAGACCGCCAAGTGAGGTAGTATGGGTCCTAGGTCTCTGTCTTTAGGTTGAGCTCCCACTGAAGTTATCCCCAAATGGACGAGAGTGTGTCAGTAAGATGCATTGACTCTTAGCATCTTTGCCTTACTGGGGATCACTCCCTCTGCCTTTCCTTAGGGGCTTACTGTCCTGATTGAAGAAATCCACGGCTTAGACAAGGGTTGTTCCTATTGTCCAATTACTCCACCTCTAGGGTTTAGCTATGCCTACTAGCTGTCTGTCTTAGCATACAGAAGAAGGTGTAGTGCCTGTCAAGGGCTCTGACCTAAGCCAGACTGGCTTATTCACTGCAGCAGGAACTCTGGTCTGAAGTCTGTTTTTCATACACACCAGGAGAACTAACTAGAACAGGAACCGATACCTTATTTTGGGTGGTGTGACAGGAAGTGAGGTGAGAGAGAAAGGTATAAAGACTGTTAGTATCTGTGATTGGACAACACATAAACATAGCTTAACTTTGTGGGACTGCAGCTGTGCATTGGGGAGAAGTGAGACACCTAGTGGCTGGAGAGGAAAATCACAACTGCTAGCACTTGGTGTGACACCTGAGAGAGTTACATCAAGGTGGTTCAAACTTAGAGACCCCTGTACTGGGACACTACGCAGAAGTGTTCTACCTCAGTCACTGATTGGTTCAGTGGGCATTTCTGAGAAGGGCTGTGATGTCACGTGACTGGGAGCTTCAGGAGCCTGGCGGGTGACTTTGAGTCGTGCAAAGGGACGAGTTATTATAGCTTCTTTATTATGTTTCCATTTCCCGTCCTGGATTTTTATCTTTGACGAGAGTACCCCTTTAAATTTTCTTAAATAACATTTTATTACAAATATGTATCTTTAAAAATATTTTTATTTTACAGTGTCCCCCTTTAAAATTTTAATTCAAAACCATTTGATGGGGGGGGGTCACCATGTGATTGATCCTCTTAGAGGATGTGATTGATCATCTTAGAGGGTGTATAATAAGTCTCCAAGAAGTTCTGATTATCTTTCACGTAATAGATGTTTTTCGTGATATATTGTATGTTGAAAGACATAAGTATAAAAAATAGAAAATAGATTCCCAGCTGAAACTACTAATAAAAATGTAATTAGCTGCAGCAGAGAGTGACTCATCAGTGACTATAGAGAGGTTGTCGTACTCTCACAGAAAGTCAGTGCATCAAAATATTCTTTTATTACAAAATATTAAAAGTCTAAAATTTTATGTAAAAATGTATTTTTGTCAACACAAATGTCAAAATGAGCTTCTATGTAGCGTAGATGTTGTCAGTTATTGCTTTTTCCAGAAAATATACTTAGTTGAAAATGGATTTAGAAAGCAAAATAAAAAAATATATAAACCTGTTTTTTTTTTTTTTTTTTAAATCACATATAAAAGAAACATCAACCAGAGGCCTATGCCCATAATACAACTAGCATGGGGCATTTTTCAGCAGTTTTTTCCCTTTGGAGGCTCCATCTCTAATTTTCAATTCTTACCATACTGACTACTATGAGTCCCATACATGGCACACACCCAGGAGATCCTACTCCCCTATATGCAGGGCCGGCTCCAGCTTTTTGTGGGCCCTTGGGCGACAGAGCCTCGGCGGGCCCCTTTGAGGAGCAAATCATGGAGAGACAGGCGAGGAAAGATTTGCAGCAGAAGAAACATGCGGCTGCTGCATATCTTTCTCCTCCTGTATCTCCTGATCTCTGCAGTAGTCAGGACTCTGGAGGAGTCAGACCCAGTCACAGGATTATATATATATATATCATGCTGGTGCTGCTAGTTCTCTAGTATACAGCTCCTTCTGTGTGTGTTTGTGTGTGTGTGTGTGTGTGTATATACATACACACACACAGAGCAGGAGCTGTATACTAGAGAACTAGCAGCACCAGCATTATATATATATATATATATATATATATATATATATATATATATATATATATATATTTATTTATAATATGAACATGGTGAGACCTCTAGTTCTCCTATATACAGGCCCTGCAGTGATATACAGTGTGTGTATATATATATATATATATATATATATATATATATATATATATATATACACACACACACACACACACACACACTGTATATCACTGCAGGGCCTGAATATAGGAGAACTAGAGGTCTCACCATGTTCATATGATAGATAGGAGATAGGGAAATAGATAGATAGATAGATAGATAGATAGATAGATAGATAGATAGATACAGATATCTAGTTGTTTTGTGTATAGAGGTCCTGCTGTAATATATATATAAATATATATATATATATATATATATATATATATATATATATATATATATATCCTGCTGTAATAGATATAGATATATTACAGCAGGACCTCTATACACAAAACAAGTAGAAGAACCAGCACATACAGGACACTTAGTTTGCAGAGCCTACCTGCTGCCCTCTATCAGGTCATGTGTCCGATCACATGACCTGTGACATCATCAAAGGTCCTTCAGACTCAAAGGTCCTCTTTCCTACTCGGCTGTAGGGAAGATTTGTGATGGAAGACAGGTGCTCGGGGGCCCCAGTATGTATCGGCGTGGCCCCTAACTGTCACATGCGGCCTCTAGGGGCCCAGTCCCCTTTGTTACTACACTTTTTTTTCTTTTTTACTAACAAAAAAAATGTAGTAACAAACGGGAGTGGGCCCCTAGAGGAGCTGTGGGCCCCGGCATTTGCCCTATTTAGCCGGGTGCTGACGCCGGCCCTGCCTATATGTCTATGGTACAGGCTAAGAGAGGACATTACATTTATAGAGCAGTAATGAGCAGTGTCAGCAGCAATGTCTCTCTATTTGCTCCTTTTTCTCCAGACACACCTCCTTCTTTTCTCAAGCTCTCTCTATAAACTTATGGGGGACAAGTGCATGGAACGCAGCCAGCGTGGGCCGTATCCATGGCAACTCAATCTTCTAGCAACAACTATGTCTACATAGTAAATGGGAGATATCAGTGTTGTGACAGGTACCCTTTAAATGAGCGCTGAGATGATAGATGGGCAAGTGTATTGACCGTCGGTCTGCCGATCCAACTGCTTGAAACTCTCCCAGTTAGGGCCAGCTGACATGGAGTAAAACTGGGGGAATGCTCTGCCGCGGAATCCCACTAGCCTTCATGTCAAACAGCTTGTCTATGGGAGAGCTAGCGCACCTCCTCTCTCCATGCCTCTCCGCTCAAAGAATTGACATGTCAATTCTTTAGGCAGAGAGGCGTGGAGAGTGGAGGTGCGCAAGCCCTCCCATAGACAGGCTGTTTGACATGGAGGCTGGTGGGATTCCGCCAGTTTTACTCCTTGTGAACTGGCCCTTACTCCAGTTATCGACCTGTATTAGAGACTGTACTCTGATCTGTCCTATCCACAGTAAATACTGTAGTTAGTTAAAAAGAGCACAGAAGGTGTACCATCGGTGAATCAGTATAAGGCAACTGAAAGAAGGGGGCCAACTGGAAGGACGTGATCAGCTGGAAAGACATGCAGAAGTATTGATACCCACGGTACTCAGGCCGGAGTTTTGAGGCAAAGATAGCAGGATGTAGTACAATATGTACTTTCTTTAATTATCTTCATGAAAGGCTACGCGTTTCAAGGCCCGTAAGCCTCTTTGTCAAACCAAGGAAGACGTGCTGTTTGCATGTCTTCTGCACATATTCTTTGGCTCGACAAAAAGGCTTATGGGCATCGAAAACATGTTGCCTTTCATGAAGATAGTAAAAGAAAGTATATATTGTACTACATCCAGGTGTCTCCCTGTGTCTTAAGACCCCGGTCCGAGTCTCTTGGGTATCATTACTTCTGCACGTCCTTCCAATAGTAAATACTGTGGACTATACTGTTTTTAATGGTTACATTTTCCATCCTGTAAAGAGTTAACAAGAAAGGTAATTTCGACCATTGCCGCCTACTCACAGGCACCTGTTACACCACTGTGATCTGAATATTATATATTTTAGCCTCTTTTTCTTCACGCCACAAGGCTCCTATTAATATATTACTTTTCATTACGTTTTTCTATGTACGCGATCCATACCCGGTGTGATGTTTGCCTTTGGTGTAGTCTCCTGCTGTCTACGTATCCTGTGGTGCTGGGCTCAGCACTTTCTTCTTCTTACAAGGGGCAGATCCTGGATTAGGAAATAATAGTGGCAACAGCTGTCTACGAGACTGCGTGTGACTTAATGTATAGCTGTGTACTGAAACTTGCAGCTCCACAGGGAATGACTTGTGACTTTGTAGGCCGAGCCTCATTTATGCATTTCCGAGAGGAATACCAGGAATGTCAGAATATTGGGGGAAATTTATCAAAACTTGTACAGAGGATCAGTTAAAGGGGTTATCCAGCGCTACAAAAACATGGCCACTTCCCCTCTCTTGTCTCCAATTCAGGTGTGGTTTGGAATTAAGCTCCATTTATTTCAATGGAACTGAGTTTGAAACCCCACCCAATCTGGAAACAAGAGAGGGGGGAAAGTGGCCATGTTTTTGTAGCGCTGGACAACCCCTTTAAGCAGTTGCCCATAGCAACCAATCCGATCCCAGCTTTCATTTTTAAAAAGTTCTCTGAAAAATGAGTGCTTGATTCTGTTTGGTTGCTATGAGCAACTACTCCACTGCTCTTCTGTAATAGGTTTGAGAAGTTTCTAGGTATGCTAATCCTAGTATACGTATGCAACACACCTATCAGGAGAGGGGACACGTGGTTATCGAATTTTTGATCGTAGACTTCTTCTCCTTTCCTACCATTTGGCCCCTATCACAGACACCACCCCCAAGACTATCTTCACGCAGAAGAGACATCTGAGCCAAACCACAGATTTTTGAAAATGATTAATGAAGTTTATTTGAACAATTATTTGGAAACATGATTATCACACAACAGTTCATTAAATGTTCTTTATAAAAAGAGTAGAACAACACAAGAAAGACAACCCAACATAGGGAAAGGGAGGCAGCACGATTCACACATGTGTCATGTGAAAAATTCAATGAATAAAACGCATGCTTAGACCAGCGGATTTTATATATTACAAAGTGCCATGTGCATCATGCAATAGACGGAAAATAGTGTGGTAGTAATAATAATAGTATTACATGGATTAGTATTCAGAGGTGAAGAGATGAAAAGGTAAAGTGCAAAGTGCTTAGATACCAACTAGTAATCACCTTAGAAAGAGAATGTAACAAAAAATTACAGACACCATGCATGCGAGCTGTGCAGCTCCCTTACCCACTGGAACACCCCAACGCACGTTTCGGTACGCCCTTCGTCAGGAGGTGCATGATGGGAAGAGAGTGTGGTATTTACAGGATGGGTGACTAATCGGAAGATGCTACTAGCAGATGTGAGGTATAATTTATCAGTCTACCTGGTATGGTGTGTAATACAGGATCACAGCGCCAGCACCATCCTTGGTGTGTCACCGCAGAACGGCGTCAGTGTCGGGACAACGTCACTTCCGTCCTATCAACTACAGATTCCCCAACTAATATTGCCGCCCAGAGATGCAGCACGCATGCGCTAGTCGCTAAATCGCACCACAGGCCGTTAGTACTAAGACAATGTTATTATTGTTAGGAAATAACATGAAGCGGGACTGTGTTTGTTATAAACTAATAAGTAAGTGAGGAGATATATGTGCATGGACGACCCACAGCACTGCGCATGTGCCGAGAGTAACTCGGCGCCTGCGCAGCACTCATGAGGCATTTGAAACACAAACACCCACAGAATGACAAACCTGAAACACAAAAACACAGAAAAAACTAAGAAAAGACAGGAGGTACATCTACGGACCCATATATTCACATATAGGACATAGCGGCATCAAACTATTACTTCATTATGCTATGTTCACTCTACGTATATTTCAGTCAGTATTGTGGTCCTCATATTGCAACCAAAAGGAGTGGATTAAAAACACAGAAAGGATCTGTTCATACAATGTTGAAATTGAGTGGATGGCCGTCATATAACAGTAAATAACGGCCATTATTTCAATATAATAGCCGTTGTTTTAAGATAACAGCAAATATTTGCCATTAAATGGCGGCCATCCACTCAATTTCAACATTGTGTGAACAGATCCTTTCTGTGTTTTTAATCCACTCCTGGTTTTGGTTGCAATATGAGGACAACAATACTGACTGAAATATACGTAGTGTGAACCCAGCCTTATACTGTACATCCATAATATCATATAGTATGATATAATATATAATTCCTTTAAATAAATACTATGGGGGCATTTATTAAGTCCGGCGTTTTTTACGCCGGACTTAAAAATGCCCCCGCAGCTCCGGCGCTACGGAGATTTATGTAGAGGCGGACTGCCTCTACATAAATCCCGTGCGCGCCGGTGCGCACCGCCGAACACCTACGCCAGCTGAGGACTGGAGTAGGTTTTTGGCGTATATTTGGGCGGAACAGATGGTAAATCGCGCGGACTCTGAGTCCGCGCCCTCCATTCCGCCCACTACACGCCCCCCTTTCCGCCTCCCTGGCGTACTCGGCGGAAATGCCGATTTGCAAATATTTTATTCGCAAATCGGCCATTTGCGTATAAAAAAATACGCAAATCAGCACTTTCCGCCAAAAATCATCCGTTCGCCGGATGATACATGTGGCCCTATATCCTCATATCAGTTCACCAAGAATTCAACAAATTTATAAAATAGATGAAAGTAAAAAATCGTTATAAGTGATATACAGTAAGTGAAATTAAGTGCGCAGTGCGTAGGTGAAAGGTGAAAAACATTCAGAATCAAATTAAACAAAAGACAGACTCTCCTGATGACTTAGGAGACTAAAGATAACAAATAAATTTAAATCCCAGACTCCTAAAAAAAATTCAGACCCCAAACAAGACCACCAAAAAATTCCAGACCCCAGAAATGAACCCTAAATTATTCAGACCGTAGACCAAAACCCCAAATAAATTTAGATCCCAGATCAGACACTTAAAGAAATTCGGACCCAGTATAAGAGCCCTTAAAGGGGGTTTCAGGGCAAAACAAACTGATGACCAAACTAACAGAGAACAGAGTAGAGCCTAAAGCAGTCTGTCTTTGTTCACTTACTGTAAGTGGATGTGGTGACCTGTAAATGCAGCTTGGCTCCCAATCACTTGAACAAGAGCGGAGATGGAATAACTGGGACCGACCACTACACAGAGACAACTGCTTCTGGCCCAGTTCATTGTGTAGTGCAGGCGTCAAATAGCTGATACCCCAGATCACACTACTAAATAGAGTTAGAACTCAGACCAGAATGCTAAATAAATTCATACACAGTCTATACGCAGTCTTTGACAAGAATCCCTGCTACTCAAGTTTAGTGGCTTTATACCATTGTGTTGGGTACGAGGCATGCATTGCCCGCTTTGCTGCTTAGTAACCATTTGCTGGGTGAGGTTAGAATGTAAGTAGCAGTGTGCCCAGCACCCAGCCCAGTGAGTGTGAACTGAGCTGCAGGTATACAATGTAAGTACAGGAGCAGCGACTCCTATTGAATCCCTGTTCTGAAAAGAAAAAAAAAAAAGTTTGAACAAATGTAATTTCTTGCGAAATTTGGAACAAAGCTTCTCTAGTGCCAACCGTATGAAAGGGAGAGAAGTGGCAACCACATGAAAGAGAAGCTGCAGCTGCATCCCTCACCCTTTTCCTAGAAAGGGTAAGTGCACACTACAGAATGGCGACGGAAAACTCGTTGCGCACTCCGGAGCTCGCGCCTGCTCGGAATCCGCCCGTGCTCGCCACTGTCACCGCAGGTGTGAGCTGCGGAATGCGCAAAAGGTTTTCCTTTGCCATTCCGTAGTGTGCACTTACCCAAACATAGAAGACTGTCGGCAGAAAAAGCCACCTGGTCCATCTAGTCTGCCCTTATATTATTTCCTTATTTTCCTATTAACTTAGGAGATATATATATATATATATATATATATATATATATATATATATATATATATATATACACACACACACAGTGGTGCCTTGGATTACGAGCATAATTCGTTCCGGGACCGTGCTTGCAATCCAAATCCACTCTTAAACAAAAACAGATTTCCCCATAAGAAATCATAGAAATACAGACAATTGGTTCCACACCCCAAAAATAATTATTTATTATTCTGAATAACATGTAATACAGATGAAACAAACCTTCAGAAACAGCAGAATATGTGATATTATAAGTTACTGTACAGTATTGGAGAGGATGGGAAACACAAAGGCTGACAGAGACTGCAGGGAGCATGAGGGAATGAGCAGGGCAGATGTGGGCACAGTATAGCAGCGGGGTTACAGCTATGAAGAGATTACCTCCACAGTCCTGTCCCCTGATGTAAGCCTCAGCCTGAAGTGGATCTGCTATGATTTGGAAGGTGAGGAAGACTTTCTGGGTCAGGGTACAGAGCTGTAGACCTCGCTATGCAGACCATGCCCCTTCCCCCTTCCAGTAATTGCAGATTTACCAACCACATCTGCTGGAAATTTGTTCCAAACATCTACTACTCTTTCAGTGAAGTCATATTTTCTCATGTTGCTTCTGATATTTCCACCAGCTAACCTGTCACTGTATCCTTTTGTTCTTCAGTTCAGGATTTTTCTAAAAACACTTCCCTCCCGAACCTTATTTAGTCCTTTAACATAATTAAAGGTTTCAATTGAGTCCCCCTTTCCCTTCTTTCTTCCAGACTATACAGATTCAGATCCTCAAAGCAAATGTACCAGCAGGTACATCACTTCAAGATTTTTACATCTATAGACCGGCACGGGTATGCAGTTGCCACGGTCCTTTTTTTGAATTGCGTCTGGTTTCCCGTGCATGACGCCGGTCTGTTGGCGGTCACCAGCCCGGCCTGAAGCATTGGAGGGGGGCCCACCCTCCCCCGGTGTGACGATTGATTCAAATGGAGCCGCATCACTGAGGGGAGGGCAGAATGTCATACTGGAGGCCGGAGTGCCCACTTCCAGTGCTTCAGGCTGGGTCGGTGACCAGGAATAGACCGGTGCCATGTGTGCGAACCAGGCCGCGTTTAAAAAAAAAAGCACCAGCATCCGCTGGTCTATTGAAGTAAAAATCTTAAAGTGATGTACAGTACCTGATGCTACATTCGCTATGTCTTTCCTGATATGTTTTATACCTGACACCCTCCACCATTTTTGTAGCCGTCTTTGGACCTGTTTTATTTTATCAATATCATTTTGTAGACGATGTCTCGGGAACTGGACACAGTATTTCAGATGTGGTGTCACTAGAGCTCTAAACAGCGGGATCACCATCTCCCTCCCTTTCTACTATGTACAGTACTACAGCCTGCTTTTAATCTACTAAGTGGGTATCGGAGCATTTATAGAAACCTGGCAGACAGGAAAGATGATGAGAGGCATCATGTATTCACATGTACTGCTAATATATGCCTAACAATAGGTGCACTTCACATTTCTAAGAAACTGTAAGAGCACCAGTGTACTTTGCGCCTTATCCATCATATGTTAATCAGACTAGCTAATGAAAGTGCACTTATACAATAATCCCCCTTGTGTAAACCTCTATGGCTATTATGCTCCCACGTATTGTATATATTCAGCTTTCTGATCCATGAAAAGAAATGAACAAACTCTCCACTCCGTACCACCCGTACTTAACCCAAATAAATGGTGTATGAGAAATTCTATCTCTTTACTGAGATTGACTCCCAGCCATCTGCCACAGCATATGTTGTTCAGCGAGCTCTATATTGATAATACTATGAAATTAGGTTCATGGTGTATGAGTTTCATTAACACAACACAATATTTGGATTTCATGCTTTTCTTGATAGCATCATGCAGAGGATAACCATGCAGCATTCGCTCAAATGAAAGTGAAGCGTGCATATTTATCCTGACACCGGGGACCAAAATATAAGAGATAATTAAGGTTATTTAGGGTCAAAAAGATTGCCACAGAAACTACAGTGTTAGCTAAGTTTGTAATGTCTGATGACCAGGGGAATTGTGGGGTCAGGGTTCCCCGGAGGGCATGTGGTACCCCATTAGGTGTTTTTCTTCTTTTTTACACCTAGGCAAAAGTGTTTTTTTACAGTGTCACAGTTAGGACAGTAAGCTGCTGTACCTTACTCCAACCACTAGGTGTCATACTCCTTCATAGCACAGCTGCAGACAAACCCAGGTTTAGCCACACACACCCCTTCCCTCTATAGTATGCACTTTCTTTAGTTTTAGTTGGTTAGTGCCTGGCTTCAGACTTGCTACACCTGTTCTCCAGCTAGTGACCTAACCTAGAGAGGACTATAAGGGCTGTACCTGCAGTAGAGCACAGTGCAAGTTTGCCGTTCTCTACTAACTTATGCTCGGCTGAGTAGAAAGGATACTACTAGCTAGCTCCACCCAGTGACAGGTTTACTTATTTAGTTTAGTTGCAGTTTAGCTAAGAGAAATGACTTGTTTTCCAGTGCCAGAGACTACAGCAGTCATGAACCCAACCCTTCGGTAACTGTAGTAAGCCCCTTGCCTATGCTATGAATTCCTAGTTCAGAACAGTCACCCCCATAAGAAGGAGATAGAAAAAGGCTGATCCACACTAAGAAAGAGTTATCTAAACGTGAGTAAAAGGAGTTCTTCAATTAACTTTTTCCCTATCCTCAGCAATTTTCGTCGCTCCATAGGAATGAATAGAGACGCAGGTCGTGTGCTGACTCGGGGCTCTATTTATAACAGAGCTGGTGGGGTCCGTTACGGAGACTGCCAGGGGGTTCAGGGGTCAGACCCCCTGCGATCTCCTACTTTTCCCCTATCCTGTGGATAGGGGAAAAGTAAATTTTTCCCAGAATACCCCTTTAAGCCTTGTTTAAGTTGGACTCTGTCGTCGCACCCTGCACTTCACACTAGCTCTACCAAAGGTCTGGTGTCTGGGGGGTGGGTGTTACCACTTGTAGCCACTGTGACAAGTAACCCCAAAACACCAGAGCCAACTGGATGATTCAACACCTGTATCGCCCCGGGCCACAGCAGATGTGGTTGGTAAAGCTACAATAACAGAATGTAAACCTGCCTTGAATAAACATATATCTATATATATTGAAGGACCAAGTGGTCATTTTCTGCCGACAATCTTCTATCTTTAGAACATGCTAATAAAACCATCACGGGGGTGCAATTCCCATCACAACCATTGGATGGCCATATATACACACAATGACCATAAACAACTCCCAACAGAGTCTTTTTTCCCCCGTAAATTAGACATCTCGTAAATCACACTTTGGGATATATTGAGGAAAGGTAAGCAAGAAGGTCTCTGTGTATATGGATGTATGCCCGTCTGCATCATTCCGACAGAACTGGGACAACAGAAAGGTGAGAGAGATGCTTGGATGGGACACAGTGTGAGCTGAAGGAGAACGCTGTTCCTGAATAGCAGCTACTACAGCATTTACTGTGCACGGCCGTCATCCACATTTACGTCCTGAGACGACAAGGGAGCCAGATTGTATTAAGCTAAGATAGTAGAGCACCTCAGACGGGGGAGTAGATGGTGTCTGTTGCTATTCCTTCAAGTCACTTAGGGGAAGTGCGGGAGAAGAGCTCAGGACAACCTTCATACATATCCTCCCCACACCTGTCTGCCCTGTAATAATGTATTTATTATCTCAGCTGGCAGCCTGACCAGAGACCTGACCCGTAATAAGACAGAAAGAGAATGTACAGTAAATGACCATATCTGAACTTCTCCAGCTTATACTTCATATACTGGACATACAGTGCAGCCCTGTGTATAGTGCTGGAATAAACAGTGAGTCTCGGTGAGCTGGTAAAGTGATTGTGACCAGGATACTGCCTAATCCATAAGGGTGCCTGACAAACCCTTGAGGTGCCTCCTAACCTTGTCACCTCTCCGGACCATCCCCCACCCCCTGGACCTAAGACTCACAATAAAAACAAACTCAAAAAACTGCATCTCATTGGCCACAGCAGCCGTTTATTACATAAAATAACATCTTTATCAAATTCAAGAATAAAACCAGGCCAGGCTTTTAACTGATGAGGTGGTCATCGAGGTCCAAAACAAGTCCAGAACCACCAGGTTTCCTTCCTTCACATCATAGACCACTCCACTGCCTCCAAGCCTTGAGGACCGCCAATGCCACACAGGTGCAAAAACAAACACACTGAACACTACAAACTAGCTACTGGACAAAAAAAAACTCTGTATCCAACTCCGATCCCCAAACCCTAAGGAAGGGAAGGGCTGTGCAAGCAAAATGGCTGCAGATCCTTTTTCCTGCCCCTTAAATATGGCCTAAACTCGCCCCTTTTAACCAATCACCACCCCCTACCCTAGGGCAAAACCTCCTTTTCTCTCCCCCACCACTTCTACTGGCACATCTCTGTCATAGCAAAAGAGTTAAGGGTTAAGTCAACCCTGGAAGGGTTAGTTCTAAGTGCAGTGCTTCCCAACCTTTTCCACCTTGGGGCACCTCTTGGAAAAAAAAAAAAATACCTCGGGACACCCCTACCAAATAACATTCTAAAAAATAATAAAACCGTCATTCAGTGACTCACAGGTGACGTCTTCTTTCATCTGAGGAGTTACTTTCCCTTTTTTTCTCCATCCGGCCCCGGCCTCCATGATGATTTCTTCCAGCTGCAAGTCATCTTTTCAGAACCTGTGAGACAAACATGTTAGGCTCCGCACTTTCCTAGCAATGTTCTTCCCTCTCTCCCTCCTATAGGCTCCCATACAGTAGTAATTGCACTGTTTGGTGTCATGTGCAGTAAAGTGAATAGGAATGTGGGTTGCCTCCATATGTAGCATCCCCTGCTGTGCCCCCATATAGTAAGAATGCCCCCTGATGTCCCCCACTTATGTGGCCCATTATACTAATAATGCCCCCAGTAATGGTCCCCATGCTCTGCACCCAGTAATGGCCCCCATGCTGTGCCCCATTCTCTGCCCCCAGTAATGGCCCCCATGCTGTGCTGCCCCCAGTAATGGCCCCCATGCTGTACCCCCATTCTCTGCCCCCAGTAATGGCCCCCATGCTGTGCCCCCATTCTCTGCCCCAGTAATGGCCCCCATGCTGTGCCCCCATGCTCTGCCCCCTGTAATGGCCCCCATGCTCTGCCCCCAGTAATGGCCCCCATGCTCTGCCCCCAGTAATGGCCCCCATGCTGTGCCCCCATGCTCTGCCCCCAGTAATAGCCCCCATGCTCTGCCACTAGTAATGTCCCCAACGCTGTGCTGCCCCCAGTAATGTCCCCCATGCTGTGCCCCCCACCTGCTGTGCACTAATAGTTATTAAAAAAAACAAAAACAAAACATCCTACTCACCTAATCCAGCTGTGTGGCCGCAGGGAGCTTCTCTTCTTTTTTCTAGCTCCATCTTCAGAGCCGCGGGGACGGAACCTCCGCCAGGCGTGATGACGTCACATCATCACGCCTGCCGGAGAGGTCACATCCCGGCCTCCCATAGGCTGCTGGCATGAAGTGCTGGCGGCCTATGGGAGTGAATAAAGGAGCAAGACGCTGACACTTCCTGCTCCTATATTCTGCTCACTTTAATGTTCCGCCCGCTCACTGTGCGGGCGGAACATCAAAGTGATCCGTGCATCCTGAAAAGCTGCGCAGCCGCAGCGTCTCGGGATGCTTAAAGAGACAGCGCACATTTCCCACCGGGGTCCCGCGGCACCCCTGGCGGGTTCTCCTGGCACACCAATGTGCCGCAGCACCCCGGTTGGGAAATGCTGTGCTAGTGGATCGCTGTAGAAGGATTTCATGGCCCAGAGGCTTGGATAATGGGGTCTATAGAAGATAGATAGATAGATAGATAGATAGATAGATAGATAGATAGATAGGAGATAGATAGATAGATAGATAGATAGATAGATAGATAGGAGATAGATAGATAGATAGATAGATAGATAGATGATAGATAGGAGATAGATAGATAGATAGATAGATAGATAGATAGATAGATAGATAGATAGATAGATAGATAGGAGATAGATGATAGATAGATAGTTTTTGATTGTCCATGAAGGTTTTTTATCCTATCTTATACAATTTCTTTCTTTCTTTCTTTCTTTCTTTCTTTCTTTCTTTCTTTCTTTCTTTCTTTCTTTCTTTCTTTCTTTCTTTCTTTCTTTCTTTCCTTCTTTCTCAGTGGGTAGCGGATTCTCCGACAGTGTATGTAAGCGATGATGTTGTTCTTATTATTTTGTCTCTGCCCCTCGGTGCACCATGTTCCATGAATAAATGATGATGATGGCCACCTGTTCTCCCAGTCCTCAGCGCCGGCATCTCTGACAATGTCTGCTCCCTGTCATCTCACCTTATAAATCATGCACTTTGCAAACACACATAACTGTCAGCTCCCTGAATTACTCTGTTCTTCTATTTCTGATTCCATCTGTTCTTATTACTGATAGATTGAATTATTAATTGTCATATTTATGATCTTGCAAATTAGCTGCCAAATGAGCTCAATATATAGAGTACCCTTCAGACTGGGGATATGTCTAGATATTTGTAAAAGCATGTTTCATAAAGATGTGTATAATCTATCTATCTATCTATCTATCTATCTATCTATCTATCTATCTATTATCTATCTATCTATCTATCTATCTCCTATCTATCTATCTATCTATCTATCTATCTATCTATCTATCTATCTCATATCTATCTATCTCTTATCTATCTATCTCCTACCTATCTATCTCCTATCTATCTATCTATCTCCTATCTATCTATCTATCTATCTCCTATCTATCTATCTATGTATCTATCTATCTATCTATCTATCTATCTATCTATCTATTATATATTTCCCTATATAATATATATATCTCTTATCATCTATCTATCTCCTATCGATCTATCTCTCTATCTATCTATCTATCTATCTATCTATCTATCTCCTATCTATCTATCTATCTATCTATCTATCTATCTATCTCCTATCTATCTATCTATCTATCTATCTATCTATCTATTTCCTATCTATCTATCTATCTATCTATCTATCTATCTATCTATCTCCTATCTATCTATCTATCTATCTATCTATCTATCTATCTATCTATCTATCTATCTATATCTCCTATCTATCTATCTATCTATCTATCTATCTATCTATCTATCTATCTATCTATCTATCTAACTATCTATCATCTATCTATCTATCTATCTCCTATCTATCTATCTATCTATCTATCTCCTATCTATCTATCTATCTATCTATCTATCTATCTCCTATCTATCTATCTATCTATCTATCTATCTATCTATCTATCTATCTATCTCCTATCTATCTCCTATCTATCTATCTATCTATCTATCTATCTATCTATCTCCTATCATCTATCTATCTATCTGCTATCTATCTATCTATCTATCTATCTATCTATCTATCTATCTATCTATCTATCCCCTATCTATTATCTATCTATCTATCTATCTATCTATCTATCTATCTATCTATCTATAGAAAAAAGAGCAGCACAGGTAAAATTACTACAAGTGGTGCCAGCAGAAAGTCTTGACCATAGACTCTAATATATATCACAGTATATCCCACGGTACTTCAAGTGTGATGCTACCGAAACGTTTGCTTTCTAAACCTTTTTGAGTAAGATTTTTTTCTTCATTATTAATTGACTGAAAAAAAGAATTTAATAGAATCATGTTCAGTTGGTAAGCTGGAGCAGCCATCTCTTCTCAGTGATGCTGGGACTTGTGGTACTACTGCCCTCAAACAGCGATATAGCCTTAGGCTGCAATAGGTATAAAGTATATGATATCAGAGGACATTGCCGGCAGCCATATAATCCCCCAGTAATCCAACATCTTTACAGAGAGAAAAGGAATCAGGATTTGCGATTGTGCAGTGAGGAGATAGAATCTCTCATAAGACATTTTCCATCTGCTTATCTGTATAATAGAATATTCTTATGTTTACTGCTGGGTATCATTGCCGTCAGCCGATAAGGCGGCGGCGCACAGAAATATGGCGTTTTATTAATAGTACGTATTAAAACAATTCGGTCCGGTTATCAGGGCACAGTGATGCCACGATTCCAGCTAAATGGGCTGTGGCTGCCATTAACCCCTTAAATTTGCGCCCCATTGTGGCCCATTGTTTTATTCAGTGTATTTGTTTTTCCTGTAACAGTAGCCAAATGACGGCTTCATATATTTTTTAATGCCAAGATATTGGGGTACAGACAATCAATTGAAAACGTTTTCTTTCTTTCTTTCTTTCTTTCTTTTTTGCAATTTTTTTGCAATTTTTTTTTGCAATTTTTGGCCTTGTTTTGTTTACTTTTTTGGTGCTTTTTATCTTTTTTTTTTTTTTTTTTTTTTAGAAAAGTGGAAAGAAAAAACAATTAACTAAATCTGAAATGTAAAATACCATGTTTACCATGTAGAAAGAATGGTATAGACTAAATCATATTTAGGGCCTTACAGGTCCTTATAAAAGTACTCCAGTTTTTTTATTTTCTCTCTGTATAATATACATTTACCATCACTATTCCTACGGTTCCATCTGTTTCATTCCAGCATAGCTGCTGCCATTACGGTAATTGCATCATGTGATCACCAGCCTGACCCAAAGAAAATCACAGAGTTAAATGTATTAGAGGAAGTGATATATTCTGAGTCAGCTGACTTCCTGTGACCTACAGGATGAAATAATCACCTAATAAATCTCAACTGGCAGCTTAAACATCCCTTATATTCCCATAAGTGTTGCCAACCTCCTTTAACTGTAAAGATAAAGAAAGAGACTCGGATACATTGCTTCTTAATATACACTGTCTTCTTTATACATTTTATTCAAGGTAACATAGTTACAGGTGATCGTTGTCTTTGAACACGTTCCGTCGGCCAATGCTCCATGTGATAGGAGTGGCAGCAGCAGACCGCTGCTACTGGTGAGAACGGTGACCAAGCCCAGAATCTGCCTTCTGGTGCAGAAGGAAATCCACTTGATACATGAATATGTCTGACTGCAGAGAGTGCAGTTATGTCTACTGGTGAGAATAGAGACCAAGCCCGGAATCTGCCTCCTAATGCAGCAGCAAATCCACTTGATAGAAGAATATGTCTGATTGTAGAGAGTCCAATGACGTCCATTTCTGAAGCCCGGAATCTGCCTCTTATGGTCTATCTATCCTAACATGGTGGCCACCATGTCATTGGCTTGTAATGGAGTCATCCCCTTCAGCTGAATCTCATATGTATAGCGGGAATACAGTGACAACAATCCTCATCTGTAGAAACACAAAACATTATGACAGGACATGGAGCGGCAAAATATTAGATATAAGCAGCTTATACAATATACTCCTTGTCATTATATTCCTCTTACCTGTGTTGTATTTGGATCCATGCTACCTACAGAGGCCCGATAGAGGTTGATGTGGTAACGCACAGGCTCGGACTGGCCCACAGGGGAGCAGGGGAATCCCCCGGTGGGCCCTATGCCATAGTGGGCCCCTGACCAAGAGGTGGGCCTCCCTGTTTAGCAGCTCCAGGATAACATATAATCCTCCAGCACTGCTGCACACACCTGTGAGTTACTTGCACTTATTTGTAACTCTCCCTCTTATATGTAAACCTGCTGACAAGCTACTAGCAGCGACCTAGCATCGCTGGTCACATACACAGCTATGTGCAAAGTCGCTATAATAACGTGAAAGGTTAGGAATAACGTGAAACGTGAGGAATTTCAGCTTCGTTTTTCTGAGACAGTGCACCAAATCCTTGTTTTCAATCCTACCATATAAGAGGTAATGTTCTGGCTACTACTATAGGACCAGTAGAGCATATTACATACGGATCATTAGTAGTGTTGAACAAACTTGCCGAATGTTCGGGTTCCGCAACATTCGCCTGAAGCCGAAGAATTGGCATTTGACTTCTGGCATCTGGAGAAGTTGGATGCCGGACAAACATTGTTGAATCTGAACTTTCATCAACTACACTTAACACTAATCACTATGATCTGCACATTGATAGCAATGAGGGCTTCCTAGCTGGGGGATTCATGCAGTCGAAACTTATCATAATTGTAGGTTTTGAAACATTTTCCAGTAGTTGTCACCATCCGGAAAATCTCAGCCCTAAACTGTTCAGTGTCCTCACTCCAGTGTGCCCAGAACATGACATTGGAATAGATACTGTATACTGTAGATCACATGATATGATGGTTGAAGGATTTTACCTTATTTAGGGTGTTTAGAGTGTGAGTGTTCTTAATCCAAATCTACTCTGCTTAGATGGTCAATCCAAGTTCTTTCATTGCAGGAGTCATTGGTTGATCTCAGGAGATGGACTTGTGGGTCATGTCCAGTTGTACAGTAGGTCATAGACTATACATGTCTTCCTTGAAAGACATGGAGTCACTTTTGGCAAATGCAGTGATTCTAAGGCAAGAGATACAATGTCTGATGAAGGGACCGCTCAGTCTACAAAGCCTAGTCTACATCTGTCAACATCTTTATCACTCAGCTATACTGCGGCTGCCTGTCACTATGCTCCGGTCCAGAGAAAATAATGTGTACAGGGCCGATCGCATTAAAATGGCCCTGCACACATTAACCCCTAGGCAACCTAGGATGTACCGGTACATCCTGGAAGTCTGTCGCCAGACGACCCTGGACGTACCGGTACGTCCTGAGCTATGAAGTGCGCTCTGGAGCGGAGCGCGCTTCATAGCAGGTGGGGGCCGGCTGCAATCAGCAGCCGGCACCTCACCGTTAATGACACGCTGCAGCAATCGCGCTGCAGCGTGACATTAACTCCTTAAACGCCGCGATCGCGGCATGGCCGCGCCGTTTAAGTGTAAGTGACAGGGGGAGTCCCCTGTCACTTACCGATCGGGTGCCCCGCAGTGTGCCTCCGGGAGTCCTTATCGTTAAAACGGACTGCCGGAGGTCTCTTACCTGCCTCCGTGCGGTCCGATCGACGATCTGCTGCACTAAGCCTGCACAGGCAGGCTCAATGAGCAGATCGCCGATAACACTGATCAATGCTATGCCTATGGCATAGCAATGATTAGTGTAAAAATCTAAGTTATGTATGTACAAGTCCCCCAAAGGGACTTAAGATGTATAAAAAAAGTTAAAAATCACTAACACACTTCCCCTAAAACCCCTCCCCCAATAAAAGTCTAAATCACCCCCCTTTCCCATTATATAAATAAAACATATAAAAATAAATAAATAAACATATAATATACCGTAGCAAGCATAATTTTCAGATCTAATAAAATATAACAAGCGTCATTGCGAACGGTGAACGGCGTAGACGAAAAGAGGGAAAAAAGTGCGCAGATTACCGATTTTTATGTTACATTATATAAAAAAATGACACCCCATACAGCCCCGTAGGTGAAAAAATAAAACCGTTATAAGCGTCACAATAGGCCCATTTTATTAATATTTATTTGCCAAAAAAAAAATGATTTCATTAAAAATATATATATAACATTAGAGAATCTGCTTAAACCTGCATATGGTTGTGTTCGGACTGACCTATAGAATAATAGTGTCATGTCGCTGTTACCATATAGTGCATTACGTAGACACAGGAACCCCCCAAACGTTACCATATTGTATTCTTTTTTACGATTTCACCTATTTATATCTTCATAAATAATATATTTGGGATTCTGTCATACATGTAATGGTAGAATGAAAGACGCCATTACACAGTACAACTATTCCTGTAACAAATAAGTCATTACATGGCCCAGTAGATAGAAAACTAAAAGTGCTGGAGCTCTTAGAAGGGGAGAAGAGAAAAACGAAAGCGCAAAGATCAAAATTTGCGCGGTCCACTGGGTCATTTTGGGCCTGGTCCTCAAAGGGTTAAAACCTCTTTACAGTCAGGAACGTTTATATACATTCCTGCTGAACGGCGTATATAGCCATATGGCTGAAGTGAAGGGGTTAAAGGGGAAAAATGGAAAAATGTTTTTAATCAATTGGTGTCAGAAAGTTATACAGATTTGTAATTTACTTCTAAAACCTCGTCTTCCAGTACTTATCAGCTGCTGTGTGTCCTGCAGGAAGTGATGTATTCTTTCCAGTCTGACACAGTGCTCTCTGCTGCCACCTCTGTCCATGTCAGGAACTGTCCAGAGCTAAAGAAAATCCCCATAGAAAACCTCTCCTGCTCTGGAGAGTTCATGACATGGACAGAGGTGGCAGCAGAGAGCACTGTGTCAGACTGGAAAGAATACACCACTTCTTGCAGGACATACAGCGGCTTATAAGTACTGGAAGACAAGAGATTTTTAAATCGAAGTAACTTATGCTGCGTTCACACGGAACGATTATCGTGCGAATTTGCACGATAATGATCGAATTAGAACGATAATCGTACGTGTAAACGCAGCGAACCATTAAACAACGAGCGAGAAATCGTTCTCAAATCGTTCGCAAAAAATTTGCAGATCGTTCCGTGTGAACAGTCATTCGCCGATTTAACTAATGTGTGAGATAGGCTTAAGCGATCGCAAAACAATCACAAAACGAATTTTCCGTACGATATAGCGTACCGTCTAAATGCTGATCATTATGAAAACAAAATCGTTACTCCGTCATCATTAATCGTACGATCAGGTGAATTATTGTTTCGTGTAAAGCATCACAAATCTATATCTAACTTTCTTACACCAGTTCCTTTAACGCTGATCCAAGTAGTTGCAGATGGGCGTCAGCTGTATGTTACAACTGACACCAAAATGGCCATGCTCTTTAATCCTAATGTAGAGTTCCATATGAAATAAATGCGAGCGATGACTTTAGATTTTTCTTTTTTCTTAATTGTAAGAATTAACAAATTATTTCTGGTCCAATCTAAGCAAACAATCAACCATGAAGCTATATAAAATCTATATAAAAATATTTTATACCTTTCATATGAGTATGACAAGTAAACAATAAACTTCCTCCACAAGCGAGAGAAAAAAAAAAAATCATTCCTGTGAAAGGAAAATTGTTTTCCCTCCGCTGAGCTGCGGGAGTTTATCATAATTTATTTGTTGCAGAAATTATTTCTTTTGTGATAATCCGATCAAAGAAAGAAAAATAGGAGAAATAACAATGTGGAAAGTAAGGTTAATCACGGACACCAAAACCGACCTGAAAGAATCGAGAACATTTACAAGAGATTGAGCCAATAATCTGCATTCAAACTGATAGAGGAGACATCTAGGGTCATAGCTGATCATCTGCCTCAAATTTCAGATCCAGATTCTACACTAGTTACACTTTTTCTTTTCGTGTCTATAAGAACTTTTTGGTCTGATGTTCTGATTGGTTCTGTTGTTTTTGTTCTTATGTTTTTATACACAGTCCAAGAAATGGTCACAGAGGTAAAAGTCCACACATGGTGAAGATCTGTAGAGAATTCTAAAGAGAGGAAGGACTTAAACCTAGTTCTACTTACATGTATGATGTTGTGTTGGGGGTCATATGGGGAATCACTGTAGATTGACATTTGTCTAGTTAAAGGGGTATCTCACCCAAGAGCTTAAAAATTAAATGCTCACAAACCTAACTGGTCATACTCAAGATGTCCCCCTGAGTATTTTAAGCCATCTCCTGTCTTTGTAGCTATTGTTGTTCCCGAGTTACAAATTTTTCTAAAAGCCGGTCTATATCCAAGATGGCGCCAACCTGGAAAATACATTTCCTATCATGCAGTGCTTCTCCCTAATTGGTCTGTTTGTGTACCCGACCCCTTACCTTTCTTTCCTGTCCACTGCTGTCATTACTATTGCACACAGGACTAATTTTTTCACTAATTTTGCATCACTTCACCCCAATATGCATTCCATACTAGCTGATGATGTAGCAGAGCTGATGTGCACATGATGTAGGAGAGCTCATCCCGACATGATGTAGCAGAGCTGATCTCCATATCATGTAGCAGAGCTAACACGCACATGATGTAGCAGAGTTGTTACACACATGATGTAGCAGAGCTGATCCCCGCAAGATGTAGCAGAACCTATTCACACATGAAGTAGCAGAGATGATCCACACATGATGAAGCAGAGCTGATCCCTACATGATGTAGCGGAGATGATTCACACATGATGTAGCAGAGCTTATCCCACACATGATGAAGCAGAGCTGATCCCTACGTGATGTAGCAGAGCTGATGATGGGGCCACAGCAGCACAAGAGAGAGTCAACTGTGTACGGGGAGGGGGGGTTGGTATGGCCACCACTCAGGAGAGAGCCGAAGCATTGTAAACTGGGTAAGGGAAGGGGGGTTTGTGCGGCTGCAGCACAGGAGAAAGACGTAGCCCATAGCTGTCATGTTTATAATGGGACCCGTGGTGAAGGCAACAGTGATTGCAGAAACACGTAGGGTCAGCTTTATGACTCGGATGAACCTCTGTAGCCCAATTTAGAGACATCACTAGCTTCTCAAACTGGACATTGTGTGCTGGTAGAAGTGGTGCCGCCGGCCGGGGCGTGCTCGAAGCGAACGTACAACCGACTGGACTATACACCAAACAGATCCCTGGAATGTCGTGAAATAACATCTTCATAAGGATTTATTGCAACAGAATCTGAATACATAAGATCTCCCATACCTTTCCACCAATGTCTTTGGCATTGAGCACACTGTAGAGGTGTCCACCCTTACCTCTCCACTAATATTATTGACATGTAAGCACACTGTAGATGTGTCCACCCTTACCTTTCTACCAATATTTTTGCCATGTTGGTTGTGTCCACCCTTACCTTTCCACCAATGTCTATGGCATGTAAGCGCACTCTAGATGTGTCCACCCTTACCTCTCCACTAATATCATTGGCATGTAAACACACTATAGATGTGTCCATCCTTAACTTTCCACCAATAATTTTGGAATGTTGCCACGCTGTACATGTGTCCACCCTTACCTTTCCACCAATGTCTTTGGCACGTAAGCGCACTGTAAATGTGTCCACCCTTACCTCTCCACTAATATCTTTGGTATGTAAGCGCATTCTAGATGTCCCCCCCCCCTTACCTTTTCACCAATGTCTTTGACATGTAAGTGTACTGTAGATGTGTCCACCCTTATCCCTCCACTAATATCTTTAGCATGTTAGCACACTATAGATGTGTCCACCCTTACATCTTCAATAATGTCATAGGCATCTAGACAGACTATAGATGTGTCCACTCTCTTTGCCTTACACTAATGTATTTATCATGCAGGCATACTGTCATGATCGTGCCTGAAAAGACATCAGTGCCACCCTCTGCGGTGAAGATCTGACCACTGCGCCAAAGATGGCGCTTTTGCCCTTAAGTCCGTTCCTGGTTTTATTATGTTCTTTGATTATGTCTTCTGTTATCCGGTCCATGTTTTGTTAGTTCTCCCTGCACTTTCTTGCTGTGGCTCAATCACTAATTGTCTCTGCTGTGTTCTGACTGACAGCTGACCTAGCCAGTTAGCTGTCAGCACCTAGGTTCCTGTCCACTATAAATCCCAGCCCCTGGTCTCAGTCCAGTGCCTGTGAAAGAGCCTTTGTGTCTGGATCTAGTGTTTCTCTGATTGTTTGCTGGCTTTATTCTGACCTTGGATATGGTACCCTGACTTTCTGTAGTCCGCCAGTTGCAGGCCAGTGATGTACCATATCTGAATGAATAAAACAGTAGGGAACCTCAGGAATGGTTGAAAGTAGTTTTACTTATTAAAGTGGACGTTATCTCCTCCACCCTATGGAGTCCCAGTATAGGACAGTAGATGGAAGTGAGTGACTTGAACCAGACTGCATGACAGTAGGCTGCCAACAGCTGGTGGATGGGCAGCTGCTGCCAAATCTAAGCAGTCATTCTGTGCATATAGTAAAAACCGTAGTATTAGACTATAGTAAATTTCCCTGTGACATTGTGTTCATGGATACAGCAGGCAAGAGCAGAAGTACGTCGGCTCACACTGATAAATACCAGAAGGATAGAACAGTTGTCTGCAAGAGATGGAGAATTTCGAGCTTGGCATTTGCAACTGAACAGTAAATTTATCTCGGCATGAACCAGCGGTTGTCTACTTAAAAAGTTCATTGTGAATGGAGAAAGGCAAAAAAAGAAGTCACAATGTGAGGTCTCCATTCTGTGATCACTTAAACCACCGCTGCGATATAAGCTCGCCGCGTCACAAAGACGAGAAAGTTACCAACTAAGTTTCTGGACATTAAGAAAAAAATCGTTATTTCTATTCTCAGCTATAGCAAGTGATAACGTGTGGGGTCATTCCATTTGACAACGGGCCAGGATGGGAGTCCTAGGAGAAGTGGATGAGCAGCTGTACCGAACGTAACATCAGCATGGAGTGTACAGACGAGGAGAATGAAAGGCTGATGCCAGGTATCTAGGAAACAATGTGACCTGTTGATGGTTCTATTGTGGGCGTAGGAGGATAAGGTGGCAGGGGACAGTATAACGAAGGCTACGTTACCGTATAAAATCATTGCATATTATGTTAGGAGGCCATCGGAGATTGCTATAGCCTTTGCACTGGAGCCAGAATCATCAACCGATGTAGAAAATATACAATACAGCTATTACATCTGGAACATTGTAACCAATAAGAGCACGTATTTAGGTAACAAGGCCAAGAGGAGTTGAGAACCAAATGGGCCAAGCCAATCCCTTAACCATTACAGGGCATCCCCGGTTCACCACTACCCCTCATTTACTTTGTGTTCGCAATGGCTGTCATATAGATGGACCGTAGACACCAGGATACTGTATCAAATGTGGCACTCAGGAATTATAGTCAGTCAGTGCATGGGTCAAGGCAATGAGACTGTTCATAAACAGTAGCAGGTAGAGGCCAGGAAAGACAGCAGATGGGTAGAGATGATTAAATATACAAACCAGGTTAGAAAACAGGTTAACCAGGACTAGAAAAATATAGTTATATTCTTCCATGAACAACTCCACTTCTATACTAAGGTTGGATGTGGGGTTTCCAGTTCAGTTTTGTTAAAGTGACTAGAGCTAAATTGCAATACCACACACAACCTGAGGACAGGGGTGGTGCTGTTTTTGTAAGAAAGTATCTGCTTTATCTAATCCTGGATAACATTTATATAAACTGAGATTAGCGGAGCATGTAGAGAGTGCTGTGTCAGCAGCCAACGCAATTGGGTCCCTGGCTGAGTTAGCACTGTGTAACACTTTGTTTCAAAAGGGGAACTAATAAATAAAGCTAGAGCATAATTGGTTGTTATGGGCAATTGCATTATATATATATATATATATATATATATATATATATATATATATATATATATATATTTCCTAGTACATACTCTTGAATCATGAATGGGACAAGACTCCCTTGAAGCCCAACCCTCATCCCCTAAAGGGGCACAAGGTGATGTAAAAATAAAAAAGAAGAAATACTCACCTACCCTGATCCCCTGCAGTCAATGCTCTGATGCTCTCAGTTCCCCTTTGCCACCACTTCTTCATGATCCCAGTGACTGTGGCCAATGCAGGGCTGAGTGGGGAAGTACATGTGGGCACAAGGTATCAATGCAGCCAGAGAGAAGCAGTGACAAGTCATTACTGCGAGTGTCATAGTGGAGACAGGGTAGGTAAGTATCATTTTTTACACTACCAAAAAAAAGTATCCCTGGATAAATCCTTTAACTTTATGGACTATGGGTGGGCATTCTAAAACTTTTGCTTTTACGCCACCCCCAGCCATAATTTTTATTTTTAAAAAGAGGTAATAAATAACCCCTTTATACACAATAACTGCTGTTTGGAGAGTTTTTTTATCCCCTTACAAGTACAGGTATCTCTTTTTATTCAGTATTTCCCCCCTTAAGCGGCTGCCTACGCTGCTCGTCTTTGCTTTGAGTCATCAGCTAAAAGGAAAGTTTCAGTTCTGCTTGTTTTAGTGAGAGTAGTGATGATGATACTAAAACCTTGAGTCATCAACCTTGTAGTGACAAGGCGGCTATAAGCCAGAGAAAGTGTATTCTTCTTTTAATGCAAAGACTATAAGCACAAAAGGGCAGAAAGTAATTACCTTCCCTTCAATGAAATAAGTGAATCAGAAATAATTAACTTCTAACAAACACTTTACTTTTTATTTAACCTCCACCTCAATTAAGCTGCCGTTCTGCATTTTCTCCCAAAAAGGGGGAAGAGGTTGTAACCCCCCGAGTGACCCCTCAGGTTTAGTCCTGCAGTACTCGCTGAGAAATCCTATAGTATAGATCACAATAGCTGCACGTACTATACCTGCCGGAAAACAATCCATTTATTTTTTAGCTCATTTTCCCCCCTAAAATAGCTTCTTCTTATAATTTTTAACCCCATAAAGTGGTATTCCGAGATAAAACTAAGTTGTCCTCTAGTTTTATAGGGGAGTGCCGCAACTCCTTTGTTTTGACGCTGGTATTCAGAACAAAGGATATATGCGAGCCAGTATGGAGATTGCCAGAGGGGTAGGGAAATCTCCCCCCCCCCCCCATCTAAAAACTAACTTTAATTTTAATACCAATACTTTGTAATGAAAATAAAAAAATAGTGATGAGCGAATAGTGAGATATTCGAATATTCGATATTCGTACGAATATCCCGCGAATATTCAATCGAATATTCGATCTAATTAAAGTCTATGGGAACAAGTATTCGATTAGTGAAAAACATCTATTTGACCATTTGGAGGGTGAAACCGGAAGATGGGGGATTTGAACGCTTATCGAATATTTATCTAATATTCGCAGGATATTCGTATGAATATTCGAATATCTCACTATTCGATTGAATATCTATTCGATCGAACAGTATTTGCTCATCACTAAAAACAAACAAAAAAAACACGCACACACAAATGCTTTATTTGGAGATTTTATTTTTGTATTCAGTTTTTTTTCTTTTATTATCTTTTCATGTCAATCATGTTGCATACTATACTACTAGTATTACTATCCCTACATAGCTGCACATCTCCTGCCTTGTACATCATGTTCCATACTGTACTACTACTACCATCACTACTGCTACTATAGCTATTGGTACTACTGTGGGGACTGAGAGGTCTGCAAGGTGGTATAGCAGGCAAGCAGGTGTTGCGGTAAAGTTGCAGCATTTATCCTATTATCCCTTTCTACCAGGTGTTGGTGCAAGACACAATCACAAGGAGTTTAACGATAATTTCAGATTGGAAAGTTCTTGTAGGCCAGGTTCACACAATGTTTGACAGCGGCAGTTTTGTGACACGGCTGTGTCACAGAATAGCCACTGTCTGTGAAGTTCATCCCGGCCAGTACTGCAATACCGTCTGAATGAACATCACTTCATCTCAATTGGAATGTGGGCACATTCAGGTGTTCCCATGCTCCAATTAAGCATAGCACACAATGGGAAGTGCGGCCAGGAGCCGCACTTTACATTGTGTGCACAGTTTATTCTGTGTGGCTGCTATTCATTGAATAGTGGCTGCACAAAATAGACATGTCAGTTTTCTGTACAGCCGCACTGTATACAGAGTGTATACAGTGCAGCCATGGTTCAGTAGAAAACAAGGCAGATGGCAATGGTCAATAAACAGCGACTTTTACATTGTGTAAACATGGCCTTAAGGTGCAAATATAGGATAACAGAAGAATACAATTCCATTTTACAAGTGTAGGAATAGTGACTTTGAAGACTTTTTACCTTAGATAAGGCCAGCCTCTGACTTTGGCTTGCCTAACAAAAGTTTTTAGTCAGTAGTGACAAGGCGGACTACTAAAGGGGCACTGTTAATACAGTGTGACATGGAGAGAAAGGAGCTGCTGCACATCCCACCTATGGCTGATACTAATGCAGCTAGGCTATGTTTAAAAACCAACACCAGGATGTTGGTATATAATTTGATCAAACCATATTGCCCCGTGTACCATGTGCAGGTCTCCTGGTTCACACGGGTCCCTACGCTAACCCCACACCGTCTCGGTCAGCGACCGACAACGCCGCAAAGCGTGCACAAACAGGGAAGGGAGGCCATGGAATGGCCCTGCAACCCCAATGTCACAGGACCAAACCCAAAGTGCCACCCCAAAACCCAGCCAGCACCACCGGCGGAGAAGGCTGCCCCCAAACAACACTGGTATGAATATGGTATTGCACTCACTATTACTGCTGCAGATAGAATGGGAAAAATGTGAACCAGGAGACCGGCACATGGTACAAGGGGCAATATGGTTTGATCAAATTATATACCAACATCCTGGTGTTGGTTTTTAAACATAGCCTAGCGGCATTAGTATCAGCCATAGGTGTGATGTGCAGCAGCTCCTTTCTCTCCATGTCGCACTGTTTATACAGTACTGTACTCTGCTGGAGATGGTCCTGTCAATGTTTGCTAAGTGGCAAGCACTTCTAGAAGACATCACAGTATAAATGTATCCCCGCTGTGATGAGACACCCCGCGCTGCACATTCAGGAGAACTTGGCACAAACATAGAATTTGGTAATAGCCAAACTTGGTGTAAACCAGATCAGGACTCGGAAAAAACAGGGGGGCACTTCAGCAAGAAAACACAGCTTTTCTAACCCCTGGATAGACTTGACTCACTGTGGAATGCTGGACTTGACCGAAGGCTTGAAGATGAGATGACACTCTCTCTGTGTGAACATGTAAGTTCCCTCAAGTATCTTCACAGCTCTGGTGTTTCGCAATGCATGGTTATACAGGTAGGGTCACATAACCCAGCAAGTTTAGGCAGAGACCTAGCAGGTTTGACCTGCAAACAATGTAAAGTGCGTCTGGAGCCGCACTTTACATTGTCTGCACTGTCAGTTTTGTGCAGCTGCTATTCAATGAATAGTGGCTGCACAAAACTGATGCAAAAACAAAACCGAATCCCATAGCAATTAAAAAGATCAGCCGCTGTCAATAAATAACGGCCGTTGTTTAATGAATTTATACGTTATGTGAACTTTGCCTCATACTGTATTGCTGCTGCTATGAACCCAGGATAAAGTTGTCATTCACAGTTTTTTAGGTCAACCGACGACCTTTTGAGTATAACTGATTTTATTTAGAGTGAATCAATCTGACAGCCGATTACTGAGTTAAATGGGACCCATACTAATTTTCAGCAGTCTTACTTATTCCCTACTGTACATTATATGAATCAATGATAATGAATTTCTCCATTGATCACATTTGAAACCACAGACAAATAAAAAAGGAATCTATTGTAAGTGTTTGCTTTCATGTAATTTGGCATGTAACAACATTATAATTGTATGATGCTTAACATCAATTAAACAACGTTTCAAAGTGTTTTCCTTTCAAGTCTCCATTACCATTAGTGGAGTGTGTTTTATGCTGAAACCTGTAATATACCAATCTATTTCCTGGAAAAATAAATTACAAATTCCATATAAGTTCTATTATTCTTTGCACAGCCCTGCAAATAATTGGTACTTGATTTTTCTTTTCACTTTTTTTTTTCCTAGACCAGAGACAAAAGACAAAATATATAGTTAGAAGCAATCAAGAAAAATGATGTCAGTTCCAGTGAACAGGTGATTGTATTCTGACAAGGGAACTTTTTTGGTTGTACGGAACATTGGTAATTACAAGCATCATTCAGGTTTACACAATGGTCTCTCTAAGTGATCGGAGCTGAATCATCAGATGATGAAATGCCCAAAACTATTAACACGGGACAATGGTAAACTTCCATCATGATCCTTCTATAACTCACCTCTCCCCACTCCAGCAATAACTCCCGCTATCAGTTGCAGCCTTGCTGGTCCTAGCCCCAACTTACCTCTTTCTTCGTGTAACGGATTGCAAGGCAACTACTGTGTTTTCCCGAAAATAAGATAGTGCCTTATATTTCACCCCCCCCCCCAAAAAAAAAAAAAAACAAACAAAAAAAAAACAGCACTATGTCTAATATTTAGGGGATGTCTTATTTCTTTCCTCTCAGCCTGGGGGGAAAGCAAGGGGGAACAAAATAAGACAGCCTCCGCGGAATACTCACCAAGAACGTCGGGTCTTTTGTACGTCGGGTCAATGGTGGGTCTGGCGTGCGTTGGGTCTGACGCCGGGCTGCAGCGGGTCAGGCGTGTGGGGGGACGCGCGGAGGACATGGGGGCCATGGAATCCTTACTAGAAGATAGCAGCACTGCTTCTATCTGTTTCAAAACTCTACTACTAATGCTACATCACTACTAGCGCTACAGAGTCTCAATAGAGTAAGACGCCTCCATGGTCTTCCAAGTCTTCCAACTACAACTTATCTGTGCCAAACTCAGTATACCTGCTTATAGAAGTGATTCAAGTGTCCATAAGTTTTCCAAGATATCTCCAGCCAATTCTCAAGCTATTGTCTTGCACCTTGCTAGTAACAACTAGCACCCCTGGGTTATCTCACAATCATGGTCTGTCGTGGACTTCATGGAGGGCGACCATGAAGGAGCCACTCCTGTCCAAGAAAAGTTTGCCCAAGGCCACCTGGATGTTCTCAGAAGATGAACTGGAAATTTTAGGACAGATACACAACACAATTTAGAGTTCTTTTACTTGTACTTTTTCTCCCTGCACTGTGGATGTTTACTCATTGTCCTCAATAAAACACATGAACAATACAACTGATTGTGGGATATTTTTTAGATAAATTATGTATTTGATTGTCTACAATAGTAATTTAGAGTACAATAAAACAAATTTTATTATAAATAACCAAGGCAGATGTACAGATAAAAGGATTCAGGTGATTGAAATGATCTACTGAGCGGGTGTAACCACCCCCACACTAGCTTAGGGAAAATACAAAGAACATCAGGGAGCGCCATAACAGGTCTTTAACAGCAATATCCAGACACAGAAGCATGTTCTTAAAATCATTCCAGTTAATAACGTATTATGGTATCTGTTGCGTGATCCAGTGATATTAACATTGATTTGTTTGCCAACCCCTTTAACACGCAGTCATGGAATATGTAACACCTGCATGCTATACCGAGCGGAAGATTCACATCATTCACATATAACTATTGTAGCTCTCGGAGCAGAATTGAGTTATCAGCCTTTAGTCTGATGTGTAATGATAACATTTCCTTTGATCTTATTCGCAGCATCAAGGTCACCCCAAACAACCCATTAAAACCATACTGTGATTTCCCATCTACAAACCATGTCTGTGAAGGAATGGATCAGCCTCCTAAGTCCTACTGTACGGTGTTGATTTGTAAGGTTATCAGGGCATGACGGCATCCAAACACTAGATCTCGAATAACCAAGTGAAGGCATGCCACATAACAAAGATGGAAATCAAACAATAAATCCTGCATTTCAGGTGGACGCCGAAGAAATAATTGGTGGAATATTTTTCCTTGGAGTGACCTCCATTTCCATAATGTAGAGTTTCTACCCATAGTTTAGAATACTAATATAGTCATTGTTCCTCTAGATGACTTCAATGATGCCCTCAGTCTATACTCAGGGGAATCAAAGACAACAATGTGTATAAAACTGAACGAATATGTAACAAAATCTATTCCATAGATCAAGATTTAAACAGTCAAAAGCAACAATATCACTGTATAAAAAAAAAGTATTCCCATGTAAGCTGATATAGTCATACTTGTAGGACTTGTCAAGTGAAATATTTTTGCAAATAAATTAATTTAGCTAACTGATATGCTGCTCTTTCCCTCCCATAGTTGACAGGTTGTTGTCTAGGTTACCAACCACCACTCTGCTCTAAAAGCAGTGGTCTGGCTGGTGTGTTTATATGTATATAGATATAGCATACATATTTATATATGTTATACAGTATATGTAGACTATGGGGGACATTTATAAAAATTAGTTCCCGCCTCCAATTGACCCACCAAACTCACGCCTCTTAGTGAAACCTTCTTGACAGAAATCTACCCCTGCTCCTGGTGTGGGAGGCGGCCATCCCATGCCTACCTGACTTATCGTGTCAGAGAAGATCATCCTGGCCGGTACTGCAGTAATGGCTGGATGATCATTATTCCTGATGAATTGGGATGTGGGCGCAGTGACGGACTGGCCTATCTGGGGCCCACCAGAGGAAATAATCCTCGGAGCCCACCAATGAAGGACCAGTCAAAAACAACATGCCATTCAGTGTTTGCGCAGGTTCTAAAGCTGGGGGCCCACCGTAGGATCCTTTGGTGCTCTGGTGGGCCAGTCCGACACTGTGTGGGGGCATCCCTACACGCCCGCATCCCAATTCTCCCCTGCACACAATGAAGCGTGCGGCCGGAGCCGCACACTCCGTTGTGTGAACTGACATGTCTGTTTTTCCTGCGGCCGGATGTGTATACGCTCCAGCCAGGATTCCATTCATTCAAATTCAACGTATTGTGTTGTATAAATCACGGCCGTTGTTGCAAATTGCAACAACTGCCGTGATTTATAAAACACATATGTTGTGTGAACATAGCCTTAAGGTCCATTTACACAGAAAGATTATCTGGCAGATTATCTGCCAAAGATTTGAAGCCAAAGCCAGGAATGGATTTGAAAAGAGGAACAATCTTAGGTTTTCCTTTATGACCTAATCTCTGTTTATTGTCTGTTTCTGGATTTGGCTTCAATTCTTTGGCAGATAATCTGTCAGATAATCTTTCTGTATAAATGGACCCTTACCCTTACGCACACTTACCCACTCTATACCCAAATACAAGTCACAGCACAGCTGGTTAAAAAAAAAAAAAAAAATATATATATATATATATATATATATATATATATATATATATATATATATACTCACCTGCCCCAATGCCAATTCAGATCCTTCCTAACGGTCCCCAGTCCCCACTGATCAGCATTTATTGCTTTCATGCCAATACAAGGGAAATGTCTGCTCAGCCAATCACTGTCTGATGCAGGAACCCACATAGGTCGATGGCTGAGTGAGCACTTATTGCTTGTCAGTGGGGCTGTTCTCCATTGGGACAGACATGGAAAGGGATTGGGGCAGGTGAGTATAACTTTTTGATTATGCTAGTCCTAGCTCATACTTCTAGCCATAATCGGTTGCTACGTATAATAAAGTCTTTTTCATGCTAGACATTTTTAATAAATAAAGCGCACTTCACTTCTTTCCTGACTAATAGATCAAGAGCAAGACTTTATTTTAAAATCCAAAAGAACTTATTTTATGAGAACTATTTCTGTGCCAAGACGTGATGTCAGTGTGCAGCTAAGAATGTGTAGATGGGGATATAGGGGCAAGCTGGGACTTGTGGTACTTGTGGTCACCACAATCAGTATTGTAGCAGCAGCAGTGTGAATTATGGCCTTGGGGCACTTAGTATCATAGTATGTGATGTAGGTGCCTTGATGGTAAGCGTCTGTAGGGGCACAAACAGTGTGATGTGTCTGGTGGCTGGTAACTGGATGTCTATGGTGTTGGTCATACAATGATGCAGCCAGACAATGATAGAACCGCTCTTACTTGAATAAACACTTAATAAGAAATGCTTTACAGGCTTGGGTGAAAACAGTCTCTAATTTACAGGGAAGCAGTGGTACATGTAAAGAGGTAGCCCTATCAAGCTGTGATGCAGGCAGGTGTGTGTGTGTGGGGGTGGCGGGGATTAGGTAGACTTTACTTAATGCTTTGGTTGGAAAATAGTTCTAAAAATATGACACCAAGGGAACTTCATGGTTGACTCTCAGTCAGTAGATATACTGTATGTAGTAAGATAGTAGTTGTACTATTAAAGGATGAGCTGCAATATCCTATAGTAGGATGCAGGTCAGTGTGGAAACCTGATTTGAAAATCTGCTAATACTGGTTGCAGGTACCGGGCATAAGCAATGAGGCCCTTGTAAAGCTTCACTCCTTTTGTAGGCAAGAAAATAGCACATATTAGTGGACGGGTTTTCTATAGGATCTTTCCTTACAACACTGCAAATGTTGACTTTTAGATACAAGCAAAGACTAAAGTTACAGCATTTACATTCACAGTACAGAATTAATAGCATGTCACATTGTGAGTAGAGATGATCGAACATCGGAAAATCTTAGGTTCTATAGAACTCGAACCTTGTCAAACCATCCACATTTGATTCCCAATGCCTCCCGGTCCGTGGGGACGGAGGAGACAGCCCGGGTACCGCCTGGAATTCCGGGATTCAGTTTATTACTTAGGCTGAATCCTGGAATTCCAGGCGGTACCCGGGCTGTCTCCTCCTTCCCCACGGACCGGGAAGGCTTCAGCAATTAAATGTGGAAGGTTCAACAAGGTTCAAGTTCTATAGAACCTAAGATTTTCCGATGTTCGATCATCTCTAATTGTGAGGACACTGTAACCAGGCTACAACCACAAACTCTTTGGTAGCAGGAACTGTACTGGGACACTGCGTTTTAACTCAAAGTTACAGGGCCAAAATCTAAGGCTGCACTACTGGGGGATTCCTGTTAGGTTCTGAGTTTTTATAAAGTTCACTCACTACACACAGATTCTGATATTGGTTACAGCTGGATTTGTCAAAATCTGACAACATTTTGTCTTCTGATCTCTGTCTTCGTAAGAACCAGAACCCACGGTAATGATTCCCGCTGTCTGCCCGCTCCGTGGAGCGGGCGGATCCAGCAGGAGGACCACCTGGAAAACTGGGATACAGCCATAGCCATAGGCTGTATCCCAGTTTTCAGGGCGTTGCTCCCGCTGGATCCGCCCACAGAGCGGGCAGACAGCGGGAATCTGCTGCCGAGCGTTCGGGTTCATACAAACCGGAACCTTGGCAGGTTCGGGCCATCCCTAATGTGGATAATGAAATTACCATTACCATACTACTACTACCACTACTGCTGCTGCTACAACTACTATTACTACTTCTACTACTACTACTACTACTACTACTACTACTACTACCACAACTACTATTACTACTTCTACTACTACTACTAGTACTACTAATACTACTACCACTACTACTACTATTACTACTACTACTACCACCACCACCACTACTACTACTACTACAACTACTATTACTACTTCTACTACTACTACTAGTACTACTACTAATACTACTACCACTACTACTACTATTACTACTACTACTACCACCACCACTACTAATACTACTACTACTACCACCACCACCACAACTACTATTATTACTTCTACTACTACTACTACTACCACTACCACTATTACTACTACTAATTCTACTACTACTACATTACTACTACCACCACTGCTTGAAATACAACTACCTTACTACTACTGCTACTACTATTACTACTACTACTACTACATTTTCACTACTACTACCACCACCACCACTACTACTTCTACCACCACCACCACCACTACTACCACTGCTACTACTACATTACTACTACTACTACTGCTGCTGCTACTACTACTACTACTACCACCACCACTACTACTACTACAACCACCACTGCTGCTGCTACTACTACTACTACTACTTCTACTAGTACTACTGCTGCTGCTACTACTTCTACTACCACTGCTACTACTACTGCTACATTACTACTTCTACTACTAGTACTACTAATACTACATTATTACTACTACTCTACTACTACTACTACTACTACTACCACCACCACCACCACTACTACTACTACACTACCACTGCTTCTACTAGTACATTACTACTACTACTACTACTACTACTGCTACTACTACTGCTACTACTACTACTTCTACTAGTACTGCTGCTACTACTACTTCTACCACCACCACCACTACTACTACCACTGCTGCTACTACTGCTACTACTACACTACTACCACTACTACTAGATTACTACTACTACTACTACTTCTACTAGTACTACTGCTGCTGCTACTACTTCTACCACCACTGCTACTACTACTACTACATTACTACTACTTCTACTACTAGTACTACTATTACTACTACTCTACTACTACTACTGCTACTACTTCTACTAGTACTGCTACTACTACTTCTACCACCACCACTACTACCACTGCTGCTACTACTGCTACTACTACTACTACACTACTACCACTACTACCACTACTACTATTACTACTACTACTACTACCACTACTACTAGATTACTACTACTGCTGCTACTACTACTACTACTACTACTACTACTACAACTACTATTACTACTTCTACATTACTACTACTACTACTACTACTTCTACTAGTACTACTGCTGCTGCTACTACTACTTCTATCACCACTACTACCACTGCTGCTGCTGCTACTACTACTACTATTACTACATTAATACTATTACTACTACTACTACTACTACCACTACCACTACCGCTACATTACTACTACTGCTACTTCTACTACTACTACTGCTACTACTTCTACCACCACTGCTACCACTGCTACTTCTGCTACTACTACATTACTACTACTTCTACTACTTCTACTACAACTACTGGATACATACATTTATGTCAAGATTTGGGCCCTAAACTTCAAGTCATCATATCTCGGCATAGAAGTTATATATTTTAAATCCGTTTTCACATTTTTCATGTACAGTACAAGGTCTTTTATAAATGGAAGTCTTCTTAAGTAAATTACCCACAGAGACTCCCATTTTTATTAGATCCGGTACACACATGGTAAATCCCAATTTCTTTTAACAAACTCTAACCATTTGTGTGAAAACTCCCGAAAAACAACTTGACAAAAAGCTTTTAATCTCAGCTTGGTGCGGAGTTTATGAAAAATTAACACAGGGAACATGGTTGTATTGCTTTGTGAATGTCAGGGGAATGTTATCTATCCTGCCGCACAAAGAGACGCTCTCACGCCTTGTAATGTGCAATAACCGAACAGCTAATGCAAAATCATTTGCTTGTGGCATTTAATAAAATATGCAAATGTATGAAATTGTTTGAAATTGTCAAATGAAAAAGCCAGTCATGTTAGGAATTTCTATTCAATTTACTCCCACCAAACACTGTCTCCTTTTAATTAAGTAACATAATATGATGTTTCCTCCTCTGTGCATCATAGACTTAGTTGGCTTTAAAGAGTTTTCATGAACAGAGAGACCACTCTAATGAGGCCAAAGCAACCAATACTTGTTTGTTCCCCATTTTTACATTTTATATTTTCCCTTTAGTTTTTTTTTTTTTTTTTTTGACAATTGAATTCTACAGTATATTCACCCATAAATAAACTGGAGCTTAAATAGACTTAGACATGATCTTAACACGATAGATTCAGTGGCTCAGAATGGTCCATTCTATAAAAATGTAGTACCAAGACTGACCATGGGGAGTGCTGTTTAGTTTGAACATGCTTGTGAGGGGTAAAATAAGTACAAAGCACTTGTGATATGTTTTGTCTGCCAAAGGGTAGAAGATAACCCTCTTGGATGTTGTAAGATCTTGCCCAAAATTACTGCTCTTTAATGTGTTTTATTTTTAAATAGAAGGAAAGAGGATATTGGTAAAGGTGAATGAATCAATTTAACATTGTCAAAAATTATTATGAACTTTGAACTTATGAATTTGTCTGAACTTTATTCAAATTTCTCCTGACCTATCCATCATGCCCCATGCTGTACTGCTACTACTACTGCCACTACTACTACTACTACTACTCCCACTACTACTCCCACTACTACTACTACTACCCCTACACAGCTTTACATCTATCGCCTCCTTCATCTTGTTCGATATTGCTGCTGCTGCTGCTGCTACTACTACCACCACCACTACTACAACTATTATTACGGCTACTACCACTACTGCTACTAATTCTGCTACTAGCCCTACCACTACAACCACTACAACCATAGATACTACTAATACTCCTACTACACCTACACAGTTGCACATCTATCACTTCATCCATCATGTTTTATAATGCTGCTGCTACTTCTACCAGCACCACCACCACTATTACTACTACCAGTACTTTTACTACTACCACCACTAATTCTAGTATTACTACCACTACTGCTGCTACTATTACTACCACTAGCCCTACCACTACTACCACTACCACCACCACTGCTACTACTACTACTCCTACTACCTTTACACAGCTGCACATCTATCGCCTCTTCCATCTTGTTCAATATTGCTGCTACTAATACTACTACTACTACTAATACTACTACTACTACTACTACTACTACTACTACTACTACTGTTGCTACTAATACTACTACTACTACTACTACTACTACTACTACTACTACTACTACTACTACTACTACTACCACCACCACCACTACCCCAGCCACCACCACCATTACTACTACCAGTACTATTACTGACACCACTACTACTGCTACTATTACTACTACTAGCCCTACCACTACTACCACTACCACCACTGCTGCTACTACTACTACTACTTTCCATAAAGCCGCATATTTCCTGCCTCCTCCATCATGTTCAATATTGCTGCTACTACTACTACTACCACCACCACCCCAACCACCACCACCGTTACTACTACCAGTACTATTACTGACACCACTACTACTGCTATTAATACTACTACTAGCCCTACCAGTACTACCACTACCACCACCACTGCTACTATTACTACTACTACTACTACTTTCCGTACAGCCACACATCTCCTGCCTCCTCCATCATGTTCTATATTGCTGCTACTACTAATACTACCACCACCATCACCACTATTACTACTATCAGTACTATTACTACTACTACTACTGCCCCTACTGATACTAACACTACCACTAGCCCTACCACTACTACTACAACCACCACCAATAGTACTACCATACTACCACTACTATTACTGCTACTACTACAATTACTTATTATTACTACTACAACTACTACTAACACTAATACAATTATTATAGTGCTTGAAAAGCACTATATTGTAATCCGTATTCTTCTTTTTCTTCCGTCTCTTCTTCCAGCCATTTTTCTGTGCGTAATACAGCCCGAACTGCTTTGTGCACACACTCCGTTCAAACTGCGTTTCGAAGCCCTCGGCGGTGTGTGGTGTGCTATCTATTTTTCGTTTCGATCGGATTTGTCGTTTTTAAGAAATTTACGTTAAACGACCCTAAATTTCCCATAGAAAATAATGGCCCATTGCAAATAATGGCCACACTCTAACCGCTGACAGCCAATCACAGCACATATGCAAATAGCTGAAATATAGCAGCCAATAGGAACTCTAAGGTCTCGTCATGCAATGTATCACACCATCCACAGTCACATGTCCACTATTGGCCAATAGAAGATGTAATATATGGAAGGTCCTTAACGATTTTGTCACCCCGACATGAGTAAGATTGTCATGGTAACCGAGCAATGATCTTTACCATTATAAGTACTCAGATCGCTCTTAAAGGGACCCCGGTCACCCTTAAAGGAACGCAAGTCGCTCTTAAAGGGACCCAAGTCTCTCTTAAAGGGACGGGAGCCATGTCGCTCTTAAAGGGACCCAAGTTGCTCTTAAAGGGACGGGAGCCATGTCGCTCTTAAAGGGACCCAAGTCGTTCTTAAAGGTACCCAAGTCGCTCTTAAAGTGGCGGGACCCAAGTCGCTCTTAAAGGGATGGGACCCAAGTCGCTCTTAAAGGGTCTCATGTAGCTCTTAAAGGGATCCAAGTCGCTCTTAAAGGGACGGGACCCAAGTTGCTCTTAAACGGACGGGACACTCCAAAAGGTATGGGACCCATGCTAGAGCGACCTGGGTCCCTTTAAGAGCAGCCCGGGTCCCTTTTAAGAGCGACCTGGGTCCTTTTAAGAGCGAAATATGTCCCATCAAGAGCGACCAAGGTCCCTTTAAGAGCGGCCCGGGTCCCTTTTAAGAGCGACCTGGGTCCTTTTAAGAGCGAAATATGTCCCTTCAAGAGCGACCAAGGTCCCTTTAAGAGCGAAATTGGTCCCTTTAAGAGCAACCTGGGTCCCTTCTAGAGCAAAATATGTCCCTTTAAGAGCGACCTGGGTCCCTTTAAGAGCAAAATATGTTCCTTTAAGAGCGACCTGGGTCCCTTTAAGAGCTAAATATGTCCCTTTAAGAGCGAAATATGTCCCTTTAAGAGCAACCTGGGTCCCTTTAAGAGTGAAATGGGTCCCTTTAAGAGCAAAATGGGTCCCTTTAAGAGCGATCTGGGTCCCTTTAAGAGCAAAATGGGTCCCTTTAAGAGCGAAATGGGTCCCTTTAAGAACGAAATGGGTCCCTTTAAGAGCGAAATGGGTCCCTTCAAGAGCGACCTGGGTCCCTTTAAGAGCAAAATATGTCCCTTTAAGAGCGAAATATGTCCCTTTAAGAGCAAAATATGTCCCTTTAAGAGCAAAAATGGTCCCTTTAAGAGCGACCAGGGTCCCTTTAAGAGCAAAATGGGTCCCTTTAAGAGCGACATGGGTCCCTTTAAGAGCGACCTGGGTCCCTTTAAGAGCGACCTGGGTCCCTTTAAGAGCAAAATGGGTCCCTTTAAGAGCGATCTGGGTCCCTTTAAGAGCGACCTGGGTCCCTTTAAGAGCAAAATATGTCCCTTTAAGAGCGAAATATGTCCCTTTAAGAGTGAAATATGTCCCTTTAAGAGCAAAATATGTCCCTTTAAGAGCAAAAATGGTCCCTTTAAGAGTGAAATGGGTCCCTTTAAGAGCAAAATGGGTCCCTTTAAGAGCGATCTGGGTCCCTTTAAGAGCAAAATGGGTCCCTTTAAGAGCGAAATGGGTCCCTTTAAGAACGAAATGGGTCCCTTTAAGAACGAAATGGGTCCCTTCAAGAGCGACCTGGGTCCCTTTAAGAGCAAAATATGTCCCTTTAAGAGCGAAATATGTCCCTTTAAGAGCAAAATATGTCCCTTTAAGAGCAAAAATGGTCCCTTTAAGAGCGACCAGGGTCCCTTTAAGAGCAAAATGGGTCCCTTTAAGAGCGACATGGGTCCCTTTAAGAGCGACCTGGGTCCCTTTAAGAGCGACCTGGGTCCCTTTAAGAGCAAAATGGGTCCCTTTAAGAGCGATCTGGGTCCCTTTAAGAGCGACCTGGGTCCCTTTAAGAGCAAAATATGTCCCTTTAAGAGCGAAATATGTCCCTTTAAGAGTGAAATATGTCCCTTTAAGAGCAAAATGGGTCCTTTTAAGAGCGACCTGGGTCCCTTTAAGAGTGAAATGGGTCCCTTTAAGCGCAAAATGGGTCCCTTTAAGAGCGAAATGGGTCCCTTTAAGAGCGACCTGGGTCCCTTTAAGAGCAAAATATGTCCCTTTAAGAGCGAAATATGTCCCTTTAAGAGCAAAATATGTCCCTTTAAGAGCAAAATGGGTCCCTTTAAGCATGAAATTGGTCCCTTTAAGAGCGAAATTGGTCCCTTTAAGCGTGAAATTGGTCCCTTTAAGAGTGAAATTGGTCCCTTTAAGAGCGACCTGGGTCCCTTTAAGAGCAAAATGGGTCCCTTTAAGAGCGACCTGGGTGCCTTTAAGAGCAATCTGGGTCCCTTTAAGAGCAAAATGGGTCCCTGTAAGAGCGATCTGGGTCCCTTTAAGAGCGAAATGGGTCCCTTTAAGAGCAAAATATGTCCCTTTAAGAGCAAAATATGTCCCTTTAAGAGCGAAATATGTCCCTTTAAGAGCAAAATGGGTCCTTTTAAGAGCGACCTGGGTCCCTTTAAGAGCGAAATTAGTCCCTTTAAGCGTGAAATTGGTCCCTTTAAGAGCAACCTGGGTCCCTTTAAGAGCGACCTGGGTCACTTTAAGAGCGAAATATGTCCCTTTAAGAGCAAAATGGGTCCTTTTAAGAGCGACCTGGGTCCCTTTAAGAGCGACCTGGGTCCCTTTAAGAGCAAAATGTGTCCCTTTAAGAGCAAAATGGGTCCCTTTAAGAGCGACCTGGGTCCCTTTAAGAGCGACCTGGGTCCCTTTAAGAGCAAAATATGTCCCTTTAAGAGCGAAATATGTCCCTATAAGAGCAAAATATGTCCCTTTAAGAGTGAAATATGTCCCTTTAAGAGCAAAATGGGTCCTTTTAAGAGCGACCTGGGTCCCTTTAAGAGTGAAATGGGTCCCTTTAAGCGCGAAATGGGTCCCTTTAAGAGCGAAATGGGTCCCTTTAAGAGCGACCTGGGTCCCTTTAAGAGCAAAATATGTCCCTTTAAGAGCAAAATATGTCCCTTTAAGAGCAATATGGGTCCCTTTAAGAGCGACCTGGGTCCCTTTAAGAGCGAAATTGGTCCCTTTAAGCGTGAAATTGGTCCCTTTAAGAGTGAAATTGGTCACTTTAAGAGCGACCTGGGTCCCTTTAAGAGCAAAATGGGTCCCTTTAAGAGCGACCTGGGTCCCTTTAAGAGCAATCTGGGTCCCTTTAAGAGCAAAATGGGTCCCTTTAAGAGTGAAATGGGTCCCTTTAAGAGCAAAATGGGTCCCTTTAAGAGCGACCTCGGTCCCTTTAAGAGCAAAATATGTCCCTTTAAGAGCGAAATATGTCCCTTTAAGAGCAAAATATGTCCCTTTAAGAGCAAAATGGGTCCCTTTAAGAGCGACCTGGGTCCCTTTAAGAGTGAAATTGGTCCCTTTAAGCGTGAAATTGGTCCCTTTAAGAGGGAAATTGGTCCCTTTAAGAGCGACCTGGGTCCCTTTAAGAGCGAAATATGTCCCTTTAAGAGCAAAATATGTCCTTTTAAGAGCGACCTGGGTCCCTTTAAGAGCAAAATTGGTCTCTTTAAGAGTGAAATTGGTCCATTTAAGAGCGACCTGGGTCCCTTTAAGAGCAAAATATGTCCCTTCAAGAGCGAAATATGTCCCTTTAAGAGCGACCCTTTAAGAGTAAAATGGGTCCTTTTAAGAGCGAACTGGGTCCCTTTAAGAGTGAAATGGGTCCCTTTAAGCGTGAAATTGGTCCCTTTAAGAGCGATCTGGGTCCCTTTAAGAGCGAAATGGGTCCCTTTAAGAGCGAAATGGGTCCCTTTAAGAGCGACCTGGGTCCCTTTAAAAGCCATTTGGGTCCCTTTAAGTGCAACCGGGGCCCTTTAAGAGCGACCTGGGGCCCTTTTAGAGTGAAATTGGTCCCTTTAAGAGTGATCTGGGTCCCTTTAAGAGCGAAATGGGTTCCATTAAGAGAGACCTGGGTCCCTTTAAGAGCGACCTGGGTACCTTTAAGAGCAACCTGGGACCCTTTAAGAGTGACCTAGGTACCTTTAAGAGCGACCTGGGTCCCTTTAAAAGCGACCTGGGTTCCGTTAAGAGTGACCTGGGTCCCTTCAAGAGCGAAGGGACCCACGTCGCTCTTAAAGTGACCCAGGTCGCTCCTAAAGGAACCCATGTCGCACTTAAAGGGACGGGAGCCAAGTTGCTCCTAAAGGGATGGGACCCAAGTCGCTCTTAAAGGGACGGAACCCAGGATTAAAGTTAAATGGAAGTCACTGGTAAAGGGGTGCTCTTTTCAAGCACTATGTATTTCCCTGGAAATGCAAATCTAGTATTATATTGTAATCCGTATTCTTCTTCTTCCAGCCATTTTTCTGCGATTAATACAGCCCGAACCGCTTTGCGCACAGACTCCGTTCAAACTGCGTTTCGAAGCCCTCGGCGGTGTGAGGTATGCTATCTATTTTCAGTTTCAATCAGATTTGTCGTTTTTAAGAAATTTACGTTTAAAGACCCCTAATTTCCCATAGAAAATAATGGCCTATTGGAAATAATAGCCACATTGTAAACGCTGACAGTCAATCACAGCACATATGCAAATAGCTGAAATATAGTAGCCAATACAAACGGTAAGGTCCTGTCAGACAATGTCTCACAACATCCACACAGTTACATGTCCACGATTGGCCAATAGAAGATGTAGAAGATGGAAGGTCCTTTACAATTTAGTTTCACTGACATGAGTAAGATTGTCATGGTAACCGAGCAATGATCTTTACCATTAGAAGTACCCAAGTCGCTCTTAAAGGGACCCAAGTCCCTCTTAAAGGGACGGGACCCAGGTCGCTCTTAAAGGGGCCCAGGTCGCGCTTTAAAGGGGCCCAGGTCGCGCTTTAAAGGGGCCCAGGTCGCTCTTAAAGGGGCCCAGGTCGCTCTCAAAGGGGCCCAGGTCGCTCTTAAAGGGACGGGGCCCAGGGTTGAAGTTTCTCTTAAAAGGACTTCACTGGTAAAGGGGCGCTCTTTTCAAGCACTATGTATTTCCCTGGAAATGCAAATCTAGTTGCTACTACTTTAACTACACCTAGTCACTTAATCACTCTGAACAAAAGAGCTGATCAAAGCGAATATGAGCTTTATTACACAACACAAAGTTACTATACCCTACACAGCCGCACATCTCCTTCCTCCTCCATCATGTTCCATACCGACTAGACTATCACACCTGCTGGAAGGCAGCTGACTACCACTCCTCTCAGGCAGGCAGCTAGCTCATATCATCTTAGTAAAAACTATAATGTTCCTTGGGATGACTACATTATTTGCCGGAGTCTGTTAGTTAACCTAATACGGTTCTAGGCTATGTTCATACTACGTATGAGACCAGCCATTCTGTGACCCGGCCGGGTCAAGGAACCGCCAGTCTCTAAAAAGATCATTCCGGCCAGTACTGCAGTACCGGCCAGATGATCTTTAGGACCGCAGAGTTATGATGCAGGCGCATCCGTGCGCACCCGCATCAAAACTCCCCACTGCACACTATGGAGCAAGCGGCTGGAGACGCTCACTCCATAGTGTGCACTGATAGGAACATGTCAGTTTTCTATGGCGCCACGAGAGATCCCGTCCGGAGCATATAATATGTGTATACACTCCGGCCGGGATTCCATAGAGGCCAGGTAACGTACATTTTCATATTAACCACGGCCGTACTTTTATGAAAATATACGTTGTGTGTACATGGCCCTAGGTAACATTTGAGGCAGACTTAGCTAGGTCATAGATGTGCTCAACTCTGAGGAGAACTGGCAGCCACACATTCTCCCAGCCAAATACTAAACTGATCTGAAATCCTAAGAGGAAGTGTAGGCTACGGAGCCTCTATCACACTCTATGGCAATTTCCACATATTAGTGAATGGGGGTTGTGTTTTATATAGGGATCAGGTTCACATGCACAGAAATCTGATGGGTTGTTTTAAGATGGTATTCACATAGAAATAACATATGACGAAGTAGGAAGACAAAAACTCACAGTATAGGAGGACACTGCAACCAGACTACAACCATTAACACTTTGGCAGCATGGGGCTGTACTAGGACACTGCACATACAATATACCAGAAATGCATGATAGGTGCAGGGCTCAATAATGGAACCCTCATCTATAATGATAACCAGTGTGTGGAGGGCACATCATCAGATAGGAACCCATTTCCCCCATTTAAAATACACTGTGGAAACTCTATATCGAGATCTTATATGGTACGTAGGCTATGTTGTAGTCTATGGGTAATAATAGGCTCCAGACTGGTAGTGAAAAAGATAATATCCAATTCAGGAGGTAAAAAAAGAAAGAAAAAAAATCTCCCATTTTTGTTCGGCAGTCAGACAGAATGACACTTATTACTCTGAAAATGCAATGAATCTTACCACTGAAAGTAAGTGCGTCTAAATAGCAGCGCTAGATTTAACTGTCAGCTTTTACAGCGTGACTATTGCTGTATTCATGCTATGTTATTATGTAGAATTGGAGATCTCCCACAGAGTGATGGAAATTCGGCACACAATGAAATGCACTATACATGTATTCCTAGGATAATGTTTGTTTCTTCTCAGCTCACTTGCTAATACAGTGGATGGGGCTATGCGGGCTATGGCTGTGTTTTTCAAGTTACTACTAGATGTGATGAAATTATCTGAGTCATCTGAGACTTACAGAAGACAGTTCAATAGAAGTTTGACTTCATCCACGAATATTATTTTGCACCCTGTTATTGCTTTATGTGAATGGATGGGATAGGACGGATAGGGGGAGGTTTATTGCTTTTTTGTAGTATAAGGAATACAGTAGAACCCATAAGAACAATTTGAATCATTAGATATCTTGGATATTGCACTATGTATTTGGGGGGATTGCTAGACTGTAAAAACTGGAGAATACAGGGGAAAAAACTGCTTAGGCGAGAGATGGTTGCTTCAGTAGTCGTACCTGTCCTAGTTTGTCTTGAGGACTTGGTTTAGGTATATTCTGGTGTGGTGACTCTGAAGACAGTGGACAGCTAGGGTGCAGGTAGTGCATGGTAGCCACAATGTCCTTGTCCTGGCCTGAAGCCTATGCAGTTTCTAAGAATGTAATGAGGTCCTTGTACAACTTATCCTTAATCCTCCAACAGGATCACTACTAGAATACTGCAGATTGACCATCCAACAGCATAGTTTCCCTTCTGTCAGCCCCATTCCCTGTCATTGAGGTCACAATGTCCACACTTTGGCCTCCAGTACAGGTACACAATCCTCATTATAGCCACACTATACCCTCTTCACTAAATTTTCTGATTTCTACCTCTTCTATGTGGCTTCTCATTTGTGAAGAAAATCTAGTACATGGTGCAACCATCTTTCATTTGGTGGCTACTCAAGTATAAGTAGTTTGCTGCTAACAAGATGGAGCCCACTTCTTTTCTATAGGGCCCTATAAAATTTAGTTATAACCTTGCGCAATTCACAAAAGATAGTCTTCTTCTATACAGTTGTATCAATACCCTTTTACACTTCCAAAAAGCTGGTGATATTTTCCCAGTCTCCTCCATTAAAGGATAGCTCATCATTCACTGATCAGTGGGGTGCCTCCACCTGCCACCCCCGATGATCAGCTGTTAGGAGCCGTGAACGGAGCTAGAAGCAGTTTGTCTCCATTCATGATGCAGTGGTGGTGACCATACGAATCCCCTTGTCTTCCTATTCCGTGGGAAGATGGAGATAGCACGAGTGCTGCCTGGAAAACAGAAATGAAGCCTAGGTTATAGGCTGGATCCCTAAGATTCAAATGCTGATGGTTTGGGTTCATATGAACCTGAACCTCAGCCAGGTTCGCTAATCTCTAGCTGTGACCCGTAACTGCAGCTCTGCCTACCCCAGGGATAGCTCATCAGTCTATTTTGGCTTGCAAACCCCTTTAAATCCAATGCTACATATGTAGATTCTATTGAAATAGGAAACAAGCTATCAATAATCTAACATCTATAGCCAGCCAAATGCAGCAAAAGGCGTAATTATAACTAATATAGGTAATACAGATGTGTCCAGCCTTACCTTTGCCTTAGATAAGTTAAGAAAATAAAATTTTCTTGCAAAGCTTTCAACACATTATTCAGAAATGTTATCAGAGGAGTCAAAGGCCTCATTAAAATAACAATCTCAGCGTCTCCTCTGGAAGGAAACCAGAGTGAACATTTTCACAATGGAACGGGCATAGTGCCAAAATTTATCCAGCGTGCTTTGAATTTCACACATTTCAACACTCCATTCCCAAGTTTTGTACGTCAAATCTACGGCTGAATAGATTCTAAATTATCACGAGCAGAGTATGTTCTTTTAAAGGAAGGTTTATTAGGCAATTCAGGAGAAAAAGCAGCAAGGATAAATGTACATTGTGTAGCAAGGAAGACAATATTATCTTGAGTTCTGTGGTACATACATTGTGCAGCTCTATACGAGGATCAATACAATAAAGCAGCTTAACTACGGAAAAAGATACTTTTTGTCAGTGGCATTTACATAAAACAAGGCATCACATGAGTTACAGTGGAGAGATTGCTGGCTGTTTATAGACACATTCCCAAAAGGAGAATAAACTGTAAAGGCAATAAACAAGGTTTGGGGGCTTATAAATCGCTAAACGGGTACTATGGAGAAAAAAAAATGTTTTTTTTTTAAAAATTGGTGTCAGAAAATTGTATAGAAAGCTCCAGTCTTCCAGTATCAGCTGCTGTATGTCCTGCAGGAAGTGGGGAAGTTGTGTATTCTTTCCAGTCTGATAAACTGCTCTCTGCTGCCCCCCCCCCCGTCTGTTTTCTATGGGGATTTGCTACTGCGCTGGACACATTTTCTGTTATGGATAGAGGTGGCAGCAGAGAGCACTGTGTCAAACTGGAAAGAATTCCTGCAGGACATACAGCAGCTGATAAGTAGTGTAATTTTTCAGATTTTTAAGTACACAAAAGTATATTACATATCTGTATTACTTTCTGACACCAGTTTTTGGAAGCCTTTTTTCCTGTTGTGTGTTCTAATAACAAACAAAGTAGAGAAGGAGACCATTGTTCATTGTGGATGTGCGCTGATAAGTTTGAAATTCAATTTGTTTCTAAATTACTCCCCCCTCAAAAAAAAAAAAAAAAAAAATAATTTATATATATATATATATATATATATATATATTGATTTGAGATTTATTAAGCATACGTAGTATACAGGAGCAGGGCAGTCTAAGGCAAAAGTACCTGTCCCTGTACACTGAGCAGCCTAGAGATATGCAACTATGCTGTATGAATTTTAGCCTACAGTCACAACATTTTCTGAACTGGTTCAGTGAACGTGTATAACTACTCAGTGTATGTACAGGAGCAGGGACCCCTGTCAAAAACAGGACCTTATATAACCACTTACACACTCTACATATGCTAACCTAGGTGCTCTGCCCCTGGCCCAGCGAATGTGTACAGCTGCTCAGAAAACAGTGCAGTTGCAGGGACTCCTGTTCTTGACAGGGATCCCTGCTCCTGTACTTTGTATGGTGCATTTCACCAGTAATGGAGACAAATGACAGTTTGAAATTAAAATCAAAATCCAAATTTAATTTAAGTGAACCAAATGAACCAGAAATAAATTTTTGAAACTAATTTTTTTATCCATTGTACTGTATATCCATAGAAGACCTTACGCCACACATTCGGTAGACATTCCATCTTCTACACATCACAATTTACAGGTCAGCCTAGAACACAGGCACATATTTTTACAGCCTTCTATTACAATACAGTAATTTTGTCTTTTTATGTGACATGGAAATTGAAAAGCTGAAAATGTTGAAAATCAGCGATGGAAGAGAACATGGATTTTTTTTTTTATCTGCGTTCCTAATAGATTTGTATCTTTTATAACAGCCAACTGGATAAAAGAATATACAGGATTTAACTGGTTTGTTTGTCACACCATTCATGGGGGGGAGCACATGGTGGCCTCCTATATCTCCCTATAGATAGTGATCAAGGCTAGCTGGTTTAGAGGGGTGACTATACCTGTGTATTGCGTAGAACGCAGATAATAATATAATGTATGGTGTAGCCATGTAATATATGTTGTTATATGCTATTATCATCTTATACTTGACAAAATACAAATAAAGGTCAAAACGTATACATCGGTCTAGATATCAGAAGCTTTCATTTAAGAAAAAAAAACAAAAAAAAAATGGTAATACTATGTCTCTGGGGCCCCTGGTGACTCGAACAACATGAATAGGCTATCTCACAGAAAAAGAAGCCACATTACACCTCCTCTCACTAAAACTACCTTTGATTCCACTTCCTTTTTGTAGGGAGGCTGACCAAGATTAAGCTCCCCCTCGAATTTTTAAAAAGGACTCCGAGGTGCTCGGTCAAGCATCAAACTCAATCAAGCATCTTATGCCTGACCAACACCATGGGCATAGCTACTATTTATGGGGCCTTATAACAAAAAAGAAACTGTATGGGACCACATGAATCCTGTACACTCCTCCCCAGCATATATATACTCACCCAGCCCAGCATAGCCCTCAGCATTATCTTGTTCTCCTGTCCTCCTGGCTCCCTAATGCATGAGTGACATCATTCGTGCGCCGGGGACCTGGGGAAAAAGAAGCCATTGGTGGCTGTCTGGGGGGTTAGTGCAGGCCAGCAAGTGTCCTGTCCAACTGGTGCGCGGGGTGGGGGAATCTGGTTCCTGCCTGCAGTTGTCCAGGAGGTGTGGGGGGCTAGTGGGGCCAGAGAATTTCCAGGCGGTGTGGAGGGCTGGTGCAGCCAGTGGCTGTCCAGGGTGGAGGGGTGTTGGTGTGAGCCATACTGTGGAGGGAGATGACATATTGCTGGGGTGGGCCCCGGGTCCCCCTACCACACTGGCCCCGTAGCAGCTGTGTGGTCTGCCTCCATGGTAGCTACACCAGTGCTCAACACTTCTCACATCCCCCATAAACCCAATATAAATACATATGCGCCGGGCCACTCCACTGAGGGTAGTAGTAGGTGGTAGTACTGGGTAGGAACCCGGGTAGCCACTTGCCTGATGTTATGTCACTGTTTTGGCACGAGGGATAGCAGCTAACCAGGGGGGGCCTGACCATGCGGAGGCCGAGCAATTCTTCGTTGCCCCTAGTCAAGGCACCAATAATTAAACCAATGCCAGGGTTCAGAAACAACGGTAGTTGTATATTTATTAAAACGGTGATAACTAGTAGCAAAAGTCCCTCCGGATGCAACCGGGAATAAGGCAGACTTGGATAAGGCAGAGTAATGGGTGATGCTGCAATAGGCTGTGATGGTAGCGTTATTTGGAATAAGCAAACTGAATGATGAGAGTAGTAGTACTGGATTTATGATACTGGGCGGAATGGAGTTGAAACGAATACTTGCTATTGATGATGAGAGAGATGATGAGAGTAGTGAATGAAGACGGCACCCAGATCTTTAGTGGAGATGAGGATCTTGAAGAAATTGAGGATAGGAAACCAGGTCCCGACTGGACCGGAACACCTCTGGTAACGCTGGAGCAGCAGAGCACACGTGCCTCTCTCCTGACAGTGGAGAGAGGACACACACACACACACACCCTGTCCTCTCGAAGGTAGAAGACAGGACTGAGGTAGGACAGGAAGTCACATGGTATCCCCAGCCAAAGTTCGACGGCTATTGGAGTCACCATGGCAGCAGGGGCAGTCACGTGACATTCAGCCATTGCATCATCACACCATTAGGCACTGAGAAATGAATATGCATGAGAAATAAATGGAATAGCAGACCTGAATACTGAGAGGGGTGACATAATATAACAGTTTGCAGTGGGACTATGTTTCCAGAACAGAACTTACTATAATAAAGGTGCAGACACAAGGTTACAGAAAAATACTCTGTTCTGGGACACTGCACATATAATTAATATTCCACCATCTGGGTAGGATTAGGGATGTCCCCATCCCAGCCATGCCCTCACAGGATTTTTAAATCTTCACAAGAGTGTTGAACATTTACAAAGACCGTCTCTCTCTCTCTGAAGGACCTGTCTTGTCCTGCTTAACACAAACAACTCATTAATATCAATAAGAATTGTGCAATACTATATTTCTCCTGTGGTGGTGCTGCTGAGAAGTCGAACACTTACTGTCAGACTTCAAAACAAATTAGCGCTGATCACTGGAGATCCCAGTTAATGAACACTTTGCATTCAGCTTAACGTTAATAGACCCTTGACCCCTTGATTGAACCCTTTTAAATACCGTCACAGTGTTTCTCTTGATGTGAAATCAATTGAGTATGTGCTGCATTAATGTTTTTACAAGAAGGTTATCTGTTTTTCTTCTTTGCTCCATGGAATGATTGACAATTTTTTTTTTACCATTTAAGTGTAAAACATAACAAGGAACATAATCTTGAAAGGATTTCACATTACGACGCAACCTTGAAAACAAATAATACCCGAAATTGTGTGTTTTTATAAATTTGGTATTATTAAAATGCCATTAAAATGGCTTTAACCGTATTTTCTGGCGTATAAGGTGACTGAGCGTATAATACGACCCCTGTCTTTCAAAAAGGTTGTCAGTGGTTCGCCTTATACGCCGGAAAATGTTAACCCCTGCCTGTCCGCAGCAGGGTTTACTGTCTGGAGCCCTGCTGCGGTCAGGCAAGGGTTAACTGCAGTTATGCACACTGCCTGCGCCGGAGGTCTCTGAAGCTCTCCCGAGCAGCCAAGCGTCTCATCGGAGAAGCTCGGAGACGCTCGGCTGCCAGGAGAGCTTTGGGAGAATAACAGAGGATTTTCGGAGCCTCTCTCATTCTCCTGAAGCTCTCCCGGCATCCGAGCTTCTCCGATGATATGCTTGGCTGCCTGGCAGAGCTTCGGGGATCTCTAGTGCAGGCAGTGTGCGTCACACTTCCTGTACCAGGAACAAGACTGGAGATGCGCGGCTGCCGGGAACGGGTTATAGGTGAGTGAAATTGTTTGTTTTTTGTATAGTGGTCGCACCATGGGGTGGGGTTGCGGCCATATTTGTGCTCCCCCACCGCTTGGGGGCGATACCGGGGGTATAAGACGATCCCCGACTTCTGAGAAGATTTTTCAGGGTTAAAAAGTCATCTTATACGCCGGGAAATACGTTAGTTTTCAGTCTACGGAATCCATTCTGAGAAGACACAAAGCCTGGTATATACTACAACGCGCTCTCCTGCATATTGTGCCGAAGATGGATACAGCTCGTCTTGAAGACTGTCCTTCCATCTACGTGCATTATTACCCCAGACTCCTGTAAAATTAAGAAGTTATGGCCGCTCTTAGCTCAATGACCAATTAAGCATACCCAAGGATTAATCATACATGCCATGTCCCAGAGTGATTGTAAACTGATGATCTGGAGCCAGTTGTTGCTATGCTAAAGGCAATTCCCGCAGCTTTCTAATCACGGGAGCGCCACATGGTCTGATTGCTTTCATGGCCGGTTTACCAGAGGTTTCTCCTTAGCATTATGAATGGTGTTATAAATTTCTTGGCTGAGACGGCCTCGGATCATTCATATCTTTATGACACCAGATTACAATGGAACAACCATAAAACTGAGATATTGTATCTCCTAACTGCAAAGTAATAGAAGGCTGTGATAGCTCGGAGTTAAAGGAGTCGTCTGGTTTAGAAAACTGATTTCCAAATATCCTATTAAGGAATTCTGAGTTATAGAGAGTTGTCTCCCGTTTAGGAGCGGAATGTGTAGCTGAGAATAAAAGATGGCTACTCTGGAGGACTCAGCACAGCAGAGGATTAGCGGACAGCTTACTGGCTTTAATTTATACTCTGTAATGCTTTATTTGCCCAGAGGTGGCACTGCAGGGAAATTGATCGATTGCTGCTAAGTTCTCCACAGTTTACAGCTAGTCATTGTTGTCCCTGTGACTGCTGGGGTCCCTGTTCATTGGGTGTCAATTAGTTGTGCCTCAATATATGTAGATTTTGTTCTTTTTATATTGTTTTATACAGTTTGATGTTGTTGTTTACCAGGGGCGTAGCTATGATTCACGGGCCCCATAGAAAAAAAAATTGTAAGGGCCCCCCTCCTCTACACACAACACAAAGCACTGCATATATATTGTGTGATATGCCCAAAAAATAAAATCTCCTGTAGCCAGAGGCCGAATCCTGCAAGCAGTCACAAAATTGACAGGCAGAGCAGAGAGCCAATGGTGCTTGCTCTGTCAGTCCACTGTATTTAACTATAAGGGTCCATTAGGAGCCCTTATAAATAAATACATAGGTGCAGGAGCAGACTACCTTCTGCTTAACCCCTTATGTACTACATTGTGTAAGTGACCCAATGTTCAAAAGACAAGGAAATCTTTGCTCTACTGCTGGAGCACTGATAACCCCTGACCTCTGTACAGCAGGCAGTGAGAACAGAGGTGAGGGTTTATCAGTGCAGGGTACTAATTGTTGTGTACTAATTATACATAGTAAATGGTTAAAGTATACCCATCATAAAAAAATTTTTTACAAACAAATGTCAGAAGTATTGATTGGTCCGTTCAGACCTGTACTGATCATAAAAACAAGCTGAGAGGAGATCACACTCCTCTCCCGACTCTGGGTTGAGTCTATGAAGCCCAACTCTTTTCACTGACAAATTGGGGAGCAGACTGCATTGTAGCTCGGTCCTCTCTCGTTCTCATGATCTGTATGGTCTGAACACTCAGGAACGATCAAAAATTTTGACATGTCTCTATAACATGTCAAAAGATTTTTATGATGACAGGTAAAATGTAAACTAAGCACTAGGTGCCTATACATACAATTGTAATATTCTCTCTTGCCACCTCTGTCCATGTCAGGAACTGTCCAGAACAGTAGCAAATTTCCATAGAAAACCTTAGGACAATTCTGGATAGTTCCTTCCACAAAGGTGGCAGCAGAGAGCACTATGCCAGACTGCAAAGAATATACTACCTTCTGTAGGGCATTCAGTAGCTGATAAGTACTGGAAGACTTAGGTTATTTGAGTTACAAATCTGTAAAACTTTCTGCCAAGAGTTGATATAAAAGCTATTTCTTTTGTCTGGAGCACCCTTTAAATCAACGGTAAAATACTATATAGATCCATATCAAAGCATCTCACAATACAGGTTTGGGGACCACACAAGAACGCCCAAACCGTAGCTCTTATTCATAGTAGATACTTCATATGTGTGCCATACAGCTGCACATCGGACCTTCCAAGGCTGCAGGCTAGGCCTAGGAAAAAAATAGCTGCCACTCTTCCAGAAACCTGCACCCCACAATGGACATTTCAGCTAGAAACATAGGTATAGACTTTCTGAAACTGACTGGGGGTCAACTAAGAACAAGCTCCAGGTACTCTTAGCTCAAAATGGTAACCCAAGATCCATATACTACCAGTTGGATATTTGTTACAGAGACTGTGTATATCCCATTCTCCTATACTAGTGTTTAGCCTCCTTTTACACTACTTCACCATAGGCAACCCACCTACTATCAGGCTTGAAGACCTATAGGGCATGCTTGGGGGGGGGGGGGGGGGCACCAGTATTTACAGTACAGTCCCATCTTTACTGTATTAACCCATTTACTGCTAGACAACCTTGTGAAATGTGGCCAGAAGTACCGCAAGTATGACCAGTGTCATACAAGTCACGGTAACGTCTAAGCTCCCTATGGCATACGCCATGATCAGCTTATTGTCTGGAAATTACCCAAAGCAGACAGAACCTTTGAAGTCAGTTTCAGTGCCAACTCTCTGTGCCGATTAACGTCTTCATACAGCATAAAGCTCAGTTTCCTAATATAATTTTAATATGATACCTCTATTCCATGCAACACAGCTCTGGTTCTCATTACCCCACCAGACATTTTCCTCTACCTCGCCAACTTGTGTTTCACATCTGAGCTCTTAGCATTCTGCAATATTGAGTAATTATGTCTTAATCGCTTCCCGCTCGATGATGCACGTATATACCATCGGTGGGATGGAGCAATATATATAATACAGGAGTGTGGCTATGATTGATGGCCTGCAATGGAGCCAGAAAGGAGGGTTCCCAGGGGGCTGTGTAGTATTAGAGACTGTTACGGCATAGGGCATGATTGAATATATCATTTTTTATTTAATAAGAGTAAAATGATCAGTTTAAACAGCAAATCTTGTACGTGTAATGACCTGTCCGCAGATAAACCGCCTATAGATTGCAAAACCATAAGTAACCAAAATGACGCCATTAAAAATACATAACTCACTCCACAACAAACAAGGTTTCCAATTTCTATGTAACCTTAGAAATAAAAAAGTTATAGCTACAGAATGCGAGAAGAAATAAGAAAAATGAAGGTCAAAATGGTCCCAGTCCTAAACTCCGCTTCTTACACAATGATTCTGGGCATTTTTGTGTTTTTATGCCCACCTTCTAAAAGTTATGTTTTACTGCCATTAAAAAAAAGAAAAGTTTTTTTGAGTCGCTATAGTCTGACATTCATACTTTAATGTTTTTTCTGTTAATGGACCCTTTGGTATTGCTACCATTGGTACGGTAAATGTGACTTTTAGGGAATAAAATGGTTTTAGGCCAACTTTAATTTTTTTATTTTTAAGTTTTTGTTTTTGTTTTTTAACCAATGGGTCTAAGGGGTATCCAGAGAGCAGAAAAAACCCTACCTCTTCTGTTGCCTGGCGCTCAACTTCCTTCCTCTGAACGTCTCTGGTGACAATATCCAGCATTAGAAGAGGGCGGGCATTGTGTCTGGGTGATACCAGGGGCGCAGCTAGGATTCATGGGGCCCCATGGCAAAAAATAACAAAACACACACACACACACATTATATATATATATATATATATATATATATATATATATTATTTTTTTTAGAATTTTTTCTTTACACTTGGATGCTTGCTCTGTTAGTCCACTGTACTTAACTATAGGAGCCCTTATGGTAAATACATAGGTGCAGGAGAAGACTACATTCTACTTGACCCCTTATGTAATGCAGTGGGTAAGTGAACCGATGTTTACTTACATGCTGCAATACAAAAAATAAAAAAAATAAAAAGCACAAGACAAGGAGATCTCTGCTTCACTCCTCATATACTGATAACCCCTGACCTCTGCATGGAACTCCCACATTTTCCTACTTGATTGCAGCAGCCGAGGTCAGGTGTTATCAGAGTATTGAGGCAGAGATCTCTTTATCCTTGTCCTTGTGCCTTTTAACACTTTTTTGTGTTGCAGCTTGTATGTGAACATTGGGTCTCTTACACATTGCAGTAGATAAGGGGTTAAGCAGAAGGACACAGGGTGGCTCTTATCGTCCCTGTGCATCCCCAGGGCCCCCTCCACTAAGGGCCCCATAGCAGCTGCCTTTCCTGCCTCTATGGTAGCTACGCCACTGGGTGAAACCACGTCTGTATGCAATGTTCAGTACCTGAAAATACAAAGAGCACTGAAGGCATAGTTATTTAAAAAAAGTACCATTTTATCTACAAAATTCATCTATAGACATAAGAAAAATACAATAAAAGACTATAGAAATGCTAAAAAATCACATTCAAAATCACATTAAAAAATCACATTAAAAAATCACAATAAAAAATTACACCCAATACAAAGTTGATAGCATCCAAGCACAAGTATACTAGTATTAGGCTGAACTCTGCAATGGAGTGCAAAAGTAACAAGTGATTCAAAATATGACTCTTAAACTATCTTGCTCCTGGTTTAGGAGTATCACATAAAGAGGTCTTGCATAACAATCTTATAGAGTTCTCGTCAACAGATCAACTCACCAATATTAGTGCTCAGAGCTTGTCCATCCCAATGGACTAAGGGAACTTATTCTACCCTTTCGCTTCTCACTCTTAAATACTAGCACTTATCTAGGATGCCACCATCACATCCGGAAGAAGAAGACTAGGAAGAGTAAATAGCAAGTTATACAAAGGCCAATCTATCTGTATATGTAGCTGGTATACAATAACTGCGGAAAATAACAATAACATGTGTCTGCAAATGTAAAAAAAAAATATATATATATATATATATATATATATATGAAGTGCAACAACTCGCCCTCAAAATCTCTGGCAAAGTTTAGGAAAAACATAAAATATCATCAAATATAAAGTGCATATAAGTAATAAAGTGCAATATTACCTTACTCATATCCCAAGAAAACACACATACAGAACAGAAAATACACAAAATGTTAAGAAAAAAGAAAGACTAATTATATCAAATAAAGTGCACGTGAATAAAATACATACAGACAATGGTAAAGTGCAATGTAATATTATCAATGGCGTAAAAAAAAACAATGCTTCAGTTGTGCAAAGAATACTCAATACCTGCCCGATGCAGCTATTGATCATTGCCTGTCCTGTCCTCTTGCCTCGGATGTTATCACCAGAGATGGTCATAGTAAGGAAGTGGACCACCAGAGAGCAAAAGAGGGAGAGTCTTTTTTTGCTCTCTGGATATCCCCTTTAACTGAGCGCTTAGCTGGTTCATTTCAATGTTAGATATAGGGCTAACCCCCTGGACCCATTAATCAAAACTTCTGACATTGTCGAAGGGAAGATATGTGTTTTACCTTCCTTCGCGGGGGCGGTCCAGTTGGCGTAACCTTTTGCCGGAGACACTGCCCCCCCCCCCCCCCACAGCATCATCTAGCCCGCCCAATCCATTGAATATGACACTGTAGGGGCGGGGCAATGCTCCTAATAGTGCTCCTGGTCGAAGATTTAGCTGACTTACAGCATGGGACCAGCACTGAGGAAGAAGGTAAGACATGTACCTTCCTCCTCGGCACCCAGGGCACCATAAGAGGCTATCAGCAGGATAGATTTGTTTAACCTGCTGATAGTTCCCCTTTAACAAATAGTTTCTATATTTAACGTTTCTTAACAATTCCATCAGATTCTGCTCACATTTCCCCTATCTATATTACTTTCTAATTACAATCCAACCTGTGATCTGTACGATCTGTACCAGCTTCTTCCTCCTATCTCTTTCTTCCCCTCACACAGTATCTAACCTTTAACAACTTATTTGTTTTAAAGTCTTTTTTTTGTGCCAATTCTTTATTTCCCCGAGGAACTACTTCAGTTTAATGGACATTTTTGGGTCAGTAGGTTCGGCTGTTCCTTCTCTTTCCTTTTAATTAAAGTACCTGTGGATAAAACACTCAACAAATGATCAGAGAGTCAATGGAGGTTTATTTTATTTATTTAATGTATTATAGTTATTTTTATATTCACGTTTATTACTAAAAATAGCGATAATACCTAAAAAGCCATTATTTGTAAAGGTTTTCCCTTGAAAAGTTTCTCTTCGTGTCAGACTAAAACTCAGATCAAAATGCATCGCCGTTCTACTGTGAGGACAAGTGAAAGTCAAACTTAATTGTATGTTCTTGCGATCCATATTCATGCGAAGTCTCATTTATTGCAAAGTTGCGTATTCTAAAATAAAGTTTTGTTTTTTTAGTTTACAGTGTTAGAACATTAGTAAGATTAAGGGTATAAACCCACACACCGTATATGCAGCAGATATGCAACAAATACGCAGCAGATTTGTTGGTACAGATTTGATGCTGTGTTCAGTTATTTAGATCTAATCTGCTGCGATTTTGCTGCGAGTTTGCTGCGTATCGCAGCAGTAAATACGCTGCATATACGGTGTGTGGGTTTATACCCTAAATAGGAATAACATTTACATTATTTTTCCTTAAAGGGGTATTCCGGGCAAAGGTTAAAAATCAGTGAGGGCAGGGGGTGTTGGTGACATGAAATTATACTTACCCTTCCCAGTGCCCCCTCAGGGCAGGTCACCTGTTAGTCTGCTGGATCTCCTGATCCTGTGATGTCATGACCCCACTCAGCCAATCAGTGACTGAGATGGGACACCTCTGGAGTCACTGGCTACCTGAGCGGGTAGCCCCTGTTGTGTTGTGACGACAAAGGAAACGGGAGAGTGCAGAGAGTAACCATAAGCGGTGGTGCTGCAGCTGTTAGTGATGGTGCTCCAGCTCCTTCATCTCTTCTAAGATAAGACAATGCATAGTCCTTTGCTCAGAAGGCTTGACTTGTGTCTGAGTTCAAACCTCATCCCTGGGTGATGTCATCATTTTTGCTGCACCAAAATACCTACAATCGTTTGCGGAGCTGCAGCTTGTAAATGTACCCCTTTTGTGACATTTAGGAAAGTTGTGTTTATAACGTGCAACCTTGTACAAAACTATGTCACAGGCAGAGGAGCAGACAGGACTATATACATATTTTCTAGCTTACCCCCACCTCCAGAAAGAGTGCCCAGATCTACACCTGGCCAAATGTGATGCACGATTCACCAAGTAAATGATCAAGCACTGTATAAAATCTTAAGATCTTTTTTTTTTCTTGCAATTACAATGGCACTACACCATCAGGACATGTTCAGCCAAACATTTATGAATTTTGAGAGCATGCGCTTCTTGTCACAGAACGCAGACAACGAGCACACGCACTCGAAACACATAGATGTTTGGCTGAATGCGTCCTGATGGTGTAGTGCCATTTTAATTGCATGGAATAAAGATCTCAAGATTTTACACAGTGCTCTTTTAAAGGAGCAGGCAGAAAATCAATGTAGCTGGTGCAATGTTGGGTTGGGAACTGGCAGGAGTGCTGTGGGAGGGGAGTAGGCAGGATGGGAGGGCTGTAATGAAGAGCTAAGGGAGAGCAATGCTAAGGAAATGAGCAACTGCTCAACCAGGAAGCAATTGTTTCAGATATGGTAGGAGTTGGACTATACACCCACAAAACCAATTAAAACATAACATTCAGCTCCGCTTCTGCAATATATATATATATATATATATATATATATATATATATATTCCCCTCCGCATGTCAGAGAAGCCCTTTAAATCCTGTCTTAATTGGGGAGGTGTCGCATTGTTGTTATTCATCACCAGTCTGAACACTGCACAGGTCCCTTAATGATCCAACACATGTGCAGTGTTCACTCCGGTGATGAATAGGAGAAATTGTTCTAAGGGCGTTCCTAATTATGAAGAGGGCAGGGAAGAGGGACGGAGGGGTGTCGCAATCCTAGGACATGGGTACTTTAGGCCACGCCAATTTGACATAGGGCTGCAAGTTTAAAAGTTGTTTTTTAGGACAATAACAGCATCACCTGCCGAACTGACCCAGAGTAGATCTTGGATTAAAAGCAGGTATGCAATGGTGCAAGCAGTTTGGGGACGTCAGATTGTGGGTACAGAGTTGCTTTAAAGGGGTTAAAGTATTCCAGTATTGAACTGTCAAATATTCTGGACTATTAGGTGTCATTCTTAGGAATTCCAATAAAAAACGACCACCCCACCAATCACCTAATATATTGTATAAACTCTAATTTCACACTTCTGATTTGATCCCTCCCTGTCAATTACTGCGGCTATCCTATTCTGTGAATGTCACCATGATGTAAAGAAGATGTTGGCTAAGACACCTAACAAACCTGATCTCCACCTTCTCTCCAGATATAATTGTGATTGCAGACTGGAAGATGCTGACAAGTGCACTTCATTACAATGATGGAGGAAATGTAAAAAAAAACAAAAAAAACTTTCCTTTCTCGGCTTCTTGTTTGTCTTGGCGAGCAGAATTATTTATATCCTATTCTGAATCCATGTGGATATTTTGTCATATATGGAAAAGACATCTTCAAAGTGCCAGAGCTCAGCTTGTAACCTTTGGTGTACAGTAAATCTCCATTACTCTGGCTTCAATGGGATCTGATATGTGACAAATTATCAGATATTCTAAAGTCCATCAGTAAGAATGGAAAACCTTCAGTCAAAGAGCTCAAAAGAAAATGTCAACACAAAAATACTCTGATATCAATTTTAATAAAAAGAATTGTTAGATGATCAAACTTTGTGGATGACTTGATGCCGGATCAGGGGATTTTGTTGCGTACTTTTTAATATATTTTTATATATTATATTACTACTCAATTTTAGCATCTTAAAGAGGACCTGTCACCCCCTGTGCCGGGGCAGAGCCCGGACAGCCCGCCCACTATAGACCCTTATACTTACCCCGTGGACGAAGTCCCGCTCCTGAAGCCGCTCCTGGTGAGATATCACCGTCTGAAGCCCGGCGCGCGCGTCAGAGATGAGTCTGACGCTCATAGAGAATGAATGGAGCCGCCATTCTCTATGAGCTTCGGACTCATCTATGACGCACACTCGCCGGGTTCCGATGGTGATATCTCGGCAACAGGAGCGACTTCAGGAGCAGGACTTCGTGCACGGGGTAAGTATAAGGGTCTCTAGCCGGGGGTCGGCCGGCACGGGGGGGGGGGAGGGGCTGGACAGGTTCCCTTTAAAGAGGACCTGTAGCCAACCCCTCACAAAATGAGATGCTACTATCATAAAGTAACATAGATTGTCCTAAGCACAAACCATTTTACAGACTCTTGATATGTCCTTCCATACCTGAGATGTAGGTTTATAATTTGCCTGACAGTTTAGTTAATAGTCAGATGGGCGTGACCATCTGACTATTAACTGGATAGTCAGAGAAACTCTAAACCCCCGTTTAAGGATGTTTATCATTTTTGGCAACTTCTTACATGTCATAGTAATCACTGGTCATGACTGTATTGTTTTATAAAACATCTATGAGAGTCTATGGATCCATATACCATTTGCTTCACTCTTTGAGGAGCAGTATAGTTGATCAAAAACTAAGAAACGAAGAGGCACAACCGGTCTTATACTATAGCCTTCTTTCCGTTAATTCTATTCTTCCAAATAATTAACAATCAGGTAAGAAAAATTAGTGGATATTTAAATCAGACTACACAGAGCTTGTTTGTTGTCTGTTACCATAGAGACACTGAGCACTGTAAATGAGTTGCATACACAAAACAATAGGAAATTCTTAGTCACAGTTTATTATAGTTTACACCCTTAAAAATGTTTTTATTATAGATACATTAGGGGTATTCCAAGAAAAATTTACTTGTCCCCTATTCACAGGATAGGGAACAAGTATGAGATCCAACCTCCAAAGAGATCCAACCTCCAAACCCCCTGGCAATTGACATATTGGCCCCAGCTTTTGTGTTATGAATAGAGTTGTGGGTGTGGCACGAGAACAACGGCTCCATTCATTCCTACGGAGACTCGGAAAGAGCAGAGCACGCCGTAAAAGCGTACTTGCCTCTCTCCGGCGGTTTTATAGGAATGAATAGAGCTGCGGGAAAGAGCTGAGTAAGCCAGAAGAGTGCTTACTCGGCTCTCTCCTGCACCTCTATAGGATTGAATAGAGACGCGGGTCTCGTGCCATACCCGCGGCTCTATTCATCACACATAAGCCGGGGCCCGATACAGAGATCGACGGTGGGTACAGAGGTCGGACCCCCGTAATCTCTTACTTGTCCCCTGTCATGTGGATAGGGGACAATTCAATAATTCTTGGAATACCCCTTTTAGGTTGCATAAAATTTCTTTTGCAAAAGTGGACATATCCTTTAAGATCAAGTAAAAAAAATCAAATCAACATCTATTTTTAAGTTCATCTCTTCTCTGTGCAGGTACAATTGCCTCATTTTCCAGATGCGACAGTAGGAAATCTGCATGTGTATTTGAGCTAGCTGTATTTTATTTATAAGAAAGACTGTCTGGGAAGGATCACATTATATTATCTCTCCATCACTCTATAAAGATGCATTTACTTAAACAGTGATATCTGGCTTCATAACTGCAGATATTGTAGAACAAGCTTATCTTCAAGTGATTTCACTATAACAACTTCCAGAGTGGCAGATCTTAACTATAACCAGCTTAAAAAAAAAGCATATCCAAAGTTATGTGAGTGCAGCTTTTACATATCCTTCTGTTTGATGCATTCAGCTCCTATACAGATCAGTGTGTCTCTATGCGTACAAGCTATAGACAGTGACTTATAGGCTATCTGATACAAACAGAGGAAGAGGAGGCACAGACAGAAAAGCCTTAATAGGAGCTGTATACTGATGTGCCAATTAACCTCTTGGCACAGGGGCGTAGCTAGGGGTTCAGTCTAGGGGGGGCGAGCAAGTCTGAGTGGGCCCCCAACCGACTAAGTTACCCATAGGGAACCTCAGCAGAAGACACTGCTTTCCAAATAATAAAGGAAATATTTAACTACATTACTCAGAGAACAGGGACTGAGAGCAGTGTAAAAGGCTTTCTACTTTTCACATATATGGCCATGTAAAATTTAAAGGGGTTATGCAAGATAAAAGAACCATAGCTGCTTTGTTGGGTGACCTCCATCATACTGAGTATTAGATGCTGGGAAAGCAGGGTGACCTCCATCATACTTAGTATTAGATGCTGGGAAAGCTGGGTGACCCCATTATACTGAGTACAAGATGCTGGAAATGACCAACATCATAAGGGGTGTAGTAGTGAGGTATAGTGGATAAGGGGTGTAGTAGTGAGGTATAGTGGATAAGGGGTGTAGTAGTGAGGTATAGTGGATAAGGGGTGTAGTAGTGAGGTATAGTGGATAAGGGGTGTAGTAGTGAGGTATAGTGGATAAGGGGTGTAGTAGTGAGGTATAGTGGATAAGGGGTGTAGTAGTGAGGTATAGTGGATAAGGGGTGTAGTAGTAGTATAGGTAGATATGAGGGGTGTAGTAGTGGAGGTGTAGTGGATGAGGGGTGTAGTAGTGGATGAGGGGTGTAGTAGTGAGGTATAGTGGATGAGGGGTGTAGTAGTGAAGGTATAGTGGATAAGGGGTGTAGTAGTGGATGAGGGGTGTAGTAGTGGAGGTATAGTGGATAAGGGGTGTAGTAGTGAGGTATAGTGGATAAGGGGTGTAGTAGTGAGGTATAGTGGATAAGGGGTGTAGTAGTGAGGTATAGTGGATAAGGGGTGTAGTAGTGGAGGTATAGTGGATAAGGGGTGTAGTAGTGAGGTATAGTGGATAAGGGGTGTAGTAGTGGAGGTGTAGTCGATGAGGGGGGTGTAGTAGTGAGGTGTAGTGGATGAGGGGTGTAGTAGTGAGGTATAGTGGATAAGGGGTGTAGTAGTGAGGTATAGTGGATAAGGGGTGTAGTAGTGAGGTATAGTGGATAAGGGGTGTAGTAGTGGAGGTATAGTGGATAAGGGGTGTAGTAGTGAGGTATAGTGGATAAGGGGTGTAGTAGTGGAGGTGTAGTGGATGAGGGGTGTAGTAGTGGAGGTGTAGTGGATGAGGGGTGTAGTAGTGGAGGTGTAGTGGATGAGGGGTGTAGTAGTGGAGGTGTAGTGGATGAGGGGTGTAGTAGTGGAGGTGTAGTGGATGAGGGGTGTAGTAATGGAGGTGTAGTGGATGAGGGGTGTAGTAGTGGAGGTGTAGTGGATGAGGGGTGTAGTAGTGGAGGTGTAGTGGATGAGGGGTGTAGTAGTATAGGTAGATATGGGGGGTTTAGTAGTGGAGGGGACAGGGCACACACCTTCCAGTCAGCTCTAATGTGTGTCGGCTCTCTGCATAAGTGAAAGTGAAAGTAAGGGATTGTGCTGTGCAGCCGTCCCCTAGTGAGGCAAAGAGTCTGCTGCCTGAGGCAGAAAGCTCATTCTATCTCATGGCAGAAGCAGCAGTTACCAAGTGGACACATGGCAGACCCTCTTCTTACCACCCGCCCGCCATTTTTTCCACTAATACAGCAGGTATACACACCCCAAGCTGCATCCCCCCAGTAGCCTGTAACTCCAAATTAGGTCCCCGTCATTTGGCCAGACCAGTACATCACACCCCACACCTCCTCTCCCCCCAGAAAAAGAAAGGACGCCATAATTACCTGCAAGGCAGTCCTGTCACAGTCAGCCTCAGGAGTCAGCTCACTCCCTGAGTCCCTGCTCTGTGTGTGTGACTCAAGTGCAGGGGGAAGGTAGCGGCCTCTTGTGGCTGGAGGCGGAATTGCTCTGCCTCCGGCCACAGGAGTGATTACATGGCAAAATCTCTGGAGATCACAGTGGGCCCCTGCCAGAGTGGGCCCAGGGGCGGCCGCCCACCCTGCCCCCTATCAAATATCGCTACTGTCTTGGCACCATATTACAGTTACTATGTGTAAGATATTGCTTGCCCACAATTAATTAATATATATTTGTATACCATTCAATACGTTTTTTTTTTCTTCCAGAATGCTGCCCAGTCATGGTTATGAAAATTGATTAGACTCAACATGGTTCAAAGCCGGACTGGTCTCTTTTTCAAGAGTCACATGGTGTGACTCTTGAGAAAGAAACAAGTCCGTTTTGAAACGAGTTGGTTTTAATTAATTTTACAGTATCCACACCGTGCACTTTATTGATTCTAGGACCTTATACAAGGTATTAACAGTTATCGTAATCCCTAGAGGATCATCGGGAGTGGCTGCGGTCTGTTACTTGCCTTGTTGAGAGTTGGGCTTCACCCTTTCACACAACTACTCCAGGTGAGAGTTGCAAGTTCAATGATATGTCACCTTTTGTTTAATGATCTACACAATGGAGGGCTGTCTTTCTTTTCTTGTTCAGTCATGGTTATGGTTGGTTGGCTAATGCTGCTGCTGCAGCTAGATGTTCCCTTTACATCTTTTACATACAAGATCTGACAAGAGTAAAGTATGGTATAAACCACATGGACTGTCGGGAGATCCTACTACTTCTAGGAGACTAGAGATTGTGGTGTATTTGCTGAGAGGCTGGAGGGATGGAGGCTGCTTTATACAAAACCCAAATTGTGACGCTGTTCAGCTCTACAGTAAGTCCTGAGGGTTTCTGAGTACTGGGAACCACAGTTAACACTCTGGAAAGGCAACTTCTGGAGATTAAAGGAGTACTCTGGGCAAATGTAAATAAAAAAACAAAAACAACAACAAAGCAATCAAGAGATGGTGGGGATAATATTACAATGGTATACTTACACGTCCCGTGCCCACTTAGCTGCAGCGTCACCAGTTAACTACCACCCTCTCATCTCCTTGATCTCACAGAATCTTTTTTATCACAAGCCAGCAGGAACTACTCACTCAACCAGTTAGAGACTGTTGAGGTGTCCCGCCCCAGTCTCTGATTGGCTGAGTGGGCATTTATGGACAAGGAGATTCAAGAGACGAGTAGGTGACTATAAGCGATGAAGCGTCTCTGCCGGAGCACAGGAATGGGTAAATATTATTATGTTCCCAGAATCCTTTGCCCGTCCTAGTTTTGTATGTTTTTCCAGAGCTCTCTCTTCAGTCTGGTTCTGTTGTCTAGAGACCAGTTGATGTCATAAAAAGGAGCCATACAAATGAATGGCTGCTCAAACCATGCATGGGTGGTCTGGGTCCATTAGAATGCTTTGATTAATATTCCTAGAATGGGAATAAAAAAATCTCTGTGTGGCCTAAGCCCTAATCTGTGGATTTTTTTTATCCGCTTTTTTTTTTCCCCCATTCATTTTTGGACATGAAAATACTGCTGCATTTGTGTGCATCTGTTTTTCCATTGATTTTCATTATAAAAGTAAGGATCAAAACGTATCTGTTTTTATATTGTACACAAAAACACGAGTACACAAAAACGTCAACCACGTTTTTGTGTAAGTTAAAAAAACGGATGTGCTTTAATCCTATTTTTCTATAATGAAAGTCAAGAGCAAAACAGATCCAAATGGATACAAACAAATGCATCAGTTTTTTTGAAAAAAGGGATGGTAAAAAAAAAAAATGTAGTGTGAACCCATGAGAATGACCATAATGGCAGTCTTTATGGAAGGCTCAGTCCACTTTGCTCATAAACAAAACCCTTAGAACCCTTATAGATAGAATAGAAGGGCTTTTAGCCAAAGCTTTTCATATAACGTTCTCCATACGTAATATAACACAATAGTTTGATATAGTAAGTGCTTTTATCTCCTAAACTTCCAGAAACTACACGTTAATTACATCACTTACCAAAATCACTAATAATTTACAGCTAAAGCAGAAAATTCAACAAAACTCTGACAACCATCCAAAATCTCTAAGTGTCGGTGAATCTAAAAGAAGGAACAAAATCATTTGCATTCAAACATCGGAATTACTCATTTCTAGGAGACTCACATTGCCGCTTCTCGTAAAAGTTCTGTTCAGTAACAAAAGATATCAAGAAAAATAAAATCTCAAAATGTGTCCATTCTATGGCCGTAACAGGAATAATAGTGAGAAAAGCTTGGTGTGTATACACCTGTACCTGAGCCCCTCCGGACGGCCGTCTCTCGTATGAAGAAGGAGGAGCTTCGCGCATGAAGAAGGAGGAGCTTATCCTCCGAAACGTTCGCAGGCCAACAGGTGGACGCTGGGTGAATGATATAGCCTCGTGAGCATTGTTTGTACCAGCACCCTGAAAAATAAAAAAGAAATTACGTGTATGAATGGGACGGAGTGGAAGTCCCTAAGTGAGAAGTGATTCGCAATCTACATAGTGCGGTTTTTGCTGTTTTCCATTCTATGGCCGCCCCATTTATACGGGATAAAAAAAAAGGTATGCCAGGGCTAAGGCTAGCTTCACACTGTGTTTTTGCATCCGTTTCACTGTTTTTGAACGTTTAATTTTAATGCACACAAAAAGGTGGTAATTTTTTTTATCGTCAATGGAAAATGGATCCCAATGAATGGATGGCATACAACTACATCTTCTTTTGCATCGTCCCCCCCTCAATAAAACAGATACAGTGCATTAAAAGAACAGCAAAAACACAGTGTGAACCTAGCCTTAGACATTTATTCCTCCTGGGATAAATGTGGGGTAAAATTACTCCCAGATTTCTTCCTACAGTATATGGTTTCTTCGAAAACATTTGATAAGTTACAAATTTCATTTGGACTTCCTAAGTCATGGATGTACAGGCATTTGCATAAAAGATGAACAGAATGATGTTTCATTTACATTGTTCTGTGCAGCTGATTCTCTATTCTGTGCATGTGCTCAGTAGTCCTGGATATTCGTAAGCACCAGCACACTCTGCCCCCTGGCTGCTGATTAGCATTTATCTAACGGCTGCACAGAATGATGGAAGTAATAGACCGATCTGTTCAGCATTTATAACACTAGTTTATGCTGCCATCATTTAAGGCAACATAAAGGGAGTGACAGATTCCCTTTAAGTTTTTTGGGTCATATTTCATGGCTCAAAAAAAAAAAAGTCCACTTGTTTCAAACAAAAACATTGTTAAAGTTTTAGTAGTTTTTTTTTTTTTTTTTGCTTTTGGATGATTTCCCAGTAGTAAATGCATTTTGGGGATGTTTTCTCTTCAACCATTTTTTTAGGGTGCTTGCAAAAGTTACTTTTTTGCTGAAATTTGGAAGAATTTTGGCTTATTAATGGTGTTGGTGTTGTCTCCTCACAGTCCATCTATTTTATATTGCAATTGCTCATAAGGAGCACTGGCAAGCAGCTGATTTTTCCGGATGAAGCTTTCCCTAGCCAAACATTTTCCCTGCTGTGACCATCAGATAATGTCTGTACATATAATACATTGTTATTGTAACTTAATCCTACTAAATATGTTTTTTTCCCCAGCTAAATATAACTAGACTGATGGCTTGTGCCAGTCTCCTATTGTGGTTAGTCATGATATGTGACAAAACAAAGATGGCGCGCTATTATATTACTATGACACCACCTTCTGGGAAATAGAAACTCAATTCAGTAACTGTCATTGATCATCAAGTAGTGGGTAGACATCTAGCTTATTAATACAGAGACACCACAGAGTCATTATCCTCCAGGATTTACAAGTGTCGGAGGAGCAGTAAAGACTGTTAATCTGTCTATAGACATATGACATTTGTTTGATTTTCACTCATTTGCTTCTTTATGACCTATGTCTTATGATTGTCCCGATTCTCCAGGGAATATTAATTGTTTTACCAACATATGTCCGACTGGTACTTGTTTGCCATTGAAATATTTCAATCATGAGGGGTGGCGTATGACATATAGGGGTCATTCACCAACAGCAGATATTTACGTTTATCCTATACATTTTTTGGCACTGTAAATATGTTATAGAAGTGAACAGTGTAGGTTATAGTGCAGTCACTGTACATTTTGGGGCACAGTGCAATAGGGTAGTGGGTGGTAAATAAATACCCTATACTATGGTGCACAGATAAGAAAAGGACCATATGTTATAAAAAATTGTCATTTACGGAACTGGAGGACACAATACCGGTGAGGCCCTAACACTGACACCCGTCCCTGTCCCTGCCTGCTTACCTCAACTGCCCTAAGTGGCAGCAGATAACTGGGCGACAGTCCCTGGCCGAGCAAACAATAAATCAGGGTAACAAACCAAGGTCGGTAAGTGTAGTACAAAGTCATAAGTAAGAGGAATAGTTGGGAAGCCAAAAACCATATTCCGGAAACCAGGAATTCAGGATAAACTCTAGGTCAAGGGACACTCAAATAATGAGGCTCTATTGCGAGGTAGTAGTTTTATGGAGGTTGAAGTCCCGGCCCCAGGGCATGATGGGGCCAGAGACTCCAGCCCCTCCAGCCCCTAACCAGAGATGACTGGCGGTGTCGGCCGCCAGTCAGCATTACTTTGATCACATACACCCTAACCATTCAGCTGAGGGCGGAAAAACCCCAGCCACGGCAATAACCAGGGACGCTGCCCGTGCACCCCTAACAAACAGCCTGGCCGGTCATCAGGGACGCCGTTGGTGCTTGCAGAGAGCCTGCCAGCTCCTTACAGGTATTCTTTTATTAAAAAAAATTGTATTTCAATAAAATTATCATTTCAAAACATGTAACCTATAATACAGTGTTATCACAAAGTGGACTGGCTTCAGCATGTTTTCTATAAAATATCCCTTACAGGAAGTTGTGTTGTTCTTTCATTAACAAATGGTGTTGTCTCAGCAGCTCCTAATGAGATAATGAGTTGATTCATTATCTTTTCCTCTTGGTTGGATCCTGTCTTTGAGTCCGAGCCCCAACCCCTGAGTCATGTCACCACCCCTGGTCAGTCCCCCAACCTACATGACTACATCTCCCTGTTATATACACAGATACATATATATATATATATATATATATATATATATATATATATATATATTTATTGGGACTAGAAATAAGCAAGTGAAATATTCAACTCTTCGAATATCAAGTTGAGTAGACCCCGATACTCGACTATTCAATCGAATATCCAATCCCATTAAAGTCTATGGGAAAAAAATGCTCGACACTTGGAAATCAAAATTCAACCTCTTGGAGGTCATAATGACACCTCATTAAGGGTACCATGGTCCCGGGCTCTTTTTGCACTCATTCAGCATTCCTGGCTTTATTGGAAAATAAAGCAAGGGGTACCCCGATGTTGTGGCCCAAGCAGCTGGAACAGGTGGTAAAATGGATAGACGATAACGCTTCCAGTCACTTGTCCACCACCTAGGTCATCCACCCACAGTTTAGTCTCGTCACTAGCCAAGAGTTCAGATTGTAGGAAGCTCACTCTGACCCTCCTTCCTCCCAACCACGAATGACCTGCAAAAGAGAAAAAGAAACAATTAGCAAGATGAAAAACAATGAACTCAAGAAGTGGAGACTGAAGTCATGTGCCTCCCGCTCAGCTGCCCTGCCGCCAGTGTTCTCTCTTAGGCGGTATTCAGCGCAGCCGGGGGCATTATCATGGATAAGTTCAGCCGCCTGTCAACTGACAGAGCTGACCTTTATCAAAATGAACAGCCACTGGATTAACCAAGACTTTGTATCTGTAAGGGTGGAAAGCACCAAAACATGAAGTGCCATATGTGTTCCCAAGCTCTTACAGACAATTCCAATGTACCCCTATCAACCCAAAAAAGTGTATGAAGTGCATGGTTCAGCCCATTTCCTCTTCCTCAACCACTGACTTAATGGGCCATTAAAAAAATTAAGACGAAACGCCACAAGACTCAACTTAGGGGTGTCCATTTCAATGTTTGGAGAGTTGACCTAAAGGGACTTAAATTCGATTTATGGAAGGCTCAACCCAGGGTGGAGACAGGTAGGAGAGGATGGAGCAGAAGGGGCAGTGACTTAATCCTGTCAGCGGCAGATAACATAATAACTTGCATCTTTTCAAGTTTCTAAACTGAGCAGGACTGTGGCATGACCCCCCCCCCCCCTACTTTTTTTAATTTGGAGTAACATTCCCGGCATCATGTGACTCACCACTTCTCCACAAATTACTTCTTATGCGGTTTGTTCTGATAAACTTGGATACAGTACCCACATTCATTTTTTATTTCTCTTCCCTTGAAATTTCTGCATGTAATCTGCCCCATGAGAATTCCCCAGCCCTGTCACACATTATATCACTAGCCCGGCCCTGTCACACACCAAATCACTAGTAGAGATGAGCGAACCGGACGAGGTTCGGGTTCGCATGAACCTGAACTATCGGCTTCTGATTCCCGCTGTCTGCCCCCTCCGCGGAAAGGGTGGATGAAGAATATGTTAAAGAATATGTTACTCTCCCCAGAAAATGTGAAGAACAGAATACTGTATGGTGTGCAGCATATAAAGTTCCACAGACTCCTGCATTTGGGCTTACTGTATGTCTCACTTCATTTGTATTCAAGTCACAGCAGAGGGAGCTCCTGGATCTCACATATAAGGGATAGAGATAGCTGTGCAAATAGCAGACATTACACATTGTGTTACACAGTCAACTGCAAATGGGAGAATGACACCATTTATATTCTAATCGTTTAACAATATCATTAAAATCTGCACATTTTCATATGACATACCTTCAAATTATTATTATTAATTATTATTATTATTATTATTATTATTAATGTACCACCTTACTGGCCATATTAAGTGTTACATACCACCAGATCCACACCACTGTGCTGAATCAGCTGGCATGGTCCTTTTTTCAATTGGTGGTCCCAGTCTCCTAATTTTTAGATATGCAAATCAGGTTTGCTGTGCACAGGAGGTAAGCCTGGGAAGAACAGTTCAAAGATATCTCCTCCCCCTGAGATGATGTTTACGCTTCCTTTTCTCCTCAGTCCCGCCTCCAGTATCCTGCCCGGCCTATCATTGCAGCTGGATCACAGAGCAGTAATCAGAGCGGGAATGATGGCTCTGAGATCGGGCCACACTGACAGGTTGGGCAGGACACTGGAGGTGGGATACCCTGCTCTGCTCTGTGATCCGGCTGCACTGAAGGCCAGGCAGTATACTGGAGGCGGGACTGAGGAGAAGAGGAGGCGTACACATCATCTCAGGGGGAGGAGATATCTTTGAACTGTTTATCCCAGGCTTACCTCCTGTGCACAACAAACCTTATTTGCATATCGAAATACAGGTGAAAATAAGGAGAATGGGACAAAGGAAAAAAAAAAAAAGGCTGGGGGTTGGTAACACTTAATATAAGCAGTAAGGTTGTACATATAACTTGTCATATAGTAGTTTGTTCACTGGAGATATATATATATATATATATATATATATATATATATATATATATATTGTAGGGATCTTCCCGGGGGATGGTGTGTTTGGACACAGTTCACAGCAGACTTGGCTTTGTAAAAGAACAGCTTGGCCTTTATTTGCAGCATAAACAGTCCAGCAAACAGAAATACAGCAACACCGTGCTTTTAAGAACAAAACAAACAAAAAAGTCTTGCCCGTCTGGGCGCTTACAAACAGGTTTCTTCACCTATCTGACACTATAACACAGCGTCTTTCACCTGGGAATCGCTGGGTGTATCTTAGCTCCAGCAATGGCTGCGTTCACAACTTCCACCACACATACAGGCTGTTCACTCCTGGCTGAGAGCTCCCACCTGCACCTCTACAGGGTTTTTACCTCCTCAGGGTGATGACAAAACCCCAACTGGATGGGGGGAGGGAATGGCAGGTCCTACTACCAAAAATCTTCCTGCCATTCCATGTAAATCCAGGCCCGGCAGCATTAAATAATAGCTCAGCAGCATAGCACTGCTGAGCAACAGATCCCTCCTGGACTCACCATCTCACGCTGTGTTGTAACCTAGGTGAGATGTACACCCCCTCGAGCACTTCTCCCGTGACATGTCTACAATATATATCTATACACAACCGTTCAAAAGTTTGGGGTCACCCAAACAATTTTGTGTTTTTTTCATGAAAAGTCACACTTCTTCACCACCATACGTTGTGAAATGAACAGAAAATAGAGTCAAGACATTGACAAGGTTAGAAATAATGATTTGTATGTGAAATAACATTGTTTTTACATCAAACTTCGCTTTCGTCAAAGAATCCTCCTTTTGCAGCAATTCCAGCATTGCACACCTTTGGCATTCTAGCTATTAATCTGTTGGGGTAAGCTGGAGAAATTGCCCCCCACGCTTCTAGAAGCAGCCCCCACAAGTTGGATTGGTTGGATGGGCACTTCTGGCGTACCATACGGTCAAGCTGCTCCCACAACAGCTCAATGGGGTTCAGATCTGGTGACTGCGCTGGCCACTCCATTACCTATGATAGAATACCAGCTGCCTGCTTCTGCTGTAAATAGTTCTTGCACAATTTGGAGGTGTGTTTAGGGTCATTGTCCTGTTGTAGGATGAAATTGGCTCCAACCAAGCGCTGTCCACTGGGTATGGCATGGCCGTGCAGAGTGATAGCCTTCCTTATTCAGAATCCCTTTTACCCTGTACAAATCTCCCACCTTACCAGCACCAAAGCAACCCCAGACCATCACATTACCTCCACCATGCTTAACAGATGGCGTCAGGCATTCTTCCAGCATCTTTTCATTTGTTCTGCATCTCACAAACGTTCTTCTTTGTGATCCAAACACCTCAAACTTGGATTCATCTGTCCACAACACTTTTTTCCAGTCTTCCTCTGTCCAATGTCTGTGTTCTTTTGCCCATCTTAATCTTTTTCTTGTATTGGCCAGTCTCAGATATGGCTTTTTCTTTGCCACACTGCCCTGAAGCCCAAAATCCTGTAGCCGCCTCTTCACAGTAGATGATGACACTGGTGTTTTGTGGGAACTATTTAATGAAGATGCCAGTTGGGGACCTGTGAGGCGTCTGTTTCTCAAACTAGAGACTCTAATGTGCTTATCTTCTTGCTTAGTTGTGCAACGCGGCCTCTCACTTCTTTTTCTACTCTGGTTAGAGCCTGTTTGTGCTGTCCTCTAAAGGGAGTAGTACACACCGTTGTAGGAAAACTTCAATTTCTTAGCAATTTCTCGCATGGAATAGCCTTCATTTCTAAGAACAAGAATAGACTGTCGAGTTTCAGATGAAAGATCTCTTTTTCTGGCCATTTTGAGTGTTTAATTGACCCCACAAATGTAATGCTCCAGAAACACAATCTGCTCAAAGGAAGGTCAGTTTTGTAGCTTCTGTAACGAGCTAGACTGTTTTCAGATGTGTGAACATGATTGCACAAGGGTTTTCTAATCATCAATTAGCCTTCTGAGCCAATGAGCAAACACATTGTACCATTAGAACACTGGAGTGATAGTTGCTGGAAATGGGCCTCTATACACCTATGTAGATATTGCCCCAAAAACCAGACATTTGCAGCTAGAATAGTCATTTACCACATTAGCAATGTATAGAGTGTATTTGTTTAAAGTTAGGACTAGTTTAAAGTTATCTTCATTGAAAAGTACAGTGCTTTTCCTTCAAAAATAAGGACATTTCAAGAAGATGACTTGATAATGATGTTTAAAGCCACATGGCCGACAGGAACAGACTGGAACAGACTATCAGGACCTAACTGACATGAGCACTGGTCATAGGCCAGGCTCCTAAAGAGAATAATCCTCCAGACCGACTAACTTGCGTCAATCCACTCTTTTTTTAATACAGGGATTGCTCCCATTGGTGGAGAAACAGGAGTTGATCAGGACTGTAATACGTTAAAAAATATTGAGAACAATCTGATAGGCATAGTGAGGGGGGGTTGACCAGACTGATAGACTCTCATACACGAAACAGGGTGTGGCATAATGAGCTAGCAGAAAAGTTTAGTCAACTCTTGCATAGTAGAAACACAGCCTAAGGGCCCTATTCCACCAGACGATTATAGTTCGCATAATTGTTAACGATTAACGATCTCAATCGACCGCTGTTGCGAAAGACCTGACAACGTTCACTCATCTCCATGGAACGATAATCGTTACTTATGATCGTATTTGCGATCGTTTTTTCTTTGCTATTTATTCGCTATTGCGTTCGTATCTACTGCGAACGACCGAACAACATCTTGTTCAATGCGAATGTTTTGCAAACGAGCAACGATAAAAATAGGTCCAGGTCTTATAAAGTGATCAACGATTTTTCTCGTTCGGTCGTTAATTGTCAACTGCATTTCAACCAAACAATTATTGTTTAGATTTGAACGATTTAACGATAATCTGAACGATAATCTTCCGGTGGAATAGGGCCCTAAGGCTCCGTGCGCACATGTTCATTCTTCAGCGCAGGGAGAGGAGGCGCGTGAGCCTCCCATAGACTGTCATTATGACAGGAAGGCTGGCGGCATTTCACAGCAGAAAATTCCGCCGCGGAATTCCGCCACTTTTGCTCTGTGTACACCGAGCCTAAGAGGTGCAGTACAATTTCAAATCTTAAATTGTTTTACCTTCTAATTTTATTTATTAACCCCTAGACGACCCAGGGCGTATAGTTACGCCATGGAAGTCTGTCCCCAGACGACCTAGGGCGTAACTGTACGCCCTGGGTGTTTCTCCCGCTATGAAGCGTGCTCCGGAGCGGAGCGCGCTTCATAGCAGGTGGGGGCCGGCTGCAATCAGCAGCCGGGACCTCACCGGCAATGACACGCTGCAGCGATCGCGCTGCCGCGTGTCATTAACTCCTTAAACGCCGCGATCGCAGCGCGACCGCGGCGTTTAAGTGTAAGTGACAGGGGGAGTCCCCTGTCACTTACCGATCGGGACCCCCGCAGTGTGACTGCGGGGGTCCCGATCGGTAAAACGGACTGCCGGAGGTCTCTTACCTGCCTCCGTGCGGTCCGATCGGCGATCTGCTACACTAAACTTGCACATTCAGGCTCAATGAGCAGATCGGCGATAACACTGATCAATGCTATGCCTATGGCATAGCATTCATCAGTGTAGAAATCAAACTAATCTATGTAAAAGTCCCCCAAAGGGACTTCAAATGTGTAAAAAAAAAAGTTAAAAACACTATTACACTACCCCAAAACCCCTCCCCCAATAAAAGTTGAAATCACCCCCCTTTCCCATTATATAAATAAAACATATAAAAATAAATAAACAAATAAACATATAATATACCGTAGCGTGCGTAATTGTCTGATCTATTAAATATAACAAGCGTCATTGCGAACGGTAAACGGCGTACACGAAAAGAGGGAAAAAAGTGCGCGGATTACCGATTTTATGTTACATTATATATAAAAAAAAATTAATAAAAAGTGATCAAAACGTCCGATCTTCACAAATATGGTATTAATAAAAACTAGAGATCATGGCGGAAAAAATTACGCCCCATACAGCCCCGTAGGTGAAAAAATAAAACCGTTATAAGCGTCACAATAGGCCCATTTTATTTATAATTAATTGCCCAAAAAAAGGATTTCATTTAAAAAAAATATATAACATTAGAGAATCTGTGTAACCTGCATATGGTTGTGTTCGAACTGACCTATAGAATAATAGTGTCATGTCGCTGTTACCATATAGTGCATTACGTAGACACAGGAACCCCCCAAACGTTACCATATTGCATTCTTTTTTGCGATTTCACCAATTTATATCTTCATAAATAATATATTTGGGCTTCCATCATATATGTTATGGTAAAATGAAAGACACCATTACAAAGTACAACTATTCCTGTAACAAATAAGCCCTTACATGGCCTGTAGATAGAAAACTGAAAGTGCTAGAGCTCTTAGGAGGGGAGGAGGGAAAAACGGAAACACTAAGATCAAAATTTGCGCGGTCCACTGGGTCATTTTGGGCCTGGTCCTCAAAGGGTTAATGACGAAGATTATTGTTATTGTTCTTCTTCTTATTATTATTATTTACACACTGGAGTTGGCCTTCCACCAGTCACTGGCCAAAACAGTAGAAGCCTCAGCTATTGATTGGTTGAGAGGGAAGCAGGAAAAAAATATATAGTTTAATTATAATTTATCTTTTTTTTTTCTACCTGTCTTCCCTTAAAATATATATAAAAAAAAAAAAAAAAAAAAAGAAGAAACAGCACACAGAGCATCAGAAATTCAGCAAACTAATGGATAGAAGGGAATACAATATATGAAAGGTAACCTTTCTATCCCAAATTGGGTAAGACACATTGACAAGATGATGCCAAAAAGTGTTTTTATCAGCATCAGCAGAAAAATGGTACGATGGATTTAGAAAGTCTATCCCCCTGAGCAGCTCCCTGAGAGGCCGCCATGCTAATAGAGTTTGAGAGAGTAAAGAGTTTTCAATGGATTAGATATAATTGTTCTAGAGATGCACTATTTGCTATGGATGGTGTTTAAAAAGAAAGAAAGAAAAAAACGCTTGTGCGCGACTACTATGCGGTTTTAATTCTCATAAAAATTGAAGGTACTCCATACACCTATCAGCTGTAATAGTAAAACTGCCTGTTTATTATAACGGAGATTCTCCTGGTCATCTGACCCTTTGAGCCTTGGACTTTGAAGACCACGGAAGTTGCACCAAGATGTAAGGCCTACGTCTCATTTTTGCATCCTGTTTATTATTTTTAAGATTAGGAGGAGGCATAGGTTCCTGAGGAGGCAGGGGTGCCTGGAGCTGTGCCCATAGGAGATGGGATGCAAGTGGTAAGATAACCAGACATTCTTGCCCTTGCAGAGCCAGAGACAGGCCTCTACAGAGTAGATTAGATAAATAAATAGAAAGAAAGAAAGAAGATAGATAGATAGATAGATAGATAGATAGATAGGAGATAGATAGATAGATAGATAGATAGATAGATAGATAGATAGATAGGAGATAGATAGATAGATAGATAGATAGATAGATAGATAGATAGGAGATAGATAGATAGATAGATAGATAGATAGATAGATAGGAGATAGATAGATAGATAGATAGATAGATAGATAGATAGATAGATAGGAGATAGATAGATAGATAGATAGATAGATAGATAGATAGATAGGAGATAGATAGATAGATAGATAGATAGATAGGAGATAGATAGATAGATAGATAGATAGATAGATAGATAGATAGGAGATAGATAGATAGATAGATAGATAGATAGGAGATAGATAGATAGATAGATAGATAGATAGATAGATAGGAGATAGATAGATAGATAGATAGGAAATATCTAATAGATTTATATTTCAAACTAGAAAAACAAAAAAGACCCTCTATTATGAGCTGTACATGACACCCTCCTCCATATCACCTGTATTTACAATAGAAATCAGGGGCATTTCGGAGTTCTGCATTACTTTTTGTTGGAAATACGTCGGGTTCCTTTATTTTCTCGCATTCATAGATACAAAGATGCAATTTTCGCTTTCAGTGAGAGGAATAAAATAATGGACTTCCAGGAAACAGGTAAAAGCAAGCAGATGTTCATGTAAAATAATACCCTGTCTGTTCACCTGCTGTGTAGCTGATCGTGCGGCTGTATATTTTGCAGAGATTATAGCTGAGTAATCTTGGCCTCTCAGTTTGCTCTCGCTCGCTATGGTGGAGCACTGGTATATTAATAAGAGTTTAACATTGCACACACGCGTACGTTTCTGTACAGGAGAAATGGAAGTGGAAGGAAGAGAAGGAGATCAATCTAATTGAATATTAATATTTTACATTGTGGGGCTGATCTTGTGCTGGCTGGTCCCAACTTTTCCAGCACCTCCCACCAGCTCCCCGTCTTATTGGATACCCTGCAGATCATCAGTGTCATAGTATTAAATTTACAGTGCTCTGCTCTGCCACCACCAAATAATATTTCCATACATAAAGTACTCTAACAACAGTGCCATATAGTCTCTAAATAATACTGTTTTACAAGTTATATCAACAAGTAGCCTTCAACTGGGGTTAGAGTTTGCCATAAATGACTCCATTGGTTGCACACCAAAGGGGTGTTTGTGCCATCATCTGTTTCTATGATCATTAGTTCCTGTCATCTATTAATTTATTCCTATTTTTACGATTCATTAACATGAATAACAAGTTTTCATATATTTATTCTTGTGACTGTTTGACAGTTCAATCCTACTGTAAGTCCTGGGGGTATCTGAGTGCCCAGAGACTTAAACGTAAAGGCCCAAAAATAAACAAACAAGAAAAAAAAGACAACGGCCAACTGCACTAGACAGGCTCACTTATAAGTCTATGGGGCCTGTCTAATGCAGCTTGACAGTAATCTAAGCCAGCCAGTGAGTGAAGCATGCTTCCATGGGCTTCTCCTGGCAATACCTAGAGCAGAGATGGGGAACCTTCGGCCTTCCAGCTGTTACAAATCTATAGTTGCCAACATACCTGGACAGATGAAGCTACAGCTAGAGGGCTGAAGGTTTCCAATCCCTGACCTATATAATGGAGGAACATGCCCCCCCTCCCCCCAGCCTTCCGAGAACACTCAGACCCCAAGCTGACATACCCAATGACAGGGACACTTTAAGCACAGGGGATGTATTATTAGGTGGAAACAGTAATAAAATATATAAATTGACCTGTAAAAATCTGCCGAAGCGAATAAGCACATAGATGCAGCAGTGCTCTGTGGGCGCTAAGACATATGCAAACATTGAATATTGACTTGTTCTACTCTGCATTACTGCTGGATTTGAAGCAGAAGTTCTAAGTGATAAGAAAATAAATTTCTCACAGAAGTCTTTGGAAAGTCATTGTAAGACCAGTGCGCCCAACCTACTCAGTATATACTGAACAGTGACATCAGGAAAGCTGTCAATCACTGTGAGTGAGCGGCAAAGAACGGACTCACTCTAACTCTCTAAGGAGTTTGGGAATATCACTCAAGAGAAACTCACTCAAAAATAATACAGAAAACATAGTAAAAACCTATAGATAATCATGTTTGCCATCTTGGCATCATGCCCTGTACGTGTAGAGGGAGCTATGGGGTGGGTGCAGAGGTTGAGCCCCCTCCATATGCAACAGTCTTATATTAGAAACAACATCTGACCAAGATAATCAGTGTGGGGGCCTCCATTTCCCACCTTCACCCACAGCTATTGGATCATCATGTCAGTCTGAGGCCTAGTGAAGGCCTCCTGGCCTGCCAGGACACTACTCATAGTACAGAGGTAAGAAGGCAGCTCAGTGAGGAATTGTATATTTAAATGGCCACTTTCATTTCAAGTTTACCAAATAACTGAGAGCCTATAAGAATTCACTGCGACCAGTGAATTAACTTACTAGTGTTATTTACTCACTGGGCACTGTAAACTCCTATGGAGGTATACCAATTTACTAAGATGAGTGAATGGAGCGTGCTCCTTACATAATCAGTGGTTGCTCGGGTGCTCGTTACTCGAGACAAATATCTCCCGATACTCGAGTGCTCGTTTCGAGTAACAAACCCCATTGAAGTCAACGGGAAACTCGAGCATTTTTTCAGGGGAACCCAAGTTCGGGAGAGGGAAGGTCGTGTAAAAACCTGTCAACCTCAGAAAATGATGGAAACACAACGGAAATGGACAGGAAACAGCAGGGGCAGCATGTATGGATGCCTCTGAGGCTGCCTAATGGCACCATTATGCCTAATTCTGTGCAACAGCTGTGGGATACAATCTGTTGGTGGCTGCACCTATACACACTCTGTGACACCCCCTTTACTCTGAACAAGCAGTAGATAACTTAGATATACCTTGCGTAAGAAATACAGAAATCAGAAAATATAGTAGAGGGCCCAATAAAATAGTACTGAGCACTTCTTAGGGGTCTGTGTGCAACACCTAATGCCCCATTTCTGCCAGCAGCGGATCACCACAGTGTGCTGCTGAAATCGTGGAGCTGCACTGCAAGTCCCAGCCAGCAGTCTGTAGTAATACAATTTAAAAACAATTTGAATTCCCTGCCTACTGGAATGCTAATTCCCTCCCTAAAGCTCTCCCTGACAAGCAGCAGCTCTGTCCCTGATCTCTCACAGCATGCATGTAAACCGAGCCTTGCCGGCCGCGCTTTTTATGTGGCAGGGTCATCTGATTTGGCCTACCAATCACTGCTATCGACATGAATGGGTCCCACGTGATCGCAGGATGTACCAAAGAGTCTCCTCCTCATATTTATTGGCTGAGAAATAGCGCCCAAACTAACAGGAAACGGATTATGAGATTTTCTCGAGTATCGCGAGATGCTCGCCCGAGTAACGAGTACCATCGAGTACCCTAATACTCCATCGAGTACCAAGCTCAGACGAGCTTGTTCGCTCATTACTAGTTTCAATAGATTGGCTCATTGACATTTTTTTAAATTGTGATTTTCTGATTTACAGGGTGACGTAAACACAGGACTAGCCAGATATCCCTCTGGGAAGGGCCCAGCCAAGGGTTGGCTCCTGTAGAGAAACCATCAAAACCACAATATTAAGTGGCCCTATAAGTCAACGTAATAACAAGGGGAAAAACAAGGCCAAGTATCCATCCACAGACAGCTGTTTAAGGGTGTTGCCCCTCATCAGTGTGGAGCAGGATTCTGGCTAAATGGGAGCAATGCCTAGTAGAGCCATACAAGAAGTAGAGCACTGAACTCAGGAAGACCAGCCAAAGATAATACTGTCGGCTGCTGGTTTAAGCGCCCAATACAGTGAATCCTAGGTGCATTGCTCCCTGGGAAATACAAATATGCAAAAAAGAGTCCATAGAGCCTAATTTAAGAGTCTCTTAAAACAGGACTAGCCAGATATGCCTCCGGGAAGGGCCCAGCCAAGGGGTGGCTCCTGTACGGAAACTGTGGTCTCGCCCCACTGGGAGGTGCGACTGGTCACTAGCCAGATAGTGCTGGGTGACTCCACTAGTGTAGTAGATGGTCGAGATATAGCTCAGCCAGGTGTTATGCTGTTGTGACGCCAGTGGCGGTTGGGCATACAGGTATGATGGCACACCTGCTTTTATTTTAGTGAGGCTGGCTATAACCTTTCCCCTGTGATCAGTAACCTGCTGGGCTGTTTGGGGGTCCCTTGGGTACTTATCACGGTGGTCCGGAGTGGAGTTGTGACCCACTCGGACTATTGGTACCGCCACGCCACTCACAGAAAGGGTAGATGACCCAATGAAGATGCAATGGCTGTGTAGGTGCTTGGATAAGGATCACAGAGTCCAGTTAAAATAAACTGTTCTTTACTGCCAGAATACTTGATACAGTTATACACAGTGAGTTTTAGCTACTTTAGACCTTAGTGACGAGATCGGTGCTGAGAGCTGAGAAGGAGTACAGTCGTGCTGACTGGGTTGCGTGCTGAGAGGTAGAAGAGTTTCAGAGAAGTAGAGAGGAGGATGTCGAGAGAGCCCCAACCCACAGTAGTACTGTGCTCTGCTGGAACTTGAGAAGTAGCGTGAGTAGAATACTTAAGAGTAGAGAGAATACTTGTGCCCGTGTTTTGACTCTTTAGTCTTTGTACCACCTATTACTCACCAGTGTCAGACGACCTGTGATATAGGGTGACACAAGCCCCAGACCTTGTTACCTGGGATGAGCAGAGTGGTAAGAATTTTCTGGTTACACCAGAAGTAGTACGTAGGCTTCTAGCAACTTTGCTCTTTCTGGATCAGTTCCTAATTCTTCACGATACTGTCCTGCACTTTTAGGCTATGTTCACACTACGTAAAACTACGGCCGTAGTTCTCGCCGCAGAACAGTTTTACAGTGTGTGACATTGCCTTATGTTAAATGGGATCCCGGCCGGAGCGTACACACAACGTATGCGCTCTGGCCGGGATCCTGTGCTGCGCCGGAAAAAACTGACAGGTCAGTTTTCTGCGGCCGGAATTCAGTGAATTCCGGCCGCAGAAAGCCCTGTCAGTTCACACAGTGAAGCTAGTGGCTCGCTTCACTGTGGGCTATGGGAAGCTCTGATGTGGCCGGAAAGATCACCAGCCGAGATGATCCGGCCAGAGACCGGCCGTACGGACATAGCCTTAGACGTGTTCTCAGTGTGGGCTGGGATGATTCCTGACTTGTCCTCTCTAAGTGTGCGTTCAGCACTGCATAGTGTGTGGAAGTGCTGCTTTCAAGAAAGAAGTGCTCTCTGGTCCCGATGTGCGTGCATCCACTACCACACCTCAGACTACACTACACTGGACTAGTTGTGTGAGTCCCGTAACAGGGGACCTGGCATAGCCCAGGGCCCTGCTTGACCGCTATAGGGAGCGTTCTTGTCTGCGTCAGTCCTCTACAGAATACAAACTAAGACTCCCTAAGGTGTGGCTACACTTCCTCTCCCCATGTGACTACTTCCTACAGCATCTGTAACGTGTGCTGTGAGTGGGTGAGAAGAGAGTGCAAAGAAAAGAGAAGGATAGAGATAGGTAGAAAAGATAAAGAACTCTCATTGGTGCACAGATCACAGAAACAATTACCGTTTAGACACCACAGCTGTGCAATACTTAGGCATACAGTACATATACTAGTGACAACTAACACTTTAAAGTACATGCTTTTGAAAGAGGTGTAACACCCATGGCGGGACACCACAAAACCACAATATTAAGTGGCCCTAATGACAAGGGAAAACTAAGGCCAGGTATCCATCCACAGACAGCTGTTTCAGAGTGTTGCCCCTCATCAGTGTGGAGCAGGATTCCGCTAGGTGGAAGCAATGCCTAAAAGCCTTAAAAAAAAGCCTTAAAGGAAACAGATCACTAATCTCAGAGAGAACAGCCAAATATAACACTTTGGGCTGCCAGTGCAGCAAGTGTCTGATTTTTCTACAGCGCCGCCACGGTAGAGTTGGATAATTACACAGTATCTATTGAAATCAGTAAGTGTTCTGTATATTATATGGACATGTTCCAGTTCTCCAGAGGAAGAGATGTTCTGTAATACCTTCTCTCTGGTGAATAGAGGGAACCCTGCTCTATTTATTTCCCGGGCCCCTTTTAATACCAGTGATCGGTGGAATTGCTCTTTACAGGATAACACTTGACAATGAAGGGCTGGAGATTCTTGTCACATTTCCTTGCTCCTACAAGATGATGAAAAGGCTGACTAGTTTCTACAAAGGGTGTAAGATGTTAACAACACCCAGATGTGTAATCAGACAACGATTTACACAGAATCTGCCGGGAATCTATTACTTTAGGGCTTATTTGGACAACCAAGACACAGGATAAGCTGTATATTGCATTATGGATGAGTAAAGCCGCCCGGCATAAATCTGTCATCTCTCCCAGTAACCACAATGGCCGCTTCCCCCCGTTTTCTGTAACCAGATGTAATTATAAAACTCTCTGTTTTCTTATCCCGGCCTGAATGACAGCCCAGCAAATTGTGGTGTAATCTCTTCATACTTGCAGTTAGGGAATAAATACAGGGAAGTAAATTATAATAAACAATGCTGAACCCCTGGGAGGGGAGAAATCACATTCGCATGCAAGGCAGACAATTCCAATGTTGCATCTGGAAATGGCTGCCGGGGGGCTCGGCAGATTTAACAAAAATGAAGGGAAAAAAGCTCAGCACCTGCTGGATTTCTAAGTTCTTTTAAGTTGTTTTTGTTCTCTGGCATAAATGTTAAACTTAATTTTAATAGCTAATACAATCTCTAGCGGAATGGCGCTTTAAGTATTGAATTTGCTTTGGAATTGTTCGGAGGTCGGAGCTTGACACCGGCCCAGGTGAAACACCTGCTTCCCCTCCGTATATAATTTCTCAGTGTGCGCTTTGTTACATTTACCACATCGTGTCTTGATTTGGCTCCGAGTCCGAGGCAGCGGTGAAATGAAATGTACTGTGTCCTTCGAAACTTTGCAATGAATTTCTTCCAGGTGGAGACTTGACCGGAATACTGGATCTGTAAACAGTTGTCATGAATAACAAACACTTGCGCCATGTTAAATTTTAGCCACTTTTATGTTAAAGCGACAACTACAAGTGTTTCTTGGATTGGCTTTGAACTTTGCAAAGCCAGACAAAAGCAGGGGGCTACAGCAGACCCTGGGCTACCTATATTGTTATACAGCCAAGCTGCAATATACAGGCTGTCATTGACTGAAGAGTGAGGGTCTACCAGCACTATATCCAAGTATACTAGTTTCCTATACTGGCTACAAGCACAGGATCGGGGCTGCTGGCCTCCATCACTCGACATCAGCTGGATAACCTGCCAGTACTGAGCATGCTACTTATTGCTCAATTTGCCAGCTGATGTCTACTTATGCCTCGCAGCGGTCCCTATCCTGCACTTACCCCTGATGAGAAGTTGGGTGATATCAAATTTTCTTTTACGAGTTGCTGGGGGAATGAAAGTTAAGAATGAAAAAGTAAAATATATCTAAATAAAACAACATCAAGCACAAGGGTTAATTTGTTCTGGATTTTGAGGTGTTAGACATCTTAAATGGATACTTCGGCACCTTAAATCTTTTTCTATTGTACTGCTCTTAATTAAAACATAATAAACATAAACAAAATAAACACTCACTTCCCCACACTCCTTTGGCATCTTTGGATCCCCTGCTGACTGCAGTCATTGTCACTTCCATGCACAAATTTATCTTGACAATGGCAGCCTGCTCAGCCAATCACTGGTCGCGGTGGCATCCCATCTCAGTCAGTGATTGGCTAAGAGGCAAAAGCTGCAGTCAGCGGGGGGACCCAGAGGTGCCACAGGAGGACACCGGGAGATTAAAAGTTAAAAATAAGGTGTTTATTATGTTTTATATAAAGGCAGCACAATAGAGAAAGCGCCAAGGGAGTCACCCCCTTGGCAATAGGCTTTCCTCCCTGGAGGGATATCTGGATATCTGGTCTCCCTGAGCTCAGCGATTGCTGTGTTTTGTTGGTCTATTTTTCATTGCCCCTGTTATCCAGAATCCTACTCCACACTGACGAGGGGCAACTATCCCAAAACGGCTGTCTGTGAATGGATGCCTAGCCTTGGTAAACCCTCGTCATGTCGAAATACTCGCCACAGAGTTAGACTTTGACGTAAAAGGGGCCACCCTGATATTTCCCTATTTATTTTCCAATACTCGCAACCGAGTGGGACTTAAGGGGCTACGTATCAGGGTGGTTTGGTGATCTCCCCACTGGGAGTCACCCCCTTGGCAATAGGCTTTTCTCCCCTGGAGGGATATCTGGCTATTCCTGCGTTTTGAGACTCGTAACTGAGACTCCACGGACACCTCTTTTGTATATTTAAATTTATAGGGGGCAATGTATCAATGGAGACTTTTCAGTGAGTACTCCAATTGATTTTTTTGTCGCTGGTCTCCCTGAGCTCGGCGATTTTTGTGTTTTGTAAGCGCCAAAGTAGCCCCTTAAATCGTTCAGCATGTTAGGATTAACGAATCTCAAGTACACATAGGTCTATCTGAACCTGAGCATACGGCATTTGATTACTAGTGGCTGAAGAAGTTGGGTGCAGCCCTAAGTAGTCCTGGAAAACATGGATATATCTATGGCCACAGACTGTATCCATGTTTTCCAGGCAACCAACTACTTCAGACACTGGTAATCAAATGTTGCATGCTCAGTTTTGGGCGGACCCAAGTGTGCTCAAGATTTGTTCATCTAAAGTTGTATGGCTTAGTAAAGGAGAAGGGTAAGAGTTCATGGTCTCCTTCTACCGCAGCCAGTTGCTTACAGCCAGACACATGTTTCCCCACTAGGGCAGTGTATCACTAGAATAGTTATGATACTTTCTGATTAGTGATGGCTTCTATGCTGGGACCTCACTAATCTTTACAATGATATTGAGGAAGCTTGTCTGATTTTTTCTTTACAGTGTTCCTACTATCCACTCACTATGTAGGGAAATGCAAGACAACCTTATTTCCTATGGGCATTGAAATTCAACATGCCCCATCCTTCTTCCTTAAAATCATATGGAGGGAAGATTCAGGAGGCCCCATACTAATAAGATAGTCCGAGTTTCAAGCCAAAATTGGAAGTATTAGACTACATGTCTCTAATGTGTATAGGAAGCCTTACATAAATGCTTTTTGCTGCCCTAGTCCTGCACATATATTATACCCTGGCCCAGGGGCGTAGCTAGGATTCATGAGGCCCCATAGTAAAAAAAAAAACTGTATGGGGTCCAATTAATTCTTTACACTAGTACCCCCCACCAGACAGTCACTGGCAGGGCATCAACTAACAACCCCGTCCCCATAGCCCGCACCAGCATATATATATATATATATATATATATATATATATATATATATATATATGTGTACTTACCCAGCCCAGTGCAGCTATCTAAAGATATGTCATTCTACTGGCTGGCTGGTGCCGGAAAGAGGCTGGGGAAAGGGAGAGGGCCATGCCGCAGGTCATATCACAGGTCATGTAAGTACAGCAAGCCACAGGTCGCAGGGAGATTGTGCTTGAAGAGGCGCTCAGCCAGAAACTGTCTCCTTCTGGGGAAAAGAGGTGGAAGATCATGACAGTGGCTGTTGTGCCAAAACGCTGTCTGAGGTCCACGGGGTGGGGAGTAAGGGGGTTGCTGGAGGCAGAGGATGGTGCAAGTGACTGCCTCGCTGACACACTCTGTCACTGGTCCGGAAGGGGGGGGTGATGGAGGATGCTGCCAGGCCAGCTGTGGCGGCATGGAGGCTGGGGTCGACACACTGCCCCCTACGTGAAACGGGGGAGGGGGGGTGCTAGCAGCCACCGCTTCTGTCACCTTCCAGGGTGGAGGTGGCGCAGGGTGCTGGTGAGCTGTCAGTGCTGCTTCTGGAGGGGTGGCCTGTTAATACCATGGAGGGAGGCCATGTGTTTTGCTTCCCTGCCTCACAAACCCCATAGCAGTTACCTGGTCTGCCTCCATGGAAGCTATGCCACTGCCATGGCCATTGCAAGCCTTCTTGTCGGGGCTCCAACTCCTTCCTTCTGTTATCAATGCACAAAATAGCAGCTTACATGGTTTGGGTTTATTGGTTTTGATTATTACCCTGTAGAAACATCTTCTGTTCAAGTTACAAGAACTATTCAAAAAATGGAAAAAAAACATTTGGAGTATTTTTGAAAAGAATCTTGCAAGATCCAAGAGCATTATGGGAGTGTGGGGATAATTTTGTATTACGCCCTTTGATGCCATTTTAGTTCTTTGTTTAGGTTTGAGAGCTTGTGAATGCTTTTTAATTTTTCTCAATGACTTCCACTCTTACCACATCAAAAAGAGCCACCATACTGATCCAGTTATGGAACCTTGTAATTCAGCCTGTGTGACTGACAATCGTGTATATCATGTTGACTAATTTGATTATCACACTTTATCACTCTCCAGCCATAATGGGCTGAGTTATGCTTATTTTGGGGAATTTCAAGTCTTATCATGAAAAAACATATGTTCCGACATTGTTTTTTAAATTTATCTTTTGTAAACAGAACATAATTAGGATTTTTACCTCCTATGGTTTATCCTGCTACATAACGTTAAGTGAACAAACCTCACTAGCTTCTAGTACATCACTTTTTTAGAAGCCAATTGATAAAATATAATGAAAACACCATTATCGGGGCTCTAAAAGGACATTCATTTATCAAATAGAATGACTGTCATAATGCACCTTCATGCAACTTTATTAATAAGAATTCTTAAAAAGTAATTCTCCTCCAAAAGAAAGAATGCAAATTTTCAAAGGTAGTTACTAAAGATTAGCAGATCAGTCTGTCCACAACATGAGTTTGACCGAAACTTGCGAGTCAAACTCGTATTCGGGTTAGACAAAAAACTTCACTGGTTTGCCAATATGGAGAAAAGTCTAGCCCCCAAGGGGTTAAGAGGGGATGATACGCATCTCCACTCAACTCCCAGGGGAACAGACTGTTCTCCAGTGTGGGGAAGGGGAATTATACTTACCCTCCTGGTTCCCTGGCTTTTTCTATCTTTGCTGGACCAGGCTTTGTGCTGGGTCGGTCCCTTCATTCTGCACTAAGCCAGTGAACGGCTAAGGTGAGACACCACTGCAACCGTTGTCTCCAGCCAATCAGCAGCTGCAGCAATGTGCCACCTCAGCCACCGATTGGCTGAGGGCAGACTGAAGAAACAGAGCTGGCACATATTAAACTAGGAAGGTAAGTATAACACTCCCCTCCCTCACATCCCTGTTAACAGAGCACAACCTGGCCACCAGGGAGTTAGGTGTGGATGCTATGCCTAACTGTATTACACAGCCTAACACAGCAAGTGCCGCAAGTGAGCGATCAGCTGATCAATGGCCCTATTACAATATAGGCCTAATTTGAAAGATTTTTACAGCGACCGACCCGGGTCTTTAGTGTCACTTCTTACCATGGGTGACAAAGAATCTTTTGTTCATGTCATCACTCATCTTCCCTATAAGAGAGGTGAGGAGCTATTTGATTGTCTCATTTAGGGTGTGAGAAGATGAACAGTTGTAAAACTAATTTCTCCCAAAACAAAATCAGTGGCTTGGACATCTACTGCCACCAATGTCATAGAGAATTTTTGTCTGATGATATGTGCATGTTCAGGTAGACATATATGATGTATAAGAGGCATGGTAGGAAGATAGGCAAAAGTATTGGTGGATTCAATGGCACAACTCCCGGCATGATGTCATCCTTGCTCATGGCGGTAGTTGTGCCATTGCGGAGGCCAAGAAACAGTGGAAGTTTTATTAGAGGCCCAACGTGTTTCAACGGCTTAACACCTTTTTCATCAGACATCTACTGTATATGAGTAAAAAGCCATACTTTTTTTTTTGTAAAAGTTGTGTTGGGCTTTTTTTTTTTTTTTTTTTTTACATAGCTGCAACTTCTCTCTAATGACACAGTACAGATCAAAGAAGTCCCCAGAAGATGTGTCCAATGACGATGGTGACTTCAGGGCTTCGGTCTCACAAATTGAAGAAGGAATATGTAGCATGGATTTGGACTCTAAACAGATGTCAGACCATTAATATCAAGTGAGAAGGAAGCCTCTCGTAGATTACAGATTCTAGCCGTAGGGACTCCCATCCATATTTACCTATGTGAATTATTGATTCTGACAGAAGATATTCACAGATGAATTATACACCGACTGCAGACCAGACATCACTTTGATAAATTAGTCTCCTATTTTCCAGCTGTTGGATGGCTGGGCTATCTATGCTATGAATGTAGATTGGCAGATTTCACTGATCATTGACTAACATGACTTGTCTCACTCAGTGTATGTGGCACTCTCTTCTACCAATCTCTATTGAAACAAATGGGAACTGTTCCCTTTCCTGGTCCAAGTCAGATTGACAGGCAAAAGTTAAAACAACTAATTCTGATCTAAAAACTTTTCAAACTGTTCATTTGTGATTTTAATGGCACCTACCATATAATGTATTGGAAAACATTTTTTAAAAGTTGAATGGGAATCTTAGCCTGCTGACAGAGCATAGTAGGTGATGTTACACAGAGGCTCATAGTGCCTTTTATATAGGCATTTTATTATTATGTTAATGAGGTAATTTGGCACACCGATACAGGCGCCCAATCCTCTTACCATGTACCTAATAGTGAGGCACCCAGCTTCAGTATTCATTAGGGGGCGGTCGTATCAGTGCAAATAGATAGATATGAGATAGATAGATAGATAGATAGATAGATAGATAGATAGATAGATAGATAGGAGATAGATAGATAGGAGATAGATAGATAGATAGATAGATAGATAGATAGGAGATAGATAGATAGATAGATAGATAGATAGATAGATAGATAGGAGATAGATAGATAGATAGATAGATAGATAGATAGATAGATAGATAGATAGGAGATAGATAGATAGGAGATAGATAGATAATAGATAGATAGATAGATAGATAGATAGGAGATAGATAATAGATAGATAGATAGATAGATAGATAGATAGATAATAGATAGATAGATAATAGATAGATAGATAGATAGATAGATAGATAGATAGATAGATAGGAGATAGATAGGAGATAGGAGATAGGAGATAGATAGATAGATAGATAGATAGGAGATAGATAGAAAAGGGCAGACTAGATGGATCAAGTAGTCTTTTTCTGGTGGCAATCTTCTATGTTTCTAGTTAGGTATGACCATGATTAAGCGCATCGGCGTGAAACGTGTATGTCCTTTTATGGATTATCGTTTTTAATGCACGAATAAAAGTTATATTTTAACAGTTCACGTCCTTGAGTGCCAGCTCCACCACCCATAGTTTCCAGATAAATGGATAGATCGATTGAAAAGGGCAGACTAGATGGATCAAGTGGTCTTTTTCTGCCAGCAATCTTCTATGTTCCTAGTTAAGTAGACGATAGATAGATAGATAGATAGATAGATAAATAGATAGATAGATAGATAGACGATAGATAGGAGATAGATAGATAGATAGATAGATAGATAGATAGATAGATAGATAGATAAAAAACAAAAATGTTGTGGCACTCAAAAGAAAATAAAGAAGAGCGGATTTCAGCATGCGAGCCAGGGAGCCACCAGGCTATCAATCTATAGTCCACAAAGGCAGCAGCACTCCAATCGTTAAAGAAAAAAAATATGGAACTTTATTCACAACCCATGCAAAAAAACAGCAGCAACGTTTCTGACCACAACAGTGATCTTTTCTCAAGCCAAATGAACACACGTGCCCACTAGGGGTATATACCTGTATACAAAATAGTGCAATAATCACTGCAATAATCAGTGCAATCAGCTGTGCAATCAGTGACATTACAAATCATGTGGTAAGAGGGAAACAATCCCATATCATACAAGTGTATATACATATAATATTGGTCAATATACATAATCAGTTAAATGAATGTGTAAATAGTATGAAAGGTACATATTGAACTAAAAGGAGCAAGTTACGATCACTCACCCAGTGTCGGGAACACACCGCTGATCTATCTTAGTGTGTGACTCGAGGCTATGGAACGCAAGCCCGAATGGAACGCAATACTCTGTGTGTACGTGCGGGCAGCACATGCGCGATGAAGGCACCAATCGCGCTACAGAAATGCTCTGACTAATATCGGAAACGCCCACATATGTAAATTTATGCATAGAGATCTATACAAGCGTCAAAATAAAATGAATTGAAACTTATTGTCATAATCTTGCAATTCAAAGACATACTTGTGATTCATTAACGTTGGCCGCCCATTAGCATGGACCCAGGACTAGAGTACCGGTTAGCAGTCCAGTCTCATAATCATCCTGATTCGGGTGCCCGCTCCGATCTCCACCACAGTGCCCCATCAAAGCCGCACAGTGTGAATTTCAGGCAGACACCCACGCTCAGTCCATGGGGGCCTATATAACACGCATAAAATAAAACATTTAATAGATAGATAGATAGATAGATAGATAGATAGATAGATAGATAGGAGATAGATAGATAGATAGATAGATAGATAGATAGGAGATAGATAGATAGATAGATAGATAGATAGATAGATAGGAGATAGATAGATAGACAGAAAGATAGAAAGATAGGAGATAGATAGATAGATAGATAGATAGATGATAGATAGATAGATAGATAGATAGATAGATAGATAGATAGATAAAATAATGATGATCAGCGGCACACCAATCCCGTGAAAAACTGAATTAATTTATTGTTCAAACCTCAGAACATTCAAAATATGCAGCACAGCAAAGCACGACGTTTCGGCGGGGTGTCCGCCATTTTCAAATGGCGGACACCCCGCCGAAACGTCGTGCTTTGCTGTGCTGCATATTTTGAATGTTCTGAGGTTTGAACAATAAATTAATTCAGTTTTTCACGGGATTGGTGTGCCGCTGATCATCATTATTTTATGGACTGAAGTTCGTGGTCGGAACCATATCAGCTGGCACCCACTGCGGTGTGACTTGGAGTGCCACTCGTTTCTACCAAATTTAGATAGATAGATAGATAGATTTAAATAATAGAAATTTCTTTTCTTCACTTTTGAACAAGTTAAAACTTTTCTCACAGTAAAGCAGGAAAAAGAACTCGGAATAATCCAGACACTGTGTAGACCTTTTGCAGCTACGCTCCTTTACACCCCATTTAGCATTTTACTAATGTGCCAACGTGTTAAGTGTTTTGTACATTTCTTGCATTGCAGTCGGGCTCTCCGCAGAACATTATGATAAATGCAGTACGGCATCTGCAGACAAATGTTTGCCCGTGGTAGTAGACTGTCTAATGTAATGCGACACCTTTAGAACACCACAAGAGCCCGAGTCTGCTTCATGTCACTGTGTATGCCAGCCAGAGCTTCATCAGGCTGCCAGGGACTACCAACTGGTGTGCTGCAAAATTCACATGTCACATACATTTTCTGCAAATGTCTTCTGCTTCATTTTACCCTTATTCCTCTAAAAATTTCTGTCAGCATGTAAGAGCCCGACTCTCTACAGATCCTCCAGTGTTGTACTGTGCACGAAGCACAAGTGATATGGATTTACTGCTCCGGGAAAGTTGGAAGAATAAAATCTGATGTAATGTTAAAGGTTGTTATGTTATGTTGTGCTCCGGTGGGACCCCTGTCAATGGTTATCATTTAAAGGGGATCTCTTCCATAGACAGCTCCTATTCATCCACCCCATTAGGCCTCACTTTGGTGAATCTGTTTCCTGAAACAAGATAGGGTTACAGTTACGCATTTTGTTGTTGTTGCCTGGGGGTAACATAGAAACTTAGGATATTGTAGTCAGAAAAAGACCCCTTGGTCCATCTAGTCTGTCCTTTTAGTATTTCCCTGTCAGGAGCCAGACTGCGCACTTGGCTCCCCGCACTGCCGGGGCACACGGCCAGCTGACAGTTCCAATGGCGTCCCTGGTGACCAGTTGCTAGGGGCATGCCGACAGTGTCCCTAGTGGCTAGCTGGTTGCTAGGGAGCGTGTCGGCAATCTCCTATTGTGTGGCTGTTGCCAGAGGTTTACCGCCCCTGGCCGATTAGCTGTAGGTTGTTGTTATTATTGTGATTGGCAGCCAGCATCACCAGTCAGTATATTGTGTTTTCCTGGGGCTGGAGCTTCAGCCCCAATCAAGTCCCGGGCTGGTACTCCAGCCCTCATATTTACCCTGTGTTCCTGTTAACCCTTGCCTGTGATAGAGCCTAGTAACCCTAGTGTATTCCTCTGACCTGATTATCCTGTTTAACTGACCTCTGGCTATAGGACCTTGACGATTCTTTTTGAACCACGATTTTGTACCTGAGTATTCCAAACATTACCGACTGACTACCCGTTATTGTGTGTATTCGTCTTGTCTTGTTTTGTGTGTTTCCACCTTACAGAAGGAGAGGGAACGTCGTCCAGTTGTCCGCTGCTATTTAGGGCAAAGTGCAGCAAGAAGGCAGGGACAGCTGGGACGGGTGTCAGCGACAGGGACTGCACCGTCTATTTGTCTTCCCAGTCCCCATCCTAAAATTCCCTTTCTATTGTCTTAGGATAGATATATGTTTATCCCAGGCAGGTTTAAATTGAGTTATTGTAGATTACCAACCACATCTGCTGGAAGTTTGTTCCAAGCATCTACCACTCTTTTAGTAAAATAATATTTTCTCACGTTGCTTTTGGTCTTTCCCCCAACTAACCAACCTCTGACTGCGCCCCCTCGTTCTTGAGTTCAGTTTAAAAAAAAACAACCTCCTTATTTAGGAGGGAAGTGTTCTTAACCACCAGGTTTGCAGACACTGCAGCAGGGATTGTGTCCCACTCCTTTATACAGATACTCCAGATCTTTCAGGTTTCAGGGCTGTAGCTGGGCAACATTGAGTTTCTAAGATTTACTATTAGGTTCAGACTGCCTAGGCCACTCCAGGACATTGAAATGCTTCTTACGGAGCCGTTCCTTAATTGCCATGGCTCTGTGTTTCACACCATTGTCATGCTGGAAGACCCAGCCACGACCCATCCAAAATGCTCCTACTGTGAAAAGAAGGTTGTTGGCCAAAATCTCACAATACATAGTCCTATCCATCGCCCTTTCAATACGATGCAGTTATCCTGTCCCCTTTGCAAAAAAAATTACCCCAATGCTTCATATTTGGGGCTCTGTTCTTTGGGTTGTACTCATCCTTCTTCTTCCTCTAAACACAGTGAGTGAAGTTGACACCAAAAAGTTCTATCTTGGTCTCATCTAACGACAGGACCTTCTCCAATGCCTCCTCTGGATCATCCACATGATCATTGGCGAACGCCAAATGGGCCTAGACGTGCTGATGTTAGCAAGGGAACCTTGTGGGCCCTGCAGGATTTTAATCCATGACAGTAACAGTTGTAGCTGGAAGAAATTGTCCTGTTCCAGGTCAGATTCACAGGCAAAAGTTACAATTCTGATCAAAGAAGACCTGTAAGTCACTGAATGTGCCTGCACTATAATATCTTTTACGATCCTTTAGAGCAGTGATTTTTCAACCTTTTTTGAGCCGGGGCACACCACCAACCAAAATGGCACAAAATGACACTAAAACAGTACATATTATACATATAGTTAATAATATATGTATTTGTATATAATAAATGTATTTATACTCACTCAGTGTGAAACCTGGGCCTGTTTTCTTCTCCCCCCTGTGCTTCTTTCCTGTGCTTCTCCCCCCCATGCTTCTCTCCACCATACTTCTCCCCCCTACTTCTCTCCTGTGCTTCTCTCCACCATACTTCTCCCCCCTGCTTCTCTCCTGTGCTTCTCTCCTGTGCTTCTCTCCACCATACTTCTCCCCCTGCTTCTCTCCTGTGCTTCTCTCCCCCATGCTTCTCTCCCCCATGCTTCTCTCCTGTGCCTCTCTCCCCCATGCTTCTCTCCTGTGCTTCTCTCCACCATACTTCTCCCCCCTGCTTCTCTCCTGTGCTTCTCTCCCCCATGCTTCTCTCCTGTGCTTCTCTCCCCCATGCTTTTCTCCTGTGCTTCTCTCCACCAAACTTCTCTCCCCCCTGCGTCTCTCCGCTGTTTCTCTCCCCCATCCCCAGGTTTCTCTCCCCCCCTTCCTCCTCACCTGCTCCGAGATGGTTGCCGCTGCTGTCCGCCTCACCTACTGGCCGCCCGTAGGGGACCGGGAGTGTGGTGCACTGCGGCGGGCTGTAGTTGATTGGATGCGTGCATTATAATCTGCCACTGATCGCTGCGCATTGCCTGGGAACAAAACACAGAGGCACCATAGTTTGAGGAACTTTCCCCGCGGCGCACTCGACCATGTGTCGTGGCACACTGGTTGAAAATCACTGCTTTAGAGACTGTGTAGAGCTGATATCTAACACTGTATCAGGGGATATTTGTTTTGTTTATTTTATTTTTCATTTGGTATAGTATTTTTTTAACCCTCCCTTACTTTAGAAGGGATTGGCCAAACCCACTGATACCGGTGGGAGTGGAATACCCTCTAATGTATAGGGGGTGGTCCCTTGGTTCTATCCTGGTAACTAAGGATCGGGCATGCTCGATTTTGTGAGATGAGCCACCACAAGGGATTTTTGGCTGTGACTTTACCCCCTCCCCCCATTCAGAACACCTGCATGCTAGGGGGAGCTGAACGTGCATGTGTATGGTGGATCAGGAGAGAAAGCTTTGCCAAAGTACAATGACCCACTGTGCAAATAACATGTAGAACCACTGCAGTCAAGATGGCTGAGACATTAAGCTGGCCTGGTATGCTGCGTTCTCGAGATGGCGGGCTCTCATTCTGTAAAGTTGTCGTGAAGATGCATACTATTCCTGAATTGTAGTCAACAGTTTGTTTTTCCCTGGTTATTATAAGGACATGACTGCCACACAAACGTGCAGCAGATTTATTCTCATTATTTAGATCACAGACTTCTCGAAAGAAAGTCCTAAGATTTGTAAACGAAAACGTCTCAAGGTGGCGAATAGATCTTCCCAGCTCTGTAGAGACTCTTGTACTTTTATCTTAAGTAATTTGTACTTTTTTTTTTGAAGGTTGTTTCGCCAACAGTACTTTAGTCTGAGTTGAAAGGAGCTGCCATCTATCAGATGTGATGAGGAATCTCAATAAAGGGCCGGCTATTTGTCACACTCTTGTACAAATTATAAACACTTTGGGCTGTTAGAAGGAAAGCGGCACAGCAGGACAGTACTTAACGTGCTACGTTGTCATCAGTGAGCCGGTGTGTGTACGTTCTCTGTCAGCGACCTTGTAATGGGCTGAATGTTTACAGCCGCTCTTGACAAGCCGCTAACAACACAAATCATCATCATCGCAACGTTTCTTTATGTTTCTATAAACATATTATTTATTCAATTCGGTCAACAACACAATATACCTATCCAAAATTACAGGCACCTAATAAAGCTCTTTCACATCTTTGTTATCGATTGCAATGGTTTATAACTGTGTAGACAACTGAGTCTGTTTGGAATAAGTCATTAGAAAATTACCTATTGTTTATATAAGAGCTTCTTAAACTGTGAGGCATGATTCATGGTAAGGAGCTGATGATAGTTGGGTGAGGCGCTGATCACAATCTGGTGAAGCATGGGGTCTCTGCCTGTACCAGACATTGGTACATAGCAGGGGCTCAGAAACCTATAATACACTGAAAATGTACTACAGGTGGAACAGTATGTGTTTCTGCACTGTGGTGTTGGTGTACCACAGGTGGAGCAGTATGTTATTCCGCACTGTGGTGTTGGTTTACTACAAGTGGAACAGTACTTACAGTATATCTGGACTGTGATGTTGGTTTACTACAGGTGGAGCAGTATGTATTGTGCACTGTGATGTTAGTTTACTACAGGTGGAGCAGTATGTATTGTGCACTGTGATGTTAGTTTACTACAGGTGGAGCAGTATGTATTGTGCACTGTGATGTTAGTTTACTACAGGTGGAGCAGTATTTAATGTCACACTATGATGCTTGTTTACTACAGGTGGAACAATATTTATAGCTGCACTTTGATGTTGATTTTCCACAGGTAGTAGTATTAATTGCTGCACTGTGAAATTTGTTTACAACAGGTGGAGTAGTATTTGTTGTCACAATATAATGTTGGTTACTACAGTGTTAATAACTGCACTGTGATGTTGTTTTACTACTCATTTTGCTCTATATAATGCTACCCTTATTTGCATATCTTTAACTTGGAAAATTACAGATTATTTTCTGGTGCTCAATAGACGGTCAGCAAGATGCAGGCAGGTACAACATCGTTGAAGAGTGAGAGTACAAGTAGAGGTTGTTTGTAGTCTATACAGATGCTATGGTGCACATTCTGTGATGCTTTTCCATGGCACATCCTACTGGCGCCCTCACAACCACTTCTTTGGCTGTCAAGCATCTAAAGAGACCAGAAGTCAGTATCTTCAATGCATCTCTATGGAAGCGCTCTCATAGTGATACATTGAAGACCAACTGTTGGTCTTCAAAAGCTCTGGGGAAGAAAGGGGTCAGTAGTGATGTGACGTAGGTGTCATCAGAATCTAAACAGCTTTGGAGCACCAGAATAATGCAGCTACTGTATGTGGGAAAGCGATCATCGCAGGTAAGAATATGGGGAGAACCCGCAGCTGGGGAGCAAATAATAAAAAGAAGTGACATGCTTCACACTAAGTTCACACTATATAAAAACAATTGCCGTATTTCAGAACAACGGGCATAGTAGTATATGAAATATTTCTGCAGACTTCTGCTCTGCAAGCTGAAGCTGTAATTTTCTGTTTTCCCAGAGCTGGTGGGCCAAGCCTAATGTCTATGGTGTCGATCGCGGCGTTTAAGGTAGTCAGTGACAGGACTGACGTGCGGGGGTAAGCCACTTACTATGTATAGAGTCTGCTCTCAGGAAGACTCTTTGCACAGATCGCCGATAACACTGATCTATGCTATGCTATGACATAGCATAGCATAAATCAGTACATGCAATCTAATGATTGTTTTAATGTAAAATAAGTGTTTTTTTTTAAGTGTAATAAAAAGGTTTTTAAAAATATTTTAAAAAACTCATATATATAACCCCCCCCCCCAATAAAAGTTTAAAATACCCATATACCAATACCAAATAAACATATATATCGTAGAGTGCAGAAATGTCTGATCAATTAAAATATAACAATATTGTTCCCGCACGGTGAATGGCGTAAATGAAGAAAAAAAAAACACTGGGATTGCTGATATTTTAAAATATATACAGTGGTGCCTTGGATTACGAGTATAATTCGTTCCGGGAGCGTGCTTGTAATCCAAATCCACTCTTATACCAAAGCAAATTTTCCTATATGAAATCACTGATATGCAGACAATTGGTTCCACAGCCCAAAAATAATGATTTTATATTTTAAATAACATTTAAAACAGATTAAACAAACAATGAGAAACAGCTAAATATGTGATATTGTAAGTTACTGTACAGTATAGCAATCAGCATGTGGAGTATAATGTTTATTAACTGCATAAACCTGATAACACATCAGCGGTTTGTAGATACAGGAAGGAACTGCAGATCCCCATAATGCAGTAGCGTAGTACAACAGGCTAGAAGAGAGAAGCAGGGCCGCTGTCAGAGGTCTGTGTGGTCACATGACAGCAATGGGGAAAGGGGTGTGTTCAGCATGGACCAATCAGGACTGACAGAAACTGCAGGGAGACCTCCACAGTCCTGTCCCCTGATGTAAGCCCCAGCCTGAAGTGGATCAGCTATGATTTGGAAGGTGAGGGAGACTTCCTGGGTCAGAGTACAGTGCTGTAGACCCCGCTATGCAGACTATGCCTCTCCCCAACTTGCCCTTCCACCCAGTACAGGGAGCTCTTAAACCAAAGCAATGCTCTTAAACCAAGTCACAATTTTGAAAAACTGTGAGCTCTTAAACCAAAACGCTCTTAGGCTCGGTTCACACGTTGTAAGAGTGCGGCTGTATGTGCGGCTGTAATTGTGCGGCGGTATTTTTGATGGTTCGTGTGTATGCTGAGAAGTATAGGATATGCGGCTGCACAGTGCACACTATCTCTGAATCTACGGCCCTATCGTAAACGGACCCGTAAAAAATGAACAAGACCATTGTTTGCGGCTGGACATGCGGCCGTGGATTGACAGGCGGTCCGTACGGAGTACTTCAAAAATAGCCGGCAATGATGCCGAATGCCTATGCCTCTAATAGTTAATATATTAAATTAATCAAAGACATTTTATTTGTAATCAAGACACTTTCGTTGATCAATAATTTATTTCTAACGAATCCATCATTTTGCAATTAAATATACTGTTAAAAAAAATAGATATATAAATAAATGTATATTTATCTATATATTTATTTTTTGACAGTATATTGAATTGCACAATGATGGATTCGTTAGAATTAAATTATTGATCAACGAAACTGATTTTATTTCCAAGAAAATGTGTTTTATTCATTAAATATTAATTAGTACAGGAAGCTCTATAAGCCGTGAATTCATATGCCGGCAATAGAGCATTCTGTACTAATCATCACTTTACTTTAATGAAAACATCAAATGTTTCTTCTAATTATGTTATCACAATAATATTATTAGAAGAAACATTTATAATTATATGTGCGCTCAGCTGATTGGCTGTTCGGCTGAGCGCACATATAATAAGCCGGTCCGCAGCACAGTGACTTCATTGTGCTGCGGACCAGCGAAGAGGACACATCGGGGTGAGTATAGAGCACTCCCCACCCCCTCCCTGGCACTGCACCCCTCCCAGCAAGGAAGGGGGGGTCAGTTAACCCCTTCCTTGCTGGGATGGGTGCAGTCTGACATCAGTCTGGCCCCCCGGGGGTTAAGGGGGATGCAATACATCCTCCCTTAACCCCTTGGGGGTCAGACTGTAAGCAGCGATCTGTAAAGATGCTGCATACTGTAAGGAGCACAACACCGCTCACAATGATGGGTGTTGTGCTCCTGTTTGTGTTTTTTTTGTGTGTTTCTCCCTTTTTGTTTTTCAGATATCGGTATCCTGGGGATTACGTCGGATTCCATGGACTACGTCGATGACCAGCGGTTGTTCTTTGAATTTTTTAAATAAAATGGTCAATGAGGGGTGTGGGGGTGTTTTTATTTGAATAAAAAATTTTTTAAACTTGTGTCTTGTCTTTATTTCTTTACTTTTTAGACTTAGTAGTGGAAGCCGTCTAATAGACGGAATCCATTACTAAGTTGGGGCCTAGTGTTAGCCGGTATAAAATGGCTAACACTAACCCCCTATTATTACCCCAGTACCCAATGCCACCAGGGGTACTGGGAAGAGCCGGGTGCCAGTGGTCCCGGAGCGTCAAAATTGGCGCTCCTGGACCGGGCGGCAGCAGGCTGGTAAGATTTAGGCTGGGGAGGGCCTAAACCAATGGCTCTTCCCACCCTGGTGTTACCAGGCTGCTGTCGTTTGGTTTTTAACCCGGCTGGTTATAAAAATAGGGGGGACCTATGCGTTTTTTTTAAATTATTTATTTATTTAAAAAAAAAAAACGCATAGGGTCCCCCCTATTTTTATAACCAGCCGGGTTAAAAACCAAACGACAGCAGCCTGGTAACACCAGGGTGGGAAGAGCCATTGGTTTAGGCCCTCCCCAGCCTAAATATTACCAGCCTGCTGCCGCCCGGTCCAGGAGCGCCAATTTTGACGCTCCGGGACCACTGGCACCCGGCTCTTCCCAGTACCCCTGGTGGCATTGGGTACTGGGGTAATAATAGGGGGTTAGTGTTAGCCATTTTATACCGGCTAACACTAGGCCCCAACTTAGTAATGGATTCCGTCTATTAGACGGCTTCCACTACTAAGTCTAAAAAGTAAAGAAATAAAGACAAGACACAAGTTTAAAATTTTTTTTATTCAAATAAAAACACCCCCACACCCCTCATTGACCATTTTATTTAAAAAATTCAAAGAACAACCGCTGGTCATCGACGTAGTCCATGGAATCCGACGTAATCCCCAGGATACCGATATCTGAAAAACAAAAAGGGAGAAACACACAAAAAAAAACACAAACAGGAGCACAACACCCATCATTGTGAGCGGTGTTGTGCTCCTTACAGTATGCAGCATCTTTACAGATCGCTGCTTACAGTCTGACCCCCAAGGGGTTAAGGGAGGATGTATTGCATCCCCCTTAACCCCCGGGGGGCCAGACTGATGTCAGACTGCACCCATCCCAGCAAGGAAGGGGTTAACTGACCCCCCTTCCTTGCTGGGAGGGGTGCAGTGCTGGGGAGGGGGTGGGGAGAGCTCTATACTCACCCCGATGTGTCCTCTTCGTTGGTCCGCAGCACAATGAAGTCACTGTACTGCGGACCGGCTCATTATATGTGCGCTGAGCCGATCAGCCAATCAGCTGAGCGCACATATAATTCTAAATGTTTCTTCTAATAATGTTATTGTCACAACATAATTAGAAGAAACATTTGATGTTTTGAGTAAAGTAAAGTGATGATTAGTACAGAATGCTCTATTGCCGGGAATATGAATTACCGGCTTATAGAGCTTCCTGTACTAATTAATATTTAATTAAGAAAACACATTTTCGTTTAAATAAATACAGTTTCTTTGTTCAATAATTTAATTCTAACGAATCCATCATTGTGCAATTCAATATACTGTCAAAAAATAAATATATATATAAATATACATTTATTTATATATATATTTATTTTAACAGTATATTTAATTGCAAAATGATGGAATCGTTTACATTTAATTATTGAACAATAAAAGGGACTTTATTAGACAGAAAATGTGTTTTATTAATTCAATATATTAACCATGAGAGACATCGGCTATAGTGCAGAGGATCGCAAACCCCGGTAATAGCAATTCATGTAAACTGTTTCCCTGCTTTCCCAGATGCATCCAGAGGTGTTTGCATCACTTTCTTAACATTTTATTTGTTATTTTTAGTTGAACCAGATTTCCAAGTAAATGACCGTATGTTTTGAGCCGCATGTCTATTTTTTCCCACGGCAGTAGTTTCACCCGCACATTTACAGCCGCATAAAAAATACAGCCGCACAGTTACAGCGTGTGAATCCAGCCTTAAACCAAGTTACTCTTAAACCAAGGTACCACTGTATTAGAAAAAAAATATATAAAAAGCGATCAAAAAATTTCTCTTACACCAATATGATACTAATAAAAACTAAAGATCATGGTGTAAAAGATGACACCCCAATGAGCCCTGTAGGTGGAAAAATAAAAACGTTATGGCTCTTAGAAGGCAAGGAGGAATATTGCACTAATTTGACCTGGGCATCAATGGGCTCGGTCATGAAGGGGTTAAACATAATGTTGTGTAACCTCTTATGAGAAGATATCTGGCTATTCCCGTGTTTTGAGACTCGTAACTGAGGCTCCATGGACCCTTTTTTGCATATTTAAATTTTTAGGGGGCAATGTATCAGTGGAGACTCTTGAGTGAGTACTCCATTGAATTTTTTGTCGCTGATCTCCTTAAGCTTAGTGATTGCTGTTTTTTGTGCAACTTCTTAATAAACAGCAGTCTCGTGTCCCAGATGTTTTAGCACCCTAGCAAAGGCCCCAGGCCTCCCATCTCTCTCCTCCATAAACTTGCCCTGCTTGTAAATTGATACTTGAGAAAACTACAGTTTCTCGCCGCAGAACTACGGCCGTAGTTTTGCGGGGTGGAACATAGCCTTATTTCTAATGCGCCCGGGATCCCGTGCGGCGCCGGAAAAAACTGACAGGTCAGTTTTCTGAGACCGGAACTCAGTGAATTCCGGCCGCAGAAAGACCTGTCAGTTCACACAGTGAAGCAAGCAGCTCCGGCCGCTTGCTTCACTGTGGGCTATGGAAAGCTTTGATGCGGGCGGGCGCTGATGCACCATCAGAGCTCCGCGGCCGGAAAGATCATCCGGGCTAAGACCAGCCATTCCGTGACCCGGCTAGGGTCACGGAACGGCCGGGTGTTCACGTAGTGTGAACATAGCCTCAGGGTGGGTGACAGTTTAACAGAAAGGGGAGGAGGGAAAGGGTGCGAAAAGAGGGAAGATAATTAATAAAGAAGTTTTTTGTCTGATAAGATATATGACACAGTTTGTTATCTGTCCTTGTACTGTTAATCTATTTAAAGTTTGCTGAAATGGAAAGTCTTTGAACCTCAATACCAAATCTGTAAAGGAGTCCTCCTACCTACCATGCCTCATTTATACTACTGGTGTCTTCATACACGGCAACTCAAGTACTAGGACCCCTAAGAGGCAGCTTAGTCTGCAGCCTCTATAGTTACATTACTGAAGCAATAAGTATCAAAATAAAAATTGTGGGATGTTTCTATGACTTGGTAACAATCCCTGTGAATCATTAAATATTAGTATGGTACAGAAACGTCTGGAGTTTGGGACAAAGATGATGATCCAAACAGCATAGATGAATAGTATAACCCCATCCCTGGATCCTCATCAGGATCAGCCAAGGATTTCACCCTATCCTATAATGTAACTGTGAGATTACGACTCACTATTTGAAGTCCTAAAAGGATTTTTCTGGTGTCAATCACAAAGTTTATTAGAAAACTATTATTCTATAGAGGATTAAAATTACATTACATTTCAATACAATTTTAACTTTTTGTAAGAAGTGGATTTTTTATTTTTCAGCCGATTAAATTTTTATAAATGTTCATTATTCACGTGTAAAAAAAGGAATGAGAAAGATCAGGTGATGTACATGGATTGAATGCAAAAGGGTCCCTTCTGTGAAAATTACTCAGTCGATTCGTAATTTTTCAAGATAACTTTTCAAGCAATCTTAGTACAAAAAACACTGAAATCAATATGAATTTAGTTTTAAATGCCAGACACTATCCCCAAAGTACACAAAGAACATTCACCACACACACACACACATACACACACACACACATACAAACACACAGAAACACACACACATACACAAACAAACACACACACATACACACACACATACATACACACACACACACACACACACACACTACATACAATGTGCCTGGGTGTGGAATGTTGGTCATGTGACCTTGGTGTCAGTGGAGGTCTTGCACTTTTACTAGCCAATTTTGCTTCGATTTATTTGCAATTTATCATGGTTTCATTCAATTTATTTATTTGTGTGTGTGTGTGTGTATTCACAGACTTTCATACAGGCTAGTAATTAAAACATTGACTTATATCAGGGGACTCAAAGGCCAATTGTTGACTTTTCCTTTTCTTTTCCATCTGGCTCAAGCCTTGACTCTTCTCTTCAGAATCAGAGAAACATTTTAGGTTCCTTGCTCCAGCACATATAGTAAGTAGATCCCCTCTGTCCCCCCATAAAGTATGAAGGCCCCTTAGTGCTCCCATATAATAAGTAGGTCCCGTCTGTGTTCCCATATAGTGGTTAGGCTACACTGTTTCCCAACATAGTAATTAGGCCCCTTGTGCTCCAATATAGTAGTTAGGACCTCTCTGTGCTCTAATATAGTACTTAGGTTTTCACTGTGCTCTCATTTAGTGGTTAGGCCCCCTCTGTGTTACCATTTAGTAGTTAGGCACCCTGTGAGCTTTCATATTTTAGTTAGACCCCTCTGAGGTTCCATATATTAGTTAGACCCCTTCTGAGCTTCCTTATATAAGACCCCCTCTGAGCTTAAATATAGTAGTTAGGTACCCCCCTGTAGTTATTAGTAAGGCGTATTCACCATATTGGCAATCCCCCTGTAGGTGGCCTCCCATGTATGTATCCCCCTTGTAGGTAGGAAAACATTAGTGTAGTTGCCACCACCACCCCCCATTATAAATATCGCACAAGTAGGTAATATCCCTTTGTAATTAGCCTCCCCCACCCCCCCTGTGTCAGGAAGGTATGTTAATTCAATTAGAGTATTGAGTTAAATGCATCATTGTGATCAAGTTAACACAGGTTACATCTGTACATAAACATGTAGGCAACCCCCTAGTAGTAAGGTCTCCCCAAAGATAGTAGATGGCAGGGCAGGAGGCCAATAGCACAGCACTTTGGTTTCCAGTTGGTGATGACAACTGTGCTACCCCCCTTCCAACAGCAGGGGGCTTGCCTAAGGCCACAAATTCAACTGTCCACAAGTATAATTATGTTAATGGGAGTGAAATTCCCCTGATTGACTTGGAGAAAAAAAAACTAGAATTTCCTAAAAAAGAAAACAATGTTAGAGTTAAATTGGTTTGTAAAGAACGAATTCAATCATCTCTACTTGTGACACATTGAGGATTTGTACATCATGATATTATATTGAATTTGTATCATGAGAAATTGAAATTCTTAACTCAATCAAAGGTAAGGGTGGACACATCCGTATATGAAGATATAACACATCTTTTCCTGGAGAAGTTTGTTTTAAAGAGTTGAAGTCCAGCATCCACGTGTAGCTACTTATAAAGGACCGCTGAGGCAATGATTTGATGGTAAATGAAGAGGATGGAAATGTCTGTACAGGTGAGGTAATAAAGACAGAAAATCATTCAGAGCTAAAAAGTTTGTGATCTGTGTGGAATGAGTTGCAGATCCAATTACCAGAAGTAACAGAATGTTTTAGACGGGCACCTTCACATTAGACTCACTGATGACTATTACCCTATACATTACGATAGGAGCAATAATACCAATCATTACAACAAAACACCCATCCTCCACCAGCGGAATAAGTACACCATAACAAATGCACAGTATTGCTATGTTTTATTCTACTCATTTCTGTTTTAAGCTACTTGAATCAAACACCATCTTCCCTCTTTTTTTCTATCTCTTAGTTATGTCTTATGTTCTTAATTGATATTTCCAGGTAAAATATATCCACTGGACAGCTCATCAGTCACTAATCGTCAGGGTGCCCACAAGCCAATCAGTTGTTCACAGTGACAGTGAATGGGGCAGGAAGCTCTTTGTGTCCATTCACCATATAGTGGTGGCAACGTGTAACTGCAGCTTAGGTCCCATGCTGAGCTGCAGTTACACATCGCCACCACTACAGGTCACCACTGAAACAAAAAGCTTCTGGCCCCATTCATTGTGTTATGCGGGCGCAAGTAGCTGCCAACCGGCCAATCACTGTGGATATCTCATCTGTATATTTTATCCAGAAAACCTCTCCAACTTTAACCAGAGAATTCCTCTTATCTGCTGGAATTTGTGATCTATAAAGCTGACATTACTTCACATTACTTTCACATACTATGGTAATATCATGGGTACTGTTCTTATGCCATTTGAATCTGGACACAAGTGAAAAAAACTATTTTCTACATTTTAGTTTTTTTTCCACACCAATGTGACGATTCACACTGAATAACACAGTGAATTATTTACATTCATTACATATTTATGGTCATGTTCGTACCTTAGCCTATGTTTTTTTGTTTGTATGTGAAGCATGTTAATGTAGTTTACACTAAATAATTATTTTTTTTGTAATTTGCATTACTTATTATTTATTAGATTACTATATTACCTGTCTATTTCAAGCAATAATGTATAAGCATACTCCTGAAAAAAACATGACATCAGTAACTCATAGCGGTAACTCATGGCTGGCACTCAGAAATGATCCAGGGTGGCACCTATTCAGAGCTTTGAAATAGACACCTAACCAATGGCCATAAACCCCTTAATTCATTTGATAGAAGAGTCTGTATTCCTTAGGGCTGGTGCAGGCTATTTGGGGGAGGAAGGAGGGGGTTGCATTGTTGATCTTAAAATTGGATCTTTCGGGGCTCTCCCCTGGGTATTTGTCCGGCATGGGGACAATTGGAGTGTCCAGATGGCACAGATGCCAGACAGAATGATAAAAAGAATGATAAGAATAAGAGTGCACAGCTCTCTTTTTACTAGGTTTAGATAAAAGGCAGTCGAGCACCCTGAGTTAATACAATAGTAGCAGAAGTAGTAGTAGACAACAATGGGATCCCCTTTCCTAATGGAAACAGAAACAATCCAAAAACTATTCTCCACCAAAGAGGGTTGTGATATCAGTCTCACTGACACTCTGCAAGGCCTGGGCAGCTTGAGATGCAGCTTTGTCAGCCAAACCGACATCTAGGCCCGGTCTGAAACCCAATGCTCGGGGTTAAACTGCTTCAGTCAAACAGAGATCTAGGGCCATTAAGTCCCACAAGGCAACAAGGCGCTTGTGATGCTTATCCTTACCGGCTCTAGTGTAGCAGTCTGGAGTGAGGGGATCTCAGGCAGAATAGAGGTTATGATGAATTAATGAAGATATATCCTGTCACAGGCCGAGTGGTAATAACTCTCTCTCTTCCTGAGGTAAATACTACCACAGAGGTTATAGAGGGGACTGCACCTAGGTGTCTGGTGATAATGGTACTTGTAGTTGACCCTGGGGCTTAATGAGGAATTAATGGAGAAGCCTTTTGATGGTGATAAGGTGCAAAGGAAATCAGACAACAGGGAGTCGAGGCAGTGAGATGCAACTGTGACTTTTACTTGCATAACAAGTATATAACTTGACCAGTTTCTTTCTGCTTAACATCTCTCTACATGTCCGACTGCCAGAGATGGGCCACTGTTGTCATAATGGAGATTGTCGGTGTGTATGGGTGGAGTCGCCCTTTTGTATGATGGTACTGTAGGTAGTGAACCACAACTCTGTGGAATGGAAGTTCCTTTTAAGGTATCTGGGCCAGGCCGTAAGCCACAATGCTTATGGGTATGACTAGGGGTATGTCGAGAAGTTGCGAAGTTTCTCCTAGCTTGTGTAGTATACTAAGGAGGCAGTTTGTGTTGCTATGTTATGGAGTGTGGTGTGTAGATGAATAGCTATAATGACCCATCTCCAGCATGGCTCCTCTCTACAACACAACAAAGAACAACCAATATATTAGAAAATCTATATCAATACAATATAGGGTCCATTCTCTTTCCATGTATACCCAAGAGGTTTCTTGAGGCCTAGATTAGAGAAGAGGACACCAGACTGTTCCATACACCATCGTACACTTTGCTCGCTAGCACTAGAGACTTTTAACTAATACACTTCTAACTGGTTTAGACTGGATTTTCTCCTTAGGATATGCTCACCCTTAGTGAAACAAGCGACTCTCCGCACAAAGAATTTACATATCAGTTCTTTGAGCGGAGAGAGTGGTGGAGAGCAGAGGCGTGCAAAAAATTACAGTGAGACACTGAGGCAGGCGGGATTCTGAGCAGAGTCCACGGCGGGGGTTCCACTCAAAATTTCTGCCATTTTTTCATAGTGTGAACAAGCCCTGAAACTTGAGGAAGGCTGTGTTGAACATGGAAACTCCAAATAACTATAAGCTAATGTTGGTGTATTGTCCCCTAATTGCAGTATTGAAGGGGGGGACGGGCTTCTATGTGTATACACTCCGGCTGGGATTCCATAGGCGGCAACGGCATGTATATTTTCGTACTAATCATGGACGTAGTTTTACGAAAATATATGTAGTGTGAACATAGCCTATAACTGTGTAGATCTTGACTAATGCATGAAATGGACCTATAAACTCCCATCACCTGACAAAGGCCAAAAGCCTGTCACTTTGGCCTCTATGCAGGTACTTAATGATATAGTGGACACTTCTGCACTATACGCCACAGTATACATTTGATTCCTGGACCTATACATCAGGGATGTAGACCTCTCATGGAATGAAACATCATCCTAAGACATGACTTACTAAAGCAAATGTACTACCAGGTACTTTGCTTAGTTTTTTTTACCTTAAGGGTGCCTTCACACCTACCGGATCCGCAGCGGATTTCACAGTGTGGATTCACAGCGAGATCCGCTGCGGATCCAGTCCCATTCAATCCTATAGAACACATTCTCGAAGTGGGATTGACATCCCGCTGTGAGTATGTGCTTAAACAGCCCGCCGCCGAGAGCATACCTTACCTGCTCAGCGAATGATTCTGTTTTTAAGAATAAAAATAAAAAAATAATTTAAAAAATAAAAAAATTATGCTCTTGGTGGCGGGTTGCGGGGGGTTAAAGCACATACTCACAGCGGGATGTCAATCCCGCTGTGAGTATGTGCTCTATAGGAATGAATGGGACTGGATCCGCTGCAAATCCGCAGCGTGAAATCCGGTGCGGATCCGGTAGGTGTGATAGCACGTTTTACACATACCACATAGCACCAGATTTTCTGCTACGGATCCGCAGCAAATCCGCAGAGGACTCGACTAAGTGAATGAACACAGCATCAAACCTGTACCATCAAATTTGCTGCAGATCCGCAGCAGATTTGGCAGTGCAGATTTAATGCTGTGTTAATTCTGGTGCCATAGGGTACGCGTGAAGCTTCCCTAACGCAGAGTTTCTCAAATTAAGTCCTTAAGACCCACCATGTTTTGAGGATTTCACAGGTGATATAATTATAGTCAGTGCACCAGTAACTGCCACAGCTGTTCGTTGTATGGGATATGCGCAAAACATGACCTGTTGGTATGTCTTGAGGACTGGAGTTGAGAAACACTCCCTTAAGGGATCGGCACCGCATGGCGAATCCGGAGGTGCAGATCTTTTTTTGAACCGCTGCTCGGTACCCACACACGATGCCAGTGTATTCCCATGCACCAGTTCGACACAGAGCACTGTTGGCAGGCTCCCCGCCCCCCAGTGTGACAAAAACCCCTCCCCTCTGTGACGCGACTCCATTAGAATCAATGGAACCACGTCACAGAGGGGAGGGAATTTAGTCAAACTGGGAGCCCACCCCCAGTGCTCTGTGCCAGGGGGCTACTCAGGAATAGAAAAAATGCAACAGCTCACCGCGATGGAAAGATACAGACCCACTAGAGACATGAAAATAGTTAAAAGCAGCCCCCCCAACTGCTAAAAAAAAAACTTCCACAAAAATAATAAGGCTCTTGGTTACCATTTGAAAATGGTGTAAACTACCCCACCCCGTTACGGTGGCCTTATAACGGGGCAGTCCTACACTGTACTATGGCCTCTCCATGGCATGAAATAGTTGGGGGGGGGGCTGCTTTTAACTATTGTCATGTCTGTAGTGGGTCTGTATCTTGCCATTGCGGTGAGCTGTTGCGGTTAAACAAAAAAGGACCGCACCACAGGCAACCCCGTGTCGGCGCCGGTCCCTTAAGGTAAATAAACCAAAGCAAAGTACATAGTTAGTAGGGTTGAAAAAAGACAAGAATCCATCGAGTTCAACCTAGAGAAACCCTACTGTGTTGATTTAGAGGAGGCAAAAACCCTATGAGGCAGATGACAATTGCCCCATCACAGGGACAAATTTCCTCCCCAACTCTAATGGTGATCAGAATAATCCCTGGATCAGCGTCCTATCACATGAAATCTAGTGCCCGTAACTTGTACTATTATATTTTTTCAAGAAAAGCATCCAGGCCTCCTTTGAACACATTTAATGATGGTACATTTGCTTTAAGCAATCCTGCGGTTACTCTTCACTGAGCTGGCCTTCATATGAGATCCCTCATACAACTACATACAATAAGAGACAATAAACAAGCGATGGAACAAGCTCTTGATCATTTCCTTTACATAAACTCAGTTACTCTACAATAGACCAACACCTAAATTTATATATATGCAGAAATATAAAAAAAAAAACACGCAGCAACATAAAAAACTTTCCCATATTACTCAGTACAGTAAATCAAACCCTGCATGCATTAACAACCCAACGTGCTCCGCAGCATAGTAACAAAGCGTCTCTAACCCCCATTATTAATTTCCCCCGAACCAATAAAACAAAAGGCTGTCCTCCGAGCAGACACCAGGCAACCTGTTCTCCCTGTGAGTTATCTCCGGGAAATATTTTTAAGCAAATGTAAGCAATATCTGACATCGCCAGGCAGATGTGAATCAGCGGCACCTCCACAAGCCTTGAAGTGGTGCCAGCCAAGGCAAATTAAAACATATAAATCTTGGCCCTTACTGGCAGAGCAAATTAATGGACGCCATATATTTTCATTAAGGAGCTTGCATGTAGCACAATGCAAAGTGAGGCCGATGGGAAAGCTGCGTTACCTGTATGGCCGGACAGTGCACGCTCCTTTAAGAAGACATTACATGTGGAATTTTAAAAAAAAAACAGATGTATATAAAGAGGTAAAGTAAAAATAGCAGATTAGTAAATGGCAACAAAATACAATAGAACAATTGGCTTAAAGGATTGAAATGAAGAATAAAATGTATGATTTGTTAGACGGAACTGCCACTTACCTATAGCATGGTGGGAAATGACTGTAATCCCAGGCCGGGCTAATGTTTGACATTTCAGATATACAAGAGGCTCATTTGGTCTTAATGCGTACAATTAAGTGACGACAAATGTCATAGGAAGAATAAGTTCCCAGAGCTCGGGCTGCGTTATAGAGGAGATATGGAAATAGATTTTATTTTCTTTGATGTGGACCTGAATGAGGTTACAGGGAGGGGGATAAAATTATATGTACTTTGTTGGCCTTTAAAGGCCATGGGCTCTTTCTGGATCCATCCAACACCTACTTATGCGCTAGAGCAGAAAGCCACTAACTAGTAGTGCATGGATAGCCATTTAACTAGATGGCTGCCGGGTAAGGATACATTGAGCACACAGCCACATTTAAGTTCTCAGGAACTTAAATGTGTTTGGGGGGGGTCTTATGGTAAAGGTATTGTTGTATCCCCTTTAAAGTCTTTATTCGCCCTTTATTCAAGGATGTAATCAATAGTGTTGAGCGGAGAGTCCGAACTGTTGGGTTTGGCAACGTTCTCTAAACTCGAACACTTGACATTTGACTCCCGACAGCTGCAGAGGCTGGATGCAGCCCTATGGAGTCCTGGAAGACTGGAATTGTATCTTTTTTTTTTTTCTTTTTCAAATTTCTTTTTTAATATTTTTTTACTGTCTTCGTAGAACATTATATGATAAAAAAATTGGACAGTAAAACATTTTTGTTTTGAGCATTGAAATCAAAGGGAAAAAAATTCTGTGTTTTTAAGGTAATTTTGGGGGCATTTCTGATACTATTTTTGGGCTGTTTTGCTTTTAGCTGACTTGCGCCACATTTAGCATAATTTTTACATATTTTACGCCTCCTCTCACATTTGGTTGCGTTGCGGCTTAGGTAAAGATCATGGTTTGCCAAGGATGGTTAATAATAAAGTTGCTATAGCTTTGGGAATGGGTTTTCATGATGAAGTTGCCAGCTGGGATTTAAAGCTTTCTCTGGTTGGAGCAGGTCATTTTCTTGTTGCAACATTTCATAGTGAAGTTACCTATTGGGAATTGGTGTGGGCTTTATATATCTGCTGACAGAGTCCCTTTAAGTAATATTTTTTAATTTCTTTAATTATAAATAGGTCAATAGATGGGGGGGGGGGGGAGTTATGCATTTTGTACTAAATCTTGGTCTAGAAGCTGACATTCCACCCACGCATTTCTAATTGTATTATATAACTGCTTACAAGTAAAGAATGAGATTCCGTGAATATAACCTGTCTTCCGTTTTCCATTTTTCTGCTGTAACGCGGGCCAATTCATAACATGACAAATACACAGCTAAAGCATAATTGACGTATGAATAAAAACCCTCGGAGCAGAGATTTAATGCTACAATTACCTCAATGCATGTGCAAGCGGAATCAAAAAAATGTAAGCACCCTAAGTACTAATTTGCATATGATTACTTAAAAACCCCTGACTTCATCGAAAAGAATAAATTCTACGCAGATACCCAAGGCATTGGCACATTGGCACATTTTTTGGACTTGCCATGTCAGGTTTTCCTTTTGTTTAACGGGACATAATAGAAGGGATTTTTTTTAAAAAATAGAGAATGGAACTAATATAAAAAATAAAATAAAATTCTGATTCTGAATAGTTCTACCATGTTTGAAAACATTTTCTAATTGAAAAAAAAATTATAAATTAATTACAAGCAATTAAACCAAGATCAAGGGATAATTTCTGCCTCTATTATTTCGGAGTTCTTTGATGCTTTAGGTTGATGTGTTTGGTCATTTAGGATGTTAACCTTTCTTTGTTAATAGATGGAAAAATAATTTAAATTTAATGGACTATTATAGAAACTGTGACTATAAATTGGGATATAAACATTGATTTTATTTTATTTATTTTTAATTCGGTACATTGATTTTTTCTTCTTAGATATGTAAATAAAATTTATTCTTCCAGTCTACTTAAAAGATATTTTTTTTCTTGAGTAATTTAACTCCCAGTAGCAACCAAAGCATTGACATGCTAGAGATAGGGTCCATATAGATAATGGATTTTTCCCTGACAAAAATCCATTACTCATCCAAGTCAAAAATCCAACAATTTACCCTTGAATTTCTGATGAGGATTTTTACTCTGAATTATGCAGCAAACCGAATGGATCTCAATGGAAGGCATCAATAAGTAAAAGGTTTCACATTTTTATTTCCACATTGGAAAAAGCCATGTCGTATAAACTATCACAAATCCCCGTTGAAGATACAAGGACATGGTTTTGAAGCTTATTTGGGCTCAAAAGTTCTATGCCAATACCCTCATAATTTTCATCATCTGAATGGGGTCTTACAGAGTTATCCACAATTGAATTTGCAAGAACAGGAAAAACTGTTAAAAAAAAAAAAACTTGCCCAAAAAGATCTTACATTCTACCAACGAGAGGATCTTGTGCGGTGAAGCAGTATGGGGTGCAGTTGGCCTCGGTAGCTTTGGCAGTGTAGTGGCTGCTAGTTGGGTGTGGGTCACTTAAAGGGAATCTGTCAGCTCCTGGGCCCTACCTATGGTGCTGACAGTGTGCTGTAGCTGGCAGCCCCCAGTGAGCATGGTGCCTTTTTGGTAATTTTCCATGCAGCGGATTATGTACAATCATAGGTCTCCTACTGTACTAAAGAGTCACAGAGCAGTTGTTCGTGCCACACTTTGGCATGCATCCTCCCTCTTCTTCATGAATAATCAATGCTGCCCAACCTCCTGCCCACTCAGCTGTCAGATTGCAGATCGGTCCTCTGTGGGCAATTTATGTCTGATAGAAACACTCAGGTATAATTGAATCTCTTTTCCCTAATGTGTTGGAGCTGTGGTCTAGGGGTAACTCACCTGTCTAGAGACCTGCCAGCAGTTCATTCTCTGGTTCGAATCTCATAATGGAATTAAATAGATTTCTTTTTTTTTCTTTTTATTGTATTATTTTAAAGGCTATGTTCACATAGTATTTTTGCTCATTATTTTGGTCAGTATTTTGCAACCAAAACGAGAATTGGATTGAAAACACAGAAAGGCTCTGTTCACACACTGTTAAAATTGAGTGGATGGCTGCCATTTAATAGCAAATAATTACTGTTATTTTAAAACAACGTCCAATATTTGCCATTAAATGATGGCCATCCGCTCAATTAAAAATGATACAATAATGAGGAGAAAAAAACCAAACATCTATCTAATTTCCATCAGGGGATTCAAACTAGAGAATGAACTGCTGGCAGGTCTCTAGACAGGTGAGTTACCCCTAGACCACAGCTCCAACACACCAGAATAATGTCTGTTTAGTGAGGTACTTTTTAGTGCAATACAAAACAAGGCAGGTGCAGTGAAGTGGTGGGAGAAACTGGAACAACAGAAGTGAGAGTAGAGGAGCATCTTGAGAGCTCTATCCAATTTAGCTGTGTAGTCTGCTGGGATAGCGTAGTGAAGAAAAGAAGAATTAACTCGTACTCACGTACTTGATTGACGAATGCCCTACAGTGTCGCGATACCCTTCCTATAAGGGTAGTACAAGGCCCTAGGTCCTTGCGCTGGGTGAAGCAGACTTCCTGAAACCTTTCAGAAGAGTCATGCGTAACAGCAGGTTACGTAGGCAAATGGCAGCTTTGTTCTACTAGGGTCAGTACCCTGCCCTGTATGTTGTGAAATGTATCCCTGGTGTGGACGAGGTGATCCTCAGAGGACATCCTTTCCTCCAGAGGGGTCTAGCATTGCATGCTAGCCGATATTACTTGCTGTCTCGGAACACTCTCTTTCTGTGCGTCTCTCTCTTATAGAGCTGGCTAGAGAACCTCCCTTTATAGGGGCAACTAAACCTCCTAGGGATTGGTGGGGTGTGGTGAGCAAAAAGAGAAACAGAAGAACATAGGACAGAAAAAGGAGGGAAAAGCGGCCGGCACCTGTTATAGGTCACAAGAACAACAGGTGACAAAAATAAGTTAACCCAGTGCATTCCTTCAGCTGTGCTAACATAAGGCAGATGAAAACACAATAGAGACACCTAGTGGGGAAAACACAGAATACAGTTAGACTACAGTATATCCCACTGTGAGAACCTGGTAAGAATTTATTTGCCCAGTTGCAATAGAAACTTAGTGGCACACCTGTGCTGGGACACTACCCTTGCGCATAACAGCTTACACTCTGCAGGAGACATTACCCATAAGAGCTTACACTCTGCAGGAGAAAGGACATTACCCATAAGAGCTTACACTCTACAGGAGAGAGGACCCCTCCCATAAGAGCTTACACTCTACAGGAGAGAGGACCCCTCCCATAAGAGCTTACACTCTACAGGAGAGAGGACCCCTCCCATAAGAGCTTACACTCTACAGGAGAGAGGACCCCTCCCATAACAGCTTACACTCTGCAAGAGACATTACCCATAAGAGCTTACACTCTACAGGAGAGAGGACCCCTCCCATAAGAGCTTACACTCTACAAGAGAGAGATCCATGCTCATAACAACTTACACTGTATAGGAAAAAAGAATGAGAGGTTTGTCATGGGGTTGGAGTTTACATAAGATTAATGGGGTAGTTCACAAAAAAAAAATGCCATAGTGGAAGGAGATCTCCCTTCCAAACATTATCCAAGGCTCCTGACCCCATGTTATGTATTATTCCTCAGCTCCATGGACTGTCTGCTCTAATGTGCACGCAGCGACGCCAGCTCCGCGGCGAGGAACAGATTAAATGCAGTCACTTGTAGAACATGATTATATTACAAGCTGTCATTTAGAGCTCGATGTAAATGATATAAAGCAGCTGAATTTCCAAATCCTTCTGCAGTTTTACCTTCATCTGTCAGAATTTCTGCTGAATAAGGAGGAAAATAAAACAAACATAAGAAGTGACCAGCGAAGGCGAAACCAGCGTTTAATGGGGGCGGTCATTCATCACCAGTCCAAGCTGCTGTGACCATAGGGTTATTGTATATCTCAGCACTAATATTACACACAGAGTCCAGATTATGGCCATGTGCACACATCTCTTTTTTAGTAAAATAACGGACATCATTTTATTTAAAATAACAGCCGTTGATTTCCATTGAAGTTTATGGAAAAAATGGTTGTTAGTTCACACACTCTATGGAATAATGTCTACTGTTTACAGGGGCTGCCAAATTAATGTTGGTGTCATTAATTTGTGGCCGTTATTTTATGTTGTTGACACATAGATTTTTTTTTCACCGTCTTTTCAATTAAATTTAATGGACCTTTTAAAAATAGCCACACCAAAAAGGGCCATCATCAACCTTGAAATAGAATAATGTATTAACAGCTGTCATTGTAATGACGGCCGCCAAACTATGTTTAAATTAAACTAATAGTCATTGATTTGAGATTTGCATCAGGAGACCAGACTCCTTGTTTAGTAAGGGGTTCCCCCCTCAAGAGCAGAAAGTTTGCTAGCTTGTAGTGCATGTTCTTCTCCTGTATGCTTCCCATTCAGTGAATGCTCTCTGGGCCAGACTTAGAGCTCTCAGGTAAGTAAGTACAAGAAGTTCAGGGAGTGGCTCCCTGGCACTTAAAGGTGTTCTCCAGCGCTACAAAAACATGGCCACTTTCCCCCTACTGTTGTCCCAGATTGGGTGGGGTTTTGAAACTCAGTTCCATTGAAGTAAATGGAGCTTAATTGCAAACTGCACCTGAACTGGAGACAACAGTAGGGGGAAAAGTGGCCATGTTTTTGTAGCGCTGCAGAACACCTTTAACCTCCTACCACTGGGTAGGTGTATGTTGCCCAATGTTAGCACAACATCGGTAACATTGCGCAGCTATTATGAAGGATTCAGATGAGAGCAAGCACTGCTCACAAAATGCACCTGACCCCATTTGTCTAAGATGGTATACTTCCAAGACACTGAGTTGGAGAAAGTGGAGCAGAAGGGAGAAGAACAGGTAGACCCTTTCCTGCTCCCCCTGTATAACTGTCCAGAGCATCTCTATAGAAAACCTCTCCTGCTCTGGACAGTTCTTGACACAGACAGAAGTGGCAGCAGAGAGCACAGTGTCAGACTAGAACAAATACAGCTTTTCCATCAGTACATACAGCAGCTGATAAGTACTGGAAGACTGAAATTTTGTTATATAAGTCATTTAAAAATCTGTATAACTTTCTGATGCCAATAGATTTTATTTAATTACTTGTTTCCCTCTTTATTAAGGTCTGAGCTATATGTAGATGGAAAAGAAAATAAAGATTAACATTACAGGTTTAACCCACTGGTGTCACATGGCATACCGTTGTGTCTGGTGTCTCGTTGACGACTTTATAGCAAGATCAGGAGCAGAACTCGCTTCGTTGATGACAGTCTTAATGACTGACATCAGCGATCACACATATGTTGATCACTTAAAGGGGTACTCCAGCGTGGGGGCACTTTTTTGCTGGGACTGGGGAGGAGGTGGCCGAGGGAAAATACGTCCACACACCTCCCCGGTTCCAGCGGCGGGTCCCGCATCACGGCGCTCTGGTGCCTGGTTCCCGGCCACTTCCAGGTGTCTGATGTGGTCTTGAGATGTGACGTCTCAGGTCCGCTCAGCCACAGTGAAGGAGGCGGGATCTGTTTCAACGTCTCTGGCCCGCATCAGACACCAGGAAGCGGCCGGGAACCGGGCACCGGAGTGCCGCAATGCAGGACCCGCCGCTGGAATCGGGGAGGTGAGTGGACGTTTTTTCCCTCGGCCACCTCCTCCCCAGTCCCAGGAAAAAACGCCCCTACGCTGGAGTACCCCTTTAAGTCCTTAAATGTCACAATCTCTAGCGATTGTGGCTTGCAAATTGATAAATTATTTTTTACAATCCCCTTATGGGACAAGTATAAAAATTGAACCATTAAACATAATATTATTGAGCATGAAACATTCTCAAGACTCATTCAAGACTGGCTTACAGCATTATACGTCTTTTGTAAAACGGAGGAGCTAATAGCAGATTCGAATTATCCTTGTTCCTCTCTCTAGATGTTCATGGCCATATAGGTCGCAACTAGGGATGAGCGAGCACCAAAATACTTGAACGCTCGTTACTCAAGTCAACTATTTTTCAATACTTAAGTGCTTGATTCGGATAACAAACCCCATTGAAATCAATAGGAGACTTGAATATATTTAACCATGTGCCCCCATTCGGCTGAGCGGAGGGTAAGTATTTTATCTGAAAGTGACAGTCTGGCCCTAAGGGGTTAAGTTAACTCCCCGGGGATCAGACTGTGCTCTGTTGGTTTAGAGGAGAGCAGGGAAATTATACTTACGACTCCAGTCTTCCATCTGTCTTCCCTATTACTGTTCAGCAAATCAGCGGATGGGGCGGGACACTGCTGCAGCCACTGATTGGCTGAGTGGAGTCCAGTTAATGACTGCAGTCCTGCCTCAGGCGCCGATTGGCTGAGCTGTGATAGTGGAGACAGCTAGAAGGCCACTGTACTTTCCCCGCTTTCCCCCCCTTGTGGCGTAAAGTACACATTTCACAATTGGACCTTCTGGATCAGCGGAGATATCCTTTGCTAAGGTCTCTGTGGATATGGAAACATAGTCAGATGATAATGCATTATCGCCTGTTTGCTTCTCTGTGTCTATGGAGACCCAGCCTTTCGGATTAGGAGAGGATCTCTCCGCTAATCCGGAAGGTCCAATAGTGACAGGTACACTCACTTTATTCAGGCTATGAAAATGCATTACGCTCAGCAGCAGGGGCGTAGCTAGGATTCACGGGGCCCCATGGCAAAAAATTTTAAGCCCCCCCCTCCCCTACGCACATAACTTGTGGCAGAACCCTGGCTGCTGCCTCAAGAGTGGCTGAGCAGAGAGCCAATGGCTCCTTGCTATGACAGTCCACTGTATTTACCTATATGGGCCCAATAGGATTAAATACATAGGTGCAGGATTGGACTACCTACTGCTTAACCCCTTATGAACTGCATACAGTACAGTATTTATTTAGCTGCAGTTAAAGGGGTAGTGCGGAGCTAAAAAATTATTCACAGACGTTCATTGCCAAACGTCATCTTCAGACGCACGGGCGAATCGCTGCTGCCGCCCCCCCCCCCTCCGCCGCGCCACAACTGTGCTCAGCCGCGATTGGCCGTCCGAAGATGACGTTTGGCACAAGATGGCCGACGGCCTCAACACGGATCAGGTAATGTATAATGCACCACATACTTCCGGGTACACGGGCGGGGGTGGTGGGAAACGGGGAAAGGGCCGATTCACAGACATAACATACATTACAAAGTTGTATAACTTTGTAATGTGTGTTATTCTGTGAATAATTTTTTAGCGCCGCACTACCCCTTTAACCCCTGCCTGACTGTAGCAGGGCTGTGGTCAGGCAGGGGTTAACATTTTCCGGCGTATAAAGCGAACCCCTGACAATCTCCTTAAAAGTCAGGGGTTGTCTTATACGCCCAGCCGCCTTTAACGCCGGAAAATATGGTCGTCATGCACTGCTTGTGTTTTTGTTCTACATGGACATCTTATCTTTAAGTCCCCTAGGACGAAAATTTTAATTATTAATATCTTTATAATTCACCTCGACGCCCCACCCCCACCCCTGCTGTGCCAGGGCTTTATCTGTACTTATTGTGTATTGCTTGTGTTTATTGATTATAGAAGCTTCCATTATTGTACCCCTCCTTCCCCACCCCCCATGCCACTGTTCCTTTCATTCCTTCTTCCCTATTGTTATTTTTAAATATTATGTTTTCTCTTAAAAACATCAATAAAAACTGAATGTGTTAAAAATGTAACATTATTGATCCTGCATGAAGAACCATGTTGGAAAAAAAAAACAACTAAACAACATCATTGCTCATTTTTGGTCACATCATAGATTAGTAAAAAAACAACCAACATTTTTCATCTAAGCAAAAATGGTACCAATAATAAAAACTTTAGATCACAGGATGAAAAAATTTGCTCCACACAGGGGAGAGAATGGTGGATTTTAGGCTTTTAATTTAAAATAAGTTTAATCAAATCAAATTTTATATATATATATATATATATATATATATATATATATATTACCGTATTTTACGGCGTATAAGGTGACTGGGCCTATAAGATGACCCCTAGGCAGATTGTCAGGGGTTAGCCTTGTACGCTGGAAAATGTTAACCCCTGCCTGACCGCAGCACTGCTGCCCGAAGCTCCCCCGAGCAGCCGAGCGTCTAATCAGAGACACTCGGCTGCTCGGGAGAGCTTCGGAAGAATGACAGCGGCTTCGCACAGGTAAGTACACATCCCTGACATTTCCCTCGCAGCCCTTGTAGCATAGCAAATTATGTGATTATCCTGACAACCCCTTTAAATAAACTACAAAAAATAAGTAATTGATGACTAAGAATACGATGACACATCTTGTTATTCCCAGTTTCAGATCTAATCAAGCACTTTTGCCTAGTTTGTTAGGCTTCCCTTTATTTTGTCTTGTTCTCCCTTTTTTGTATTCATTTTAGCTCTTTTTACATCATTACTTAATAGCTTTTTGATTTATCTTAATGACACTACTTCCCTTATTTACTGTTATGTGTTGTTTTGCGTCAACTTTACAAATGGGGTGGAAAAAACAAGAGGAAAGTTTCTGCCTCCGACATGCACTAATTAAAGAAGCCAATTAACTAATTGCAATGTTGTGTCAGCTATTTAGAATTCACAATATAAAATCATGCATAAGGAAAGGAAATAAAGGCGCTATAGCTGCTTTTGACGGGAAATTAATCATTACTCAGAGAAAAATGGATGTTAGCACAGAGCGTGGATTGTCTCCAAAACGGGATAAATGTTCTATAGCCGATTTCATATTTTATTAAAGTTGGTTGGAAATATTGTACATTTCTTTTATAATAAATTTCCCTATTATTCTCATGTTTTTTGCACTATTATATTGGTCAGTGCCATATTCAAGTTGGATGAGTTACTCAATCTAATCCCATTTTAAAGGGGTATTCCCCTCATAACTTTTAAAATGTTGCTGCCCATGGTGAGACTAACATTTTCTTCCATACTTGTTATTTAACAAATCAGTCTCCTTACCCCAGTTCTCAGATGCTGCTTTCTGCTGAAGACACAAAAAACTGTTGAGCTTTTCTCTCTATCTCCCGCTCCTTCCTTCTCCCTTCTGGGATGGCTGATGTAAACAAGTCTCTGACTGGCTTTATCTGGAACATTGTAGCTTCTTTGTAATGGTAAAGATAACCACAGTGACTTCATTAGCAACTTGACCTCAGATTAATCCTCCCAGGATTACAAAGAAGCTACAATGTTGCAGATAAAGCCAGCCAGGGACTTGTTTACATCAGCTGTCTCAGAGGGAAGGGGGGAGGAGAAGGAGACAGAGGGAAAAGCTCACACACAGATTTTTGCGTTTTCAGCAGAAAGCAGCAGCTCAGAACTGTGGGAGTATAGAAAGTATATAATGAATTGTTAGTCTCACCATGGACAGCAACATATCCAAAGAAATGTTTGAGTGGAATATTCCTTTAAAGCTCTATTAGTATTTGGTATGGCCGTCAAAGAGTAGGCATCCTGCCTCTAGTGATTAGATCTTGTTCTGGGGGACCTGATCTATTAAAGGGATTCCAAGTTTTTAAAATGAATATTAAATCAGTAGTGATGAGCGAATACTGTTCGATTGAATAGATATTCGATCGAATAGCGAGATATTTGAATATTGGCTATTTGTACGAATATCCCGCGAATATTTGATAAATATTCGATATGCGTTCAAATCCCCAAGCTTCCGGTTTTACCCTCCAAATGGTCCAATAGATGTTTTTCACTAATCGAATACTTGTTCCCATAGACTTTAATGGGATTGAATATTTGAACGAATATTTGAATATTTGCGGGATATGCGTACGAATATCGAATATTCTAATATCTCACTATTCGCTCATCACTATAAATCAGTGGAGATCAGGCTCCTGCACCCTTTTCCGATCAGCAGTCTCTTCAATAACTAATAATATGCTTGTCTTTTCATTTGCCATGCATACAATAGTAGTGGTGCAAGTAACATCATTGTTTTCCTATTTGCTTGAATAGGACCACACTGCAGTCCCTTACATCACTGCTACTAATATTAAGGCAAATGGAAGGACGAGAGCTGATAAACATCGAAGAGACTGTATCTCTTCTAGGAGCCTCGCAACCTATTCAGGCTGCTGGTTGGCAAAGGTGTTGGAAGTCAGACTACTGCAGATCACTTTTTAATTTTAAGGGTAGCTTCACACGTACGGTATCGCTGCCTTTTTAACAGTGCGTCTTTAACGCTCGCTGCGTTTTTGCTGCGTTTTTTACATGCGCGTTTTGATTTTCACATGATTTTCATGTAAAAAACAAAACTCGCATGTAAAAATCGCACCAAAAACGCAGCGTTAAAGACGCACCGTTTAAAACGCAGCGATACGGTACATGTGAAGCTACCCTAAAGGGGTTATCCAGGATTCGAAAAAAACACAGCTACTTTCCTGCAAAAACATCTCTACCCGTGTTGTGTACAGTATACAGATTCCTTTACCCCAATAGAGTATCAGAACCCACACCTAAACTGAGGAATGAAGTGGTGCTGCCTTACGTGGGACAATTATCATTCGAAAAATCATTAGATCGCTTGGATCTAAACAATTATCGTTTTGTGTAATAGCAGGCAACGACCAAACGACTAATGAGAAATCGTTGAGCGTTTGATAGAATCTGGACTCATCGTTGATCTTCACAAATTGTCCGAAAATTGTTCAGTGTTATAAGACGTCATTCGGTCGTTTCCTGGTCTATCAGCTAGGAAAGGAAGAGCGCAAGAACGACCGTGAGTAACAATCATCGTCCTGTGTAATAGGGTGAATGATTTTGGATCGTAAGTCATAGTTGTCATTTGAAATTATTTATCGTTTATTGCCAAAAATTGTCCCGTGTAATACCACCCTTAGTCACTGACTGGCTGAGAGGGAAATCACTCAGCCAGGCCATGACATTGCAGCTGGAAGAGCCGGGCACATGACGTCCGAGGCACTATGGAATGTGCCTAATTTTAGAAAGGCCAGTCAATCCTCTTTACCACAAATGACTCCTTAGCCCACAAAAAAGTCACAGAGCCTTGGGCACTAGGTGTCTCACTTCCCTGCAAGATTCTGTCCACTCTCTCTTAGAGGAAATACTTGTCTAGCAGCAGAAAGACCAAGATGAAACACAAGAAGTCACTGTAGGGCTTGTCTTTCTGCCTGCACCAGGGGGTTCATGCTTTGTATGAAAGGTATATGAAGACCTCCTTCTTATGTCCAACCACTTATTAAGTCCCTTGTGTAGCCTGTCATCATCAGCAGCAGGTATTGACTGCCATTCACTTATGGTTTATGCTGTGACTGTTTACGTTACACAGTGCATCAATAACCCCCTCCCCCACATGCCATCTATAATGCTGGTCTGTTTAAACTATGTCATGGTATAGTAGAAAGGAATAGGTTTCATCCTGTGATTGGCCAGAGAAGAAAGGGAAAGGAAGTCAAGGTGTGAATACTGTTGGTACAGCCTAGCTTTGGTCCTCCACTCTGAAATGGAGACAATAAAAAAAATCTGTGAAAGAAGGGACATTCAAGGGTTCAATGACAGCAGTTAGAGACCCAAATCACCACACTGAAGGGTTAATAGAACAAAACCATGTAGGTCTCCTCAAGGTTCAGCTTTGCTTTAAGGGTATAAACACACACACCGTATACGCAGCAGATCTGCAGCAGATTTGATGGTGCAGATTTGATGCTGTGTTCAGTTATTTAGATCTAATCTGCTGCGTATTTGCTGCGTATTTGTTGCGTATCGCAGCGGTAAATACGCTGCGTATACGATGTGTGTGCTTATACCCTAAAGGGTAAAATGTGAGATGTAAAACTTTGTGCAGCAGAAAGTACATTAGTCTGGAGCTTGTGGTGGGGCCGTCCTGGAGCAGATGGGAACTGGTTGAGAATCTTATGAAATCAACATCACTTTAAGCTATAGAAAAAAAGAACAGATGTAGTTGTAAGTACAGAGCTCCGGCTAAGTTAGAGATGTTATTATTTCCATCCTCTGGCTGGTACTTTTTAATAGTCTTGTCAAAGAGTTATTAAGCTTTCTTATGTCTTCTTGGTGTTTTTATATTACAGTCTTACAAAACAGCACATAACCTTACCTTACCCTACCCAACCTTACCAGCAAACACATATTCCATTCTAATAACTTTGTGATTCTACAACAATTACCCTGCCTGAATATAAACTTTTGTCTTTTGTGTGTTCATTGATTTGTTCCACTGGGACCCAGGAGGCCAATTTAAGTCCTTGTTGTTTTGTTAAAGGAGAATTCGCTAGTATCTCTATATACAGTTACAGGCTGCGTTCACACTACGTATATTTCAGTCAGTATATTTCAGTCAGTATTGCAACCAAAACCAGGAGTGGATTAAAAACACAGAAAGGATCTGTTCACACAATGTTGAAACTGAGTGGATGGCCGCCATATAACAGTAAATAACTGCCATTATTTCAATATAACAGCCGTTGTTCTAAAATAACAGCAAATATTTGCCATTAAATGGCGGACATCCACTCAATTTCATCATTGTGTGAACAGATCCTTTCTGTGTTTTTAATCCACTCCTGGTTTTGGTTGCAATATGAGGACCACAATACTGACTGAAATATACATATACTGACTGAAATATACGTAGTGTGAATGCAGCCACAGACTGAAAAAATGGTGGAAGATGGAGTCACAGGACTGGTAGGCTATAGAGCAGTGTATCTTAACTCCAGTCCTCAAGACCCATCAACAGGTCAGGTTTTGAGGATCTCCTTAGTATTGCACAGGTGATATAATTATACTCAGTGCATTCAAAATTATCGAAATTAGGTGCTTTTTGTAAGGGATATCCTCAAAACATGACCTGTTGGTGGGTGTTGAGGACTGAAGTTGAGAAAATCTGCTATAGAGTGATAGAACTGGTAGGAGATGGAGTCACATGATTTGTAGGAGATGTAGTGACAAGGGCTGGTAGGAGATGGAGTCACAAGACTTTCAGATGCCTAGTAAGCAGAGATGAGCGAACTTTTCAAAAGTTCGTTCCGACCGGACTTCCAGATTGTCTTGAGAAGTTCGTTTCGACCAAATTTCGGATTTCTTCAGATTTCATAGTTTAAAGCATCTTTATGATACAGGGGTAGTGTATTTGGTTGAATTTAGGGATCTACATGTCAGTAACATCATTATCTTTTCAATATCTCAAAATCAATTTTTTTTTTTTTTTTTTTTAGCCTTCAATATTCACCATTTATGGGTCTATGCAGGAAATTCACCATTACAGGGTCTATGCAGGAAAAAGGTCACAAATGGAGTGAAGGAGCAGCAGTAGTCATTGGAGGCCAGCGGAGGTCCAGCAATAGTTTTTAGAGTTTTATTCTACACACATGCACAAGGTATATATTTGTGCCTCAGGAAAACACCTATGTCATATTCACTCTTCCAAGGGTCCAACTATAGTACTTGTATATCTGTATAGCACGTTTTTGTTCTGTGCACCCTTTGCTGTCCTATGCCTAATCTATCTACCTATCTATCTTTTGCCCTCTCTATTTTTCTCTCTCAATCACTATATGTTTCTCCTCTCCGCTTTCCTAATAATCTTTTTGTCTTTGCTTTTGTACAATATCTTCTCAGTACAGGAGCGTGCAGCTATAGCGTTTTGTCACTGACGAGCTCTGTGCACTGCTAACAGTCTCCTTCCTCTCTCTCTCTCTCTGCAGACTGCGTTGTGCGGTGATGTGACCGCTCCTCTTAAAGCAATACCGACGTCACACAGGGGATGGGCTTGTGCAACATCCCTGCCGATTGGATGTGTTACGATCATCATGGGAAAGCGCTTTTCCCGCCCAGAACACTTCCTACTTTCTAAAATGGCGGCTGCCATTTTAGAAAGCAAGAAAAAAAATTTCAGAGCGGACTTCCAAAAATCGGAATCCGACCGGACTTGGACTTTTGGAAAAATCCGAACCGGATCCCATACCGGCCAAACCGGTTCGCTCATCTCTACTAGTAAGGAGAGGCAGTGATAATGGATGATAACAGAGAACAATGGTAAGAGAGTGCTGTGCAAATCCAGCAATGTCAACACTTTTACAAAAACCTTCCCGGACTACTTACATATATTGGTACATTTGAAATTAATTTACATATTCTTTTTCTTTTACTGCATTATTATTTTTTCATGTTGCCTGTTTTTTTGTTACCCCCCCCCCCCCCCCCAAAAAAAAAAAAAACACAGCTGTGAGCCAGTAAAAATATTCAGATTTTGTAACTGTAATTCATACGATATGGCTGGAGAAAAATATAGTGTATGAACATAGCCCATAGCCTACAGCTACAAGAATTAGTCTATCCACTAAGGGTCATTATATATATATATATATATATATATATATATATATATATATATATATATGTATATATATATATATATATATAGTCAGCCCCCCTGATAAAATAATGGGTGTGAACACTTTTGCATTCAATGATTTGATGTTTCACCATGGTAAATGTAAATCTTTTTGGAGAATTTTCTTTTAACTGATCACTACGATCATAAAAACCTAATTAGATCCAACCTGATTTATTGTTATTACACCATAAAACAGCAGAAAAAAAGTCAAAAGGGGGTTGAACCCTGGATATTTCTACTCCAGTATGGAAATCAAATAACGATGAACCTTGAGAATGCGAGCAATAAAAACTCCACTCCGTCTCCATATTTACCAGAAATTATGCATTCCGCTATTCCCTGGCTTGAGTATCATGCTGATTAGTTTTATATCTGTATATTCTCTGGGACTCGCATTACCATCTTCTCTCCTCCGAGATTCACTACTGGTGAATGAAAATAAAAAAGACACATGTTTACCCGTAATGATTAACTAAAAGGCTAATTAGGATTAATTAATCATTAGGAGAATAGATTTCATTCTTTAATTTTTCATGCCTGTAAATGTTTAATTCTTCAGTTTTCTGCACGTTACATAAATCGATGCATTCTTAAGTATGTTTTTACTGAGCAATAAATATAGTGAAAGATTGTCTCCTGGGGGGGAGAGAACTAAGATGGTGGATCTCTAATGAGTACCTGCCGGGATATGAGGACTGAGGAGAACTCGTGAAGGGAATATATATATATATCGCCTCCTCTGCAGCTTTCAACCTGATTCACGTTTAGAAGTTTTAAAATTCACAATATGAAAGGTAATGTTATACTATTGTGGGAAGTCCAAAGAAAATAAAGGAGCCATTCAAGGTTCATATAAAATAGATGATGGATGACCCAGATACTAGGTCTAGGGCTGAGACAGAAATTGTGGTTAGGCAGGCAGAGGGTTAGTGCAGGCAGCTTCAAAGGCAGGTCGGACAATCGGGATCGGCAACAGAAGAGGCACACGGGGTCAGGCAGTAAGCAAAGTCCGAAGAATAGGCACAGCTCAGGATTCACAGAATCAGCATAATAGCAGAAACACACTTTTACTTGGAATCCAATAATCCAACAACGCTCAGGCAAGAAGAAACAGGTGAAGCTAGTTTAAATAAGTGCTGGTGGCTCTTAACTGGCAAACGGCAGTAGCAGGTGGAGACTAGAGTTGATCGAACCTCGGGAAATCCTAAGTTCGATTGAACTTGAACATTCACGAACTTTCTGCATTTGATTGCTGATGCCTTCCCTGTCCGTGAGGAAGGAGGAGAGTGCACAGGTACCGCCTGGAATTCCGGGATTCAGCCTAGGTAATAGGACCGGAAAGGCATCAGCAATTAAATGCGAAAGGTTCGTGAATGTTTGAGTTCGATCGAACCTAGGATTTCCCGAGGTTCGATCAATTTTAGTGGAGACAAGTGGCCTTTATAAATCCAGAGCATTTGGCCACATGTACACCCTAGTGGCCAGAGGTATTGCCAAAGCAAAGACCAGAAGGAGGAAGAAGACGTCAGAACACCTAAGGATGAGAAACCCCTGGGTCAGAATACAGTACAACAGAGGAGCGAACAGGAGTGTGGTAGAGAACAGGAGATGGCGCCACCAAGGGTAAGTAACAGACCTCCACCAGATGCCAGCTGGCTGCATTACAGGTGTCATGGCAGCCACAGACCTTCTGAAGTCCCCCAGTGCCACTGCTTTAGGTTTGCTATTACAACATGCTTACTAGTAGATCGCCAATCTGGCAGCGCACTGCAATAGTATAACTAAACACCAAAAGGGCAGCTTTTTTTTTCTTCAAATTTGATTACATTAAAAGGGAAAACATCTGTTGGTTCACGTGTAGTTTAACCTCGTCTCTGGAATTATTATGGATGTAAAGTTTAGTTCAAGGGAACTCGTGAGGATGAAAACTGCAAAACATTTTCTGGAATGTTTTCAACACTTTCAACTCTCAAATTACTGAGTTTGCACATAACCTAAGAATGAAGTAGTCCCAGCTTGACACCCTACCATGTTTGGACTGGCCCACCAGGGTAAGAGGATCTTCTGTGGTGGGCCCAGGATCTAACACAATAGCAGACACAAACGTTAAGCTTAGATCAATCTCATTTAGAGATCATTCCAAAGACAGTCACTTGTCCTTGTAGTCTGTGGTGTGCTGTCTATAGACCTGTTTCAGCTTTAAGAATAATTTACAATGCTATTAAAACTGGAGACCCACTTGTTCTATTTTGAGGTGAAGAAGACCCTCCGAATCACTTCCTCTAGTGGGCTCAAGAAACGTTAGTCTGATTCTGTGAATCTTTTTTCCATAGACCTGTTCCATCCACCTTGGAAAACCAGTTAAATGTGAAATGCAATCTATGCACTGGGCACTGGCTGCTTGGCTGCCCATTCATTAAGCGAAGGAGACATCAAGGAGCCTTGGATGCCTCCTCCTCCCACTTCCTCCCATGGCAGCTGCATGCTCTGCCAGTACGGCCACTGGTAACAGGTAGGGGGCATCTGTAGTCAAAAATTTGGAGCCCACCTCTGTTTTAAAGAATTTTCTATAGTTCTCACATAGAATCCAATATAGATATGAAGACTTAGGGCCTTAAGATATCTCCCTGTGTAATATAGGCAAATATCAACCCGAGACCGATCAACTTTAAAAATAATCGGCTGCCCACTATGCATTGGTACATGTAACAGGAGGTGTGTGGTCGGCATCTGATGAAAGTTTATAGAAAATAATATGTTATATACTTACCTGTCCAAGCTCCCCGATGTCCTTCTGGCTTCTGTACGCTCACCACAGCTGCCACTGGCAAGTCTAAATCTGTCTCAGTGATTGGCAGAGTGGCCTGCCACTGCAGTCTGTGGCAATGTCCCGCCTCGGTCACTGATTGGCTAAGCGGCCTTTCACTTCAGAGACGTGCAAGCGGTGGTTGCACTGTACAGGGAGAAACCAGAAGGACACTGGGGAGCTTGGACAGGTAAGTAATTATTTTCAATACATGCAGCAAGGGCTGCACAGACATCGCATGATCATTGAGGCAAATATTAGGCTCGGTTAGATCAGAGCTTGCTTACATAAAAAATTGGGCTATGAAGTATGGTCTTTACCACAGCCTCCCCAATTTCGATGACCTTCTATACAGCCACCCTCTTCCTGGAGACCCTCTTAGGGTATATTCACACGGGCGGGCTCGCAGCGAGATTCTCGCTGCGAGCCCGGCAGGTCCTGGCAGTTCCCATAAACTACATACTTGCTGCGGTCTAAACGACTGTAATTATACCGCCCTTAACCCCTTCTGCCCCCGCTGTAAGCAGCATACATTACCTGTCCTCGCTGCACGGGTCCGGCGTCCTGCTCTCCCGTCCGGCCAATTAGTGTGTTGCCCAGCCGCAGCCACTGATTGGCCGGGCGGGAGAGCAGGACGCCGGACCCGTGCAGCAAGGACAGGTAATGTATGCTGCTTACAGCGGGGGAGCCGGCGGGAGTAGAAGGGGTTAAGCGCGGTATAATTACATACTCGCTGCGGTCGTTTAGACCGCAAGTATGTAGTTTATGGGAACTGACAGGACCTGCCGGGCTCGCTGCGAGAATCTCGCTGCGAGCCAGCCCGTGTGAATATACCCTTATAGTGCTTTTGTAGTATTAGTAACATTTCTTACATGTTAACTCTGCCCATATCATGATCACTGTCCATTTTATGGACTCACACAGTCTTTTATGAAATTTAACAATGTAAATATAGCATTGTAAGGTACAAAAGTAAAAGAGGAATACATTCATCTGAAGAGCCCCGCCGCCCGTACCCATCAACATAAATCCTTTGTGTCTGCCGCACGTCACACAATTAAGAACAACCTTCATACCTTCATAAAGCCCTGACGCCTTTATAGGGAACGTTGCCTTATAGCTGCGCTTTATGGTATTCTAAAACTTTACCGTCGTCGTGGCAACCAATTAACTACAAACACAACTTTAAAAGCAAGCATAAAAAAGAAGATAAAATTCCCCTCTTTTCACCCAGTCTGTGACTACATGAATAATGGATTGCAGACTTTGCATCATCTTGATTACAGAATGACTTGCAGTGGGGGGAAAAAAGCAAATCAAGATGAAAGACCTAAATTAAGCCACCGCTGATATGCTTTATTGTTTCGGGAATATATTGTTTTTCTAAAGTCTACTGTTTTAGATTACCATAACTCTCAACATTTCAGATAGCTAAAGAGGGACACTTATGGTTCAGCGTGTGAAAGGTCCTCGGATTCATGCGGCTTCCTTTTCATTTCCAAATTACCACAATAATCGTTAGAAATAGAAACCCATATGATTAAAGAGCTATGAAACGTGGAATAACGTGGATACTGGGGACGGTAGGAACGGAGAGAACTATAGGAGGCTGGCTGGGTGTAGTGGGCTCAGAAAGAGATCATAATAACAAGGCGGGGGGGGGGGGTGGATTGTTAGCAATAGGGTTAAGGTTAGTTTAGTGTTAGGGCTCTACATCTCATTCCTGATCCCCAGTATGGCTCCCTATCTCATTCCTCATCCCCAGCATTGCTCCAATCTTATTCCTCATCCCCAGCATTGCTCCCCATCTTATTCCTCATCCCCAGCATGGCTCTCTATCCCATCCCTCATCCTCATGATGGCTCCCCATCTCATTCCCCATTCCCAGCATGGCTTCCCATCTTGTTCCTGGTCCCCAGCACGGCTCTCCATCTCATTCCTCATGTCTAGCTTTGCTCCCTGTCTAATTCCTCATGTCTAGCTTTGCTCCCCATCTCATTCCTCATCCCCGGCATGTCTCCTTATCTCATTCCTCATCCCCGGCATATCCCCCCATCCCATTCCTCATCCCTGGCATATCCCCCCCATGTAATTCCTCATCCCTGGCATATGTCCCCATGTCATTCCTCATCCTTGGCATATCCCCCCATGTCATTCCTCATCCTTGGCATATCTCCCCATCTCATTCCTCATCCCTGGCATATCTCCCTATGTCATTCCTCATCCTTGGCATATCTCCCCATCCCATTCCTCATCCCTGGCATATCCCCCCCATGTCATTCCTCATCCTTGGCATATCCCCCCATGTCATTCCTCATCCTTGGCATATCCCCCCATGTCATTCCTCATCCTTGGCATATCCCCCCATGTCATTCCTCATCCTTGGCATATCTTCCCATCTCATTCCTCATCCTTAGCTTCCCATCTCATTGCTCATCCCTGGCATGACTCCCCATCTTATTCCTAGTCCCTGGCATGTCTCTCTATCTCCCTTCTTATCCCCGGCATGGCTCCCCATCTCATTCCTCATCCTCAGCATGGCCCCCATCTCATTCCTAGTCCCCGACATGCCTCCCTATCTTATTCCTCCTCAACACCACTCCCCATCTCATTCCTGGTTCCCATCATGGCTGCATTTCATCAAGGCTCCCATATCACTTCTAGTTCCCAGCATAGCTCTTAATCATAAATAAAAAAAAAAAAGTGCTTCTTTGACAAAATTAAAAAAAGGGGGGCTTTATTTACATTTTCCCACTTTCATTCTTCACATTTCAACTATGCAGTTTTTTAGAAGCCACATGGACAGCTTCCGAGACATTGTTTCAGCATTAGAAAAATCCTGCAATTAGCATATTGGTGGAGCCGTGTCCGGCCATTCTACAGCTGTGTTTTGCTATTGTCGTTTTCGCGCTGGGTAATTATATGCTGGGTGCCAGTTCAGCGCAGTAAATTGCATTTACTTGATATTAGGTTTTATTTGGCTTATATAAATACGGGGAACAGCTTTTCGCTTCCAGCTTATGTTGTGAACATTGCTTCTGAAAGCTTTTCATGTCGTACAGTTGGAATGTAAAATTAAAGCAATTTGAAAGAGCCTGATCTGGTTACTGAGCCGTTGAACTTTACCTCAATCCTTCCACCCCTAGCAGCACCAAACAGCTGGTCCGCTCATTGCCATCCTGTTAGACACTGCAATCACATGCCATTTAGATAGCTGCAGGCCTGAAGGGTGACTATTACTTCACAAGGTCCCTAGAGTTCATTTTTAAATGAATATTCGCTGATGGTTAAATGGTGCATTGAGAATTATACACCAATCGGCCAAAACAGGTGTAGCCAATAACATTGAATATCTGTGTGGCGTAAGCTAGGGGCGAAATCTGATAAATGCCCCCTTTATACTAATGTAGCCCGAACTTACTTTTGGTGGTAGATTTGGCCTTCAGTATAAAGTGTATAGGGACCGCTCGAGTCTCCACCGACAGATGATGCCTGACCTGTCTTTGTTCTCTGAGAGGTAGACCTCTGGCTGCATCTTACCCCTCCCTATTGAGAACAAATGAACATATTAAAGTGACTCTGTACCCACAATCTGACCCCCCTAAACCACTTGTACTTTTGAATAGCTGCTTTTAATCCAAGATCTGTCCTGGGGTCCGTTCGGCAGGTGATGCAGTTTTTGTCCTAGAAAAACAATTTTTAACCTTGCAGCCCCGTGCCAAACGGGAGTATCTGTGCCGTAACTTTGCACCACCACCCCCGTCCTTCACCACCCCCGTCCTACCTTCAGGAGACCGGACCTGGATTTCTGGTAAGTATAGCATTGTTTTACAGCATGATAACAACAAAACATTAATGAATGTATATTGCAAACTTGCTTTATATCACATCTACTGTTGATTTCGATTTCAAAAGTTATAACCATAGTGACACTTTAAGGTATACAGGCATCTTTACTTTTGGCCCCACCAAAGGTCTTCCCTGGCTGGGGAGGTCATGTAATTTTAAAGGTCCCTATTTTATGCTGCTGCCTTATCCATTCTATGGCTCCTTCTTTGCCATCAGGGCTTTCCTTGAAGGTTAGGAGCCAGTGGGCCTCCAGATAGTGTGCTGCCGTCCAACTGGAGTGGTGCTGACCCTTCTGCCATGTTCTCTCTCTCTACAGCCCCCAATCTCCATACCGGAGCCCTAGGACCTGCTCCACATAACCTTGTTTACAAAAGCAGAGCATGCAAGGGGACTTTAGAAAAATACAGACCCTGAATATTCAAGCCTTCCACCACCAGTGCTTATAACAGGATCAAATTTTTAAAAATATTTTCCCGGGACACCACACAAGGAAGTTGTATATGGTCGTGGAGGCGGCATTTTGTGGAGTTGGTGCTCCTGGTAGGGCAGCGTCCCAAGAATAACAATAGGAAGAGTCCCGGCACTCACCAAGTTCAATTATGTTTGTTAATTTAGTGCAAAAACATCATAAGGTACATGAGGACCTGTTTTGGCATATACCTTTTATCAGCAGGAGCTGATGACGAAACACGTCCTCCTGTACCTTATGTTGTTTTAGCACTGAATAAACAAACATAATTACAACTTGGTTAGTGCCGAGACTCTTCCTGTTACCACACAAGGAGGGACATCTGGTGAATCAGTGAAGGCTAGTGTCTTTGACCTGGTTTCTGGTGTGTATAGGGCTGTTTGTGTAGCTGTAGACTGGTCGCAGTGTCTATACTGACCCCTGTCCACCAATGTGTCTACAAGGGGCATGTGGGCCTCAGGAGTAGACCATCATAATTTCTATCCATACAGGTGATTAGTTTTACACTGTATTAAGCTCCTATTCCACAGGCCGACAGCGAGGAGCAAACTAGCGCTATTAGCACTTGTTTGATCCTCGTTCCCCGCTCCCTGCTGCCGCTATTCCACATGGCAGCAGTGAGCGAGTGAGTGCGGGAGGGGCCATGGGGAGCTGTGGGGGGGCTGCCCGGGTGATCACAAGATCGTCTGGGCAGCCCGTAGAGGATAGTGGCAGATCGCTGCTATCACAGTCATTTGTTTTTCAACATGCTTGAAAGACAAACAACTGCAATGATCAACCAACATGAACGATGTTGGCTGATCGTTGCCTTCTATTCCGTGGGACAATTATCGCCCGTTACGGTCGATATTGGCCCATAATCGTTCCGTGGAATAGGGTCTTTAGTCTGGTATAGCTGCACTTTCACAAGCAACCAGCACCAGCTATAGGTTCAGCATACATTCAGCTGAGATCCGGCGCACTTTATGCTTTGTTTACCAGGTCTATGAGATGGGGAGTCAATCATAGGTTACAACCATACTCTAGCTGTCCTAGGAGAATCCCTCTGAGAATCATGACAAATTATTGTGAAGGCAGCTTAGCACAAGTAACCGTTTCTATTGACCTCTGTAAAAGACTTATTCCACTATATTTGGTTGATTTTGACAGGGACACCAATTTCACGCCTGTCTATTTCTTCAATGCCCAAAATTCCTTGAGATGTTGCCTTCCTTCATAACAGTTCCACTTGAGTAACTAAATGTGACTTGAAAGATATAAAGCAAATTTTTGAAAACGACTTAAGTGAAGTTCTGTGCGTCTGAACAAATGGACATAAACCTTTATGAAATTTTCAATGCTAACTTAGGCTGACGGACGTTAGAGCCGCCGATGGAAAATTTACCATATCGTGTATGAAGTAGTTTGGGAACTAGTAGCAAGAAATATCAGAAAAAAAATGTGAAGGCTTTTTTTAATTTTTAAAAATATTTAATAAAAAAAAAATGACGTGACAGATGTACTATTTACATTTCAGGAGTACGGGCTTAATAAAAGCTTTATTTTTGGGATTAATTTAGTTATTTTTTTACAAAATTAGCACCACTTTTAACAAACCATGGATTTTAATAGTGCTAATCTCTAGTGCTTCCTTTAGGTCATCACTCGACCCTTTAAAGGGGTTTACCAGGGAAACATTGTTGATCCACAGAATAGGTCATTAGTAGTTGATTGGCAGGGTGTTGATGCCCAGCAACCCCAATGATAAGCTGTTCAGTGCTTACCCTACACAGAGAACGGGGCTGGAAGCATCAGTGTATTGGTGGTGCTGTATGACTGCAGCTTTAGCTCCTATGCACTTCAATAGGAGCTGGGGTTGCAGTACTGTTGCACCGCCACCAGACAGAGTAGGGAGCCAACAACTTCCCACACCACATATGTGTTGTGCTGAACACATGATCTGTGGGGTTACAAGTTTGTTAAAACTTCATCAACCTCTGCAACAGTATTTCACTGGAAAAGCCCTTTAAAGAGTCTCAATATAGATAGAGATTGTTAACTAAACCTGAATTTCCTCCATAAGGTAGAATTACTCATCTGAAACAGTTCTTCCTGAGTTATGTCTCATTTCAGTACTGAACAGGCTGCTGGCTACAAGAGCGGGATGTAAATCTGAAAGGGTACTATGTCCAAGATTACCAAGCTGGTTGTGGGGAGTCTTTTAGGCCATGCAAAGCTCACTCTGAAAATTAGTATGAAAAGTAGCTCCCATAAGAAATGGAAAGATCTTTTTACTAGTGCCACTTATAAAATGTAGCTTCCAAGGGGCTCAGAATAGTCACATTACTAAACTCCTTGATGGAGTGGTATCAAGTGTCCACAGTGTAAATCCATTGAATTCAATGGGAATGAGCTGGCAAAGCCCATAGATGCAAATAGTGCTGTTTTAGGGAAACGTTTTTTTAGGCTCAGATAGTAATTTTGATAAAACCACATACAGTATATGTAATCGATATTGTGGAAAACTAACCCTGATAAAATTCAAGCTAAGTTAAGGGCAGTGAGCAGTGAAACCGAGTTTAAAGGGCCATTTTAGCCTAGACATTAAACCTCTAGATCAGCATGGTGACATTTCGGATGATATGCCAACAGCGTCCATGCTGAGAAAGCCTTGCTCCTGGAACATTACATTTCTGTCTCCACCTGTAATGTTAATACCATGCAGCATATGTTGTATTGCAGGAATCTGAAATACACTGTAATAAACACAGACCAGGAGAAGCGGGAGCCGCGCAACAACACAGCACAGATGCTTCTTTATCATTTCTGCTTGTTCTTTAATTTTATTACCCGGCATTACACTATAAGGGTTCTGATGGAAATGTAAAAAAAAGAAAAGCCATAAACTCAATGAGCCAATAAATAGGTGACAATAATTTCAGATGGAAGTTTGGAAATTTTAATTAGCAAGAAAATGTACAAAAAATTGTTTATACAAATTCAATGAAATAGAAAAATGAAAACTCTCTACACTCGTATTATTGATTTTATTTTTTATTTTATTTTAGTTTTTTGTGTAAATACAGTAAGTCCAACATTCTGTGCTCATTGGTCTCCATTAGTTGGCTCCATTAAAGCATTAATGTCATCCAAAAACTTTTGACATGTCCTCAACACAGAGACCCCTACCAATTGCTAAATACTGCCAAGAGAAGCAGTGCGCTTTGCTCCCCTGTTAGCTGTTCTATCTAAGGGTATGTGCACACTGAGGAATAGGCGAGGAATTGAAGAGGAAAGTTTTCTGCTTGAAATTCCTCACCTATTCCGCTCTGGCAGAATAGAAACAGAATTTGAGCTGAATGAAAGCAGAATTTTAAGACCCTTTGGGGGAGATTTTTCGAAGGGTGTAAAATTTAGACTAGTACAAACTGCCCACAACAACCAATCACAGCTCAGCTTCCAGCTCTGGTCAAATAAAAGAGGAGCTGTGATTGGTTGCTGTGGGCAATTTGCACAAGTCTAAATTTTACACCCTTTGATAAATCGCCCCCTTTGACTTCTATAGAATTCCTCCAGTCAAATCCGCCCCAAAAATTGACAGGTCGATTCTTCTGGGGGAACGCAGATCTGCGTTGGAATTTCAGGACAGAAAACTCCGCCGTGTGCACTTATGCTCGTAAAGTCAATAGAAATGTATAAGAGCCAAGGCTGCCAATTTTTTTACGGGCAAAATTTCAGGCAGATTCCATGTGCATTTTGATGAGGAATCCGATTGAAATTCTGCAAGAATTTCTCTGTGTGTGTATATATTCTAACTCATTGAAGGGAACAGGTTCTATTGTGAGACTATGGAGCCTATTTCCTACAATGAGTCAAGTGGTGAGCTAGAGAGAGAAGTGCACAGCCACATGCTTATCCCAGCCATATATAATAATAGGTAGGAGTCTCAGCACTGAGACCCCAAACGATGAAAAAAAATTTTTTTGTGACAATGACAACACATTTTTTTGTGACAATGACAGTAATGTTTTAAATAGGGCAAGTATCGGTTTGTTGAAGATGAAAAAGAACAATGTTGCTAGCCCTTTGGTCACGGCATGGGTCAGCATAAACCCAAATGTAGCCAGGGGAGAAAGGAAAAGATTATTTATTGGGAAAAATTGTACAATTGAGTGGAGGCTCTAGGGGCAACCAACTGTCATATGTGGCCTCCATACCCCAACCTGATCATTGTTGAAGTAATATAGGTGGAATTCCATGGCCAATCCCGCCTGCCTCAGTGTCTCTATGTGATGGCTCACAAGCCTCCGCCGCGGCTGCTCTCCACTGAAAGAATTGACATGTCAGTTCTTTGAGCGGAGTGCGACAGAAGCAGAGGCACTACAGGCGCTCTGTCTATATTACTCAGTGTGAACATACCCTAACAACCCAAAGAAAAGACAGCAGAGTCTGGTTGGCAAGACACATAATGGGCACCATGATGCCCAATTTCTACCTTTGACAGAGGGTGTAATGAAACGGTCATGGTGGACAAGGAGTCGCTTCTGCTCGTCGGTAGATCAATCATTCTCTCTACTGGAGGTCTTTCTGTCCCGCCTAGCGCCTGTTCTCTCTGTGTGTGCCCTCGCGTAACTACTGCTCCCAACACCTCCTCGCATCTTGGTCAGAGCAGACTAGATAAGTAGTAATTCAGCATAATGACCTTCCTGCTTCTCTTAGACCAATAATATCCGTCTACTGGACAAAATATCTTTGAGTGAATCATAGAGGCATGTCTAGCAGTCAATGATCTCTCACCAAAAGGTTCACTACCCAAAAGAAGCCTCTGAGAGCCTTTTAATAGCGCAAAAAGAAAACTCTTTTATGCCCTCTTGTGGCAAATCCCAGTGTCCATTTAGACCAAACCTGTACTATATCTGCATTATATCGTTCTGGGACATAACTGTAGGCAACATGCAGTGATCTGACATTTCTATTCGAGTGCATTATTATTTACAGGATGGGATTCCTTGTCATATGAACTCCGTCAGCTGTATCTCTGCATGGCCAAAAGCCAGTACACATGGCAACTCATATAGCCAACCAAGCCTAATTCTGTACTACTGAGCTAAAGCTCTGAAATAGTTGGGTCTAGAGATGTATTTGGTTTGGCTTTTACCCACAGAGCAGTGATCTATAGCTATCCTACCAGCTGGATTTGTACAGCTTATTAAGTAACCACCCATAGGTGATACTCAAGATATCATTTTCTTCTTTTTTTTCCGAGAAATAAATAAACATTCAACACTGGACTCCAAAAAGACTTGGCACATAAAGGTGAAAAATTCCATTTCCATTACACAGAAATAGTTCCAAGTCTTTCTTGGCTGACCATATGCCTTAGAGGTGGTGACCTAGGACGGTGCTGCATGTTCCAGACATGTTTCGAAAATTGCTCTGATGACTGTATTTTCACCTGCCTCCCGGGGAAAAGAGTACTGGAAAGATCCAGTAGATTGCAACGGCTTGTACAAAGGTTTCCTAAGCAACAACTCTAAATTGAAAACACTCACAGCTTCAGATAAGGTTCATGTGTTTGTGCTTGAACAAGTACAAGGATACAAGGACTAGGCACATTTTAAGATGTGTTATACAATCTGGGTGTCCCCTCTTACATGGATTATCTGAAGTCTCACGACAAATCAGAAATTAGAGTCAAGGTTTTGTGTAGTGTTGAGCGGACTTGCTGAACTGTTCAGATTCGGCAACGTTCTCCGAAACTGAACACTCAGCATTTGACTTTCGGAAGTTGGAGAAGTTGAATGCCGCCCTAAGGAGTCCTGTAAACATGAATATTTCCATATGCTGTATCCTTGTATACCTGGCAGCCCTAAAACCGGGAGTCAAATGCAGAGCGTTCGGGTTTGAAGAACGTTGCTGGACTTGAAGAGTGCAGCAAGTCCGCTTAACATTGCTTTTGTTGGATAAGACTTTCAGGACAGTTCAGGGCACACAAGGGACACTCACACAGACAGGTGAAGCCCTGACACTGTCCCACTCCCACTGCCCCTACCTACTTGCCGCTAGACCACCCCAAATGATGGCGGACAACCAGGTGAGGTTCCCTGCACTGAAATAGGGTGACACGTTAGACAAGACAAAAGACAATAACAAAGACAGACAAAACACAATGACGGGTAGTCAGACAAAAATGGGTCAGAACCAGTAGAATCAAAATATAGATCAGAATCACAGAGCCAAAGAATAGTCAAAAGCAAGCCAGGGTCAGGTATAACAGGAGTTCACAGGAATACACAGCAGTAGAAAGCGACAGGTACAACAAGTGTAAACCTATACCAGGCATCAGGCTTAGGAAATGACTGAGCTTTATCTGAAAGCAGGTCCCGGTCTCAGAGACGATTGGAGCAGAGAAACAAGATTGCACAGGAGGACCAGGCTGTCAGTCATTTTCCAAGGCAAGGTGAACTGTATACCTGCTGGAAGAAATCTTCCCAGACAATGAGTAGGGAGTTAACCTAAATCAATATAAATGACCAGAGCTCGCGAGCGTGGTTTTACCAGGTACAATCCTGACATTACTCCCCCCCCTTTACGAGGGGCCACTGGACCCTCATTTGAACCACCAGGTTTGGAAGGGTATGTCTGATGGAACGAGTCTTGGGGCATGGAGATCTCTAGCAGACACCCAAACTCGTTCCTCGGGTCCATACCCTTTCCAGTGGACCAGATACTGAATTGAGTTTTGCACTCTACGTAAATCCATTATTTTTTCCACTTCAAATTCCAGCTCTCCCTGAACAACAACTGGACTAGGTGGAGTTTTAAAAACAATTGGTGAAATGTATTTCTTAAGCAAAGATTTATGGAAGACAGGGTGAATACGAAGAGACCTGGGTAATTGCAATTTATAGGATACTGGGTTGATGATTTCGGCGATTAAATATGGACCGATAAAACGGGGTGCAAACTTATTTGAGGGTACTCTTAAGCGAAGATTTTTTGAAGAAAGCCATACTTTATCTCCAACAGCATAATTAGGCCCAGGCAAGCGCTTTTTATTTGCATATTGTACATGGCGGAGTTGGGCTTTTTCCAGATTCTTATGATTCTGAGCCCAGACTGTGCACAGTCGACGAATTACAGATTTAACTGAAGCCTGATCAGATTCGTGACCAGTAGCGGCGGAGTACCTTGGGTGGAAACCGTAATTACAGTAGAAGGGAGACAGTTGTGTCAAGGAGTTCGTGATTATTGAGGGCAAACTCGGCCAGTGGCAAGAATTCCCTCCACCTTTCCTGGCATTCAGAGACATAACACCTGAGATATTGTTCTAATGACTGGTTTAATCTCTCTGCCTGCCCATTGGTCTCGGGATGAAAGGCGGATGAGAAGGATAGAGAAATACCCAACTGGCCACAGAAAGCCCTCCAAAACCTCGACACGAACTGAACTCCCCTGTCAGATACAATATTAGAAGGAATACCATGTAATCTGAGAATATGGCAAACAAACAGACCTGCCAAAACTTTAGCATTAGGCAATTTCTTTAACGCAACAAGGTGACACATTTTTGAGAAACGGTCTACCACCACCCATATCACCGACCTTCCCTGGGAGAGGGGAATATCGGTGATGAAATCCATTGACAAATGCCTCTTGGGCACAGGGAGAGGATGAAGCAACCCTTCAGGAAGTCTCCGGGGAGTCTTGGCCCTGGCGCAGGTTTCACAGGCCATAACAAATTCCTTAACATCCCGTGCCCAAGATGGCCACCAATAAGTACGGGATAATAAATATTTGGTGCCCGCAATGCCCGGATGACCTGCCAAGACTAAGGAATGCACTTCTTTCAAGATTTTAAGTCTAAGGTGACCTGGAACAAAAAGTTTACCTTGGGGTAGACCTGGGGGCGCTAATTCTTGAGAATTAGTAATGGACGACAGCAAATCGGGAGTAAGGGTAGAGACCACAACTCCTGGGGTGAGGATATTCTCAGGTTTCTCGTTGGGGGCATCACGGGCACTGAAACTCCTAGACAAGGCATCTGCCTTAACATTTTTTGCACCAGGGCGATAAGTTACAATAAAATTAAACCTTGTAAAGAATAAGGCCCACCGCGCCTGTCGAGGGTTGAGCCTCTTGGCATTATCAAGATACAATAGATTCTTATGATCAGTTAATACAACCACTCTATGTTTGGATCCTTCCAGGAAATGTCTCCATTCCTCGAATGCCCACTTTATAGCTAGCAATTTGCGGTCCCGATGTCATAATTAATCTCTGAGGTGGAGAATTTCCTGGAGAAGAAGGCCACAGGACGGAGGTTGGTGTACGGCTCTGCTCCCTAGGACAGAGCCGCTCCAACTCTTGTCTCAGAAGCGTCCACCTCGACAACAAATGTTTTTTCAGGATCTGGGTGGACCAGTACAGGAGCGGTAGAGAAACAATTCTTCAAAGCAGTGAAGGCCTGTTCTGCCTCTGGTGTCCAAGCAGTGGGGTCTGAGACTTTTTTAGTAAGATCAGTAAGGGGCTTAGCTATAACAGAAAAATCTTGCAAAACACAGAAAACGTTGAATTTCTTTTAGTGAACTGGGACGTACCCATTCCTGTATGGCAGAAACTTTCTGGGGATCCATACCAATAGAATCACGAGTGAGAATATAACCCCGGAACCCCACCTCTTGGACACCAAATTTGCACTTAGATAGCTTAGCACATAAATAGTTCTGTCGCAACTAGAAAGGACAATCCTCACATGTTCCTGATGGGTAGTCCAATCTGGTGAAAAGATGAGGATGTCATCTAGGTACATGACCATAAACCTACCCAAAAGGTCACGAAAAATATCATTTACGAACCTTTGGAAGACGACAGGGGCATTACTGAGACCAAATGGCATAACTAAATACTCAAAATGACCCTCAGGAGTATTGAATGCCATCCTCCACTCATCACCCTCTCTAATACGGATCAAGTTGTAGGCTCCCCGGAGATCTATTTTGGAGTACCAGTGGGCACCCACAACCTGATTGAACAAATCCGGCATTAGAGGAAGAGGATGCTGGTCCTTAACCGTGATTTTATTTAATTCTCTGTAGTCTATACATGGTCTTAGACCTCCATTTTTCTTGTTGACAAAAAAGAAACCTGCCCCCATAGGTCGATACTGAGGGCCGGATGTAACCCTTGCGGAGGCTTTCCTGAATATAGTCACGCATTGACTCTCGCTCTGGAGCAGATAGGTTGAAAATACGTCCCTTAGGGAATTTCGCTCCAGGAACAAGGTCAATGGCGCAGTCATACGGCCTATGTGGGGGAAGATGGTCTGAGCTGACTTCATCAAAGACGTCTCGGAAGTCAGCTATGAATTCCAGTATAGACCCAGAATAAGCTGTACATTCTAAGGTCTGTACAATGCTCAGATGAGAATGACAACTAGAACCCCATTTAAGCAACTCAGCAGTCACCCAATCAAACACCGGGTTATGGAGACGAAGGCAAGGCAAACCAAGAATTATGTCAGAGGTCAATCTATCCATAACAAAAAATGAAATTTTTTCAGAGTGAAGACACCCCACTGAGAGGGTGACTTCGGCAGTGCGAAACTTAATTCTTTCTTCTGTCAAAGGAGTGGAATCAGCCCCAGTGACCGAGAAGGGAGAACACAAAGGAATAAACTCTATGTCTTGGGCCCGAGCAACAACAGCATTTATAAAATTAATTGCAGCCCCTGAGTTTTACTACCAGTGGACAAGGAAACCGGTAATAAAACTTTTTTCACAGACACGGGAGGTACCTGTGTGCCTGAGTGGCTTCCCGGGTCACCACTCAGGCACTGAAGTTTTTCCTGCAACGGCTTGGACTTGGAGGGACAGGCTCTGAGGAAATGGCCCGATTTTCCACAATATAGACACAGGAAATTTTCAAGTCGGTGCTTCCTCCGAGCGGCAGCATCAGTCAGTCCCAGTTGCATTGGTTCTTCACTGGGCGGAGAAGGAGGAGAAGGTGGAGAAGGAGGGACAGACCTTTCAGAAAAGGCAAAAGCAGACTTAGAAGAAGAAAAACCTGGTCTGAACGGGAGATATGAGACCCTTTGTTTTTCTCTGTGTCTCTCTCTAATCCTTCTATCCACACTAACCTCTAGGGCCATATAGTCACTGAGGGTGTCTGGGGTAAGATGACTTACCAAAGCATCCTTAACAGCCTCAGACAAGCCTTGTCTAAACAATCTTTTTAGAGGCTGGTCAGGCCACCCAGTTACTGTGCACCACTGGCGGAATTCAGAGCAATAATCTTCAGCAGAGCAAAGGCCCTGCTGAATGGACAGGAGATGGGTCTCCGCCAGTGCTATACGGTTGGGGTCATCGTAAACTTGGCCTAGGACTTAGACAGTGACCAATCCTGTGGAGGACCCTTTAGGAGAGAAACTCCCAACTTTCTCAGCTTCAGTCGGGAACTGGTTAAACCTAAAAAACAACCAACATTATTCACGAAACGTCAGGATCCCCTTCAAAACGATCTGGCAGAGGCATGCTAGGTTTCCGCTGGAGACTTTGGACAGGGAAAACGGGCTGAGAAAGTAACATGGGAGGCAGCAGCAGGGCAGTTTCTAGGTAATTTGAACTACTGGGCGAATCTTGCTGAAAGCGCCCCCCCCAAAGTGATATGTGGAGGGGGTGCGGGTGTTACTAGGGGGAAGCAGTGTGTGTATCATGGCATACAGCAGTGTTATTCAACCCTTTTCTACGTGGGGCAAAAAAAAAGTCATTCAGTGACTCACAGGTGACGTCTTCTTTGTTCCCTTCTGGCCCGGACCACCATGATGATCTTTTGTGAACCTGCCGGACAAACATTTTTAGGCTCCGCACTTTTATAATTTCCACTTTTTTGTGTCATGTGCAGTAAAGTGAGTAGGTATGTGGGTTGCCCCCTGTATGTAGCATCCCCTGCTGTGTCCCATATAGTAATAATGCCACCTGTGCTGTACCCATAGTAATAATTTGCTGTGCTGCATCCAAATTAGTAATAATCCCCCCCCGTGCTGTCCCCATAGTAATAATCCTCCTGTGCTGTCCTCATATTAATAATCCCCCCCAATGCTGTCCCCATATTAATAATCCCCCCCAATGCTGTCCCCATATTAATAATCCCCCCAATGCTGTCCTGATATTAATCCCCCCAATGCTGTCCTGATATTAATCCCCCCAATGCTGTCCTGATATTAATAATCTGCCCCAATGCTGTCCTCATATTAATAATCCACCCTAATGCTGTCCTGATATTAATAATCCCCCCAATGCTGTCCTCATATTAATAATCCCCCCAATGCTGTCCTCATATCAATAATCCCCCTGTGCTGTCCTCATATTAATAATCCCCCCCATGCTGTCCTCATATTAATAATCCCCCCCAATGCTGTCCTGATATTAATAATCCCCCAATGCTGTCCTCATATTAATAATCCCCCCCATGCTGTCCTCATATTAATAATCCCCACCATGCTGTCCTCATATCAATAATCCCCCCATGCTGTCCTCATATTAATAATCCCCCTGTGCTGTCCTCATATCAATAATCCCCCTGTGCTGTCCTCATATTAATAATCCCCCCCATGCTGTCTTGATAATAATAATCCCCCCAATGCTGTCCTCATATTAATAATCCCCCCAATGCTGTCCTCATATTAATAATCCCCCCAATGCTGTCCTGATATTAATAATCCCCCCAATGCTGTCCTCATATTAATAATCCCCCCCAATGCTGTCCTCATATTAATAATCCCCCCCAATGCTGTCCTCATATTAATAATCCCCCCCAATGCTGTCCTCATATTAATAATCCCCCCAATGCTGTCCTCATATTAATAATCCCCCCCAATGCTGTCCTCATATTAATAATCCCCCCCAATGCTGTCCTCATGTTAATAATCCCCCTGTGCTGTCCTCATATTAATAATCCCCCCCAATGCTGTCCTGATAATAATAATCCCCCCAATGCTGTCCTCATATTAATAATCCCCCCAATGCTGTCCTCATATTAATAATCCCCCCAATGCTGTCCTGATATTAATAATCCCCCCAATGCTGTCCTCATATTAATAATCCCCCCCAATGCTGTCCTCATGTTAATAATCCCCCTGTGCTGTCCTCATATTAATAATCCCCCCCATGCTGTCTTGATATTAATAATCCCCCCATGCTGTCCTCATATTAATAATCCGCCCCAATGCTGTCCTCATATTAATAATCCCCCCCCCTGTGCTCTGCCCCCCATAGTAAAAAATCCCCCCCATGCTGTCCTCATATAAATAATCTCCCCCTGTGCTCTGCACCCCACCCCCCAAAACACACACACACACACACACACAAAACAACATTATACTCACCTCAATAGATAGAGTGGGTCCCTGTCTGTTCTTCTCCTCCGGCCTGCGAGGAGCAAGCAGGCCGCCGCCGCCGCCCCTGCACACATCTTCTCCCTCCAGCACAGTCAGATGACGTCATATACTGGAGGGAGACGATGTGTGAGGGGGCGGCAGCAGCCAGCCGGGTAATAAGCGCTTGGCTCGGTCAAGTGCCGTCCGTGGGGCCGAGCTGCGGTCCGGCGGGCGGTACAGGGGTCTGAGCAGGTGATGGGGAGGTCAGGCCAGGACCCAGAGGAGGGGGCGGCAGCAGCCAGCTGGGTGATGAGCGTTCGGCTCGGCCAAGCGCTGTTCGGGGGGGCCGAGCTGCAGTCCAGCGGGCGGTACAGGGGTCGGAGCAGGTGATGGGGCGGGCGCGCTGACGGCCGGGAGTACACGCCGCTAAGTGAGGTCCTGGGGGTGCCACCAGCGCCCCCAACCTCTCGACGCCCTGTGCGGTCGCCCGGCCCGCCCGCAGAAACGGCCATGGGCAGCAGTGTCAGATGAATTGGTAGTTATGGCATCTAGACGTTGTGAAATTTGATCAACAACACCTGCCATTCCCTGGCACTGAGTTGCCAACTCAGCCAGGCGGTCACTGACCGACGGATCGGCACTTATAGGCCTGGTATAATGTCAGGACAGTTAAGGGCACACAAGGGACACTCACACAGACAGGTGAAGCCCTGATACTGTCCCACTCCCACTGCCCCTACCTACTTGCCGCTAGACCACCCTAAATGATGGCGGACAACTAGGTGACGTTCCCTGCACTGAAATAGGGTGACACGTGAGACAAGACAAAAGACAATAACAAAGACAGACAAAACACAATGGCGGGTAGTCAGGCAAAAATGGGTCAGAACCAGGAGAATCAAAATATTGATCAGAATCACAGAGCCAAAGAATAGTCAAAAGCAAGCCAGGGTCAGGTATAACAGGAGTTCACAGGAATACACCGGAGCAGAAAGCCAGAGACAGGTACAAGTGTAAACCTATACCAGGCATCAGGCTTAGGAAATGACTGAGCTTTATCTGAAAGCAGGTCCCGGTCTCAGACGATTGGAGCAGAGAAACAAGATTGCACAGGAGGACCAGGCTGTCAGTCATTATCCAAGGCAAGGTGAACTGTATACCTGCTGGAAGAAATCTTCCCAGACAATGAGTAGGGAGTTAACCTAAATCAATATAAATGCCAAAGCAGGATCACACCGTGTTCACACTAATAAAATTATAAAAGAAAATAACTATTGTGCCGCCATGATCGTAACCGGCGACCAGAGCTTGCGAGCGTGGTTTTACCAGGTACAATCCTGACAAAGACATCTTGAAATAAAATGTTGCTGATGGTCGTCAAATGACCGTAATACGATATAGTTTATTATCTATATTATGGCTATAGCACCTGGCTCTCCACTGGTTCTACTGAACGGGACATAAATCATCATAGGATCCCATATTACGAGAGAGTGCGGGTGTAAAAAAAGGAAGATCATTTTCTTCACCTTAAATGTTTATAGTCATTTCAACAAATTTTCAATAGATCAATAGGACAAGTGAATGTAAGAAAATGTGTAATATATCTTATCAGACAAAAAAATTCTTTTTTTTTCTCCCCCACTCCTTAGATAACTGTCAATCACTCTGAAAAGTTCATCTGTATTCTGCAAAATAAAAATTATTTTTAATTTCTTTAAAAAGGTAGTTCATAAAAAAAAACTTACTTCAAAACAACTGGTGTCAGAAAGTGCCAGAGATTTGTAATTTACTTCTACTTCTTTACTTCTGGTACTTATCAGCTGCTCCATGTCCTACAGGAAATGGTATTCTTACCAGTCTAGAGAGAAGGGGAGTTTTTCTGTGGGGATTAGCTACTGTTTTGGACAGTTCCTGACATGGACGGAGGTGGCAGCAGAGAGCACTGTGTCAGACTGGAAAGAATACACCACTTCCTGCAGTACATACAGCAGCTGATAAAGACTGGAAGACTCAAGATTTTTTTTTTTTATAGAAGTAAATTACAAATCTCTGGCACTTTCTAGCACCAGTTAATTTAAAAGATTTTTTTTTTGTGAACTATCCCTTTAAGTTTAATATTTTAAAGGGAACCTGTCACCCCCCGTGCCAGGGTCACAGGCTCCCGACCCCCAGTTAGAGCCCCCTATACTCACCTAATCCCGCCGGGTCCCGCTTCTGGATCCGGTCGGGTCACGGAGATCTCAGCCGCTGCAGCCCGGCGCGCGCGCTCCTCAGATGAGTCCAACGCTCATAGAGAATGATGGAGCGTTGGACTCTCCTGTCATTCTCTATGGGTGTTGGACTCATCTCTCAGCGCGCGCGCCGGGCTGCAGCGGCTGAGATCTCCGTCACCCGACCGGATCCAGAGGTGGGACCCGGCGGGATTAGGTGAGTATAGGGGGCTCTAACGGGGGGTCGGGAGCCTGTCACCCCGGCACGGGGGTGACAGGTCCTCTTTAATTGATTACATCTAGCATTGCCGGTATTTACATGTTATACAATGAAATATCAAGTTACTGTTCCATGTATTATTAATAATAAATGTTATAATTATTAATTTATATTCCAGTAGCTGGAACCTAATAATTATTTACTGCAGGTGTGATAGAAAATGCTGCCCAAGTAATCATAATAATGATAAAAGATACACTCCTGCTACTATTAGTAATAATAATACCAGTAATATACTGCTCCTACTACTTATCATCATCAGCCGCCTAAGAAATAGATGACTAAATCCGAACCTTAGCTGAATTCATGGAAATAATATTACGAGAGTTTTTTCCCAAGCGTTTTCGTGAGATTTTACTTGTTTTTTTTTTTACCTTAACAAGCAACACAAGGACTTTTACTAAGGAGTGTGAATATTCTAAAAGGAGTTGGTGTTTATTTTGTTTCAATATATTCTGTGTGGAATTTATGTAAAAGTCTTTAATATAGTAAAGTAGTCATAGTAAATGAGTCTAAGTCTAAAAAGTTGCAAACAAAAACACCTGGTACTGACTGGACGTAGGGCTGCACCAGTTTTTAAAATTTTTTTAAAGGTTGCAAACGATAAATTGGGCGCAAATCCCGGATTATGCAAATTTTTGGGTGAATACTCAGATCAGGCAGATAAAAATATAGTAGCATCTACAAAATATTCGTTGAATTCTGGTTCATAAATGGAACCTAATCAAAAAATCAAAATTTTCACCTAAAAATAGGTCTAAAGAATTTGATAAATGGCCCTTGTTATAGCATAGTGCATTTTTGATTAATAGTTTATATATATTTATCATTTCTATTATTATTATTATTATTTGTTTTGTTCCGTTTTTTTTTCCGTTTGTATTTTAGTGATGTTTTTCATCTGTACGCCTCCATTGTTGTTTTCTTTTTCTACTTATGAAACTCTAACTTTATCAATATTGTTCCCATATCTCTGTTGGGTAAGTAGTAGTGAGCAGTCTTCTAAGAAATACTGATGATCTACTGATCACTGCTCACATCCAGATCAATACACGTTTTATTCTCTCTCCATAGACTTCCACCTATAAAGCATAGAGAAGTTCATGTCAACATTTTTACAGTATATGCCTATTTTATATAGCCCCACAGAGATATATATGTGTATATATATATATATATATATATATATATATATATATATATATATATATAATTTTTTGTTTCCCTAACATCTTGTATCTTCTTTTTATTCTGTGGGTCAGCACAAACACATTGATACCAGAGTTGTAGAGGTTTTATTTTATTTTTTTATTAATTTTTATTGTAGAGGTTTTATTATTTTATTATTATTATTATTATTATTATTATTATTTTTAGTTAATTACTTTTATATAACTCATTAGTATACTGATTAGTACAGTACAGTGTGAGCCAATAGTGACCGGGGGAGCTTTCTCCTCTCCGAAATACCTTCGTAACACCTCTACAGTCACTGTCTTACTGAGATGTCAGTTCTTGTGAGGTTGTGACACAGACATAAAAGACACTAGAGACCAGTGGGGACCGTGAGCGGCGGTGCTGCGGCAGCGGGATGGGTAAGTATCATTTGATTGTTATGTCCCCACTACCCCATGCCCTCCCTGTTATTTTAATTTCCTAGAGTACTACTTTAACTTTGATTCCACACTAGCCACGTTGCCAGTCTTTAACATGAGGTTTTACATTGGAACCGGAAGTCCAGGGCAATACTGAGACGCTATCTGTATACAGGAGCACACTATATAATAACACAGAACAACAAGATTTCTGTATATCTCTTTGCTGTGTTATTATGTCTAAAAGAAAGCCTGCTTTATCCAATAACAGCATCATTTAGTCATCTATACAGTCACGCTCTGTTGCCTTCTGTATTGTACATGGTAATTTATTATCACTTTATTCTCGTAGTATCTTGTATATTTATGACACACAGTATAATGACACTGAAATAGCGGAATCATTCTATTCAACTTGTGTGTCAACAACTCAATCAACACATAAGTCTAAATTGATTATATTTCTTAAAGTTGTTTTCTCAAAATTAAATTCAATTTTCATTGTATGGATCATAAAAAGTGACAGTGTTTTACGCAGTTAAAAAATCATCCAAAGAGGCGTTCTGACATTTACTATTATAATACGGCACAAAGCGGTGTTCAAAGTGTATAGCAAAGTGCATGTCCACCTATTGAGTGCTAGAGGACGCACATGCTCAGTCACTCCCCTCTACAGACAAGTCTCTGGTTCCTCTGTACACGTACACGTGAAGGGGGGGGGGGGGGGGGCATAGCTTGCAGTGCATGGAATGAAGTATGCCTTAAATCATAACAGGTGAATTATGTAGTGAAACCTGACTCCTACTAGTTTTGAGGCGCCCTGTCACACTGTTTGAGTTTGGCAACATTCACCAAACCTAAACGCTCAGTATTTCATTCCCAGCAACTGGAGAAGTTAGATGCTGCCCAAGGGAGCCTTGGAAAACATGAATACAGCCATAGGCCATGTTTTGCAACAACGGCCATGATTTATACAAAACATACATTGTATGTGTATGAATGGAATCCTGGCGGAGTGTATACACATAGTATACGCTCCGGCCGGGATTCTGACCAGCCGCACAAAAAAACTGACTTGTCAGTTTTGTGTGGCCACTATTCATTGAACATGTCAGTTCACACAATGGAGCGTGCAGTACCGTCCGGGATGATCTTCAGTAACAACGGCCGGCAATGTGTGAACATGGCCAAAGGCTGCATTTGGGTTTTCCGGTCAGTGCTAGGGCAGCATCCAACTTCTCCAGTTGCAAGGAATCAAATGTCGAGTGTTCGGATTTGAAGCATGACGCCAAATCATCTGCTCAACACTACTAAACACACTTGGACCACAGAGGAAAAAAAATCCAGATTGTTAATAGATCCGGCACATACTAAACCTCACTTCCTGTTTTCTGTCTGTCTGAGTCTCTTACCAGAGACAGATTTACCATAACAACAGGCAGTGGACTACAAATTGCAGAGAAGGGAGACACCAAGGGGCCAAGAGACATGTTTTACTGGTGAAAATGTAGACATTCAGTATATGTGAGACTTAAAGTTGTTTGAAACGTCAGATCTTAAAACTGCTGTGTTTTTTTTACTACCTTACTATGACAAGTCATGTTTATACTCCTACTCGCATTACGGTACACTTTACATTTACGCACTCACCATAGGGAATAATTATAGGGGTTCTTGAGAGAGAGAACGCAATGACTTAATTGCATACCACAATGGTGTTTAAAATAGTCTGTATAAATGTCAAGGGCCCTAAAAGCCCATTCAAGCACTCCCTCTTGTGGGAAGACGCTCATCAATCAGATGCCTACAGGATGCACATCCTAATGAGGGAGATAATCAAACACACAAGCTGCCCACACATCTATACGGCTCCAGCAATCAATACATGGAGTGGAGATCACTATAAATAATTCTATGACATTTGAGCTAATCCAAGTTACTGAGGATACTGAAGTATCTTTGTAGTCCTTGTCTGTACAATTAAAAACATAATATAAATTATTACGAGATTTTACCTGTAAGGTTTTTAAGCAAATCGAGACCCACTAAGGGGCTTTGCCATACTCCTTGGTGATTTTAAAGATTTCAAGATCCAAAAACATTCCCTGAATGATACATCTCGTTACCTCCTAGATATCCGAAGGCTACAACACTCTCTTGAGAGGGAATACATATTTTACTAAAATCTACATAAAACATATCCATGTATAGATATGATTGACCACAATAAGCCCAGTCAACTGGTTGGGTCATGCCGCGATCTCTGATACATTCTTTGGAAATCATAACTTCCCATGCCCTGGCACCTAGACAATTATTCATAATTTTTATTATTCATTCCTACAATGACTCCCAGGCTATCTTATCCTCTATTCAAATAAAGAAAAAAGTAGCCTTACTCTTCTATTGTGTGCCCACAAGTAGTGTAGAGCGGAGAGGCCAAACTGTTCGGGTTCGGCAACAATCTCTGAATCTGAATGCTCAGCATTTGACTCCCTGTGGCTGCAGAGGTTGGACGTCGCTCTAGGGCTGGCAGGAAAACATGGATACAGCCTATGGCTAAGTTCACACAACATATTTATCCAATAAATAACAGTTGTTGTTGCAGATTGCAACACCGGCCCTTATCAATTGAAAAAATATTTTGCACTAATTTCTATGGAATTCATGCGGCCGCACAGAAAACTGACATGTCAGTTTTGTGCTGCTGCTATTCATTATATAGTGGCCACACAAAACTGACAGTGCAGACAATGTAAAGTGCGGCTCCGGGCATACTTTACATTGACTGCTATGGTTAATTGAAATGCAGGCACACCCAAATGCGCCCACATTCCAATTAAAAAGAAATAAAGTTCATCTGGCTGGTACTGCAGTACCCACCGGGATGAACTTCACAGACAGTGGCATTTCTGTGACACGGCCCTGTCACAGAAAGGCCGCTGTCATACACTGTGTTTGAACTACCTCCTACTATTACTAATACCACTACACAGCCACACTTCTCCTGCCTTGTCTATCATGTTCCATACTGTACTACTACTGCTACTACTAGTATTATTACTATTAGCCTTACACAGTCGCATATCTCCTGCCCTGTCCATCATGTCCCATACTGTACTGCTACTGCTACTACTATTACTACTACTACTACTACTACAACCCTACACAGCTGCACATCTCCTGTCTCCTCTATCATGTCCCATACTGTACTACTACTACTACTACTACTACTACTACTACTACTACTACTACTACTACTACTACTACTACTACTACTACTATCACCACCACCCCATACAGGATAAAAAAAAAAAAAAAAACATAAAACCTCAGAGTGGCTCCAGGCAATTTAATATCAGCGCAAATTAATTTGACCAAACTTAATTTTATGTTTTATTTTTTAAATTAATGTCATGCTTAAAAAAAATCAGCATCTCTGACTAGCATGTAGCTTTCAGCTGTATAAATATTCAGGAGCTCTCTCCAACTGGACAACTTTCCTCCACATCACTGAACCATGACAAGGAATGTGAACAAGAAGGCTGATAATTAGTCAGCGCGCAACAAGAACATGTAAATACCTAATTCATCTCACCCGCGACATAAATAATGGACGCCTTTCATCTGCTCCAGCTGTACTGAAGTGATGAGGTGGCTTTTATACACTGTATATGGAAACATGAAGCCTTTCTAATTCACCGAGCCTTTTTCTGAGCAGTCTTTTATATTGTACCTGAATGAATAAATCAATATGACAAACTCTCGGCACAGCAGAGATGACTTTAATCAGAAGAGTTCTTCTGCGCGGAAAATAAAATGTTTCTCCTTTTACTAAGATGATCATTTTTTATCTTGGGTTTTTATCAGGTGGCGATGTGGCTGTTCCAAAAATTTAGGTTTAAAATTAAAATTTAAAAAATAGAGATGAATAGAGATGAGCGAACTGTTCGGACTTTTGGTCCGAAAGCAGTTCGCTCTCTCGGCATGCCTGTGATCCCGGCCGTATAGTTGCACTCCCGGGAATATGCGGCCAGGATATTCCAGGGAATCGATGTTTAAATCCCTGGAATATCCGGGCCGCATATTTGCGGGCTCACAACTATGCGGCCGGGATCACAGGCATGACGAGAGAGCGCCAATGCCATTGGACCAAAAGTCCGACTGTCCGCTCATCTCTACCAGGGAACAGGCCAGGTATACATGGTCAGCAAGCCAGGTTGTCAGCAGGAGAATCACATCAGTACCAGAGATGAGAGAGGTATAATAGTCAGATGGGCAAAGGGTCAGGGCAAGTAGCTTCAGAGGCAGGTGTCAGGCAATCCAAGTCAGCAACAGGAGAGGCAGGCAGTACAGACGAGACTAAACAGTAAGCGTAATCAAAGAAATAGTCACTGGTCAGGATACACAGCAAAAATAGCAGACAGACTCATTTGATTGGAGTGCTAGAACCCAACAATGCTCAGGCAAGGGAATGGCAGATGGAGCTAGCTTAAAAAGGTGCAGGTGGCTCTGGATTGACAGAGGGCAGTAGCAGGTGGAGACAGGCTGCCTCTATAAAGCCAGAGCAGTGGGTCACTTGCACACCTTAGTGACCGGAGGCACCATTTGAGCAGAGACCAGATAGAGCAAGGCCGAAAGACACAAGGATGAGCAGCTCCAGGACAAGCATGGAACACAGCAGAGGACAAGACAGAAGCACGGTGGGAAGGAGGACTGAAAGTGAAACAGCACCACAGGCAATGACTAATGGAACCCATTGGTGTTACAGTTGCATACTGCTATTTTCTCACTCTTTTTTCTAATCCTGGGACAACCATACTCATCTGCCTAAAGCAAAGATAATAAGGTTCTTTTGTCTTATCTTCTGTCTTGAAAGGCCTGATTATCCTTATATTTACATATACCAAGGATAGGCAAGCCTTTCAAGACAGAAGTACCAGAACACATCCTCCAGTGTTGCGTATTCCTTTGTTTCATCTGATTCTCTTTACAGCAGGGATAGGGAACCTTTGGCCCTCCAGCTGTTGCAAAACTTCAATATCTATTATGCCTGTGCAGCCAATGATGTCCAGGTATGATGGGAATTGGTGTTTTGCAACAGCTGGAGGGCCAAAGGTTCCCTGTATCTGCTCTACAGGATTGTTCTAGTTGAGGTGTCCAATTTTCTATAAAAGAAAAGCTGAAGAAACAACTACCTGTAACTAGCATAGACCTCAACGGAGAGTTTCAGATGAAAGGGTGTCCAGGTCTCAATTGATTCCATTGTCCTTCCTCCTGGGGGATAAGGGTTAAGGAGTTTACCAGGATAAAATATGTCTATATCATAAAGGCTTAAGATGGTCATATATCCCTTTCCATTGAATCCTTAATGTCTCCAGATTTGGCCACCCTTAACACTTTCTCTAGGCCATTCTCTTTATTCCACTTGAATAAAATATTATAAAGAGAATCTTGATCTTTGAAAAATGAAACGATCCAGTTCTGAAAGACGCAGTAAAAATAATTGCCGTCTCTGTTCTCCTTTTGTGCTGATGGTGCACGGCAAAGTACAGAAGAAACTTTCCGAAACTTGGCTGATAGTTGGAGCAGGACCGAAAATAAAATTAATGACAGGGAAATTGTGAGGTGAGAGTGAAGTTCTTAAAGTATGCTGAACGATGTAAGAGAGAGGCAGGCTCCATGCCGGGATCATTTACTGGAGCTCTGCAGGCTTTGTCAAAATTAGTTACTGCTGTACAGGAATAGAGCTCAGCTTAACAACTATTAATATCAAATTATGAAATTTTAAAGTTCATTCACATTGTATACTTCTCGCATATGAGCTGAACTGTGAAAAATCTGGGCATCCATTATCACATAAACATTCTCACTTACATAAGATTTAGCGAAACACATGCATACAATATATTTTTATACTCAACTTCAACATTACAAGAGTTTTTCCCAAACCATTTAGGTTGGGCCAGAAATCACACATTTATAACTTTGTGTAAGGAAAAGTACTTAATGGTAAAGTCATGTGGAGCTAATATCTGAATTACTATCTATCTATATATCTCCTATCTATCTCCTATCTATCTATCTATCTATCTATCTATCTATCTATCTATCTATCTATCTCCTATCTATCTATCTATCTATCTATCTATCTATCTATCTATCTATTTCATATATGGTGGTCTAAAGTAGTGTACCTTAGTTTAAATAAGGCTTCTTATGTGCCGGTCCGGTCCAGATAAAACTTGTGTATCAGTCCCAGTTTGGATAAGGCTTGTGTACTGGTCACAGTTCAGATAGGGCTCATGTACCAGTTACAGTTGGGATAGGGCTTGCGTACAGGTCACAGTTCGGATAGGGCTCATTTACCTGTCACAGATTAGATAGGGCTGATGCACCTGTTACAGTTTAGATAGGGCGCATGTACCTGTCACAGATTAGATAGAGCTCATGTACTAGTCACAGTTCAGATAGGGCTTCTGTACTGTTCATAGTTTGAATAGGGCTCATGTACCTGTCACAGATTAGATAGGGCTCAGTTCAGATAGGGCTCATATACTGGTCACAGTTCGGATAGGGCTTGTGTACCATTCACAGTTCAGATAAAGCTTCTGTACTGTTCATAGTGTGGATAGGGCACCTGTACAGGTCACAGTTCAGATAGGCCAAGTGTACTGGTTACAGTTTGGATAGGGCCGGTGCACAGAAATTGCTGACAAGTGAGAAGTTTTCGCTACAACCCAAACCTCCACCGACAGCCATATCTGCATCCAGACGTTTAAACACCAAATAGTGACAGATATGCTTTAAGAAACAGTTAGCATCAACATCTCCCTGGTCTGGGGCAGAGAGGAGGTTAATATCAGCATCCCTGGTGGTAGAGCGGACAACAGGTTGCTGTCTGCATTACTAGTAATGTAGGAAATTGAAATGTCTAATGTTTTGTGATCTAGTGTTTGGAGGTTTTACTTTAGTCCCTGTAACAGGAAGCTGAGCAATGATAGTTCAGCTTCCCTTTTCCTCTCCATATTAGTAATTGAGATCTCTTGTGACTTCATTTCCAGTAGCAGCATTGCAACCATATGCCATCCAGAAACAGTAACGTGTCCATACACCTTATACTAAGGTTGGCCTAAACTGCTGCTTTTAGTGAGTTCAGACAACTGCCTACGACATATGTCAGATTCTAAACTCCCTATCCAGATATTATGTCAATGGAGAGTAGGGTTGTGTGTGTGTGTTTCTGCCTAACCCTTTTAGTGTAAACCAACATAAAACAGTAATGACTGAAAAAATTCCAATGAAGTACTCAATCAACAGTCTGCCCCAAAAAATTCCCGTGTTTTGAGACTCGCAACCGAGACTCCATGGACTCTTGTTTTGCATAACTCTTTTAGTTTGGAAGGGATAAGGTGGTGCCATAGCTGTCTGGCTGTATCTTACCCCTCCCCTAAGCTCAATGTCTATATCCCCTCCGTTCAGTGTCTATATCCACTCTTTTCACATATTCTGGCCCAGGTTGGGGCACATTGTGCTATCTCTCCCACTATATCGGCTGATAATATTTCCATATTTGTAGTAGTGCCATGGTGTTACCACCACATAGCCATATTTAAGGAGCATCTTCGGTCTAAAATTCGTCAGGGTTTTATGTTGATAGAATGATCTTTTAATAAAATATTGAAGCAGTGGAACATTTTTTTACTACAACAAACATATCATGCCTTGCCCTCTATTTTGACACCGTTTAAAAATTCCCCCATGAGGATCAAGAAAGGGGGGGGGGGGGGTAAACGATTTTTCCGCTGGAATGCCACAAAACCCAGTTCTCCTACAAGGTGCACAGTCAGCTTCACATCTAAATATTCCCCCTATAAGGTGGAAGTTACTGTCTGTAACTCAAACGATGATTCATCCTGTCGAGTCTGAAAGAAAGTAAGCATTAAATTCTATAAGAAATGTCATCTACGGATACTGGTTAAATTGTTGCCGAATGTGCAATATTTTTTTGCTATTATTGAATGCTCAAAGATAGCTTCAGCTCAAAATTGTACATTCCCTTCTCTTTATATCATGTTTCATTACATAAGCCATGAATTTTATTTATGGTATTGCTTGAGTCTATTTGCTTAGCTTGCATTTGCCTGTCACTTAGAGATTTTTTTTTTTTAAACTTAAATTTTAATTTTATTTAGTTTAAAATTCAATTTCGAATTTCATAATCATCGAAAAACTCTGACCTTTCAAGTATTTTGAGGCAATTTCTGGGCACTAGTGGTGATTATCTTCTTCTTTGGGACATTTACTGTAGAGAATATTCTCCATTTGTCTGTGGCGGCTTTTGTGGTAGACATGAGCATCAACATTTCATGACAGCAAAAAGATCAATGATGTCTGTCCTGTTCCCTTCTGCTCTTCTTCTCCAAAGGACTGTAGAGATATAATAACACCTGTGTATGCAAAAAGTTCAAGGAAAGTTATATTTTAGTTCCGAATTTCACTTTTTTTTTTTATCTTTTAACAAGGGAGTAGAGTTTATTCTGCTATACATATGCCTTCTCTCTATATATACAGTATATTGGATTAGGGAAAATAAGATGTAAGGAATAGCACTGACCTGAAATGATGTCATATTTGATAAAAAAGTTCTTACACCATTATTGTAAGTAGTTTTTTGGGGATTGGACATCACACCGATTGATGATCCTTAAAGCGTAACTGTCATGTTTTTTTTTATTGCAGAAATCAGTAGTATAAGCGATTTTAAGAAACTCTGTAATAGGTTTCATCAGCCAAAAAAGCCTCCTTCTGTACTCAAGAAGCAATCTCCCAGCCTCCCCCCCTGACTTCTTATCTGTGCATTATCAGGCAAACACGTCTTCATTACAGAGAAGCCAGTGAAGACGGGTTCTGCTCTCTCCATTGTAAGCCTATGAAGGGGGAGGGGCTGAGGGAGATGAGGGAGCAGGAAGAGGTGACATGAAGGTCTGCTGTTTGTAGACTCTCTGGGCAACTAAACCGCTAAATTCAGGTGTCAGAAAGGTCAGTGCTTATTTATGAACTTACTGAGAGAAGATTGCATGGTGTTGTGCTTTGCAGAAATCCTCCGTGCTCAGTCACTCCTAACAGCCCCTCCCCTCTCCATAGCCACATAATGGAGACAGAAATCCTGCTTCATTTGATGTGAGGGGGGAGGCTGGGAGATTGCTTTTTCACTACAGAAGGAAACTCTTTTAGTACATAAAACCTATTACAGAGTTTCTTAAAATCGCTTGTACTATTGATATTTAATGTTTTCAGAAAAATGGCCCTGAAATGACAGTTACGCTTTAAGGCTATGTTCTTACTACGTATATTTGAGGCTGTATGTTTGAGGCTGTATAGCAACCAAAACAAGGAGTGGATTGAAAACACAGAAAGACTCTGTTCACATAATGTTGTAATTGAGTGGATGGCCGTCATTTAATGGCAAATATTTGCTGTTATTTTAGAACAACGGCTGTTATATTGAAATAATGGAAGTTATTTACCGTTATATGACGGCCATCCACTCAATTTCAACATTGTGTGGACATAGCCTTTCTGTGTTTTCAATCCACTCCTGGTTTTGGTTGCTATGAGGACCTGACATGAGGACCAAATACAGCCTCAAATATACATAGTGTGAACCCAGCATAGAGGTATTTTTTTAGAATTGGGGGGAGTAGTATAAAGGATGCTGAAATCTGTAATTTTATGCTTTCTACTCCTTTGCGTTTCCCCGCTGTAAGCCTACAGACTGTTGCTGCATAGAGAGGACTACGTAACTCAAGAATATAATGGAGAGGACTACCTAAACTTCTTCGTTTGTGGTTTATAGCAAAGGAATGCAAGAACATAGATAAAATTACAGATAGAATCAGCATTGTATACTCTCTTGATGTATAATCTACTGGTAACTTAAGTTTAGTCGGTGTTTTGGAGGTGCAGTCCCTTTAAGTTTTTGTGTATCATTGAGGAGACTACAAAGAATACATGGTCTTTTTAAGTTATATAGGTATATAAGTACATATAAGTATGTTTCCCTAGGCCTTTTGACAGTCTCTTTGATAAGATACACTACCCCTTTGTTCTATAGCAAAGGCCTCTCAGTGAAGAGGCCAGAAACCCTGTAAGAGCAGTCTCTAAATGGGTAACTTTTTCTGTATAGGAAAGGTTATACTGTAGCTTAGCTTTATTTTTCCTAGTCATGTTTCAGGGCAGTTTCAGAGCTACTTTTACCCCATAGACTTATTTCCCACAACTTATGTTGTGAAGTGAAGCCATGGCACAAGCTCTACAAATAGCCTAAAAGATTACATTTTCATTAATGTATTCTGTTTCTATGTGTATTATGAAAACATTTCAAGAGCTGCTAAAAGGTTACGCGAACATATAATTTTCTTATTAGACTAGATAATTATCAATTGCAAATTATCCCTAGGGATAACACCATATGCCAAGACAGAAGAAATTATGAAGAAAATGCCTTTAATCACACCATTATATAGGAAGAATACAAGGCACACTGATCTCTTTCCAAAGGAGGATGAACCTTTCATTTCTGATCCTTATCCTCGAGCTCTTCTTCTCCAAAAGAAGAAAAATCTTAGCAGTGCCCCATTGACCCAGAATAACAAAACCCGCTAATAGCTTTAGGTGGGTTCACAACTTGGCTCTGTGAATAGTGGGATAAGGATGGAGGTCTGCGAGGGCTTTAGGGTTTTTGGGTGCTGACTACTGATTACTTTGTGACTTATTCATCTCTTAGTTGAGATGAAAAGGTTCAAGCAAAAAGACATGTTATCAAAAACAATAGATTAAAAAAAATCTAAATATGCTATGTCTGCATGAGGTCATAACTTTTATTTCAAATTAAAGGGGCTTTCTTGGCAAAATAAATTAATGGATAGGTCATCAGCCATTGATCGGCTGGGTGATGGCACCCAACGCCCCCGCCAATCAGCTCATCAGCACCCACAGTACACGGTGAACGGGGCTGGAGGCAGTTGTCTCTATTCACTGTGTTGCAGGGCAGACACATAACTACACCCCCCCCCCCCCCTCTTTTTAAGTGAACCAAGTTCAGCTACTACTTAGTGAATGGAACCAACTGGGTCTTTGTTCACCCACGGAAACATTTTAAGTTTACTGGCCAAGATTTTGAAATATGGTCAACGATCTTGAACTCTTGTTGGTAACAACAGAAAATTTACTTAATTTTCTAGAACTTTGAATTATAACTCTACTGGTCTACAGTTCAGTCCAATGTTTTAGACTCTGATGTCCTTTTTTGATCCCCTGCACTTTTTGATAAATGTTCTAATAAAGATCTTGGTAAAATTGGCACCAAGATACATGTCCACATACTTAGAAGTGCACAATGTTTTATTGTGCTTTATTAGAAACAAAGTTTACCTCCCTCCCTACATCTATTGCTTAGAGTAAACCTATCACTATAACTTTCAAAACCTAAATCAACAGTAGATGTGAAATAAAACAAGTTTGCAATTTACATTTATTTTATTTTATTTTTTAGTTATCATGTTGTAAAACAAAGCTATACTTACTTGTATCCAGGTCCAGTCTCCATAAGACAGCTATATAACAGCTATACTTAACAGAAATCCAGGTCAAGTCTCCTGAAGCTTTTTAGTCTTGTGCTGGTTGAAAAAAAAAGAGACTAAATGCATGAAGTCCTGGCCAGTACAGAGTCAGAGCTCAACGTGTCCATCAATCACATGGCTGCCTTCTCTGTGGATGCGTAGATGACCTGGGAAACACAGGACTCCCTGTGTTGAGGCACTTTAAAAAAGTTGTCTAAACAGAGGATGTGCCGTGATTTTCAGAGAGTATGGCCCATTGCTGTCTATGAAGAGGAAGGCAGCACAGCCTGAATCAAGAGATGCCTTCTGCCGCTGACGGCAACTGGAATGCAGCCGTGCCCTAAGTACCTTTTTAATCTAGCACCTTTTCCATTGTTACCACAGCTTGAAGTGCCCACGGCTGTGAACTTTTTCCTCCATTTCTTCCCGTTTTCTCCCTTTCTCCTTTCTTTTTTTTCTCTCTTTAAGTTGAGGTTACTTTTAAAACACTGATATCCACATTAATTGATTTATAATTAAAGTGATTTATACCACAAAGTGTTTTTTTTTTCTTTTAATGTCTTGATTTGGCAGCCTTGAGATAATCTTTTGATAATTGCCTATTGAGATTGGTCAATCGCATCTCCTTGTCTTGAAACGCTTTGATTGTTTCACACTTTTTATGATTGTAATTGTTACTCGACAGCTCCTTGGCATCTGTTGACATATACTTATATTATTGTCTTTAATATGATAATTGAAGAAACAGTAAAAGGATTATACCATCCACAGGTGAATTTTTTGTTGAGTCCCCCATTGTTACATTATCCTAATATTTCAATAGAATAGATGTACGAGGGGTGTTCATCAAAAATTTTCCCTGACCCACTTCTATTTATAGCAGAAATTGTACATATGTAATGATAGAAGTCTCTATAGGTTATGTGCCAAATGCATCTCTGAACTGAACTAAACTGAAATTGTGGTAGGCCACCAAAGAGAGTGGTGGTGCTCGGGTAAAGGTGGCCATGCACCTTCAACTTCAATAACTGTCAGCTGTCAATTATATTTCTGGCCCGCTGCAGTACATTTTTTTCATTTTTTTTTATTCTACTTTTTTTTTGTATATTTCATCTCTTTATGGGATGTTTAAATGAAATTAGAACAAAAAAAAGTCATAGGTTTCTACAAGACACATTAGAACTCTAGCGGTATGCCAGCAATTGTCATCAGAAATGTATTGCATTTTTTGTTCTAGTTTTTGTATATTTCATTTAAACATCCCTTCAAGGGACAAAATATACAAAAATTAGAACAAAAAAAAAAAAAAAAAACAATAGGTGGGGCACCTGGTTAAAAGCTCAAGTCTCCCTTTGTTTTTAAAGGGGATCGTTACTCAAGCATTTTACAGACTTGATTTCCGAAGTCACAACGTGGCTTTTGGAGAAACCAGTAAACTTCCACAAGTGAGGGGTTTACAGTATCATAAAGAGATGCAAAAAAGAGCCTGTTGAACCTCATTTAAGAGTCTTGAAACGCAGGAATAGCCAGATATCTCTCCGGCAAGGGCCCAGCCAAGGGGTGGAGCAACCCCTGGCCTTGGTTTTTCCCATGTTATTACATTGACTTATAGGAAAAGAGTAGAAGTAGTAGTGCTTTGTAGAAGGTAGAAAGTAGAGGAGTTTTGCCAGAGGAGCCCTGTGCCCAATGTAGAATCTGTACTCTGCCGGAACTATAGTGGTGATCTGTAGTGAAGTGATACTCACAAAAACATTTAGACTATGTCTGACCACCTTCTGTCCCCTGGTATCGTCAAACCCGTCCCAGGTGTGTAGCATGAGCCCCAGTCGTCAGCTATCTGGGTGTAGCTAGGTGTCCGAGGTTTTCAAGTTACCTGCACTGTTCAGTAGGATACGTAGACCTTCTTAATACAGTAGCTTTGTCCTACTGGGATCAGCTCCTCTTTCTTCAAGAGTCTGTCCTGCACTTTTTAGACATGTTCCTGGCACGGGCTAGGCTGTTCCTTGATGGCTGCTCTCCCCTACTGTTGCTTAGCATGGCATAGTGATAAAAGGTTGCTTGCATAGAGGATAGAGTCTTTTGCTGCATCTGCGCTTGGAAACTGTCAGGGTCCTGGCATAAGCCAAGTCCTGGCTTAACTACAGCAGGAACTTGGTTTGGTTGTGTCCTCTCTCACTAAAAACCTGACACGAACTGACTCACTTTCTCCACCAGTGTAGCTCCTCCTATAGGGGTGGTTGTGTAAGAGAGCAAGAACAGGATAGGTAGAATAGAAAGAGCACCTCCTAGTGGTCATCACATAACACATGGTACACATATTTTAACCTATAACCTTCCTTCAGTTGTGCAAAAGAATACATATAAGAAACACTGACATCTAGGAAGGAAACTTAAAATACCTCATCCACCAGTGGTAGGGCACCAAAAATGAACCAAGGATTTCACTCTATTGGGCGTTTAGGTAGCAGCCAACAGAGTTATATTTGGCTGCTCTCCCTGAGATCAGTGAGCTGTTTCATGTACGTATCATAAGGAGACGGGAGTAGTGTTTGTCCCAAGGTAGCGCCTACAGCATGTAGAGGACCAATAAGTGGGCCAAATTTTTTGGTTTTCAGTGCACAGGAAGTGGGTCAGGAGAAATCTTTAATGATTGACTCTTATATATATATATATATATATATATATATATATATATATATATATACATTTAAAGGTGTATAAGCAGGTGAGAAGCTGCTTATTTTCTGCAGAAAGAAAGCATTGGGGAAAGCCAAAGTCAATGGGTTTAGACCACTTGTAAATGTGGTCAGGTAAATGGCCAGGTAAACAATAAGTAATAAATCTCTCAAATTCCAGATAGTTCAGCTGTAAAGAAATTCACAGACCCTCATCCACCATTGTCAGCCATTCTGCAAGCAATTTGTTAAACCTCTTACCTGTAAGATTGTAGAAAAACTGTTCCGTATTAATGTCCCCTAGAAGTCAGTCCAACTTTTACACTTATAACAAGCACGGCAGACAATATATTCTCCATCTTAGACCTCTAGCTAAATATAAAGTTTGAAATAAAAATAAATTGGAATGACTCTGAGTTTTGCTCTTGGTAACCTCCATTTTTGTTAGCGCTCTATTGTCAATGAGATAACAGCCCACGGAGCGATATCATCTCATCAATCTGTCTTGTAGGATTTCATGCTGTGATCCCAAAAGCCCTCATATGTAATGGGAAATACCACATGGTTGTTCTGAGATAAAAGACAAAAAAAAAAAACCAGAGTCCAGTCCAGAGAACCAGGCATTGATTAGATAAAATGTTCTACTAAATGCAATTACTTTTTGCATGAGCTGTCACATCAGGTAGAGATCTGTGCAGCCCTGATCTTACATACTGCAATGGCCTTATGTACTTGGATGATTCACCCTAAATGGCAGCCCCTAACTAGGCAATGGTCCGTACACCTGGAACAGTGCATAGTAAAAGAAAGTGCCGATTTGCGTATAATTTTATTTGCAAATGGCCGTGTTGCGAATAAATTATTCGCAAATCGGCACTTTCGGCCGGGTACACCAGGAGGGCGGGGAGGGGGCGGAACGGGGGCGCGGACTCAGAGTCCGCTCTATTCACCATTAGTTTAGCTAAAAAATACGCAGGAAACCTACTCCAGCCCTCAGCTGGCATAGGTTTCCTGCCGTGCGCACCAGCGCGCACGGGATTTATGTAGAGGCAGTCCGCCTCTACATAAATCTCTGTGCCAGCAGAGCTGCGGGGACATTTTTAAGCCCGGTGCAGAAAACGCCGGACTTAATAAATGTCCCTCTAAGTGTTCAAGCTCAGATGAACCCAAACGATCAGTTTGGTTGCTCATCCCTATATAAGAGTCTAAGCATTTTATTTTTAACATCAGAGTTTCTAGCTAAAGGATACACAAAAGGTATAATTAAAGAAGAAGTCCAAGGTAAAAAATTCTTACTGGCGGGGGGTGGGGGGAAATAAAAAACACTATGCTTACCACTCCCTGTGCCACGTTGCGTGCATCAAAGAGCTCCTGGAACCCGCTGGCTGCCATCTTCTCCCCGGTTCTGGGTACATCACAACCTTAGATCCATGTCACAGACTGGTGGCATTTAGCCTGCCCCCGCCCCCGTCACTTACTGGCTGAGTAGGGCATCAGTCAGGTGGGTCGTTACTTGGTCGGCGGAGAGATCAGAAGACAGCCGGTGGGGTCCAGGAGTGGGACGCAGCTCTGGGAAGGCACCAGGACAGGTCACTATAACTTGCTTTTAATTTTACCTCCATAATGATTTTTTACTTCTTGGCTGGACTTCTCCTTTGCATAAGGTTCTATCACTATCGCTTATGCCCTTGTATGTTCTAACCAGAAGCTTGTTTGGCTCCCTGCCCTGGATGCTCTTTGAAGAGTAGATCTGCATTGAGACCCAATCTTCCAACTGAGGTGCTGTGCACTCAGCGCAACATTAGAAGGGGAGTTGATCTGAGAAATCAGTATTCATTTATCCCCTTCACCTACCAATTCCCCCTATGTTGTCCCAGTTATCTCTTTTTAACCTTAGTAAGCTAAAAGAAATGTAGTTAAAAAAAATATATCCGTAAGTGTAATCTAATTCAATGTTCTCCATTATTCAAAAGTTGAAATTTTGTTTAGCCTTTTCTTATAACTAAGCGAAAAGTTTTCCAAAAGTGACAGGCAATGGCGGCCATGACAGCTCTTTTTTTGAATCTGTCAGCTTATGCATGCCCCTATATTAATTCATAACTAGAAGCCTTAAGAAAAAAAAAGTGTCAGCCTCTTCAAGAAGTATAATGGCTGCCATTTCATAAGAGAGAAAGAATGACCGAAAAGTTGACAGGAGAGAACTTTTTGAATTATATTTATTGCTGTTTCCTTTCTTTTTTAGATGGAAAATGTATTTAACTCTTTCCAATGGCTACACTTACATGGGGATAAGTGGTTTATTATGTCATCCTCACATATTGTAAATGTACATGTTGGGGTGGAGAAGATGACCAGGGGCAGGGCTGTAGCATTCATCACATTTGGGCAATATCACTGAGCAGCTATTTCACAACACCCACGAAACTACACCCGCACGTAATGATCGCACTTTATACCCCTCCCCCGTTTCATAAGGCTTACTTTCGAGAAGTGTTAGAAAGTGGGTGCCGGAGTGCAGAAGGCTTTAGCTGTCTTCTGCTTGCTGGACAATCCTTTTATGTTTCACACACACCGTATATACATCCTATACTTACATACATAAAGTAGAGATTTACCTTAAGGTCCACCTTTAACTGTGCCTACACAGAAAAATTGGAAGGGCATTTGTCTGGGCATCTTCTTAAAAGAGAAATCCGGCCACCAGGGTTGTTGACAGCCCGCCTCCTGACTGGGCTATCCATCAACCGGGATGGGCATTTTCCCCCAAGTTGTGACATCCTCAGTGGGTACTCCTCACAACTCAGGAGAAAATGTCTTCCGGTAGGGGTCCCAAGGTCAGTCAGGTGGCACATCGCGGGCACGGGGAGAGGTAAGCAATCCATGATTGTCATTTTCTCCTCTGACAAAAGTTTAAGTCCTTTGAGACTAAACTGGCAGACTTAAGGATACTACAAAATTAGACGAGAGATTTTTTGAGGCAACAGTTTGTGTAATCAGCGCCTTACACTAAATATTCAAAAACAAAAAAGAACACAACATTAACCATGAAGAGTTTAATCTATAGTTTTGACAGATGTGGACTAGGTGAAAGTAACTTTACTTGAAGTTGAGCAACACCAACTGTGACATCAAATCCTGCAATGTACAGGAGAAGGAAGCAGGGACTCCTGTTAAAGACTGGAGTCCCTGCTTCAGTACACCGTGGTGATGCTTATTCTCTATGCCTTGCTGCTAAGCTACATTCAATTGGCACAGCAAGTGTGCTGTCAAGAGGTAAGCAGCAGTCCTGAATGTATCTCTGCTTACACGAACAATGTCATCACTTAGAGAGTACATCAATAATCTACAGCTCTGCGCCCAGCCCTGCAAGTGTATGTGGCACACTTTGGGCTTTAGAAAGGTATAGAAGAATAAATCTGTGTATGAAGAGAATGTGGTCCCTAAATGTAATGGATAAGACGGATATTCCCTTCAAGACAATATGATAAAGAAACAAAAAAATACTGTACACTCTGTGACTGTCCATTTGAGCTCTTTTGCATTCTCGAGTTTCTCCCGGCACCGCTCTTTGATATATTCTCTTCCACCTCTTCTATTAATTTATCTCATCACCAGTAACCTCACATCCTTCATCCTGCTTTTAATGCTTGTTAACACAATTCTTAATCAGTAGGTTGGCAGTAATGATCTCAGGAAATGAATTACTCAGAATGGGGATAAGATTATGGCTGCTGTGCTAAGGGTTCTTACTATGGCACTTATAAGAAGAACAGACGCAAGATGTTCATAGGATAACACGGCATGCTGAAAATAGGCAAAAAGTTGTACTTCACTGTGATAAACGTAAAAAAAAAATAAACATAATCCGGAATGAGTAAGAAGTTGGCTTCATTTCATATATAACTATTGTTTGTATGTATAAATGAAGCCACTAGGTGGTGATCTGCAAACAGCTGTAGCCCATATGGTCGAAATAGAGGCAATGGGGGAGATTTATCAATGTGCACCCAGGGGAAAAGGTGCGGATGTATTCTAAACCATCCGCTCTTTTACTGGAGCCACTCCCACTTGTCTGCTGGGAAGGCAGTAGGCGTGGCAAGGCAGACAGGAGGCGTGGCCATCTGAAATGCTTGATTTATGAGCATTTACACCTGCAAACAGATGAAAATCATGGCAGAAATTTACAAGTAAAACAAGAATGATGCTTTATATCAGATAGTTTCTCTATGCATAGTGGATGGCAAAAATGCCATGCAATTCCTATTATGGCAGTGCCCAGTCAAAAGGCAAATAGAGCAGAGTACATGCATTATAAGTAAAGTGAGCAGATTTAATGTAGATATATGAAATCCACTTTGGATTTGCTACTAATTCACTTTAATGGGTCAACAAATCTGCCACTAATTTGCATTAAACTGAATCTACACTTTATGGGTGGGTGGGGGGGTGCAGAAAGAACACCCAATCCATGGAAAATAAAGAGTTAAAGTGTCATTGTCGTTATAACTTTTAAAATCTAAATCAACAGATGATGTGATATAAAGCAAGTTGGCAATTTATATTCATTTTTTTATTATAGTTTTCATGAAAAAAACAAGGCGCTTCCTGTTTTCTGACTCTTTTTTTCTCAAAAAACAGGAAACAGTCAGAAAACAGGAAGTCCTGCGTATCCCAGGCCATCTGAGCGCTCACAGAGAGAAGGCAGTCATGTGATTGATCGACACATTGAGCTGTGACTTTCTGTACTGGCCGCAATTCTTGTTTAGTCTGTCTCCCCCCCGAAAATCTGCCTTCAGGATTTCTGGTAAGTTTAGCTTTGCTTTACTACTACTACTGTTTTACTTTATCTACTGTTGATTTAGATTTTGAAAGTTATAACAACAGTGACATTTTAATTGACGATGAATATCGTCACCATTTACCTCTGTGGGCCAACAAGGCACTGCTGTATACTGTATAGGAGCAGGGACTCTTGTCAAACTGACTGGAATCCTTGCTATACAGGATAACCTCCTCAAGAGCAGAAGTTTTCCCATCTGCCATAGAGTCCAGCTTGGTTCAAGCAAAAGGCATATGCCACATGCCTGCTCCTCATTCAGCCAGTAGTTAAATGGCGATCACAATTTAACTTCTTTTGGGGCCAGACAAGCTACAATCCTTTGTACAGATAACTACAACTCTTAAGAAAGAAACCCCATAGGGAGCAGGGATGCCTGTCATTTTGATAGGTGTCCTGGCTTTTATATAGTAAACAGTGGTAAAGTCCCAGTGGTAATGGTTTAGATACTGATTTTGTATTGTAAGCCCGTGGAGCAGGGGACCATATTCAGAAACACTTTTAGTTTAGTCCAAGCCCCATTGAACACATCAACTGAACATCGTAACCAAGATTCATACTTCTTTGTGACAACCTTCAAAACCTTTTTATATATAAGTTCCTGTAACCAACAAGCATAAGTGCCTCTTGTAACTGCATTGTAAATGGATTGTTTGAACCATCTTCACTGTCCCGGCAGTCACAATCATGCCCCTTGGGCTAACTACACTACCACACCCTTGCAATGTAATGTAATGGACCCCCAATGCAACAGTCAATAGCTCAGTGCTCATACACGTAGGGGCCATACTGTAAGTGCGTAAATATTTGCTGCTGGACCCCCGATGGCAGAACTAAGTACTTTGATGATGACCCTGCTTCCACCTATACTATATACCAGGGATAAACCCTATGTTTCTAGTTATGTTCTCCATTTGTCGGCTAAAGCTTTTTAAATTATAGATGTTCTCTTTATTTCAAGCTGACACAACGGTGTTTGTGTTTGTTTCTGTGCAGTTAGGAATCATTTGATTCTGTATAAGTCTTTAATATCTCACTCTTTTCCCTCCCCTAAGCCCTTATCTCCTGTTCAAACACATATCCGTGAAATTCTCGGCTGCAGGAAGCTATCAGGCATACATTTTCATCAAACAAAACCCACGCTGAGTGGAGGAGATTGTGTTCAAATGAAACCGGCGAAGCACAAGGCAACTTGGACGAGATACAGAATTAGACATTCTCATAGAGAGACAACCGCTTTAATGAAATTCCTCGCTAAAGGAAATGATCAGATTAAGACGGGTTGTTTATAGTCAATTTCTAATCTGTTTTTAATGTTTTTTATGTTTCCTTTTATTTTTAAATAGAGTCAATTTATGCATTTCTGTCGAGGTTGCCAGGACGGAAGCAAAGGAAAAATAAGTTTTCTTTGGCGCCCTTCTCTATAGTCAATGTCATTTATCTTAAAAGTTATGGACCCAGATTTATCAAACTGCGTCAAACAAACACTGATGTCATTCGTCCATAACAACCAATCAATGTTCTTAAAATATGAAAGCTGAGCTGTGAATGGTTGAAATGCCATATGTCTTGTTCTATACAGATTGATAAAGATGGGCCATGGTCTACTGAAATGTGTTGTTCGTTCTTGTAGAATATATTGAATACTAACTGAAAGGCAAAAAATAAAAATCTCCTTTTGCATTGATTACTTGATTACCAAATGTGGTGTTATTCTGTGTCCAACTTTTTGTGTCGTGTTGGCTCAATTCCTGGTTTTGGCTACAAATACTGATCAAATTACTATATGGGAACATAGAATAAATGACAGACAAAAGATGACACTCTGTGTGGATTATGCTTTCAGTTTTGTCTCCTGTGCCCTATATACTACTTAGGCCCCTCTGGTCTCCCATTTAGTTTTACCCCCCCCCCCCACCACCACCACCCATGTCCCCATAACGGTTAGATATGCTCTGTGCCTCTAAATAGTAATAAAGTCCCCCCCCCCCTTGCAGCCCCCATATAGTGTCAAGTAACAAGTGCAAAAAAGAAAAATATAAAAACACTCATAGTCACTTTGCTTCTGCTGACTCCTCAGGCATCCTGTCATCTTCCCTGATCTGTGCCTCTTTGCTTCGCCATGCAGTGACATCAGTCAGAGAGCACTGGAGCAAAGAGGTACAGAGCGGAATCTTGTGACCACAGACATAATGCTATCTGCAGCACCAATGACTTCTTGCACATTATTTAACTAAAGGGACATCATTAGACTTGCCTGGGTTTGCCAGATGTTGGTGCCCAATGTTAACCAAGGAAGTAATGTGCCCTGTACGCAGGGCCGTTTCTAGGGCCAGGAGAGCCGAGCCACTGCACGGGGTGCCCACTGCTAGGGAGCGCTCGTCGGTGCCCGACAGTACCCGGCTCGCACCCCCCACATCATCACAGCTTGCCCAGGGATCTGGAATCTAAGTTCCAGATCCCCTGACCAGAGCAACCTTTAGTTGTGTGTATGCCTTTAAGACGCACGCACAGCTAAAGGGTACAGCGCAGGGGCAGAGATTCAGGGGCTTCCTGTTCAGGTGGCCTCTGTATGTCAGACTGGCTGCCTGCATCGGAAGCCAGAAGAGGACGGAGGGACCAGAAGAGGAGCTGGAGGCCGCAGGGTGAGAGGTGAGTATCTGGTGGGGGCTAATAAAGAGGTGGGTGGAAGGCATCCTGCACAGAGGGAGGCCCGGATATGTCCCGATAATCAAGGTCACCCAGCTCTCCCAGCATCCTGTATGTCAGTGTAATGGAGCTCATACAGCTCTCCCAGCATCCTGTATGTCAGTGTAGTGGAGGTCACCCAGCTTTCCCAGCATCCTGTATCTCAGTATAATGGAGGTCACACAGCTTTCCCAGCATCCTGTATGTCAGTGTAATAGAGGTTACGCAGCTTTCCCAGCAACCTATATGTCCGTGTAATGGAGGTCACAAAGCTCTCCCAGCAGGCTGTATGTCAGAGTAGAGGAGGTCACCCAGCTTTCCCAGCATCCATTATGTCAGTGTAATGGAGGTCACCCAGCTTTCCCAGCATCCTGTATGTCAGTGTAATGGAGGTCACACAGCTTTCCCAGCACCTTAATGTCAGTGTAATGGAGGTCTCACGGCTTCCAGCTGATGTTACTGCACCATGCAGCAGAATTACTACAGTTTGGGACCTTATATGTGGGAAAAGGGAAGGACGTTGCTGGAAGTGCGGAGCCTGAGATGTTTGTCTGGCAGGTTCTGAAGAGATGAATTGTAGCTGCAAGAAGCCATCACGGAGGCCAGGGCCAGATGCAGAGGAAACGGGAAAATGACGTCTGAGGTCACGTCACCTGTGAGTCACTGAATGATATTTATGCATGCAGTAGAACACATTATCTGTTAGGGGTGCAACACCACTCAATGCCGCAATACACACACTGCTTCTTCCTAGTAACCCTAATCTTCATAAAAGCCCCGTACCCCCCTTTCCTTCCCCTGGGCTGAACTGAGTAAGGTCCGGGGGGGGGGGGGGCACTTTTATCAAGATTCACCCTGTTGCCAAAACTGCCCTGCCTGTACGGTTGCTCAGGGCGCACACCCCTGGTGAGTTTTTTTCCAGAACTTTCTATTTTACTACCTATATCATAAAACAATCTTGAAGTCGTGAAGTTTTCACTTTCACTCCTAAGGCTAAGATAAGGGGTTGTCCAGCGATTTTTTTTTTCTTTTAAATCAATTGGTGTCAGAAAGTTATATAGAATTGTATTTTACTTCTATTTAAAGATCTCAAGTCTTCCCATACTTATTAGCTGCTGTATGTCCTGCAGAAAGTGTTGTTTTATTTACATTCAGAAACAGTGCTCTCTGCTAACATCTCTGGCCGAGTCAGGAACTGTCCAGAGCAGCAGCAAATCCCCGTAGAAAACCTCTTCTGCTCAGGACAGTTCTGAATGTAAATAAGCAACACTTCCTGCAGGACATATAGTATCTAATAAGTATGGGAAGACTTGAGATTTTTAAATAGATGTAAATTACAAATGTATATAACTTTCTGACACCAGTTGATTTAAAATATATATTTTTTTTCCTGGACAACCCCTTTAAGCTGAGACTTCATGTTTTATCTTTGGTAATAAGGAGGAGGCTGCTTACAGCAAAATGTGACACCAGTAGAAAGAGAAGCCAAAGGCAGCTCAGCCTCCCCTGTCCTGTAGAATGACCACTACACAGATCACAGAGGTCACAGAACATGCTTAGAAACCTGGTCTATACAGGGAATAGGATCTGGTGATGGTTACTGTGTCTATATCCATGGAGCTTCCTGTAAAACATATCACTAAATGCTGTTAAAACAGCTCAGGCAAGATAGCAGCCCCCATAAGAATGGACAATAACAACATTTTACAAATTACAATGAGAAAATAGAAACAGATTAGAAAAAGAATATATTTCTGTGTCTGGATCTGATGAGTAAAAACAAGTCTGGGCAATACATTCCCTTAACTAGCCAACCGAAGTCAATCCACAAATTTGACAGCATCTACTTGGTGAATTTTTTTAAATCCTCCATGAAGAACATACCACAGTCTCTTGATGGGATTTATAGCTTGGCTTTCTCCTGATTATTAAAGATTTTTTTAAATTATTTTGCCATTCCTTGATGGACTTACAATTATGGATAAGGGGACTGAGGTCACAGAACGGCCGGTGTTACTGAAGATCATCCTGGTCAGTACTGCAGTACCGGCCGGATGATCATCATTTCTGTTGAATTGGGATGCGGGTGCATCCCAATTCACCATTGAACACAATGGCCACACGCTCCATTGTGTGAACTGACATGTTCTGTGCGACTGCTATTCAATGAAAACGGCCGCACAAAATTGACATGTCGGTTTTTCGTGCAGCCGGTTGGAATCCAGGCCGGAGCGTATACTATGTGTATACACTCCGTCCGGGATACCATTCATTCACATACAACGTATCTTCTGCATAAATCACGGCCGTTGTTGCAAATTGCAATTTATGCAAAAGATGCATTGTGTGAACATGGCCTTAGTCAGGAACAGATCCAAAGGTCATCAACAGGTCAGAATTGCAACAAGCCAATAGAAGAGACAGGAGGAACAGAGCCAGGGGTCATCACCATGAAGAGCGGTCAGGATGTGACAAGCCAAAGGAGGAGAATAAAGAATAGTCAAGAATAGGGTCAAAGACAGAAGTCATGGGTCAGTACCAGAAGAGCTATCTGAAGGCACAGAATTAGCATAAATTGGGATTCATGATCAAAAGAACAAGAAAAAAAATTCAGAAAAAAGAAAACACCATCATCAGCTGTCAAAAATTACCATTACAATAAAAAAAAATTCACCCCCCCCCCCCCAAAAAAAAAAAAAAAAACAACAAAAAAAGTAGATGAGTAGAATAAAGTTCTTGCAAAGAGTAAGGGCCTATTCCACCTGACGATTATCGTTCAGATTATCGTTAAGTCGTTCGAATCTAAACAATAATCGTTTGTTTGAATAGCAGTTACCGACTAACGACTGAACGAGAAATCGTTGACCGTTTAATAAGACCTGGACCTATTTTTATCGTTGCCCGATTGCAAATTGTTCGCATTGAAGAAGAAGTCGTTCGGTCGTTCGCAGTAGTGATGAACGCAATAGTGACGACAAGACAACCGCAAGAACGATCATAAGTAATGATTATCTTTCCATGTAAATGGGTGAACGATTTCAGGTCTTTCGTAATAGCGGTCGTTTGGATCGTTTATCGTTAACGATTATGCGAACAATAATCGGCCGGTGGAATAGGGCCCTAAGATTCTTCTTTGAAGGACGTCTTTATGAGATAAATTATACATAAAATAAACACGGAAAGTGCATGATGCAGTATTTGTGTAGGATAGTCACGTAACAATTATTCAATCCTTATATACTGTAATACTGTTTTAAATATTTTTTGGCCTAAAGTGTAGAGATGAAACATAAGGAAGCCTTTGGGAATTCTCTAATGTTCCTTCATTTGCTTCAGCTGTGATGTATATATAAACCCTACCCAGTTTAGGGGTTCTCCATTATTATTATTATTTTTTTCCAAAATCAACTGATTTCAGAAAATGATAAAGATTTGTAATTTACTTCTATTTCAAAACCTTCCAATACTTATAAGCTGCTGCATGTCCTGCAGGAAGTGGTGTATTCTTTTCCCCCATTAACCCCCTAGACGCCGGACATTATACATTACCGGGTCCCCGTTCCTGCTTGCTTCGGGGCTCCCGGTGTCTTCACGGCCCGCCCGGCCAATCAGTGCGCTGCGGCAGGGCAGCGCACTGATTGGCCGGGCAGAACGTGCCGGGAGCCGTCGAAGCAAGCAGGAGCGGGGACCTGGTAATGTATATCCTGCCCGCCCCCCCTGCAGCCCCGATCGCCCCCGGACGCATGATCGCCCCCCGCACCCCCCGGCCGCAGGATCGCCCCCCGCACCCTCCGGCCGCAGGATCGCCCCCCGTACCCCCCGGCCGCACGATCGCCCCCCGCAGCCCCCTGCAGCCCCTGCGGGGGGGCGATCATGCGGCCGGGGGGTGCGGGGGGCGATCATGCGGCCGGGGGGTGGGGGGGGGTGATCCTGCGGCCGGGGGGTGCGGGGGGCGATCATGCGGCCGGGGGCTGGGGGCGATCATGCGGCCGGGGGCTGGGGGTGATCGGGGCTGCAGGGGGGGCGGGCAGGATATACATTACCAGGTCCCCGCTCCTGCTTGCTTCGGCGGTTCCCGACACGTTCTGCCCGGCCAATCAGTGCGCTGCCCTGCCAAAACGCAGCAAGGAGACTCGCTGCAGATCCGGCAAGTGGGTTTGTAGCCTTAGAGGATATTTACAGGATATATCTACCTCTAAGACCCATATTAATCTTCAAGGACTCCCTGTACCCCTTCCAGCCTATATGCAGCTCTTTGGAGGTGCCTGGGAAGCCAAAGATTACATTGACTCTAATGGGAGTTGTGCAAATGGCATAGCCCATAAGTTACGTTGTTTATCTAACTTCGGGAGGGTAGCTCACAAGTCTACAACATTTCTGCAACCCCTATTAAAAGGAATAGACATGATTCAATTTCTGTAATTTTTGTACCTTTCCTTATCCCCTTCAGCAACTTCAGACATGCTGGGAGGGGGACAGGGAGTCCTTAATATGAAGATTAATGTGAGTTCTATATCTAGAGGACACTTATGGCATACCCTGTGTCTCACATGTACTCAGTTAGCGCCGAAACGCGTAAACTGTTTTTGGTATCCCTGTTTTGTGAAGATTTGTTTCTAATAAAGAAAATGAATGTTTTTATCCGAAGATTGGGTGCTGGATATTTGTTGCATTTCTACATGTGATCCTGGTTCCGGATTTTACCGTGCACCCATATCGAGACTGCTAGCTGGGTGAGCTGACTATTACCCGCTTTATTACTGGGAATCCCCCTTTAATGTTTGATTGGTGGAAACTGGGACCACAGCCGATTAGAAGACCGAACAGCCGGCAGCCGGCAGGTCCACAGACTAAGCAGCTACAGACGCGGAAAGTTTCTGGAGACAATGCCGAGTGTATGAGATGTGGAGTAGCATTTCTGTTTTATTCTCTGTTGAATCATAGTTCTCCTGAAAGCATTGTCTGAATGTTTTCTAATGATTTCTAAAGTCGCTTCTGTCTCAATTTGCTGGTTTATGCTGGTGCTTTCTCCTCTTTATTGCATCTATGGAGAGCATCTGCTCGCAGGCTGAACTTCATATACAGCAATGTAAACAATTCTTCTCAAGTGAATTACTTGCTAGCAAAAAACACTTGAAATAAAGCCAATGTGTAAGACATAACAATGGGGCTGTATATAACAGGCTGCGAATGAGGTGTCATAAACCTGCATTCATCTTCCAGTTACAGTCATCATCGTAGCCTTGAAAGATGAGCAGCAAGTGGCCCTTTACTGCCCTAGACCACCATAAAAACCTTCAATGTCCATTATCTAGGACCTTACCATTAAAGGAGACCAGCCATTTTTAAATCCTGCGGTGGGTGGGGGAAAATTGATTACAATTAGGGATGGTCCGAATCTTCCGAGGTTCAGGTTCGTATGAACCCGAATGCTCGGCATCAGATTCCGCTGTCTGGCCGCTCCGTGCAGCGGGTGGATACAGCAGGAGGACCGCCTGGAAAACTGGGATACAGCCTATGGCTATGGCTGTATCCCAGTTTTCCAGGCGGTCCTCCCGCTGTATCCACCCTCTCCACGGAGCCGCCAGGCAGCGGGAATCATTGCAGAGAGTTCGGGTTCGTACGAACCCAAACCGAAACAGGTTCGGACCATCCCTAATTACAATTAATAACTTACCTCTCTCCGTGCCCACAGTGAGTGGCTGGACCAGCCTTGGGACCCCCACTGGGCTACAGGATCTCCAGCGCTGACACATCACAACCTGGCTGATGGTCTGACCGCTCAGAAAGTCTCTAGGGTGGGACGCCACTTCAGTCGATGATTGGCTGAACGGCCAGTCCATCAGCTGGGAAAAACTTTTGTGATAAAGTCATGACTCAAGGGAAAGTGTCTCAATAAGGTCCTGAGGCTGCTCACCTCAGGCACGGATAAAGGTAAGGTCATACTCTGTCTGTGCCGGTTGCCAAATTTTAGAAATGGTCGGACTTTAAAGTGTCATTATAACTTTCAAAATCTAAATCAACAGTACATATGATATTTGCAATTTACATTCATTATTTTTTGTTTAGTTATCATGAAAACATAGCACTTCCTGTTTTCTGACTCTTTTTTTTCTTAAAGAGTCAGAAAACAGGAAGTCCAGCGTATCCCAGACCATCTGAGGATTCACAGAGAAGGATTGATGGACACATTGAGTCGTGATTCTCTGTACTGACCGGAATTCCTGTGTTTAGTCTGTTTTTTTTAACCAGAACAAGTCAGAAAATCTTCAGGAGACTGGACCTTGATTTATGGTAAGTTCAGCTTTTTTTTACAGCATGATAACAAAAAAAACAAAAAAGATGAATGTATATTGCAAACTTGCTTTATATCACATATACTGTTGATTTAAATTTTGAAAGTTATAACGAGAGGTACAGTACACTTTAATTCCAGAATGATGTAAGCATTGTGTGGCAGTACTATTTGGTCACCAAATGGTTGTATAATTTGGGCATTGTAGGAAAAAAAACTTTAATTATTGGACCATGTTGTTAACCTATAGCATTGCCTCCTCTATTACCTGGGGCAATTATCGTGTGAAAAATCGTTTGGATTTAACCGTGTGTATGCAGGCAGAGATCAAACTAATAAACCAAAAAAATTTTTATTTGTCGTTGATAGCATCTTTTAAGCTGACCATAAAGCCGTTGTTTGCTAATCATTCAGCGTATTTATACAGCATTTGTTTGCCGGGATCAGGAGGAGTAAACAACTGTAGTAACGATTGTAATTGGGACCGTCTAATGACTATCGTTCTGTGTGTTATGGTGATTAATTTCAGATTGTCCTCCTAAGATTAGCTTCATTCAGGTGGCCCCAAGACACAAGATTCTGAAGAGCAGAGATTGGTTATCCAGCGTTAGAAAAACATGGCCACTTTTTTCCAGAAACAGGACCGCTCTTGTCTCCAGTTTAGATGTGGTTTGCAATTAAGTTCCATTCACTTCAATGGAACTGAGTTGCAAAACCTGCACCAAAGATGGAGACAAGAGTCATGCTGTCTCTGAAAGAAAGTGGCCATGTTTTTCTAATGCTGGATAACTCCTTTAGGCCTTGTTCACACACTGTATTTTTTTGTAAAAGAACGGCCGTTGCGGTAGCTTTGCAACTAACATTGTTAGATGACATTGAAGTATATAGAACACCGGCCGTGGTGTATAAACTCTGTATACACTACGGCCAGTGTTCTCTGTGGCTGCACAAAAAACTCACATGTCTATTTTGTATGGCTGCTATTCAGTGAACAGTGGCCACACAAAATAGACTGTGCAGACAATGTAAAGTATGCTCCAGGCCGTACTTTACATTGTGCTCTATGGCTAATTGGAGTGCAGGCACACCCGCATGTGCCAGCATTCCAATTAAAAGTCAGACTTAATGGGCTCCTATAGAGTCCCTCAACCCCCCTATCCCCCCACCCCTCGGGCGCAATCTCCTACTTTCCCCCATCCACAGAAAACCCATTGATAGATTTTTGACATTTTTTGTCTGTAAGAACAGATAGCTACTCTAGCTGTCAAAGTATAGGAAACCTTGCAGACCTATATTTGAAGCCAATAAGGTTGGTTAGTTATAAATGGAAGCTAACACCTCAGTGTCTACGGAGCCTGAAGGCTAGAGAAAGATTGAATGCAAAGTAAGATGGATGCGGCGGACGTGACTCTTGTCAGGAGAGCGGGGGACGTCTATGGACAAGATTCTGGACTTGTTTAAAAAAAAAATGGGGCAAAAAAAAAATCATCAACACATCATATATAATAAAGATTAAAAAAAACAAAAAAACAAGATGGACATTGACTTTACAGCTGAAGATGAAAGATTTCCAATGTGATGGATGGCGTAGTCTATAGATGCCAGGAAAAGCAGATGGCGGGAATTATTACATGTGTCAGGACACAATAAAGTATTATTTGTAGGACGGTAAAAGTGTAGACGAGTGAAATATTCCTTTACAGTAAGTGTTGCGCTAAAGTGAAGTTTTTAGTGTCCTGGTTGTATATCACCGCGTTGCTACCAAGAAGCACAAGACTTTTCTTGCTGAATGTTCAAGTTAAAAACAATTTCCATCTTTACGGCCAGTATGGGCACACCAGTAAAGCACCGGCTCTCCTCTGTGACCATATGTCACTGCCGGCATCTGTTCATGTTTATTTAATGTCCCACCTATACCAGCCATGTTGTCAGCCAGGACCTCTATAGTGTAATCTGCATCGTAAAGAAGATGGATCTAAATGCGCACATTAGATTTATGTCACTCTCCGCAGAGGTAAAAGCTAAACTATGGATATTCATTACCAGGGAAAAGTAAGGAACAAACCTCCGCAGCCAGATGTAAGATGTCTCCGACCAATGCTGCTGCATATTCTTTGCCATAGGGGCAGTGTTAATTCATCTTTACACAGCAGTCATCCAGGAGTCTTATTCTACTGTACGGTGTTTATATGGGGCTATAGGATAACAGCTGCTTGGAGATCAAGTGGCCAAGGATGGAGAGGTGTGCTGTAAGAGCCGGCCGGGAACCCACGAGAGATGGAGAAACATTGTTTTATTGTTTACACATTCCTAATGGGTTTATTCAAATTATTGATGGGTAAATATATAGCAGTAACATTAGTGATGGGTATATACGTAGTGCTCAAATTACTGATGGGTATATTCATAGCAGTAGTATTAGTGATGTACACATTATAGAAGTTATATTCTTGTTTTGCTGGGATTTGTGTCTGGTCATTACTTTGTACTATAATTTGACCTGAAATGGCACAATGGTGGTTGTGGAACTTTATTCATCTTTGGTGGCTCCTTATTAGGCCATCACCTTTTGGTAATGTAGAGTGCTATATGGATAAACTGTAGGTCCTGTGTATATATATAATTATAAGATAAACAGATCACTGATCTCAGGGAGACCACCCATAACACTGCCAGCTGCTAGTTAAATCGCTCAATGCAGTGAAATCCTAGGTGCATTGCCCCCTGGGAAACATCAATATGCAAAAAAGAGCCTGTGGAGCCTCATTTAAAGAGGATGTACCACCTTTAACCTGAACCCATGGATCGAACAGCGCCGGCATGGGGAAGCCGGTGCCGCGATCCGTTATTCGGACCAAGGCCCGGTTCCCGTGCACGGCGCTGTTCTAAGCACCGGAACTGGCCGGTGCTCAAGCACTGGAGGTAGGCCAGCTCATCCCCAGTGGGAAGGAATTCCCTCCCCTCCATGGCGCAGCTCCCTTACAAAGAATGGAGCCGCGTCATAGAGGGGAGGGAATTCCCTCCCACTGGAGGCAGGCCGGCCGGCCTCCAGTGCTTGAGCACCGGCTGGTTTCAGTGCATAGAACGGCGCCGTGCACAGGAACCGGGCCTCAGGTGGGAAAATGTACCGCGGCACCGGCTTCCCCGTACCGGCGCCGTTCGATCCATCGGTTCAGGTTAAAGAGGATGTACCTGGTGGTACATCCTCTTTAAGAGTCTTGAAACAGAGGACTAGCCAGATACCCCTCCGGGAAGGACCCAGCCAAGGGGTGGCTCATGTAAGGAAGCCACCAAAACCACCATGTCAAGTGGCCCTATAAATCAATGTAATGACAAGGGAAAAACCAAGATCGGGTATCCATCCACAAACAGCTGTTTCAGGGTGTTGCTCCTCTTCAGTGTGGAGCAGAATCCTGGCTAGGTGGGAGTAATGCCTAGTAAAGCCATAAGAGAAACAGATCACTGATCTCAGGGAGACCAGCCAAAGATAACACTGCCGGCTGCTAGTTAAAGCGCTCAATGCAGTGAAATCCTAGGTGCAATGCCCCCTGGGAAACAAGAATATGGGAAAAAAGAGCCCGTGGAGCCTTATTTAGGAGTCTCGAAACACAGAACTAGCCAGATATCCCTCCAGGAAGAACCCAATCAAGAGTTGGCTCCTGTAAGGAAACCATATCAAGTGACCCTATAAATCAATGTAATGACAAAGGAAAAACTGGCTCTTTTTTTTTTTGTGTGCATATTCATGTTTCCCAGGGGGCAATGCACCTAGGATTTCACTGCATTGGGCACTTTAACTAGCAGCCGGCAGTGTTATCTTTGGCTGGTCTCCCTGAGATCAGTGATTTGTTTCTCTTATGGCTTTACTAGGCATTTATCCCACCTAGCCAGAATCTTGCTCCACACTGATGAGGAGCGACATCCTGAAACAGCTGTATGTGGATGGTTACCTGGCCTTTATTTTTCCCTTGTCATAACATTGACTTATAGGGCCACTTGATATGGTGGTTTCCCTAGATGAGCCACCCCCTGGCTGGGTCCTTCCCAGAGGAATATCTGGCTAGTCCTGTGTTTCAACACTCTTAAATGAGGCTCCACAGGCCTATTAGATATATAATCATGTTTATGGGTATTGTCAGAATCAGTGGGGGGCCCCATTTCATATATACAGGTTGAGCCTGTGTAATGTGTATAGCTGCCTATTAGGTCAAGTATCTGAGGAGGAGGTAACACAGAGATGCAGTGGAGCTTCTCATCCCCCTCTCCAGTGACAGTACACAGTACATTGCTGGTAATGGACTATGACGTTGTCACTGACCTACATCCAGGAGTACAGTCGTAAGTTAACATTCCCATCTGCTCCCAAGAATAATATCATTTACTATGATTTCCAATGTCAGGGGCTGTTAAACCATTTTGTTAGGGGAATTATATTCTGTCATGGAGATGTCACATTTATCCTGGAGCTAATATGCCCATTGATCAAAATATAACATGGGCAAAGGATTTCTGCCTTCAATTCTTCCATTAAGCTGCTTCTTGATTCATCTTTTTACACAGTATTTGTGAGAGATCTGTTATATAATATACACAACGACAGGTCTACAGGAAAGAAGAAAACCCAGAAGCCGTAATATGAAAATGTATGTATAATGTGAGCAATTGGGGAAGGGGCTTACAGGATTGGAATATATAAAAAATATGAAATAGATGGATAAAGAGATAGATAGACTTTACCATTCAAAATTGATAGACAGCAGCATTTAAATAGTGATAATATGGTAGTTACATAGTTAATACGGTTGAAAAAAGACACATGTCCATCAAGTTCAACCAAGGAGGGGATGGATGCAGGGAAGGGGGATATACAAGGAGGGGATGGATGGAGGGAAGGGGGATATACAAGGAGGGGATGGATACAGGGAAGTGGATATACAAGGAGGGGATGGATGCAGGGAAGGGAGGTATACAAGGAGGGGCTGGATGCAGGAAAGGGGGGTATACAAGGAGGGGCTGGATGCAGGAAAGGGGGGTATACAAGGAGGGGCTGGATGCAGGAAAGGGGGGTATACAAGGAGGGGCTGGATGCAGGAAAGGGGGATATACAAGGAGGGGATGGATGCAGGAAAGGGGATATACAAGGAGGGGATGGATGCAGGGAAGGGGGGTATTTAAGGAGGGGATGGATGCAGGAAAGGGGGGTATACAAGGAGGGGCTGGATGCAGGAAAGGGGGATATACAAGGAGGGGATGGATGCAGGGAAGGGGGGTATTTAACCCCTTAAGGTCAAAGCCTATTTTCGTTTTTGCGCTTTTGCTTATTCCATTTTAAGTTTAAAAGTCCATAGCGCTTGCATTTTTTCACCTAGAGACGTATATGAGCGCTTATTTTTTGCGAAACCAATTGTACTTTGCAATGACAGGCATTATTTTTCCATAACATATGCTGCGAAACCGGAAAAAAATCATTTGCGCTGTCAAATTGAAAAAAAAAACTAATTTGTTTTGATTTCGGGGAGTTTTGCATTTACGCCGTCCGTCCTGTGGTAAAACTGACTTGTTATGCATGTTCCTCAAGTCGTTACGATTACTATGATATCTAACATGTATAACTTATATTGTATCTGATGGCCTGTAAAAAATTCAAACCATTGTTAACAAATATACGTTCCTTAAAATCGCTCCATTCCCAGGCTTATAGCACTTTTATCCTTTGGTCTATGGGGCTGTGTGACGTGTGATATTTTGCGCCATGATGCGTTCTTTCTATCGGTACCTTGATTGCGCATATACGACTTTTTGATCGTTTTTTATTACATTTTTTCTGGATTTGATGCGACCAAAAATGCACAATTTTGCACTTTGGAATTTTTTTGCGCTGACGCCGTTTACCATGCGAGATCAGGAATGTGATTAATTAATAGTTCGGGCGATTACGTGTGTGGCGATACTAAATATGTTTATTTATTTATTTATTTATTAATTTATATTTATAAAATGGGAAAAGGGGGGTGATTTGGACTTTTATTAGGGGAGGGGATTTTTTATTAATAAAAACACTTTTTTACTTTCTTTTTTACTGTAACTAGAAGCCCCCCGGGGGGACTTGTATATAGACAGCACTGATCTCTCATAGAGATCAATGCTGTGTATATACACAGCAAAGATCGATTAGATCGGTCATAGATTACTATGGCCTGCTGCAGGCCATAGCAATCTATTGCCGAGCCGGGATCAGCGTCATTCCGACGCTGAGGCCCGGCACGGGCAGAAGAACGGATCTCCCCCCCGCGATCGCATCGCGGGGGGGAGATCCGTCCCACTAGACACCAGGGACGTGCGGCGCAGTGCCTCTAAGTGCAGCTGTCAGGTTTGACAGCTGCACTTAGAGGCTTAATTAGCCGGCGCGGCAACGGGACCCGCGCCGGCTAATAGAGGCACTGCCCGGCTGCACGTGTCAGCCGGGATCAGCGCCGTTCAGAGCGCGGTCCCGGCGGGACCCCGCTCTGAACACCCCGAGCGGCACCATGACGTATCAGATACGTCATGGGTCGCTAAGGGGTTAAGGAGGGGATGGATGCAGGAAAGGGGGATATACAAGGAGGGGATGGATGCAGGGAAGGGCGGTATACAAGGAGGGGCTGGATGCAGGAAAGGGGGATATACAAGGAGGGAATGGATACAGGGAAGGGGGATATACAAGGAGGGGACAGATGCAGAAAAGGGGGATATACAAGGAGGGGATGGATACAGGGAAGGGGGATATACAAGGAGGGGACAGATGCAGAAAAGGGGGATATACAAGGAGGGGATGGATACAGGGAAGGGGGATATACAAGGAGGGGACAGATGCAGAAAAGGGGGATATACAAGGAGGGGCTGGATGCAGGAAAGGGGGATATACAAGGAGGGGATGGATACAGGGAAGGGGGATATACAAGGAGGGGACAGATGCAGAAAAGGGGGATATACAAGGAGGGGATAGATACAGGGAAGGGGACAGATGATGATAGGTTCTATACATATGCATTAATGTTATTTTGTTCCAAGAACTTGTCTAAGCCGGTTTTGAAGCAATCCACTGTTTTTGCTGGTAGTAAAATTTAATTTAAAAAAGTTGTATAAATTGGTTATCATCATACTGACTCCTGGTTCCATAATTCACAATATGGAGGAAGTGAAATTCAAAAAACTTTTATTTCTTCATCATTAAATCCTGATGCATGAATACACCACAAAGAGAAAACATCAACACATTTTGAAGTTCTTACTCATAGCAATAAAATTCCTCCCTATTGTAAGTAACTTTTCAGATCCCCGAGCAAACCATCAGATTCCCTTGTTTTAATATTTCTATAGCTTGATCAAAAATATTAAAGGGGTTACCCAGGGTTAGAGAAAGCACAGCACCACCCCTTTCCTTAGGTTATGTGTTGTATTACAATTCAGCTCCATTCACTTCAATGGAATTTAACTGCAATATCACGCCCCAACTGAGGACAAGAGTGGCGCTGTTTCTGGAGGAAAGCGGACACGTTTTTCTAAGCCTTGATAACAATTAACAATAGTTGTACTGGTAATTATATACGTGAAGATGCTATTTATGAATTTCCTGATTTATCATGAGCCCATGGTAATATTTTCTACAAATGAGTAAAATCTACGAACCACTAAATGACAGATCTTTGATTTCATAATTATCTTTGTAAATCGCTCGGAGACTCATTTGCTGTGTTGTTTCCCGACACAATAGGATTTGGGCAGAATGTATTATTATAAGGGATGAGGATCTGCTGGATGTTACCGAGACGCCATTGTTTCTTGGCAGCAATGACAACACGTAGACCTGAAAGTTCAGCGCCCTCTTCCCTCTATGTCTATGACAGGTTAGGACCTCCTCACACTTGTTTTGCTTACAAAGCCCTTTAGAACGACAACATCGCTGACATTTAACATCAGATTAAAAGTGCCAACCCCTCAAATTAGCGAAAAACTTTTAAAGGACGATTTCTGGCTGCAATGCACTTTTTGTTAATGGATGAGAAGCATTAAAGCTCAGATAGATGCAAGAATGCTTCACGATGGACAATTATATTATTTTAGACAATAAACCGATTTTAAAAAAGGGTATCATTTATTAAAATGTGTCCCAAATATACCAAAATTTTGCCTTTTCCTTGACATATGGCCCTATGGTCCAACATGGGGAGCCTGATTTATTATGATTTATACCAGGCGGAAATCTACACCTGCTCCGTAGGGCACCTCTTAGTAGATTTGGCGTGGTCAATGGGGGCAGGACTTGATAACTCTCCTCCTTAGTGTCCCATGGCTTAGACTAGCAGTGATCTGCTAGAAGTAAGTATTCAGCTCCCCTGCAGAGCCTCCACAAAGGAATCCAAGCATTGACCACTGGCGTTCATAGCACTTTGCACCCTCCACAATACACAATTGCGTAGATCTACTGTACTAAAACCATGTTGGCTATGTTCCCGCATAGTTTTGTTTTTTTTCCCCAGCTGTTTCAATAGGGTTCAAAGGATGTCAATGTTCTGGTCCATTTCTTCAGTTGTTTTATGGTTCAATAATGGCTGAAAATACTTTGTGTGAACATAGCCTTAGTTTAGACCAACTATCAATTGGGCCAAACTGTGCCAGAATTTTGCACCTCCTGGTGTATTTGTGGCACAGGGTGTCTTATCTTAATAAGAGTTGAGTTGAGATGCCAAGCTGTTTAGGTTCAGCATTTATCTCCAAACCTAGATGCTCGGTGTTTGACTCCTGGTAACTGGAGAAGCTGGATGCCGCCTTAGGTAGTCCTGAAAAATCATAGGCTATATCCCTGTTTTCCTGGTAGGTCTAGGGCGGCGTCCAGCTCCGCCACTTACTGGGTGTCAAAAGCTGAGCGACTGGGTTCGGAGAACAGTGCTGAACCTAAACAGTTCGGCATCTCAACTCAACACTGTTCTTAACCCAAACCCAACACACCCTTTCACTGTTCTCGCTTATCGAGCAAAGGTAGAAAAGGGGTTCTTCATCCTTTAAATAAGATTTTAAAAAGGCCTAAACTAATAAAAATAACAAATGAACAGTAAGTCTGATACTCTGTTCAGGCTCCAGTTGGCTCCTTGGTTTTCTTACTAGAGCAGATGTCGGCCTATGATTGACTGTGGTGGTCATGTGACATTTGCCCCAATGGAACACCGGGATGTTAACTGGAGCCAGAATGGATGATTGGCGCAGGACAAGAGATTTTTTATTTGCTTGTTTTATTGTTTGGATCCCTTGTAAACCTTTTATTTTTATTTTTTTAAAGATGGAAAACCCCTTTAAGAGATGCAAACTGTTGACCTTTTAAATTCTTTTAGGGTCTAGCAAATATAAAACAAAATCTGTTGACCTTATTTGATTACGCTGATATAACAACCAAGCCTAACATTTCCTTCTAGTATCAAGAGGAGGAGACGATGAACTGGACCTTCTTTACATCCCATAAATCTCCATGATTGTCACACATGTTCTCATTGTAGATGAGAAGGTCACGTTTTCTCCCTTCATAGCCCTTCTCATCATTCCCTCTGTCAGTCATGTTTTACCATGCAAGGTAACTCAAGGGAACCTCAGGTGAACAAGACAGATAAAAGGCCAAAGAAGACAGATAGTCATGTATAGCCTAGAAGACACAATGAGACTTAGGGCTGATCCTAAATGATAGAATGCAGGAGATACGGAACACAATGAGTTATATAGGATAATATATTATTATAAATACACCAAGTAGGCCTATAGAATTTTATATTTTTTTTATATATATATATATATATATATATATATATATATATATATATATATATTATTTCTGGCAAAAAAAGAACTATACATTTTCGGCTAGGTCTCAGTTTGCAAAAAAAATAAAATAAAAATTTCGGCCCTTATGGTGCATTTCACTGTAGCCCAGTAGGACCATTTGCTTGTCATTCCTGTCAAAGGACTGGAATTGAAAGTTTCTACACTGGTGACAACTAATGCATTTTTACCATCAGTTGTCATCAGTTTTTGATTTAAGAAATAAATAAAAAAAAAAGGTCTGGACTGCATAATATATGTGCACCCAGCTTAATGTTTTCAAATTTTGCAGGACATTTCTTAAAAGGAGGTGTGGCTTTGCTGAAGGTGGTGTAACTTGCACCACCCAACAGATTTGCTCTAAATTAAGTCGGAAAGTAGCACGAGGCATTCATTTTGCATTTCTTATGCTACGGTAGGTTGTTTTTCATGTAACACTGGCGCATAAAATGTCTCAGTAACTCACCAGCACCACCTCCAACACATTCTGGTTCAGTGCTGGTTCGGTGCAGTGCTGGTTCAGTGACCATGATGCTGGTTCAGTGCAGTTCAATGCTGATTTGGTGTGAAATGATGCTGGTTTGGTGTGGTGCTTGTTTGGTGGGATATGTTACTGGTTCGGTGCAATGTGGTGCTGGTTCGGTGCAATTTGATGCTGATTTGGCGCAATGTGGCACTGGTTCGGGGAAGTATCATGCTGGCTCGGTGTGATGTGGTGCCAATTCAGTGTAATGTGGTGCCGGTTTGGTCCCTCCCACCCCTGGAGCTCAGCTTTTATCATTGGGGATAGCCAGATGCAACCACACATTTGAATGGTAAATGAATGATCATTGGAGATGAGCGAACCTCGAGCATGCTCGAAGCAGCCCTAGGAAGTCCTAGAAAACATGGATACAGTCTATGACCTATGGTTGTATCCATTTTTTTTTTCAGGCAGCCTTAGGGCAGCATCCAACTTCTTCAGCCACCAGTCTAAAGGGTAGGGTCTAAGCGTAAGAAATTTTTCTGATCTGTAACTTTTATGTGTGCTCAGAAGAGATGGAAAAGAAAAAAAAATCTTGTCTTCCTCGCACTCCCATCTTTACTATTATTACAAAGACTTGGACCCTCTGCACAGTACTTCCGGGTCAGGTTGGCCAACTTAGGACCTAAGATGGGGGAGCAAGGGTTATTCACCAGACAATTTAGAAGATTTCCTCCTTTGGCATTCAGGAAATAAATGAGCAATAAAAAACAATGTAAAGTTGTCCATAACCTTTAAGTATGGCTTCTGGGATTTATAGTTATACTAAGGCAGGGGAAGATGTGTAATATACATTACAACAATAACAGCAGGTATCTTCTCCAGCCAACAAAAAGAAACAAAGCCTCCATTTAGCAGATATTGTAGATGACAGCATGTGTGGATGAGACATCCTCTTCTGTTAGGAATCCTGTGTGTTTAGTGGAAAGCCTCCCTCCCTCGGCTGCTCCATTTACTCTCTGGTGTTCAGGCATCAGCAGTGATTACAACACACAGACATACAGCGAGGAGCCGGGAGGCAAATTCACCACATTATCCCCTCCAGAGACTAAAACTGTTTAACAAGCTCTTACTGCAAACACAATATAAACTACTTACCTTCTATTAAAAGTAGCACAATTAGAACAAAACGGGCAAAGAGAATTTATTGGCCATTATTTGAAGTATGGCGCAAAGCCAAATGTTCTGTCTCGGGAGATCAACACCGACAATGTTGTTCTTTCGTCTCGTATTTAAGGCAGTCGTCCAGGTTGATAACATTGATGGTCTAGCCATCATTTTTGTATGCCCCACCAATCTATCGGAATCCAAAATAGTTTGCATAGTGCCATTATAAATCCACAAGCTGCAGTACCAGGCACATCGACTTCAGGTTCCTTCATGGAAGAGATATTTGTGTATGAGTTTTCTCATATTTTTCCAATGATTCTTGTTCTAGTATATTTGAACATGCCTTAGGAATGACCCATTAATATTTCAGATTAGTAGACATTAAAAACGTATTGTTATTTTCAGAACTTTTGCACTCTTTGTTACAGAGCTTCACTCTCTGCCCAGCTGTGTGATTCAACTCTGTTATGTTGGTGCCTGTTCAGACCTCAGTACAGTTCTCTGCCCGTAAAGTATGACCGAGACTCTGCTTTTGGCCATGTTTCATTAATTTGCTTTGCACCAGCTTCTCCAAGGAGCTGAGTCTAAAGCCCCTATTCCACGGGTCGTCAGAGGAGCAAACGAGCGCTCTCAGCGCTCGTTTGCTCCTCGTTCCCCGCTCGCTGCCGCCGCTATTCAACGCGGCTGCAGCGAGCGGGTGAGTGCGGGAGGGGGTGGCGGGGAGCTGCAGGGGGGCTGCCCGGGTGATCGCTGATCGTCCGGGCAGCCCATAGGATATAGCAGCGTCTGCTGCCGATGCTCCTATTCAACGGAGCGACGGCAGCAGATCGCTGCTATATCAGTCGCTTGTTTTTCAACATGTTGAAAAACAAGCGACTGCAACAATCAGCCGACATGAACGATGTTGGCTGATCGTTGCACTCTATTCCACGGGACGATTATCGTCCGTAGCGGCCGATAATCGTTCCGTGGAATAGGGCCTTAAGGCCCTATTCCACCAACAGATCTGACAAAAGATTATCTGCCAAAGATTTGAAGCCAAACCCAGGAGTGGATTTGAAAAGAGGAGAAATCCAGTCTTTCCTTTATGACCTATTCTCTGTTTATAGTCTGTTCCTGGGTTTGGCTTCAAATGTTTAGCAGATAATCTGTCGTCAGATCTGTTGGTGGAATAGGGCGACTCAGCTCCTTGGAGAAGCTTCATCAGCACTCCTCGTTGACCCAGGGGATACACCAACTCGTGCCTGGTACACACATTTCCTGTGTTTTCCATCATGTTTCACAATTGGAACCCTATCAAGCGCAGGATACAATCAACAAACATAGAACCTATAGTGCCATCAGAGTGCCATATATGATTTTTCAGGCATATTGGGTTGACTTTTGATTTTGACTGAATTTATTTAAACCAAATTGAATCTAAAATCCAGTTCTAATGACGTATACCCACAATGAATTTCGGGAAATTCACTTATCTTTACTTACCGACAATATCATTCCAAGTTAGTTGAGTTTTGAAGCTGTGTTAAGTTTTTGGAAGGTGTCAAGGTGAGGAAACCAGGGCCAAAGAATTTCGGCTACAACAGGGGCATGAGGAGTAAGGCAGCTGAAAGTTGTGAAAAATTGAGGTCTATAATGGGAAGAAAGACTGCCATCTGGTCAGGTCGTAATTCTGAATATAGTCATCCCATCAGAGGATGTATTATGTGTTGGCAAGGCCAGGTACCATTGGGTTATTTGCAATCACACATGGCTTAGAAGGTATGATGAGTAGAAAATAAAAGTGAATGATTTACTTGAGCAAGCAGCTGAAGATGGAATTAGAAGCACATTAGTTCATCGTTTCCAAGCTGCAGATCATGAAATAATTACGAAATGATATCCTTGGTCATCTTTATTTCTCACTTCCACGGGTGCCAAACATCCCCCTGGCTTTATTGGAAAATGAAGTTGGCAAGAGTTACTTAAGTGCTGGCCTTTAACTGCTTGGCACCTCTGTGATAGAGAGAAGGAGCCAACTCGTAATCAGAACAGCCGATTAGCAGGTTCTGTTATTGGCCCCTGTTTAATTAAATCCGGAAGCCAATCAGAGCACATTACTTGGCCGCTATTCTAGGATGAGGCCCAAGCTAAAGACATGAAGATTTCAAAGTCAATGAAATGTTGGATAGTGGAAACTTCACATATGATAATCTACATGCTTAAGATTCTATAATGGTCCCTTTCATTTCAAACAGGTTTCTGTGATTTCTAAAGTATTTGTAAATCGTATTAGAGAACTTCTTACCCTGGGGGAAAAAAAAAACAACTCTTGGCCACTAGGTGTCTTACTTCCCTGTAAAATGCTGAGCACAACCTGTTGGCAGGGAAATTCTGTCTCTAGCAACAGAAAAACCAAGACATAACATTTTGGCTCAGTTTTTCAGTTAAAAATGGGCTGATGAGCTATCCAAAGGTCAGGTGTTTGGGGCCCCCCCCACCTCACAGGATAAGGGCATAAAAGCACTGTGCCTCTGTTCTCCCTTGTGTAAATAATTTATTTCTTACCATGTACACAGTGTTGACTCCTAAATGTAATCCCATCCGTTAATCATCATAAGCAGCAGCAGTACATTGTTGCAACTAAGGCTGGTTTTGCTGTGATCCTCTTTGATGCAGTTTGTTTCCTTTCTGATAACATAGCACCTTACAAAACTAGTGCATCAATAACCCCTTATCTAATTTCCCCATTTGTCATTGATAGTGCCACTCTCTTAATCATCCCCCAGCACATTGCCAGATGGTTTAGTCCAGTGTCATGTCATGGCATAGCAAAAATGAAGTAAGTGCTCTCTCAAGACAAGTGATAAAAAGAAATGAGTACTAAATTGGTGCCATTGGTCATATTTGTCTACTGGGTATGGATGGGTGATAAATGCTAATGGGGGGGGGGGGGGGGGCGACCTCTTTACCTTTTTCATGTATATGTCAGAAAATGTTCCCAATGTATATCCCGAAAGTAGTCCCTATTTTGATTCGGACATAGCCTAGGCAATGTCCTTTACCTATTACACATATAGCTTAAGCACTAGCTAAACTGTATTGTTCCCTATCGTAAACCTCCCTACAGAGAAAAGCTCCATACAGCTAGCTGGATTCCTTATATCCCCTGAGTTTAAATTTTATTGGATTTGGCAAGAATACACAGACAGCATTGTGTTAGTGAATAGATTCTGGAGTCCGCTATCTGTCTGCCAAAGGCAAAGTGTTTGGAGGATGCTAGTTTTAGTAATTAGAGCACTGAGTCTCGTGATCCCCAGTGACCGTCTATCTGTCGACGATCATGTCTGGAGCATCAGTGTAAATGGAACAGAAGTCCCGCGTAAGGAGTTAATGTCTTAGCATTCAGCACAAGGCTGGGTGATGATGATTAGAACTGGCTGACATTGCTCGGTGACAACTGGGAGACAAATCTTGATTCCACAGCAAACACTGACTCTCAGTATTTAAAGGAGCACTAAGCCAGTGTACGTCAGCGGCTTGTAAGTGCTAAGGGGCCGCTAATATCTCTCACAAGTATACAAAATCTAGTTTTTTCGGATTGGGTTCTTAGAAAAGTGTTGCGCTGCCGTTGTTTAGTCTGGATAATCTGCTATTATTGCCACTTGTAGCCATTCAATAGAAATGTAGTTACATAGCACTCTTCACAGTAATACACTATCGTGCAATACATGATAAGTCTGAGATCTCTGAGCTGCTCTCTGCAACGGTTTTTCTTTCTGGTTATTATAGAAACTTAATTTTTACAGGACAATCTTACAAATTACACCACAAAGGTAGGCAAGTTTTTGTAAATTCAAGGTTCAGATTGAGGGCAATCCCAATGTTGGAGCTCAAATCATCCCAGTGGCATCAAACAACTTGCTTCTATTTTATAGCCTATGAGATTTCTAACATATTTATAACTCACGTAATTGACTAAAAGTGACTATTTACCCCTGTAGGTCCTCTAATTTACAAGGTGTCTCACCTCCCTGCAATCTGCTGTCCACTGCCTGTTGTTAGGGGAAATCTGTCTCTAGCAGCAAAGAGACTAAGATGAAATAAAGGAAGTGGAGGTATGGCTTAGCTAGTGCTACGCGAGGGGGATTCTGGACTGTGGGCACTCTTCCTGGACCTGCCTTTCTTCTCCAGAAGCATTGTTTTGGTAAGAGAGTCATTCCTAAAAACATCAGTACTGTTACCGCTCAATAATAATAGCTCAATAATAATATGGATATAGAAATTGTCCTCCTGCAGTCGCTTGAGGGTGTTGGCTGGAATGTACTATCCCTTTCAGAAGCTAATCCTTTTCATGCCTAAGAACTTAATGGACTGTCAGTGTAACCCTTAAAAGGCATAATATGCTGCCTAACAGGAGTTTTGCCACATTTCATAGAAGCAATTGGGAGATCATATTGTAAGACCTATAAGAAGAGAACAAAAAAGTAATATGAGAAATAAAATATCCACAATTGGTGTAACCCCATCTTTAATGTCCCCTATTATAAAACACATTTTATTTAAGTGTCATAAAGTAAGCTAAAAACCTAGAATGGCAGAATTATTGCTGTTTGTCATCTTGCCCTGCACAAAAAAAGTAATAAAAGGTCATATGTACCCTGGCATTACAAACATAAACTAGAAGGAAAAGAACATAATACAGGACACAAAGAAGAATTAGGAAAATATTTTTATTGCAAAAGTAGTAAAAAAAATGGTTAACGACCCACAAAGTAAAAAATAAACTTTGATCTTTGCTGTATAGTCCCTATATCTGTCTTTCCTGAAGCTTATCCTAGCTTGTTGGCTCCCAACTTTACCCAAAAATTACTACTCACAATATAGAGCTACAATTTCCAGCTAAGGGATTAAGGTTTTTGAGATTCCATTGCTAGGCAGCCACTTGGTCCTTGGCCTAGCCAAAAGCCCAGTAAGGTCTCAGGTTTAGTGTTGAGTGGACTTCCAGTTTCGGTCCAGATTTGGAAATTTCATCAAACCCAAATGCTCACCATTTAACTCCCCATGTCTTGAAAAGTTGGTTGCTGTCCTAAGGCTTCTAGGAAAACATTGATCCAGCCTGTAGCTGTATCTATGTTTTCCAGGACTCCCCAGGGTCCCGAGTCAGAGGGCTAGTAAGGTCTTAGGATTAGTGTTGAGCGAGCTTCAGTTTCTGTACGGATTCGGAAGCTTCTCAGAAATTTAACTCCCCTCGTCTGGACAAGTTGGTTGCTGTCCCAGGGCTGCCAGGAAAATATGGATACAGTCTGTAGCTATATTCGTGTTTTCCAGGACTCCTGAGGGCGGCAGCCAACTCCAGATGAAGGGAGTTGAATGTTGAGCGTTCAGGTTCTGAGAAGATGCCAAACCCAGAAAGAAACTGGAAGTTTGCTCAATACTACCTAGGCTGTGGCCTCTTGTACAACTTTTCCCATCTGGCTGTGTATGTTTCTCCTTCCTTGGCTCAGCTTCCCTCTCTCTCTTACTGTCAGGAGGGACCAAGATAAGTGAACAGTCTTAAGTGACCCTAAGCACAAGACTTACCCTTCACAGGAAAAGATGCTTGACATCTCCTTTCCCTTTGGCACTGCGCTCTACGCTCCTCTGTCTGGAAAGTTCCCTTACCAAGAGTGTGTATGCATGTGTGTTTTATTTCCTTGCTCAAAATTAGGGCTGAGAGGACCTGTCAAACTTTTGAGGTTCAGCAACGTTCTCCAAACCTGAATGCTCGGCATTTGCTTTTCTACAGCTTCAGAAGTTGGATGCCACCTTTAGGAATCATGGAAAACATGGATATAGTCATAGGGGGAGATTTATCAAACATGGTGTAAAGTGAAACTGGCTCAGTCGCCCCCGGCAACCAATCAGATTCCACCTTTCATTTTCCAAAGAGTCTGTGAGGAATGAAAGGTGGAATCTGATTGGTTGCTAGGGGCAACTGAGCCAGTTTCACTTCACACCATGTTTGATAAATCTCCCCCATAGTCCGTAAAGTGTATCCATGTTTTCCTGGCAGCCATAGGGCTGTATCCAACTTTTGCAGCCACTGGGAATCAAATGAAAATTATAAGTAAGATGTGTGTACAGAAAAATGCAACTTATGATAATAATTGCATACACAATCTAGCTCCACCATAAATTGCCCTGTTCCAGCACTACCTTCCATCCTTGATGAGGACAAGGCAAGGAAAAGTTTCAAAATTTCAAATTCCACCAGTGTGTAACCAATTCTTTAATCTTTATTGCTTCTCCAGGAATAAAAGCTCCTGACATATACAAGAGTCAGTGCATCTTATTCCTGGTCATACCACCATTACACTTTGTGCTCCATATGAAGGGATAGTGATCACTTGTAATGTAGTGTTTGCAGTCCTGACTTTCTTGCATTCTATGTCTGTGTCCAGCTATCATTTGCAGGTCATGGGGTCAATGAAGTCAGTGGTGTGTAGCAGACAGTATAATTTAGGGCCACTCCATGGAACATGCCCCCCCAAAACTCATTTGGCCTAACGGCAGGAACGGCCATGAGCATTACATGCATTATACAGCTCATTTACTGTAGATTTAAAGGGTTAGAAAAACAAAACAAAGCAAAAAAAAAAAAAAACAGCACCACCCCTGTCCTCAGGTTGTGTGTGGTATTACAATTAAGCTCCATTCACTTCAATGGAACTGAGCTGCAAACACACACCCAAACTAAGGACAAGAGTGCCGCTGTTTTTGGAGGAAATCAGCCATGTTTTTCTTAGACTGGACAACCCCTTTAAATACCTTATGATAGCGTTTCTTGTGGAGAAGCCCTAGAGATGCTGGATGTAGCATGGTGTAGTTTAGTATGGGCCGGTCCATATCTGTTATATATAATGTATCTTGTCTACAAGGGGAGAAAGCTAAACTCTTTAAAATAAATAATGTAATGGTGAGGTTGTGCTTACAATGTAAGTACCATTTCCTTGGGCATTTCTCATGCTACAATACATCAACCTGTCACCTGACAGCAACCGCCATTAATGCCGCCGTTAATCACACAGTTTAGAAGGCTCTTAAATCTTCCAAAACTTTCTGTAAAACTGCAGTAGGTACAGTGATATTCTTCCAGGCATTAATTCATACACATGAACTGTCAGAAGCCGTGATGGATGCAGTAAAAAAATGAAATAAATGTTTGCGATAAAGCAGGAATCAGCCTACATAGCAGATTAATGCTCTCGCCGAACAGGACAATGAGGCAAACCTCTAATTACATATAGAAAAAGGTCATAAGGTCAAACTAAGGTAAGCAAAGGTAAAACTAAGTGAAAAAAGCTTACATTATAAAAATATAATATACAATGTAACCCAGTTATGAGGGGGCATAACGTTATTCCGCAGGTCTGTATGGGTATGACAACTAATATGTATGTGTTTTATGTTTTTAGTGACTTAAAGGGAACTTGTGACCTCTCCTGACCTGTCTGTTTTAGTAAATACTTGTGTTCCCTATAAAATAACAATTCTGGATCACTTGTTTTTATAGCTGTGTTGTGTGCGGTTCCTGTATTATTTTTTACAAGAAATGTGTGACTCAATAACCAAGTGGGTGTTACCGATTGGAGGGGTGTCCATACACAGTCTGACAGTGCCGGACTGTGTAGGGACATGCCCCCAATTACATTTAGATTACTGGTGGCTGAAGAGGTTGGATGCAACTGGAAAACATGGATACAGCCATAGGCTATGTTCACAATAAGTATATTTTCATAAAGCGGTTTATACGAAAATATACGTTACATTGCTTCCTATGGAATCCCTAGCGGCGCCGCAAAGAACTGACATGTCAGTTTTCTACGGCCGCTATTTAGAGAATAGTGGCCGCAGAAAACCATGTCAGTGCACACTATGTAGCGAGCGGCTCCGGACGTACGCTCCATAGTGTGCAGTGGGGAGTTCAGATGCGGGCGCACACGGATGCGCCCGCATCAGAACTCTGCGGCTAAAAAGATCATCTGGCCGGGATGATCTTTTCGGAGACCGGCTGCTTTGTGACCCGGCCGGGTCATAGAACGGCCGGTCTCATACGTTGTATGAACATGGCCATAAGCTGCATCCATGTTTATCCATGTTTTTACTTATAGTAAAAGTAATTTTGTTGCCTATAGCAACCAATCACAGATCAGCTTTTATATTGCTCTGGTAAAACGAAAGCTGAAGAGCAGTGGTGTACCATGGAGGCAGACCATGCAACTACTATGGGGCCCCTATCAGCAAAACATGTGGCCTTTCTCCATGGTACTAGCGGGAGGCATTGTCAGCTAATTCACCAACAGAACCTTCCAACCCCAGAGAAACATTGGCTCCTCGCAGCATCAGGATCAGGCACTGGCACTAGTGGCTGCCACTTGAAGCTCCCAACCAATACATCCCCCCAGACAGTGACAGCTGGAGCCGGCACTGATCACTGGTGCCATCTGCCTTCTGCACCTCCCACCCATCGGTCGGCAACCCAACATCCTGCCGCCTGCACCTCACTACTCCGGCCCCCTCCTCCCCAAAAGAGACACTGCCTGGCACCATCCTCCTTCGAGTCATGTAAGTATATGCATGGCAAGGGAAGTACAGGATTCATGGGGCCCCATACAGATTCTTGCTATGGGGCCCCATGAATCTTAGCTACACCCCTGCTGAAGAGTGATTGGTTTCTATGGGCAACAAGCTGATAGGTTGCTATGGGCAACAAACAGAATCTATAAGACATATTGCTAAATCTTCCCCTGTGGAGGTGTTTGGATGCCTATAGAGAACAAACTGTGATGATGGCTGATAACAGAGAACAACAGTGCTCTTTATGTCCAGCAAGGTCAGAACCTTTACACAAATTTTCCCAATGTACCTACCCAAATTTGGGGTGCAACAGTTGAGGTGCTCATTCTAAAGATGAAACGAAACTATCAGCATTCGACTCACCAGTAACGGTAAGCTAAGAAAATAATAAGCTAAAACCCAAATCAGGAATCCAAATATGGAAAGTATCTCTCGTCTCCCGACTCTCCCGTATTCTCTGACCACGTTCATCAGCATACACAAAAAAAAAAAAAAAAAATTCCCTGCAGGTGAAATATTGTCCATCGTGTGAACACGAACGACCCATTAGCAACTAAAAATGATTAATACCCTCACAAATTCCCCTCGGCGAGAGCTGGGTGACTTCCATCCGTCGTCTGTTTTGAGATAATTCCGATAACATTATATAGAACATAATGGGTAATAAAGTAATTCTCAATCACGGCTGAAAGACATTCTATAGAGTACAAATTGTACCATCTGGCAGCCTCTCAGCCGCTGGATTTAGAGGGTTTACATACTGTACACACCGGGAAGGTCAGTGTTTCCAGAAAATTAATTTGTTCCTCCAATGAGCTCCATTGTTCTGTCGTAATTGTTTAAGTAAATAATATAAGTGTTTCTAATTATGCAGAACTCGACAAACAGGCTTTCCATGCTCGCCAGCCATAAATTAGCTTTATCTATTCCAGAGGCTGCCACTTCTGCTTCTATAAAGGATTAGGGCTTATATTTATGTTTTGCTAGGCAACAATTCCGGCACGATAGAGAACGCCGCCGATAAAAAGACTAAAAAGTAACACAAAACAAAACACTTAAACGTCAAGCAAACAAAAAAGTATCTCGCCTGCTCACCACCAGCTAATAAAAGGGTAATCCCATTTAACAAAACATACCGTATATAATTTCCTTTTTCCGCTGTCTACAATAAGACCCGTAATATAAAACGTCATTATTATGTGGGAAGATGTGAGCAGCTAAAGGATATTGTTATTGTATGCAATAAAAAAAAATTACTAATATTAACAAAAAAAAAGTATACTGTGTATATAGAGAGAGATGATAAACAAAATAAAACATTGTAAGTATAAATCCATAGAAAAAGAAAGACACAAGTTTAAAAAAAAAGTCAAATCAGGAAAATTTCAGAGAACTAGAGCGATCAGCCCATTTATTAACCCCTTAGTGACCAAGAATATTGCAGCCTTATTGCCCAAACTGTTTTCATCTTTTTTTCCCCCATCACACTCTAAGAGCAAAAACTCTTAAAAGAAAAGTTGTACTTGTAACAGCATTATTTCTTATATTTTCTTGTTTGTTTTTTTTGTGTGTGTGTGTGTGTGTGTGTTTTAAATATATGCCATAACATGGAAAACATGGATGGAAACAGTTAGTGATTGTGCTGCTGGACAAGAGGTGACAAAACAAGATCTGTTACAAGCCGCAGTCATGATTTGACCATAGCATGTAATGGGTTAAACTGCACAGATCATACATTTCCCCAATCATGGTGTCAGGCTGGGACTCAGGAACATAGGCCCTGCTGTCAGTGCCTACTTACCACTATCTGCCCTAGGCGGCAGTGGGTAACTGGGCGACAGTCCTTGTCCTGGATTGGTGAAACACAGAGGCAAAGACGGAACAAACAAACACAATAAACACAGGGTAAACGAGATGGATCAGTAACTAACAGTCGTTGTAGTACAAAATCAGAAGTCGCGGAGAATAGTCAAAGTGTCAAGCCAAAATCGAGAAACCAAGGAATAGCTTACTCACACTCTAAAGAGGCTCTATTGCATGCAAAGAGGATGATCAGGGGAGTAGTTTTATGGAGGCTAGAGTCCCAGCCCCAGGCATGATTGGGGCAGAGACCCCAGTCTCCTTCCCATATAACAGAGCTGACCGGAGGTCCGGCCGCTAGTGAGCATTACACAATATAGAACACCTGTCAGGGATGCCGTCGGTGAGTTCCCTGCAACCAGCCGGGCCAGCTGCAAGAGACGCCGTGAGCACTGAAAGGAGGCCGGCCGCACGCTCAGGCAGTGCAGGGAGCTGGGTGTTGCGGCCAGCTCCGGACACATGGGGGTACATTAATTAAGTCTGGCTTTTTTTACGCCGGGCTTACAAATGTCCCCATGCTCAGAGCTGGTGTAGGTTTCAGTATCATTTTCCCCCCGGAAAAATGATAAATGAGGCTCACGCAAAGGCCGCGTCCCCCTCTGCATGCTGCCGCAACCCTTGTAACGCCCCCTCTCCGCCCCACTGGCAAAGGGGGCGCAAATGGGCCTGGTGCGAATAAAATAAAAAGACCATTTGCGAATATTTTTCCTCTTTGAATTGTCTGATTAGCCCAGTTCATAAAAAGTTAAGTCATCATGGGAGGAAGAGATGGGATTGATGAATCTCCATTGGGTCTTTATATGTAAATAAAAGAAACCTAACTCCTGAGTAATAAAACAACCATAACGTGCACAGAAGCTTTTTTCCCCCGTACTGTCAGAGCTCTCACTTTATTACACCATCAATACACATTAGTAACTTGGTGACACGGCTCAAGATCTTGAATCACGATTATATTGTATTGGATGAAAATGTTTCGAGACCACTAATGTAATTCATCGCATTTGTCTCTGTGGTTTGATGGAGTAGAAGCTTCTGATTTTAAAGGGACGCAAAATCAAAAATGATAACTGCCTTAAAGTAAGATTTTTTTTTTTTTTTTTAAGACCCACAGGGACAATTCCATTGCATTGCTATGATCAGTTCAACCGGACTACTGTATTAGTGTAATAGGCATGGAGGCCTTCAGCTGCCTTGGTAACCAAGGAGCAGCCCACAAAAATGTTGTAGGGGTGCAGATCAGATAGCTGACAGACGTAAAAAAATGTTATTTAGTTATTTAAATGCTGTGATCACAGCAATCCCCTGATGTTTAATATACATTAGCCTTGGGGAAGCTGTCTGTGACAGTAGTGCTGCAGCCCTGTAGCAGAGCAAGTGGTGACTTTCAGTTTTCCCTGCTTGTTCTGCTACACTGTGCTGTGGCTGCAGCGCTACTGATACAGACAGCTTCCCCCAATGTAATGTCTATTCTAATGCAAGCATGTAATATATAGACGTCAGGGGAGGCTGCAGCACTAGTGACCTAGACAGCTCCTCTAGTGTAATGTCTATTCTAATGGTAATATGTATTACATAGACATCAGGGGAGGCTGCAGCACTACTGACAGACAGCTCTCCCAGTGTAATGTCTATTCTAATGATAACATGTATTGTGTAGACATCAGGGGAGGCTGCAGCTAACACAAACAGCTCTCCCAGTGTAATTTAATGTCTTTACTAATGCTAACATGTAAAATATATACGTCAGGGGAGGCTGAATCACTAGTAACACAGACAGCTCCCCCGTGTAATGTCTATACTAATGCTAACATGTATTATATAGACGTCAGGGGAGGCTGAAGCGCTACTGACACAGACAGCTCCCTCAATGTAATGTCTATTTTACTTGTAACATGTATTATATAGACGTCAGGGGAGGCTGAAGCGCTATTGACACAGACAGCTCCCCCAATGTAATGTCTATTTTACTTGTAACATTTATTATATAGACATCAGGCGAGGCTGCAGCACTAGTGACACAGACAGCCCCCCCCCCCCAGTGTAATATATATTCTAATGGTAACATGTATTATATAAACATTAACAGAGACTCAATATCTGCATACAGCAGCACTAGTGATACATTATTGAGTGCTAGGACCAGGATTTCTGCAGGCCTGAAATTCCTGAAACAGCCATTAGTGGCAGCAGAGGGACCATTTTGCCCCTACTCCTGCCACTTAATGTAAAAATGTAAGAATGTAAAATAAATATATATATATATATATATATATATATAATCAAGATATGTTACAAATCTATCTATCTATCTATCTATCTATCTATCTATCTATCTATCTATCTATCTACATATATACCACTTTAAGCGTAAACCCTGTATAGGAAAAGTCCATTAGATATCTGTTTATATCAACCTTGGGTAGATGTAAGCTGACTGAAGGGTGAAGTGTCCACAGTTAGGGTCGATTGACTTGGAAGTTAAGTGGCTGATAAGATGGGGAGTGATGGCCCAAAAGGGATAAGATTAAATGAAGGCATCAGATAATGAAGGGGTGTGAAGAGTACTACATGGTCGTTTCCTTTCAGATACAATGGATCACCACATCCTAATCAATACGGTAGATACACTTTGAAGCCATCACATAATTAGGGTAAAGATTGATCTACAGAAGTACAGAGGGGATAGTCAATAGTAATGTAAGGGTCGAGTCCATAAATGGTCTAATAAATATTCAGTTTATTATCCATATATAATCAAGAACTTGCAGCACATCCAGAATAATTATTATCCAGAGTTTTCCAGGTTTAAAATGGGGGAGGGTGGAAGAAGGGAAGGAAGTCATACGAATAATGGCAGCAGTGGAGGTCTAGTGTGAAGATGAGGAAACCTCCAGACATTAAATTTGGGGGATTTTACTCTTACTGGGCCATCAAATTATTGGCAGATTGAATGCTGATTAGCATTCAGTTTCAGGGACAGGTGGAGATTCGCTGCTTTTTTTTTTTTTTTTTTGTATACTGTAGGCTTGAAATATAAGCCCTACTCCAAAAAAAAGCCCTAGTTACAGTCAGCCAATCAGTGCCAGGCTTGTTATGCTCCGCCCCCACCTGCTTAGCACAAGCTGCAGGGGAGGAAGGAGGGGTAGGAAGATGTACAGTAAAGTACATTGGATATGGGGGGACAGAGAAAACATGTGTGGTGTACCCTGGTGTGATGTTATATCGGAGGAGTGGCTGGTCACTTGCTAGGTTTTGTAGTGTGACACCACTCCGGTGGTGGATGGCTGAGCAACAGCCGAACCTTGGGATGTTGTCACGTGACGCCAGTGCCTGGTGGGCACACAGGTCTGATGGCACGCCTACTTTTTTTTTTTACAAGGCCCTTTTCCCCTGTGGTCAGTGTCCTGCCAGGTTGCTTCTGGGTCCCTTGGGGTTATGTCACGGTTATGGCCAGAGTGGGATAGTGACCCTCCCGGATGATAGGACCTGCCACCCACTGTAAGGGGAAATGTCCCAAGGTTGCCGTGTGTGCTGTGTCGGTGGTGGCGAATAATCACAGAGTCTTTGGATATAGTTGAGTTGGTTTACTATCTGTAAATGTGCAGCAGGTAATACAGGTTCAAAAGTATGAGGTTCCTTTAGATAAAGTAGTTGAAATACACTTGACAAAGTTCCCAATAAACACTTGACAATAGGATGACCAGATCTGTAATAGAAGTGCAGTGTAGGATATAGTCATGTTGGTTGGGGTGGTGCTGAGTGATACAAGAAGCAGAGTGGTATAGAGGAGGATGCCGTGGGAGTCTTAACCCATGTAGTACTGTGCTCTGCCGGGATGTTGGAGGATGAGGTAGAATACTTAGAAGAAGAGGAAGAAGAACACCTGTGCCCTTGTATTGACCTTGAGTTAGTCTTCACACCACCTTATGCCCACTAGACTCAGCTGAGCCTTCCTAATGGGTGACACAGACCCCAGACCTTGTTACCTGGGATGAGCGGAATGCTGAGGGTTCCCTGCTGACAACCGCGCTGTGAGACAGAGTTCATAGGCTTACTGCAACTTTGCTCTGTCCAGACCAGTTCCTGGCTCTTTGGCTCTTTTGTGGATACTGTCCTGCTCTGTTACTTCTCCTTGTCCACGGCGTGGGTTGTGGTGGCCTCTGGGAAGTCCTCTCTTAAGATGCTTTAACACTATGTAGTGCTGTGTAGTGTTTCTAGTGAAGAAGTTGTGAGAGGTGTGCTGTCTTGCATCCTTCCCATGCGGGGTACTGACTAAGACTGACTTTTAGAGAACGGGGACCTAACAGAGGGCCAGGACCCAGATAGGATCACTGTGGAGAGCTATCTGGCTAGTGTCCTTCCTCCCCACTGTCCAGAACGGAAAAGACCTTGCTCCTCCTCCACCCATGTGACTTACTTCCTCTCTAGCATGTAAGATGCGCTGTGAGTGGGTGAAAGAGTGCAACAGAAGAAGAAAGGAGGAAGTGATAGGAAAGAAGAAAACAGAACTCCTACTGGTCTACAGATTCTGGTGACACATAGAAAACAATAACCCTTTGCAATCCTTTAGCTGTGCAGCTTCCATATACAGATACATAATATAGCGAATCTAGTGGCGAACTTTAGTACTACTTTTATCACCATAATAACACAATAAGTACAGACTTTTGCAAAGGGTGTATACAACTGCAATACCCATGGTAGGATACCACACATGGGCCAACTACAGAGGGGGAGGGAGGTATACAGTATGGGGACTACCTGCAGAGGGGGATGTATACAATATAAAGGGGACTTACTGCAGAGAGGGGGTGTATACAGTGTGGGGACTATCTGTTGAGGGGATGTATACAGTATAGAGGAACAACTACAGGGAGAGGGAGGGGGAGGGAGGTATACAGTAATACAGTATGGGGACTATCTGCAGGGGGTGTGTATACAGTATGGGGGGAAAACTACAGGGAGAGGGATGTATACAGTATAGGAGGCCTAACTACAGGGAAACGTAAAGTATAAGAACCTAACATGAGTGGGACATACAGTATAGCAGGGCAGCTAGCTACTGTGTGGAATGGGGCTACAGTGTAGGGACATATGTGTTTCTCGAAAATAAGCCCTAGCCCTTTTTAAAAGACGATAAAAAATATTATAAGTCCCGTCTTGTTTTTTAAAAAAACATGGTACAAAGTCTTAGAGTTTCTATACTCAGTACACAACACAGCCGGTTATCTCTATAGCAGACCTTAACCCCCACTGATCAAATCTTTAGACATGAAACATGAAAGTTTTTTTTTCTATTATGATAGTATCCTTTAAGGTGTACAACCTGCCTCTTCTGTCTCAAGTAAAGTAACATTAAGCGTAACACCAATGGCGGACGAGGCAGAGTTCCCGGTAGAACTTAATATTTTAGAAGATGAAAAATGCTGTGTTTGCAAGATGCATTGACTTCTCCCGCAGAGGTCACTGACTGAAAATTGGATACTGTAAATATCAAGATCTGGCAGCACATTTCAGGAAGCGTGTTGATCTTCTGAGGACTCTGACCTATCTTATGCTCAACAATTCAAAATAGTGATATGAGAATTGTTGGCCCTTATGTAAGGGTCAGTCTGCTGGAGAAATAACATGAAGCGCACAGACAAGGACGGGAAATGGACAAAGAAGCCTTTCTAGACTACCAGTTTTTTAGGGAACTATTTCTTATATCTGCTTTAGGCCACATTTACACAACATATATTTTCATTAAACAACAGCCGTTATTTATTGACAGCGGCCAATTGCTTTAATTACTATGGAATCCCCGCTGGAGTGTATACACACTGTATATGCTCCGGCCGGGATTCAATACCGCTGCACAAAAAACTGGCATGTCAATTTTGGGCGACCACTATTCATTGAATAGCGTCCGCACAAAATTGTCTGTGCAGACAATGTAAAGTGCAGCTCTCAACGGACTTTACATTTTCTGCAATGGCTAACTGGAACGAGAGCACACCCGAAAGTGCCAATGTTCCATTTCCAAAAAAGTGATGTTAATCCAGTTGGTACTGCAGCACTTGCCGGGCCGAATAACACAGACAGCAGCGATTTTATAACCGTGTCACATCCACTATCTTACAAAGTGTGAACGTGGTCTTAAAGTGGATGTACCATCAGGTAAATCTCTGTTTTTGTTTACCTTAATCGATCAGCACAGGTACGCCTTTTTTTGAAACACCGCCTAGTTCCTGCTCTTGCCGCCAGTCTTTTCCAGAGCACCGAAGGTAAATCTCAGGCAGAATCAGTGGGAAGCTAAGTGTGGGACCCTGTAGACTTATGGACCTGTGCAGGCCTGGAGCTGAAATGCTAATCTTCCCCTGGCCATACCTATATTAAGTAAAAAATAATTTATACAATTATTTACTTTTAACCCTTGTTAGTGAACAGCAGAGACAGACAACAAATTGATAGGAAGGGGTTAATGCATTGGAACTGAATTTCAGCAGATCAGGCATCAGTAGTCAACCTAAAAAAGCTGAGAGGCACCCCTGATTTATGGTCTTAGTCACAGCTGTAACCCCTGTGACCTCTATAGCCACACCACTGCCCAACCCCTAACTGGTCATATAGTGACTTTCTTGCCCCATCCAGCCAGGATTCTTCTTGTCAGATCATTGGTAGCCCAAACAATAGGAGACAAAAGACAATTTTTTGTTTCATATGATTCATGCCTAGAAAAAAAATAAAAGAAAGTAGAACATGTAGTATAAAACAGAACAAACATTATCTATAATTTGAGTCAAAGAAGATAATGAATAAACTCAGCGTATTTTATTAACCGGTGAACAGAACGGTACAGTACAAGCTCAGCCAACTCCCGGGTCCCGATAGACAATGTAATTGTGGAGGCCTTTTTCTCCCCACCTACAAGACAGTATGGCTTCTGGTTTGAAACATCCCAGGAACAAAAGAAACCAAAGGAAATATAGGTGTATTTTCAGAAGACAAGTGTTATCTCAATTATAGAGGAGTTAGTACGGTATAAAAGCGCCGCACAAAAACCAGCGATGCACTCAACAGAACAAAATACTCTGCTGGATTCTTAACATGAAAACAACAATCCGAAGATGCAGAGAATGCACCGCTCCTGACAACTTACTCTGTCTTTTCATGTTCACTTGTGCACCAGGTGAGTTATTGTTTGGAATAATAGAGGGATAATATGATGTTCTTTCATGCTTTGTGATAATATTATAGGGCGGGCGGAGGGAGAACTCTCCAACTTTTAATTATACTTATTTAAAATCAAGGAACAAGCGTACTTTGTGTTGGTGTATCGGCACGCCATTGTCTTCTGCTGCAATTGTGTCTTTTTGGTTCAATTCTTTTCCTATAGGCTATGAAAAGATTAAAAAATAAATAAATAAAAACATACAATATGTGCATTACAATGTTTTAAAAATTTGCTTTGTACTTAAAATAAACTACTATCTGGTGTTTATTGGTAGTGATGAGCGAATACTGTTCTATCGAATAGATATTCGATCGAATAGTGAGATATTAGAATATTTGATATTCGTACGAATATCCCGCGAATATTCGATAAATATTCGATAAGCGTTCATATCCCCCAGCTTCCGGTTTCACCCTCCAAATGGTCAAATAGATGTTTTTCACTAATCGAATACTTGTTCCCATAGACTTTAATGGGATTGAATATTCGATCGAATATTCGAAAATTTGCGGGATATTCGTACGAATATCAAATATTCGAATATCTCACTATTCGCTCATCATTATTTATTGGGATATTTATGGGCAGTATTAGGTGCGTAATTGACGACTAGGTGCAAAAAGGCACCAATTTCTATGTCTATCTCAGTAGCTATCCCACTATCCCAATATTTTTTTCTTTCTAATTGGTTTAAGAATTTTTATTACATAATAATGGGATAGTCAACTTTTTTAATAACAGAACTTAGAGATATGCTTTATGGCACACTCCATGGACACATGGACATACAATGACAGGTGCCCCATTAGCATGAATGAGAACAATTTCTGGTTTTCTGGGCATGCTCTGTGACCTTTGCATAGGTCAGTCCACAAGGAGGCAAAGCTGTGATCAGCATCTTTTGTTTTCTCTCTCCCTGCCAGTGTCACTTTTTACTGTAAGGCTATGTGCACACTATGTAAGAGACCGGCCATTCTGTGACCCGGCCGGGTCACAGAACGGCCGGTCTCTGAAAAGATCATCCCTGCAGTACCAGCCGGAAGATCTTTTCGGCCGCAGGTTTCTGATGCGGGCACATCTATGCGTGCCCGCTTCAGAACTCCCCAAAGCACACTATGGAGCGAGCAGCCGGAACCGCTCGCTCCACTGTGTGCACTGACATGATTATTCGGCCCCTATCGCTGAATAGCGGCCGCAGAAAACTGAAATGTCAGTGTCAGTGTAACTGCTCTGGCCGGGATCCCATAGACGGAGAGGTAACATATATTTTTGTAATAATCTCGGCCATTGTACATTGGCCGTGATTTTACGAAAATATACGTTGTGTGGACATAGCCTAATGCTGTACAGATCACTTTCCAGCAACCTCCTCTATATCATTAGAGACAGAACAGGAAGTATTATCTTGGTTTTAGCCCCAATGGTGAAAATACAAACTGCAGGTTTCAGGATTAATTTCAGAATATAGATGGTAAAATGGAAAATTAGAAAAAAAAATATATAAAAATGGATTTAAAGAATAGGACATAGTCCCTTTAAAGTGTATTTGTCACAAGTTTTGACCATTACTAGTTTATGATACTGTACATCACCATCCATATCCCTATCAACACCTACCCTATTTTACATAGGTCACTTTCATGCCCCAAAAACTGCTCTGCCGCTGAGGCCTGTACTCAACAAACACCTGAACGAGTCCTGTGGTATCTGATGTAGAACATTAGGTGCAGATCCTGTAAGGTGTGAAGTGTGGCCTCCATAGTGTAGACTTATTTTTATAAAACATGCCACAGCTATTTGATCTGAAGGGGATCTGTGAAATTTAAAGGACAAGTCACCACCTTGAGCTTTCTGTCTTGTTTTTTCTTCCTGAACAATGTCTGCAGTGTGTTCTATCCCATTGAAAGACAGCATTGCCATTAGAGAATCACATTGTCATGGATACAGCTCTAAGTTGCTGCTTTCTGCTGACGACATAAAAATCTGTGTGTGAGCTTTTCTCTATCCCTCTTCCCCTCTCCCTTCGGAGACAGCTGATGTAAATAAGTCCCTATCTGCAACTTTGTAATGCTGGGAGAATGATTTACTGTGAGTTCTTTAGCAACCTGACCCCAGAATAAAAAAAAAGCGACAAGGTTGCAGATAAGGTTGACAGTGACTTGTTTACATCAGCTGCTTTGAGAGGGAGGGGGGAGTAGGAGAGGAAAGCTCACACACAGTTTTTTGTGTATTCAGCAGAAAGTATCAGCTTAAAACTGGGGGAAGGAGATTGAAAACATAATAACAAGTATGGAATAAATTGTTAGTCTCCCCCTGGGCAACATCTTAAAAGTTATGTTTCAGCTGAATACCCCTTTAAAAGGCACTTGAACATCCCAGCTGTATACAGTTCTTAATACTGGTGGCTTGGAATGGGTCACTGTGGTGGTGTGTGGAGAGATTGTCTGCCTCAGACCTTGGTTTGTCACTATGAGTGGGAAGCTTGAGGGCACACTAATACTGTGATCTTGGCTTTCCTAATGGTGCTTCAGTCGTTTCCCTTCCCTGTCAGCTAGAGAGCTTTCTGCCTAAGTATCTAGGCCAGGACGAAAGCCACTTCTTACAATTCCTAGGAGTGCCCAGGAGTCCTTGTACATCTTATCTCGTGAACTCAGAGATGTTACCAAGGCGTAAGTTAACTCTGCTACCCAAACATACTCCAGTTCATCCACTTGGATTACTGAATAGAGGAGTCCCACTATCTGTAGAAGTGCAAGCCCTTTCCTGGCCATAAAAAGCACACCTCCAAACGAGCAGGTCTTGTATATACTTTGTATTTTTATTTATTCTAATTATTTAATTGTGTCATATGTTTATGTAACCGCTGTGTGTTTGTGTGTGTGTATAAAAAATGCAGTTGAATCTGTTAGCGCTATACAAATTATTATTATTATTATTATTATTATTATTATTATTATTATTATTATTATTCTCACCTAAACTTGTCTCCAGGACAGATTTTTATCTTCTCCCAGCTAAACCTTGTCTCAGCAAGCCTTTTATGTGGAGCATATTAACATACTCCACCCACCTTCTAGCAGGTTCTAGAAAGAGCTAGAAACTTCTACACTATTTAAAACAGTTCCCAATAAAGACTGTGGGTGTCACTGTTGCCTACCAGTTTAGTGTAATGTGTGTAGTGATGGATGTAACCCATTCCCTGCCTGCCAGTTACACTAGTACAGAGAATACAAAATAATGTTTCACATGTTACTTTATATAACATAAAATACCACTTGGTGAACAGGGGCCACCCTAAGGGGAATTGCACTTTGGTACACTACAATTACATATTCAGACTAATACAAAGACAGGTCATTGTACAGTACTGATGAAAATAGTGAAGCTATATAATCAACAGGAAATAACGAAAATTATCCCAACCTCATTCCTTATGGTCTTCCATGCTCTCTAGATGATCAATAATGCCTTAAGTCAATTTCTTTGTCTATCCCGCTCCATTTCCTTCAAGTTTTCCCTTTGTTTCTCAAAACCCATTCCTATACTCCCTAGCACATATATTTCAAACACTTCTAAACAAGATGAATTAGTCCCGGATTCTCTATGCTTCGGAAATGTTAAAATAGACATAACTCCTGCTGGGACCGTAAAGAGATATAAAAGGCAAAGAACACAAAGCTTAAACGCAACAGAAAAATACAGAGGAACGGCAATGGGAGCATTCCTGTCCTATCGTATTAACAAAAACGTCACTTGAAAGCATAGGAGCAGCTAGCATTTTATTATCCATTTTCTGTTCGATATAATCGTTGTTTTTTGACCTTTTTAAATATGTATGAAGCTTTTTTTTTTTTTTTTCTCCGTCGATAACTTGTCAAGCAAGTCTCTTCCTGGTGCTGTCATGAAACAAATAATTAATAATGAACAAGTTATGAAATCCCATTGATCATAGAGACAAGCAGTAAGTGAGAATGAAGCGTGAACATATGATATGTTTTCTAATAAAACAATTGACCTGAATATTCTCTGGAATTTCTTGTTTTGTTTGCTATCATAGAGACACCACTGTAAACAATTGTAATTCGACTAAGATTCAGATAAAGGCGACAGTTCAGATATACTGAAAGATGTGTGCCACTTAAAGGAAACCTGTCACCAATCCTGACCTATATTCTCATTTAAACAACAGTTCTAGAACTTGAATTATAGCTGTGTGATGTACCGTTCTTACTAGAAATGTGTTCAATAACCAACTGGGTGTTAACTGTTAGCTCTGATTGGATAGTGTCAGACAGTGAAGAGACACACCTGATTGGTAACACCAAGATGGTTATTGAGCTTCATATATCTTGTAGGAATAACAGAGGAATGGCAAATCGGGTGAGGGAAGAAGGGTGGACTTGCTTCCGCAAGTCCACCTGCCTTCCCTCACCCGAAGTCTGATGCAAAAAAGGACTTTTAGCTTGGAAGACCGGTGAGTGCCCCAGATTCTTTCATCTCTCAATTGCCGCATAACTACTATAATACTGCCCCCTGCATACAAGAATATAACTACTATAATGGAGTATAGCGTAGGGACCCGTGTGGACCAGAGGACCTGCGCGGTGGTACACGGGGCAATATGGCTTGATCAATTCATATTTTTAATATAGGCCTAGCGGCATTAGTATCGGCCATAGATGGGATGTGCAGCCGTTCCATTCTCTCCAGTTCGTGTTTCACAGTTCTCCCTCTTTGAACAGCTAGCACTCCTTTATAAGACCCACATGACCAAAATTAGCAGGATATGCCTGTGCTCACATGTCTGGACCTTATGTCTTCCCCATTCTGTGAGAGCAGCAATGGTAAGTGTAATACCATATCCATACTGGTGTTGTTTGGGGGCAGCCTTCCCCGCCGGTGGTGCTGGCTGGGTTTTGGTGGGGCTTTTTGGGTCTGGTCCTGTGACATTGGGGTTGCAGGACCGTTCCATGGCCTCCCTCCCCTGCACGTGCACGCTTTGCGGGGTTGGCGGTCGCTGACCGACACGGTGTGGAGTTAGCGTAGGGACCCGTGTGGACCAGAGGACCTGCACGGTGGTACACGGGGCAATATGGCTTGATCAATTCATATACAGACACTCCTGTGTTGATTTTTAATGTAGGCCTAGCGGCATTAGTATCAGCCATAGATGGGATGTGCAGCCGTTCCATTCTCTCCAGTTCGTATAACTACTATAATACTGCTCCTACATACAAGAATATAACTACTATAATACTGCTCCTATATACAAGAATATAACTACTATAATACTGCTCCTACATACAGCAATATAACTTCTATAATACTATAGAGTGAGAGGTGGATGGCACCACCCAAGCAATCTCCAACACCTGAGGCTGGGACCGAGTGTAGGCAGCTCAAACCGCCAAGACAATTCACAGTGGTGCTCCGCTGAACAGAGAACGTAATGCAAGTACAGTGAGAAATAGAAGTGGGCACTCACCGATTCGGTATGTCTTCAGGTTGGTTTATTGAGAGGTTCGCTTCAATACATGCAGGGAGGGGGGGTGAGGAGCAGACACGTCCTCACAGGTAGACTACAATTGTTTCTTGCGATGACACGCTTCTTCCGGTTTACGGATGACGTAGAGCTCCAGGTGAGGGGTGCTTAAATGCATAATCGTGCCCGTGATACACACAAATAAAAACATCAGATAAAGGATGCAAACTCATTGCGTTCATTCATCCCCAGAGAACCAAGTGCATTTAATCTGGATATCCAGAGTGCTTCTCTTCGCAAGTGGGTCTGGTGGCGGTCTCCACCCCTCCCACTCTGGTTAACCCCCTCTAGTCCACAAAACTTCAGACACTTAGTCTCTCCTTGGTGTTCCTGCTTAACATGTTCTATAAGTCTGGGTTCCCCCTTCCCCATGCGCACGGAGTAACAATGCTCCTTGTAGCGCACGGAGAGGGCCCTTTTGGTCTTTCCAGCATAGAACCTGCCACAGTCACAAATTATAGCGTATACAACAAAAGTGGTCTTACAGGTGATCAGGCTCTTAATATAACAGTATACTCCATTAAGGCAGATAAATGGTACCGTTAACATTTGGGGACAATAGAGGCAGTTACCACATCTCCTGTTACCATTCGGTATAGATGCACTCAGTCAGGTTTCATTCCTTATTTTAGTAGGGGTGGGTTTTATAGCATTAGCCAAGGTTTTATTTTTGTGATGTGCAATAATGGGTTTATTTAAGGCTTTAGCCCTAAGTTCATCGTCCTGTTTGACAATTCTCCAGTGCTTATTAATCACACGACTGATGACTTCATTCATCTGAGAATTGCTGAACTCGAACGAGAACCGGTCCGGTTTTCTGTCTTGCCTCCTGTTCACATTGGTCAATAGATCACGTCTATCAAGGTCGAGGGCTCTCTCACAGGCTTCCTCTATGATTTTTACAGGGTAAGCTCTTTCCAGCAGTCGGCCCCTCAGTTCTTCTGCCTGTCTCTCAAAACCAGAAGTCTCGCTATTTACTTTCCTTACCCTAAGCATCTGGCTATAAGGTATAGCATTCCTGGTATGGGCAGGGTGAGAACTTTCATAATGTAAAAGGGTATTGCAAGAGTTAGGTTTTCTGAATATGGATGTGACAATAGTCAAGTCATGTATCTCCACCAGGACGTCAAGGAATTCCAGCCGGGTGCCTCCGAATACACTGGTGAAGAACATGTTGACATTGTTCACATTATTCAGATAGTGAACAAAATTGCTGAACTCTTCCTCTGTTCCTTCCCATATAATGAATATGTCGTCCACATACCTAAGAAAGGTTTTGATGTGTTTGATAAATGGATTGGCCATGGAGAACACTGTATCGCTTTCAAAGAATGCTAAAAAAAAGATTTTCATAGGTACAAGATACCCATGGCCTTCCCAACATTCTGGGTGTACCATCGATCGTCACACATAAAACAGTTATTGGACAAGATGAACATGAGGGCTTCTGTAATGAACTTTCTATACTGCGGAGTTTGACCAGAGTGCCGGAGGAAACAATCGACAGCCTCCACACCCACATCACAGTCTCCGAAAATAGAGCCTTGAAATGGCTCAGGAGTAGCCCTGAATTGGTCATAAAAAGGGCTGATAAAGGGGGCGCTACTGTCGTTATGTCACGCTCCTACTACAATGAAGAAGCTAATAGGCAATTGCAGGATCATACCACCTATTCTCCATTAAAGAAGAACCCTATGCCAAAAATACAAGAGCAGTTACGCACCCTTCTCCATAAGCATAGTAGCAAAGGAGCCATTGACAAACGCACAGCAGAAAAATTGTTACCGCTGTCACCCAGAGCGCCCAGGTGGTATATTCTCCCAAAAGTCCATAAAAATTTGGACAGACCACCTGGGCGCCCCATAGTGTCGGCAATAGGCTCTACCACTGAGTATCTTTTGCAATTTCTTGACTGGTCACTCAGACCCCTTCTGGTTGAGACTCCGGGGTACCTCAAAGATTCTGGGGACTTTATCACCGCATTAGAATCAGTGCATCTCACGAAGGACTCTATCCTCGTGTCCATTGATGTCGAGAGCCTCTACATGATGTGGGTGTAGAGGCAATCGATTGGTTTGTTGCTAGATGTGATCAAACCCCTTAATTTAGGAGCTTTGTTAAAGAAGCACTATTGTTCATTTTGCAAAATAATGTGTTTTTGTTTTAGGACCAGTGGTACGTGCAGGAGATCGGGACGGCCATGGGAACACCGGTCTCCTGCACGTATGCAAATTTATTTTGGGCAAAAATTGAGAATGATCTTGTGTTCAGTACCCATAACCCACACATCGGTAACATCAAGACGTATTTCAGATTTTTCGATGATGTTTTCGTGGTGTGGGAGGGCGAGCAAAAAGATTTAATTGATTTTGTTGATTTTCTCAATACTAACAACGGTGTTAATATGTTGTTCACTTACAAAATAGGGGGTAAGTCTTTGGAGTTCCTTGGCGTCCAAGTTGATGTAATGGGCGACAAACTTACAACATCTGTCTTTAGAAAGAAAACAAAAAAAAGACAGGGAGTGAGTGGCTCACAGGTGCTCAGCAAAAAAGGGAACAAACGCTGCGGCACTTGTAAATATTGTCCCCAACTTATGGCCACAGATTTCATTACACTGAATGGCATAGACTGTCAGATCAACAGCTTAATTACCTGTAAATTCTCATTCATCGTGTTTACTATTAATTGCCCATGCAATAAATTCTATGTAGGCAAGACAAAGAGACCCATGTGGACCCGCTATAAGGAACATGCTTATTCTATAAGAACGGGGAAAGGCGTCCCCCGCCTTATAGATGCGGGGTGACATGCGGGTGATACCAAATGTCTGCGATTTTTGGGTCTTGATAGGGTCGACCTGAATGAAAAGGGAGGAGACAGGCATCAGAAACTTCTTAGAAGGGAGGCGGTATGGATCACCGAACTTGATGCCACTGGCCCGAATGGGTTAAATGAAAGAAATGATTGGAGCGTTTTCCTGTAAGATGATCTTTCTGTACAATTTACTATTTTCTCTGTATCTATTCCCTTTTTTGCACTGTAATTATATGTTTCATATATGTTCACTAATTAGCATATAAGGTCTGCCTATTCCGGCAGTGACGTACTCTAACTTGACAAAGCGCTGCGGCGTGAAACTGTTGTGTTTGCTCAGATGCTCCCGCACCTGTTCCACCTCTCCCCTCCCGATGGTAATTTGTATCCAATAAACCATTGAAGACCGCATCTGCGGGTGAGTGCATTGGATTTCTGTTTCTACACGCTTTTGCCATATACAGTCTCCTTTTCCTCCCTCAGTTCCACTGGACATTTACTGGTCTACATACCTACTCCACATATTGCATAGCCTTTTACACCTCTAGTGCACTCTATGACGTATTAGTATAACTACTATAATACTGCTCTTATATACAGGAATATAACTACTATAATACTGCTCTTATATACAGGAATATAACTACTATAATACTGCTCCCTATATACAAGAATATAACTACTATAATACTGCTCTTATATACAAGAATATAACTACTATAATGCTGCTCCTATATACAAGAATATATCTACTATAATACTGCTCCTATATACAAGAATATAACTACTATAATACTGCTCCTATATACAAGAATATAACTACTATAATACTGCTCCTATATACAAGAATATAACTACTATAATACTGCCTCCTATATACAAGAATATAACTACTATACGGTAATACTGCCTCCTATATACAGGAATATAACTACTATAATACTGCCCCCTATATACAAGAATATAACTACTATAATACTGCCCCCTATGTACAAGAATATAACTACTATAATACTGCTCTTATATACAAGAATATAACTACTATAATACTACTCCTATATACAAGAATATAACTACTAGAATGCTGCTCCTATATACAAGAATATAATTACTATAATACTGCTCCTATATACAAGAATATAACTACTATAATACTGCCCCCTATATACAAGAATATAACTACTATAATACTGCTCCTATATATAAGAATATAACTACTCTAATACTGCTCCCTATATACAAGAATATAACTACTATAATACTGCTCCTATATACAAGAATATAACTACTATAATACTACTCCTATATATAAGAATATAACTACTCTAATACTGCTCCCTATATACAAGAATATAACTACTATAATACCGCCTCCTATATACAAGAATATAACTACTATAATACTGCTCCTATATACAAGAATATAACTACTATAATACTACTCCTATATACAGGAATATAACTACTATAATACTGCTCCTATATACAAGAATATAACTACTTTAATACTGCTCCTATATACAAGAATATAACTACTATAATACTGCTCCTATATACAAGAATATAACTACTATAATACTGCTCCTATATACAAGAATATAACTACTATAATGCGGTTCAGGGAAGAAACAGAGTGCTGCACCTCACACCTATGGCTGATACTAGTGCCGCTAGGCTAAATAAAAAACACATCAGAATTTTGTGTATGAATTGATCAAGCCATACTGCCCCATGTACCTCGTGCCGGTATCTGATACACATGGGTCCCTATACTAAGTCCACACCGTGCCAGTCAGTGGCCACCAACCCCGCAGGCGTGCACAGTCAGGGAACGGGGGCCATGGGACGGCCCTGCGACCCCCATGCCACAGGACCAGACCCAAAAACACCACACCAGAACCCGGCCAGCACCGCCGGCGGAGAAGGTCGCCCCCAAGCAGCACAAGTCTGGATAAGGAATTACACTCACCATAGCTGCAGCAAACAGAATGGGAAAAAACAGGAGGGATTAAAACCATGTGCACTCAGGTGTCTCCTGCTAATTGCGGTCATGTGGGTCTCACCAGGAGGAATGCAAAACACGGAGAAAAGAGAGAAACAAAATGCGGTTTAGGGAAGAAACAGAGTGCTGCACCTCACACCTATGGCTGATACTAGTGCCGCTAGGCTAAATAAAAAACACATCAGAATTTTGTGTATGAATTGATCAAGCCATACTGCCCCATGTACCTCGTGCCGGTATCTGATACACATGGGTCCCTACACTAAGTCCACACTGTGCCAGTCAGTGGCCACCAACCCCGCAGGCGTGCACAGTCAGGGAACGGGGGCCATGGGACGGCCCTGCGACCCCCCATGCCACAGGACCAGACCCAAAAATGACACACCACACCACACCAGAATATACAAGAATATAACTACTATAATACTGCTCCTATATACAATATAACTACTATAATACTGTTCCTATATACAAGAATATAACTACTATAATACTGCTCCTATATACAAGAATATAACTACTATAATACTGCTCCTATATACAAGAATATAACTACTATAATACTGCTCCTATATACAAGAATATAACTACTATAATACTGCTCCTATATACAAGAATATAACTACTATAATACTGCTCATATGTACAAGAATATAACTACAATAATAGAAGTGATTGTAGGGGTTAAGAGACAGCCAGCCCGCACCGCATACATACAGCTCCCAATCGTATTGGACCCAGTGGCACAAGAAGCAGCCGAGACCGAGACAGCTGGGGTGCTACGATGAATAGGCAGGAGTGAAATATACATAGGAGAAAAGTCCAGCACTCACCAGGTAATGTCTTCAGAAGTTTATCGTGTGGAAATCATAGCAGGAAGGGGAGAGGTGGCATGGCTAGACGAAGGGAGGAGTCCCGAAATAGCTATCCCAGGTGATGCGCCTGCACCTCCACTGATCCACCTCTCCCCTCCCTGCTATGATTTCCACGCAATAAACTTTTGAAGACATTACCTGGTGAAAGCTGGACTTTTCTCCTATGTATATAACTACTATAATACTGCTCCCTATGTACAAGAATATAACTACTATAATACTGCTCCTCTATACAAGAATATAACTACTATAATACTGCTCCCTATGTACAAGAATATAACTACTATAATACTGCTCCTATATACAAGAATTTAACTACTATAATAATTGTTTTGTAAATGATGGCCAGTGGTATACCCAGAACGTTGGGACGGCCATGGGGACACCTGTATCTTGCACTTATGCAAATCTTTTTTGGGCTTTTTTTGAGAGTGATACAGTGTTCTCCATGGCCAATCTCTTTATCAGACATATAAAAACGTTTTTGAGGTATGTGGATGACATATTTATTCTATGGGATTGGACGGAAGAGGACTTCAACAACTTTGTCCAGTACCTCAATGGCATTTACACTGTTATTTTGTTCTTTACCAGCGTTTTTGGGGGGACACGACTAGAGTTTCTAGATGTGTTGGTGGAGATACAGGACCTTAACATCATTACCTCGGTTTTTAGGAAGCCCAATTCTTGTAATACTCTCCTACATTACCAGAGCTCTCATCCGGCCATACCCGTAATGCTATACCCTACAGTCAGATGTTAAGGGTGAGGAAAGTGAATAGCGAAGTAGCGGGTTTTGAGAAGCAAGCAGAAGAGCTTAAGTAGCGGTTGTTGGAGAGGGCCTATCCAGAGAGAATAATGGAGGAAGCACGGGAAAGAGCACGTAACGCTAACAGACGGGAGCTACTGACAGGGTCTAACAGGAGACACGAGAAGAGACCGGAGTGTTTTTCTTTTGTATTCGGTAATTCTCCCATGAATGAAGCCTTTAGTTGCATTATCTTTAAACATTGGAGAATTATCAAACAGGATGACAACCTAAGTGAGAAAGCGGAGATGAAACCTATCGTGGCACACCGTAGGAATAGAACCCTAGCCGACGCCATAGCACCCACTCCTCAGAGAGTTAGGAATGAGACCTGGCTTAGCGCAACATTTCCTAAGGGCAATAGGAGATGCGGGAATTGCCTTTACTGCCCGCAGATGTTAACAGTATCTTTCATCTCTGTTAAAGGGGTGGTGCGGCGCTAAGAAATTATTCACAGAATAAAACACATTGCAAAGTTATACAACTTTGTAATGTATGTTATGTCTGTGATTTGCCCCCTTCCCCTGCAAGTGTACCCGGAAGTGTTAGTGCATTATACATTACCTGATGGGTGGTGGGACACGGGAAGGGGGCGATTCACAGACATAACATACATTACAAAGTTGTATAACTTTGTAATGTGTGTTATTCTGTGAATAATTTCTTAGCGCCGCACTACCCCTTTAATGGTATAGACTGCCGCATCAAAAGTCTGATAACTTCTAAGACCTCGTATGTCGTTTACATTATAATTTGTGATTGTGGGAGGTTTTATGTCGGAAAGACTAAACGAGCTCTGTCCGTGCGCTATATGGAGCACTGTTACTTGGTGCACACTGGGAAAGGTGTGCCCAGGTTGATAGAACACGCTAAACAGGTGCATGGAGGAGATACTAAGTGTTTGAAATATTGTGGGCTGGAGAGGGTTAACCAACTGGAGAGAGGCGGGGATCGCCATCGGACCCTCCTACGTAGAGGGACTCTCTGGATATCCAGATTGAACGTGCTTGGTCCATTGGGTATGAATGAGCACAATGAATTTGCACCCTTTATCTGATGTTTTTAATGTTTTGGTGTGGTCATGTGCACATTGTATATTTAAGCACCCCTCCCCTGGAGCTCTGCATCATCCGTAGACCAGAAGAAGCGCGTCACAGCGTGAAACAATTGTAGTCCATTTGTGAAGACCGGTGGTTCTACACCTCCCCCCCTCCCTGTGTTTATGAAGTGAACCTCAAAATAAACCTACCTGAAGACACGATATTCCGGTGAGTGCCCACTTCTATTTCCTTTCCATATGCACATAACTACTATAATACTGCTCCTATATACAATAATATAACTGCTATAATGCTGTCTATTATGTACAATATATTATAAAAGTACTCTAAACACACATGTTCCAACTTGCACCAAAGCAATCACCCAGGAAGCACAGAGTGTTGTCAGCACAAACAGCAGCAGAGAGATCCAGCATGCAGACACAGGCGTGAACAATTTCCAGGCTTTTTTGTACTGGTTCTATAAAGCGAGTGGTACAAGACAGAGTAACGCCAACGCGTCTTGGCCTCAAGTGCCCTCAATCATTACATATGTTACAATACAAGAGGCGAATGTTAAGAAGGACAGCAACAGCCAGACATGGAGAAAAGGTCACATGACTGTAATAATTTCTCACATTAAAGATAACATCCAAGACTGCACAGCATGGGTCATAGACGGCAAGATACACGCAGCGGTAACACATCATATTAGTCATAGGAAGGATTCCTACATAGGAATACCTATATATACATATAGAAGGTGTTGTTAGATGCATTGTGGCTATGAATGTTGCAGTTTACAATGAGCCTTCACAATAGGCAGACATTTCCTTTTAGTTCTTAGTTTCTGTTATGAACTCTAGGGGCATCTTTCTTCAGAAGTTAGGATTACCAAAGGAACACTACTATGAGAATGTGTGATAGTGAGGACAAGACAGATTTCCCTCCCTCCTTCCTTTTCTATACATTGCATGCGCACTATGATCACAATGTTCTCTGTACAAAGCAGCATGCTCACTACAGTCAGTGGTGTAGCTACCATGATGGCAGACCATACAGCTGCTATGGGGCCTGAGCAGTAAGGGCCCCAGCAAAGCGTGGTCTGTCACTTAAAAAAAAAAACAACCCTGATCGCCACAGCACCCAACCGGGGTGGGGGGGGGGGGGGGTAGCTGCTGTTGTTCGTTTGCTATCCCTGAACCCCATACTTACCTGGCCAGCACCGGGTTCCTGCATTCTCTTAGGCTTCCCGGCACACAAGTGACATCCATTGTATGCCAGGACCTGTCAGAATGACGGAACGCTGTGCCAGGCTCACGAGTCCTAGGTACACCCCTGGCAATAGTTATAATTTTCTCTGTACAGAGCATGCTCACTACATTCATAGTTTTCTCCACAGAGCATGCTAACTACATTTATATTTTTTTCTGTACAGAGCATGCTCATTAAACTCATAATTTTCCATCTACAGAGCATTCTCCTTACATTCATAAGTCCAGGTTCATAATCATGTAAATAAAATGAAACTAGATCTGCATTTCCAGGGAAATACATAGTGCTTGAAAAGAGCGCCCCTTTACCAGTGACTTCCAGGGCGCCCCTTTACCAGTGACTTCCCTTTAAGAGCGACATGGGTCTCTTTAGGAGCGACCTGGGTCACTTTAAGGTTACAAACCCACTTGCCGGATCTGCAGCGAGTCTCCATGCTGCGTTTTTGCAGCGAGACTCGCTGCAGATCCCAGCCCTATACTTTTAATGGCAGACAAACACGCAGCAGGGATGTACATCCCTGCTGCAAGTTTGTCTGCAGCCCACCCCATTAACCCCCCGGCCGCCGGAGCTGATACTTCACCTGATCCCGGCTCCGGCGGTTCCCGATGTCTTCAGCAAGCCGGAGCGGGGACCAGGTGAAGTATATGCTCCAGCCAGCCGCCCGCAGCCCCGGCCGCCCAATCGCCCCCCCCCCGCAGCCCCGGCCGCCCGATCGCCCCCCCGCAGCCCCGGCCGCCCGATCGCACGCCCCCCCGCAGCCCCGGCCGCCCGATCGCACGCCCCCCCGCAGCCCCGATCGCACACACGCCCCCCCGCAGCCCCGATCGCACACACGCCCCCCCGCAGCCCCGGCCGCCCGATCGCACATACGCCCCCCCGCAGCCCCGATCGCACACACGCCCCCCAGCAGCCCCGATCGCACACACGCCCCCCCGCAGCCCCGATCGCACACACGCCCCCCCGCAGCCCCGGCCGCTCGATCGGGGGGGGCGTGCGATCGGTGCTGCGGGGGGGGCGTGCGATCGGGCGGCCGGAACTGCGGGGGGTGGGGCGATCGGGGCTGCGGGGGGGCGTGTGTGCGATTGGAGCTGCGGGGGGGCGTGCGATCGGGCGGCCGGGGCTGCGGGGGGGCCATCGAGCGGCCGGGGCTGCGGGGGGGCGTGTGTGTGATCGGGGCTGCGGGGGGGGGGGGCGATCGGGCGTCCGGGGCTGCGGGGGGGGGCGATCGGGCGGCCGGGGCTGCGGGGGGGCGATCGGGCGGCCGGGGCTGCGGGGGGGCGTGCGATCGGGCGGCCGGGGCTGCGGGCGGCTGGCTGGAGCATATACTTCACCTGGTCCCCGCTCCGGCTTGCTGAAGACATCGGGAACCGCCGGAGCCGGGATCAGGTGAAGTATCAGCTCCGGCGGCTGGGGGGTTAATGGGGTGGGCTGCAGACAAACTCGCAGCAGGGATGTACATCCCTGCTGCGTGTTTGTCTGCCATTAAAAGTATAGGGCTGGGATCTGCAGCGAGTCTCGCTGCAAAAATGCAGCATGGAGACTCGCTGCAGATCCGGCAAGTGGGTTTGTAACCTAAGAGTGACCTGGGTCCCTTCGCTCTTAAAGGGACCCAGGTCGCTCTTAAAGGGACCAAGGTCGCTCTTAAAGGGACCAAGGTTGCTCTTAAAGGGACCCAGATCGCTCTTAAAGGGACCAAGGTCGCTCTTAAAGGGACCCAGGTTGCTCTTAAAGGGACCTAGGTCGCTCTTAAAGGGACCCAGGTCGCTCTTAAAGAGACCGATTTTGCTCTTAAAGGGACCAATTTCGCTCTTAAAGGGACCCATTTCGCTCTAAAAGGGAGCCAGGTCGCTCTTAAAGGGAACCAGGTCACTCTTAAAGGGACCAAGGTCGCTCTTAAAGGGACCCAGTTTGCTCTTAAAGGGACCCAGGTCGCTCTAAAAAGGGACCCAGGTCGCTCTTAAAGGGACCCAGGTCGCTCTTAAAGAGACCGATTTTGCTCTTAAAGGGACCCATTTCGATCTTAAAGGGACCCATTTAGCTCTTAAAGGGACCCATTTAGCTCTTAAAGGGACCCAGGTCGCTCTTAAAGGGAGCCAGGTCGCTCCTAAAGGGAACCAGGTCACTCTTAAAGGGACATATTTCACTCTTAAAGGGACCCTGGTCGCTCTTAAAGGGACCCAGGTTGCTCTTAAAGAGACATATTTCGCTCTTAAAGGGACCCTGGTCACTCTTAAAGGTACCCAGGTCGCTCTTAAAGGGACACAGGTCGCTCTTAAAGGGACATAATTTGCTCTTAAAGGGACCCAGGTCACTCTTAAAGGGACCCTTTTCGCTCTTAAAGGGACCCATTTTGCTCTTAAAAGGACCGAGGTCGCTCTTAAAGGGACCAATTTCACTCTTAAAGGGACCCAGGTCGCTCTTAAAGGGACCCAGGTCACTCTTAAAGGTACCCAGGTAGCTCTTAAAGGGACCCATTTTGCTCTAAAAGGGACATATTTTGCTCTTAAAGGGACCCAGGTCGCTCTTAAAGGGACCCATTTCGCTCTGAAAGGGACCCATTTCGCTCTTAAAGGGAACAATTTCACTCTTAGGGGGAACAATTTCACGCTTAAAGGGACCCAGGTCGCTCTTAAAGGGACCCAGGTCGCTCTTAAAGTGACCCATTTTGCTCTTAAAGGGACCCAGGTCGCACCTAAAGGGACTAATTTTTACTCTTAAAGGGACCCAGGTCGCTCTTAAAGGGCCCCATTTCACTCTTAAGGGGACCAATTTCACGCTTAAAGGGACCCAGGTCGCTCTTAAAGGGACCCATTTCGCTCTTAAAGGGACCCATTTTGCTCTTAAAGGGACCCAGGTCGCTCTTAAGGGGACCCAGGTAGCTCTTTAAGGGACCCAGGTAGCTCTTAAAGGGACCCAGGTCGATCTTAAAGTGACCCGGATCGCACTTAAAGGGACCCAGATCGCTCTTAAAGGGACCCAGTTTGCTCTTAAAAGGACCCATTTTGCTCTTAAAGGGACCCATTTTGCTATTAAAATTGACATATTTCGCTCTTAAAGGGACCCGGGTCGCTCTTAAAGGGACCCATTTTGCTCTTAAAGGGACATATTTCGCTCTTAAAGGGACCCATTTTGCTTTTAAAGGGGCATATTTCGCTCTTAAAGGGACCCATTTCACTCTTAAAGGGACCCATTTTGCTCTTAAAGGGACCAATTTCAATCTTAAAGGGACCCATTTCGCTCCTAAAGGGACCAATTTTGCTTTTAAAGGGACATATTTCGCTCTTAAAGGGAACCAGGTCGATCTTAAAGGGACTCATTTTTGCTCTTAAAGGGACCCAGGATGCTCTTAAAGGGACCCATTTCACTCTTAAAGGGACCCATTTCACTCTTAAAGGGATAAATTTCACGCTTAAAGGGACCCATTTCGCTCTTAAAGGGACCCAGGTCGCTCTTAAAGGGACCCGGGTCGCTCTTAAAGGGACCCAGGTCGCTCTTAAAAGGACCCATTTTGCTCTTAAAGGGACCCAGGTCGCTGTTAAAGGGACCCAGATCGCACTTAAAGCGACCCAATTCGCTCTTAAATGGACCCAGTTCGCTCTTAAAGGGACCCAGGTCACTCTAAAAGGGACCCAGGTTGCTCTTAAAGGGACCCAGGTCGCTCTTAAAGGGACCCATTTTGCTCTTAAAATGGACATATTTCGCTCTTAAAGGGACCCGGGTCGCTCTTAAAGGGACCCATTTTGCTCTTAAAGGGACATATTTTGCTCTTAAAGGGACCCAGGTCACTCTTAAAGGGACCCAGGTCCCTTTTAAAGGGACCCATTTTGCTTTTAAAGGGTTATATTTCGCTCTTAAACGGACCCATTTCACTCTTAAAGGGACCCATTTCGCTCTTAAAGGGACCCATTTTGCTCTTAAAGGGACCAATTTCAATCTTAAAGGGACCCATTTCGCTCCTAAAGGGACCCATTTTGCTCTTAAAGGGACATATTTCGCTCTTAAAGGGAACCAGGTCGATCTTAAAGGGACTCATTTTTGCTCTTAAAGGGACCCAGGACGCTCTTAAAGGGACCCATTTCACTCTTAAAGGGATAAATTTCACGCTTAAAGGGACCCATTTCGCTCTTAAAGGGACCCAGGTCGCTCTTAAAGGGACCCAGGTCACTCTTAAAGGGACCCAGGTCGCTCTTAACCTCTTAAGGACATAGGACGTACCGGTACGTCCTATGTCCTCACTTGCACTTCAAAGCGGGGCCGCGCGGCGGCCCCGCTTTGAAGTGCCGCGATCCCGGGTGCCGCGTGTAGCCCGGGACCGCCGCTATTAGCGGGCACGGTCTGATCGCCGTGCCCGCTAATTAGCTAATCGGAGGCAGCTGTCAAAGTTGACAGCTGCTGCCGATTACCGGAGGCAACGTTTCCCTGGTGTCTAGTGGGGGAGATCGCTCCTCCGGGACCTTGTCCCGGAGGAGCGATCTCCGTTACTGATGCCGGCCGGGGACGCGTCCAAGATGGCGCCGTCCTCGGCTCGGCACTCGTTCGTTTTCGGCTGCAGCAGCCGAAAGCAAACGAGTGCCGATCTCATGGATCTCTGCAGCATATCTATGCTGCAGAGATCTCAATGAGAGATCCAAGTGTATATACTAGAAGTCCCCCAGGGGGAATAACCCTAACCGCAGGGGGGAATAACCCTAACCCCAGGGGGGCTTCTAGTATATGTGTAAAAAAAAAAAAAAAAAAGTGTTGTTAATAGTAAAAATCCCCCTCCCCTAATAAAAGTCTGAATCACCCCCCTTTTCCCAGGTTTTAAATAAAAGTAAACAAATAAATAAATAAATAAATAAACATGTTTGCTATCGCCGCGTGCGTAATCGCCCGAACTATTAATTAATCACATTCCTGATCTCGTACGGTAAACTGCGTCAGCGCAAAAAAATCCCAAAGTGCAAAATTGCGCATTTTTGGTCGCATCAAATCCAGAAAAAATGTAATAAAAAGCGATCAAAAAGACGTATATGGGCAATCAAGGTACCGATAGAAAGATCACATCATGGCGCAAAAAATGACACCTGACACAGCCCCATAGACCAAAGGATAAAAGCGCTATAAGCCTGGGAATGGAGCGATTTTAAGGAACGTATATTGGTTAACAACGGTTTGAATTTTTTACAGGCCATCAGATACAATATAAGTTATACATGTTATATATCGTTTTAATCGTAACGACTTGAGGAACATGCATAACAAGTCAGTTTTACCCCAGGGTGAATGGCGTAAAAACACATTTCCCCCAAATAAAAGAAATGCGTTTTTTTTTTTCAATTTCACCACACTTCGAATTTTTTTCTGGTTTTGCAGTGTATTTTATGCAAAAATTCAGCCTGTAATTGCAAAGTACAATTAGTGACGCAAAAAATAAGGGGTCATGGGGGTTTCTAGGTGGAAAAATGCAAGTGCTATGACCTTTTAAACACAAGGAGGAAAAACCGAAAACGTAAAAACGAAAATGGGCCATGTCCTTAAAGGGTTAAAGGGACCCAGGTCGCTCTTAAAAGGACCCATTTTGCTCTTAAAGGGACCCAGGTCGCTCTTAAAGGGACCCAGATCGCACTTAAAGCGACCCAATTCGCTCTTAAATGGACCCAGTTCGCTCTTAAAGGGACCCAGGTCACTCTAAAAGGGACCCAGGTTGCTCTTAAAGGGACCCAGGTCGCTCTTAAAGGGACCCAGGTCGCTCTTAAAGGGACCCAGGTCGCTCTTAAGGGGACCCAGGTAGCTCTAGCGACATGGGTCTCTTTAAGAGCGACATGGGTCCCATACCTTTTGGAGTGACTTGGGTCCCTTTAAGAGCAAAATGCGTCCGGTCCGTTTAAGAGCAACTTGGGTTCTGTCCCTTTAAGAGCGACTTGGATCCCTTTAAGAGCTACATGGGACCATTTAAGAGCGACTTGGGTCCCTTCCCTTCAAGAGCGACTTGGGTCCCGGCCCTTTAAGAGCGACTTGGGTCCCTTTAAGAACGACTTGGGTCCCTTTAAGAGTGATCTGGGTACTTATAATGGGAAAGATCATTGCTCGGTTACCATGACAATCTTACTCATGTCAGTGAGACAAAATTGTTAAGGACCTTCCATATATTACATCTTCTATTGGCCAATAGTGGACATGTGACTGTAGATGGTGTGATACATTGCCTGACGAGACCTTAGAGTTCCTATTGGCTGCTATATTTCAGCTATTTTCATATGTGCTGTGATTGGCTGTTAGCGGTTAGAGTGTGGCCATTATTTGCAATGGGCCATTATTTTCTATGGGAAATTCGGGGTCTTTAAACGTAAATTTCTTAAAAACAACGAAACGAAAAATAGATAGCACACCTCACACTGCCGAGGGCTTCGAAACGCAGTTTGAACGGAGTGTGTGCGCAAAGCGGTTCGGGCTGTATTACGCGAAGAAGAAGAAGAAGAAGGAAGAAGGAAGAAGAAAGAAGGAAGAAGAAGAAGAGGAAGAAGAGGAAGAAGGAAGAAGAGGAAGAAGAAGAAGAAGGAAGAAGAAGGAAGAAGAGGAAGAAGAGGAAGAAGGAAGAAGAGGAAGAAGAGGAAGAAGAGGAAGAAGAAGAAGAAGAAGAAGAAGAAGAAGAAGAAGAAGAAGAAGAAGAAGAAGAAGAAAACATTTCAGTATTTTTTTCTTTATAATTAGGGAGACACATTAAGTGACATATTGCCATCAGTATATAATTTTTATCACTTACATCTCATTTACACTGTCAATGTATTTAACCCAGTTTGGGTAGCTCTGTAATACATAATTTTAGCTATATATTCTAGTGAGATTGAGGTTTTCTGTGCTCTTTACAATTATAAGCACCATCCATTTTAACAAAATATTACAGGCGCAGGTAAAAGCAATGAACCTCAGCTACAGTTCACCGAGGAAATTGCAGTATTCTGCCAGCAACTATCACCAAACATAAGAAAAGCAATTATATTTCTGAATACTTTCTGTCAAATGAAACACATAACCTGCTATCACCATGGATCCATAAAATGCAGTCTGTGAATGTGAGGGAGGGGGGAGCGAAGGGGAAGTTTATACATTGCATTTATATTAAATCAGCGAGGTAAGATTATAGTCGAGTATTCAGCTCATATGGACAGATCCCTTTCAGATACAATGATGGGATTTGTTCTTACAGTGTTTCAGCTCAGATCCATCATATGTCTATCAGAAAAAGTCTAGTGAGAATGGGCCAGTGACCAACCAAGGTGAAGTAAATGACCCACCACAACCCTCAATGGTATCTTGGTGGTAGTGGTGTAAAATGGGTTGTCTGGCTTAGAAAGCCTATTATAAAGGGGTAGATAGAGGGGTGCTCCATCATTTAGGTTCCTTATCTATAAAACAGAGTTGAGAGCTGCTCTGAAGGGGCTATAATCTATGTGGAGGACCCAGCATGACCAAAGCCTTGCCCCTACTGCTTGTCCATCTTCAGGATTTTCTGCATGTCCATGAAACAGTCTTTTAGGACTCATAAGGCCCCGTTCCCACTGAGCAAAGCTAGCGGAATTCCGCGACGGAATTGTCCGCCGTGGAATGCCGTTAGCCTCCCGCTCATAATGGGACTCTATGGGAGGCGCGCGCTCCTGCCCTGTCCGCGCTGAAGAATGAACATGTTCATTCTTCAGCGCGTACAGAGCAGCAGCGCGCGCCTCCCATAGACTCCCATTATGAGCGGGAGGCTAACGGCATTCCGCGGCGGACAATTCCGTCGCGGAATTCCGCTAGCTTTGCTCAGTGGGAACGGGGCCTTAACAGGACAATACAAGTGGCACTTTTTTTCTGATCTGTTCCCCATTTTGCTGTAGAACTGCAGGTGCGTTGAGTTAAGTAGTGCAATTTAAAGGGGTATTCTGGTGATCCCATTAAACAAATTCTGGTGGGTATTCTGGTGGCCCCACCACTGGCCATTTTGCAGAGTTACAGATAAGGTGTTACAGATAAGGTGTTACAGCTTACAGAAGAGACAGAGATCAAGTGGCCTCTTTAAAGCTAATGCACCTTCGACCATCACTTAAAACGCAACTATAAAATATTTTGACCTTTCAGTTTTAGTTAGCTTAGGGCATGATAACAATTTTTGCAATATACATTAATAACCTAAAATGAACAGTTTTTTAAATACATAAGGCTGATTATGCCCTTACAGCTCTGTCTGGCTCTGACTTATTTCTGCATTCCTGCTGGACACGCCCCCTCTCTGCAGATCCGTACTTAGTGTACAGACTCTGACAGGAGGATCAGATAACAGCCCTGACACAGAGAGAAACATAAACAAAACCTCCTCCCCCCTCCCCTCACCTCCTAGCAGCACATTCTCCCCCCTCCCCTCACAGAGGTGACTAAGCAGAGCTGAGGGTGTTGTGTGTGAGGAGCAGCGCAGGGGAAGAGCTGGATGGAGGGACAAGTGTTTCCAGTGCTTCGACAAGGAGGGACATCCCAGCCATGACTCCAATGTACTGCATGAGGGAGAGTGGGTGAGTCACTGAGGGGAGGACTACAAGTCCCAGCACAACACAGCTGTAGTCCTTCCATAGTACATATAACATTCTGCAGCAGGTCCTCCCCCTCCATGGCTGACATTATCCTACAGTGTAATGAGAGCAGATGACTGTATCTAATCCCACAGTGTGTGATACCATCTGCTGGGGCTCTGTATCTAATCTTACATTGTGATACTGTATGTTGGGGCTGTATCTAATCCTGCTATGTGTGATACATCTGCTAAGGTGCTGGTCAGTGAATGGAGGGACCCAGCCAGGGAGTTGAGGGAGAGGCCACGCCCACTTTCATGCAGCCAGAAGAAAAATTCATTTATTCTTCTGAGCCAAACAACTGGGGATATCTCAGCGAGCGCACACGCTATCAACGCAGTTTAGGGCTCTTTTTAAAGGGTAACACATGGGCTTTTTATTTGAGGAATTTCATTTTTTGGCTACTGAAATTATAGTTACGCTTTAAATATTTTTCTTTTCTGTATCTGCTTGGCACCAGCACAGGGATCCTGGTGGAGCGGCCCTTTTTTCAAAACGTTGTTTTCTACTTAAACACCGTTCCGATTCAGAGCATTGAGGGCAGGCCCGACGCCCCCTGGTGTGGCGATAACTCCTCCCGTCGGGGACACGTCTCCATTACAAACAAGCAGGGCCGCATCATCGAGGGGAGGAGTTATCAACATACGGGGGGGAGGGGGGGCACAGGGCCTACACCCAGTGCTCCAAGCCAGGCCAGTGCACAACCAGAAAACAGTGCCAAACGCAAAACCCTATTTTGATCTCCCAAGATGGTACATTCGCTTTAACCTTTGTGCCCTACTCTAGAGAGGGCAGAGGTGGGGGGAGGCTCCTGCTGCAAAGCGTCCAGCTACAGTTTGGCATGAGGCTAAGAAGTAGAGGGCATGACTAATCTCTCGGCACACACCAAAAATGTACTTTATTTATAATATATTTTAGTTTTGACAAAAAAGAAAAAAATAGAAAAATATATAAATATTTAACAAAAAAAAAGAGAGAAAAAGTGACTAAAACACATAAAGAAATTATTAACAAAGAGCAAAGATAAAGAGCCATTTTTGATCATTTGAGGCAGCAGCTGTATTGTATTGTATTGTTTGTGCTTTTCCTTTACTGTAAAATGTGTTTCGCGTCTACATTTATCTGCTTTCTGCCACTTCTGTTCGCTTGGATCTTGTTTCATTGATCCAAATAAAGCTTTATCTTCAAATTGAAAAAAAGAAAATAAATAATAGGCTCCCTTTAATGTCCAATTCATTTATATATTATTATAACAATATTAATAGAATGAATATATACCATACGATAACAGAAAATCAAAGCCCAAGTGGCAAAAAAAAATGGGAAAAATTTTGATTTTAATTAAATGTATTCCCTGGATTTTTTCCGGCCTTTACTTATCTCGCCCGCCTTCCACCCACGTTGCGCGTTTTTATTATGCGTCGTATAAACAATTTACATTTTACAACTAAGTATTGACGAATTGTCGTTTTGGAGGAATTACGCCGAAGAAACGTTGGCAGTCTACAAGTGAAATCAAGAAGCTGTGCAACTCAATACCCCTGCGAACTACAAGTAATTGCTTTCTAAACTCCACAAAGAATTCCGTTTAGCAACACAGAATATTATATATGTTGTAATTACTTTTCTTTATATCAGTATTTTACACTCATTTTCTTGTTGTTTTTTTTTTTATTATTGCTTTCAATGTTTTATATTTTACTCATTCTGGAAATGTTTCTTATTTTTCTACCAGTTAGTATGAAGTTCTTATGTAATGATTAGGTTGGCTGAGGTGGAGTGGCTGGAGAAGGTAGCTATCTATGGTGCCATTGTAGGGGACAGTAATAAAGTTTTTTTGGGCCCAAGAAAGGTGCTACAGATACAGTATTAGGGTTTCCAGTTGATATTAGACTTGTATATTCTAAATAATAGTTTAGTGGGGATGGTAATTTACCACCTGTCAACAGTGCTCTCTGCTGCCACCTCTGTCCATGTCAGGAACTTTCCAGAACAGGAGCAAATACCATAAAAATCTTTCCTGCTCTGGACAGTTCCTGACATGGGCAGAGGTGGCAGCAGAGAGCACTGTGTCAGACTGGAAAGAATACACCACTTCCTGCAGGACATACAGCAGCTGGATAAGTACTGGATAACTTGCTTTTTTTATAGAAGTAAATTACAAATCTGTATAACTTTCTAATACCATTTTATTTTAGTTTCCCCCCCCCCCTCGGGTGTACCCCTTCAACCCTTTGCTGCAAAATGACATACCAAAACGTCTTGAAAATGAGTGAATTCCTGCATCATGGTGTACCAGTATGTCATATAGCACAGGAGCTCTCTGAAGCGAGCTAGAGAGTGAATGACGGGTTGCAGTGATCGCGCTGCCGCCTGCCATTAACCACCTAAATGTGGTTTAGTGACAGGAGTTCTCCTTGTCAAAGGGGTGTGTCTATAAACTGTGACTCAACATGGTTTGGACAACATCAGAAAGTGCAGGGACACACTGGTAATACCCTGCAGCCCATACACATAGGGAGAGATTTATCAAACATGGTGTAAAGTGAAACTGGCTCAGTTGCCCCTAGCAACCAACCAGATTCCACCTTTCATTTTCCAAAGAGAGTGTGAGGATTGAAAGGTGGAATCTGATTGGTTGCTAGGGGCAACTGAGCCAGTTTTACTTTACACCATGTTTGATAAATCTCCCCCTTAATGTATATACTTATACATTATGTACAGTATAAGTTCAGTTCAGGCTCTATATGTGGCTCTTGTGTCTGCATTACAGAACTAATCTGTCTGAATCTTAAATTTGCTTGAATTTTCTTGTCCTCACTGAGCCAGGGAATTAAGCCATGAAAAAAACTTGGAATAAAACTCCTTAAATGCAACAAATCTACAAAGAAATTGTGGCACATAAGGTGGTATAAAAACAAAATGTGTCTAAAACTCTGTTTAATGCTTTATCCATGATTCTTCATAATGGAGGTTCTGCTAGTGGTGGATTTGCAGGAATTAAGGGCTCTGTATCGTCAAAGAGCTTTGACCACTAGTGTTGAGCAAGAACTAAAATGCTCAAGTGATCGTTACTCTAATGGAATATTTTTCAATGCTCAAGTGCTCAACTCGTGTAACAAGCCCCATTGTAATCAATGGGAGACTATTCAGCACAGTGGAGGGTACTTGGTTAACCTATATTTATTTGTTATTTTTGTATATTTCATCCCTTGAAGAGATGTTTAAACAAATATTAAAAAATTTAAACAAAAAAAGGTAATAGGTTTCTGCAAGACACATTAGAACTCTGGTGGTATGCCGGCAATCCTGCCTGAGTTGTAATGTGTCTTGTAAAAACCTTTTACTTTTTTTTTTTGTTCTAATTTTGTATATTTCCTTTAAACATCTCTTCAAGGGACAAAATATAGAAACATTTGAATGTGAGCTCTAATGTGTGTTACAGAAACATCTGTGTCACACATCATCTTATCAACAATATAGCAGCCATACTTACCTGTCCACACTGCTCCCAATACCCGCTGGCTCCAGTCCCGCACTCACTAAAAGTCCACTCAGCTAATTACTGTGCTGTCCCACTGCAGATAGTGATTGGTTGAGTGGGCTGTCACTGAGCTGGTGACCAGAGGCAGCGGGTATCAGGATGAGTGTGGACAGGCAAGTATGACTGCTTTTGTGTTTTTTCCTGTATTGAACCTTAAACAGTTTCACAGCTACGGTATCATAAAGAATGATTATTTATGACCAAGCATACCCGCTCAACAATATCGACCATTAAAGATTAAAGGGGTTGGCCACTTTATAGTAAAATTGCTCAGTGTACAGTATTAGTAAGTGTACTCACTGTATATACTGACAGCAGCTCCCTGTGTACCTCATAGAGCTAATATCAGACTCCCCTCCTTTAGGCTGTGCTGCCCTGCTCTGTGGTGTTTTGGTCCATAAGATGGCCGACATGGAGGAGCATGTGACCAGGCCCCGCCCCCCAGTGTCCACCACTGAGCCTGTATATGTCTATGGAGGACACAGTGGACAGGGCATGGTCACATGCTCCTCCATGTCGGCCATTTTATGGACAGAAACAAAACAGAGCAGGACAGCCTGGAGAAGGGGAGTCTGATTTTAGCTCTATGACGTACACATGGAGTTGCTGTCAGTATATACATTGAGCACACTTACTAATACTTTGTACTGATCTATAAAGTGGCCAACCCCTTTAACTAAGATACAGTACAGAATTTATATTTCAAACCTTCATAAAACTGGCGTCTACGTAAAAGTGATTTTCTTAAAGTTTTCAAATGGTAAACAATATGCCCATGACTAAAGAACAAACATGGCATAATGTGGACCTGGACAGCCATACGTGTTACTGTAACGTTCTTTGGTCTTCCTCATATTTCATCATTTATTGAACCTGCTGATTAACCCTAACCTTCCAACACGGACAAAGATCAGATCACTAGGTACAGAATTATAAAAAATCCTCTGAAGACGTCTAGGTGATGTATTATGTATTATGTGTCCCTGTAATCTTGGACATTTCTCTGGAGTCTCACATAAAACTTCTGCCGGTTGTTGCCAATAAAAATTCCCTCTCGAGACGTCGGATGAGTTTATTTCAGATACAGAAGTTGGGGCTCCTGGCTGTGACCTGTGACTGTGTACCGTGCCCCGACCCCCGATATGATGTGAGCAGATGCTATGTGCACAGGAGTCTGTAATTAATAATGCAGGTTCTGGAAGGAAGGTATTAGCAGGGCTGCTTATGTATGTAACAGGTGATCTACGGGAAGCCGCAGTGACACCGGCACATTAATATTCATACCCACAACTTGCCGGGTAAAGCTACAGCTGTAGTTCAAGGAAGATGTTGTTATGGATGGCTTAGAAGTTTAAGGTGTCTATAAAGGCTGGGGATATCATCTTCCTACTCTGCATTATCATTATTTATGTGGCCCCCTGACATCTTTACTGTTCATGAATGTGACACTCACTGCTCGGGGGAGACATACAGGGAAATGGCTCACATGGTGCAAGAACATTAACACATTTCCATCTTCTTCTCCTAGTTTCCAGTACTCTGTAAGTCATTCAATAATACTGAGGTTTTCGCTTCCATTTCTTCTAGTTAACTTTCTCCTTTCTTTTATTCTTTTCCCAACTTCTTGCTTCTCTTTCCTGGGATTTGTTCTTAAAGCCTTCTCCATGTTCAGTAGATACCTTACCACTAAGTTCTTAAAGGGCTTGTTCACCCCCATTTTTTTTTCTTTCAAATCAGCTGCTGTATGTCCTGCGGGAAGTGATATGATTTTTTCCTCTGGAGAGGAGAAGAGGTTTTCTATGGGCATTTGCTACTGATCTGGACAGTTCCTGACATGGACAGAGATGGCAGCAAAGAGCACTGTGTCAGACTGGAGAGAATACACCACTTCCTGCAGAACATACAGCAGCTGGTAAGAATTGGAAGACTGGAGATTTTTTATTAGATGTAAATTACAAATCTCTGGCACCAGTGAATTTGAAAAAATAAATAAAGAAAGAAAGAAAGAAAGACATTAGAGAGGGAGGCCACAGATATGAGTGTCAGTTTTAATGCTACATCTCAAGCATGTTGTTATAGAGCTGGGATCAAAGAATATCGCTTGGAGGTGACCTTGATGGGAAATTCTTGCCCTTGTGAAAAGTCTTGCCCTCAAAAAATGTTCATAGTGAAAGACTCCAGTTCCATAGATTCAAGTAATCCATATTTTTTTCTCTTCTGATGTGTCCAAAAATCTCTGATGAAGTCCCAGTCCAGCCTGTCTTCAATGACTTAACAGTAAATTAAAGTGGTAATTAAAAGGTACATTTAGGATATATTGATCCTAAATCTATAAATGTGAACATACTCTTAAAGGGGAACTCCACATAGTGAAAAGTGTGACTATGTAATCCCTACATGAGCAGTTATATAAACTATATATATATATATATATATATATATATATATATATATATATATATATATAACTGCCAGTTCTGCGCCATTCCGCGACACTGATCATGAACTTACCACCAATAAGTGACTAAAACTGGCCAGAATGCATTCCACTTAGTCTCTGACGCCAACTTCCGGAGGAGGCAGAGACCATATTACTCCCGTCTCAGCTTTAGGGCATGGCTATGTGTGCCCCTGAGCCACACCCCTTCTATTCATCACTACTGGAAGCCACACCCCTTCTATACATTATATCAGGAAGCCACGGCCTTTCCTTCCACACATCATGATGGGAAGTCACGTCCATAGCGCAACACAACTGCGTCACATGACTGCAAGAAGATGTTACCTAACAGCAGTGTACAGGAAGGTGCCCGTACACAGAGACGGAGCTAAAGGGACTCAGTGGGACCACCCCAGTGGAAAAAGCACATCAAAAGGTGCTCGTGGGGAATAGATGTAAGAACCTACTGCTCTGCAGGTCATTTTTTTTCCCCCACAGGTTGCTGGTAAACCCCTTTAAGGATCGCATGGCCCCTTGCTGTTCTGCTTGTCTGCAAATCCTTTAAAACAAGAGATGTGCGGCCGATGATCTATGATTTTGTGACCGGTCAAACTGACCGAATTACCCAACGAAAGAGTATTTGCTTATTTGTCAGCTGAACTCTAGGCAATTGGGCCAATTAAAGGGTCACTAAGAGTTAGGAGGACAATACACAGTGTTCCCAGGACTTGTATGTATCTGATAAAATAAAAGGGGCATTTGAGGTGAAACACTGATATTCAAATAAAAACTCAGGCCAATGTACTGTACTTGGCACCAGTTAATCGAGTTCAGGGCATACAACGTCCAATATACCTAAAGGGAATGTGTCACTTAAAGCGTAACTGTCATTTCAGGGTTATTTTAAAAAAAATATTAAATATCAATAGTACAAGCGATTTTAAGAAACTCTCCAATAGGTTTTATAAACCAAAAGAGTTTCCTTCTGGACTGAAAAAGCAATCTCCCAGCCTCCTCCCTCATTTCAGAAGAAGCAGGATTTCTGTCTCCATTATGTGGCTATGGAGAGGGGAGGGGCTGTTAGGAGTGACTGAGTACGGAGCAGTCCTGCACAGCACAACACCCTGCAATCTTCTCTCAGTAAGTTCATAGATAAGCACTGACCTTTCTGACCCCAGAATCCTGCGTTTTAGGTGCCCAGAGAGTCTACAAACAGCTGACCTTCATGTCACCTCTTCCTGCTCCCTCATCTCCCTCGGCCCTTCCCCCTCCATAAGGATAGAATGGAGAGAGCAGAGCCCGTCTTCACTGGCTTCTCTGTAATGAAGACGTGTTTGCCTGATAATGCACAGATAAGAAGTCAGGGGGGGAGGCTGGGAAATTGCTTCTTAAGTACAGAAGGAGGCTTTTTTGGCTGATAAAACCTATTACAGAGTTTCTTAAAATCGCTTATACCACTGATTTCTGCAATAAAAAAAAATATGACAGTTACGCTTTAAGTTTTCTTTTACTTATCAGAATCACATACTTATAATTTTTCTTTTATCTGTTTCTATTTTCTGACTTTATTTTTTTATTATTTGTTCATTGTTATGAGGGCTGCCATCTTGCCTGGGCTGTTCTTAACAGCATTTAGTGACATGCTTTACAGCAAGACTCATGGACATAGATGACAATAGACAGGACCTGTTACCTTGAGATGAATGTAAAACCTCATTGAGCATACTCTGTGACCTGAAAAGGTCTTTTCACAGGGAGCTGCTATTGTCTTGTATTGATGCTATCTACCTACTGGTGTCACATGACGCTGTAATGCTGTCCAGATCACTTTACAGCAGACTCCTCTTATCACTACAGACAGAAGAGGAAGTTTAGTTTTAACCCAAGTGGTGAGAATGAAAACTGCAAAGATTTCTGGATTATTTTACAATATAGAGAGAAAAATGGAAAATCTGAGAAAATATCATCTAAAATTCCAAAAAAATCTGTTTACCATAAAAACATTATTTAAACAATAAGTCATTTTCTGATAACACATTCCCTTTAATTTTTCCTGCTGAAGGTAAACTTGTTGGTTCACCTTCAGAAGACTTTAGAGCCAAAAAAAGGACTGTCTAAAATGGACAACCCCTTTAAGAACATATAGTATAAAGTCTTATGTCCTGTTTTTTTCTGTAGATATTTCCATAAATAAACTTCACAGATTAATAAGACACTGTTCATTAAAAAAAAAAAAACCCTAGATGGAGCATTTTGTGTAGATTGAATATTTGCCCATTAGCATATACTTAACTCACAATGAATATTGTTTTGTGATAAATTATTCACTTCGCCTTATATTAGTTTTGTGAAAATTTGCAGTCAGTGCTGACTATGCTTTTATTAATATAAAAGTGTGAAGCTCAGTTAGATTTTAATTAACTGCTTCACAGGCCTTTATTTTTTTCTCCCCTTCTTCGATGGTATCTTAGGGGAACCTGTTGCGTTTTGTTAGTGGCGCCCAGGGCGAGAATGTTATATCCCTGATGTCAGAAATCTCTTTGGCTTTCAAGTAGAAAATTGGTTTGAAAATTAAATGGTTTCAAGTGGCTGCCATCTCACGAAGGTAGTCAGCCCCGGCCACATTATAGTAGCTTTTGGATTATTTTATGTATTTATATTCAGGGGAGAATATACCTAAAGTATGGCACCATATGGCAGTAAACAGACTCTACCGCAGCTTTGTAGTGTGGTTCTGGTGGGTACATGAAGCCTAAAAAATAAGACGCTGCTATGTACTGTATTGCGTGGGATTTTTAGGTATATATATTTTTTACTGGTATGAGCACACAATATTGGATGGGGGTTTCCCCTTTTAGTGTCCCTGCTATAAAAATGACATGGAGATCCACCATCCAATAGCGTGGGAGCTATGGACAGCTGTGCACCTCCTACTGTGCAGAAGGCGGCAGGATCCAGCTGTTTGAGGAAGCCAAGAGGGTGCGAGACATTTGCATGGCCAGGTGGAAGTCAATGCTGGCCAGAGAATGGTGTACTGCAAACAAGATGGGTAGCCCACAGAGCATCCATGCCAAGCCATCTGCTGGCCTTACACACTGAACATTGAAACTTATAATAGTCTCTAAGCCAGGACAATGACATAGGGACTCTCCTTGCTAAAGAACTGTTGTGTCCTGACATAAGGGACCATATGTAGAGAAATATTCTTCTGGGCATTGTAGTCTGTGGGACTGTGAATCCTGGCCAGCAAGCGAATGTATTCTGGACAGGTCATCAGAGTGCAAAGTAATGGCTACCATCACAGATGCTGAGGAACAAGTTCTGGACAACAAGTTGTTCTAGTGGTGCAATAGATGGTACCCCCCCCCCCCCCCGCCCTCCAACTCCCAGGTTTTGTTGGTCAGTTGTCTGGATGCGTGCGGGTGACATGGTTAGAGTCCGTAGTTGTAGACGGACTAAGAAGGACATGGATAGAGAAACTAACTCAAGTCTTGTTAACCCAAGTCGGATGGAGAAATATATTGTGTTGTTAAAGATTGTCTTCAACTCTTTAGTCTTCAGCTACATACTACGGGCAGGAATCCTTATGAAAATATGCCTGATCTAGCCTACATGTTCGCTGGACAGAACTGGGGTCTTGTAGACTGTAGTTTTTGTTACATTCTCAAGTCCCACAGTCACTGCTAGTCTTTTTTTTATTTTTTATTTCAGCATTTACAGTATGCGTTACCACCACTGTAAACAGAGCCAGCTGCCTGCAGCCCTGTTCCCTGTGTTCTGCAGGCCCTAAACAGATGATCATCGGGAAAGTCAGGTATTGGACCACACTGATTAGTGACTGCACAGCATCACCTGTCTCTACCTCAGCTCATTGCACACTCCTTGATGGCTCCATCTAGAATAGCACAAGCCTGGAGAACAAAAATGGCTGCTCATCGCACCCATGGTTGATATGAAAGCTTGTACAGCTACATTAAAAACCAACATCAAAAGTTAGTATATAATTTGATCAAACCATATTGCCTCATGTACCACGTGCAGGCCTTCTGATACACGAGTCCCTACGCTAAATGACACTGTGTCGATCAGCGAACGCCATCCCTGCAAAGCGTGCACAAGCAGTAAAGGGGTGCCATTCCCTGCAACCCCACTGTCACAGGACCAAACCCCAAGAGCCCCCCCTAAACCCTGCAGGCGCCACCGGCGGAGAAAGCGGCCACCAAGCAACACAAGTGTAAACAAGCTGTTACCACTCACTAATGCATCAGCAGGTACAATGGAAGAAAGAAGGTACTTACCATATGTACACAGGTGCTTCCTGCTGATTTGGACATGGGCCTTACAAAGGAGGAGTGCTAGCCACAAAGAAAGGGGACAGAATACATAAAATGCACTAGCCTGGAGAACACAGAAATGGCTGCACATCGCACCCATGATTGATACAAAAGCTTGTTCAGCTATATTGAAAACCAACATCAGAAGTTAGTATATAATTTGATCAAACCATATTGCCTCATGTACCATGTGCAGGTCTTTTGAGTCCCTATGCTAAACAACACTGTGCCGATCAGCGAACACCAACCCCGCAAAGCGTGCGCAAGCCTGCTTTTTCAGTATAAGGTCGGTTGTACCCTTCTCCCCTGTGGTCGGTGTCCTGTCGGGTTGCTGCAGGGTCCCTTGGGATAGCGTAGTCATAGGTGTCCAGATTGGTGTAGTAACCCTCCCGAATTGTGGTAGGACCCGCCACCCACAGAAGGGGGAAATATCCCAAGGTTGCGGTGTAGGTGCTATGCAGGTGGTAACGAGAAATCACAGACTCAGGTGATAACGTTGACTTGGTTTACTACTTGTAAATGTGCAGCGGGTAATACAACGAATCTTGAATACACTTGATACAATTCCAATAAATACACGTACATAGAACCACCAGATCTGTGAGATAAGTGCTGAGTAGGATGTAGTAGAGTGGATAAGGTTGTACTGAGGTAGTAGTAGAGAGGAGGCGGCAACCCATTTAGTAATGTGCTCTGCCGGGAGGTTGGAGTGCATAGAAGAATACTTGTAGTAGAAGAAGAAGAGAAACAACCTGTGCCCGTGTTTTGAGCTTTCCTATAGTCTTCACACCAACTGATGCCCACTAGCTTTGGCTGAACCGTACTTATGGGTGATACAGGCCCCAGACCCTGTTACCTGTGTTGAGCGGAATGGTTAGGATTTCCTAAGTATACATGCGCTGCAAGATGGAGTTCATCGACTTTATGTAACTTTGCTCCACCCGGATCAGTTCCTAGCTCTTTGGCTGTTTTGCGGATACTGTCAGAGCTGACTGGTCTGCGTCCTACCCCTACAGAGTACTGACTAAGAACTAACACTACTTGTGAACTTCTCCCTTTCCCATTCAACGTGTAAAGTGCGCTGTCATTGGGTAGAAAGGGCGCAATAGAGAAGGGGGAAAGAAAGAGAGAATAGAATAGAGGAAAGGAGTGATCCTACTGGACAACAGAATCTGGTACATACACACACAAATAACCTTTGAGAAGCCTTGTTCAAAACACACACCTCTATGTCACAAATATACAATATTAAGGGGGAAAATAAAATTGACTCCCTTACAATTTAATTTAAATAATCTCTCTCTTTTACTTATTTTTTTATCCGTTACTCTCTATCGCTCTCTTTTCTGAATAAATAATAGATTTTCCTCCTGACTCCAGCTTCATCCACAGACACATACATCCTTGACATATTTATCACTTGACAATGTATCCGGAACAATGCTCTGTGATTGGTTTTCTAGGAAACGTATCTGACACTGACACATAGGCAACTCATATTTAAAGACAGTTCCTGATTTACAACTTTGTCTTTGCCTTCAGGCAATGACATCTGCCCCAGTAAGTGCTGCATATTACCTCTCTGAGCACGCGTCATAAACCCTCTGGCTTCGTTCCCACTTGCAGTTTTTTGGCCACTAATACAATGAAGTCAATGATATTGGTGGAAAATGTGTGTATAGCCCCTTTTACACTGGGCGATATTGAGGAGCAAACGAGTGCTTTTAGCGCTCCCTTGCTCCTCATTCCCCCCTTGCTGCTGATGCTATTATAGCAGGGAGGTGATTAGGTGTGAACCAATTAAGGGCACACTTGCCCTATAAACCAGCAAGACACGCGCCCTAGGAAGCAAAGAGAGCAGGAGCACTGACAGGTGAGGTGCCCGAGATGGAGGGGCAAGGAAACAGCAATGGCAGACCCTTGCACGTTGGCTCTGGCATCTGCTGGGAAACTATTGCTTTTTTCTTTTATATATACACATTATGGTAGAGTCTATCATACTATAATGCAAAACAAAAACCCAGCTACCCCCCCCCCCCCCCGTGTTTCTTATCAGAGTTCCCAATAAAACTTAATGAAGAGACACAAACTTATGTAAAAAGGATTCTTTTTAATGCCTATCCTATGGTTCTCGTAGACTGTATACCTGCTGAAGGCCTACAGAAATTTATAGCATCAAACTAGAGTAAAACTGTGGAGTTGATGCACAGAGCGGTCAATAATGCGACATCAATAACCGTCTTGTTTATACTGCTAATAAAATTTTATTTTTGCAAATGTTCCGCTTCTTTTGGTTTATAATATTGTACCTGATACGGCTCCCTCATGCCATCATCAAGACAAATGGATTACTCCGTGCCGCTCATTATACTTCTAGTCTGTAAATAATATTGATGATGGTATAGACTTTACCTGACTTAGGAATATCAGTCATGGAATATTTCTGGACTTGTTGCTCCTTAAAGGGAATGCATACTGTTATTGTGTTGCTTTCAGCTGTGAACGGCAGAGATTTGCTTTACAGCTAGGAAAAGTAAAAAAAAAACAAAACTGGAAAATGAAATGGGGAGAGTGTAGTGAGCATGCTCTGTAGCCTGTGCTGGGGCAGTGAGGGGCAGTTAACATGCCATGTTTTGATAACCTATTGCCTTTACTAAGTTAGGCCATGTATGCTTGGTTCAACCTTTAGGCTCTCCAATGAGCCTTCAAGAAAGGGGGATTATGGGAAAGTGTGTGCACTGTTGCATGGCAACAACAGGGTCAAAGTTCACAGAGGAAATCAGGAAATTAAATTCATCAGGGAGAAAAACAGTACAGTGATGTAAGCTTTTATAATAAAACAGCACATTTTTTCTCCTTTACATACGTATGTATGTGGTGCATATCTGATTTTTGTAAAAAATATTGGTATTGACATAAAGCGCAATGTTTGGCGATCCTTTGTATATATGGTTAGTACAAGAAAAATAAATAGTAATGGCTACAGGTAAATAAATGGTTGTAGGTAAATAAATGGTTGTTTTTACCTTGTAGTTGATTGTTTTGGCGTAGTTCTCGGTAAGCGTTGTTAAAAAGTAGATCTTTTTGCAGATGTTTGATGCTTGGTAACATATATTGGCAATAAGATGGTGGTTGTAACCGCCGCTGGAGGCGCCCCGGCCGGCGGGACTACTCCGCGGTGGGTTACGTTGATGTTAGCGGTTCAAAAAATTCCCGGGAAGGCTGAGTGACGTCACTACTAGTACGGGAGCTCAGAGAGACCAAAAGAGTAATCAACGCGTTTCAGCAACAATAGCGGTTGCCCTCGTCAGGATTATGGCACGGCCCCGTATTCCTTCCTTACTTATAGGTAGTTTGACCGTTCATCTGTCAGGTGTAAGTTGATTAGATGTTATGTTGCCATGTTACCATGCTTGTTCCAAAGCCGTGCAAAGCCGTATGCTCTGTAAACCTTATAGTGTTGCATTGTCTCAAAAAAAAAAAAAAAAAAAGATTTACACTATATCGATCTCTTCATATTCAAATATAGGGTGTTTGAAGTAGTGTGTCCTTTTTAATCGGAGCAGTGCACAGCATATTCGGAACAGTGTATCAGTTCCTGTACAGAGTATTCAAAAATGTGCAAGATATAAACTTCTATTTAAGGTATCCAGATTGGTGCGCGGGGTGTTCGGAACAATGTATCAGTTCCTATAGAACATACTTTTACTGAATATAACTATACCTATATAACTAAATAAAGGCGAATAGTTCCAAATCTGCATTGAGTCCATTGGGGATAAGTGTATTTAGGTGGAATATCCATTTAGTTTCAGCTCTTGATAATAATTCTATATAGTCCCCCCTCTCCAATGGGGCTATGCCCCTTCTCACTCCTGGCTGTGTGGCTCAGCATCCTCCTATGTTGTGCATGTGATGGTCACTAGAGTGCAGAGAAAGATGCCAGGCCTAGAGACAGGAGCGGGGAAGGCTGACTATCAGGGTGTGTTCTCACATTGCATTATTATCACAAACACAATGTGAGAACCCAGCACCTTCTGTGTGTTCTTACCCACTGGGTAAGTAGCGTCGTTCTGCTAGATTGGCGCTCGCTTACAGAGCCTTTTATAAGGCTGGATCAGACATCGGTCGCACATCACTATTAAACGTAGCGATGCACGGCCGGTGGCAGATTTTGAACATGTGGGGAGATTTTGCTAGGGAGAAGCAGTGTGGGTATTATGGCTTAGAGCAATATAGTCTAACATTTTTTTTATTTTACCCTGGGGCACCCCTACCGAATAATGTGCTAAAAAATACAAAAAAAAAAAAAAAAAAAACATCATTCAGTGACTCACAGGTGATGTCTTCTTTGATCTGAAGTGTCACTTTCCTTTTCCTCTCCATCTGGCCTGGACCACCATGATGATTTCTTCCAGCTACAATTCGTCTCTTTAGAACCTGCCAGACAAACATCTTAGGCTCCGCACTTTTTCAACAACTTACTTCCTTTTTCCCAACCTATAAGGTCTCAAACAGTAGTAATTCCACTTTTTGGTGTGATTTCCAGTAAAGTGAGTAAGTACTGTATGTGAGTTGCCCGTGTATGTAGAATTCCCTTGTTGTGCGCCCAAATAGTTATAAAGTCCCTATGTCCCCATATAGTAGTAATGTCTCCCGCTGTGCCTCCATTTAGTAGTAATGTCTCCTGCTGTGCCTCCATATAGTCATAATGTCCCTGGCTGTGCCTCCATATAGCAATAATATCTTCTGCTCCTGCTGTGTCCGCACTTAATGTTATACTGTGTGCAGATGTGCTGTGTGTGTGGGTTATCAGCACCTGGGGCAAGGAAAAGTACTTGCGCCCCCAGTGCCCGTAGCATTGTAATTAACGATTTAGTGGTGCTCATGTAGCTATCCCCTGTGGTGTGCTGATAGCTGTAGTTCTCCCCCCCCCCAATCCCCTGTGGTGTGCTGATAGCTGTAGTTCTCCCCCCCCATCCCCTGTGGTGTGCTGATAGCTGTAGTTCTCCCCCCCCCCCATCCCCTGTGGTGTGCTGATAGCTGTAGTTCTCCCCCCCCATCCCCTGTGGTGTGCTGATAGCTGTAGTTCTCCACCCCCCCCCCCCAATCCCCTGTGGTGTGCTGGTAGCTGTATCCCCCCCCCCCCCAATCCCCTGTGGTGTGCTGGTAGCTGTATCCCCCCCCCCCAATCCCCTGTGGTGTGCTGGTAGCTGTATCCCCCCCAATCCCCTCTGGTGTGCTGGTAGCTGTATCCCCCCCCCCAATCCCCTCTGGTGTGCTGGTAGCTGTATCCCTCCCCCCCCAATCCCCTGTGGTGTGCTGGTAGCTGTACCCCCCCCCCCCCAATCCCCTCTGGTGTGCTGGTAGCTGTATCCCTCCCCCACAATCCCCTCTGGTGTTCTGGTAGCTGTATCCCCCCCCCCCCTTAATCCCCTGTGGGGTGCTGGTAGCTGTATCCCCCCCCCCCAATCCCCTCTGGTGTGCTGGTAGCTGTATCCCCCCCCCCCTTAATCCCCTCTGGTGTGCTGGTAGCTGTATCCCCCCCCCCCCAATCCCCTGTGGTGTGCTGGTAGCTGTATCCCCCCCCCCCCAATCCCCTCTGGTGTGCTGGTAGCTGTATTCCCCCCCCCCCCCCCCAATCCCCTGTAGTGTGCTGGTAGCTGTATCCCCCCCCCCAATCCCCTCTGGTGTGCTGGTAGCTGTATCCCCCCCCCCAATCCCCTCTGGTGTGCTTGTAGCTGTATCCCCCCCCTTCCCAATCCCCTCTGGTGTGCTGATGTAGTAAAAAAAAAAAAACACTCCACTCACCTTTCCTCGCTCCTGAGCTGGCCGGGCCCTCTGCCATCTTCTGCAGCGCACGTCTTCTCCGGCAGGCGGCGCGCGATGAAATGACGTCATCGCGCGCAGCCCGCCAGAGAGAAGAGGCGTGCACTGCCTCCCCGGAGCTGACAGGCACAGCGCTCTCCTGTGTCTAGCGGCAACCGGACGCAGGAGAGCGCTGGAGCTGGTGAGGGCTGCATTTCCACGTTCCGTGATCCTGTCGGATCACGGACGTGGAATGCATGTACCGGAGCCCCCCGCGGCCGGACAGCATCTGTAATTAGATGCTGGGAGCCTCCCAGCATCTAATTACAGATGCTGTCCGGCCGCGGGGGGCTCCGGTACATGCATTCCACGTCCGTGATCCGACAGGATCACGGAACGTGGAAATGCAGCCATAGATGCACCAATCTGAACCCGGAACTCTGCTTCCGGGGTCGGGTTGGTGGGGGCCCCTTTGTGGTGGGGGCCCAGAGGCACGTGCCCCTGGTGCCCATTCCTTAATCCGGCCCTGCATATAACAGTAAATAGCTGCCATTATTTCAATACAACAGCCGTTGTTTTAAAATAACAGCAAATATTTGCCAATAAATGGTGGCCATCCACTCAATTTCAACATTGTGTGAACAGAGCCTTTCTGTGTTTTTAATCCACTGCGGAATGGCGACAGATAACCTATCAGGCATTCCGCAGCTCGCACCCGCCGGCGGACTGATGCGGGCGCACGGGTCTCCGCCCGCGTCATATGCACAGGCGAATTCCGTCGTCTGTCCAAAGAATAAGCACGTTCATTCTTGGACGGATAAAGGAATCCACCCGTGCATAGAATAGAGTCTATGACACAAGGGGAGAGACGCGCGTGTCCGCATCAGTCCGCTGGCGGGTGCGAGCTGCAAAATGCGCGACAGGTTATCCGACGCCATTCCGCAGTGTGAGGCTACAAGAGGCAGAGGATAAACTTATTCAAGTCTTCTTTTATTACCAGTGTATCCTGATAACATGGCAGGAGTATACAGTTATCAGTCAGATAAGAGCAATTTAAACTTAGAACTCAGCTGTAAGCACTAGGATTGCTAAGTTGTCACTCCGACAACTAGTGTACCCAAAAGTGGGGACTGCATTCCTGAGCTCGTGTCACTTGGTGTCCACAAACAGCAAGAGGCGGACATTCAACCCCGGTGACGCAGGTACTGTTTTTTGCCACTCACCCAAGGTGGTCAGAGCCCTTGAAGTTGAGGGTCTAGATAAGTAACCCTTCCCTCAATTAGCCCACTGCCACTTAAGCCAGGCCTATATCCTATATCCACAGTGAAAAAGTATCCTATATAAGTATACTCAAGTACCGTATTTCAAGTACCCAGCTCATTCAAGGGACCTTAGTCATTCAGGTAAAAGTTTTCCTGGTTAAGTTAATTGCTGGACTCTGTGGTTCCTCCTATTACACTTACACCTGTTCTAACCTATTGGGCATGTGTCTATATAGCCAGGTGTGGACACATACCACTCTGGGCCACCACGACAAGTACGTCAGTGGTACACAACATCTTGCCCAGACCCAAACACTGCCTAGTTCCTCCTCTGGCTTACTTCAATAAAACCCTTTTAGGGCAGCTTAACAGAGGATGGATTGCAGCAGAAATCTCGCTGTGAGTTTTGCAGCAAAATCCGCTACGATCTAAGGTCCTGGCAGCATCTTGTGCAGTGGCGGTCTTTGGCACCAAGCACCCCAAGCGATCGCTTGGGGCCCCCAACATCCAGGGGGGCCCCCACGCCCTGCTCTTGTACTCAAGACCGCTGGACAGGGCCGCTGCCCCGCTCGCTGCTGCCATCTGAACTGTAACTATGAGCACTCATAATGAGCACTCATAGTTACATGCAGCAGCACTGAAAGGGCGGGAGACATTGGCTCCCTCCCTGTAAGTCACTCTTGTGGCCGCAGGAAGAGTTTTCCCTGTGGTCACAAGTGGCAGCTTTGTCTTTGTGGTGCCGGCGCTCCAGTGACATCACTGGAGCATGGTCGCCAGGACAAGGGGAGTGCGGCCTCTTGTCATCGCAGGGAAAACCCTTCCTGCAGCCACAAGAGTGAAGAGAAGAGGAGAAGAGGAGTGTTATATACTATATGGGAGGGGAAGCACACAGGGGTCTGTCTAACTGGGGGAGCGCACATCGGGGGTCTATATAAATGGGGGGAGCACACAGGGGGGCTATATAACGGGGAAGACACAGGGGGCTATTTATAACTGGGGGAGAACACAGGGGGCTATAGACTACTGGGTTTTCACACCGGGGGCTATATACTACTGGGGGCAGCACACAGGGGGTCTATATACTACTTTGGGCAGCAGAATGGGGTCTATATACAACTTGGAGAGCACACAGGAGGTCTATATCCAAGTGGGGGAGCACACAGGGGGCTATATACTACTGGGGGAGCACACAGGGGGCTATATACTACTGGTGGGGCACACAGGGGGTCTATATACTACTGGGGGAACATACAGGGGGTCTATATAATACTTGTGAGGCACACAGGTGGTCTATATATAACTGGGGGAGCACACAGGGGTCTGTATACTACTGGGGCAGCACACAAGGGGTCTATAAAATACTGGTGGGGCACACAGGGGGTCTATATACTACTGGGAAAACCACACAGGGTTTATATACTACTGGAGAAGCACACAGGGGTCTATATCCAAGTGGGAGAGCACACAGGAGGTCTATATCCAAGTGGGGGAGCACGCGGGGGGGCTAAATACCCCTGAGGGAGCACACAGGGGGCCTATATACTAGTGGGGGAGCACACAGGGGGTATATACAACTGGGGGCAGCACACAGGGGGTCTATATACAACTGGGGCAGCACACAGGAGGTCTATATACTTCTGGGGGAGCACACGGGGGGCTATATATAACTGAGGGAACACACAGGGGTCTATATACTACTGGGGAAAGCAAACAAGGGGTATATATTACTCGGGGCAACACACAGCGGTCTATTGTTTTGGAACACGTGTCGAGGGGGGGGGGGCCCAGAAATGCCAAGACCGCCCCTGATCTTGTGAATACCTTTACCCCTTGACCAACTGCCGCTTTATAGCGGATTTTGCGAAATTTCCATTGCGATCCGTCCTGTGTAAAGCTGCCCTTGAACAGGAAAGGATAAGCCAGCATATCTATCTATCTATCTATCTATCTATCTATCTATCTATCTATCTATCTATCTATCTCCTATCTATCTATTATCTCCTATCTATCTATCTATCTATCTATCTATCTCTCTATCTATCTCCTATCTATCTCCTATCTATCTATCTATCTATCTATCTATCTATCTATCTATCTATATATCTATCTCCTATCTATCTCCTATCTATCTATCTATCTATCTATCTCCTATCTATCTATCTATCTATCTATCTCTTATTTATCTATCTATCTATCTACCTATCTATCTCCTATCTATCTATCTCCTATCTATCTATCTCCTATCTATCTTTCTATCTATCTATCTATCTATTATCTATCTATCTATCTATCTATCTATCTATATCTATCTATCTATCTATCTATTTAGTATCTATATATTTAGTTGTAGTGGATAATATTTTCTGCATTAGCCGTGTGAATACAATATCTTGAGCAACTAATACAGTATGGAGATGGGCAGTTTATAAAAAAAAAAATGAAATCTCTAAGAAAAAAACTGCATAATGAGTTATTTTCCAAGAGATTAAGATGTCTAAATGGAAAGTAATTTTGCTTAATGGAGGTAAAACTAACCGTAATTTGGGAAAATGGGCTCATTTTCTGCTGGGTATGACGCGCTGGATAAAAGCAGAATCTTTTTAAGCAGAGAAGCAGCGTGGAGGGTCACAGCTCTGCTCTACAGCATTATGGCCGCCACCATTGTAGTCCGGATAGCGACGTTTCATCCTCGTTTATTCCGGTAAGTGGTTGTGGGTAGATAGCGGGTGACTAAACACGCTAAGTGCGCCGGCTCCGGCATTGTCTTACTCCAGGTAAGTGTCGATTATACAACTTTTTCATATGCATCTCTCCGATAGATTTAAGGCAGCACTAAAAGATATACAATCTCCCGGGCACAAAGATTTAGTGTCGCTGAAAGAAAATCAATTTCACAGCGAATAAAGAACCAGTCGGAAAAAAAAAAAAGGGACATTTAAGTCAAAAGTGAAAAGTTAAACTTTGTATCATATATTTTATTATTTTTTTCTTCTTTCGTTGTTGGAAAAAAAAAATAAAAAATAAAAAATTTCAATTTGCCCTCTATGTAGAAGAGACATAAAACTAATTTGACGACATCTTAGCGGGAGATTTATACCTTCGGATGTCACGGAGAAAAGCCTTTACATTTTTCAATCTTCCTCAATATTTTCTTCTTGGCAGTTTAAAAGGATTGTATAATAATAACCGGGGGGTACGAAGGGCCACTAAATCCTACCAGGCAATTACACCTGAGAAGCAGTCAGTTTATTTAACATAAAGCAAGGATTTTGCAGCAATTTCAAGAATCTTAATTCCCATTGTAATTTCCTTCTTGCCTGATATTTATTTGATTTAATGAAATAGATCTGTAATACACGAGAAGGTAGGAAACTTTGGGATATTATTTTATTAGAGGGAAGTGTCATCTTTCTCGCCTTACAGCAGTCTGTGGAAGTGTAAGGTTGCCTGAAGGTGCAGGGTGGACGGTGAGGTTGACAGGAATATGAGATAGGAAGCCTAGTTTTGGGGGTGGAGCAATGTGACATATGCTTGGACTATGGTTTGCAGCAACTTTGCTTTACGGCCTCTATACCCGACTTTGGTAGGACTGGACAGCTGTTTAATGCAGTGATGGGAATATTATGATTCCTATCATGCCTAGCCAGCCAAAGCTTAATAATGTATGGCAGTGAAAAACACATATAAAAGTATTTCACTTTAACTATTATCTGGGAGGGTTCCCTCGCATAAACATAAGGTCAGACACCTACTCAGCAGCCCACAGATTGGCCATACATGAAATACTAGATAAGAAGGAGGGTATATGTCCCAACCATCCTGGATCCGATGGGACAGCCCTGATCTTTGGGTGTTGTCCCACTTACCTCATGTGGTCTCCCTATGTCCCTACTGTAAAGTATTTTTCCCTAGCTGTGCTCAACACCAAGCCAGGGCGTTATATATCCAGCTGCAGTATATCCCTCAGTGACTGTGTGAGATCTGAGGTATCAGCCTGGACACAGGGCTCATGCGGCAAGCACAGGGATGAAGGAAAGAAATAATGTTACATCTTCTCCTTCTTTTTATGAGAAAGAAGAAGAGGTATCAGGGACACATATCTGTTATGCTCACTGCTTGTTATGTCCATCACTGCTGACTGGTTGTTTTTCCTATGCTTCTGTCTGCTGCCTGTCCTGACCCCTGACAGTACCTTCTCCCCCCCTGTCCTGACCCCCTGACAGTACCTTCTCTCCACCTGCCCTGACCCCCTGACAGTACCTTCTCTCCACCTGCCCTGACCCCCTGACAGTACCTTCTCCTCCCTGCCCTGACCCCCTGACAGTACCTTCTCTCCACCTGCCCTGACCCCCATACAGTACCTTCTCCCCACCTGCCCTGACCCTCAGACAGTACCTTCTCCTCCCTGCCCTGACCTCCTGACAGTACCTTCTCCTCCCTGCCCTGACCCCCTGACAGTACCTTCTCCCCACCTGCCCTGACCCCCTGACAGTACCTTCTCTCCACCTGCCCTGACCCCCTGACAGTACCTTCTCTCCACCTGCCCTGACCCCCTGACAGTACCTTCTCCCCGCCTGCCCTGACCCCCTGACAGTACCTTCTTCCTGCCTGTCCTAACCCCCGGACAGTACCTTCTCCCCACCTGCCCTGACAGTACCATCTTTCCACCTGTCCTGACCCCTGACAGTACCTTTTCTCCACCTGCCCTGAACCCCAGACAGTATATTCTCCTCCCTGTCCTGACCCCCTGACAGTACCTTCTCCCCACCTGCCCTGACCCCTTACTGTACCTTCTTCCTGCCTGTACTGACTCCCTGACAGTACCTTCTCCCCACCTGCCCTTACCCCCTGACAGTACCTTATGCCCACCTGCCCTGACAGTATCTTCTCCACGCCTGCCCTGACCCCGAGGCAGTACCTTCTCCCCGCCTGCCCTGACCCCGAGACAGTACCTTCTCCCCTCCTGCCCCGACATCAGTCTGTTTTAATATGATTATTGTCATCTGCCCTGGCACCTTGTCTTGTTCTTTAAAACCATCCAACAGTGATTGGTAAAGGAGACTATTCCAGGGATAGCCACCTGGCATTTCTCTGTGGAAAAGTCCACATCTTCTTATAGGGGTTAATGGGGTACTCTAGCAAATAATAAAAAATAATTCTTTCAAATAAACTGTTGTCAGAAAGTGCCTGAGATTCTCCAGTATTCCAGTACTTATCAGCTACTTTATGTCCAGTAGGAATTGGTGTATTCTTTCTATGGGATTTGCTGCTGTTCTGGATAGTTCCTGATATGGACAGAGGTGGCAGCAGAGAGCACTGTGTCAGACTGGAGACAATACACCACTTCCTGCAGGATATATAGCAGCTGAAAGACTGAAGATTTTCTAATAGAAGTAAATTACAAATCTCTGGCACTCTGACACCAGTGGATTTGAATGAATTCTTTTTTTCACTGGAGTATCCCTTTAAGGATGAATAATACTAGATCACTTAAGAGTCCATGTCCTGTTCAAAACCAGATTTGTTGCAACTACATGGTTGTTTTAAACCTTAAAATACACCCTAGAAAACAATGGGCAATTTTTGAGGGAGATAAAATAAAATATTTTCAACTTTTTTTTTTTTTTTAATTTTCAAACACCCTAAATAGACTTTCACACAGGTCATTGGGAATTCTCCTTTGCTAGGTAGAAAGCCAAGGTGGATGCCGTAGAATCATGTCTTTTCCATTGTGTCATGTTTCATTTGTTTATTTCTCCCTTAACCAGAGGATAAAAGGAGAGAAGCAGTGAAGTAATGCGGGGTGAGTGCTGAACGACAGTGAGACGAATTTCCCTAATAATATAAAGTTACCACCGTAGCCATTTATATCACTGCACATGTCAACACGACAGGACTGTCTACAATGGACAGTTCATTTACTGGAAGCCACAAAATACCACCTGCTAAGAACTGAGCCCGGGGCCCTCACAGGTCTCACCTCAAATTAAATTTAACCCTGTAGTTGTTTTCTTCATCTTGCCCCTATTGTGCACCTTAGTAAACAAGTCCTTAAAGGGAATGTGTCACTAGAAAATGACCTATTGTTGGAAACAATTTTATTTTTTTATAAGACTATTACAACCATGGACCAATCTATAAGCATTCTTAACCTTCTTGCCATAATTGCCCAGTTCCTTGGTAAAAAACCATTCACCCGTGTGAGCAACACATGACCATGCCAAGAAATGATTGACAGGGCTTCAGAACAGCGTGTTACTTAGCTAAACGACTTAGTTGATTTTACTGGGTGGTTCAAATTTTGCGGAAAAAATGCTTGGTTTGTGGAGGGCACCATAAAGGTGTGTGGAGACTTATAGGCCGTACATATTCCATGGAGAATGGGAAAGCGGCAATGAAAAGCAGCTCTCTTGTGCCACCTTCTAGAAGTAGCTTTCCTTAAAGCTAATGTTTGTGCTCCTCCAGGAAGCCTCATAACATGACTGGGGATTTAAAAAGGTGAGCCAGAAATGTTCTCCAGAGAAGTGACCCATCAGTAGACAGCTGTTTTTTGTCCTTCATCAATGCAGAATGCAGAGTGTAGAATCCCCAGTCATGTTCTGTGGCTTCTTATCCCCTTCATGACCAAAGGTCTTTGATGCAGGGATGTCCAGGTCACATTGAAGTAGTGTTCCCCTCCTTGCCTTTCTAAGAGCCCTAACCTGGGGGCTGTTTGGAGGCTCATTTTTGGTGCCATGATCTATAGTTTTTATTGGTAACATATTGGTGGAAATGGAATCTTTTCATTATGTTTTATTCTTTTTTTTCCTGTTATATAATAAAATAAAATCAGCAATCCTGGTGTTGTTTTTCTTCTTTTCATTTACGCTGTTTACCAAGCTGGTACAATATTGTCATATTTTAATAGATTTAATAGATTTTAATATTTTTTTTTTAATATTTTTATTTCTATATTGGAAAGGGGGTGCTTTAAACCTTTATTTACTTTTTTTATTTTGTATTTTTTACACTTATGGGACTTGTATAAGCAATCATTTGATTGCATATACTGATCAATGCTACGCCATTGCATATCATTGATCATGGAGATCAGCGACCTGCATGTGGAGTCTGGCTGAGGCAATTGCACAGGGCTCATTGAGATCAGCGACCTGCATGTAGAATCTGCCTGAGGCAATAGCACAGGGCATTCGCATATACATATTGCTGATGTGAAGGGGGTAAAGGAGCACAAACATTGATTTTAAGGGAAATCTACCTTCAAAAGGTGGCAGCAGAGAGCTGCTTTGCATATTCTTCCTCCCAGAATTCCTAGTGGTGCAAGAATCATCTATAAGTCTCCACACGTCTTAATGGCTCTGTCCTTAAAGGGATATTCCCATCTGGGGTAGTTATGCCCAATTTAGAGTATGCCCAGGAGAGGGTGTAACTAAGAGATCGGGGGAGGGTTCAATGATGATGGGTTGAATGTGGGAATTCACCGACAAGCACATTTCAAAAAAATTCACTGTAAGCATAAAAGCTACCACTAACCACCAGGATAATACCCTATCCCTTCCAACAACTGCTTATCATTGTGGTATAACTGTTATGTAAAAGATTGCGGGCGGAGTGGTAAATGTTCCATCAGGAAGCCGCGCGCGCTGTGATAAATGGTTATAAATTCTCCCATTGTCAAGTCTTTCTGACAGCGCTTTATAATTTATGGGTTGTGTTTGTGAAAAGAGTGGATTAAATGAACCACGTTCACAATCTATAACCATGATAAATCGCCACTCTCGCAGTCACACACTATGAAGCGCACAGTCTCTGGTCCTAGCAGGGAAATGATCCCTGTCCATGCTTGCTCACCGTCCTCATGCTGCCCCAACCAGATATATAGTGCATACACAGGCTAACAAAATGGCCATTTGCACTCTCGAAACAGTTTTCAAAAGTGAACTATGTTCTTAATAATGGTCATTTTCTCACATTTTATCATGGCACCAAGTCACTGGCAGAAGGTGAAGTACTATGTTGGCATCGAATGTTGCATAAAGAATCTCTATAGTTTACATTGTCTCCCAGATTATCATTAAGAGAAGGTTCTAGAAAAGGGGAGGTGTTACTCTAATGAGTTTTCTACAGATACACAACTTTGCTAGAAGTTCATTGGGCCAAGCATGATGTAAAGTCAAAGTCAGAGTAACATCATCTAGTCAGTGCTAGAAACCTATATAAGATCATCTTTGTTTTCTGGAAAGTATTGCTCAAAGTTAAAAGAAGTAGCTTCTCTCTGCTTTCGAGAGAGTATTCTTCTTCAGCCTTTGGAGATGGAGGATGGACGAGCATCAGTCATAGCCAGCAAGGGGGAATTGTACAAGGACATTAGAGCTCTGGTACCTGCAAGGGCTTCAGGCCAGGACCAGTACACATCTCAGTTCAGGCCTGTATCCTGTAATAGGAAACTGCAGCTCAACTGTAGTGAGTTAATGGCTGGACACAAGCTTCCCACTGGGAAGTGTGGACATTGTCCTTCAGGAGAAAGAAAATCCAGGGGGTAACACTAGGCTCCTTTTTAACCATTACATCAGTTAACCCTTAGGGTGCCTTCACACCTAGCGACTCGCAGCGTAAATTACGCTGCGAGTCAGGTAGGTCCTGGCAGATCACTTTCACAACATACACGCAGCAGTCTGAATGACCGCTGCGTGTATGTAATTCTGCCGGCCCCTTAACCCCTTCTGCTCCCTCCCGGCTCCCGCTCTGTATACATTACCTGTCCTCGCTGCACGGGGTCCCAGCGTACTGCTCTCCTGCCCGGCCAATCAGTGTGTTGCCCTGCCCCAGCCACTGACTGGCCGGGTGGGAGAGCAGTACGTCGGGACCCCGTGCAGGGAGGACAGGTAATGTATACAGAGCGGGAGCTGGGCAGGAGGCGGGCGGAAGCTGAAGGGGTTAAGGGGCCGGCAGAATTACATACACGCAGCGGTCGTTCACACCGCTGCATGTATGTTGTGAAAGTGATCTGCCAGGACCTAGACAAATCGCAGCGTAATTTTCGCTGCGAGTCGCTAGGTGTGAAGGCACCTTATAACTGACTTTGACAAGAACTGTTTCGAAGCTGGTGTACCTCCATTTTATGGATAAAGTTTGACTGTTCAGTAACATTGAGTGCTCCTTGCCTAAAGGGGTTGTCCAGCGAAAATTATTTTCTTTTAAATCAACTGGTGTCAAAAAGTTATATAGATTTGTAATTTACTTCTATTTAAAAATCTCAAGTTTTCCCATACTTATCAGCTGCTGTATGTCCTGCAGAAAGTGCTGTTTATTTACATTCAAAAATAGTGCTCTCTGCTGACATCTCTGGCCAAGTCAGGAACTGTCCTGAGCAGGAGAGGTTTTCTATAGGGATTTGCTGCTGCTCTGGACAGTTCCTGACTCGGCCAGAAATGCCAGCAGAGAGCACTGTTTCTGAGCGTAAATAAACAACACTTCCTGCAGGATATACAGCAGCCGATAAGTATGTGAAAGAGATTGTTGAGATTTTTAAATAGAAGTAAATTACAAATCTATATAACTTTTTGACACCAGTTAATTTGAAAGAAAATTTTTTTGTTGGACAACCCCTTTAAGTTGGGCATTTTCCAATGTCTAAGTGCTTGACTAGAGTAATGAAATCAATGGAAGACTCGAGCATTTCCAGGTGCCCTCTATCCAGCAGAGAGGAGGTTTCCTGGTTCACCTACTGCCTTTTTTTTCCCATTGTAATTTTTGTATGTTCACCCTTTTAAGGGATGTATAAATGAAATATATAAAAATTAGAATGAAAAAATTGCAATATGTTGCTGTATGACATATTGGAATTCTGTCAGTATGCCAGTAGTTGATAATGTTGATAATAAATGATGATGCTAGGAGCTCCGAAAATGTTAAAATATTTGTGCTACTGTACTGGCAAGACCACAAGGTGCTTGGACAGCATCAAACTCGATTGAGCACCCCAATGCCTAACACAGCCCTAGACAACTGCAGACAACCATGATGACGGTCCCTTTTCCTGAAGCTATGGGTGAAAAAAAGAACAGAAAAAAAAAGACAAACACCAAAGGACAGTTTTATGGGCTGTATGTGTCAAACTAAATGGACAATGCAGCACAAATCAGGATCCAAATAGAGTCAGGGAAACAAGAGCCAAGGTCAGAAAAAGACAGATATAACAATACAGGGAATAAAGAGATGCTTGTAAAGACTAAAAGGGAATAAGCATTATGGGAACTGGGGAACGTTAAATGATGTATGGGGTTCTGGTAAAGTATGTGATTGGACCATACACACTGAACACAGACTGACACAGCAAAGAGTAAGTGGAAAGACAAGATGTACATAACATAGCCAAAACCGAGGTTAACTATAAAGAGGCCAAGGCCAAAAGGAACTTAGCAGGGAAGAGATGGGTGTGGTAAAAAATCAATCATCAGAGCCGAGGGAGTAGAGCTATTTTCAGACAGTGTTCAGACTAGTGCAAATAAAACATAGAATAAATATACAAAACATGACTAATGGAGCAGTCTTGGCTGTATACCATAAAAGAAGGACTGTGCCGAGTTCTGAACAGGTACGGGCGTGACATGTACTTTCAGGAGACCACCAGATCACATGACCTGACTGCAGTAAAGGATTCCAGGAATTGTCTGAAAGAAAAAAAAACTATTAAATGAGGTAATACAAGCTGAGGTACATTAATTGGCCGACAGGCTGCCAAATTAAAAAAAAAAATAGAAATAAACTGGGGAAGTGCTGCTTTTAATATGAAATTAAAAGGTTGATGTGAAATATTTCTGCTAATTCTTTTCTGATAATTTAAGTATAAAGAATAAACTAAACTGCCATAAATAAACATAATTTGCATCGCCACATCCAAACAAGTCTCAACAATTATGCACTTCGCGTCGAGAGAAAAATACGCAAAAGTTTATTTTTCGTGTCACCTCACCTGCCAAAAAAACTTAGATCTAAAACTCTTATCTACCACACAATAGTATTGCTAAAAGCTACAGCTCAACTCCTAAAATACAACCCACCCCCAACAGCTCCAAAGACAAGAAAAACCGTTTATTGTTTGACAGTAGAAACTAAATGAACTGGCATTCCTGTAGTCTTACTGACCTGCAGAGTAAAGTTAAGATGTCTACAACAAACGCCATAAAAAAACAAACTTTCAAAAATGTTGAGTTGTGTGGTAAAAGAAAGGAAGCCAGCAGCCTCTAGTTTAGTATTGCCATTCATGACTTTTATATCACTCCATGCGTTTATTACCAGTACTTGTTGCTCTACTTTTGTTCCTGACCCTTGGGCCTTCTCTTTCCATTTTACCAGGGTTTGTGATATCCTGACTAGAGATGAGCACGACTCGAGCATCTCTGAGTCGGATCGCTCGACATTTTAATACCGGTGGCTTAAGTTGGATGCAGTTTTAGGGAGTCCGGGAAAACATGGATACAGCCATAGGCCGTAGGTTGTATCCATGTTTTTCAGGTACATCGACCTGCGACACTGATTAAAAGATCAGTGTCGCCGTTCTATTCCCGAACACCGGCCGGACATGAAGCACTGGGGGTGGCCCATGTGACACGGATCCATTGAGTCTAATGAAGCCGCGTCACAGACTGGAGGGGGTTTCGTCACACTAGGGGCCACTGAGCCCACCCCCAGTGCTTCATGCCAGGCTGGAGCTCGGGAATACACATCCAACACTGATCTGTTAATGTAAAATGCCCATAGCGATATACCTAGTGGTACATTCACTTTAAAATGCCGGGAAATCCAACTCGAATTTGCTCGAGTTGCGCTTCTCTCCATTCCTGACCACTTTGTAGATAACAGTCCTTGGCTATTCCCAATTATGCTCAAGTACCCTCAATGCTTAACCAATCGGTGACTATTTTGGAAACTGTAACCTATGAATGTTCCTGAAAAGATATATACTATACCTCCCAAAATTTAAAGTTGCCCCTTATCCCCAGGATAGGGAATACCTAACTCATCAGTGTCAGTCTGACCACCCAACTATACACAAGAAGATAGGTCAATTGTCCCCGGGTGAATGGAGTAACATGCTCGAACACCACTCGATTCAGTCTACAGTCTTAATGTGGAGTTTAGCACTTGGCAAAGTTTGATAGTCCAATAGAGATTGAATATAGCGGCAGTCATGTAGAAGTCAACTCTGTTCTCATGGTCCAGGTGGTCAGACCCCCCAATGATCACTGATCAGTAGATTAAATCTTGGGACAACCCCTTCAACATTGAAGAACAGGGACCTTCCTTAGACTCCTCGCCCCAGTCTAGCCAGCATCACTCCCTCAGATCCGCTTCTACAGATAAAACTGTAATAATAGTCAAATCCACATTGCCTGTGGAGACCATATTCCTGATCTGGTTCTCAGCATCCATTATAATTAATGATGCAACTAACAAAGCTCGGGCCCCCCTATCCCGGGGCCCCACAACAGCTGCCTAGTATGTATACACTTGCTCTGACTGTGTCACCAGCTACAACAAGTCTCCCTGTAGGGGCTGTATTATACTTCTGTATGTATTCCACAGATTTCTTTTCTTTTTTTATTGCCTACTGGTGTTTAAACATTTAGCCCTTCTTGTCACAAATGACAAACTTCAATTACACATTGGAACATTACACTAGTAAATGAAAGCGAATCACGATATGAGCATCTCCTGAATCTTTGAAAAGAGCAAAGGACTGTGATGTTATACACGGGATCATTAAGCTTATTACATAATTCACAAAGACTCCAGGGGGCTACTTAATGTGCGGCTAGGTGCGTGGCATTTGCTGTGGTTAATGATGGCTTCTATTTTTACTTGATGATATAAAGGCTTGGAATATGCTGCACACTGCTGGAAAAGATCTCTGGATAATCTGCAAAGCATGCCGCGTAATTGTACTAAACTAACCCGAGCCTTCCAGGCGGCTGACGACTTGGTCATGCAAAGTGGGATCCGTGGACCGTGTATAAATTCTGTAAAATGGGTGGAACAAGGTTAGAGAAACTGGGCAGCTTTAATGAAAGAACAGTGCCCCACCTGGTCACAGTTTGAGACAGGTATTACAGCTAAGCCCTATCAAATTTAGATGGAGGGGAGATGCAATACCAGATATAGCCCTTGGGCAGGTGTGTTGCTGGGAAAAAAAACAATATAATCTGGTTAACTCCTATTAAATCAGTCAATATGGGACATTAATTTTAGGACTTTCTGAGCCACAATGTAAGGAAGGACACTTCTATATGTATCATGGAATGTCTAGCCCGAGACTCTATTTTACAACAATATATTCAGTAATACCTCCATAAAGTTTCCCTATAGTGGTCACATACCAGTATGACACTGGCACCAGTTATATCGAGTGGCCACAGGGGGCATTTTTTTTCCGATCTCTGATCATTCACTCTTTCTTCTCCATCCAGCCATGTTAAAGTGTCCCAACACTGGTGTAACTGTAGGACTCTCCCTCCACACTATAAGTACCCATTAGTACTCCCCTACTAAGTACTTTGCCCCTTGGTGGTCCCTCACTTAGTACTGTACCCATTAGTGCTCCCTTACACAGTGCTTTACGTAGCAGTGCTCCCCTACTCAGTATTGTGTCAATTCCTGCTCCCTTACACAGTGATGTGTCCATTAGTGCTCCCCTACTCAGTGCTTTACCTAGTAGTGCTCCCCTACTTAGTGCTGTGTTCATTAGTGTCCCCCTACTCAGTGGTGTGTCCATTAGTGTTCCCCTACACAGTGCTGTACCTAGTAGTGCTCCCCTACTCAGTGCTGTACCTAGTAGTGCTCCCCTACTCAGTGCTGTGTCCATTAGTGCTCCTCTACTCAGTGTTGTGTCCATTAGTGCTCCCCCACTCAGCCCTATGCCCCTTGGTGCTCCCCCACTCAGCCCCATGCCCCTTGGTGCTCCCCCACTCAGCAGTGTGCCCCTTGGTGCTCCCCCACTCAGCACTGTTCCCCTTGGTGCTCCCCCACTCAGCACTGTTCCCCTTGGTGCTCCCCCACTCAGCACTGTGCCCCTTGGTGCTCCCCCACTCATTACTGTGCCCCTTGGTGCTCCCCCACTCAGCACTTTTCCCCTTGGCGCTCCCCCACTCAGCCCCGTGCCCCTTGATGCTCCCCCACTCAGCACTGTTCCCCTTGGTGCTCCCCCACTCAGCACTGTGCCCCTTGGTGCTCCCCCACTCAGCACTGTGCCCCTTGGTGCTCCCCCACTCAGCATTGTTCCCCTTGGTGCTCCCCCACTCAGCACTGTGCCCCTTGGTGCTCCCCCACTCAGCATTGTTCCCCTTGGTGCTCCCCCACTCAGCACTGTGTCCCTTGGTTCTCCCCCACTCAGCACTGTGTCCCTTGGTTCTCCCCCACTCAGCACTGTGCCCCTTGGTGCTCCCCCACTCAGCACTGTGCCCCTTGGTGCTCCCCCACTCATTACTGCGCCCCTTGGTGCTCCCCCACTCAGCACTTTTCCCCTTGGTGCTCCCCCACACAGCCCCGTGCCCCTTGATGCTCCCCCACTCAGCAGTGTTCCCCTTGGTGCTCCCCCACTCATTACTGTGCCCCTTGGTGCTCCCCCACTCAGCACTGTGCCCCTTGGTGCTCCCCCACTCAGCACTGTGCCCCTTGGTGCTCCCCCACTCAGCATTGTTCCCCTTGGTGCTCCCCCACTCAGCACTGTGTCCTTTGGTGCTCCCCCACTCAGCACTGTGCCCCTTGGTGCTCCCCCACTCAGCACTGTGCCCCTTGGTTCTCCCCCACTCAGCACTGTGCCCCTTGGTGCTCCCCCACTCAGCACTGTGCCCTTTGTACACAAAGTGCCTCCATGACTTTATGTCTGCAACCTGTGAGCCAGGGTTCCTGGGCTGGTGCAACAACATCATATCATTGTGCCAGCCATTGGGGGTGTCTATCCCAGAGGCTCATATGTTGTAGGTCTAAAGTGCTTGCACAGTATAGGAGAGAATGGTGGAGCGGGAAGCTGACAGTGAATGAGAGATTGCTGTACAGTATATGTGAGTATACACGGCAACCTGTCTATTTGGGATACTACTCTATTTACCAAAGCAAAGAGCTTTAGCCCAATACACTCACATACTGTACTCACATCCCCCTATCCCCCTCCACTGCCACTCTGATGTCATCTGGTCACCGCTCTTATCCTTATTTTTGTGTGGGGAGGTATTACCAACTTAACCAACTGAAAGGGGTACTCTAGTAGAAATCTTTTTCTTTCAAATCAACAAGTTTCTGATTTGTAATTTACTTCTACTTAAAAAATCTCAAGTCTTCCAGCTGCTGTAAATTCCCATAGAAAACCTCTCCTGCTCTGGACAGTTCCTGACATGGACAGAGGTGGCAGCAGAGAGCACTGTGTCAGACTGGAAAGAATGTACCACTTCCTGCAGAATATAGAGTAGCTAGTAAATAGAAGTAAATTACAAATCTATAGAACTTTCTGAAACCAGTTGATTTGAAAGAAAAAGAGTACCCCTTTAAGAGAGGCATATACAAAAGAAAAAAAAGAAACATAAACTTTAAAAATCAGATTCTAAAGACTCTGTCAGTGACGCAACACCAGGCATACATGAAATATTATACAACGTTGATAAAATAGCTATTTTTCTATTGCACTGAAATGAAGATTTTTGTATTCCGGCTGCTAATGCCGCACCTGCTCACACACAGGACAGTCCTTGTCACTGGATACACAAGACATGGAAAATTACTTTGGCGTCCAGCTGCTTCAACATCACAAGGATAACCGCAATGACGGTGGCGGCAATGATGAGAGGTTAATTCATGGTAAACACCGAGAAGCTGCTGTACTAACAAGATCATCCAAGGAGGAACGGCAATTCCATCTCAGCAGAACGAGGACACAGCACACATTTTTATGAAATATTAATGTACATAAATGATGACGAAAGAGAGAACAGGACTGTCTCATGGAAATAACTGTACCATATACTTTATTAGGACCTATAGACGTCATTGAGAAATAGACCCTCTCTATTAGCCAGTGTGGGCCCACCTTACTCAGGTACTACATGGTTGGTAAGGTTTTTTACAAGTAATTCCTGAAGAAGGGCCCTCAGCTAAAGAGGATGTTTTATTCTAGAAATTACCGCCTTAATTGTAGGGCGCCATTATGGCTGTTGGCGCAAATCTTCTTTGATATGAATACGCTGTCCAGCCCTGCTTTTTCTGTATGTAGCGGTAATCACTACTACAGTAGCACAGCAGCAGTATCTGTTTACATCTTGTTCTCTTGTTGGCCTCTCACCCTCTTTGTGACTTGTGTCTTCTCTTGGGCCCACAACTAGTCTTGGCCTTGTTTGCCCCCCTATATCAGATCTACAACAAATGATTTGTGTCTCCCCAACACAACCTGGCAACTACCACCTGGGGCCAAATCCAGTTCAATAAATAGACAAGACCTTCATAGTTTCCAACTAGGGCCCTCTTTCCAGGGGCCCCATAGCAGCTGTATGGTCTTTTTATGTTATTGTATGTACAACCCGGCATGGGTACAACTTTAAACTACTCCTCACAACCCACAAGAGAGTACACCCAACATAGTGGAAAATACCCCTATCACTTCATCATGTGCCATGCTCGCCAATCATCTGCAGACAGTCCTTTCTCTTACTGTGGAAGATTGTGGACAGTGGCCCAGTTGTAAGGAATAATATAGGTGACCTGCATTGCTATTTTTTCCTCTCATTGAGATTAAAGCCTGATCAGGCACAGTAGGGCAGCCAATCCCCTATAGGCCTACCACAGATGTCTGGAGAACTCTATCTCTCTGACTTTGTTTTTGGTGGAACCAATGATCCCTAATTCCCATTGGCCCCTACACAGTCTGCTCACTTAGCACTCAAACCTTATTGGATCTGTCAAGTTAGCCACCCACTTGACATTAACCCCTTGCACTATATTAAACTCAGACTGCTAACCTAACACCAGGGGTTATAGGTAGGATGGCAGTGCCATTTAATCAACCTTTCAACAATCTTTTTATGTTATGTTATCTTTTTATGTTATCCATATTTGTTGGTCTGATGGAACCACACCACTGTTTCCTCTTGTTGCATTTGCTGTAACTGGATTATTAAACACCCAGTTCACAATCTTCCAAAAGTTTCATACTGACCTGACCATATCTCCAAAATGTTTCATTAAGACCACCCTACCTTTATAACATCTTCTTAGACCTGCAACCCTTAGTTGTTATTGACAGGGTTGGTAAGGCTACTCTGGGGTAACACCTCTTCTTTAGCCCCACTGGAGATGTCACAATAGTAAATGGTCAGAACCGGCAGAAGTCGTGCAACCGAGATGAGCGACGCAGCCCGAGGTTTATGTTCGCATGAACCCAAACCATTGGTATCTGACTTGCTGAATCCCTGTTTTCATGACAAGACTCGGACTGTCACCACATTCTCCATGGAACAGGAAGAAAGTGAGAGTCAAATGCCGACGGTTCAGGTTCTTACAAACCCAAACCTCGGCCCGGTTCGCTCATCTCTAAATGCAACAAATCCAACTTTTTTTACAAAGAGGCACAAGCATGAGCTGCCCGTTTTATCAGCTGACTGTTGGGGGGGCACTTTGGGTTTGGTCCTGAGACATTGGGGTTGCTGGGACATTCCATGGCCTCCCTTCCCTGTTTGTGCACGCTTGGCGGAGTTAGCGGTTGCTGACCGACACAGTGTGGAGTTAGCGTAGGGACCCATGTGAACCAGGAGAACGACACGTGGTACATGGGGCAATATGGTTTGATCAAATTATATACCAACATCCTGGTGTTGGTTTTTAAATGTAGCCGAGTGGCATTAGTGTCAGCCATAGGTGTAATGTGCAGCAGCTCCTTTCTCTCCATGTCGTATTTTATTTTTCTCCCTTTTCTGAGCAGTTGGCACTCCCCTTTGTAAGACCCACATGACCGAAATTAGCAGGATACACCTGTGCTCACATGTCAGTACCTCCTATCTTTCCCATTCTATCTGCAGCAGTAATGGTGAGTACAAGAGCATATTCACACTTGTGTTGTTTAGCGGCAGCTTTCTCCGCCGGTGGTGCTGACTGGTTTTTGGGGGGGCACTTTAGGTTTGGTCCTGTGACATTGGAGTTGCAGGGCTATTCCATGGCCTCCCTTCCCTGTTTGTGCATGCTTTGGGGGTTAGCGGTCGCTGACCGACAGTGTGGAGTCAGTGTAGGGACCCATGTAAACCAGGAGACTGGCACATGGTACATGGGGCAATATGGTTTGATCAAATTACCAATTAACAGATAACGGCATCCTAAACTTGATATTGATATGCAAATATAGACGTTTGGTTATTGGTATAGACGTATTGGTTCATTACCTCTCGGTGCACCAACACTTCCGCCATGCTTCCTCACTATCAGTGTACCAAACATCCTCATTTGCATATCAATTAAACAGATATTACATAAGAACGGCACAATAGACCTTCATATCAGGTAATATATTCCTCTGTGTATAGTCCCCGGGTAGGCTCTATTAGCAGGTTAAAATGCCTTAATCTGCTGATAGATTCCCTTTAAGGGTAGACCATCAATAACAAAAGTCCTGGGAAATCCCTTTTAGGTCAAAAATAGCTCAAGGCTGAATGGGTTAAACCTTCTTCTGCATCTTTTTTCATTGTTTAGGATGCTCTAATTTCCTTCGATCTATGTTCTCTCCAGCAATTACTTGGAGGAACATGATGAATGAGCGGAGTGAGGGGGTCAGCTGCTCACTAACTATTCATTTGTTATCTTAATCTTCCTTACAATAAAACTACGGAGGAAACACAAGTTCAGCGAGAATTTTCTGTTCTCTTCCACTATTCCCACAGCCTCATCCTGGTGTATGCGTGTCATGCACTGTCCGCTCTGATGTGCACGCAGTGACGCCGGCTCCGTGGCGAGGAACGGATTAAATGCAGTCACTTGTAGAACACGATTATATTACAAGCTGTCATTTAGAGCTCAATGTAAATGATATAAAGCAGCTGAATCTCAGCTCCTTCTGCAGCTTTTACCTTCATCAAAATTTATGCTGAATAAGGAAGAAAATAAAACAAACATAAGAAGTGACCAGCAAAGGCGAAACCAGCGCTTAATAGGGGGGCGGTCATTCATCACCAGTCCAAGCTGCTGTGACCATCATACATTGCGAGATACTGCAGATAGATATTGAATAGACAAGAGAGATATGTATGATAGACAGAGAGTGGATGCATGTGTTATTCTATGTCTTATGCCTCCTCGTCTCTTATAGGGATGGCGCTGTTTTTGCAAGAAAGTAGCAGTGTTTTTTTCTAACCCTTGACAACCCTTTTTATCTCTTTGTAGATGCCATTGTACACGATACTTCGATCACACTGTGTCACAGTATCTACAGTATACCAAGTCATCCAGGAGACTAGATCCAGAGACCTTCTGGAAAACCATGGCTAAAAGATTGCCCTTCCCTTGGCTTTAAAGGGTCAATACCAACCTCATCAAATAAAAATAGCTTAGTACATTGTATCAAAGATACAATGACATCATCTTACAGTTCCTCTAGATAAGATTAAAAACATATCACTTTTTTAAGTATCACTTTTTTAAGTAATTTTTCTAAGGCTGCTATATATAAAAAATAAAAAAGACTATACTTACCTTCCCCACTCCCCTCACCACCACTGTCCTGACAGAACCCAGTCCTACAGCACAGGACTGCCAGACGTTGAAGTCGGCACAAGGACTTACCACCTCCACCAATCAGTGGCTCCAGCAGTGCCCTGCCTCATCCACTGATTGGAAGAGAGGGTTAACCTCTGTACCAATCCCAACACCAGGAGGCTCTGTGAAAAAGGTGATGCCAGGGGAGTGGGGAAGGTGAGTATAGTTTTTTAATTATTACTATTTTACAACAGCTTGATCAGAATTATGTAGTAAAAATACTCCCCAGAATATCCCTTAAAGGGAACCTGTCACCCCCCGTGCCGGGGTGACAGGCTCCCGATCCCCCGTTAGAGCCCCCTATACTTACCTAATCCCGCCGGGTCCCGCTTCTGGAGATGGTCGGGTGATGAAGATCTCAGCCGCTGCAGCCCGGCGCGCGCGCTGAGAGATGAGTCCAACACCCATAGAGAATGACAGGAGAGTCCAGCGCTCCGTCATTCTCTATGAGCGTTGGACTCATCTCTCAGCGCGCGCGCCGGGCTGCAGCGGCTGAGATCTTCATCACCCGACCACCTCCAGAAGCGGGACCCGGTAGGATTAGGTAAGTATAGGGGGCTCTAACGGGGGGTCGGGAGCCTGTCACCCCGGCACGGGGGGTGACAGGTTCCCTTTAAAGCTATGCCGGCAGAAACATTTAAAAGTAAGGCTTCAGTAAGTGAACCTCGTGCACATGACCTGCTAAGGACCCATTTTGTATGTGTCATGGATTTTATATATTTATTTTCTCATTTCCAATTTCCCCGCAGTACAGCAAGATGAAATTTACTTCCAGAGTGCCCACCATGAAGAGTTTCAATCACTTTTCAATGAGTATGGATATTATGTGATGAGTTTTCTACATGGGCAATGGTCAGTAGGATGAAATATTGTACGTGTTTGCTTTGATGCTTTTTTTCCCCTTTCTTTGAAAACCATGTAAAGAACCGGTCCATTAAATAGGTGTCACGGTTCATTTCTTTCACATGACAGCTCCTATATTAAGATAATGTTCTTGACGTTTGCCGGCATAAAGGAATTTCTCACTCTGCTCTTTCTCAAGTACGGTCTTGCTGGGCACTTGCTATGAGATAATAAGACTATAAATGTTGCTCAGTGTGAGCTGTATAATTGGTCTGTAAATGAATAATCCAAATACTGCCCTTTAGATTATACTCTCATTATCAACACTTTATTAAACTAGTAGGAGACATGTGCCTTCTGCAACTATTACAGCGAGAGTTCTTATTATACATGACACCATCTGTAATGTCACTGGTCAAGGGACAAGTATCTAACAAAAATATCAGGAGGTCTGCATAAATATAAGGACCACCAGGGCTAACATGGAGTAACCCATGGTAATATCGAGAAGCATACACCACCCAGTTCTTTCGACTTAAAGTAACTCTCTACTGGCCACCTCCTTATTTTGTCATTGTACCCCCTATAACTATTATCTAGGTCCATATCATCTGGCAGTAGGCCATTAAACCCCTCAATAAGGAATGGAACACCATGCTCCCTTATCATTTAGCTTTCCCCTCCAACCATTTCCCTGCTCCTTTTGCTCAGCATTTCTCTCCACACCTCTTGCATTCCCATCTGGCCCATCTGTGCCCTGTCTCTATGTTAACTGTTCCTAAATAGGACTACACCTGGGTATTTCATGTGGTGAAGCCCACAATATTTTTCAAAATTTAACTAACAATCTAATGGGGGTTCTTAGGTGGATCTTGCAAGGGTAGGTGTGGATGTACCGCTACGCAATTGTCAAAAGGCTAAAGTGGTATATGCCCTAACTGGGTCCCAAACACACACTCTTTAAAAGGCGTATGAAGCAGTGCATATGAACCACAAAGCCCAGGTCAACGTAACCACTTAAAAGCTTTCCTATCAGTTCTTCAAGTGACGTTCAAGTACATGGTTACTTGTTGAGAGCAAATTTAAATACATTTATGCTTGAATATGATTCCCACTTGGAATAGATTAGGCTTGACCTTAAGTGGGAGACCTGCACAGTAGATAAGGGGATTGCAAAGGGACCTGTCTAGGCAGTTTAGAACTCTATTGGGGTGACCTTAAGATTTGAGACTTGATAGAAGAATACCCATACTCACAGTTTGGAGAAAACCACCTAGTGCCGGAAAAGATCATGGAGTGCCAGATTCAAGCCTTGGCTCGTACAACTGGGTGGAGCTTAACCCTCGAGATTACCAAAGGCGGAAAAGCAGTTTCAGCAGGATACTTCAGTTTTAAATGCACTTATCCACCTTCCTGGGGACAGTGCTGACAGTTGAAGGACTTCTTGAAAATACTTGCAAAACGTTAAGTCACCCAGACGTCGAAGGCAGTAGATTCCATTTATGGTAGTTGTCCCTCTTTAGGGTTTTAACAGGGCATATTCGTGTCGGGAGGAACTGGTGAAGAAACTGGCTTGTATCATCTATTCCTCTCTACTACAGCTACTTAGCTATTCCCCATCTCAATCTAGTCTTGTGCTAATAGACAAGCATTGTAATTTATGATCCAGCACTACCAGGGTTTGGCTCACCCAAATAAAAATGGAATCTCCAGGTTCAAATAAACCTAAAGTCTTCACAAAATGGCTACCCACTATTCTTATAGACTTAGGGGGAGATTTATCAAAGGGTGTAAAATTTAGACTGGTGCAAACTGCCCACAGCAACCAATCACAGCTCAGCTTTCCTTTCAGCACTGCCTAAAGCTGAGCTGTGATTGGTTGCTGTGGGCAGTTTGCACCAGTCTAAATTTTACACCCTTTGATAAATCTCCCCCTTAGTTTAGGCCTATTTACATGTACAAACATAGACAAGAGAACAAGTGCTGATCGTGATGATAGATGCTTAATTAATCTTTATGTGGTTCAAATAACCTATGTACTGTACATGAAGGATTGTGCCACCCTTTGACTTCACACTACACATTATTGTTTTTCTCGTTCATTCGTTTTACAAAGTCCAGTTAACGGGAACTAGTATTTCCACGAAAGCTTATTCACCTCATGATTAGCCATGTAAAAGGGCCTTCGATTTTAGGATAATCCAAGCTTATTGAGGATACCTGCTACAGTATGTGTATAATAGTACATTCGGCTACAATATGGGTTGTGTGGCCAAAGATCTCCAAGTTGTGTTTCCTGAATGACCCTATTTTGTATCTGTTAGGGAATGTGGTTGTCTCACAAGTATGACCCATACGCCTTGAGGAATCAAGATTTTCCAAGGTTTTTCTGGATCATGGCCACATTAGCGACAATTACTGATAAGCGAGCATGCTCGACCGAGCTTGGTACTCGATCGAGTATTAGGGTACTCGATGGTACTCGTTACTCGTACGAGCATTTTGCGATACTCGAGAAAATCTCATCATCCGTTTCCTGTAAGTTTGGGCGCTATTTATCAGCCAATAAACATGCAGGAGACTCTTTGGTACATCCTGCGATGACGTGGGACCCATACATGTCGATAGCAGCGATTGGTTGGCCAAATCAGATGACCCTGCCATATAAAAAGCACGGTCGGCAAGGCTCGGCTCACATGGATGCTGGAAGAGATTAGGGACAGAGCTACTGCTGGTCAGGGAGAGCGTTAGGGAGGGAATTAGCGTTCCAGTAGGCAGGGAATACTAGAGAAAGAACCAAACAGCCCTTGTAAGGACTTCAAATCGTTTTTAAATTTTATTACTACAGACTGCTGGCTGGGACTTGCAGTGCAGCTACCACGATTTCAGCAGCACACTGTGGTGATCGGCTGCTGTCAGAAAGGGGACATTAGGTGTGGCATACAGACCCCTATGAAGTGCTCAGTACTATTTTATTGGGACCACTAGTATATTTTCTGATTTCTGTATTTCTTGCTCAAGGGATATTTAAGTTCACTACTGCTTGTATAGTTTAAAGGGGGTGTCACAGAGTGTATAGATGCAGCCACCAACAGATTGTATCCTACAGCCCCCAAAAAACTAGTGTGACCACTAGTATATTTTCTGATTTCTGTATTTCTTACTCAAGGCATATCTAAGCGCCATACTGTGCAGTGTCCATAAAATGGTGAACCCCAGGGGTAAGGATTAAGGACGAGGGCGTGGGGTTCCAAACGATGCAGTGGGCAGAGGCTGTGGTTCAAGGCAGGGTGACACAGCAGCACTTGTTGAGGAGGGAGCAGGGGCACACCGCAGACGTTCACCCCCTAGCTTCTTCGCCCCAACTTATGGGGTCTCATAGTAGACCAATATTGAAACCGCAGCAGTGTGAACAGGTGATCACGTGGATAGCAGATAATGTGTCCAGTAACTTATCCACCACCCACTCTTCCACGCAGTCCACCCACGCTACCCAAAAGAGTGGAACCCTTGCTCCATCAGCTCAGCCTCCTTCCCCACAGCCTGGCCCCTTCAGGGAAAGAAGGGATTCAGATCCACCACCATGCTCCTAGGAACTGTTTTCTGGACCCTTCCCTGAGTCTGAGCACAATTATTACAAATTTATTACAAAATCGTAACAAAGACCGAACAATGTTTTGCTCATTCTGGAAAGATGAAGCTCAGTGACACACAACTCTGGACATTGTACAAAGGTTGCATCTTTCGCTTTATGAGTGGATTATTGGTTTTGTCTGCCCATTCCCTGCCACAGGGACCTGCAAGGAGATACATACTCCTCTGACTGTGAAGTGGCAGAACATGGAAGAACATGGCAGAAAATTGCCTTTCAAAAACAGGGGAAATAAAATGAAGGAAGCTGACCTTGCCCATCTTTCTAAATGAAATATGAGAAGGATCTTCACATAAAAATGCACAAACATGTGTTTCTTTTATTTCCAAATGGTGCTACAATGAACAATGCAAACTTTGCTGTCTAATTCTGTGTTTGTCTCTCTCTCACTCTTTTTTTTGTACAATTTGGAAGCCGAGTGGTAAACTTTGTCAGTATTCTGTTCTTCAGTGTGTGTCTGTATACAGACCTGTGTGTGTCTGTATACAGACCTGTGTCTGTCTGCTGGCATAAAATGATAACAAAACAAAAGAGGAAAAGGGAAAAAAAATATCAGACCCTTCTCAAACTAAAGAAACAAATGACAATTCTAGTTGTTGGGCAGCACATAATTAGTAAGGCAGGACCTCAAGTGATGATCCCTTTGGATGAGACAATTGCCAGATCCTCAAGGAATTAAAACTAGGATGCCTAAGCCACATCAGTTCTGCAGTTGTGTTCAGTATTGTGCTGAGGCAGACATACCCCATGAACATCACATGATGCAGGGAATGTTACTCCAACTGCTACAGTCAAATTAAAAGTCAAATTCAAATTCAAAACAGTGGTGGGGGTAGAGGTGGTGAGTCACATGATGCAGGGAATGTTACCCCAACTGCTACAGTCAAATTCAAAGTCAAATCCAATTTAGCATCCTTGTCTTGTCCATTTCAAACCATATTATCTGTGGATGTCATCTTACGGGTGTCCTCTGCTGTCCTTTCACCAGTACCTTCTACCTTCTTTGGATGTTGCTATGTTGTGTCAGGCAAAGGTTTTGGGTGGTTCATATGCTACCTCTGTTTTAATGGTTCCCTTTGTTCTCAGTGCCATGCTGTGTCCGGCTAAATTTTGGGGTGGTTCATATGCTACCTCTGTTTTAATCCTTCACTGTGTGATCACTGCCATACTGTTGCCCATAATTTGGCGTAATAGTGCGATTAGACAGCCTCAGAGGCATCCATGCATGCTGCCCCTGCTGTTCCCTGTCCATTTCCATGGTGTTTCCATCATTTTCTGAGGTTGACAGGTTTTCACACGACCTTCCCTCTACCAAGCTTGGGTCCCCTGGAAAAATGCTCGAGTTTCCCGTTGACTTCAATGGGGTTCGAGTATCAGGAAATATTTGTCTTGAGTAACGAGCACCCAAGCATTTTAGTACTCGCTCATCACTAGTGACAATGTAATGCAAAAACAGCAATCTCTGGCCATGGGAACCATGTTGTGGTAAAAGTTGCCATTTAGCTGTAGTCCTAGGATAGAGTTAAAAATGGACCTACATATATTCTGTATACAGAATATGTGAAGAATAATATCCTACAGTAAACTCAAAGGTTCGTAGTATATACATAGCTAATTGTAGAGATGTCAATAGTATCCTGCCCTATGGTCATATTTTCTGAACTGAAACTGAAACCATATGGCAGGTAGTTGTATTGTTTCAATAACTGATCATTGTTTCATCTACGGACAATGAAGTTGCAATAATCTAGAAAATAATATTTTGTCAGAACTCCAATATAATATGGAATTTTAACATCTGAGCCAAGAAAACTCATAAGCCTATTGACCATATTAAAAAATTGCCCCATATGGTATATTGCTAGAAGTTTCTTCCCTAAGTTTAATAGACATCTCTATGACTATGTAATAACTGGTCTCTCTCGAGTCTTTCCAATGCAAAATTAAAAGAACTTTACTGTACATAGCAACAGCATTCAGGGGTCATGGGGTGTTGGGTGACGGCTCATATGGGCACTGTAATGGGCGCGTATTTTACATTTGCATAATTACAATTACTTAAATGCGTCAATTATATACAAACTCCTCGTCCAGGATAGTCAAGTTAATGTGGATCTATAATGTGATATCGTTACAATCTAAATGGCTGGCGGCATAAATAGCAACTGTAAACAGTCTGCCAATGTACATTAGTCTCTGCTTCTCTACAGTAATTGTTTGTCCCTACTCGGTGCCAAAAAGTTCTTCTCTGAGAATGGCTGATGCATTCATTTTTTGAGATTTTTCAAGTAGAACAATATGGATGAGATATAATACCGATAACACTATGTTATATAGTAAAGCTTCAGCTAATGAATAATTCCCTAGATTCTCAAATTTCCAGAGTCCTCTAATCCCCCAGCCCCACTTGATACATCACTTCCCATTTTGCAGCCACTGTTCTTTCTATTTAACTGTGTTCTGTACTAACTTGACTAAAAAAAAACATACAAACCCCTAACCCTGCTCCTATTGCCACTGCTATCTGCACCTTGATCCCTTGCCATGCTATACTACATTGTGTCTGTGAGATACAAGGCCCTTCCTACTTAGGCTGGGTTCACACTATGGGGGAGATTTATCAAACTGGTGTAAAGTAGAACTGGCCCAGATTCCACCTTTTATTCCTCACAGATTCTTTGAAAAATGAAAGGTGGAATCTGATTGGTTGCTAGGGGCAACTGAGCCAATTCTAATTTACACCAGTTTGATAAATCTCTCCTATCTGTTTTTACAAAAAAAAAAGCGGATGGAAAAACGGGTGCATTTTTATGCTTCAATTTTGATCCGTTTTTCCATTGACTTCCATTCCATAAAAAATACAGATTAAAACGCATCCTTTTTTTAACGTACGTAAAAATGTGGTCAACCATTTTTTTGTATACATTAAAAAGAATGCATTTTTCATCAATTTTTCCATCTGTTTTTCATTAATTTTTTGCCTAAACGGTTTTAGAAAAAAAACGCAATGTAAACCCACCCTTAGACACTGATTGGCCACAGTGGTGTCCACCTCCCACCTCTGACTTCTTTGGTGAAGTCAGGTCTAAATAGAAAGTTATAGGGAGGCATTTATTAAGTCCGGCGTTTTTTACGCCGGACGTAAAAATGCCCCCGCAGCTCCGGCGCTACGGAGATTTATGTAGAGGCGGACTGCCTCTACATAAATCCCGTGCGCGCCGTTGCGCACCGCCGAAGACCTACGCCAGCTGAGGACTGAAGTAGGTTTTCGGAGTACATTTTGGCGGAACGGATGATAAATGGCGCGGACTCTGAGTCCGCGCCCTCCGTTCCGCCCACTCTCCGCCCCTTTTCCGCCCCCTGGCGTACTCGGCGGAAAGTGCCGATTTGCGAATATTTTATTCGCAAATCCGCCATTTTTGCTTAAAAAAAGACGCAAATCGGCACTTTCCGCCGAAAATCATCCATTCGCCGGATGATACATGTGGCCCATAGTGTTCTGTGGAGAGAGGGAATGACTTAGGTTTGGAGGGAATAGTTCTTACATGGAAAGAGATGGTCTCTTCTCTCAAACCACACTTTAGTTCAAAGCAATCTATGGAAACACCATGTGACCAAACTCCTTACATCCTCAGCATTTGAGCACTGGGTTTGGCCATTACAGAACAGCTTTAACCCATGGTCTTCCATAATACTTGCGTGTGGGCAATACTAGCAGTGTAACAAGCAAACTAAGAGTGTATACAAGTAAGCTTATGATACCCAGACACAGTTTAAAACATTTTGCAAAAGGTTCCACAACCACACAACAACTGTATACAATTCAAGCTGGGGTATGGGTACTAGGACACTGCACCTGAATCCTGAAATTTCAGAGATGACCTAATTCCCTGGAATTTCAATTTCAATATTAGTTCAATATTAGTCCAGGATCCCAAAGTTTGTTAATTTAATCTAATGAAAAGATCATTTTGTAGAATAGTAGGTATAAAGAGGATACCACCACATTGACTTCCCAAACCAGATGTTCTAATCCCATCTCCCAGCAAACCATAACCATTGTCTAGACCACAGGTGTCAAACTCAGGCCCTCCAGCTGTTGCACAACTACAATTCCTATCATGTCTGGACAGTTAAAGCTTTAGGTTTGGCCGTCCAGGCATGATGGGAATTGTAGTTTTATAACAGCTGTAGGGCCTAAGTTTGACATCTGTGCTCTAGACCATTTTATGTGCGTCAACTGGGGATCCACAAGTTGGGGAACACTGATCTAGACCACAGCTTAATATGACTTTTCCAAATTTTTACTACGGAACCTATTAACTTCTACTCACACCCCCCGCACTTGATTATTTATAGGGGTAGTGTATACATTGCTCTCCTCTAGGCTCCACATCTGTCAAGAGAACAGTAGCATTCAGAAAATCTATCCACCTTGAAAGAGTTGGAGAAGTGGTTACACATCCACCTGACTCTCTACTCTCAAGTCTAAGGGAATCACTGTCTTAGATGCATCCATTATATTCATAAAGTTCAGTGCAGAGGGCCATCAGCGTGCACTACTATCTATTATGTACAGTATGAGGCTATGTTCCCACAAGGTATATTTTCTATTACTCATGGCCGTTGTTGCAAATTGCAACACCAGTCATGAATAATAGAAAATGTATGTTGCAATCAAGTCAACAGAATCATGGCCGGAGTGTCTATACATAGTATACACTCCGGCTGGGATTCCAAGCGGCCGCAGGAAAAATTGACATGTCAGTTTTGTGCGGCAGCTATTCATTGAATAGCAGCCGCACAAGACTGACAGTGCAGACATTTTAGGCTGGGTTCACACACAGTGTATTTGAGGCAGTATTTGGTCCTCATGTCAGGTCCCCATGGCAACCAAAACCAGGAGTGGATTGAAAACACAGAAAGGATCTGTGCACATAATATTGTAATTAAGTGCCGTCATTTAAAGGCAAATATTTGCTGTTATTTTAAAACCACGGCCGTTGTGTTGAAATAATGGTAGTTATTTACTGTTATATGGCGGCCATCCACTCAATTTCAAAAGTGTGTGAACAGAGCCTTTCTGTGTTTTCAATCCACTCCTGGTTTTGGTTGCCATGAGGACCTGACATAAGGACCAAATACTGCCTGAAATATGCTGTGTGTGAACCCAGCCATAGGCTATGTTCACACTACGTATAGAGACCGGCTGTTCCGTGACCCGCCTGGGTCACGGAACGGCCGGTCTCTGGCCGGATCATTCCAGCCGGTACTTAAGTACCGGCCGGATTATCTTCCCAGCCGCAGGCCGATGGCAACAACGGCCGAACTTTTATGTAGTGTGAATATAGCCGGGGGCTATGTGCACACTACGTAAGTTTCCGGCGGTAGCGCGTTCCGTGAATAAGCGGCCGGAGATTTACGTAGTTTGCGTACAATGGAAAGTATACGATCTACGGTTGCACAGTTCACACTACGTAAGAACTTACGCCAGGATCGTACGCAGCTCCGTAAAAAATGAACCAGACCATTGTTTGAGGACAAAAATGCTGTAACTTATGCCCGTAGCGTAACATGCGGTCCCGTACGTAGTGGTGATTTCTTCATTTTTGCACTTTTCTTTGCCGATCCAAAAGGTTCTGTGGGGTGTCCGGGGCTAGCCGAAGATTTCCAAGTAAAAGACTGTTGTCAGATCGCTACGTATGGCGCTCGGGAAGCGTAAGTAGACTGCGGGCGTAAGTTCGCGGACCGTACGTAGCCGGCCGCAACTTACGTAAATCCCCGGCCGGCGTTTAACACGTATATGTCCGGCCGCGAAAATATGCGGCCGGACATATACGTAGTGTGAACATAGCCTTAAAGTACGGCTCCAGCCTTTTTATTGTGTGCTATAATGAATTGGGATGCAGGCGCACCTAAATGTGCCCGCTTCCAATTCAATAGAAATTAAGTTCATTGGCCGGGTCACAGAACAGCCGGTGTCTTAGGTAGTGTGAACCCAGCCTATTACTGTCATATGGGTCCTATCAGCAGAAAGGAGTCTTTGGGGGAGATTTATCAAAGGGTGTAAAATTTAGACTGGTGCAAACTGCCCACAGCAACCAATCACAGCTCAGCTTCTAGCTCTGGTGAAAGGAAAGAGGAGCTGTGATTGGCTGTTGTGGCCAGTTTGCACCAGTCTAAATTTTACACCCTTTGATAAATCTCCCCCATTGTGTGCAGTGCACACTCTATACAATAAGGAAGATAATCTACATCTATTCACATTATTTTGGTAACACTACAATGGGGTTCGGGCAGCTTGTAGGCCTATTGTCACTGGTAACTTTCTGTAAGTATTCTCTCTCTAGTTAGCCATTTCCAGAGTCTCTATTGATAATACAATACACTACATATACAATACACTAGTAATAAATCAAGAATAATGGTTGTCTCAGACTCTTGACCTTCTGCTTTGTTCCTGATTGATCTCTGCTTTTTATTCACTTGTCCATAGATCCTGGAGCTCCGGCATTGAATAAGTCAGGATGTACATGTAGCCGAAATCACTACAGAAAATGGAGTCTCCAATACTTGAGAAATCTCACAGCCCCGTCTGAGTGGCTGAATACTGACATCTCATGGCATCCTGCAAAAATTCTATGTTGTTGTCCTGACCACTGATGTGTAAGATTCTGCCTTTCTGCCTGCATTTTAATACAGTAGGTATCAGGATGTATTCGTTCATTTTATGTTCTGTATAAACATAACAAAAATCACAATATTTAAAAAAACTTTTCATAATTAATAAATTGTGTAGGGTTAGAAAGCAAAAAAAAAAAATCTGGAGTGGCGCCATCCACATTTATTGGGGAATGTCTGGAATTGCATCTTGGCTGCATTCAAGTAAATACTGCAAAAGCCACCTGATTAAGGTGGCGCTGTTTCTTGGCCAGATTGTTTTTTAACATTATATAGGATGTTTAGGTGAGACTATCTTATTTGCTTGCATCTATTAACTATGGCTGGGCGATTATTGTTGGATGAACTGAAACTTGTGCTGTTCTCTTAATTTGCCGCCCCCAATATTTATAGTTCACACTTGGGCTGATATACCGTATATTGCCAGTACATAGCAACTAAATATTATCATCTTATTCTTGCTAAATAAAATTCATTATATAAAGGCCAGATTTACCAATAACAACACTGTACATGGGGGACACCGTGACCACACATTGCCACTATCTAATAATGACTGTTACTGAATACAAAACACTTTATACATATCAATATTACCCCCATACAGTTACCACAATATAGTGGTGATTATAGTCCAGTTGCATCCAGTAACTCACAGGTCACATCTTTTTCATCATCTTCTCCATTTAGCCCAGACCACCATGATGAATCCTTCCTGCCAAGGCTCATTACAGCAGAATCTGTCAGACAAACATTGTACGCTTTAGACTTTTCCATCATCATACTCACAAACTCATCTATAGTGACCCAAATAGAGATAATGCCCCCATTTAGGACCTACTCATTATTATTGCTCCTAATACTGCCCATACACAGTAGTTACCGTCAATAGTGTCACCACACAGCCATTATCTCTCCTATTAGTGACAAGTATTTACAGCCAAAATGTTCCTAAACAGTAGTCCACCATCCAATAATGCCCCACAGTAATTAGCCAATTCTAATATTGCTCATTTACACATACATTATTCTCCTAAAATGGCCCCCCATGCAGTAGACAGCCCTCAGATAGTAGTTAGCCCCCCAAAAGTACCACTTTACAGTATTTATCCCTTCAATAGTGCCCCCACTTAATATTTAGCCCTTCAGTACCTCAATTCACATTACTAAGTCCATCAATTCTCCTGAATAACAAGGACAATAACTAGTCCTCTTCATTAAGTGCATGTGCTCAGAAGTCATGGATATTCATAAGCTTCAGCAAATTCTGCCCACCAGCTGCTGGTTGACAATTATCTAGAATGTGTATGGGAAGTCAACTGTCAATAAGCAACTGAAAGATGGGGGAGGAGGGTTGTGGTGTGGCAAAAATCCAATTCTCCTGCATATTAGGAGAACAGCTGAAAAGAATAATACAAGTATTATATTGTTCTGTTCGGCATTTCTGTCACAAGTTTATTCTGTCCTCTCTTAAGGCAGCATACACCTAATGACAGATTCCCTTAAAGGCGTTGTCTCATTGACATCATATAGGGTTATATACTGCTTATAACTCTACAAGACATCTATTTTTTACTGCAATACATAGGTTGTGCAATGATATCACACAACACAATTTACCTTTTTGTGACCACATTTGGTCATACATATATGTAAGTCTACGGAGACTTAAATACATATTCAACAGGAACCTGAATTATAGTCATTTTTCCTATATATAGTTTGTAGAGACCAGAAGCCATTTCCCGCTGGGTAAAATGACCTTTTCCACATGTGGAGAAATGATTGTTGGGTGCAAGGTTACATTAGATGATAAACATCACAGATAGGAACCATATAATATAAAGGGCGAGAGAAGAAATGATGATTATAGGAAGAGAAGAAGACAAGATAGATTGAAAGTACTGGAGAGGAATATGAAGGTAAAATTCACTAGACTTGTGGTAACCCAGGGGGCCAGGTGGTGCTAGCTAGAGCAGGTGTTGTATACTGCTTAGGCACTTGTTACAGTGGCCAGGAGTGGTATGTGCTGAACCCTGGATATAGTGTCACACGGCTGTCAATAGGGTTAGGTGTACTGCAGGAGTTTGTGCAGAGGAACCACAGTCCAGCAATCACTTAAAGTGATATTGTCACCCCCTTTCCATATAAGCAGTTCTCAGCACTGTCCTTAACCCTTTCAGGACCGAGGACGTAACTGTACATCCTTTTTTTGCGGTGCGTTCACGCTCAAGGATGTACAGTTACGTCCTGAGATGAAACGGGCGTAGGAGCTACGCCTGTGCCATCCCGCGGTGCACCTGCCGCGACCCGCGACGGGCACGGATTTCGGCAGTCAACCCTATAGGTGCTGCGATCAGGCCGATCGTAGCACCTATAGTGTAGAATAGAGGGAGACTCTTCCCTCTATTCCCATCGGGGCTGTGTAGAAGCGATCGCATGGCCACAATGGTTCCTATGACACCAGGAGACTTCCCTAAAGCCCCCTTTGTCATAGCTACGGTGGCTGAGCAGGCTGAGCCCGTTCAGCTTTGCCTGCTTTACAGGCACATTACAATGCAATGCAGATCTGTAATCAGGCAATAAAATAGGGGTGTCCCCATGGTGGGACAGTAAAATAAAGTAAAACAGTAAATAAAACACACACACAAATAAATAAACTACACAACATATAAAATCCCCATAGCCCCAATGCAATAATAAATGTAAAATAAATAAATATAAATAAGTGCACATATTCAGTATTGCACCGTGCGTAATGACACTGGCAATAAAATTATCACATAGCTAAACCCGAACGGTGACCCCAGGAAAAAAAAATCAGAAAATTACTAATTTTGTAATTTTTTTAAGGAAACGTGGCCATTTTTCATACCAAAATTGTACAGATATTGGCCAAATTTGACCGCTAACCTAAAGTACAATATGTCACGAGAAAACAACCGCAAAAGTTATAATATCACAGAGGTATAACCATATAAAGTGAGACTGGTCAGATTTAAAAAATGGGCTCTGGTCCTCAAGGCGCTATCTTGTCCGGTTCTGAAGGGGTCAAAGTGTCACTGTCGTTACAACTTTCAAAATCTAAATCAGCTGAAGATGTGATATAAAGCAAGTTTGCAATTTACATTCATTTTTTTTTTGTTATCATTGAAAACATGGCACTTCCTGTTTTCTGACAGGAAACAGTCAGAAAACAGGAAGTCCAGTGTTTCTTAGGTCATGTGGCGCTCACAGAGAAAAGGCAGTCATGTGACTGGTGGACACATTGAGCCGTGATTCTCTGTACTGGCCGGAATTCCTGTGTTTAGTCTGTTTTTTTACAACTAACAAGTCAGAAAATCTGCCTCCAGGAGACTGGACCTGGATTTCTGGTAAGTTGAGCTTTGTTTTACAGCATGATAACAACAACAAAATAATGAATGTATATTGTAAGCTTGCTTTATATCACATCTACTGTATAAAGGATTTCTTTGTGGCCTATCTCTTCAAAAAATGCATGTTATTGTTGGTGGACAGTGGCATAGGGACAGAGAATCTGAACAAAATGAAGAATCACTTAAACTGTTCTCTGCAGCTGGTCCAGAGATCTCCTCCTGAATAACATGGACGATAAGTAGTCCTCTCTGTTATGTGCATGAGCCCAGTAGTCCTCAATATTCATGAGAAGCAGAAAACTCTGCCCACCAGCTGCTGATTGGCAGTTATCTATCCATGCTGTGTATAGGCAGTCAACTGTCAATCAGCAGCAGGAGGGGGGGAGGAGGGGTGTGGTATAAATCCTATTCTCCTGTGTATTAGGAGAACGGCTGAACAGAAAGATGAAAGTAATACACCGATCTGTTCAGCATTTTTGTCACTAGTTTATGCTGCACACATTTAAGGCAGTATAAACCTAATTACAGATTCCCTTTAAGCAATATAGTGTTTTTTCCCCTACTGAAGCTGTTCCAAAATTCTATGTTTGATCCATGCCTGACCTCTTGACATCTGCCCAATCTACTGACCTGAACTATGACTTTCTTGCCTGTACCTGACTTTGCTACCTCTGGGTATGCCATGGCCTGACCTGAAGAGCGTCATGCACACGAGGCAGCCCAGATATATTGAAGGTGTGGTGCAGGGCTGCCGTGTGGCGTTGCAGCTGCAACCGGTCCCCTGCTAGATGGTACTGTGTGACTCGACTACTGTGGTTGTTGGTCAGTGGAGTATAGCTCAGCCAGGTGGTAGGTTGTCATGATGCCAGTGCTGACTCAGCACAGAGGTATGGAGGCACACCTCCTTTTAGTTTTTTTGTGGCTGGCTATACTTTCCCCAATGGTCGGTGACCTGCTGGGCTGTGATGGGTCCCTTGGGCGCTTATCACTGTAATCCGGAGTGGAGAGATAACCCACCCGGACTGTCGGAAACGCCACTCACAGAAAGGGGAAATGACTCAAGTATGGTGTAGTTTGTGTATAGGTGCAATAACCACATAACAGAGTCCAAGTAGAATAAATAAACTTTCTGTTTTACTAAGAAATCTTCTGTGATACAGGTGAATAACACTTGACTGATACAGACTTAACTTCACTAGATTTGTACTGAGAGCTGTTGAGGTAGAGCGTAGAGTAGTGTAGCAGTGCTGACATAGTTGCATGCTGAGAAGAGTAGAGAGAGTTCTGAGTAGTGAAGAGGAGTAGGTCGTGAGACTACCAACCCAATTTAGTACTGTGCTCTGCTGGAACTTTAGAAGAAGAAGAATACTTGTGAAGAATACTTGAAATAAGAATACTTGTGCCCGTGTTTCAACCTTTGTCGCTATACCACCTTTTGCCCTGCAGTGTCGAGTTACCCGTCCTATCAGGGTGACACAAGCCCCAGACCTTGTTACTTGAGCTGAGCAAGGTGTCTGAAGTTATCCGGTTTCACCTGCGCTGCGAGATAGAGTACATAGGCTCTTAGCGGCTTTGCTCTATCCGGATCAGTTCCTCTGCTTTAGGATACTGTCCTGCACTTTTAGAGATGTTTACGGTATGGGTTGGGGTGATCTCTGACTTGTCCTCTCTTTAGTGTTTAGCACTGCATCTTAAATAGAAGTGTTGCTTTATAGAAGAAAGTTTCTGTGTTCTCCATAAGCGTCTGTACAGCTGGTCTCTCCTGGACGGGGAACCTGGCAGAGCCAGGTCCCTAGCTGACTCAACAGGGATGCCTGATCTGTATGTCTTGCTCCACTGAGAAACAAAAGAAAACTAGCTAAGTGTGGGTGTACAATTCCTTTCCCCATGTGACAACTTCCACCAGGGTGTATGTAACAACCTCTGTGAGTGGTGGAGAAGAGAGTGTGAGAAGAGAAAGGAAGAGAGATAGGTGGAAGAGAAGAGCAGCTCTCAATGGTATGCAGATCACAAACGAACAATAACCCTTAGTTCACTACAGCTGTGCAACATACATATAGAAATACACATATTTCTGACATCTAGTGGCAAAACTAATACATGACTTCATTACCACTTTGCTTTTGAGTAACAGGCTTTTACTCAAGCAACACCCATGGTGGGACACCATAAAGGAATGATCCAAAAATGGTCCCAAAAAAATTCACCTTGGCACTAGGTAAACACAGCCACAGGAAACATTTGGTGGAGGTGATTCCTGCTAAAAAGAGATACAGGTTATAGGGGACAAGTAGGAGATCGCAGGGGTCTGACAGTTGTGTGTCACTAATTTAGTTGCACAGTGTTTGCCTGTTTCAAACAGTTCACTTTTTTAGATAAATGGGAATAAATCTTACACAAGCATTTCACACAAAAGCTAAATATATCATCTGTGAATAATCTAGAAATCTTTCTTTTTTTCTCTGGTATGGCCATCAAGCATCCTGCATCTACATGGATCCATCATGAGCAGGGAGAAGGCTTAGGGATATACATCACTATGACGGAACTACATCTGATGGATATTATCAGGTTGGGCCGGAGTTTAGCATTCCACATGTAAAGCTCTAGCTCAGAGAAATCAAAGAATCTTTGCCCTGTTCGATGCCATACTACAATAAGCGTTCATGATGAAGAAAGCAGAAGGCGGCCTATTCAATGATTTATACGGGGATTGAAGGGAGGCCGGCCGCAGCCATCCATTTGTACATGTCAATATGACATGAGTGTCCACTTGTGCACATCAGTAATATGATGATATGGGAGATGTTTATCGAGCAGGGACCAGACCTGGTAATTGATGTATTTAATAAAAGGCCGGTTCCTCATAAATTTCTTATGCACCTGTCACCTTTACAATGCCGAAGACCCTTTCTGTTTGTGGAACAATTTTTAATATAGCCGATAAATTATCTAAAGACAGGTATTGACTGGCATTCATGAATATTTCATAAAGGCCCATAGGATACATCTTCTTAGAGAAGAACTAGCAGATGTATGTATAGGAAAGGCCATCCATGGGAAAATGGTGAGGATTTAGTTTGCTGCTTCTTTATACGAAGCAGGTTTTGAATGGTGCGGTAAATTATAGGAGCTAGACACTGGGTATAAAAATACAGGTTTTAAAAAGTCGCTAGGAAGTTATGCCACAAGGGGGCACTATCACTTGAACTTTTTCTTATTAAACAATCCATTGGGCCCGCTAGCCCTTAGTGTAACTCTTAAAACTATCTGTGCTGCTGGAACTTTTTTTTTTTTTTAAACTTTTTTCCAGTGTTGAGGACAGGTGACCGTGTGGCTATACTTTAGTATAGTCTCTATCACTCTCAGAACACACAAGATAGACTCTTGGGTTGGCAACTCCTACGCCAGGTTTACTATTAGCTAGTGTGGCTTCATAACTACTTAAAACATCATGGTTTCCCCTGGCACAATGTTTGGCACTCTTATCAAGCTGCACCACCTGCTCTTCCTACAAGTGTAGTGTCCGAGTACGTTTTTATACCACCCAGGTAAAGAACCTCTGTCAGATATCGCACTAGAGGGGATGAAGGAGTTGTTGTATGTATTTTTCCCCACTAGGTGTCACTCTCTGTCTTATATGTAAGTCTTTCTATTGGGCACAGCTGAAGGTAATAGGTTAACTGTCCATTTGTCACATGTTGTTTTGACCAGTCACAGGTGCAGGTACCTTTCCCTCACTTTCTAACCCATTACACTTCTTCTTCTCTCTCCTCTCTTCTACAACCCCACCAATCACTGTGAAGCTTAGTTTACCCCTATAAAAGGGAGGTCAGTTCCTAGTGGGAGGTCTTTGTCAGTAAGCTTATGAGAAAGAAAGCGACCCTGCTGCAGTGAAGCTGGGCCTGGCTTAGGCCAAGACCCATGTCAGGGATGAGAGACTTAACAGATTTTCTCAAGCAAGTAACCTACTCCAGTATGCAGTGCTAAACCCTAAGAAGGGGTAGCCATCCTCTGAGGAAACCGTGTTCATGCCTGGGATCCCTCTTTACTATTCTCATGGCAGTAACCACAGCTAGGTACTGACCCCCAGTAGGACAAATAGATGGAGCAGATGCATCCTACTTATGATGCGCGTCTCTTCTGGGAAGTCTCGGAATGTCTGCTACACCCATTGTAAAGACCTGGGGCTTGTACTACTCAACCTGGCACTCGCTGAACTAGTTGGGCAGAAGGGCAGAATCTAAATGTGAATATGGGTATTCTTCTACTAAACCTAATCATGGGAGAGTACAATACTACTTGGACAAGGCCCCCAAGATGGTCCCCATACTCACTCTTTAAGTTACCTTAAATTCTAGTCTTATGTTCCTCTGTCACCTGCACCAGCTCTTAAAGTTATCACTACAATTGTATTGTATTGCACTGAAGTTTCTAAGTAAAACAGTTCTTCTGGTTAAAGAGGATGTACCACCAGGCACCGGCTTCCCCGTGCCGGCGCCGTTCGATCATTGGGCTCAGGTTAAAGAGCATGTACCTGGTGGTACATCCTCTTTAAGCACTATACTCCACGACAACACTCCGGTAACAGGGCACGATAGCCACTCATTACCCAGGCATATGGATGTTCTTTCCTGTGTAAGTGTAAAAAGGTTAAAGCAGTGGCGTAACTACCAGGGTCGCAGCAGTCTTCCGATCAGAGAAGATGTCCCCTGTGAGTCACCTGATGTAACTGCACTGTAATGTATATGGTGTCTAGAGCCTGTGTGGAGCTGCGTCCACCTCTATATGACTGGATGCGGTGATACGTGTACAGTGGATGTTATTCAGTAGCAGCGGTGGTGTTAGTAGGTGGTGGTGTTAGTAGCAGTGTTGGTGTTAGTCAGTATGTGGTGGTGTTAGTCAGTATGTGGTGGTGTTAGTCAGTAGCAGCGGAGGTGTTAGTCAGTATGTGGTGGTGTTAGTCAGTATGTGGTGGTGTTAGTCAGTAGCAGTGGTGGTGTTAGTCAGTATGTGGTGGAATTATTTGTTACTTGCTATCTGGTACTATGTTTTATTGGTCTTAGTATACAGGATTTGGTCAGTAACAATATGGCGGTAATATGTGTGGTGATAATATTTTCTCTTCCTATCTTAAGATCGTTATTCGTAATATCTGTCTTGGTGTATATATATATAATATACACATATACCAATAGCATCACTTCGTCGAGGAAGGGGGGGGGCCCAAGTTGACCTCTCGCACCAGGGCCCAGGAGTCATTAGCTACGCCCCTGGGTTAAAGGAAACACATAATCAGAAGGTAACCTACTGTTCGAAGACTTTTTTTTACATTTTTCTTTCTAAATCTCGTAGTTTTCATCACTAGGCTTAAAACATACCTGACATTTTCTTTTCCGACTGTGATGATAGGGAGGAGGCTGCTGAAATGTTATATCCACAGTCCATAAAAAAGGACAATAAATGACACTCATAGTTCAGGCTCCCCCCACCACTTTGGAATGACCGGTGATGGTCACTGATCACGCTCAGGCTTCTGTCCATAGAAGGGGCAACAAATACCAATCCCCTCTGTCCCTTATAAGTTTAATATTACCTATTCCACAACATTGGAAAAAAGAGCGTTCATGTTGTATACTACTGACCTTATTGGACTAACGTTAAAGTTTCTCGAGACCTATAGCGAATGTCTGCCTTATCTTCCTCTTTACAACATTGCAATACTGCACATCTGGGATTTTGCTTTTAGCCGAGCGATGCTGGCTTCTCCTCACATCACAGAGCTTTGCAGTGATATAAAAGCATAGAAAAATCCATAAATCATCAAGAGCTATAGCTCATCTCTCTGGTCCACCCACCAGCCATACATAAGTTGACAAGTGGAAACGTATGTATTTGTATGCCTGTCAATCAAACAAAGCTTTCTCCGGATTGCAGGTGCATGGAGGCCATCCATTCCCTTCCGGCTTACATTGACATGAGTTGACGGGCTGGATAGAGTTTCACATTTTACATCATGTAAGGGAGATTTCTACTACACATCTGGTCATACATGGAAGCCCTCGGTAGCCATCTATTGTGTAGACATGGCATTAGGGATTATGTTTGTTATGGCAGGAGTTAGAACAATGACATCTGTGGTCAAGAGTCAAACGGTATGGGCGGGCTACCATCTTGGACTTAATGTGAAGAAACATTGACCCATGTAAAGAAGTTTTTTTCTTTTTACAAATAAGAACTACCCAAAAAAGTAAGAAAGAAAGTAGTTCTTTAACACGGAGTCGAGTTGCTCAGCGGCAGTAAAAGTAAATGTATGAATTAGAACTAATGCATTCGTGATTTTTTTTTTCACCCGCTCCAAAACTTCCACAATCGTGTGAAGTACAGAGCCAGAAAATTCTCGGAGACTGTAAAATGGGACTAGATTTTTTTCTCTCCATACTTCAGGAACATAATGAGATGAATGACAAGTGTGAAGTGAAATCTAGTACAGCTCCTTATCACGTAATAGGATTAGGAATGACAGACTCCTTAACTAAGCACCAAGGGAAATGGATGAGACACGAGTTAATAAAATGTTTTCATAAAATGTTCTATATCGTACTGTATCACAGCTAGAACCATTTTAGATATTTCCTGTCGCCTCTATTGCTTTTTGATGTTTTCCTTTGTTTGTACAGACACTTAGCCAACAGGGGGTGCCACTGAGAGGTAAGGATCTGTAGCCAATGGGCCTATACATTTTTAGTTAGCTTCCTACAACTCTTTTATGACTTTAATGGATTCCTTAAAGGAAATCCTGTGTGCAGGTGGCTGCATAGTGGTTGTCCATATTCTATATTCCCTTTGTTACTGTTTGTACCATGTGGAGCTATAAATGTGCATAGAGCATTGCAGAACCACCTACTGGAGGCAACACTGTGTTTTCCTGCCATTGTTCTTCATAAGATAATAATTTGCCTAAGGTGAAGCAACCCAGAGAGACTGTATAATTTTACAACCTTGTACTTCTGCATTTGTCATGGATGTTGCGGCTACAAGGGGGGCTACCCTTGACAGAATAATGTAGGTTGGGTGGTCCCTAAGGGCCCTATTACACAGAGTTCTAATTGGCCGAATTAGGACGATTCGGTTGATTATCTATCCGTGTAATAGAGACAACGATCAGCCGATGACAGTGATTACCAGCTGATCATGTCAAATGGTCTGACACCAAAATCATTGGCTGCTGACTGCGCATCGCTACATGAAATAATGATGCATGGCCAATGGCTAACGGTTGAATAAACTGTTATACATTACCTCTCCACGCTCCCTGTCTTCTCTGTTTACTTCCCGGTGCTGTGGCTGCAGCTTCAGAGCTGGTCTTTGAGCCGACAGGCCACTCAGCCAATCACTGTCCGTGGCGACTGGTCTCTACTCACCTTAGCACCTCAGCTACAATATCCAGTTCCATGTTTATCTTAGGCTTGACCTGAAGCTTTAAAGGGTGCTATGGTTGCTTTAGGCACCTGTCCAAATTCCCCCTGAACCCAGCCCACCATCCCTGCCTACTTGGACAATCTGCCCTAAGCTGAAGCCCCTAACTTAGAGATGTTTCCCACTGTCACTAGGTGCGAGGTCCATCAAGGTCAACAGTCCATGTCTAGACCAGTAAGTTACAAATAAGCTGCAATTCAGAAATCAAAGAATGGCCAAATACATGGCATGGGTCACACCATTAGAGCAGAAACAGAATCAGAAATGAGAACAATACCTGCATCCAAGCTGAGGTCAAACACGAGATGTAGCACAGCACAACATCATAGTCCAAAAGCGTAAGGTCAGGGAATAAGCCAAAGTCAAGAACAACCAAAAAAATGAAACAGAGGAGAAACGCTCGTGACAGGAAAGACCACCAAAATGAAGGCCCCCATTTACATTTCCCTTTAGCTGTGATCAGTGAGCTACGGGCCAATCATGAGCAACCCTGCCCCTCTGCTTGGCCAACCGGCCACATAGTCACTGGGACAGCTGGAAGCACCAATCTCTGATCGCTCATTGGCTGATGTCAGCCAGCAGCCGGGCAGCAACGTCAACCACTTCCCACCTCCAAACGATCCTTGGATGTAGAATCCCTCTGTTTATGGACCATAGACTGTAACTGTGGCCAATATGAGGACTACAATTAGCAGCGATCCACAGAACTCCCTCCATTGGGCCCCCTGCACTCCCTCTAGGCTTCCACAGTACCCTCATACGGGACTACTACTATTATGAGTGACTGACGTACTCAGCAGGAAATTCTGGATTTGCTTTCCACCAGATTCATCTGTGCATTAAACATAAACTCATCTGTGCGTCAGAAGAAGCCAGATTCTAATCTCTTCACAGCATTCGACAATTTTATAATATAGAACATACAGATAAGATTAGTAGTTACGTATCTATCCAACAGTGCACCTAGCTGGTGATATCCCGATCATACACCTGATAGATTCTATGATCCTGACCTTTACATTCTCCATTTGCACCATTTCCAATTACGTCTCCACTGGGCACAATGTTAATCAGCCACTTATCAGGAAAGGTTAATGTCCCTGCATTTACATATAGCTGCCGAATATAAACCGAAGTATGAAAGGTTAACATTAGATTCCATGACGAAAAATAATAGTGGAAGATAACTTTATCTCCATAGAGTTTTCACATTGGTACCTGAATTCAAGTCTCCCGTCTTCTTCCTATAATCTACAAACATCCTACGTCTATTGAATCATTCGTTATTTATCAATGAATCATTGAATGATTGTAACTGAATTCAGGAATCGTGAAGGTCGTATCAGGGGGAGACTGGTGGAATATGTGACCTAGGTGCCGTTTTTTGTTTTTTTTTCCCTAAGTTTATTTCTCATTATATTTTTTTCTTTATTATTTTTATGGTCTATCGCTCAAAAATACCATTGGGGTCTTGATTATCTATTTATATTACATTACATGCTGTTTCATTGTATTTGAGGCTGCACAGGACCCCATTTACATGGGAATTAGGCTAGAGTTCGCACTACTTTTTTTTAATCCATTTTACAAAAAAAGGATGAAAAAACGGATGGAAAAGTGGATGCATTTGTGTGCATCCATTTTGATCCCTTTTGACATTGACTTCCATTGGAAAAAAAACGGATTAAAACACATCTGTTTTTTTAATGTACACAAAAACATGGTTGACCACATTTTTGCATACACTAAAAAAACGTGTTTTGATCCATTTTTTATTTTTTTTATATAATGTAAGTCAATGGAAAAAAGGCCAATATCACCCTATGTTTTAGGGCCAATGTTTAACTGGCAAATGAGCAAACACTCGCTCATTGGCTTATTGCTTCAAAATCTTCATCCATCTGCCGCACATCTCCCAGTGTAAGGGTATGTCCATACTACAAAATCCCAGCGGATCGCACGCCCTGGATTCTGCAGCTCGCCCCTGCTTGTGGCTGGCGCATCTCCGCTGGGGCCATATGCATTATTCTATGGTTTGGCAGATTCCGCCGTCCGTTCGTGTTCATTCTTCAGGCGGATGGCGGAATCTGCCAAACCAAAGAATGAAGCCTATGGGACCAGCGTAGATGCGCATGGCTGCAAGCAGTCGCAAGCAAGAACAAGCTGTGGAATCTTCGGTAGGTGATCCGCCGAGATTCCATGGTGTGGATATACCCTCATATGGGATGTAGGGTCTGCTGCTGATTAAAGGAAACCAATCAGCATGATTGTGCTCATATGGTTCCCTCAAGCACCGTACAGAGCTACTGCTGCAGCCCATTAATGGCCTCTCTGCCTGTCAATCATCCCAGCACTGCACCCCAACAGAGAGCAGTGACTAGTGACTGACGGCTCCCTGCCCAGATGACTAGTTGCCACCCCTCTCCCTGTCTCGCTGTATAAAACTTCTTTTTTTGCATATTAAAGCGATCGCTGCAGCCGCGACCAGTAGGTGCCACAGTGGCAGCAGTAGCTCTGTACGGTGCTTGAGGGAACCATATCAGCACAATCTGATTGGTTCCCTTTAAAGCAAAGGGCCGGGACTATTCATGCAGTCCTGAGTGCACGATAACTGGGCCATGTTATAGTAAACGACCACTGATCAGCAGCTCAGGCCGTCTAATATAGCCTTACGTTAACATGATTTAACCCCTGTTATGGTGCTGTCACCTCTTTTTTTTGTCCATGATGTGGATTTCCAATTGTAAATATGAATTCCATGGCAAATTGACTTGAAATTACCAAGACTTTAACTTGGATTAAGATTTTTATAGTCTTGGGTAAAACTGAACTTGTGCTGGTACTGGGCCATGGTTCAAAAAAATGAACGCGGCAGTGGTACAATCTTGTGCCCATTTTGACATTGGGTGTGGAGAGACAGTAGTTACCAACTCGGCCAACTAGATGGAGTCTCAATCATCTGGCACCGAGGCCTTGTCTACATCACTAAGATATTAATTAGCTTGTTCTCGGCTCCTTAGAAGTTCCGGCATCTACTAACGTCACTTGTGTTTGTCAAGTCTTATTTAGGAGACATCCCAGCCCGACCCAAATGATAGATGGCTCGGTAACATTAGAACTAAACACCTTTTAACTTTTCCTGCCAACATCCCTTGATAGTTTTCTTCAATCATTGTACATCAGCTCAGAGATAAAGGAGAGCTTTAAATATTAATGCTACGAAAATAACTTCAACCAAACTTAGAGTCAACACAAGAGGCGCGTGCAGAATGCTGAACAGGGAACCCGAATGTCATTTCATCATTTTAAAGCGGTTGTCTAGGAAGAACAATTGCATTTTAGGTAATGGGCTATATAGTTAAGTGTTCTTCTTTAGGCACTTCACATTTTGGTGTCATTGTTAGAGGAACCTAAAGTAAGCTTAAAATCTTTTGTTGCAGGTTTGAGTGTGTTAACCCGACCCATTTTTTTTCTTTTTTTGGGGGATAACCTAATGTACCAAAGATCAAGATACGGCCAGTAATGGAGGACTAATGTTGAGGTGTCTATATACTACACCTTTAATACCCGTGGTACGGTGCCTAAGGCAGCACTTAGCAAGGGGGAAAGAAACAACTTTTTTTTTTTTTTTAGTAACAGAACGTTTAAGAGAAAGCAGAGCCACTCAATTCCTTTATTTCATCAACGCATGGCCATAACCAGGGCAGACGCCAGAGAGGTGCACCTGCACCTGGCCATACACCTGGATATTTGGTAGAGCGCTAAACTCTTATGTGTTCTCTGTGTAGTAGAGGGGTAAACCACTACCAGACAGCTCTGGCACCAACTTATTTCTTCAAGATCAAGGGTTGAGCATTGAAAATCCATCACTCCACCACATGCCCTTACCTTAACCAACATCATCTGTCTGTGCAAAGTCTTTATACACCTTAAACTGTCAGCAAACCAGCCATTGGGGTATGTTCGGCTACGTTCTGTAGCACAGTTCAATATCTTAACCTGTTAGGGACCAAGTTGATGTTGATTACATCTGTATTGGAAATGTGTAATATTACAGTATAAGTAAACCTTTTAGAAAGTTGTATGTGATACAGTGCCACTAGTCAGTCTCTGTACAAGAGTGGAAAACATACCATTGTCCTTATCTTATTTCAGATTTTCAGCTTGGATTATTCCATAAGGGTTTACTGTGGCTAAAAGTGAATTTATAGACGCCCCCGATTCCGCCCACCCGATTCTGCTGTGTTCAATCCATGTCCTGTACCAGGGTTCAAATATCTTCCGGTGCTGTACTTTCTATAAAAACGCTCTTTTAATCTGGCTGTGCAAACGTGTAAAGTTCACTTATCACTAGTTTTCACTCCTTAGAGATGTTTGTGACAAGGGCTCAGGGTTCTCTTTCCTTATCCTACATCCCTCACGTTCTTTGTTTACAATCTATAGAGCAGTTTTACCAGCAGAAATATGTGCAAAAAGATTATTCTCCTAATGTTAGAGGTCCGTGATTTAAGTCTAGCAATTACATATAGATTTTTAAATGGAAAGGTAAATTTAATTTAGCTGCTGTGTCTAGGGAGGAGGCCGCTTTCCCATTTGTATGAGTTGATGTGGATTTGTTTATTTGCAAGAACGGCGCTGACTAATCGGAGTCTTTTTGCTGACACCTGCCCGGCTAGAACATGAATCCTCATGGGTAGAATTCCATGTATATCATTCCATTTCCATTCCGTTCTCTGACTAAGCTGCTGAAGTCGACGGCTCTCCATTGGAGGGATGTGATTTGTATCCACATGAAAGAGTTAATGTCACAGCGCATTACACCAGGAAAAGGCCTTCTGATCAGTCAGGGGTTTGATCTTTCCGCCTTCATACTATAATATCATCAGTGCTGACGGGCGGCTTTCCGAAAAGCCTGGGACACAGCACAAAATCACAAATCTACTGTCAGGGAGGTATAATGAGAATGAATAAAACACACGGTAAAGATAGACGAGAGGCCTGGATACCCCAGATATATGGCTGAAAGATGAAGAATGAGGCTGGGGGTGGTTGTATAAAGGAACTGAGGAACCCAATGACTAATCCCCCCTAAGGACAGAACCTCAAGAAACTAACTAAAACCATTCAGTGTTATTAAGTGGTGTATAATGGTATCATTTGTGGGAACAATATGGCAGAATTGTGTAGGCACTTATGACATCATTGCATTACCTTATCTGGATTGTATGTTTTACTGCAGCCTTGGCACTTTATTATACTTTAATATCTTATTATCATGTGACTATTATCATGTGATATTGTTATGAAAACAATATAAAAATTGTACGCAATAAAGGGGGATACCTACTTTGTTTGTGCAGTGTCCTACTATGGGGTTCTGTTACACTGGAACATTGGTTGTAGGATCTTATATTTTATTGTGTAATATGTTGATATGCTGCCACCTACTGTTAAAGGAGAAGTCTGATGAAAATATTTATTAAAGTATTGTATTGCCCCCGAAAGTTATACAAATCACCAATATACACTTATTACGGAAAATGCATATAAAGTGTTTTTTTCGCCGCACTTACTACTGCATTAAGGCTTCACTTCCTGGATAACATGGTGATGTCACTTTCTGGATACCATGGTGATGTCACTTTCTGGATAACATGGTGATGTCACTTTCTGTATACCATGGTGATGTCACTTCCTGGATAACATGGTGATGTCACTTCCTGGATAAAATGGTGATGTCACTTCCTGGATAAAATGTTAGGACCGGACTCCCAGAGCTGTGCGGGCTTCGGCTGCTGGAGAGGATGACATCACTATGTTATCCAGGAAGTGACATCATCATGTTATCCAGGAAGTGAAGCCTTGATGCAGTAGTAAGTGCAAGGGAAAAAAGTAATATGTGCATTTCCCGTAATAAGTGTATATTGGTAATTTGTATAACTTTTGGGAGGCAATACAATACTTTAATAAAACTTTTTTTGCCGGACTTCTCTTTTAAACCTCTGTTAAGATGGTTAAAAATTAGGGTTCCTATACAAAAACATTGATCCATAGGCTAGCATTCAGAACACTCTACTAAGTGGAGAGGAGCCTGCCTAGCCCAGCCCAGCCCAGAGGGAGGAAATCCTGTTTGGACCAGTTGATTACATATGGGATGACAAATCTAGAACAGTAACTCCATCCTGGAGCTACTGTACATCTAGTATTATATTAGAAATTAAAGAACGAAAATTAAAAGAGGATTTTTCAGAGACTTTGGGGAGAAGGGGCACAAGTTCTCCAAGGCAGACTAAAACCTTCAAGGGCTTCTGGCAGGTTCTAAGGACATTATCATGTAATAGATTACTTTAAGACCTGCACCCCACAGAGGGCATTGTAGCTCAATTACTATGAGAACATTTATATTGTATTTAACCCACTGGGATTTTTTTTGTGTGTGTTCTTTGTGTGCTTGTGTTATACACATCACCCTCAGGTCTGTAGGATGAAGGCAATGCACCTGAGAGTAAGCTCCTTTCAAAAAGAAAGAAAAAAGAAACACACACACACACACACACACTCACTTGGTTCCTGCACAGTCCACCAGCACTTTCTCCTCCTCCTGACTCTGCAAGCGCCCTAGAGACGTCATTTGAGCATCAGAGTGCTGCAGAAGAGAGCTGTTTCTTAAGACCACAGGCATAATGATACCTGATGCCACAGAGTGATTGGCAGGATGGGCAGCCAATGGCTCCTTGCCCTGTCAATCAGAGCAGAGTATTTATTAATCATTACGAGCACTTACAGCTAAAGGGCTAAGGTGCTTACCTCAACCCTGGCCGCAGCTACTGATTAAAGGCCCTGCAATCATGCATTATATACTCCATATTCTAGTTTAACTTGACTTTGACTTCTCCTTTCTCTGACTTACAATGAGTCCAAAGAGTGGAACTTGCTGAGCTACAGTAATGTGATTGGTCAGATTCCTCACCGAGCAAGTCTTATGTCTATCCAGTCTGCTGTCAGACAGTCCTTATTCTAAGAAAGCAGGAGAGAGGCTGCAGTACTATAAAGCTGCCACTAGTTGTGTAGATGCGCTGTTTCTTGCAGCCCCTATTAAAGGAGAAGTCCGGCGAAAATTTTTATTAAAGTATTGTATTGCCCCCAAAAAGTTATACAATCACCAATATACAGTTATTACAGGAAATGCACATAAAGTGCTTTTTCCCTGCCCTTATTACTGCATCAAGGCATCACTTCCTGGATAACCTGGTGATGTCACTTCCTGGATAAAATGGTGATGTCACGACCCGACTCCCAGAGCTGTGCGGGCTGTGGCTGCTGGAGAGGATGATGGCAGAGGGATGCTCAGTGTCCCTCCAGTGCCCTTTGTCCCTCATTATCCCTTTGCCATCATCCTCTCCAGCAGCCACAGCCCGCACAGCTCTGGGATTTGGGTCGTGACATCACCATTTTATCCAGGAAGTGAAGCCTTGATGCAGTAGTAAGTGCAGGGAAAAAAACACTTTATGTGCATTTCCCGTAATAAGTGTATATTGGTGATTTGTATAACTTTTTGGGGGCAATACAATACTTTGATAAAAATTTTCGCCGGACTTCTCCTTTAAGCCGATGGACACAACAGAGGAACGTTACTTAGCAAAGTTCATTTTCTATGATTTCAGAAAGTTTACTGTATAATTTGAATAGTCCAGGACTGCAGGCATCTACTGCATTATCTGCACTGAGTGAGTTATCCGAGCGGCCAAAAAGAGCCGGTTCTGTGACAGATTGAGCTCTGCTGCATCAATAAATAAAAGAATATAAAATCCTATGCAGCGCAAAAATCCCGGCCATGACGTGAGTCCTAATCATCGACTCTGTAATTCATTAACTCCACCACTAAATAAAACACAATTAGCTGTCAGCTCCAGGAAGAACATTATTTAAATTATTCAATATGATGAACAATACATTTTTATGATATCTGCAGTGAACAGACTCGCAGCGGAGCCGTCTGGAAGGTCAGATTCTGGGAGTCTTGCTTACAGTATATTATTCTCAAAGAATTTCTTCTGGAACTTTTCAGTGCAGAATTTTACTCTTTTTCTTGTTTCAATATATTCTACTTCTATTCAAGGGGCACTTAAAGGGGCAGCTGCCTTTGAGTAAGCTATCTTGGAATTATGTTTAACACATTTAACACATTATTGGATATAAGCTTAACTAAATGAGCCTATATCCAATAAGCTCATGGGTGGAAAGACTTGGAATGGGGCCCATAGCCCATAACCACTGTTTACTTAGGCTTTTTCTAATTTTTCTTACTTTAGCTGAGACGTCCTGTTCTGTGCACATGATTTCCGAGTGGTGCCCTTCTTATCATCACAGACAGGAGTACAGTGCCAGGGGACACCAGTATATAGATAACACAGATAGGAGCACAGTGACATGTGGCACCCATGTATAGGTAACACGGAAAAGAGTACAGTGACAGGTGACACCAGTATATAGATGATGCAGACAGAAATATAGTGACAAGTGACTTCAGTATATAGATAGTACAGAGAGGAATACAGTGACAGGTGACCCCAGTATATAGATAACAAAAACAGGAGTTCAGTGACAGATGACAACAGTATATATATAACACAGACAGGAGTACAGTGACATGGCACCAGTATATAGATAACACAGACAGGAGTACAGTGACAGGTGACACTAGTATATATAGATAACACAGACAGGAGTACAGTGACAGATGACACCAGTATATAGATAACACATACAGGAATACAGTGACGGGTCACACCAGTATATAGATAACCACTATAAATTCACTCTTTCCTAGTAAGAAGTGTCAGTCAGTTATAATCAGGACGTTCCTACTCCTGGTGTAAACCATGTAGACCTTCTTGGAGATCTGCTTCACTGTAGTGCTGTCTTTATATTCCTGGAACTTGTTCTTGGGGGGGCCTTCGTTCCCCCCCCCCCCTCCAACACATTTAACACTCAACAACCGTCCCGTGGCCAATCTCTATATTAACAGTTAAAGGGGCAAATACACTGAGGTTCACACTACTTATAACACCGGACATTCTGCGACCTGGCCAGGTCACGGAACGGCGAGTGTTACTGAAGATCATTTCTGCTGAATTCACCGCTGCACAAGATGGAGCGGGTGGCCGGAGCAGCACGCTCCATTGTGTGAACTGACATGTTCTGTGCGGCTGCTATTCAATGAATAGCAGCCACACAAAACTGACATGTCAGTTTTTCGTGCGGCCAGATGGAATCACGGCCGGAGCGTATACAATGTGTATACACTACGGCCGGGATTCCCTCTACTTGCAGCACATTGTAAGTTTAGTATTCATCACAGGCTTTGTTGCAAATCGGCAACAACGGCCGTGATGAATACTAAACTTAGGTGTGAACCTGGCCTGATACTGCAGCTCCAGGTCCTGATCATATCGACTTGGGGTAACAAACAGACGAGCCACTTGGACTGAAGAATAATACCAAAAGTCTGAGGTAATATAACAGAAGAGCAAGGCAGGAATACAGTCACGTATGGCTCGATGCCAGGGCAGGCTGAATTGCTTGTCACAAGTAATAGGCTGTAGGTATGGACAGTCATAGGAACAGGTCAGTCTCCCATGCCAGTACTGTAACAGTCCGTGATCTGACCAGTGCAGACACATCCTACTAATACATACAATGTTACCTCTATGTCATCTCTACAGCATGAGGCCGCTACCACACAGCAATATCATCTGAGCTTCCCGGACCACCATGCGCGAGGTTTTATGGAAAGTAGTCTACATATTTCAGCTCTTTAGTTTGATTCCACCGTCATCAATCAGTGGGAGAAGTCATTCTTATCAGCAGTAATAGAAATCCTAATAAAACTACAATCGCAGGCTCTCAGAGATAAAAAAAAGTTACAAGATGGAAACAGATTCCTTGTCATCCGGTACACAGAGGGACGTGCACAGCGGTGCAGCCCAGAAGCAATTTACAAACGTGCAAAACGCTTCATGAAGTCAAGTCTTATGGTGATAATGTATGGCGTGTAAGAAAGCTTCATCCCCATCTTGATGGTTACTGTAAATGTTATTCTAGTGAAGCTCAGTGCTCCATAGAATTCTAGCTATCCTGATCTATAGGTTGTCTTTGCAATCTCTTATTCGGCATCATGGGACCACACTGGGAAAACCCAACAACAGAATCCAATCTGTGTAGGGAAGACCACCAAACAGTGCACCATAGGGTACAACCCAATGAACGGAAACTTATCTATTCGTGTTGTGCAAACAATGGGGAAGCCTTGGGCTCCAGCTTCCAAAGCCATAAATCTAGATGGACGATATAATTTACGAGACCCGCTGGTCAGGGCAGCACTTCTCACTAAATAGTAAGTTTACAGTGCATTATTGTCAGACAATGGATTTCATGAGGTCTGATACATCGAATGTAAATGAATGCGGATTGTGACAGGTAAATGACCTGGAACCACAACACAACGTTTGACTTAAATTAAAAAAAAAAAGTATAATGATAAACTTCAGATGTTTATACATCTTTTTGGCCAACCGTCATCTCTCCTGGCTTCCCCAAGCACATGAAGGCTTGGCACCACCGAAGTACGATTGAAAAAAGACACATCAAAATCACTCAAGGAGGGTATGGATTAAGGGAAGGGGGGTGGATGGGTAAATTCTATATTCCTACATATGCCTTTATGGTGTTTTGGTCCAAGAACCCGGAGCCTGTTTTGAAGCCCTCTACTGTTTTTGCTGTGACCAGATCCTGTGGTGACTGTTCCACAGATTCACAGTTCTCATGGTAAAGAAGACTTGTCGCCTCCGGAGATTGAACCTTCTTTTCTCCAGGCGGAGGCAGTGCCCCCCTTGTCCTTTGAGGGGGTTTTACCTGGAACATCTTTTCCCCATATTTCTTGTAGGAGCCATTTATATATTTTAAAAAATTAATCATATCTCCCCTTAAACGTCTCTTCTCCAGACTAAACAAATTTAATTCTTCAATCTCTCCTCATAACTAAGATGCTCTATTCCCTTTATTAGTTTAGTTTCCCGTCTTTGTACCTTTTCAGCTTTAGGACGTCCTCTCGAGGAATCGGTGCCCAAAACTGGACAGCATACTCCAGATGAGGCCGCACCAAAGCTTTATAAAGTGGTAATATTATATCCCTGTCCCGAGAGTCCTTGCCTGTTATATACATGACAATATCCTGCTGGCCTTAGAAGCAGCTGCCTGACATTGTGTGCTGTTCTGTAGTCTATTATCTACAAGTACACCCAGATCCTTCTCTATCAGTGACTCTCCCAGAGTAACTCCCCCCAGGACATATGATGCATGCGGATTATTAGTACCCAGGTGCATACTGTAGATCCAAGTTTTCCAGGACTCGCTTGGGCTGCATTCAATTTCTTCAGCCACCGTTAATCAAGTGCAGAAGCATTTAAAAGAATTATCCAGCACTACATGGCCACTTTTCCCCCTCTCTTGTCTCCAGATTGGGTGTGGTTTAAAACTCAGTTCCATTGAAGTAAATGGAGCTTAAAGGGGTTATCCAGCGCTACAAAAACATAGCCACTTTCTTCCAGAGACAGCCCCACTCTTGTCTCCAGCTTGGGCGGGGTTTTGCTGCTCAGTTCCATTAAAGTTAATAGAGCTTAATTGCAAACTGCACTTGAACTGCAGACAAGATGTGTGTTGTCTCTGAAAGAAAGTGGCCTTGTTTTTGTAGCACTGGATAACCCCTTTAATTGCAAACCACACCTGAACTGGAGACAAGAGAGGGGGAAAAGTGGATTCAAACTGTCTGTGTCAGGAACTGTCCAGAGCAGCAGCAAATCCTCATAGAAAACCTCTCCGGCTCTGGAAAGTTCCTGACATGGACAGAGGTGACAGCAGAGAGCACTGTGTCAGACTGGAGAGATTACACCACTTCCTGCAGGATATACAGCGGCTGATAAGTATGGGAAACCCAAGATTTTTTTCTAAATAGAAGTAAATTAAATATCTTTATAACTTTCTGAAGCCAGTTGATTTGAAAGAAAAAGATGTTTGCCTGCGTACCACTTTAATTAAAACCTATATGCCTAACATTAACAGAAATACATAAACCTAGAGTGTTTTAAAGATAATAAAGAATAAAATTCTCAAAGAAACGCAACTATTATCAAGGCAGCTGCTACAGCTGAAGACGAGGTGACAATATAAAACTGTGCCCGAGCTCTGTAATATTTTGGGAGATTATAATATTTTAATACTATATTTTTTGGGGAAATCCTTCTAATAACCCATTTTAATAGATTTCTTCTAATTCTTCGATTTGAATGCAGATGATCTAATTAAAAAAATCTATAGTTTTTTGAATCCTGTCTTTATTATGACAAGCAATAAGGGGAGATTTAATCCTTCTTAGTCCTGCTCTGGATTACACGGATTATAGCGAACGGCAGAGGGAAATAATAATCACCTTACGACACTGCTTGCATACAAGCTTTGCTTCATTTGGATTTAACTTTTTATGACAGCTAACTATAGGCAGGCGGAAAACTCTGATCTATGCAGAAGAGCAATGCTCCACAACCTGTGCTTATCCACAACAACTTCCATCTTGTCCAGTAAGCTATAGGTATTGCTGCGTACTTGACTTTTGCTGTACACTTGCACACTTGTCTATACTGCACCGGCCCGGTGGTACTGTAAGCGCCCTATTACATGGAACGTCAGGCTGATTATTGCTCTATGTCATAGAGAAAAAGATCAGCTGATCGTTGGTTTAGGTGTGGACCTAAAATTGTTGCATCGCTACATGGAATACCAATGCACGATCGATGGCTGACAATTGCCCAAACACCTGATACCTTACCTCTCCCCGCCTCACGGTCCCGGCGGCAGCAGCATCTGAGCGGCCTGTCATCTGACAGGCCGCTCAGCCAATCACAGACAGAGGCAGATCGGCGCTCGTTCACTAAATTCTTCAGGCCATAGTCAGCCCGTGAAAAGATTGGACAGTCGTGCTCATGTTGGAGGTAGCTAGATCTGTAGACTAGGCGAGAGATCTGTGCCGCTAATGGATATACAGTTTTCACGGAAGATTGCCTACAGTAGATACTAGAGGTGGTAACCCAAGGGTGCTAGGTGTTGTTTGCAAGGGTTGATGTTGCGGTACCCTTTGCATCACTAGGTATAGGGCTTGTACTAGTATATGCCCCACCTGGGACCCAACACAGGCCCATTAATGGAGTAGTCCCTGAGTCCCTATAGTGTAGTGTGCAGGACAAGGAATCCAGAGTACTTAAAGGGGTGGTTAAGCAAAAAAAAAAAAAATCTTTCAAATTAACTGGTGCCAAAAATTACTTTAGATTTGTTATCTACTTTTATTTAAAAAAAAAATCTTAAGTCTTCCAGTTCTTGTCAGTTGCTGTATGTCCTGCAGGAAGTGGTGTATTCTTTCCAGTATGAAAAACATTAGAGGTTTTCTATAAGATTTGCTACTGCTCTGGACAGTTCCTGACATGGACAGAGGTGGCAGCAGAGAGCACTGTGTCAGACTGGAAAGAATACATCACTTCCTGTAGGGCATACAGCAGCTGATAATTACTGGAAGACATGTTTTTTTTTTTTATAGTAGCAAATTACAAATCTCTGGCACTTTCTGGCACCAGTTGATTTCAAAGAAAAATGTTTTGCTGAACTACCCCTTTAAGCAGGTTAACACTTTTACGGAAGTTTCTTATAGGTACAGTACTGTAAATATGCAGTCCCTTAGTATGCAAGCAATAGTTTAGGAGATTGTGTAGTTGGCCTGTCAGGATTCCTTTTAACCCGGAAGTCACTGCAGATATACTGAGAATCAAGTTAGGTTTGCTTTAGTTCTAGAAACCAAAAAACCTTTTGCTAAAAAAACAAAGAATTTTTTTAGTACAAAAGATACACAATAAATGCTCAAAAAAATATCAGCTTCGTATATAACACCAAAAAAAATTTCTTCATAAAAAAGAGATATTTGAGCCCACTACCAGTTGATTAATAATTAATAAAGTTTATTAAATCAATTATTGTTTTAGTTGTAGTCTAGAGACTAGGGAGACTACCTTGAGGTGGGGGTCCTATCCAAATAGTACTGTACTCTGATGTAAGGGTCCCATCCACTTTGGAGTCAGTGGCGATAAACTTGAAGACACAACCTGTACTCATGGCTATCAAGATCCGCCTATTGCTGCTTCAGGGAACGGAGTGACATGTCAAGTAGTACAGGTCCCAGTTAAAGTTGTAGTTCAGCAAAACAATTTTTCTTTCAAATCAACTGGTGCAAAAAATGCCAGAGATTTGTAAATTACGTCTATTAAAAATCTCAAGTCTTCCAGTACTTATGAGCTGCCGTACGTCCTGCAGGAAGTGATGTATTCTTTCCAATCTGACACAGTGTTCTCTGCTGCCACCTCTGCCCATGTCAGGAACTGTCAAGAGCAGTAGCAAATCCCCATAGAGAACCTCTCCTGCTGTCCAGACTGGAAGGAATACACCACTTCCTGCAGGTCATATAGCAGCTAAAAAGTGCTGAATGACTTGAGATTTTTTAACAGAGATAAATTACAAATCTCTGGCAGACAAACAAATTTGGTAAACAGCCCCTTTAAGGGTGAATCAGTTGTCAGTTTAATCCTAAGAACCTGGCGAGTTACCGCAGGGTCATTGTAGTTATCGTAGTTGTTCGTTCCCAATCTGCTGGCTTGACTGAAGCTTCTGGAGGTTTCTGGGCTTCTAGAGAATCAGGATGGCCCCTCAACATGGATAGGATGTAGTGCCCCTGTGGTAACCCGACAACATGGCTAGTGTACAGGAAGATTTAAGAAAAACTAGCAGGATCAGCCTTCACTTCTACAAACTATCTTAGGCTAGTCGGAGCACATCATCATTACCCAGCTAAAATATTAGAAGTAATTTTCTTACACAGTAGCAGAATAATCCATTCAGCCACCATGAATTAATAATACTGCCAAACTTTGATTAAATAATAATGCCATATACTGACAGAATAAAACCAACATATGGTGCAGAGGCGATACCACGTCATAGAAATGCATGAGTATTCATTTGTTTCCAAAGGGCAGATTAAAGCGTTCGCCTGGGGCAATATATATATATATATATATATATATATATATTATTTTTATATATATATATATATATATATATATATATATATATATATATATATGTATGTATATATATATATATATATATATATATTAGTATATGCTGTGAAACTGGGCACTAGAAAGGAGAATAAACTGACAGGTAAATTCCGACTAATTGCAGTCATAACTTCATCATAAAAACATAAAAAGAGACTATGCTGAAAAGTTTGTTTCAAGTAAGAAAAAGTCTCATAAAGCAGAACTAGGCTGTCTTTTACTATACAAACCTTCACTTATCCGAGGCCGCGTTCCTTTGCTCTTTGCTTCCACCCGGGAGCTACATTAGATTTAAAAGCTTAAAGGACCTTGAGAAGTGTATACAGGAAATGCTCAGCCACCACTCTCCTTTATCCCCGTATACTAACAAATATTAAGTGATAATAAAACTCCAGCAGACAACCTTTCACTGTGTATTGACATTTGTTTAGATTTCATAACTGAAATGCCGCAAAGTGAATAAATTGTTCCGTGAAGCTTGCGCGGTCACATCAGACTTTCGGGGGGGATCTCTCTAGGACGGTATTTCAAGCAATAAATAATCGCCCTTTAAGGAGGTTCATAAATAAACATTCAGCTAAGGATAAAAATCTACTCAGTGCCCCTTATAGACATAAAAGCAAGTTAACAATCGTGAAAAAAATCTGCTGGCATAGTAGACCCATAGTAGCCATGTAGTGGGCACAATCATCTGGTAGGCAGAGCAGCATCAGTATCAATAGGGTGTATAAAATAGAAAATACGTCCAAGCACTCACCGGATGAAGTGATCTCTTTGTGCTTTTATTCAGACATCACAGGGAGGGAGCGGTGGTAAAGGGTGCGGGAGCGTGTGGCAGACAACTGTTTCGCGCCTCAGCGCTTTGTCAAGTCTTACATCACTACCGGGGGAGGGCTCAATGAGAGGAATGATTGGAGTGTTTTCTTGCAAGATAATTTGTACTTGTATTTAACAGTTTTTGTTTTCACCTATTTTGAATATTATTTGCATATGCATGATGTAACCTTTTTAAACTACCCTCCCCCGGTAGTGATGTAGGACTTGACAAAGCGCTGAGGCGCGAAACAGTTGTCTGCTACACGCTCCCGCACCCTTGCCACCGCTCCCTCCCTGTGATGTCTGAATAAACGCACAAAGAGATGACTTCATCCGGTGAGTGCTTGGACTTATTTTCTATTTTATACACCGTACTGCCCTTGTCTCTGTTCAAGCACCACGGCTACTCACCAGTGCAGTTTATTAGCCTTTTATCTGACTCCAGCGCACAGCTAATGATTGAGCAGTGTTCAGACTGTGCCGGCACCTGTATCTTCCTGAAGCATCAGTATCAATAGCCATCCCTTGTTACACAGGAATAAGATAGTTTATGTTGGCCATAAATAGTTTTTCAAGTGTGACTGTTTGTCCTGCTGATACACAGACTAAATATGAAAATTACCATCACATCATGACCAAATCTTGCCACCGTGACTGAATACTACCTTCACATAGTCACTGAACAATATGGACAAGGAGAGAAAGGATCGCTGCACCTTACAGCTATGACTGACACCGATGCCTCTTGGCTACATTTAAAAACAGACGCCAGGATGTTGGTATATAATTTGATCAAACCATATTGCCCCATGTACCACGTGCAGGTCCCCTGGTTCACATAAGTCCCTACACTAACCCACCACCGTGTTAGTCAGCGACCGCCAACCCCGCAAAGCGTGCACAAACAGGAAAGGGAGGCCATGGAATGGCTCTGCAACCCCACTGTCACAGGACCAATCCCCAAGGGCCACCCAAAACCCAGCAGGCACCGCCAGCAGAGAAAGCTAGTCCGTAGTCACTGAACAATGTAAGCATACCATACCACCAACAATATACTGCCTCCTATATACAAGAATATACAGTAACTAATAAAATACTGCCTCCTATTTACAAGAATATAACTACTATAATGAACTGAGTGAGAGTCAGGTGGCTAGCACTACTGCTAATGCCGACAGGTGAACAAGAGTGGAGCGGCAAGCTGTATCCTGGGTAATATGATGTGGCATGTAGAGGTGCTCAACGCTATACACAGTCAATCCAATATAGGTATGTAGAGAAAAAATAGAAGCGGACACTCACCACTTAATCGCCATAGAACGCTTTATTAATGCAGATGGACTAACAGCAGGGAAGGGGATATACAAGAATATAACTACTATAATACTGCTCCTATATACAAGAATATAACTACTATAATACTGCTCCCTATATACAAGAATATAACTACTATAATACTGCTCCTATATACAAGAATATAACTACTATAATGTGTGTAGGAGAAGCACGTAGTAGCACTCACCAGTAGTTTTCAGCTTGCTGTCTTTATTTATTCCACGGGAGCGGGGAGAGGAGGTAGGTGCAGACGCGTCCTAGGACGGCCGTTTCGGGGTACGCCCCCTTTGTCGACCAGGTGACTACCAGATAACTACTATAATACTGCTCCTATATACAAGAATATAACTACTATAATACACGAACTGGAGAGAGTGGAACGGCTGCACATCCCATCTATGGCTGATACTAATGCCGCTAGGCCTATATTAAAAATCAACACCAGAGTGTCTGTATATGAATTGATCAAGCCATATTGCCCCGTGTACCACCGCGCAGGTCCTCTGGTCAACACGGGTCCCTACGCTAACTCCACACCGTGTCGGTCAGCGACCGCCAACCCCGCAAAGCGTGCACCTGCAGGGAAAGGAGGCCATGGAACGGCCCTGCAACCCCAATGTCACAGGACCAGACCCAAAAAGCCCCACCAAAACCCGGCCAGCACCACCGGCGGGGAAGGCTGCCCCCAAACGACACAAGTATGGATATGGTATTACACTTACCATTGCTGCTCTCACAGAATGGGGAAGACATAGGGTCCAGACATGTGAGCACAGACATCTCCTGCTAATTTTGGTCATGTGGGTCTTATAAAGGAGTGCTAGCTGTTCAGAGAGGGAGAACTGTGAAACACGAACTGGAGAGAAAACTACTACTAACTACTATAATACTGCTCCTATATACAAGAATATAACTACTATAATACTGCTCCTATATACAAGAATTTAACTACTATAATACTGCTCCTATATACAAGAATATAACTACTATAATACTGCTCCTATATACAAGAATGTAACTACTATAATACTGCTCCTATATACAGGAATATAACTACTATAATACTGCCTCCTATATACAAGAATGTAACTACTATAATACTGCGCCCTATTTACAAGAATCTGTACGGCTGCTGGACGGGGGTGCAGACAACGTAAGCAAGATGTACCAAACTTCATAGATAGAAGCAAGCAGTAGCACTCACCCGTATACTTCAGCTAAGCGGCTTTATTGTATCCACAAGTTGCGGGGAGGGGAAGGGATCAGGTGTGTGCGCGTCCTGGACGCGCACACACCTGATCCCTTCCCCTCCCCGCTACTTGTGGATACAATAAAGCCGCTTAGCTGAAGTATACGGGTGATAACTACTATAATACTGCTCCTATATACAAGAATATAACTACTATAATACTGCTCCTATATACAAGAATATAACTACTATAATACAGCTCCTATATACAAGAATATAACTACTATAATACTGCGCCCTATATACAAGAATATAACTACTATAATACTGCCTCTTATATACAAGAATATAACTACTATAATACTGCTCCTATATACAAGAATATAACTACTATAATACTGCCTCCTATATACAGTAATATAACTACTATAATACTGCTCCTATATACAAGAATATAACTACTATAATACTGCTCCTATATACAAGAATATAACTACTATAATACTGCCTCTTATATACAAGAATATAACTACTATAATACTGCTCCTATATACAAGAATATAACTACTATAATGCGGTTCAGGGAAGAAACAGAGTGCTGCACCTCACACCTATGGCTGATACTAGTGCCGCTAGGCTAAATAAATGGCTGTGCGCGCCTGCGGGGTTGGTGGCCACTTACTGGCACGGTGTGGACTTAGTGTAGGGACCCATGTGTATCAGATACCGGCACGAGGTACATGGGGCAGTATGGCTTGATCAATTCATACACAAAATTCTGATGTGTTTTTTATTTAGCCTAGCGGCACTAGTATCAGCCATAGGTGTGAGGTGCAGCACTCTGTTTCTTCCCTGAACCGCATTTTGTTTCTCTCTTTTCTCCGTGTATTGCACTCCTCCTGGTGAGACCCACATGACCGCAATTAGCAGGAGACACCTAAGTGCACATGGTTTTAATCCCTCCTGTTTTTTCCCATTCTGTTTGCTGCAGCTATGGTGAGTGTAAAAGCTTATCCAGACTTGTGCTGCTTGGGGGCGACCTTCTCCGCCGGCGGTGCTGGCCGGGTTCTGGTGTGGTGTTTTTGGGTCTGGTCCTGTGGCATGGGGGTCGCAGGGTCGTCCCATGGCCCCCGTTCCCTGGCTGTGCACGCCTGCGGGGTTGGTGGCCACTGACTGGCACGGTGTGGACTTAGTGTAGGGACCCATGTGTATCAGATACCGGCACGAGGTACATGGGGCAGTATGGCTTGATCAATTCATACACAAAATTCTGATGTGTTTTTTATTTAGCCTAGCGGCACTAGTATCAGCCATAGGTGTGAGGTGCAGCACTCTGTTTCTTCCCTGAACCGCATAACTACTATAATACTGCTCCTATATACAAGAATATAACTACTATAATACTGCTCCTATATACAAGAATATAACTACTATAATACTGCTCCTATATACAAGAATATAACTACTATAATACTGCCTCCTATATACAGTAATATAACTACTATAATCCAACAAGAAGAGAGGCCTCAGGCCAGAAGATGCGTGGTTGACCACGTGAAACGGCTGTAGCCATCAGATGCCCCTGCCTTCACTTCCCCTCCCCACACATGTCAATGGAGACTGAATAAACGTATGTCATTTGCAGCGATCCTGTGGTGAGTGCAAGCTCCTTTTTCTCTCTTGTTGGATTATACCTACACTGTTTTAGCTTATTGCACCTCCACGCTGCACACTGCTGCCTAGAATCCTCATTTGGAATTATCCTAGCTCATGGGTATAAAATTCACACCGCATGAACATTGGTGCTAACTCGGATCTACTTCCTACATTATAACTACTATAATACTGCTCCTATATACAAGAATATAACTACTATAATACACGAACTGGAGAGAATGGAACGGCTGCACATCCCATCTATGGCTGATACTAATGCCGCTAGGCCTATATTAAAAATCAACACCAGAGTGTCTGTATATGAATTGATCAAGCCATATTGCCCCGTGTACCAACGGGCAGGTCCTCTGGTCCACACGGGTCCCTACGCTAACTCCACACCGTGTCGGTCAGCGACCGCCAACCCCGCAAAGCGTGCACCTGCAGGGAAGGGAGGCCATGGAACGGCCCTGCAACCCCAATGTCACAGGACCAGACCCAAAAAGCCTACTATAATACTGCTCCTATATACAGGAATATAACTACTATAATACTGCTCCTATATACAAGAATATAACTACTATAATACAGCTCCTATATATAAGAATATAACTACTATAATATATAGTCAAGTAGCAATGAGAGCTAGCACCAACGTGCATATATGGTAGTCAGGACCCTCTGGGCTAGGACAATCGGAGTGGAGGATGCTAAGGCATAGGAATAGGCAGCCAGGTGGTGCATATAGCTGAAAAAGGTATATCAAAATCACATCCAGAAGCAAAAAGAGCTAGCACTCACCGTATGCTGCAAATATAGTCCTTTATTCGGGGTAATTCAGCATGGTCATAGGGGAGGGAGGTGAAAGCAGGAGCGTGAAGGCGACAGGCTGTTTCACTCGCAGTACGCGAGTTTCGTCAGGCCCACAGACGTCACTGCCGGGGGAGGGTCTTGTATAAATACGTAACAACAGGTAAGTGAAATTAAAAACAATTAAAAACAGTACAAAAAGTTGTTACAAGAAGGAACCAAAGTCATTACGCTCGTTAAGACCTATGGGTCCTACAGCATGTAGTCTGCTGATCCACATGGATTCCCTCTGGAGCAAACGCTGGTGGCGATCTCCGCCATTGGTATTACAAAAAACTCTTTCCAATCCTAGAAATTTTAATACCTTGGTGTCTCCACCATGGGTTCCCCGTACATGTGAAATTAATCTAGGTACCCCTTTTCCTGTTTTTACAGAGTAACAATGTTCCTTGTATCGAGTGTTAAGAGCTCTTTTTGTTTTTCCAACATAAAAACGTCCGCAAGGACGAAAAATAGAATAGACAACAAAGGTGCTCTTGCAAGTGATAAGCTCGTTAATAAAGCACTCTTTGCCATTGAGTTTATTACAGGATACAGGGTGCATTTGGTTACAGTAAGCACATTGGCCGCATTTTTTATTACCTACAATCGTGTTCACACTGAGCCAGTTTTTCTGTGATCCAGTAGCATCGTGGGAACCTGGTTTCCTCTTGAGTGTTTCACCTAGGGTAACATTTTTACGATACGTAACAATGGGTTTATGAATAGCTATACTACTAAGATCTGGGTCATCCTCAATATAGTGCCAATGTCTACGTATGCTGTCATTAATACATTTATTCATGTTGGTATTTTGGAAGGAAAAGATGAACCTTTTAGGTCTCGAACGAGGACTTTTTTTACTCAATAGTAGCTGAGAACGATCTTTCTGAGATACTTTTTCTATGGCTCTGTTTACAATGGAGTGTGGATATTCTCTCTCTTCTAGTCTTTGTGCTAGTTCAGAAGCTTGCTGCATAAATAAATCTGTTGTGTTATTGATTCTCTTAAGTCTGAGAAATTGACTGTATGGGATGCTGTTTTTTACCTGGTGTGGATGAGAGCTGTGATAATGTAGAATAGAGTTGGTGGCCTGTGGTTTCCTGTAAACAGAAGTAACCAGGTTCCCCTCAGATATATCAACTAATACATCTAAAAACTCAATTTTGTGCCCCCCAAATTTACTAGTGAAAATCATATTAATGTTGTTATTCTCATTTAAATACCTAACAAAATCATTAAACTGCCCCTCAGAACCCTCCCAAACAATAAATACATCATCCACATATCTAAAATAATTCTTAATGTGGGAAATAAAGGGATTGCGGGTATGAAAAACAATATTCATCTCCATAAATGCCAGAAAAAGATTAGCGTAGGTGCATGATACGGGTGTACCCATCGCGGTACCGGTATTCTGCCCGTACCATGCACCTTCAAAAACAAAGTAATTATTAGTGAGAATAAATAATAAAGCCTCTTTAACAAAATTACGTAAAGAAAGGGGATGGTTAGTAAGCTCGAGGATGCGATCGATAGCCTCTACACCCGCATCATGGGGGATGCGGGTGTAGAGGCCCTCGACGTCCACCGAAGCTAGAAAACAACCTGGGGTAAAGTGACTCTCCTCAAGAGCTAATAGAAAATCGTTAGAGTCCTTGAGATATGCAGGGAACCCATCTAAAAGGGGTCTGAGTAACCAATCCAAGTATTGAGAGACCCCCTCGGTCGCGGATCCGATAGCGGATACAATAGGGCGACCGGGGGGTCTCTCGAGACTTTTATGTACTTTTGGAAGGCAGTACCACCTGGGTACACGAGGTGACTCAATAAGCAATTTTTCAGCTACTTTTTTTTGTAATAGATCCCTTACTAACATGTGTGCTAAGTAACGTTCTAAGTTTTTCTACAATTTTTCTGGTAGGATCTTGGGCAACCAGGGTATATATACGTCTATCATCTAGCTTACTTTTGTTTTCAGGGTAAATTAGAGCATCTTGTAATACTGCTTTGGAAAAGCAATCAACTGCTCCACCTGGGGCTATGGGAGGGGTGAAGGTAGAGGCGTTACCACCTGTAAATGAACTAAGGTCACCATTGGAATCTATTACAGGGTTAGGTGGAATATCAATATCAGCCAACAACATAGCACATTGTATCTCAGAAATAGAAAAATCATCAGAGGGTATAAAACCCAAAGGTCCCACTGAACATCTTTTCACTAAACCAGGATCGTCCTTGCTTTTAAATTTATTAGTAAAAAAATATTTATGCAAGTTGACTTTTCTCAAAGCTTTATGGAAGTCAATCTCAAACGAAGTGAAAGAGAAGCTCTCCGATATGCCAAAGTTATATCCCTACGAGAGGACCTCTAGGCACTCCGGTGGTAAATCCACTTGCGATATGTTGAATACATTAGTTGGTTCACTTATTCCTTCCACGAGACCTGCTTGAAGGGTCTTCTTCCTCTCCAAACGGGCTTTCCTCTTTGCGCCACCCCGCCGGGTGCGTTTCCTAAAGGGGCGTTAGCTCCCGAGGATCGTCCAGCTGAACTTGTTAGGGGGCGGCCTGCCCCATTCTCGTCTGACAGACTTGTGTCTGAGTCTGTAGTCCAGTATTCAGACGGGGGTCTGCGCCTTCCTTTAGTGCGCCTTCGGCGTCGAGGATTCCACTCAAGAATACGGTTAGTTTCATAGTCCATTTTATCACGTAAAAATTTGTCCCTCTTACGCTCTTTTGTTTCGGCTTGTAAGAGGAGCAATTTCTTATCTAGCTTTTTATTAAATGTACTGATGTAGCTCTCGGATGAACGGGTACGTTGTTCAATTCTCGATTTACACAGCTCTGATGTTATGGCCTCGAACTCACTACGGTTTCTCTCCAGCACCAGCTTAAGGAGGTTCATTGAGTGAGTCATGTGTGCAAGCTGCCACTCACGCATGAACTCCTCATCCTCCTGGAACTGAACCGGGCTTTTGTATGATCTTAAGCCTCTGGGTACGAGGCCACTTTCAACATAGGATTGTAACGAGTTAATCGTCCAAAATAACTTAGTTTCTTTCTCTGCCAGCGATGAAACCTTATGCTCCAAGGCCTTAACGCTCATCAGCTGTAAGTCTTGTTTGTTATTGCAGGACGTAAAATACGCCCCTGCATTCTCCCTCCCCACATGCAAAGCCTCATCCTCAATCATATTCTCGGCGTCCATATTGGCCTCCATAGGTCAAACCGCAACAGTGTGCTAATGCTCGTAGAGAAGACAAACAAATCACATATAGTCCAGTAGCAATGAGAGCTAGCACCAACGTGCATATATGGTAGTCAGGACCCTCTGGGCTAGGACAATCGGAGTGGAGGATGCTAAGGCATAGGAATAGGCAGCCAGGTGGTGCATATAGCTGAAAAAGGTATAGGGATATAACTTTGGCATATCGGAGAGCTTCTCTTTCACTTCGTTTGAGATTGACTTCCATAAAGCTTTGAGAAAAGTCAACTTGCATAAAAAATTTTCTACTAATAAATTTAAAAGCAAGGACGATCCTGGTTTAGTGAAAAGATGTTCAGTGGGACCTTTGGGTTTTATACCCTCTGATGATTTTTCTATTTCTGAGATACAATGTGCTATGTTGTTGGCTGATATTGATATTCCACCTAACTCTGTTATAGATTCCAATGGTGACCTTAGTTCATTTACAGGTGGTAACGCCTCTACCTTCACCCCTCCCATAGCCCCAGGTGGAGCAGTTGATTGCTTTTCCAAAGCAGTATTACAAGATGTGAGGGCTCTAATTTACCCTGAAAACAAAAGTAATTTGAGTAGTAGAGAGAAGAAAGCCATTGCCTGGTTAAAAAGTCGACCCGATTTAACAATTACAAAGGCTGATAAGGGGGGAGCTACGGTGGTCCTTTCCTCGGCATACTATAATGAGGAGGCTCACCGTCAGCTAGATGATAAACGTATATATACCCTGGTTGCCCAAGATCCTACCAGAAAAATTGTAGAAAAACTTAGAACGTTACTTAGCACACATGTTAGTAAGGGAGCTATTACAAAAAAAGTAGCTGAAAAATTGCTTATTGAGTCACCTCGTGTACCCAGGTGGTACTGCCTTCCAAAAGTACATAAAAGTCTCGAGAGACCCCCCGGTCGCCCTATTGTATCCGCTATCGGATCCGCGACCGAGGGGGTCTCTCAATACTTGGATTGGTTACTCAGACCCCTTTTAGATGGGTTCCCTGCATATCTCAAGGACTCTAACGATTTTCTATTAGCTCTTGAGGAGAGTCACTTTACCCCAGGTTGTTTTCTAGCTTCGGTGGACGTCGAGGGCCTCTACACCCGCATCCCCCATGATGCGGGTGTAGAGGCTATCGATCGCATCCTCGAGCTTACTAACCATCCCCTTTCTTTACGTAATTTTGTTAAAGAGGCTTTATTATTTATTCTCACTAATAATTACTTTGTTTTTGAAGGTGCATGGTACGGGCAGAATACCGGTACCGCGATGGGTACACCCGTATCATGCACCTACGCTAATCTTTTTCTGGCATTTATGGAGATGAATATTGTTTTTCATACCCGCAATCCCTTTATTTCCCATATTAAGAATTATTTTAGATATGTGGATGATGTATTTATTGTTTGGGAGGGTTCTGAGGGGCAGTTTAATGATTTTGTTAGGTATTTAAATGAGAATAACAACATTAATATGATTTTCACTAGTAAATTTGGGGGGCACAAAATTGAGTTTTTAGATGTATTAGTTGATATATCTGAGGGGAACCTGGTTACTTCTGTTTACAGGAAACCACAGGCCACCAACTCTATTCTACATTATCACAGCTCTCAATCACACCAGGTAAAAAACAGCATCCCATACAGTCAATTTCTCAGACTTAAGAGAATCAATAACACAACAGATTTATTTATGCAGCAAGCTTCTGAACTAGCACAAAGACTAGAAGAGAGAGAATATCCACACTCCATTGTAAACAGAGCCATAGAAAAAGTATCTCAGAAAGATCGTTCTCAGCTACTATTGAGTAAAAAAAGTCCTCGTTCGAGACCTAAAAGGTTTGTCTTTTCCTTCCAAAATACCAACATGAATAAATGTATTAATGACAGCATACGTAGACATTGGCACTATATTGAGGATGACCCAGATCTTAGTAGTATAGCTATTCATAAACCCATTGTTACGTATCATAAAAATGTTACCCTAGGTGAAACACTCAATAGGAAACCAGGTTCCCACGATGCTACTGGATCGCAGAAAAAGTGGCTTAGTGTGAACACGGTTGTAGGTAATAAAAAATGCGGCCAATGTGCTTACTGTAACCAGATGCACCCTGTATCCGGTGTTAAACTCAATGGCAAAGAGTGCTTTATTAACGAGCTTATCACTTGCAAGAGCACCTTTGTTGTCTATTCTATTTTTCGTCCTTGCGGACGTTTTTATGTTGGAAAAACAAAAAGAGCTCTTAACACTCGATACAAGGAACATTGTTACTCTGTAAAAACAGGAAAAGGGGTACCTAGATTAATTTCACATGTACGGGGAACCCATGGTGGAGACACCAAGGTATTAAAATTTCTAGGATTGGAAAGAGTTTTTTGTAATACCAATGGCGGAGATCGCCACCAGCGTTTGCTCCAGAGGGAATCTATGTGGATCAGCAGACTACATGCTGTAGGACCCATAGGTCTTAACGAGCGTAATGACTTTGGTTCCTTCTTGTAACAACTTTTTGTACTGTTTTTAATTGTTTTTAATTTCACTTACCTGTTGTTACGTATTTATACAAGACCCTCCCCTGGCAGTGACGTCCGTGGGCCTGACGAAACTCACGTACTGCGAGTGAAACAGCCTGTCGCCTTCACGCTCCTGCTTTCACCTCCCTCCCCTATGACCATGCTGAATTACCCCGAATAAAGGACTATATTTGCAGCATACGGTGAGTGCTAGCTCTTTTTGCTTCTGGATGTGATAACTACTATAATACTGCGCCCTATATACAAGAATATAACTACTGTAATACTGCTCCTATATACAAGAATATAACTACTATAATACTGCTCCTATATACAAGAATATAACTACTATAATACTGCCTGTTATATACAAGAATATAACTACTATAATACTGCTCCTATATACAATGTAAAGCCTGGAGTAGTGGATCCACTGGACCGTCACCAGCGATGGCACTAACCTCACCAGGGAGCGGAGTCTAAGGGGCCGCTGGTTTTCACCAGAGCCCGCCGCAAGGCGGGATGGACTTGCTGCGGCAGGCGACCCCCAGGTCGCTACCCCTGGCTTGGTTGCTAGTGACGGCAGGCGAGGCGTGGCAGGAGCAGTAGGCAGGAGATAGTGCAGGCAGAGGATGTTATACGTGCTCGCAGGTGGCGGACAGGACTCAGGAACAATGGGAAGGCAGCAGGCAAGGACTAGGGACAAGGACTGAAGACAGGAACAAGGGACAAGGACTAAGGTCAGGGACAACAGGGAGCTGGGCCAAACGCTATGGGAAGCATATAGAGGCTCCAACACCTGTAGTGGGGCAGGGCTGGAATATATAGGGAGTGATTGGTGCAACTAACCAATTAGGGGCGGACTGGCCCTTTAAATCTGAGACAGCCGGCGCGCGCGCGCCCTAGCTGCATGGGACAGAGAGAGGTCGCGGCGGCGGCCCGGAGCACGGGACGCCGCAGCGGCCGTGACATACAAGAATATAACTACTATAATACTGCTCCTATATACAAGAATATAACTACTATAATACTGCTCCTATATACAAGAATATAACTACTATAATGCTGCTCCTATATACAAGAATATTACTACTATTATACTGCACCTATATATAAGAATATAACTATTATAATATGGTGTGGAGAGGATGACGACCGGCACTAGCTGATATTGGGAACACTCAATCAGGACGTATGGGACAGGAGATTGGGGCTGTAAACGATAGTGTCCTTACCACTGAGTTGCGGTGCAGAGGCAAAGCAAAGGAGAGCAAATGTCAATGTAAAGAAATAGAGTCTCGCACTCACCAACTTCACAGATGCAGGTGGTTTATTGCAGACACATAGGAGCTTGTGCAGCGGGGAGAGGGAAGGTGGAAAGGCAGGTGCGTTCACAGAGGAGCAACAATGTTTCACGCCTGCTACGGCGCTTCGTCGGGCTAGGAACAGCGTGTACGTGAGGGGGAGGTGCATATATACAAGTGAACAATAAAGTTACAAAAGTATCGATAAAGTTACAATAAGTTACAATGCAGGTAAACAAGTGGCAAAACATCAAAGGAGGGTATTAAGATCGTTCCTCTCTTCGAGGCCACAAGGTCCTGTAGCGTCTAGACGCATAATCCATAGAGTCTCGCGTTTGAGGAGGAGTTTCAGCCTATCTGCGCCTGTGGTAGGGGGGTTAACCCTTTCAAGGCCGATAAAGCGGAGCAGCTTAGTGTCACCTGAGTGTGCAGACCGTACGTGTTCTATTAGCCGTGGAACACCCTTGCCCGTGCGCACAGAGTACAAATGCTCTTTAAACCTTGTCCAGAGGGGACGTTTGGTTTTTCCTACATAGTACCTGTGGCACGGGCAAAGGATGGCATAAATCACGTGGGTGGTCCTGCACGTAATAAAATCGCGAATGAAGCAATCCTTGCCCCCTAGATTGATGAAGGCAAGACACAGCATCTGGGGGCAATATTGGCAAGTGCCACAACGCTTATTACCTTCCGGTAGACAGCGGTCGAGCCAGTTCCCTGGTCTAGTGGCCTGACCTTCTGTTAGAGCATCTGCTATAGTCTTGCTTTTCCTGAAAGTAACCAGTGGCTTACGATCTGCCACCGCTTTCAGGTCACTATCCTGCTGCAATAGAAACCAGTGGTTTTTGATGATCTTCATCACTGTGTCCTTGAGATTACTATTCTGTAATGCGAATGTGAATCTTTTAGTATCTGCACTGAAAGTTTTTTTGGGATGGCTACTGGGTCTGGAACGGGTGAGGGAAGATCTATGGCGGGAGTTAGCTTTAATGAGGGCTTCCTCCACTAAAGGTCTGGGGTAACCCCTGTCTAGTAGACGTGATTTTAATGCAGCAGCTTGGTGCTGAAAGCCCTTCTCGGTGTTATTAATACGTTTTAAACGCAACATCTGACTGAAAGGTATGGAATTTTTCACTTGAAGTGGATGGGAGCTACTAAAGTGAAGGAGTGAATTAGCGGCTGTTTTTTTACGGAACACTGAAGTGTGGAGGCCCTGTGCTGAGGCCTCTACCATAACGTCTAAAAACTCAAGAGTAGCGCCACCAAAACATGAAGTAAAAAACATGTTGCACGTATTGTTCTCATTCAAAAAGGTGACAAACTCATTAAATTTAACAGCTGTGTTTTTCCATATCACAAAAATATCGTCAACATAACGGTGAAACGAAACGATATCTGTGATAAAAGGATTGCATGGTGCAAAAATAAAGTCCAACTCAAATTGTGCCAGGAAGAGATTGGCATACGTGCAGGAGACCGGCGTGCCCATAGCAGTGCCGGTGTTCCACGGCTAATAGAACACGTACGGTCTGCACACTCAGGTGACACTAAGCTGCTCCGCTTTATCGGCCTTGAAAGGGTTAACCCCCCTACCACAGGCGCAGATAGGCTGAAACTCCTCCTCAAACGCGAGACTCTATGGATTATGCGTCTAGACGCTACAGGACCTTGTGGCCTCACAAGGAACGATCTTAATACCCTCCTTTGATGTTTTGCCACTTGTTTACCTGCATTGTAACTTATTGTAACTTTATCGATACTTTTGTAACTTTATTGTTCACTTGTATATATGCACCTCCCCCTCACGTACACGCTGTTCCTAGCCCGACGAAGCGCCGTAGGAGGCGTCAAACATTGTTGCTCCTCTGTGAACGTACCTGCCTTTCCACCTTCCCTCTCCCCGCTGCACAAGCTCCAATGTGTCTGCAATAAACCACCTGCATCTGTGAAGTTGGTGAGTGCGAGACTCTATTTCTTTACATTGACATAACTACTATAATACTGCACCTATATACAAGAATATAACTACTATAATACTGCCTCCCATATACAAGAATATAACTACTATAATAATGCTTCTATATACAAGAATATAACTACTATAATACTGTTCCTATATACAAGAATACAACTACTATAATACTGCTCCTATATACAGTACAAGAATATAACTACTATAATACTGCTCCTATATACAAGAATATAACTACTGTGATACAAGACTATATCTGGTATAATATTGTCCCCTCTGTACAGAAATATGATATGATATAATACAACCCTTCTATACAAGAACATGGTGTTTTCTTACTTGACTGAGATATCTGAGTGATACAGAATGTCTTCCCGCCTTAATCCAATTGCATAGCTGATCAGTTATTGTGCAGACATTGCAGGAAGAGATTACATTATTGCGCCAACACATCTGCAGAACAATGTATCTTCTGCAATCAGCCAATTATATTCCAGAATGTTTATTTAGAATACAAATACTGTTAATTTTGTCAATTTGTAACAAATCACATGTCAGGGTTTATTAGCCTGAATGATTCTCCTCTCTCCAGCGATGATGCCGTAAACGTATTCCATTTACTGAATGACAGGGGAGCCACATAAACGTCCCTTATCTTACAGCACACTATAGACTTGTACAGTCAGCCGTATTTCTTCCAGAAGTCAACTATAAGAAGATTTACTGTCTTTAGCCAAATCATACTTAAGGAACCACTGTCACCCAATGATCTATTAACCACCAAAGCCTGAAGCCAATACTTGACTTTATCTCAATTAGGATGGGGGTCAGAAGACACAAATCCCAAACAATTAAAACTTTTGACATATCTCAAAGACATGTAAAAGTTGTCTTTTTTTTTTTTTTTTTAAAGAGAAAGAGACAATTTAAAGTCACTCTGTACCCACAATCTGCCCCCCCCCCCCCCCCAAACCGCTTGTACCACCGGATAGCTGCTTTTAATCCTGGACAGGTGATGCAGTTATTGTCCTAGAAAACAACTTTTAAACTTGCAGCCTTGCGTCAAATTGCTGTGGCCTAGAGTGTCTGTGCCCTAGGCCTGCACCGCCTCTCCGTCCCTCCTCCCCGCCCTCTTCATCATTTGGAATGCCCCTGGGCAGGATTTCTCCTATTCATCACTTGTCTGAACACTGCACATGTGCTGGATCGTTAAGGCCCCTGTGCAGTGAATAGAAGAAATCCTACCTGAGGCATTCCTAATGGTGTAGAGGGCGGGGTGAAGAGGTGGTGCAAGCCTGGGGTACAGACATTCTAGGCCCCGATAATTTGACACAAGGCTTAAAGTTTAAAAGTAGGGATGGTCCGAACCCGCCGAGGTTCGGGTTCGGATGAACCGCTGTCTCCGTGCAGCGGGCAGATACAGCGGGAGGACTGCCTGGAAAAATGGGATACAGCCTATTGATATGGCTTTATCCCATCTTTCCAGACGGTCCTCCCGCTGGATCCGCCCGCTGCACGGAGCGGGCAGACAGCGGGAATCATTACCGAGGGTTCGGGTTCGTACGAACCCGAACAGAACTCGGTTCGGACCATCCCTATTTAAAAGTTGTTTTTTAGGACAATAACTGCATCACCTGCAGAACGGACCCCAGGACAGATCTTGGATTAAAAGCAGTTATCAGATGGTATAAGCGGTTTGTTTCCTTTAAGGCTATGTTCCCTCATAGTATTTTTGCTCAGTATTTTGCAACCAAAACCAGGAGTGGTTTGAAAACACAGAAAGGCGATCTTCCCACACTGTTAAAATTAAGTGTATGGCCACCACATAATGACAAATAACGGCCGTTATTGCAAAACAATGGTCTGGGTATCTGACTCATCTCCGCTTCTTTGCTTCTTAAGCGGCCATATGTCTGCGGCGGGATAGGCAAAAGGGGATAAATATTGGGGGCCATATCCAGGTGTAGGGTGGGTTTGGGGGGCTGTCCAGGGGTGAAAGGTTCCATTTTACAGTATACAATACTTTTTCATTAACCCCCCTCCCAAAAAAAAGTTTTTTAAAAAGTTTTTTAATAAAAGTTAATCAATAAGTTAAATGAATGTAAAGTCCAACTTGTCCTCCCAAAAAAGCAAACTAAAACATTTATCCTATGGCTCTGTCAATGGAAAAAAAAATGTAACAATGAGATAACAAATTTTCTTGGTCATTATGGTCTGATCATTAAAGGGTTAACAATGTGAAATTCTTCTCCCTGTTGTTTTGTTGAACTTGTACCAAGGAGACAATGGAATTTTTTCGTAATTTGTGTCCTCAGCTTAATAAAGTCTTTATAAAATATTTGCCATGTTAATGAGCCTGTTATTTATAATAGCGGGAGCGAGTCATTAGCATATTGAATTGAGCCGCCATTTGCCTGTTAATTGAAAGCGAAGAAGCATTTAGTAATAAATCTGGAGCCGAGGTAACCAAGTTCGTAAAGACTAATTAAAAAATTGGTTTGCTTGTTTAATAATATCAAATACATTTTTAATAATGTGTCTGCGGGAAACGTGTCGGTTAATTTCATATATTAGATTCACTAAAACTGGAGAAACTCAAAGCAGAAACTTGTATGAGAACTAAGTAGTACGACAAGAGCTTCCAACTATTTGCTCTGGTCTGAAGAGCTAATGTGTCTCCTTGGGGAGACCTTCAGGGGAGTTTTATAGATAATGCAATGCTCCATGGGAAAAATTTGCAAAGTAGCTCTTCTCCAGAATAAAAAGAGCTTGCTCTTTAGTGCCACCTAGTGGAGGTATCCTGCCTGTCAACCAATGTTCATCTTTAGCTCTAACTCTGCAAGCATATGGTCAAAGGAGCTCGGAGTAGGCTGATGAAATACTCTTTTCTGTACAAAAATCTGCATTGTGATGTCGCATGTAAAACAGCAGTCAGTATTTGGTAAACACTTATAGCCCATTCCTTGGCAGTTGTTCATCAACACGGGCATGGCGCACATTAAAGCTTGCATATAGCACATGGCTTAGACAGTAATTCCTAAATGTGTACTGTACACTCATCTTTAGTGATAACCTGCATGGTTTTCACTGCTGTTATTGAGCCAGAGTCCCCTCCATGGTCTACAGCTATTTCTCATTCTCTCCATTTTGGGGGTTGGGACTTTCTGGTTGTTTACCAGTAGTGCACACACAGGGCTTTTTTTCTTACTTGTCTGGCCATTCACAGGACAGCACCTATTGATGAGGTTGGCACTGAGGTAGGAGATGATTGTACACTACTATAGATGGCATGTGAAATGAGAGGGAGTTACTGATGTGCTGGTTTTGCAAAATGCTATATGAGTAAAAATGAAAGAAACAACAGCATACACTTGGCACTGAACTGCTGCTGAGAAGAAAGGGAACCCTTGATTTACCTTTAAGGGACAGGGTAGATCCTTTGGAGGATGGACACTAGCTCATATATTGCAGGTTAACGGCCTGAACTCTCTTCCCTGAGTATCACTTTTTAAGACTAACCCCCACTTCTCCTGGTCTGTTTGTTAGTAGGGGGGGAGTGGCTTCCTCTACTTGGTTGTGCACTCCACCCATCCCACCCAGGTGGTGTAATTACTTTTGCCGGTATAAGATGGATCTTGCATGCCCAGAGCATAGGCGTATTACATGCCATGGAGAGGCCATAGTACAGTGTAGGGTCTGCCTCGAATATGAGGCCCCCTTATTGTGGTGGGGTGGGTTACACTGTTTGGAAATGGGAAACAAGAGCCTCATTATTTGTGTAGGAATTTTGGGGGCAGTTGGGGGGTTGTTTTGAACTATTTTCATGTCTGTAGTGGGTCTGTATCTTGCCATTGCGGTGAGCTGTTGCATTTTTTTTGTGTTTTTGTGTAGAGACAGACAGAGCTTAACGACAGGCAGTGAACAGTAGATTGCTGGGAAGTGAGACATCTAGTGGCCACAATTTCAGAGCTCTTTTTCTTGGGTAAGGATTTGTTTTTGGTAAATTAAGTGATATACAAATATGTTATGAATCACAAGAGGAGAAATTGGATTGTCAGTGACCAATTAAATAACACTGCCCGACAGTTCCCTTGATAGCAGTTCCCTATAAGTGTGGATTTCTAGGACTAATACTAGTGTCCAGGGCATCCGGGCCAGTTGCACCCCTCATCAATCGAGATACATGATGCATCGTGTTGTACACAATATACTGTAACTTTTTGGAAAACCTACAGAGAAACAGACAGTTCTAAGAAAAGACTGAAGGAGAAGAATAACTCCTGGGCTTCTATGTACCGATTATTTTTTGATCCTTGTTGGAAACACTCTTGAAATGATTCTCCATTGTAGCTTTTGCAGATATGAATTCTTAAGATTTTTTTTTTTTTTTTATCTTTTTTGCATTCCGAGCCTGTAATCAGTCTTTGCTTGTCATGTAGTTTCAAAAAGACTGCAGCGAAAATAAGAAGAGACAGCAAATTCTGCAAATCAAATAAAGCAGCAAGAAGAGAAATCTATATCACAGTAAGATGTTCTCCAAAACCTACAGGGAGATGAGTGAAGATAATTTCATTTAACATTCTTTATTTATATTTAAAACCATTCAGGAGGTCAGCGCTGTAAATAGAGAACTGAATCCTCCGAAGGTTCTCTCCAATAAAGGATGGAACGTGATGGGCCGTTCTTGACCTTTGCCAAATAAACAGAAATGTAAAAGAAGAAAAAAACATTCAAAGAGCCATATGGATAATTTGCATGTGCGCATAATGCTCTGTTCACGTTATAACTTGGCCTTCCAGAGTATTTCCACAATGCAGGGTTGTGATGTAAGTTATTGTGCAGGCATACATCACCAAAAGGCTCCCATTATTAAAAAAAAAAAAAAAAAAAGTATACTGGATGGTAGAGATACATAAACGTGCAGCATTTGATTACCGGTGGATGAAGAAGTTGGATGCAGCCCTGGGGTTGCCAGGAAAATATGGATATAGCCTTTGGCCTATGGCTGTATCCATGTTTTCCAGGCAGAAAAGCCACAAAATCTGCATGTAACACACACACACACACACCTAAATCTGTATGGCATGCTCACACAACGTCACACAGCGTCTGCTTTTTCTATTTAAAAAGACGTCTATTATTGCCGCAATTTATTTGACTTCAATGCAATGCATTGAAGTCAATGGGATGACGGACGTCCAATGCGCACAGTGTATAAAGAGACGGACTTTACCTGTGCGGATGTGAAAATTATGATCATGTCAATTATTTTTGGATGTCTCTTGCAAACACTGGACGGTATTTTTTTGTTGTTCACTCAGTTTTTCTCCGTTTTTACCATTAAATTCAATGGACTTTTCAATTAAAGACACATCCAAAGGGCAATCAGTCCAGCTAAACTAGAATAATGTGCAGGGGAGGCCAGACAGCTAAATGACCTCTGTCATTTTAGACTCAAAATGACAAACGTTATTCGTTATTTTAAACAGAGCTGAAAAAACGCTGTGTGAACATAGCCTTTGGAGGGATTTGTTTTATATGAATAGCTGTATTTCAGTAACAAAACACAGTACTTTTGAATATACAGTACCTTAAAGGGGTAAAGAAAACTAGGTCTATACGGATGTATTATGGTAAATGAAACATATTTCCAATGTACAAGCATTTCCTAAAATGTATCGTTCGAGAGATATAGACTCACTAATCCCCCATGTGCTGCTTAGTTTGATAACCTGTTGCCCTTGGTAACAGCCCACCAGGCATCCCCTTTCTGACCCCATGCTCAGTTCAATCCCAGTCACATGATCTGTCTGATTAGTATTGTCTGTGTGATTGTGGGAAAGTGTCTGCACTGTTGCCTGGCAACCGCAGGGTCACAGTTCAGAGAGGAAACGTATGAACCTGAACTCTCGGCTTCTGATTCCTGCTGTCTGCCCGCTCCGTGAAGAGGGTAGATACAGCGTGAGGACCGCCTAAAAATCTGGGATACAGCCATAGCCATAGGCTGTATCCCACTTTTCTAGGCGGTCCTCAGGCTGCATCCACCCTCTCCACGGAGCGGGCAGACGGAGCGGGAATCAGAAGCCGAGAGTTCAGGTTCATACAAACCCAAACCTCGGCAGGTTCGCTCATTTCTAGTGATAACGTTACTCCAGAAAGTGGGAATAGCAAGGCCTCACAGTTAGGCCTCCAGCAGTACAGCAGAGCTATCATTTAGAAAGACATCACAGGGACATGTATAAAGCGTTGATGGGTCGGGGTGTCACTGCTGAGACCTCCACTGAGAACGTGCTGGGAGACGTGTTAGGTAGCACACTGTACTGCCAGGCTTGCAGTGGTCTCCATCCACGAGGCTCGATTATAAGTTTAGTGGGCCACAGGATTGAGATGATTGACAGCTGAAAAGTGAAGCGCACTACCCCACATGTCCCGTCATTCATTATGCTGATAACCTGACCAGTCCTTCCGATTTTTTAAATATCCCTGTGACATGTCAGTGCTTTAACCAGCCGATCCCCGAAAGATAATCAGTTGATTCTGCTCCTCCTGGACCTGAACCTCCTGGACCTCCTCCTGCACCTGGATAGTAATAGATGAAAATATCCCCAACATACATTTATGAAAAAAACTTTAAAAGGGGTTTCCGATTAATTTTTTCTTGTCCCCTATCCACAGAACAAGTATAAGATGGCTAGGGGTCAGGCCTCTGAGTCCCTTTGGCATCTCTAGCGTGGCACCCTGGATACCTTGTTTTGAATGGAGCTGCAGGTCAGCGTGTGTCTATGGAGCCGATGGAAAAACTCGACTATAGCAACCTTCTCTCTCCTGCGGCTCCATAGACAATCAATGGAGTGATGGGTCATGTGCTGATTCGCGGCGCCATTCAAAACAAAGAAGCCAGGGCACTGCTCTAGAGATCCCGGAGGGGCCCAGAGGCCGGACTGCTGCGATCTCATACTTGTCCCCATCCTGTAAATAGGGGATGAATAATATCTAAAAAATAATCGGAAAAAAACTTTTACGCATTTAATTATATATATATATATATATATATATATATATATATATTTATTTATTTTATTTTTTTTTTCAAATATTGCACCCCCAAAAAAATTAAGTTCATAAAATTGTGTAATACTGGAACATAATGGAGCGTAACAATACTATACTTACAGAAAAGATGTAATTTTAACTGTTATATATCAAATAAACATGAATGTTCTGAATGTTGTTTAAGTAAGTGTGCTATGTATACACTGGACATTGATCTATTATAATGTGTATGCTTTATTTCCACCTGAAAGGAGCCCACTTATAATCATTCCCTGTATATGTGAGGACACCAAACATTTTCTCTTTCTTATGGACTCTGAATGATCACTTAGAAACAAATCCATCAAGGACATCCATCAGGAATGGTCATGGTTGAAGTAGAACCATCTGTCTATGGATCCTAACCATTATTTTTCTCCTGACTGAATTGATATTTTTAGCGTTATTATGTTCTGACATATGGTTGTTATAATGATGTGTTATTTTTCTCGGGCCGATCATCTCAATCATTTGTGTTCATTTATTGTTTCGGTGGCTGATGTTTAATTCTTGTCGTGTTTTTATGAATTTACAAGGAGGACCAGGTCAGCTGTGCAATGGAAATCACCATGAGAAAACCTGTGTTCAAATTTCAATCAAACCTGGCATTTACTTAGGTCATTTAATAACATGTTCAATGGGATCTCCAGGGATCACAACTAGTGTTGGGCGAGCACACAAATGCCCCAGTGCTCATTATTCCAGTCCAGTTTCGATTCTCGAGTGCTCAAATCAAGTAACTAGCCCCGTTGAAATCAGTAGGAGACTCGACCATTTCCCAGGTGCCCCTGCTTGGCGGAGGGGAGGGTGCCTGGTTTACCCTCTTTAATTTTCGTGTTCTAATCTCTCTATATTTTTTCCTTTTGAAGGGATGGGCAGGCATCGAAGGGAACATGGACAGGTAAGTATGGCTGTTTTTTTTTTGTTTTTTTAACTGTATTGTACCCTTAAACAGTATCAGAGCTCCTGGCAATCTAGCGCTACTGTATTGACACGCTGTATTAGTACAGTAGTATGAATATATGAATAATATATTAAGCCCCATGATGCTCAGTTGAGCACTAAGTTCAATACTGATCACAATGTATAAAACATCAGGCATTGTCGGAAACAGATCACTGATATCAGGGAGACCAGCCAAAGATAACACTGTCGGCTGCTGGTTAAAGCGCTCAATACAGTGAAATCCTAGGTGCATTGCTCCCTGGGAAATACAAATATGTAAAAAAAAGAGCCTGTGGAACCTCATTTAAGAGTCTCGAAACACAGAACTGGCCAGATATCCCTCCGGGAAGGACCCAGCCAAGGGGTTGCTCCTGTAGGCAAACCACCAAAACCACCATATTAAGGGGTCCTATAAATCAATGTAATGACAAGGGAAAAATCAAGGCCAGGTATCCATCCACAGACAGCTGTTTCGGGGGATTTGCCCCTCATCAATGTGGAGCAGGATTCTGGCTAGGTGGGACTAATACCTAGTAAAGCAATATGGGAAACAGATCACTGATCTAAGGGCATTGTTTGATAAACAGACACATCATCACACAGAAGGAGAAGCAAAGCAACTATGATGTCAATGGGAATGATCAGTACAGTGCCCCGTATTTAGGTTGCACCCTCAATATTTTTTCCCTGCCTTTTTGAGTTCCCTGTCCTGACAAGGCCTGTCCCAAACCACATTGTGTGTCGTATCCACAGACATCCGGACCGGACTAAGTCTATGTCTAAGTCTCTGTCTGTGGCTCTATATCTAAGTCTATGTCTGTGGCTCAGTTAACCTCTGTTAAACAGACAGTATTTTATATGTTATACCAGTACATTTATTTTGCATTGTGCTGCTGTTATCCTTAGCACTGCTGATACTTACCCTACTCTATTGAAAAATCCATTGAGATAAATATATCTGTATCTATATATCGCTGTTTATCCTGTACACTGGTATTGTAAAATCTATGGATGAAAAGTATATAGAGTGCTGGGTGTAGCGCTACTTTTTAACACATTTTCTTTCATCACTTTTGTGTCTACGTAGTCCGGTATTGCTGTGAATCTCTTTCATCTTTCCCTGCACTCAGATGTAAGGAGGGACCGTCCTCGTGGTTGGAGCCAGCCTAGGAACTCCAGGGAAAGAGTGTTGGTGGTACATCCTGAATAGGGGGCACTGACATCATAGTGACTTTGCTTAGATAAAAAAAAATTATGGTAGTATGGTAAACATATCAACACTGATAACTATGTTTAACGACAATGCATCCTAAATATTCACTAATGCCAAAAATGTTAAATATTTTTCAATTTGCACTGATCCTCTGCTGCCACCGATGGCTATGTTTGAAACTACAGGGCTGCTGAAGCTTTTGTCCTGGCACAGTTAAATATTATATAACATAATTGTCAATCACTGCTTGCTGTGCCACTGGGTGCTGTTGCTGCAGCACTACTGACCAGTGCCAGTACTACGGACCAGTATTGCTAGTACTGCATGCATATATTATTGCACTGGGACCAGGGCTTGAGAAACACTGCAGTTCCCAACACAGCCAAATCCATGCACATTCCCTTTAAAAAAAATTCATACAGTATATACAGTTTAACCTTAGTAAAGAAATGATTTTCTTTTTTTTCTTTTTTTTTTTGCCGGAATACCCCTTTTAATATTTAATGTGCTTTATATCTTTTATAGCCAACATCAGTTTGCCAAATTAAAGAACAAAAAACTATTCACTATGAATACTCCTTTAAGTCTAGACCTTCTATATCTTCCGCTCCCCCCTTTCCTTCTCAGTCATGGTATTTTACTCTAGAAACGCACAGTAGACTGAAAAAAATCATTTATTCATGAATAAATATGAATCTACATTTCGGCTTTTTGTTTACTTATAAATTTCAACTTTTCCTAAACTAAGTTTTCAAAGTGTAAAATAAACCTTTTATTTGCAGTAAAATCTCAGGTTGCATTGTAATAGAACCAGATCGGTTTCCCCCGGAAAAAAAAAAAGACAAAACTATATTTATATTTAAATTTTAATACTACACATTGTAAAAATGGAGAAGTTGCATATGTAAGTCACCCGACGTGAAATGCCCACAGCAGCCGGCTGGAAGAGATGATTGAACCAGACAATTTAAAATTCAGCAGCAAAGTTTCTTCACTGACTCATGATATTCCATAAAGCAGCCACTAAAATGTCACTATGACTTATACATGTTGTTCTAGAAAATTTCCCTGTGAGAGGGAAACATGTTTAGGGCAGGGAGAGAAATATTCCTCTGGCGTGGAAATACCCAACCATCACTTTGTCTTTGTTTCAAGCCGCTTTTTATTTCCGCTATTGCAAACTTTGGATAGAAGAACAGTAAGAGGGGAAGGAGAAGGAACGAGAACTATTTATTAGCCATCCATTATTTATACGGTGCCAACTCCGCACATCAATCATAGTGCCCATTGGGGCTCACAGTCTAATTTTCCTATCTCGGGCATTACGGCTGGCATCAACATCAGGCAAAGTCTGGGACACATTGGGCTTGGGGGCCCACAGCGATCGGGATAAACATGTTTGTCAAGCCAAGAGTGGGGTAGACGAGGGACTCGCTGTGATTCTGCTACCGAATAGCTCACCTGGAGCTATTCCTGTGATGTACTAGGGTAAGTTTCAGAGGGAACCAATTATTCTAAATGTGTATTCGGAGTATAAGAGGGGAATAGAAAACCTTAAAAAAAGGATTCCATGGCTCACACAATAATCAACAAAACAAAGCAACAAATGATGCAACACATGAAGGGTTACAAAAGAAAGTGAGTCATTGTCCTAAAAGTTATGGATAGAATATTGTAGACAATCTAAAAAAAATAAAAAAAATTGACTGTACTGTTCAAAAATAGCCAAATACATACTTTACCCGTACTCATACATCAAAACAGGTACAAAATGCCTATATTATATAAAAAAAATATAGATCCAAAACTATCTGTGACATATTCAAACCGTCAAATCGGTTTGAGGTTCCCGTTCTCTTCATAGGTGTCCCTTCTACCGTGTTACTTCACACAGAACTACAACCACTTACCAGCTCCTGGCTGATATTGTTTTATATTAGAACCTCACCTCAGGTACTCATCATTGCCCGATCACCCACCACTGGAAGATTCCACCACAATTCTCCTTCGAGAGCACCTAGGGGACAGTGATCAGCCGTCACACTCAGAGATCCTGCTTTACCCCTTCTAGTGTCTCCTGGGCATACTGTAGCTCACTACTTTCACGACTTTTGAATATGGGCATACTAGCCAGGCACCCATAGGAAGCTAAACGTAAAAGCCAAACCTTCCAGGCCACTCCACAGGCCTGGGGGCAACCGTTTCACGCTTAAGCTATCCACTGGCCTACTAAAATAAGGGCACTTAAAACCAAACTATTTTAATGGATGAGACTTCTTAGGCTTCAGCACTAATTACTTACTTTTGGTTAGCTATATAAGGTTGACATGAAAGTACTATACAAGGTGGTATTGTTCCTAGATCCCTGGCTCCTCCCTTAGTCCTGAGACAACACCTCATCCTCCACTGTCTTAGGAGGCTTGTCATCACCTCTGATCGGCCCCTATAGCCTACATCACCATTTCCCTGTCATATATATACTATTCATAAAATGGGAATAATGAGGTGTCGTTACAGCATGCTGCCTTGTGCTGAACATTGCCACAGGCAGAAAAAGCAAACAGAATACAGCAGCTTTTGCAGACTTGTTGTTTAGGGCATGTAACTGGCAGGAGTACTGTAGTACGGGAGTAGATAGGGTAGGAGAGCGGTGATGAACAGCTGAGAGCGAGCAATGCATTCTGGGAATTGACGGACTGACCACTGCTCAACCAGGAATAAAATGATTTTCTGACATAGGAACAGCACAAAAAAATTGTTTTTTGTTTGTTTGTTTTCAGAAAACTGGAGCAGACAAGTAAGTATTGTTATATGGTCTGCAGTGTTTTTTTTTTTTTTTAGCTTACTATGGAGTGCCCCTAGAGAAAAAGAAAACATCTATCAGTCACAGTATTTTTTTTTTTTTTTTTAGGACATTTCTATTTGAAGTCAGAATGTTCGGGGAAGGATAAGAGAACATCCTAAGTGGGGACTCAGTAATTTTTGCCAGTGGTTGTACACAATTCCTCTACCGAGTTGAGTCTAGCATTTCTCAGACTTAAGTGTTTGTGAAGCTGGTTACATTGCAGAAGTCACGAAAACACAAGAAACATTAAAGTATTTGAGAAACAGCCTGAACTCTCCTGAGAAATGTGAAAGATTACAAAAACTCATCACAGGGAATATCAAAGGCCAACGCACCCGCAGAATGATGTGGAGTTCTAATAAATAAGGAAGTTAAGAGGGATCGCAAAATGTAGACAGCAAAAATAACAAAATAATATTGGACGAGGTGAGAGATGAAGTCCCTGTCACTGTGGATATAGGAGTTCTGCATGAGGCTAAGAATTGGTATGGGGAGGGAAGAAAAGGAGTCAATTTAAAGGGAAGTGTTGCTGTACAAAACCCAGTGTTTATCTGACAGAAATGCCACCTCTGACCTCAGAATTATCCAGAGTAGTAGCAAATCCCCATAGAAAACCTCTCCTGTTCTGGACAGTTCCTGACATGGACAGAGGTGGCAGCAGAGAGCACTGTGTCAGATCTGAAATTAATAGACCACTTCCTGTAGGACATACAGCAGCTGATAAGTATTGAAAGACATGCAATTTTTAAATAGAAAAAAATTACAAATCCATATAACTTTCTGAAACCAGTTGATTTGAAAGAAAAAAAAGTGTCAGAATACCCCTTTAAGAGGTTACCTGTTGCAGCCTTACTTATTAAACCCAATAGTGATATCAAAACTTCCAATGCTAATTTAATTATTTAAATTGCCATTGTTTTAAAAATATTTTTTTTAATTAGTATAAAATATAGCTGTACAAGGTCAGTCTGCAGCAACCAGCTTGATGATGGTTTCCAGGTAACAACACATCTTTTCTAGAATGAACAAGCCAATATAACAAGCAGCACAAAAGAATATACATTAGAAAGACGCAGGATGTTACACTAGTTGACTATAGAGCCATGTTAAAGTCTCGGTAATTTACAGCCGGAGTTTTGCTTTCCTACACTTGTATCGGCACAATGTATAGACTTACAGGTTGTATTTTTTTTATTTGATTTTTTTTTTTCCTTTTCTTCTTACCAGCCCTCAAACCTAATGCAGTAACTTTGACTTAGTTGTGAATTTATTTGTCCCAAGAATCTAGAAGAGGGAGTTTAAGGGCCCTTGGGAAATCAGTTCTCGGTTTTGTTTCACTCAGGTGCACACTTTGCTTTTATATCCTTTGCCATTTTGTGTGATTAAGTGTAGTGTTAATGGAGCTGTGTGTTTTGTGGAAGGAACCCCCAATCAGAGGTTCACAACAGGTTCTCACATAACGTCCTACAACAGTCAGTTTCTCTTGATTTCTGCTATATATAAAGTTATAGCAGACTGGATTCCGAAGCTGTAACTAAAGAAAAGTCAGAAAGTCAGGAGTTTATGGGGAAAGTTTGAAAGAAAGACGTTTCGAGAAAGTTTTCAAAACCGAAAAGTATCAATTTATTTATTTATTTTTTAAATCTAAAGAGGTAAAACTCATAAAATTCCTAGAAAATGTATGACCTTATGTATGTGAGTCCAGAGTCATGCTGGTTTGCTAAAACAGAGGACAGCGGGGGAGGGAAAATTCTAATTTACATTTTAGCCACCAAAACTTGGGCCATGTTTGACAATTTGCTGGTGTTCCAGGTTGTGGGATAGTCCTGCTAAAATTATAACAGGTGACTCTCCTAAAGTCTCTGGTATTGTGACCTAGAAGAGCGGCCCCTCCCCAAGCCGAGCTCATTCACCATTACTAGAAATGAGCTCATAAATTTGGATCAAAGTCATTTAATTTCATATTTCCCCCAAAAGTTATAATTGTTTGAATTTGAAATTTGTGGATTTCATTTTAGGCCACCAATTTACCCAAAGTCATGGAGACCTAAGCTGTCATACTAAATAACCTTTTGTCAGGGACGGGGAGGCAGGGGCAAGACAAGACAGTGAGCCCTAAAGCTGAACACACCAACTGTCCCTACCTACTTTCCTCAAATGGCCCTAGGTGGCCATGGACAACCACAGAGACGTTCCCTGTACTAGATACGTGCACACAGAACAAGACAGACAGACAAATCCAATATTGGATAGTCAAACAAGCAAGGTCAGAACCAAATGGGCAGCATAGTACAAAATCAGGTGACAATCAGATGGAAGTTAGGACGGGGATCGCAGAAATAGACTGGGAGCTGGGACCAGGGCATGAAACCTAATAGCCAGCACTGGGGGACTGGCTTAGCTTTCTTTTATCATGACCAAGAGCCCGGTCCGGATCCCCATTGGACCGGCGCTCTGATCTTCCAGGTTCCAGCCAGGTAAAGAAACCAGTCAGTCAAAAGACCTACTCAGCTATATAATCAAGTCTAGCAGTATCAGTGTAGCTCCTGCATTGCCAGGAAGCTGAGAAGCAAGCGGGTGTGTCCCACAAAAGTAAAAACAGGCCCAGTTCACACCAGGCTACTGCACATTCCTGACAACTTTTAGAGTCATTATAAATCGTCTCACTGTAATTGAAGCCGATTATCATTTTGACAGAATCTGACCCAAAATTTATATTGGGGGGGGGGGGAGAAGTAGCAGTATTTTCTCAGGATTATACAAATTCATAAAAAGCAACACATATTCTGAATTGTTCAATTACTTTTTTATCCTTACTTATATTTTGGTAGCTTTTGGTTGTGTTTTGTTTTGGTTATTTTTTTAAATTTTGTAATTTTCACATGTATAAACTCCCTGTTAGTCATACACACAGACTAATGCATACACCTTACTGAACACACCATGTGCCGGACACGTAATGAACTCAAAATATTTATCTTTATTATTTAAAAAATATCCAATATGATATATTTCTTATAGTTCTCTCTCATAGTTCTTCTTTTTTCACCGTCCTTTCATCATCTTTACTATTAAATTCAATGGACTTTTCAATAAGACACATCCTAAAGCCAATCAGTCCACCTAAACTAGCAACAGCCGGCACTGCACAGCCAAATGACAGACATTATTTTAAACTCAAAATGACAGACGTCATTTTTTTTTAAATATATATAAATTGACAAGAAAAACCGTTGTGGGACCATAGCCATAGATATGACGTAGAAAAATATCAAAACAATAGGATCACAGAAAATGTCGTAAGTTACTAAGGTGAGTGCCTACAACCGTCTATTGTATTATTGGCCTACATATGGGAAGTATTGCCTAGCCCTAAAACTATTCTTGGAACTGAATACAGTATAACATGTATCCCTGTATCCATCTTCTTCTCGTATATCCCCTTCCCTGTATCCATCCCCTCCTTGGTTGAACCTGATGGACATGTGTCTTCCTTCAACCGTATTAACTATGTAACTATAAGTAAAGTATCAGCTCTATACACCATTCTATTACATCACTGGTATCAGGATCTATACACCATTCTATTCCATCACTGGTATCAGGATCTATACACCATTCTATTCCATCACTGGTATCAGCTCTAAACACCATTCTATTCCATCACTGGTATCAGGATCTATACACAATTCTATACCATCACTGGTATCAGGATCTATACACCATTCTATACCATCACTGGTATCAGGATCTATACACCATTCTATACCATCACTGGTATCAGGATCTATACACCATTCTATTCCATCACTGGTATCAAGATCTATACACAATTCTATTCCATCACTGGTATCAGGATCTATACGTGCAGTATAGTAACAGCCAGCTCACCAGGGTAACCAGTCTGCCTCGCACGGTCCGACACTCCAGTCAGTGTTCAGATACTTCAGACAGAAACTTGGACCAGCGTTTGCAAGTGAATCAAAGGTATTTTCTTTGGAACCAATAAGATCATGGACACATCAACCACTTCTCAAGGAATACGCCAACGCATTTCTGGTGCATGCGCGCCTTTGATCACGACATAGAGTAGCAAAAGAATGCTCTCATTTAAACACGTAGCCCCTCCCCCTGAGAATATCAGGGAAGCTGCTACACGTGTGTACATATACTTAGTAGATACAAAGCATTACAAAACTCATTAAAAACAATGCTAGATTTGTAACCAGATATGACAATAATCCAAGTAGAGAGGAAGAAGATGAGGGCACTCACCAGTACGTGGCAAAATACTTCTTTATTCACAAGATGTACAGTTTAAAAGTCCATGAAGACATCTATCATGCGGGCAGACGCCATACCACCTTCACTGCGTTAACATCATGGCCATTTCGCGCGCATGCGTGCTTCAACGTTGAGAATTTTTATTTCATATCTTTTGTCATTCTTACTATCACTAAAATATTTGCTCTGATCTGCATACCGGCATATGCTGCATGTGCCGCACCTGTAGAAGCCCTTGCATGATAGCCATGTTCTAGGTGGAGGATTAGTCCTAGGTACTGAGGGTGCTATAGTGTCCCCCAGTGTCTGTGCATATTTGGACACTAGTGGCATCCCTCTCTCAAGATCTCATTAAGTGTGGGGTTACCCTTCAAAATACAAAGATTCTTCTGTGTAATGTGTTTGATGTTTATAAATTGCGGACTGAACTTCATCACAAATGTTGGTTTATTGCATAATTTGTTGTTGTCCCCTGTTTTTTCCTCTTTGTTAATTCGATTCATTCTTGCTCTGTTGTCTACTCTCATCCTAGCCCTTTTTGTCATCCCCAGTCATGGAGTCTTTTCTGATGTTATATTCCTGGCTGAAGGTATCCGGAGTGCTGCAATTCCGCCTCATACGAGTCATCTCTCCAACGGGGATCGACTTAATCGTATGGGACGGATGACAGCTACTCGCATGTAACGTGACGTTTCCAGATATATACTGTATATTCTGTGGGTTTTGGTGACAACAATTTCATTCGGGATACCTCTTAATTCCAGATTCTTAAAAAATTATTTCACTCTGGTGATGCACATTGGTGAACTTGAGTCCCCATATTCCATGAACTGTGGCATGGCAGGTACTGGACCACTCCAGACGAGGAGCAAGTCATCAATGCACCTTTCATCCCACTTGCTTTAATGCTTCACCCCAATGGAGATGCCCGCCACAACAAAGGAAATAGTTGTGGGTCATCAGGTACCATGCCACACATTTTACAAAATCCTGAAAATTGTCCTCATAACCACTAAATTTCTTAAGGTGGAAGTCCAAGGCCTTCATTGCCAGGGCATGCGGTATACACCAGGATCTATACACCATTTTCTTACACCGGTGAAAAAATGGTGGAAAAAATCGGTCTGGAAGGGGGGTGGTCTTCTCAAAGAAGTGGTCTGCTTGGGAGGTTTCACTGATATGTATATATACAGTATGTAAGGAGGAAGAATAATGCTTGCTGTAGCCCCCTTACAGCCTTGTCCATATTAATGCAATGTCGACATGAATAAAGTTTTCCTGGAAATTACTTCATTTCATCTCTATATAAAAACCATCCCACAGCTGAGTTAGTGAAGATAATGTTTTACAGACGCACAAGACTGCCCGGCGTCCATTGTGACCGCTGAGCTGAAGACATCTTGATGCTATTTCAAGTGACGTCTCTAAACTGCGATTCGACTTTGATAAAATATATCACTTTTAATCCAGCTCCTCACAAGACACTCACATAATGGAGAAAAACTCAATTGTTACGGTAGCACATTGATCAGAGCTAGAAGAATCCTTAAAGAATGTCAGAGGACTATGATTTATGAGACGGAATGAGGCCGCCGTATGGCGAAAAAAGATCCAGGTCAGCACATTGCGGAACATATGGAACAGAACTGGTTTAAATATATATATCGTCCAATAACAGAAGAGGATGATAATCTGTCCGGAGCCCCGAACTGCCATGATTCACCTTCTAAAATCCCCATAATGGACACATAAGTCACATTAAAATAAAATTACTTTGTACTTTGGGCTTAATCACCTTTAAAAATGTCAAAGTTCCTTCTTTAGAAAATTAGTAAATGGAAAATAAAACTTTATTAGAGGAACATAGTCCAGGAGCCATCCCTGACACAGAATACCTATATAATTATGCTCCATTAACCTAATAAGGAATTAATGTTATATTCTTGTATATAGGAGCAGTATTATAGTAGTTATATTCTTGTATATAGGAGCAGTATTATAGTAGTTATATTCTTGTATATAGGAGCAGTATTATAGTAGTTATATTCCTGTATATAGGAGCAGTATTATAGTAGTTATATTCTTGTATATAGGAGCAGTATTATAGTAGTTATATTCTTGTATATAGGAGCAGTATTATAGTAGTTATATTCTTGTATATAGGAGCAGTATTATAGTAGTTATATTCTTGTATATAAGAGCAGTATTATATAGTGTTATAGTGTTGTTTGGGGGCAGCCTTCCCCGCCGGTGGTGCTGGCCGGGTTGTGGTGGGGCTTTTTGGGTCTGGTCCTGTGACATTGGGGTTGCAGGGCCGTTCCATGGCCTCCCTTCCCTGCACGTGCACGCTTTGCGGGGTTGGCTGCCGCTGACCGGCACGGTGTGGAGCTAGTGTAGGGACCCGTGTGGACCAGAGGACCTGCGCGGTGGTACACGGGGCAATATGGCTTGATCAATTCATATACAGACACTCTGGTGTTGATTTTTAATATAGGCCTAGCGGCATTAGTATCAGATGGGATGTGCAGCCGTTCCATTCTCTCCAGTTCGTATTATAGTAGTTATATTCTTGTATATAGGAGCAGTATTATAGTAGTTATATTCCTGTATATAGGGGGCAGTATTATAGTAGTTATAATCTTGTATATAGGGGGCAGTATTATAGTAGTTATAATCTTGTACATAGGAGCAGTATTATAGTAGTTATGGGGTAATGGATCAAACAAAGACCTCAGCACAGCCGGAGCAACAATCAGTCTCGCCGGTTCAAAAGAGCTCTGGTTGAATGCAGGTGGGCGGCCACTCTAATAAAGACATCTGCGTAGTGGTGCACGGGAAGATAAACAGTCAATATGATGATGTGAAGAGAAAGCAAAAATTTCCAGCACTCACCAGTTGCTTGATAGCAGATCTTTATTCCGTCTTTATTTCATAGAAGTGAAGTGGTAGGGAGGGGGGAGGTGTGGGACATGCCTCTAATGGCGACGGCCGTTTCTGGCCACTGGGGCCTGTCGTCTAGCCGAGAGCATGCACCGTGCAACAGGAAGGGGAGTGAAATAGACACAGTTACAATCACGTGACTAGTGACAATTAAAAACATATTCATTTAGCAACAAAGTATCATAAGAACACAGTTAGATAGTTTCTTTCATTTAGGCCTAAGGGGCCCGTAGCATCTAAATCTGTAATCCATAAGGACTCTCTCCTAAGCAGGGTTTGGTGCTGGTCTCCGCCACCTCTGCCGGAGTTAACTCTTTCGAGTCCAAGGAATTTAATACATTTAGTATTACCCACATGTTCCTTCCGGATATGATCGATAAGACGGGGCACCCCCTTGCCAGTGTGTACGGAGTACATATGCTCCTTGTATCTGGTCCATAGGGGGCGCTTCGTCTTTCCGATATAATATCTCCTGCAAGGACATACTATTGCATATACTGTATATGTAAATTTACAGGTGATGAAGTCCTTAATGAAACAATCCTTATCTCCTAGATGTATATACGCAGTGCATAACATTTGGGTACAATAATTACAGTGACCGCACTTGCGGTTACCCTGCGGTAGGGACGTATTCAGCCAGTTACTCTTTCTAGTCTGGTCTGCATTGCCGCTAAGCATGTCTCCTATTGTTTTCTTTCTTCTGTGTGTTATACAAGGTTTGCGACTAGCAATCTCGTGTAAGTCGGGGTCATTTTCAAGTAAAAACCAGTGCCGGTTTATGGCATTCCGTATTACTTTGTTTAACGGGGAATTCTGAAAGATGAACATAAATCTTTTATCTGTTTCCTTTCTTTTACTGCTAGCAGAATTTAGAAGAGTGGTTCTATTTTGACTCGTGGAGATCGATAATGAACGCATAAAAACCTCTGTATATAGAAAGCCTACTGCGTGCAACTCCCTTCTTCACTTCGCCAGCTCACACCCAACTGTCGTCAAAAAAGCCATCCCGTATGGACAAATGCTACGTTTACGTAGAGTTAATAATGATGACGACACATTCAGGGCGCAGGCTGGCGACTTGTAGAAGAGACTGGCACGCAGAGGCTACCCGCAGGCCATGGTCCATGATGCATATATGAGAGAAGCTAGTCAAAATAGAACCACTCTTCTAAATTCTGCTAGCAGTAAAAGAAAGGAAACAGAGGTGGCGGAGACCAGCACCAAACCCTGCTTAGGAGAGAGTCCTTATGGATTACAGGCAGGGGCGTAGCTAATGTCTCCTGGGCCCTGGTGCGAGAGGCCAACTTGGCCCCCCCCCCCTCCTTTCACGACCAAGTGATGCTATTGTTGTGTGTGTGTGTATATATATATATATATATATATATACACAGTGGTGCCTTGGATTATGAGCATAATTCGTTCCAGGACCGTGCTTGTAATCCAAATCCACTCTTAAACCAAAGCAAATTTTCCTATAAGAAATCATGTAAATGCAGACAGTTGGTTCCACACCCCAAATATATTTATTATTCTGTACTGTACAGTAATGGAGAAGATGGGAAACACAAGGGCTGACAGAGACTGCAGGGAGCATGAAGGAATGAGCAGGGCAGATGTGGTCACATACATGCAGCACTCTCTGTCCGGGGAGAGAGGGGTTACAGCTATGGAGAGATTACCCCCCCCACACAGTCCTGTCCCCTGATGTAAGCCCCAGCCTGAAGGGGATATGCTATGATTTGGAAGGTGTTTAGAGTACAGTGCTGTAGACCCCGCTATGCAGGCCATGCCCCTTCTCCACTCGCGCTCCCACCCAATACAGGAAGTTCTTAAACCAAAGCAATGCTCTTAAACCAAGTCACAATTTTGAAAAACTGTGAGCTCTTAAACCAAAACGCTCTTAAACGAAGTTACTCTTAAACCAAGGTACCACTGTATATATATATATATATATATATATATATATATATATATATATATATATATACACACACACACACACACCAAGACAGATATTACCTATTACCGCCATACTGTTACCGACCAAATCCTGTATACTGAGACCAATATTACCAGTAATACCAGTATATAGGGAGGAAACATTACCGCTACACCACAACCACTACCATCACCACCATATTGTTACTGACCAAATCCAGTATACTAAATCACCTCATCCAGTCATATAGAGGTGGCCCCAGCTCTACACAGGTTCTATACACCATATACATTACTGTGCAGTTATATCAGGTGACTCACAGGAGACGTCTTTTCTGATCGGAGTTCTTTCCTTTTCATCTTCTTCTCCATCCGTCCTGGGCCGTTATGAGAACTTCTCCGAGCCACGAATCCACAGAATCTGCCAGACAGACATATTAGTCTCCTCACTCTGTCACCATCCTCATCTCTCTACACACTGCACATCTGTACTGTCCCCTTTACACCCTCATTTAGTGGGTAGCCTGACTCTATGTGACCTCCTAATATATGCCCCCCTCTGTGTATTCCCTCTCCCCCTATGTTGCCCCCCCCAAATAGATGCCCCCCTCTACCCCCTCCCTTATAGATGGCCCCCTCTACCCCCTCCCTTATAGATGGCCCCCTCTACCCCCTCCCTTATAGATGGCCCCCTCTCTCCTCACCCTCCCTTATGGATGGTCCCCTCTCCCCCCACCCTCCCTTATGAATGGCCCCCTCTCCCCCCACCCTCCCTTATAGATGGTTCCCTCTCCCCCCCCCCTCCCTTATAGATGGTCCCCTTCCCCCCCTCCTCCCTTATAGATGGTCCCCTTTCCCCCCCTCCCTTATAGATGGTCCCCTTTCCCCCCCTCCCTTATAGATGGTCCCCTTTCCCCCCCTTTATAGATGGTCCCCTTCCTCCCTCCCTTATAGATGGTCCCCTTTCCCCCCCTCCCTTATAGATGGTCCCCTTTCCCCCCCTTTATAGATGGTCCCCTTCCTCCCTCTCTTATAGATGGTCCCCTTTCCCCCCCCACCCTCATAGATGCCCCCCTCCTTTCCCCCCACCCTCATAGATGGCCCCTCTTTCCCCCCCACCCTCATAGATGGCCCCCCTCTTTCCCCCCACCCTCATAGATGGCCCCCCTCTTTCCCCCCACCCTCATAAATGCCCCCCTCCTTCCCCCCCACCCTCATAGATGGTCCCTCTTTCCCCCCACCCTCATAGATGGCCCCCTCTTTCCCCCCACCCTCATAGATGGCCCCCTCCTTTCCCCCCACCCTCATAGATGGCCCCCTCCTTCCCCCCACCCTCATAGATGCCCCCCTTCTTTCCCCCCACCCTCATAGATGCCCCCCTCCTTTCCCCCACCCTCATAGATGGCCCCCCTCTTTCCCCCCACCCTCATAGATGGCCCCCCTCTTTCCCCCCCACCCTCATAGATGGCCCCCCTCTTTCCCCCCACCCTCATAAATGCCCCCCTCCTTCCCCCCCACCCTCATAGATGGCCCCCTCCTTCCCCCCACCCTCATAGATGGCCCCCTCCTTCCCCCCACCCTCATAGATGGCCCCCTCTTTCCCCCCACCCTCATAGATGCCCCCCTCCTTTCCCCCCACCCGTACAGGCTGATAAAAAAACAAAACTTAACTCACCTGACATCGCGCTCCCACGTTGATCCTCACTCCTCCTGGTCTGTCCCCGGCTGCTGCGCGGCTGCCGGGGGTGTCGCGTCTTATCCCCGGCAGCGCGCGCATCCCAGAACTCCCTGCGCGCCGGAAACAGGAAGTCAGGGCCCAAGGCGCGCAGGGAGTTCTGGGATGCGCGCGCTGCCGGGGGTAAGACGCGACACCCCCGGCAGCCGCGCAGAAGCCGGGGGAAAGACGGAGCCAGTCTCTTGTGACCGCAAGCAAAACAATGCTTGCGGTCACAAGAGTGATTGATCGGGGGGCCCCGCGGGCCCCCCTTGTGGCGGGCCCGGTCGTGGCGGCGACCCCCGCGACCACGGTGGCTACGCCACTGATTACAGGTTTAGATGCTACGGGCCCCTTAGGCCTAAATGAAAGAAACTATCTAACTGTGTTCTTATGATACTTTGTTGCTAAATGAATATGTTTTTAATTGTCACTAGTCACGTGATTGTACCGGTGTCTATTTCACTCCCCTTCCTGTTGCACGGCGCATGCTCTCGGCTAGACGACAGGCCCTAGAGGCCAGAAACAGCCGTCGCCATTAGAGGCATGTCCCGCACCTCCCCCTCCCTGCCGCTTCACTTCTATGAAATAAAGACGGAATAAAGATCTGCTATCAAGCAACTGGTGAGTGCTGGATATTTTTGTATTTTTGCTTTCTCTTCACATCATCATTATAGTAGTTATATTCTTGTATATAGGAGCAGTATTATAGTAGTTATATTCTTGTATATAGGAGCAGTATTATAGTAGTTATATTCTTGTATATAGGAGCAGTATTATAGTAGTTATATTCTTGTATATAGAAGCAGCACTATAGTAGTTATATTCTTGTATATAGGAGCAGTATTATAGTAGTTATATTCTTGTACATAGGAGCAGTATTATAGTAGTAATATTCCTGTATATAGGAGCAGTATTATAGTAGTTATATTCTTGTATATAGGAGCAGTATTATAGTAGTTATATTCCTGTATATAGGAGCAGTATTATAGTAGCTATATTCTTGTATATAGGAGGAAGTATTATAGTAGTTATGCGGTTCAGGGAAGAAACAGAGTGCTGCACCTCACACCTATGGCTGATACTAGTGCCGCTAGGCTAAATAAAAAACACATCAGAATTTTGTGTATGAATTGATCAAGCCACACTGCCCCATGTACCTCGTGCAGGTATCTGATACACATGGGTCCCTACACTAAGTCCACACCGTGCCAGTCAGTGGCCACCAACCCCGCAGGCGTGCACAGCCAGGGAATGGGGGCCATGGGACGGCCCTGCGACCCCCATGCCACAGGAACAGCTAGCACTCCTTCATAAGACCCACATGACCAAAATTAGCAGGATATGCCTGTGCTCACATGTCCGGACCTTATGTTTTCCCCATTCTGTGAGAGCAGCAATGGTGAGTGTAATACCATATCCATACTTGTGTCGTTTGGGGGCAGCCTTCCCCGCCGGTGGTGCTGGCCGGGTTTTGGTGGGGCTTTTTGGGTCTGGTCCTGTGACATTGGGGTTGCAGGGCCGTTCCATGGCCTTCCTTCCCTGCACGTGCACGCTTTGCGGGGTTGGCGGTCGCTGACCGACACGGTGTGGAGTTAGCGTAGGGACCCGTGTGGACCAAAGGATCTGCGCGGTGGTACACGGGGCAATATGGCTTGATCAATTCATATACAGACACTCTGGTGTTGATTTTTAATATAGGCCTAGCGGCATTAGTATCAGCCATAGATGGGATGTGCAGCGGTTCCATTCTCTCCAGTTCGTATTATAGTAGTTATATTCTTGTACATAGGAGCAGTATTATAGTAGTTATATTCTTGTATATAGGGGGCAGTATTATAGTAGTTATATTCTTGTATATAGGAGCAGTATTATAGTAGTTATATCCTTGTATATAGGAGCAGTATTATAGTAGTTATATTCTTGTATATAGGAGCAGTATTATAGTAGTTATATTCTTGTACATAGGAGCAGTATTATAGTAGTTATATTCCTGTATATAGGGGAAGTATTATAGTAGTTATATTCTTGTATATAGGAGCAGTATTATAGTAGTTATATTCTTGTACAGAGGATTAGTGTTATAGTAGTTATATTCTCGTATGTAAGAGGCAGTATTATAGTAGTTATATTATTGTATATAGGAGCAGTATTATAGTAGCTATATTCTTAAACATAGGGACAGTATTATAGTAGTTACAGAAATCAAAAGATAAAGATAACTGGCACCAGTCACTGAGCAAGTAGTCCTGCCATTCACAGGTGGAAATCACAGATAGGCGAGGTCAGCTTAGCAAGATCATGCTGGGGTTCTCAGAACTGAGTGTCCAATATGAACAGCAACTGAGAATAAAACTTGGCACTCACCACCATTGCAATCATTCACAGTTTATTTAATGATGGAGGTGCAGCAGGGAGAAGGATACACAGGTAGACACAATCCTGGGGCAGCTGTTTTCGGGCCATCCCAGGATTGCTCACATTTCCTTTTCTTCGTCATCTGGCCTTCACTCGGTGATAACTCGTTTCTACCGAATCCAGCAGACATACATTTTAGTCTTCTCGCTCATATAGTATTTAGGCCTTTTCAATATGTAGTATAGCCCCCCCCTTCCTGTGCAGCTGCCCCATGTAGCATAGCACCGCTTCTTGTGCAGCTGCCCATGTAGTAGAGCACCCCTCTTCCTGTGACGCAGCCCCATGTAGTATAGCAACAATATAACAATACTATGCAGCAGCCCCCATATAGTCTAGGCCCCCATGTGAGGGAAAAAAAATACTCACCTGTGACATCATTCCCCAACAGAGCCTCTCCCTTTCTGGAAGGCTGGTGAACAGCTTCATTCAGAGCTCCAGGGCGGTGGCAGTCACTTCTCTCTTTGCTCCTCATCAGTCAGGGACATTTTTTAAATGCTCTGCTATTGGTGGTAAAGTGCAGCACGCAGGCACATCTGATGCTAATAGCAAGCCTTTTAAATTGGCATCACAGCCTTAAAGCGGCATTATCAGCAGGTTCTTCGCAGAGAACCTGCTGATATGCCGCAGTAGCAGAGGACCGTAGTAATACATAGCCATTAGTTTAACCCCTCTTTGCCCCCGCATTGTTTGTAAAATCGCTAAATGCTCTTCTGTAAATTACTAGCATAAGAGCATTTAGGGCGTTGATCAGGGCCAGAGAGCATCGCTGCCTCCCGCCCAGCCTGCCCCCTCCCGTCCTACCCACTATGCATATTCATAACTGCATAGTAGGCTCTATACATGGCGGCTGCGCAGGGAAGCCGTCTCGTCAGAGACGGGCTCCTTCCCGCCCATGCGTGAACCCCCCGGGCCTCCGCCGTTCCTCCCGGAGGTCCCTCAAGTTGTAAGTATAAAGTTTATCTTATACTTACATCCTGAGAGACCTCCGAGAGGATCGGCGGTGGACAGGGGGGTTCACGCATGAGCAAGTAATTTGCATAAGAGCATTTAGTGATTTTACAAACAATGCGGGGACAAAGAGGGGTTAAACTAATGACTATGTATTACTACGGTCCTCTGCTACTGCTGCATATCAGCAGGTTGTCTGCGAAGAAGTGCCGCTTTAATGCTATCCAGCCACCGGGGCCCCAAAGTTTATTGGAGGAGCGGCGGCACACGCTGCCTCTTACTGTACCCTGCTACCGAGGCCCATGGCAGTGTGCATGCGCCCGCAGGAGCTGGGCTGGGGGCTCACTTGAGGATCCTCTGACACTGATGGTATACTTTCACAAGGTACAAGATTAATAGATACATACACAGACAGATAGATATGAATGAAGGTCCATTCTCATCCTGCATATGCCTCATCATACATTAGCGGAGCCTGGCTCAGAGACATTGCTCCCGTGAGTATGTTTCTCTATGATATTAATGTGGTCCATGCTCATTCTGCATAGTGCACATTATCTGTATCTCACACTATTTGCTTGAGTGATCTCTTCTTCCCTAGTTTTTGCATTCTAGACGACCGTATCAGTTTACATATAGTATCCATTTCATATCAATCTTTTTTCATTGAGCCAGACCAGTCCATCGGCAGCTCGTGGAGCCAGGGCCGCGAGTGTTTCTAGTGAGTGCACATCATTTCTCGTAAATATGACTTATAGGAGTGAATGGTTCCTTTGAGAAAACAGAGCATAACAAATTGCTATAGCCGGATTTTAGTGCTGTACCACGGGCTCAGTAAAATAGTTACTGTAGGAAAACTGCAATCTGCAGCAACAGTAAATATCCTTGTGGGAGTGAGGACAGACAGGGACAAGCCAGAAAGTCTTATGGTTGCAGAATATGTTGGAGGAGGATGCTTAAAAGCCAAAGTAAAAGAAAAATTATTGACCCTTGAATGTAATGGTATTAAACCCACCTGTTGGGTCATAATTCTTAAAAACGAGTCATGAAAATTTTGTTGTCGTCGGCATAAAGGGATGGAGTCAAAATCCATTTCCAAGATAAATAAAAGTATGGTAAATGGAGGCCCAGGCTCTCAGCAATGATTACCTGGAGGCAGTATATTATAGATTTATTCCCTTTATAGAGAGTATTCTTCATGTATGAGGGAGGTTGGGCCCACATTGCTCTTTGTTCTTTTATTTTCTACATAAGGTACCAGTTCCCAAAAGGATGTAGATAAGCCACATCTAATATGTGGGCACTCCCATGGGTTACACACCGACCACTAAGGGGGCATTTGTGTTCACAAAAAGAAACAAACCCCCCTAGGTGGCTATGTGTAAAGCTTCCATCCTAACCAGTCAGTAACGGACTCAATACTAAAGAGGGGGAAAGAACCCAAAAACAGCTTAATACAGATGGGTCTCAAGGCTCATAATAAGACATGGTGCCTCACACAGCATCTAGGTACTAGGTGGGTGCAATTCAGGTAAGTCTGCATGCAGTAAGCGGCAATGCATACACAGGAGTATTTGCATCATTGCCCACTACAACCTCGTACAGACATGTTTAACTGCAAATGCATTATACAAACATAGGCATTAACCAAACAATGGTCAGCATTACTAGTAATTAGTCATTTGCGGTTACAATGGTCACTAGAAAACATCAATTGTCTGTACTCAAGGGGACAGGAAAGGGAGTACAGCACTCGGCTCTTTCTAGCGACTTCATAGAGAATGAATGGAGCCTTTGGTCACGAGCCGACTAGGGCTTGATCCAAAACAAAGGAGCTGGGTCAGCGGAAGAGAGCTCCTCAGGGGGCACAGAGGTTGGACCCTCAACAATCTCATACTTATTCCCTATCCTGTGGATAAGGGACATGTGTTTTTAAACTGACAAACCCCTTTAAACTCTAGGACAGAGTAACCCTAACCCTAGGAACGTAAAACCAGTCGGGCTGGGCTCCCTAAACTAACCCTAACCCCTAACCATTTACGAAACAAAAAAGTTTCCAACACTCTGGGAACTACAAGGACTAGAGATGAGCGAACCTGGAGCATGCTCGAGTCCATCCGAACCCGAACTTTCGGCATTTGATTAGCGGTGGCTGCTGAACTTGGATAAAGCCCTAAGGCTATGTGGAAAACATGGATATAGTCATTGGCTGTATCCATGGTTTCCAGACAACCTTAGAGCTTTATCCAAGTTCAGCAGCCCCAGCTAATCAAATGCTGATCGTTCGGGTTCGGATCGACTCGAACCCGAAACCGGTTTGCTCATCTCTAACAAGGACCCCTTTGTCCTAGTGCAGAAAGGGGGTGGGGGAACATAATAAAGAAAGTATACTTGCTTGTCCTCATGCCCATGCAGCACCGCATTACTGCTTCTGGACCCCCCCCCCCCCCCGGTCTCCTGCGGCTCTTGCTTCAGCAACATCATGACCTGGGTGATGGATTGTCTGCTCAGCCAGTCAGCGACTGAGTTGAGACACCGCTGCAATCACTGACTGGCTATGCAGGCAATCTATTAGCCGGGTTGGGTACTTTCACCAGGAAGTCAGGAGAAAATGGGCTCTGGCGGCAGTCAAAGAGCTGGTCATGCATCACTGGGGAACATGGGGACGGGTAAGGGTAAGTAGACTTTCATTATTATGATTTTTATTTTCGCCAGACTTCTCCTTTAACTTCAGAGTAACCCTAACCATTTACAAACCCAAAAAGTTTCAAATTCAACTTTTTGAGAAATTCTGAACGAATTAAATCGTTTAGCTCCTCTCTCCCCCGGAGCTTGTACCACCATCCAACCCTACTCTTTTTCTCATGTTGCCGCCTAAAAGTTTGCAGTTTTGAATGAAATTTTCATACCGTGTATTTGATGGGGGTTTAATAATAAATGAACTAACTTGCATAAAGCCGCTAAATGAGTCAACCTGGAGAAGAATGAGTATCCTGAGGAATAATATGATTGTGAGGGGTTTAATTATCTGTAAATCCACATAAGTTTGGAGATTAACAATATATCAGAAGGAAGCAGATGCCTTTATTTGATTAAAGATCATTTAATTATCCAAAAAAATAGGATGTTCCAAATGTTTTCTACAATATTGGCTTTAATGAGAAAAAAGCGAGAAAAGTAAATGAATGCTAAACAAGCTGTGAAAAATCCAGACAAGTGGAATGACGGATTTCAGACCTTTCTCAATTAGTGCATTAAATAGAGCAAAAGAGAACAAAAAATTAACAATATAAAATTATTTTGACTTTTTTTTTTTATCTTGGAGTTTAAAGAGATATTTCAGCAGAAAATCAACTTCTATGATAATGCTCAAGAATGGCCCCACTCAGGATAAAGAACTGTCTGCACACAGCCACCTCTAGAGGGCACTAAACAGCTAGTAAAGAATTTTTAGGCAGTTGGTTTCAGGCAACAAAATGCTTCCACACTATGATATAGTGAACAGATAGTACTGCCACAAACAGCCAATAATAGCATCATATAGTGCCCAGAAAATATTGGTGCATACAGACAATATACCACAATATAGTGCCTAGATTATACTGTTACATACATACAATATAATACCACAATCTATTGGCCAGATAATACCACCACATACAGCCCACACAATACCACCATATAGTGCCCAGATAATACTACCAAATACAGCCCACACAATACAGCCCATATAATACCACCAGATAATATAAATACCCAGATAATATCATTACATACAGCCCACAAAATAACACCATATAGTGCCCAGATAATACTGACTCATACAGCCCTCACAGTACCATCATATAATGCCTAGGTCATACTGTTACATGCAGCCCACATAATACCACCATACAATGCTGAGAGGATACTGTCACATACAGCCCAAACACCATCCCATCAAGTTCCCGGATAATACTGCAACATGGAGACAAAATAATAGCTCCATATAGTGCCCATAAAATACTGCCATATACAACAAACAATATACCCCCATATAGTGTCCACATAAAACTGCTACATTCAGTCCACACAATATCACTATAACGTTCCCAAATAATACTGCTACATACAGACAATATACCACCACATAGTGCCTAAATAGTAAGGAGAATCCAAATATTTTTGTCTTAACCCCTAACGAAGCATGATAAGTATACCCGTCATGCCACCATTAGGAAGGTACAGAGAGGGTTCACAATATATGTCCTCTCTGTACCAGTCTGCTTCTGGACCGCAGATATTAGTCTAATTAACCATTTAAATGCTGTTAAAAAGCCATCGTTGGTGGCATAATGTAGTGATCAGCTTTCCCTAATACGATTGGAAAAGCCTGATCACTTGTACCTGGATGCTGATCCCGACTCGGCACTCGATTACTGTGGGCTTCAGTAGCCCTGAGTAATTGAGCATCAGATTCATGGATTAATGCAGTATATACGTATACAACCCCAGTGGCGTATCTACAGGGGTCGCAGCGGTCGCGGTCGGGACCCGGCCCGCCAGCTAGGGGGGCCCGGCCCCCCCCGCCACCTCAATGTGCCCCCACTTTAACAAGCTGCTTGCATTCATGGGTCACACGGACCCATGAATGCACGCAGTTGTTTAACAGCAAGCCGAGTGGGGGCCTGCCCATGTTCCGCCCGTGTCCCGCCCACATTCTGCCCATGTCCCGCCCATGTTCCGCCCACGTCCCACCCGTTTTCCCTGGCCACAGCTGAAGCCTAGTGGGGGCCCGCTCATGTTCCGCCCACACCCCTCCCATGTCCCCCCCATTCTGGCCAGTCACCGCGGTGATGGAGGTGAGTGGGGGCCCACCTATGTCCTGCCCATTCTCCACCTGCACCCCACCTATTCTTCAGCTGCCAGTCATCCCAGGTGCCAGAGGCAAGTGGAGGTACTGACTGTGTCCCACCCATTCTGCTCCATCACCCTGCTCTGTCTGTGTGTGTGGTGGACCTGTGTTTGTGTCCTGGGTGTGTGTGGTGGACCTGGGTGTGTGTCCTGGGTGTGTGTGGTGGATCTGGGTGTGTGTGGTGGATCTGGGTGTGTGTGTTGGGTGTGTGTGGTGGGCCTGTGTTTGTGTCCTGTGTGTGTGGTGGGCCTGTGTTTGTGTCCTGTGTGTGTGGTGGGCCTGTGTTTGTGTCCTGTGTGTGTGGTGGACCTGGGTGTGTGTCCTGTGTGTGTGTGGTGGACCTGTGTTTGTGTCCTGGGTGTGTGGTGGATTTGTGTTTGTGTCCTGGGTGTGTGTGGTGAGCCTGTGTTTGTGTCCTGGGTGTGTGTGGTGGACCTGGGTGTGTGTCCTGGGTGTGTGTGTGGATCTGTGTTTGTGTCCTGTGTGTGTGGTGGGCCTGTGTTTGTGTCCGGTGTGTGTGGTGGGCCTGTGTTTGTGTCCTGGGTGTGTGTGGTGGGCCTGTGTTTGTGTCCTGGGTGTGTGTGGTGGACCTGTGTTTGTGTCCTGTGTGTGTGTGTGTGTGTGTGTGTGTGGTGGACCTGTGTTTGTGTCCTGTGTGTGTGGTGGATCTGTGTTTGTGTCCTGTGTGTGTGGTGAACCTGTGTTTGTGTCCTGTGTGTGTGGTGGATCTGTGTTTGTGTCCTGGGTGTGTGTGGTGGGCATGTGTTTGTGTCCTGGGTGCAGGGGCGCCGCAATGATGAGGCGACCTGAGTCGTCTGCCTCAGGCGGCGCCACCAGCTATCTTCATGGGGGCGGCATTCAGGGCCGCTTTAACCAGAGGGCACATGGTGCACGTGCACCGGGCCCACTGGTTAAAGGGGCCCCCCCGAGCAGGCCGGCCGTTGCTATGTGCGACCAATGCGGTCGCACAGGGCTCCGGCCACCAGCCTGTCAGGGGGGACCGCCATGGATGGGTAATCTACTTACCCCTCCATGGCGCCCCCTGCAGGGCCCCCCCGTCCGCCGCTGCCCCCGTCCGCTGCGGCTGCGGCGCTTCAGCGCTGCAGCAGCAGCGACACTGACAGAGAGAGAGCCATTGGCTCCCTCCCTGTCAGTCACTCTTGTGGCCGCACTTCCTGCGGTCACAAGAGGCCGCACTCTCCCTCTAGCGCCCGACGTCACTGGAGCGTCGGCGCGAGGGTAAGGGGAGTGCAGCCTCTTGTGACCGGAGGAAGTGCGGCCACAGGAGGGAAGAGAAGAGGAACGCGTGGACCCAGGTGAGTAACAGTGTTTGTTTTTTTCAATGTTATATGGGAGGGGGAGCTATATACTACGGGGGGGGGGGTTTAGGGGGGGCACAGGGGGCTATATACTATGGGGGGGCACAGGGGGCTATATACTATGGGGGAGGACGGGGCTATATACTATAGGGGAGGACAGGGGGCTATATACTATGGGGGAGCACAAGGGGCTATATACTACTGGGGAGCACAGGGGAGCTATATACTATGGGGGAGCACAGGGGAATATATACTATGGGGGAGCACTGGGGAGCTATATACTATTGGGGAGCACAGGGGACTATATACTATTGGGGAGCACAGGGGAGGTATATACTATTGGTGAGCACAGGGGAGCTATATACTATTGGTGAGCACAGGGAGCTATATCATATTGAGGAGCACAGGGGTCTATATACTATGGGGGAGAGCACAGGGGGGCTATATATTATGGAGAGCACAGGGGGGCTATATACTATTGGGGAGAGCACAGGGGGCTATATACTATTGGGGGGAGCACAGGGGGGCTATATACTATTGGGGGAGAGCACAGGGGGGCTTTATACTATTGTGGGAGAGCATAGGGGTCTATATACTATTGGAGAGCACAGGGGGACTATATACTATTGGGGGAGAGCACAGGGGGGCTATATACTATTGTGGGAGAGCACAGGGGGGCTATATACTATTGTGGGAGAGCACAGGGGGGCTATATACTACTGGGGAGAGTGCACAGGGGGGCTATATACTAATGGGGGAGCGCACAGGAGGGCTGTATATAACTGGAGGAGCACATGAGGGTCTATATACTACAGGGACACCTTAAAACTATGGAGGCACAGAGGGGTGTAACTATGTAGGAGTACAGAGGGGTGTAACTACTGTATAGGGGTACAAGGGACCTAACTACTGGATGTGTTGGAGCCTAAAATATTTGTCTGGCAGATTCTGGAGAGAAGATTCACAGCCAGGAGAAGACTTCAAGGTGGCCCACGCTGGATGGAGAGAAAAAGAAAAGGTGACAGACTCTGATTGGAGAAAACACCCCCGGTGAGTCACTGGATGTAACTGCACTCTGTTATAGGATTGTAGTGTTAGGGGTCATGATGTGGCGGTATTATGTAATGGTATCATTGGTAATATCTTTCTGTTTTGTTTAGTGCAGTTTTTATGTAATATGTAATCACTGTATTGTGGAAATAGTGTTATAAGGTAACTACTGTATGTATTGGGGCTCTTGATACAGTGTGGGGGCAAATTCAGTACATTATACAATGTGCAGAAAGGTAAGGGGGGGGCCACTCTTGAGGGCTGTGCACTGGGCCCACCAATGTATTAAAACGGCTCTGGCGGCATTCAGTGGCAGATTATAATATGGGCGGTTCGGGCGGCCGCCCACATTATAATCCGCCACTGATTGTACCATGTACTGGAGTCCCCCCGCGCCCGGGCAGTATCTGTAATGAGATGCTGTGAGCGGGGGAGACTGTATTCATAAGCGCCCCGCTGTACTAAATCAGCCGCGCCGTGCTGATACTACAGCGCGGCGCTTATGAATACAGTCCCCCCCGCTCACAGCATCTCATTACAGATACTGCCCGGGCGCGGGGGGGGCTCCAGTACATGCATTCCACGTCCGTGATCCGTCAGGATCACGGAACGTGGGAATGCAGCCTTAGTCCCCCGGGTGATGTGCGGCTGCCGGGGGTGTCCCGTCCTGTCCCCGGCAGCGCACGCATCAGAGAGCTCCCTGTGCGCCGGAAGTCACAGGCGCACGGGGAGCTCTGTGATGCGCGCGCTGCCGGGGACAGGACGGGACACCCCGGGCAGCCGCACATCAGCCGGGACCAGACCAGAGAGGCTCGACGGGGGAACGGAGGGCAGGTGAGTTGTGTGCTGTTTTTTGTTTTTGTTTTATCTGCTGTGCAGGGGGGGGGGGGGGGGAGAGGGGGACCATCTATAAGGTAGGGTGGAAAGAGGGGGACGATCTATAAGGGAGGGGGGAAAGAGGGGGACGATCTATAAGGGGGGACCATCTATAAGGGGGGGGACCATCTATAAGGGAGGGGGAGAGGGAAGAGGGGGACTATCTATAGGGGGGGGAAGGGGACCATCTATAAGGGAGGGGGGAAAGAGGGGGACCATCTATAAGGTAGGGGGGGAAGGGGACCATCTATAAGGGAGGGGGGAAAGAGGGGGACCATCTATAAGGTAGGGGGGGAAGGGGACCATCTATAAGGGAGGGGGGAAAGAGGGGGACCATCTATAAGGGAGGGGGGAAAGAGGGGGACGATCTATAAGGGAGGGGGGAAAGAGGGGACGATCTATAAGGGAGGGGGGAAAGAGGGGGACGATCTATAAGGGGGGGGCCATCTATAAGGGAGGAAGAGAGGGAAGAGGGGGACCATCTATAGGGGGGGAAGGGGACCATCTATAAGGGAGGGGGGAAAGAGGGGGACCATCTATAAGGGGGGGAGAGGGAAGAGGGGGACCATCTATAAGGGGGGGGGGAGAGGGGGACCATCTATAAGGGGGGGGGAGAGGGGGACCATCTATAAGGGGGGGGAGAGAGGGAAGAGGGGGACCATCTATAAGGGGGGGGGAAGAGGGGGACCATCTAGAAGGGGGGAAGAGGGGGACCATCTATAAGGGAGGGGAAAGAGGGGGACCATCTATAAGGGAGGGGGAGAGGGGGACCATCTATAAGGGAGGGGGGAGAGGGGGACCATCTATAAGGGAGAGGGGACCATCTATAAGGGGGGGAAGAGGGGGACCATCTATAAGGGGGGAAGAGGGGGACCATCTCCTAAAAGATCAGCACCCTCCTCTCCTGACATCCTCTGTGCTGCTGGGACTTCTCCTATAGGATTAGCACCCTCCTCTCCTGACATCCTCTGTGCTGCTGGGACCTCTCCTATAGGATTAGCACCCTCATCTCCTGACATCCTCTGTGCTGCTGGGACCTCTCCTATAGGATTAGCCCCCTCCTCTCCTGACATCCTCTGTGCTGCTGGGACCTCTCCTATAAAGTCAGCCCCCTCCTCTCCTGACATCCTCTGTGCAGCAAGGGACCAAACATTATGTTTATTGGGGACAGCAGTGGGGGGGGGGGGGGGCAGTAGTGGATTATAATGTGGGCGGATTGACCGGGGGGGGGGGGGGGGGCGTCATTCTATAGTTCGCCTCGGGCAGCAGAGAGGCTAGAATCACCCCTGCCTGGGTGTGTGTGGTGGATCTGGGTGTGTGTGTGGTGGATCTGGGTGTGTGTCCTGGGTGTGTGTGGTGGATCTGTGTTTGTGTCATGGGTGTGTGTGATGGATCTGGGTGTGTGTGGTGGATCTGGGTGTGTGTGATGGATCTGGGTGTGTGTCCTGGGTGTGTGTGATGGATCTGGGTGTGTGTGGTGGATCTGGGTGTGTGTCCTGGGTGTGTGTGATGGATCTGGGTGTGTGTCCTGGGTGTGTGTGGTGGATCTGTGTTTGTGTCCTGGGTGTGTGTGATGGATCTGGGTGTGTGTCCTGGGTGTGTGTGGTGGATCTGTGTTTGTGTCCTGGGTGTGTGTGATGGATCTGGGTGTGTGTGGTGGATCTGGGTGTGTGTGATGGATCTGGGTGTGTGTCCTGGGTGTGTGTGGTGGATCTGGGTGTGTGTCCTAGGTGTGTGTGATGGATCTGGGTGTGTGTCCTGGGTGTGTGTGGTGGATCTGTGTTTGTGTCCTGGGTGTGTGTGATGGATCTGGGTGTGTGTGGTGGATCTGGGTGTGTGTGGTGGATCTGGGTATGTGTGATGGATCTGGGTGTGTGTCCTGGGTGTGTGTGATGGATCTGGGTGTGTGTCCTGGGTGTGTGTGGTGGATCTGTGTTTGTGTCCTGGGTGTGTGTGATGGATCTGGGTGTGTGTCCTGGGTGTGTGTTGGATTTGTGTGTGTGTCCTGGGTTTGTGTGGTGGGCCTGTAATTGTGTCCTGGGTGTGTGTTGGATTTGTGTGTGTGTCCTGGGTTTGTGTGGTGGGCCTGTAATTGTGTCCTGGGTGTGTGTGGTAAGCCTGTGTGTGTGGTGGGCCGGTGCTTGTGTGCTGTGTCCTGGGTGTGTGTGGTGGGCCGTTTGTGTGCTAGTGCCATCCTCTGTCGGCCCACCTCCTGGAGTGGTATGGTGTTACTGGTCAAGAGGGGGCCCCAAGTTGACCTTTCGCACCAGGGCCCATGACATTTTATCTACGCCCCTGTACAACCCCAAGACTGTTGCAATAGGACACTGGTTCGACTGGATACCACTGGTACTATAGTGTATGGCAGAAGATTTTTTGTGTTTTCTTTTCCAGAAAGAGATAACACTAGCCAGAAAGAAAGATGTATTTAAGTTTTAGACAGTATTGAGTATATACGACTGTCAGCAAAAAGGTGTAGCACAGTATACAGCGGTGTATACTCAGTTACCACCCCTACACTATAGCTCTGTGCCACTGGTCAGACTGGATAACACTGGTGGTATACTGTATAATTTGGCATTCTTGGTCTTGGAGCACGTTTTAGTTTTGACTTTGGTACTTTGAGTCTTCTAACCTTTGTTTACTAGTCTGTTATTATGTCAGTCTATGAATTAGTTAATACATAAACATGACACTTGACTACATGGGCATTGCTTGGTCCTAAAGGCACCTTTTTAGCCTTGGGGGGGGGTCTCCATAATTTCTTTACTAGTCTATGAATATTTCACTACATATGTGGCATGCTACTTATCACAATAGGGACTCTTAAAGGTGCATACAGTACATAAACATTAACCTGTGACATTGGCCTAATGGGATTTTTTTGTATGTTCTTAAGGGCCCTTTTTGCCCTAGGACCTTCCATACATTATTTCTAGGGTTTTTTTTTTTTTATATCTAAGCTCATTATTATTAGTAAAATCCCATAAATTGTAAGAGTGAAAACCATAGAAAATAAATACATAAACATAAAGCAGAGTCCCCGCACCTTAGGGGCCCCTTTGTGCCTTGAAGGTATTTCATAGTGTGAGTTTTATTATCTCAGCTCATGATTATATGTGGAACTCCACCCAGGACTTGAGGGAATACTAAAGGGAACGTAAACACATAAACAACAACATAAAAAACATATCTCTGCAATTAAAAAGTAAAAAGGTTCAATATAGTCAAAAAGTTGTTGTTGTTGTCCCTGGGTCCTGTGGCGATGGTTCGGCTCTCGGAGTCAGTCAGTGATTAAGCTGCGGCATGTCAGCCATTGGTTAACTTGGACTTAATGTGCCTCTGGAGTGCTCTGATGTTAAATGTATAAAACTGACAGTCCCAGTCATTAAAGAAGTGCTGATTTATGGATCCAAAGTTTCACTCAGCTACCCACGGTGTCACCGCGTAACAGATTGCCCTCATTTCTTCCCATTTGTTACGGTAGAGATTTATTGTATTTAACTCTCATCAGATCATTATTGGAGCTTAGATTTCTGCAATGACGGCGACTTATGACAAAGAATCTTTCATAGCAAATTTTTTAATGTTTTAAAGCAGTGGTGAAGTTGTTATTTGGTACCAGTCGTGGTCAGCATTTTTGCTAGGAATGGGGAATGGTCAGCATTTGGCCAGGACTTTGTCAGTATTTCGGCCAAGATTTGGTCAGCGTTTTGGCCAGTATTTGGTCAGCATTTTGGCTTTTACTTTGTCACTTTTTGGCCAGGATTTGGTAAGCGTTGTGGCCAGTATTTGGTCAGCATTTTGGCTAGGATTTAGTATTTTGGCTAGTGTTTTGGTAATTTTTTTTGCCAGGATTTGGTCAGCATTTTGGGCAGGATTTGATCAAGCATTTTGATTTGTATTTGGTCAGTTTTTGGCTAGGATTTCATCAGCATTTGGACCAGGATTTGATCAGAATTTTGGCCAGGAATATGTTCCCACGCAGTATTTTTGCTCAGTATTTTGGTCAGTATTTTTCAAACAAAACCAAGCGTGGATTGAAAGCACAGAAAGTCTATGGTCACACATTTGATTGGCTATGTTCACGAAATTGAATGGATGGCCGCCATTTAATAGCAAATAATGGCCGTTATTTCAAATCAATGGCAATTGTTTTAAAATAACAGTAATTATTTACCATTAAATGACGCCATCCACCCAGTTTTCACATTGTGGGAACATGGCCTTTCTGTGTTTTTAGTCCACTTGCAAAATACTGACCAAAATCCTGAGCAAAAATACTTTTTGGGAACATAGCCTTAGTCAGTATTTTGGCTGGTATTTGGTTAGTTTTTGACCAGGATTTGGACTGCATTTTGGTAAGGATACGGTTAACATTTTTTTCAGGATTTTGGGTTTGTTTGGGTTTTTTGCCAGGATTTGGTCAGCATTTTGGCTAGGACTTGGTCAGCATTTTGGCCAGGCTTTGGTCAGGATTTCAGCCAGGATTTAGTCAGCACTTTTGTTAGGATTTTCTTTTCAAGAAAATCTACAATGGAAAACTTTGGACCTTTTCCCTCTGTTTTGAACTTACTTCTAATTTAAGTTAAAAATTGTCAGCAAAATGAGGACCTCATACTGACCAAAAAACGTTGTGCGGACTTTGTTATGGGTCCCATGGGTACTCAGATCACTTTCAGGCTATGTACCCACTATAGAAACGTGCCGTCATTTAGTGGGGAAAGGCTATTAATGATGGATACAAATCATGATCATGATCTCTATTTGCAGCCGTCATTATCAATAGGTTTTCTAAAACTCAACATGGACAAAACAGAACAAATCATCTTTCCCCCATTTCGCTCCACCTCGCAGTCTAATCTGTCAAACACAATCAACAAGTGCACTCTGTCCTCCATGCTTCAAGTCTGCTGCCTTGAGGTCATCTTTGTCCTTGCATATTCAGACACTGACCACCTACTGTCGCCTTCACCTCAAAAACATTACCCGTATCCGCTCTTTTCTCAACCCTGACTCAACAACACTGCTGGTACATGGTCTCATTATCTCCCGCTTGGACTACTGTAACATCCTCCTCTCTGGCCTTCCATCTGGTCATTGTCTTCTCCTACAGTGAGGTCTTCGCCATCAGTTGAGTCTTCACAACAGCTCCAGATGCTATAGATTTTATTGAGGAAATGATCAGGGAAACAGAATCACTCAATCTAACTTATAACATAATCAAAGTCATATGAGAACACCAGCTCTCTATACGACATACATATGTAATACATACTGTAGACTCAATACAAAACAAATCAGCTTATTCCACAATCAATGGGGTGAAGCTCCGCAAGCTGTCACAATAATAATTCATCTTAGTTAATACAACAGTGACACATTGCAGTCACAAGCATGGCATATGCCGCTTCTCCCGGTGATGGCTCATGAAAACAAGGAAAGCGGTAACGCACTGCGGCCACATACAGTTCCCTTTACATAATACTTAGAATACTTCTGTTTTCAAATTTTCCAAGCTAGTATAGGAGAAGTCCACGCTCATTCTCACTATCGGTTCACGCCTGAACACTCAGATCTGGACTGAACTAAACTATGAACTGACAGTGGAACTTAAGCAAAAAAAAAATTCAAAATAATATAGTCATACAGTTACCTAACAAATAACAACATTATATAAGGATTTAAAGGAGAACTACGAGCAAACCTTACAAAACCAAGGTGGGCAGGGAGTGGTGGGAACATAATATTAAAGTGATAGTTATCTGTCCCAGTGCCCTCATAGCTCAAGAGCACTGCTCACAGTCACCCACTGCTCTCCTGTGTCTCCTGGTCATGTGACGTCATGGCCCTACTCAAAAATGGCCACTCAACCAATCAGTGACTGAGGTAGGACACCTCTGCATTTACTGGTTGGCTGTGTGGGTTGTGATGACATAGGACCAGAGGGTGACAATGAGCAGTGTTGCTGTGGCTGCAGGGGCACTGGGATGGGTAAGTATCATATCATTGTTCTGCTCCCACCAACCCCCTGCACTCCCTGTTTTTTTAACTTTGCCCAGGGGTCCCCTTTAATATTACCCTCTTTACTTTACTAAACGTAGCAATAGTACTTATTACACTCCCCCAAAATTATATGGCCCCTTTGTGCCCCCATACAGTAATGGCCACCTTTTTTGCCCCCTCATATTTGTAAGCCTTCTTTGTGCCTCCAGATATTACTTATCCACCTTCCACAAATAATAGTCTCCCCTTTTGTACCCCAGGGTAAAAAGTAATATACCTCCTTCTCTCTGTGTGCCCTATTCAGTAATATGCCCCACTTTGACCCCTACCCAGCAATATGTCCCCTTTTTGTGCCCCCACACAGTAATACACCCTCTTTGTGCCACCACAGAGTATTATGCCGCCATTTGTACTACCTCTTAGTATTATGGTGCCTTTTTATGCCCTCACTGAATAATACACTTCCCTTTGTGCCCTACATAATAGTTAGTCCCCTTCCCAATTAATATAAATCATCTTGTCCCCACTTCCACACAGAGTGCTGGCTCCTCTGACATTGGGTAGCCTCTCTCCATCGTTGATACCCCACTCAGGATAACAGGACCCTAGCTCTTCAGTGGTTATGCCCCGCACTCTGTGATGGGATTACCCCTTCAAAATCCTACGTTTACCCAGAAAATACTGTAGAAGTAGCAAATTAAACTTTATATCAAGACTATTAAAGGCGATAAACAATCATTCTCTTTAGCGTAACGCATTTTCATGTTCCATGTACCAACAATAACCTTTTTTTTTTGTTCCTAAATTATAAACCAGTAATATTTTATTTGCAGCATTCAATAGGTAATAAGAACATCTTTAAAAGACTTCTAGGCTACGGCGATCATTTCGGTGAATTACCACAGCATTATTGCATTAAAATGATATTAATAAAAGATCTCTCATAAAGTAAGGAAAGGTTCCCTGGAACAGCGCATTTTACATCACTGGATCGTTTTATTAGGTGATAACTTAAAAAAAGAAAAGTTTTGTTTCATTTACATTTTATGCTGTGTGCAGTGCCGACACTTTATGCCTTCGTAATATCAAGAGTAGATTTTGGACTTTTTAAATAATTTTTTAACATTCATTTTGAGTTTTTTCTTGAACTTTTTTTAATAATATTTATAGTCCGATAGAATATATTTAAAGTAGTTTCTAAGAGAAATTTATTGGCCCTTAAAGGCGTTATCCAGGATTCAAAAAAACATGGCTTCTTTTTTTTTTTCCAAAAGCAGTACCACCTTCAGGTTGTGTGTAGTATTGCAGATCAATTCCATTGATGTTAATAGAGCATAATTTTAATACCACACACAAGGGTGGCAATATTTTTGGAATCTTTCAATCTTGGCAGAGATTTTTCCTAGGTATAAAAAAAGTCTCAGGTTGCCACAATTTCTGAACAATTTTACCTTGTGCCACCATGTAGACTGGGTTGTCTCACCCCTCCTGTTAGTGTATATGGTACCTACTGATGAGCAGGTAATGCTACAGTTCTCCTACATTAGGACATGGCCAAGGAGCAAGGTCAGAGAAGCCAGACCTATGGCCCTCAGCACATACATGTATATATTAGAGGTAGGGATGGTACGAACCTGAACTCTTGGCAATGATTCCCGCTGTCTTCCACCTCCGTGAAGAGGGTGGATACAGCCGGAGGACCGCCAGGAAAACTGGGATACAGCCTATGGCTATGGCTGTTTCCCAGTTTTCCAGGCAGTCCTCCGGCTGTATCCACCCTCTCCACGGAGCGGGCAGACAGCGGGAATCATTGCCGAGATTTCAGTTTCGTATGAACCCGAACCTCAGCAGGTTCGGACCATCCCTAATTAGGGGCATAGATATGGGTGAGAGTTTCTACCGCAATCATTACAACTGAGCCCTGTATTGGTTCAGGTTAACACTACCACACTCAGCCAGGACCTTGTATTTTTTGACCCATCAGCTTTGTCCTTAAAGAGACTCTGTCAGTAGGATTATGATGTCCTATTTAAGGGTAACCTAAACTAATAACAGAGAAGCTGAGCAGAATGATGTATCACTTACATTGTTCTGTGCAGCTGATCCAGAGATATCCTCCTGAATAACATGGACAATAGGTAGTCCTGTCCAATGTGTGCATGAGCCCAGTAGTCCTGGATATTCATAAGAAGCAGAAAATCCCGCCCACCAGCTGCTGATTGGCAGTTATCTATCCATACTGTGTATAGGCAGTCAAGTGTCATTCAGCAACTAGAGGATGGGAGGAGGGATGTGGCAAGAATACCATTCTCCTGCATATTAGGAGAACGGCTGAACAGAATGATGTAAGTAATACACTGATCTGCTCAGCATTTCTGTGACCAGTTTATGCTGCCCTCATTTAAGGCAGAACAAATCTAGTGACAGGTCCCCTTTAAGCATCTTTCGTGGCCCCATCACATTAATAGCCCTGTAGTATCTGCATTGGCATTAGTTACCTCTATTGAATGCACTGTCTTCACTGATTTACCGCCATGACATAAAACAGTTAAAAGGATGATATTTTGAGTATTTTACGTTTTCTAGATCAATAATAATAAAATGTTTTTAATACGACAAATACCATTTTTATGATGTGAAGAAACTCTTTCAGCTTTACTGTGTAGTGTAATTAATATAGGGGATTATAGCACCTTACTATTCATAGCCACCATTGATTTTATCATATATTAGATATACAATATACTAATCCTGGAGTAAAGGGAACCACATCTCACTCCTCCATATCCCATCACTGGGATCAATCTCTCTCTCCTTTCTGAACTGCAATAGATAATTATAACCACAAACAAGACACCATGTGATGATTTCAACGAAGCATTCTGTACTGTATATGAGACGAATATTGGACAACCTGCCCACCTTAAAGGGTCTGTCTAGTTCAGAAGACCCATTGTGAAATGTCTGTTCCTATTGGGAATTTCTTTTACTTAAAGGGGGTATCCAGTGCTACAAAAACATGGCCACTTTCTTCCAGAGACAGCACCACTCTTGTCTACAGATTGGGTGCAGGTTTTGTAACTCAGTTCTATTGAAGTGAATGGAGCTTAATTGCAAACCACACCTGACCTGGAAACAAGAATCGTGGTGTCTCTGGAAGAGAATGGCCATGTTTTTCTAACGCTGAAAAACCCCTTTAATGGAGGGAATTCCCTTTTTAGAAATCGATCATCAATTATTCCAGTGATACCGAGGGACTGATAATACATTGTAGCTATACAACAGCTGGAGTGACGCTGGAAGCAGCATATGCAGAACAGGGGACTCTTGCCATCTTCCCCATTATGGTGGTTATTGCCACCTAAAATAGAAGAATCTGCTTTTTCCGACTTTATTTTTTCCCATCTCTTAGCTAATTCTGTTCTTTCTTCTTTGGTAAGAATTGTTAACAAATCACTTTTTAACACTATCTGTAACTTTAACACCATCTTACTTTAAAAAAAAAAAAAAAACATCTTACTTTAGCCCTCAAAAAAAAAAAAGTGTAGAAACAAGGGTTCTAAATAGATGGGCAGTAAATAACATCTCTTGTGGGGACTCTGTAATGCCAACTGGCCCACTCAGAGGCCAAGTTGTTGATAACCTCACTGTGATTAACCCTACTCGCATCACAGAGTGCAGAGACAGACGGCCAGGGACCGTGTCGTATCACCACAGGGCATACCTGGGCAAGTGCGGGGACCCACAGCGCCTCTGGGCCCCCCAGAGGCGCTGTGGGTCCCCGCACTTGCCCAGGTATGCCCTGTGGTGATAGAGAGAGAGAGAGGGGACCAGTGCGCTAATGTTTAGCCTGCTAACAGTAGTGCAGGGTGAGGGGCTAAACATCAGAAGACAAAGGAGATGGAGCAGGACCTGCACAGAGAGAGAGAAGGGTGAAGGACCTGATCACATGACCCGAAGGTCCTCAACCTTACAGTGTGGGAAGCAGCCTCACAGAAAGGAAGAGGGAGAAGCTTAACAGTAAGTTTTGTTTGTTTGGCCAGGGACACTGTTTAGATGAGCGTCTCTAAAGGGGGGGGGGGGGGGTCGGAGTTCAGAACCGAGATGGAGAGACAAGTTCAGACACAGTTTTCTGTGTCTGGAGCAGAAAGCAGCAGTCTCGAAACTTAGGGGAGGAGGCAGATAAAGTAATAACAAGTATGGAACATAATGTCAGTCTCCAAGAGGGGGGATTATTATCAGACATGCCATTCAGCTTCACGAGATAACACCTTGAAGGGTTTCCAAGTGCCATCGTATATATCTTGTGTGCTCACAACCCGGCCATCTCCATGAGACCTCACTTCACATACATGGTAGACAATCAACGCAACCTGCATCCCATCCACACGCCAGTTATATTATTTGCAGTCAATGAATAATAAAAATGAAAAAACATCTGTCAAAAACAATAAACCTACACTAATCCCCGTACAAAGCAACTGGGTAAAGCCCGGAGCGTCTACAACATCCTAATCACCTAATTATTACAGTCATTATTTCCAGGAGAATGTCTAGTTCTGCCACAAACTAACAAATCGCAGTAAATGCGGCTTCGCCTCGGGCAACAAATCTTCTCGATGATTATAAATCAGCTGTAAAAATAATCATTTGCGCTTCTCACATCTCTGCTACATCTGCATTTTCAATCTGTTTGGGTAGTAATACTTCACTGCTTTTACTTTTATTAATAATGCATCCCTTTATAGAAATTCCTCAAAATCGTTAAAATGAAGAAAATTGTACGGTTGGAATTTTTTTTTTTTTTTTAAAGCTTCATTGTTAAGGTGGTAATTTCTTTAATCTTACAAAAATTATCTCTATTAACAACTTATCGGACATTTTACGTGATTTTGATTTATGATTTGCTAATTTTTTACACCCTATGTCTCGCCATGTATTAAAGACTTTTTGTTTTTTTTACATACTTTTATGACATGTGGTTTGTATGCCACCTATTGACCGTAGTGGAAATTTTTTGACTTTTTAAATGTGAATAAAATGACCTTTACATACCTCATTGATGTAAATGGTGTAAACCTTCCCTAGGACTTCTCTCTTAAGGGGGTAAAAAGTAAGACCCAGATGGGCTACTTAAATGATGCCATCAAGGGTGTAATGGTTGGGTGGCACAGTGGGTCCACACTCATTATGTTATGTACATTTGTGTCCACGGGATCACCAAAATGTATTGTATCATATCATATTTGGTAATATGGCTATGTACCGGCATATGAGAAATTAAAGACTGCTATTAGTGGTGAGTGCTCCGTCTGTTTCTACGTTTACATATTTGGTAATATAACTTTATTAAGGAAAAATAAACTTAAATAAATTTTTTTGAACATTGAATGGAAGCGATATGACCCCTCTGTTGTCACCAATAGCTGTGTCAAGAACTACAGGACTGCTTAAGCCCTGGTCCCAGCTGTAACTGTACATATTGCTAGCACTGTTGCATACTGAGCCTCCCCTGACATCTATATAATACATATTAGCATAAGAATATTACACTGGGGGAAGCCGACTGTGTCAGGAGTGCTAAAAATTATTAGGGAGCAGTGATTGACAGTTATTCTCGCTGATTTTGCTACACTGTGCCACGGCTGCAGCACTAGAGACACAGGCAGCTTCTCCAAGTGTAATGTCTGGACTAATGTCAACATGTAATATTAGGGAAGGCTGTAGCACTACTGACACAGACAGCTTCCCTTAGTGTAATGTCTATTCTAATGGTAACATGTATTATATAGACATCAGGGGAGACTGCAGCACTACTGACACAGACAGCACTCCCCAGTGTAATGTCTATTCTAATGGTAACATGTATTATATAGACATCAGGGGAGACTGTAGTACTACTGACACAGACAGCTTCCCCAGTTTAATGTCTATTCTAATGGTAACATGTATTATGTAGTCATCAGGGGAGGCTGCAGCACTAGTGACACAGACAGCTCCCCCCAGTGTTATGCCTGTTCTAATGGGCACTTGTAATATATAGACATCAGGGGAGACTGCAGCACTAGTGACACAGACAGCTCCCCCAGTGTGATGCCCATTCTAATGGGCACTTGTTATATATAGACATCAGGGGAATCTCAGTATGTGCATGCAGCCGTTCTAGTGACTTGTAACTGTGCTGGGACCAGGACTTGAGCAACCGTGCAGTTCTCAACACAGCCATTGGTGACAGCAGAGGGACTGTGTCTCCCTTTACCACTGCCACCTAATGTAGACGTATTAAAAAAAAAATTCAAAAACAAAATAACAAAGTTATGTAATGTTATATTTTGTGGTTTATTATATTATATATATTACAGTAATGCAGATCTGCTGCTCTTCCTTTTACAGTAGAGTGAACGTTCACCGACGTTTACTGGGCCAATTCAGGTGATATAGTAAAAAAAGTAAAAAAAAAAAAAACACTCTTCCAGGAGGAAATATGATGTACAGAGGCAAATATTAATGGCTGAAACTAATGAAGATAAGTGACTCTCTGCTCCGCTGACCGGACCAATGATGTGATGCATCTTTTAAGGGATCAATATGAAGAGAGTGAAAACCATCGAAGCAGGAGCCATGTCTTGCCTCTTCATGGGAATAAAATCTTCAAAGGATTTGTTTGGTGCTCTGTCAGAAAGCTGTATCGATTTGACAAGTTACATAATGGATAAATGCGCCTGGAAGTGATATTCATTTCTAGGGTTTGTTAAAAGTGATAAGTAAAAAAATATCTTAACACAATAAAAAGTTCCAAAATACCGTCTCCAGTGCCTCCTGGAAACGGCTACCTTGTCAAACAATGTCTGACCCACAATAGAACCATAAAACAAGACAAGGGATATCAACCAAACCTGAGCCACCCTCGGTAGACAGCTGCTCTGTGTAACGCCTGGAGTAGTGGATCCACTGGACCGTCACCAGCGATGGCACTAACCTCACCAGGGAGCGGAGTCTAAGGGGCCGCTGGTTTTCACCAGAGCCCGCCGCAAGGCGGGATGGACTTGCTGCGGCAGGCGACCCCCAGGTCGCTACCCCTGGCTTGGTTGCTAGTGACGGCAGGCGAGGCGTGGCAGGAGCAGTAGGCAGGAGATGGTGCTGGCAGAGGTCTGAAGACGTGCTCGCAGGTGGCGGACAGGACTCAGGAACAATGGGAAGGCAGCGGGCAAGGATTAGGGACAAGGACTGAAGACAGGAACAAGGGACAGGGACTAAGGTCAGGAACAACAGGGAGCTGGGCCAAACGCTATGGGAAGCATGTAGAGGCTCCAACACAAGGGACAGGGCATGCTGGGATTTATAGGGAGTGCTAGGTGCAATTAACCAATTAAGGGTGGACTGGCCCTTTAAATCTGAGACAGCCGGCGCGCGCGCGCCTTAGGAGGCGGGGACGCGCGCGCCGGCCGGCACAGACGGAGACAGGAGCGGAGGAGAGGTGAGGCGCCCCCAGGGGCTGAACTAGCAGCAGTGCCGGGTCCCCGCACAAGGATGCCAGCGGCTGCATGGGGCAGGAGGAGGTCGCGGCGGTGGCCCGGAACACGGGACGCCGCCGCGGCCGTGACAGTACCCCCCCCTTTGGCCTCCCCCTCTTTCTTGCCTGCAGAAGGCGGCATCAGGCAAATCAGGCAAATCAGGAACAGTCCTGACCCCAACTGAGAATCTTCCCGGTTCTCCAGTCCAGTTTAGGGGCATGTAATTGCAGCCAAGGGAGTCCCAGGAGGATGGTGGAAGAAGAATGGGGCAGGACGTAGAAGGAGATCTTTTCCAGATGTGAAGTGCCCACCTGGAGGACTAGAGGTGCGGTCTGGTAGTGCACATGGTCGGTAAGAATCTCGCCTGTGACCGAGGAGATAGACAGGGGTCTGGCTAGTGGTGTCACGGGTAGCCTCCATCTCTGGACCAATGTAGCTGCAATAAAATTGCCTGCTGACCCAGAATCGAGAAAGGCAGTAGTTTGGTGAGTTTGTCCTGAGGGTGTCTGGATGGAAACTGGCACAGACAAACTTGGAGAGGTGGCATTCACACTCAGGGAGACCTCTCCCACCGGACCTAGGTGCTGGAGTTTCCCGGACGCTTGAGGACGTTGGGGACATCTCAGCCGAAAGTGATCCGAACCACCGCAGTAGAGGCAGAGATTCAGCTCCAGACGACGAAGTCTTTCATCAGGCGTCAGGTGAGCCCGTTCCACCTGCATAGGAATCTCAGGAGTCGACTGGGACTCCGGAACGTCAGGATACTGGAAGACCGGCGCCAGCTGGTGATGGCGACGGGACAGGCCTAGTCGCCGTTCATGCCAGACCTCCTCCTCCCTCTCAGAAAAACGAGTATCGACCCTGGTGGCCAGTAGGATGAGTTCGTTCAGGGAGGTAGGTAGGTCTCGGGCGGAAAGCACGTCTCTCACCCGACTGGACAGACCCCTCTTGAAGGTGGCTATTAGAGCGGCCTCATTCCAGTCTAATTCTGCCGCCAGGGTGCGGAACTGGATGGCGTAGTCACCAACAGAGGAGCTCCCTTGAGAGAGGTTGAGGAGAGCAGTTTCAGCTGAAGAGGCACGGGCAGGTTCCTCAAAGACAGAGCGAAACTCGACTAGGAAGGTTCGGAGATTGGCAGCAACAGGATCATCTCGGTCCCACAGCGGCGTGGCCCAGGCCAGAGCTCTACCCTCCAATAGGCTGATGATGAAAGCCACTTTAGAGCGCTCGGTGGGAAACTGACTACTTAAAAGTTCAATATGCATGGTGCACTGAGTCAGGAATCCTCTGCACAACTTGGAGTCACCAGAGTATTTGCTTGGGAGAGCCAGTCGGAGTGTAGAAAAAGCAGCAGGAGGTGGTGTGTGCTGGGCTGTAGTATGCTGCTGTAAGGCGGCAGTGAGTTGCCGGATCTGCTGCGACTGTTGCTGGATTTGTTGCGCCTGTAGGGCGACCACTCGGGCTATGTCACGGATGTCACGGGACACTCTGTAGATTGGACTGCCGGTTGGCTTTGCAGCAGCTTCGTAGATGCTGTTTTTCCTTGTGGTGATCCAGTCATATAAGCAATGCACTCTGGGAAAAATATGCTAAATATCTCTATAAAAGGAGGAAACTCTTTAGTGCCCACTATATTCTAGATTTTTTTATGTTTACTCATTACCATTATGTTTGCCATAATACATGTCACTAAATGTTGTTAAAAAAAAAAAAACATTCCTAATAATAATAATAATAATAATAATAATAATAATACAGTCAGAAAGGAGAAAACACATGAGAAAAAAATAACATGCTTTAGTTTCTAGATATAATCAGTAAAAACGGGGGGATGGATTCTCCTTAATGTGTGGATTAGCCTTGCAATATTGATTTGATCATCAGGGCAACATCAATTTTGAACTCCTTAAAGGGTTTGAAGGGGTTGTCTGATTTTGAAAATCAATTTTGTAATAGGTTGTTGTGGAATTGTGAGTAGATCAAAGGAGGTCTCCCCTGGTCAAGACCCTCATCTGTGAGTCAGAGCAAAGAGCGGAAACAAAGAGTTTCTCTTTATAAAAGACAAAGGCTGGTTACTTGACAGCAGAGCTGGGCTACTATTCACTATAGTAGTTACCTTTCCTTTGTACTACTTATGACTTCTAGTACTCAGATACCCCAAGACTTACAGCAGAATTTAATAGTGTGAGGAGCAGGCAGTGGCAAGACATACAAAGCACATATTGATACTGAAAGATAACAAGAACAATTCAAGACACAATGGTCAGCTTTCCATTGAGGGAACAAAGAAATCCTTTCTCCGAGTATAATATCCGCAGTTCTTTGTTGGCAAAGACTGAAGAGAAGGGGCAGTTATTTCTGAAACCTCACAATTAGAGATGATCGAACATCAAGAAATGTTAGGTTCAATCGAACTTGAACCTTCTCGAACCTTCAGCATTTGATTCCCGATGCCTTCTCGTTTGGTGGGGAAAGTGTAGACTGCCCGAGTACCGCCTGGAAAACAGGGATACAGCCTAGGTAATAGGCTCCACCTTCCCCACGGAACGCAAAGGCATCGGGAATCAAAGGCTGAAGGTTCCAGGAGGTTCGCATTTGATCAAACCTAACATTTCCCGATGTTCAATCATCTCTACTCACAAATATATATATATATTGGTATGCTGGGCTGTATATGTATAATGGTATGCTGGGCTGTATATATATATAATGGTATGCTGGGCTGTATAGATAATGGTATGCTGGGCTGTATAGATGATGGTATGCTGGGCTGTATATATATATATATATATATATATAATGTATGCTGGGCTGTATATATAATGGTATGCTGGGCTGTACATATATATATATATATATATATATATAATGGGATGCTGGGCTGTTTATATAATGTATGCTGGGCTGTATAGATAATGGTATGCTGGGCTGTATAGATGATGGTATGCTGGGCTGTATATATATATAATGTATGCTGGGCTGTATATATAATGGTATGCTGGGCTGTACATATATATATATATATATATATATATATAATGGTATGCTGGGCTGTTTATATAATGTATGCTGGGCTGTATAGATAATGGTATGCTGGGCTGTATAGATGATGGTATGCTGGGGTGTATATATATATAATGTATGCTGGGCTGTATATATAATGGTATGCTGGGCTGTACATATATATATATATAATGGTATGCTGGGCTGTTTATATAATGTATGCTGGGCTGTATAGATAATGGTATGCTGGGCTGTATAGATGATGGTATGCTGGGGTGTATATATATATAATGTATGCTGGGCTGTATATATAATGGTATGCTGGGCTGTACATATATATATATATAATGGTATGCTGGGCTGTTTATATAATGTATGCTGGGCTGTATAGATAATGGTATGCTGGGCTGTATAGATGATGATATGCTGGGCTATATATATATAATGTATGCTGGGCTGTATATATAATGGTATGCTGGGCTGTACATATATATATATATATATATATATATATATATATATATATATATATATATATAATTGTATGCTGGGCTGTATAGCTAGAGGTATAACCAGCAGGAAGGGGGAGATTGTGATCCCGCTGTATAGAGCTCTAGTGATATCTGGAATATTGTGTCCAGTCCTGGAGACCTCACCTGCAAAAAGATATTAATAAATTAGAACGTGTCCAAAGACAACTACAAAAATGGTGGCGGGTGTGAGGTAAAGAAAAAAACCTGGAAAGACTTAAAGGGAATGTACCACCAGTACATCACTTTTTACATGAATAGACTGGCACTGGCATGGGGATGCCGATGGCGTGGTCCTTTTTTTTTTAACCACAGCCCGGTTCGCACGCATGGCGCCGGTCTATTACCAGGCAGTGGCCAGGCATAAAGCACTGAAGGCAGGACCGCCGGCCCCCAGTGTGACAATCTGTCCCCCTCCTCTGTGACTCGGCTCCAATACAATCAGTGGTCACAGAGGGGAAGGCAGATCGTCACAATGGAAGCCGGCGGGCCTGCCTTCAGTGCTTGACGCTTGGCCTGTGCTCGGCAATAGACCAGTGCCATGTGTGAGAACTGGGCCATGGTTCAAAAAAAAGGACCGCGTCTCTGGCATCCCCAAGCCGGCGCCAGTCTACTCATGTAACAAACAAAAAAGCAATTTACCGGTGGTACATTAACTTCTAAGGATCTAAATCTGTTTAGTCTGGAGGAAAGAAGGGAAAGAGTGGACATGATGGAAATCTTTATATACAGTATGTTATAGGACTAAATAAGGTTCAAGAGGAAAGAAACTGAACACAAGAAGGTTATCTGGGAAAAGATCAGAAGCAACATGAGAAAATATTACTTTACTGAAAGAGTAGTAGATGCTTGGAAGGACTTCCAGCAGATGTGGTAGGTAAATCTACAATTACTGAATGTAAACCTGCCTTTTCTGTCAACAACCTTCTATGTTTCTATCAAACAAAAAGTTAATGTCCAAAAAAGACAACCCATTTGTATAAAGGACCCGTGGCTTTGCCTGTCCTACCAGTATTGGTAGTACATTATATATTTCCTAATATATCAATTTGGTAATATATTTTCCTATAATTAATAATAATAACAATGATAATAAATGTACAAAAAAGTGCTAAATAATTCATAAAATAAATTTATACAACATATATAACATAAAAAGAAAACCATTTACCGTTCATAGGAGAGAACGTTAGTTCAACCAATGCTTTAAAACTGGTATAATAAATGAGGGAAGAAAAAAAACAAGCATAAAAAATTCTATCATTTGAATATCAACACAAATAGTATTACGTAGTTATATAGTAATCTTGCTAACGTGATAATACAGTAACACATATGGATATCAGTGTATTTATAGCTGACAACATTTCCACAGTTACGGCTGTCTGCAGGAAGTCAGGCACTTGTGGGATTCTTTCTTTTTTTTACGTTGGCCTTTTTGTTTCTATAGATTGACGGCCATTTCAATCAGGCTAAAGTATTGACATTGGAGCTATTACCGGGAGGTGTAGAAAAGAGGGTGATTACGGCGCCATTGATTGCAATGACTGGGACAACTATTATGTAAAAGTGAAAATTGATTGTTTTCACCATTTCTATTGTGATTACTCTAATGCTATTTTAAAACCCCTAAGTTGACAATTTTATAGGAACAAATTCATATTTGTTTTTTTATTTTTTTTATTTTTTACTTAGATTCAAATAAAACATAGTGAAACATTATTCAGACCAAAGCAAATAGGGAATGTTTGGAAAAAAATACACAAAGTTTTATCTTTTTTTGTGGTCTTTTCTTCTGTGGACTTCTGACAAATACTGTCCGCTCTATTGTCTCCATTAGCCCAACTTACTGTGTGTTGTACATCCTGCAATAGACTTCTTGTTACTATGTACACTCTAGCCAGGAATTCAGCTAACTTAGTCTTTTTCCTCCTACTGCTTGTTGACTATAACTGGAAGGGAGCTAGAGTTGGCTGAATTCCTGGCTAGAGTGTACCAGAAACAGGAAGTATATTACAGAATATATTTTTGCCTACTTTTTGGTGAAGGTCCTACTGCTTTGACACCTATGATTCCTTAAAGTGTCACTGTCATTATAACTTTCAAAATCTAAATCAGCAGGGGATGTAGTATAAAGCATGTTTACATATTATTATTATTATTATTATTATTTTAGTTATCATGGAAAACACAGCACAGCACTGTGTTTAGACTCAAAGATAGGCAGTCATTTGATTAACAGACACATTGAACTCTGTACAGGCCGGGACTTTATGTGTTTAGTCTCTTTTTTTCAACCAGCACAAGACTAAAAAGTTTCAGGAGACTGGACCTGGATACGAGTAAGTATAGCTTTGTTTTACAGAATGGGAACTTATATAAATAAATAAAGAATGAATAAAAATTAAAAAATTGCTTTATTTCACATATACTGTTCATTTAGATTTTAAAAGTTACAACAACAGTGACGCTATAAATTTTGAATGGGGATATTCTTGCTTATTCAGGCGAGCCTGGGTTACGGCTGGGGCTCACCAGAGAATAGGCAAGAATCTGCACCTTCTCCCGGGTGTATGCCAGGGGCTCATCCCTAATAAATCTCACTAGAATAAGCAGCCAAAGAAGGGCATGGCTGAGTACTTCTCTCACCTTTCGGTGAAGGCAAACAGTATATACAGTAATTCCGAAGACTTACATTGTGAGTCCGTCTTGGTTATGTGGTAGAGAACTAGGAGAAACAAAATAAGGTCTGAATGCCTCTGTGAAATGACAATAGTTTCATTTTTTATTTTATTTTGTAACACTTGGCAAGGTGTCAGTTGTAACCAAAATGTGTAGGCATATGGAGAAATAAAATTCTAAACTGCAATTAGCCCCCGAATGCTGGAGATTTCTGTCAGTTTTGCCTTATAGTACTGGGGTCAGTTGCTTAACCAGGCACCACTGCGATCCGATGGGGGGGGGGACACCAAATATAAGCTGGGAGCTGGAGAAAAATTTCTTAACCCAAGTGCCACAATAGAAATGGGATGATCTTCATTATAGTGCAGCAGTTGGTGAGGTGGATTAAATGGGCACCGTCATAAAAAATGGTGTACACACAATAAAAATATGGTGTACACGATAAAAACTTGCTCTGTCCTCGAGACATGGTCCCTACTGTAGCATTTTCACACTAGCAATGGCCTCTCCTGGTCTAAACAAGCCTACAACTGGGCAGAAAGGAGCCAAATGATCTCTTTTTATAGCACCCTTGGGACATGGGTGGAGTGCAAGCCAACAGGAGGCAGCCACACACCCCACATTCAACAGAAAAAAAGAAAAAATTATATACGGTATATATACTATATAGTTTATACGGTAAGCGCTTGCACTTGTGGGTTGCTGTTGCACTTTCTGATTTTTTTTTTTGTTTATACTTAAGCCACAGGCAGTGTGCAACCTGCAGTGTGAACAGAGGCATAGAGGTGCTGCAATTTTTTAGTTTTTTAATTTCACAGTTACATGTCAAAAGTTCTGACGGGTCGGGGTCTCTCTGATGAGAGCTGCTCTGGCTCATTCTCCTAATTGGTGGGGATTTAAGCAGTGAAACCCCATTGATAAAAACTTTTGACATGTTCAACATGTCCCAGTGACATTTCAAAGTTTTATTTTATGATGGGTAAGCTTTAAAGCATTAACATCCTTTCAGGCTGTGTTCAAAGGTAAAATAAGGCAGTATTTTCAATGTACTGTAATAATGCCTTTCTTTGAAGTCAATGGAAAACGGCTGGTAGGGCACACACCGTATAGAATAACCGCTGGAATTGATGACGGTTGCTTAAATAATTCACAACCTCATTATATTTCACTTGCTTTTTAAAAATACAGATGTTTTTCATCTGTTCTCACCTTTTTGTTTTTTACTTTAAATGACGGCCATATATAGCTTTTATTTTACTGTGTATAAACCTAAGCTATAGCATACTGATTGCACCAGATCTCACTCCTTGTGTGAGGAATAAGACATTTCAAATTGCTACAAGTGACAATAACGCTTTAAGGCAATGTTCACACACAGACTTACAAATCATTCCATACTTGTTATTATCTATTCAGTCTCCTTCCCCCAGTTCTGAGCTGATGCTTTCTACTGAAAACACAGAAAACTTCTTCACTCTGATATCCCCCCTCCCTTCCGAAGCAGCCCATGAAAAGTGTGTCCCTGTCTGCACTATGCAGGGAAGGTTAATCTGGTGACCTCACTGTTATTAACCCTCCTGGCATTATAGAGTGCAGAGACAGCTGGCCACGGGCGCTGTCAGAACTGGTGAAAGGAGACTAAAAGATAATAAGTATGAAATAAATTGGGAGATGACTCAACATGTATTTTACCTGAGCAGAATACCCCTTTAGGGTCTATAGGAAAAAGTCAGTTTATGCACATATTGTAAAAAAAAAAATATATATATATATATATATATATATATATATATATATATATAAAAAATTTTAATGCAATAAAAAAATAAATAAATAAAATAAAATTTATAAAATTAACCTATCCGATAGCCACAGACTTCCCTAAACCCCCAAAGCGGATCCAGACTTTTTTAGGTCACTAAGGGATCAGTGATAATGAAGGAAATGATTAAAAATATTCCCATATATTGAGGATTTTTAATTTGGATCCCACACTTTCAATCGGAGTCAAGTTTTGCTTAGCCTTTGTATATCCCTTTAACTATGTAGGTGTGTGGAAGCTGCGGTAATAGTATTTATAGATCTAAAATAAATGAATGCAGTCGCCATTATTTCTTTGTAATTGTTCTGTCTTTACGAAATAAAATCCATTCTTATTATATTCCGCAATCTCCTAAATAAATATTGAATTTTCCCGCCAGTATAAAAGCCTTTAAAACGTTCTTTATTACATTTATATCAGCTACATATATTTAAGTCTCGGTATCGATGTCTCATTGGTTCATCATCCCGCTATTTTACAGCAGTCCCTCTGAGTCATTTACTGTACAATATACTGGTTCCAATTTCCCATCTTATTAAATGCACCCTGTGAACTTTGGAAGAAATCGCTGTTTATTTCTGTAGTGTTTTGATCCTACAGAATATTTCACGGAAGGCCATTCCATCCGTCACGCATATGTTTCCTGTGGGACTTCTATAACATGTTTTACTATTGTAATATCATTGAGTATACAGTACTTGTAGCTATAGGAGCTTTTTGTATATTTGCATTTTCATCTTCATGTTTTTTAATATGAGATGTTAATATGAAGACATTTTTTGTTATATAACTTTCATTTCCTTTGAAAGTTCTAAGAAATTCCGAAGACACAATCTTTCGGAATTTTTCCGAAGTCCCTATACATTATACATGGTGGAAAGCTGGAGGAGTAGTCACCTAGGGCATTGTAGAGGAGATCCATCCAACACCCATCTTGCAGATCTTCTAAAACAAAGGGTTACTGGTGCCTCAGTATCAACAGAGTTGATCCATCCATGCCACTGTGATTGCTGCCCCCCCCCCCCCCCCATGGATCTGTATAACCAATCCCTCTTAACAGGAGATGTTTCTAATGATTGGAGAACGGCCAATGTTATACCCAACCACAAAAATGGAAGTAGAGAAGAGCAGGTAACTACAGGCCAGTTAGTTTGACATCTGTAGTAGTAAAAATTTGGAAAAACTTCTTATATATATATATATATATATATATATATATATATATATATATATATACACTGTATATTGTGTGTGTGTATATATATATATATATATATATATATATATATATATATATATATAATGAATAACCTAAAAAAGTTTGATGGATCCAGAGCAGCATGGCTTTACTGCAGACAGATCATGTCAGACCAATCGTATTGATTTCTTTAATTATGTCACAAAAGTGCTGGATGAAGGTGGATGAAGGATGAAGGGCATCGCCTATTTGGAATTCAGTAGAAACTCTTATACAGTTCCCTTAAAAGAGCTGATAGAGAAGTTAGAGATGGCTGAAGGATTGATATCCTTGTCCTAGCGGAGACTGGTTACAAGTGGTGGCCACAAGGGTCTGTTCTGGGCCCTATTTTTTATAATATATCTTTAAGGGACATTTATTTATTTTTTTGGGTGGGGGGGGTTCGTTACCAGGATAGGGGAGGGGTTAATAATCTATTCTAAGGTAATAATAAGAAAAATACTAAAGGGGCTAGATAGACCAAGTGATAAAGCTAACGCGAAACATGCATTGGGGGAGGAGAAGGAGTCCACAATACCACCAGGTATCTACTTACTATCATATGCATTGAGCTTTTATATCCACGCAGGAAGTGGGACACTGTTCCACCTCAGTGATTTTCCGTCTATACGGCTGGGGGAATGTTACCAGTACAGTCATTTGTTTATATTGCAGACACGACGGAGAAGCACTAGGCACTTTTGCACAATTGATAATGGCTGTATCTCACAGACAGGCTCTATGCCTGTCTGTGAGATCTTTATGTGTTTTTAACATTATTCTTTGCATTAATAAAGTACATTTATTTCTGATTCTTGTTTTTGAGCTGACCTTGTTTGTAGGATTTATAGATAGACCAAGTGGTCTTTTTCTGGCGACAATCTTCTATGTTTCTAATTACAATACGAGGGGCATCATTGGGGGGCGGTTAACTTCAATACAAGGGGCATCAGATAGGAGGGGGGATGGTCGCAGAGAGGCACAATGCTTTGCCTACATTTCCATTATAAATGTCATAATTTAATGATACAGTATGCACTAAATAACAACCCCCTCCATAACCAACCACCCCCATATGACCAAAGCCCCACCCCTATATGACTAAAGCCTCGCTGGGCTATGGAAAAAGTCTGAGTCAGTCACAGGTTAGAAATTGCTGGTCCAAGGGACTTCTTTGATCGGATGTCAGTGAAAGTCGGCAAGGTGGGAACATAAGATTGCACAGCAGGAGAATAAGGGGGAGCAAGTGTGGTAAGAAAGACTGATTAGATTTTTTATGTCATGGGGGAAGTTTAATATTTCAGCTATGGTATGTGCTGAAAAAAAACTGTCTTATCCATGGAGGCCGCACCTCACACAATACAGGATGTACAGGATCGGCTGCTAATGTCTTGGTGCAGATACAACAGGAAGGCACCTTCAGAGGTCTTGTAGAGTCCAGGCCTCAATGGGTCAGCACAAGAGTAAGCCCTGTCATTTTTGGCAGGAAGTCTTAGCTGATCGGTGTATATCGTGGTGAACTTTTTCCATGCCACAGATGGAATAACAATGGGATGGGATGCTGAATCACATATATACCACTCGGCTAGACACTAAAAACTAGAGCTAGACAGTAAGCAGATGAAAATCCATATCAGCAAACACTTTTCAGAAGTAAAGTAGAAGCAGTCTGTATTAAGGGCGCAGATACCGCAGACTTCCACGTGGTCAATAAAGGATTGATGTCATCCGCAAATGGGTGAAAGGATATTTATTGGCTTGTGAAGAACGCATTTCGGCCCTCCACATCCTAGGGGGCCTTTCTCAAGTATTACAAGTATGGTAAGAACAATCTGCTTTATAAAAGTTACAACGAGTTCAGACCTCCGGCTACTTCCGGGTTAAAGTGGCAGGTCCGATAAACACAGATACTTTAAAACAAAAAAACATAGAGTGTATATAAAACATAATACATTCCGATCAGACAATTTATGGTACCTTAATATGTATAAGATGGACAGTAGTGCCGTCCGGGAGCTGGATGGCATACTCTGCGACTGGCGGCGTTCTTGCGTACCGTCCATAGTCGGCCCATGTGATCTGCATGGACCGACTATGGACGGTGCGCAAGAATGCCGCCAGTCGCAGAGTATGTCATCCAGCCCCCGGACGGCACTACTGTCCATCTTATACATTATTAAGGTACCATAAATTGTCTAATCGGAATGTATTATGTTTTATATACACTCTATGTTTTTTTGTTTTAAAGTATCTGTGTTTATCGGACCTGCCGCTTTAACCCGGAAGTAGCCGGAGGTCTGAACTCGTTGTAACCTTTATAAAGCAGATTGTTCGTACCATACTTGTAATACTTGAGAAAGGCCCCCTAGGATGTGGAGGGCCGAAATGCGTTCTTTACAAGCCAATAAATATCCTTTCACCCATTTGCGGATGACATCAATCCTTTATTGACCACGTGGAAGTCTGTGGTATCTGGGCCCCCAGTGTGCCGTTTCCTGGTCCAGTGCCCCTCTTGTGTCACATTGTGCATCTTACCTGGCCCCCTGCTTGGGGTCCCCCAGCCAGGGCAGCGACACCTCGTCTTCCAATACGCTAAATAGAGTTCTGCCTAATATATAGCACAACTCAATCAGGTGAGCTTCTTCTTTTGGTCTGATTGAAGTTTTGCTTGCCTGGCAATATTACACCAGGAGTCGCCCCTGTCCTCTTTTTTCTTTTCCCCAGCAGTCTGTATTGTCATAAAAAGTTGCCCAATCAGACGCTAAAATGAATTCTATAAACTATGGCCATTATTTACCTAAAAAACATGATGGAAACATTGATTCTTTCATCAGCGTAGCTGCTTTTCTCCCTGATGACTGGAAAAGACGTCCATACTTTCTACAAAATCGCTAAAATTTAAATGACAGCAAAAAAAAACATAACGTAAACTCAATTGCCTGAGGTTACTCGTAGTTCTGGAGACTGTCTATATACGTCAATGTGCTCCTTCTATATACTCCACAGGTAATCATTGGGAAACTCAATAAGACATCTACAGAATATACAGCCATTTTCTTCCCATTCCTCTTCATTTTCACCTGCATATTTCTCATATATTGGTTTCCTGGCAGCGTTCTGACAGAGTTCAGTTCTCATTGGATTTACTTCTGATTAAATCCAGTCATTCATTTTTATTACAAAAGGGCATAGATGACCAGTGAGGGAGCACACTGACCATAACCTATGGCTCCATTATATTTAGAGACTAATAAAATGTTTTATTACTATATGCTTATGCTCTTTTGTATATTGCAGGCCTGTCCAGGGTTACACATTGTTATTATTTATAGATAAATATATTACAAGAGGAAAAATAGATTACTTAAATGGGATGTTTGTATAAACTGTTAAACTATAGAAATTTACACACAAAAAAAGTGCAAAAAAAAATAAAAAAGTTCATCTCTTGTTCATAAATTAGTATGAAAATGTAAAAAAATATAAAAAATGATTGGATCAGTGGCTATGACAAAGACTGAAGACTGGGCTGAGTGTTCATGACCATGTCTAAACTTAGAACTAGCGATGAGCAAACTTTTGAAAAGCTCGGTTCGGTTCGATCCGGCGAACTTTCGTGAAGTTCGGATTCATAAGAACCTTGCTATAACGGCTGAATAATTGTAGCTACAATAGTGGGAGTCTGATAGGGTATAGTTTCGTTTAGTTGAAGCTGCTATTACAATGAAAAAAGTGGAAAAAATCAAAGTGCAAAAGTGCATTTGACAGTGGGACCAGCAGCAGTAATATTACTGTATTGGACCCAGTATGGTGGAGAACAGACAATTGACGGAGGAGGAAGAGGCGGCACCACTTGATTGCACCCATCCCAGTATGATTGAGAACAGACTATTCATGGAGGAGGAGGAGGAGGAGGAGGCAGTACCTGATTGCACCCAGGCCAGTATGATTGAGAACAGACTATTCATGGAGGAGGAGGATGTTCAGCCTTGGAGTGGTGGCCTGGGAATCCTCGCTGATGATGTTGTTCACCGCACTTTCAAGAACACAGATGAGTGGGATGATGTCGTTGATGCCTGCTCACAGAGTCGCGTCCTCAAAAGGGATCAACAATTGGCACGACATGTTCAAAGAAACCTGTTTTCTATGAGGTTTATCACATGTGCCATACAAGGTGTCTGCCTCACTGCAGAGAAAAGGTTCCTCCCTTTGTGGGCTATAGTGATGAGCGAATAGTGAGATATTCTAATATTCGATATTCGTACGAATATCCCGCGAATATTCGAATATTCGATCGAATATTCGATCGAATTAAAGTCTATGGGAACAAGTATTCGATTAGTGAAAAACATCTATTTGACCATTTGGAGGGTGAAACCGGAAGCTGGGGGATTTGAACGCATATCGAATATTTATCGAATATTCGCGGGATATTCGTACAAATATCGAATATTCTAATATCTCACTATTCGATCGAATATCTATTCGATCGAACAGTATTCGCTCATCACTAGTGGGCTACAACCTTGGGTCAGCCATTCATATATCTCCTACCTGATGGTCCGTAGGAGCTCCTGCCCACTGTGGCTCCATTCACCCAGGCTTGCAATATGGAGGACAGCTTAAGAGCGCCGGGCCTGACATCATTGGTAAGACACCGGGGCAGGTGGGACTGCAGTCAAAGCGGTGGATGGTTGCAAGCTGGTGGAGGCAGAACTTTTGCAGAACTGGCCCCCTAAAGCACTGGGGAGATGACCGTGGCAAGAATGGGCTAACTTTCTGTGGTCTTCTGGGGGAGTGTTGACCCAATGGGCAGTAACAGACATGTACTGCCCTTGCCTTTAATTAAAGGACCAGACATCAGCACTGGGGTGCACAGTCTTGGACACCAAGAATCCCAATGAGTCGCCAACATTTTTCTTCAAAACTGTGCAGTGATGGGAGAGCCAATGGGACTTTTTTTTTCTGGGACAGTGATAGGACTTTTTTTTTTAACTTTTTTTGTTGCGTCTATACTGGGTTCTCCTATTTTTTTTTAACCAGAATTGTAAAGATATGAACTGAGATTTTCCCTTAATAAATTCGATAAGCTTGAACACTGAAGTTGCTTTCATGTGTCTTGGTTGATACTCACAGACAGCTGTCACATTACATTTTTGATTAGGCAGCACCCAGGTATATATTGAGGAAACTAATTTAAGGTCTCACCCTAACCCTCTTCTTTACCAAGTCTCTTATGCTGCCACCAAAAAAAACAGGTCTTCATGTCTTTGCTGCTGACCAAGTCAAGTTCTTCTCCCATATAGTCATCAGAGCAACAAAGCATCAAGGGAAGACTAGGAGCTCTGCCACCTCCCCTCTCTCCCCTGACGCTGTCACAAGATTGTAACAGTGGCAAGGGACAGAGGAGAGGGTGCAGACGTAGGGACATCAGCTTATGGGATCATTATGATCCCATAAGCTGATGTCCAAAAACGACCTGGGCATTGATGCATCAATGACCCCAGGTTGTAAAAGAGTTAAGGTTGAGTTTGGATGACCTTTACTTCAAAGTTTGGCAAACCTGCTGAAATGAACTTTTGAAATGTCCATTCATCTCTAGTTGCAACTGCTGAAAGTGGAGCAAGGGGCCTCCGTTTCTGTGATTGGTGGAGCTCCGACCTCTGGAGGGGTAGGTGAGAGACCATTATATTGAGTGTGGTAATCTGATAATGGAGGTCCCTTGCTTTCTCCCTGGCAGTTAAAACCTCACTGGTCAGATACTCATCGCCTATCTTGTGGACTAATAAAGATTTCCTGTACAAGGAAAAGCTTTCTAGTGATCTGTACACTACGGAATTATCATGGGCATGCCTATTGGTAAAACTAGAGGCAGTGCTGGTCACATGTGGCTCATGGGTTGTACCATTTGCTCTAAAAAGAATAAGCTATTTTATAGCTTAATAGACTTTGTAAAATGTTCTCCTAAATGTTTAATAAAAAGGAATGGGAAGTCAACAGAGGTGAATTGAGATTCCCTAATTTCTTTAGAAGAAACGGGATGTCCAGAAGTCCCTTCACAACACCACACCGGAGCCCTTACGGGTCTATATTGTGGACCCAAAAGCAATCTAGAAGGCCTCATTTTCAACATCTGACTGGGGTTCCTTGGGGCTACCAGAAAAGATGATCTTTGGCACATTCATGGCCCCCTTTCCCAGCTACTTCATACAGTGGGCGGAATCCCCCGCCCCTGTATGATGCTGCTCTATTGATTCTAATGGAGCCGCATCATACAGGGTTGGGGGATTCCGCCCACTGGGGGCGCGCCGGCCCGCCTCCTGTGCTTCAGCCCTGGCCCGGTACCCGTGGATAGAACGACTTGCCCGTGACTGCGCTGTTCTATCCCTGGGTCAGATTAAAGAGAATGTACCTGATGGTACATCCTCTTTAACCCCTTAGTGACCGCCATGCTGCCTTTTCACGGCGGCCACTAATGGGATTTATTCCGATGCGTACGCCTTTTAACGGCGGGCGCATCTGAATAAATTACCACCCCGCGGCGGCTGCAGGACGGGTGATCAGCGGTCAGTGTGACCGCTGACACCCTCCTGTAACTGACCGGAGCGGAGGATTCTCCGCTCCGGGCAGTCTAACCCGTTAAATGCCGCTGTCAAACCATGACAGCGGCATCTAACGGGTCCCGGTGGATCCCGGACGGCGCCGTGGGTCACTTACATGATCGCGATGTCCCGCGGCGCCGTCCGGGGTCCCGATGTCTCCATGGTTATCCCCGGGTCCTAATGAAGGTCCCCGGGGTCACCATGGAGATGCCTCATGCTGACAGGGGTGGCCATGGCTATTGCCTGTCAGCATGAGGCATGATACAATACATTGCAGTACATCAGGTACTGCAATGTATTGTATCAATGATCTAAGTATTTTACACTAGTGTAAAAGTAAAAAAAAGTGAAAAAAAGTGTGCACCAAACACAACACAGCCCTCCCCAGCCCCCCCCCCCCCCCCAATAATAAAGATGCATTACATTCCCCATACACTATTAAACATTACATAAAAGTGATCAAAAACACAAATCCTATACATATTTGGTATTGTTACGTCCATAACGACCCAATCTATAAAACTATATCAATAATTATATCGCACGACACACGCTGTAAAAAAAGAATTTAAAAAACAGTTCCAGAATAGCTGTATTTTATCAATCCACTTTAGAAAATACGTCATAAAAGAGATCAAAAAGTCATATACATATAAAACTTGGTATCAATAGAAACTACAGATCTTCCCACAAAAAAAAAGCCCAAAACCAGCTCTGTCACGCAAAAGATAAGAACGCTATGGATCTTGCAATGTGGCGACAGTTTTTGTGGGTTTTTGCTAGGAAGATAGTTTCTATTGCGCCAAAGCGGTAATAGTTAAAAAAAACTATACAAATGTGGTATCGCCGTAACCGTAGCGACCCAGAGAATACATGTATTATGTTATTAGTGACTGACGATTTTACGGCGATCACTAATGGGCTCTATTCTGCTGCCATCAGCTCCTTATGGCGATGGTGCAGAATAGTGCAGCGGCGCCGGTAATGCCCGCAGCCCCCTCCTCTCAGCTATCGGAGGTCGCTGAGGGATTGGGGCAGAGTGTGGGGTCAGTCCCGGCAAGTCCCCTTTACCGGCGATCGCCGTTATTATCAGTATAACGGCGGCCACCGGTAACAGACATTGCCAGTGCAGCTGAACGCTTTCATCTCTTCTCACCGTGAATCCACAGTGAGAGGAGATGAGAACATGTCCCCCCCCTGTTCCCAGAATTAACCCTAGTGACCTGGCCACTGACCCTCCCCTCCCTGGGCGGCCATCTGATCCAAGATGGCCGCCGCCATCACTGTGACTAGACTCTGTTCACAGTAATGGATTCCTAAAAATGATCAAAGCTTCATTCTCTCCACCACCTCCGGTGGTGGAGAGCATGGGGCACTGATCAGTGACCACCCGGTGTGGTCCCAGTACAAGTGATCAGCAGTATATCAGCTTGTTCCAAATGGTGCCGGCACTTTTTTACGCCTGTCACCAAAGTCAAGTGCCCTGGATTACCCGTAACCACCCTGGATTACTTGTAACCACCCCAGATTACCTGTAACCACCCTAGATTACCTGTAACCACCCCAGATTACCTGTCACCACCCCAGATTGCCCGTCACCACCCCAGATTGCCCGTCACCACCCCAGATTGCCTGTAACCACCCCAGATTGCCTGTAACCACCCTAGATTGCCTGTAATCTCCCCAGATTGTCCGTATCCACCCCAGATTACCCGCATCCACCCCAGACAGCCCATAACCATCCCAGACAGCCCATAACCATCCCAGACAGCCCATAACCACCCCAGATTGCCCGTCACCACCCCAGATTGCCCGTCACTACCCCAGATTGCCTGTCACTACCCCAGATTGCCCGTAATCTCCCCAGATTGCCTGTATCCCCCCTGATAGCCCATAACCATTCCAGACAGCCCATAACCACCCCAGATTGCCACAGACTGCCTGTAACTACCCCAAATTGCCTGTAACCACCACAGATTGCTCGCAACCACCCCAGATTGCTTGCAACCACCCCAGATTGCCCGTCACCACCCCAGATTTCCTGTCACCACCCCAAATTGCCCGTTGCAACCCCAGATAGTCAGTGAACACCACCAGATTGCCCGTCACCACCCCAGATAGCCAGTGAACATCCCCCAATTGCCCATCACCACCCCAGATAGCCAGTAACCACCCCTAGATAGCCAGTAAACACCCCAAGATTGCCCATAACCACCCCATACAGCCAGTAAACACCCCAGATTGCCCGTAACCACCTCAGATTGCCTGTGACCACCCGATTGACCGTAACCACCCCAGATTGGCACAGACTGCTCGTAACCACCCCAGATTGCCCATAACCCCACCAGATTGCCTGTTGCCACCTCAGATAGCCAGTAAACACCCCAAGATTGTCTTTTACCACCCCAGATAACCAGTAAACACCCACATATTGCCTGTAACTAAAATGACACTCCTTCTCTTCTGAGCCCTGCTGTGTGCCCATACAGTGGTTTATGCCCACATATGGGGTACCATTGTACTCAGGAGAACCTCCGTTACAAGTTTTGGGGTGCTTTTTCTCCCCTGTTCCTAGTGAAATTGAGAAATTTCAAACTAAACAAACATGTTAATGGAAAAATTAAATTTTTTTCATTTTTTACGGTCTAGTTTTGAATACTTTCCTCCAATACCTGTGGGGTCAAAATGCTCACCACACCCCAAGATGAATTCCTGGAGGGGTGTATTTTCCAAAATAGGGTGACTTTTGGGGGGGGGGTTCTATTCTGTAGACATTACAGGGGCACTGCAAACGCACCTGGCGCTCAGAAACTTCTTCAGAAAAATCATGCACTGAAAATGCTTGGCGCTCCCTTCCTTCTGAGGACCGCTGTGTGCCCACACAGTGGTTTATGCCCACATATGGGGTACCGTTCTACTCAGGAGTACCTGCGTTACATATATTGGGGTTAGTTTTCTCCCCTGTTTCTCGTGAAATTGAGAAATTTCAAACTAAACAAACATGTTATTGGAAAAATGCTATTTTTTCATTTTTACTGTCTTCTTTTGAATACCTTCCTCTAATACCTGTGGGGTCAAAATGGTCAACACACCCCAAGATGAATTCTTTGAGGGGTGCACTTTCCAAAGTGGGGTGACTTTTGTGGGGGTTCTCTTCTGCTGACACTACAGGGGCTCTGCAAACGCACCTGGCGCTCAGAAACTTCTTCAGAAAAATCTAAACTGGAAATGCTAATTGGCGCTCCTTCCATTCTGAGCCCCGTTGTGTGCCCACACAGTGGTTTATGCCCACATATGGGGTATCGTTCTACTCAGGAGAACCTGCGTTACATATATTGGGGTGAGTTTTCTCCCCTGTTCCTTGTGAAATTGAGAAATTTCAAACTAAACAAACATATTATTGAAAAAATTCTATTTTTTCATTTTTACTGTCTTCTTTTGAATCCTTTCCTCTAATACCTGTGGGGTCAAAATAGTCACCACACCCCAAGATGTATTCTTTGAGGGGGTTTACTTTCCAAAATGGGGTGACTTTTGGGGGGTTCTATTCTGCTGACACTACAGGGGCTCTGCAAATGCTCAGAAACTTCTTCAGCAAAATCTGAACTGGAAATGCTAATAGGCGCTCCTTCCCTTCTGAACCCCGCTGGGTGCCCATACAGTGGTTTACGCCCACATATGGGGTACCATTGTACTCAGGAGAACTTGCTTTACAAAATTTGGGGTGCATTTTCTCATGTTTATTATGAAAATGAGATACTTTAATCTTAACAAATATATTATTGGAAAATTTCTATTTTCCATTTTTTCCGGCCTGTAGGGTTAAAATGCTCATTATACCCCTAGATTAATTCTTTAAGGTGTCTAGTTTCCAAAATGGGGTCACTTATGGGGGTTTTCAGTATACAAGCCTCCTAAATCAACTTAAAAAAAGAACTGGTCCCTAAAAAAATCAGTTTTGGAAATTTCATGAAAATTTGATAATTTGCTGATACATTTCTAAGCCCCGTAACACCCTAAAAAAGTGAAATATGTTTACGAAATGAAGTCAGAATAAAGAGGACATATTGATAATGTGACTAATTAACCAATTTTTGTCATGTGCCTTTTTTTTTTTTAGAAGCAAAGAATTTCAAAGTTCGTAAAGTGCAAAATTTTTAAATTTTTCATTATATTTTGATGTTTTTCACAAAAAACACACAAGACAGTGACCAAATTTTGCCACTAACATAAAGTACCATATGTTACGAAAAAACAATCTCAGAATCGCTAGCATACGTTAAAGCATCACTGAGCTATAAGCGCATAAAGTGAGACAGGTCAGATTTTGAAAAATGAGCCTGGTCATTAAGGCCCAAACAGGCTTGGTCCCTAAGGGGTTAAAGTGCATGAATCAGCAGGGGGTGACAATGAGCAGATAAGAAAGTTCCATTCTATATATTGCACAATCCTTATCCATGATAGGAAGAAAATACCTTATAATGTCTAATGCAATGTAGCAGCAAACATTGTCCTTGATAGTATACAACACTTTTCCTTTAATCAGAAAGTATGTGCACCTTTATAGAAGCCAACTCGCTGTGTCTCTAAACTCAATGTAGAAATATCCCCATAATGAATTCAGTATAAATAAAAAATATGCTATTCCCATCAGGCCCTGCATAAAACGTCCATTCTCAGGGAATCACATTTCTTTTTATTAATCGGAAATATCATCCACAGCCCTGGGCAGTATTTTAAAACAGGGACAGGTAGGGATCCAACTTGTGCGGCTGGGCCAAAAATGAACAACAAAAAAGTACTTGGATAGAGCTGTAAACACATTTGCATAGCAGAAAAGGTTATGGCGCTGCCATTTAGAAATGATTGTCTCACTCCTGACTTTGATTCTGACCTTATTCTACTCCTGGACCATATTCTTGTTATAGGGAAATGATCTTAACATGATGAATTTACAGAGCGGCATATAAATCACTTCTTTGCATTTCTTCTCCTTTGTTGTGTAAGGGCAATCACTTTATAAATCACAGAATATTACATTGTATATGAATTAACACTATCTGAAAGAATTTATTGTGTGACCTGATAAAGTGAAAGGATTCTGGCAGCATGCAGCCACCCATAGGGGGAGCTAACTGCACATAGATTTGTATTGGGAGCATGAAGCTTCGGCTGCAAGTAGCTGCTATGAAAGTGTGATGGCAGATAGGGAAGAAGTTCAGTGCCAGATCTTACCATACCACAAACTCCATGGATGTCACATACCTTGACTTAATGGTACAGTAGTTCCGCTACCACACATAACCCTTCCAGTAGCAAGACCGAACCCTTAGCACATTAGTTTGACGCAAGTTTGACACAGTTTCAGGACCACTTTTTTTAGACAGCCTGTAACGACTGGTCTTCAAAAGTGTCCGTCACAATGGCGGGATAGGCTTGCTGTGGCAGGCAACCCGTAGGCCACTACCCCTGGCTAAGCTTGCTAATGGCAGCAGGTGAGGTGTACCTGGAGACACGTAGGCAGAAAAGGCAGGAACACAGCAGGACTCACGGCTGGAACCACAGGCAGCAGGATCACAACAGGACTAGTGGCAGGAATCACAGGCAGGAACCATGGGCAGAGATCACGGGCAGGGATCACGAAGAGTTCGGACCACACATCAAGGGAAGCACGCAGAGGCTCCAACAAAGCAAGGGCAGGACAGGTACAGGTATTTATAGTGTACAGCGTGTTTTGGGTGTGAACCAATCATGGACGAAATGTCTCTTTAAATTTAGCCAGAGCCGATGCACTCGCGCCCTAGGAGATGGGGATGCATGTGATGGCCCGAAGAAAGCCGAGGGAGGGGAAAGCAGGGGAATGCTGGGCAGGAGGTAACGTGCGGCCACAGCAGGGATTAAAGAGGGGATGACAGCGCGCCTGTGGTGTGTTGTTGCCGTGGCTGTGACACTGTCTTCTCCTTCTGGCCACCCTATGGTCTCTTTCAGTGTTTGGCAGTGATGAAGTTTTCTTCCCCTCTGAATCACTGTGTCCGGTTGTCCCACCAGCGACCCACGTGGGGTCAGTGATCTCGTCGTCCAACCTCACCTCTTCCAAATCCTCGACCAATTTGTCCACTTTACTTCCTGACCTAATAACCACCGCACTGACCAACAACTGTGTCTCATCATCATCGGAGCCCTCTTCACAATGGAAAGTCAAAGATCTGGGCACTAGGGCACACGTCCTCATGTGGAGACTCCTAATGCATTGCTTCTGAATCAGGGAAGGTACCTAATAACAGTTTCGGGGAGTCTACCGGTTCGGAATCACTGTGTTGCTTTGAGTGGCCCAGTTTGGAGCAAGGGGAACCAAATGGAGGATTGACACCTCCAGTCCATTGGCTAAGGATACTGGACAGCACAGATGACTGAGATTGACAAATTGCTGGAGGCGTTATCCACCAATTATGTCATCACCTGCTTGCGCTGCTGTAGATCCAATAGCAGTGTACCCTGTAAACTAGGAAGCAAAGTCAGGGATCCTGGCTAAACTGCGGTCTCTCAGCAGCAGACTGTGTCTCACCATGCCCACATCCTTGTCCTCATCCCTTCCCACTAATCTCGGCCACGTTTTCTGTTATTCTCAGATTGTCAGAACACGTAACCTTTCTTTTTTTAAAGAGTACTCCACAGTATATACCGTCGTATACTCAGTCACCACCAGTTGACTGCCGCACTGTGACACTGGTTACGCTGTATAATACTGGTACTATACTGTGTGGAAGATGATTTTTTTTCGGAGGAGAGGGATCCAGAAAGAAGGGATAACGCTAGTCAGAAGTCAAGTTCTGGATAGTATTGTGTAAATTACTGTCAGCAAAAAGTGTAGCACAGTATACAGTGGTGTATACTCAGTCACCACCACTATACTGTCACACTATGACACTGGTAAGACCATAATATCCTGTTGATAGTTGATATTAGTAGATAGAGACCAGATAGGAGGGCCCTTGCCTAATTTACTATGTACTCTGCAAGGATGTGGTGAAGTTGAGAAGTGTTTGAAGAAATCCTCGTTTTCACGTATGGATGAGTCTCAGTTATCTCACCTAACCACTTTCCATCCTACTAGGGTAGTATAAGTGCCAGGTCTCTGCTCTGGGTGAAGCTGGCTTGTAGTGTCCTTCCTACAAAACTGAGCATCTGTCAGTAGAGAGCGGTGTACTAGCACTGTGCTCTACTGTAGGACCAGTCTTAAGTTTGTCCGTTCCTTTTCTAAGGTGGTCGAATGTCTGTCCTTGGCGTAGGCAAGGGTGAAGAGAGTCTCCGGTTCCCCTAAGGGTCTTATCTAGCAACCCATAAAAGTTGGGTAACTAGCTGCAGGGACAACTATATACACGTCCTGCATGACCTGTAGCCAGGCCCTAACTAACTGCCTAAAGGAAGTTGTTACTAGAGAGAAAGAAGTGTATGTGTAGCTAGACCTAAGTGTTAGCTGAAGCTGTGCTGTGTGAAAGTGACATCTAGTGGAGTATGGAACAGAGGCCTCCTGCCCTATCCTTTGACACTAGAGCATGGGTCTCAAACTCGCGGCCCTCCAGCTGTTGCCAAACTACAATTCCCATCATGCCTGGACAGCCAAAGCTTTAGCTTTGGCTGTCCAGGCATGATGGGAATTGTAGTTTGGCAACAGCTGAAGGGCCGCGAGTTTGAGACCCATGCACTAGAGTGATATAGTTTTACCTAAGTTTAAGAAGAGAGACAGAAACTCCTAGTGGGACACTTCATATGTGTTTCCCACCATTGACAGTGATCAAGAACGTTCTTGCTCCGAAAACTGGTACTGGCGATTGGTTGAGACTGCCGGCCTGGTGAATCACTGTAATCAAGTATTGAGCCACTATGTGAACGCTTTTGCCCTTGCAGGGTTTTACCGTGACTTAGAGTAGAAGGGCCAACCAGGCCTGGATTATACCATACAGCTGCCCATAGCAGCTGTATGGTATAACATACGCCCTTGTGGTGACTTTCATCTCCAGGTACTGTGTTACTGCTCTCTCACAAATAGGGATTTATGCAGTGGCGGTCTTTGGCACCAAGCACCCCAAGCGACCGCTTGGGGCCCCCAACATCCAGGGGGGCCCCGCTCTTGTGCTCAAGACCGCTGGAAGGGGCCGCTGCCCCGCTCGCTGCTGCCATCTGAACTGTAACTATGAGCACTCGTAATGAGCGCTCATAGTTACATGCAGCAGCACTGACAGGGCGGGAGACATTGGCTCCCTTCCTATCAGTCACTCTTGTGGCCGCAGGAAGGGTTTTCCCTGCGGTCACATGTGGCAGCTTTGTCCTTGTGGTGTCGGCGCTCCAGTGACATCACTGGAGCATCAGCGCCAGGACAAGGGGAGTGCGGTCTCTTGTGATCGCAGGGAAAACCCTTCCTTCGGCCACAAGAGTGAAGAGAAGAGGAGACGCCCAGACCCAGGTGAGTATAAGTGTTTGTTTTATTGTGTTATATACTATATGGGAGGGGGAGCACACAGGGGTCTGTTTAACTGGGGAAGCGCACATCGGGGGTCTATATAAATGGGGGGAGCACACAGTGGGGCTATATAACAGGGGGAGCACACAGGGGGGCTATAGACTACTGGGGCTTCACAGAGGGGTCTATATATTACTGGGGGCAACACACAGGGGGTCTATATACTACTTGGGGCAGCAGAATGGGGTCTATATAAAACTTGGAGAGCACACAGGAGGTCTATATCCAAGTGGGGGAGCACACAGGGGGGCTATATACTACTGGGGGAGCACACAGGGGTCTATATACTACTGGTGGGGCACACAGGGGGTCTATATACTACTGGGGGAACATACAGGGGGTCTATATACTACTTGTGAGGCACACAGGTGGTCTATATAACTGGGGGAGCGCACAGGGGTCTGTATTCTACTGGGGCAGCACACAGGCGGTCTATATACTTCTGGGGGAGCACACGGGGGGGCTATATATAACTGGGGGAACACACAGGGGTCTATATACTACTGGGGGAAGCAAACAAGGGGTATATACTACTGGGGCAGGACACAAAGGGTATATACTATTGGGGACAGCACACAAGGAGTGTATATTACTGGCGGTAGCACACAAGGGGTGTATACTACTGGGGGCAACACACAGCGGTCTATTGTTTTGGAACGCGTGACGAGGGGGGGGGCCCCAGACATAACTTTGCTTGGGGCCCCAGAAATGCCAAGACCGCCCCTGGATTTATGCCCCTATATGAGGGACATCGCTCCTCAAGGAATGTTACATTTATTTTTAAGACAATGTTATGTCGGCCTAATCAGAATTCTGTATCAGTAACTCCATCTGTCATCGCTCTATCTCTGCTCTGGTATTCCTTGTCGTGCCTTGTCATCTTATCACATGTCTTGTTATTGACTGAGTCAGCCCAGTGTCACCCGTAATGGAACTTTTAAGGAGAGCTAAAATAATTACTTAAGAACGCATAAATTATTGTGACAGAGCTTATATACATCCTGTCAGGAGCGGGAACGTCTGATGCGCAAAAATCCAAAAATAAGGAGCCGAGATGGTTTATTAGCCCTCAGTGAACTTTTATCTGAAGATACATTGACTCTTATAGCTCTGTGACCTGTCTGCTGTTGACGGGTCTTGTCAAGATCTTTAACTAGAACAGTCATCAATCTGAGCGGAATGTTTTTCAAGTTTACCCAGCACTCATACTGTTCCTAAAAAAAAAGTTTTTGAACTATTACCCGATATCCATGTATAAGTAATACCGCCATAACATGACCATATACCACTGCCATATTCCAGACGGGTAAATACAGGACTGATCAGAGGATGAAGTAAATCCAGTGCTTTACTCACTTTAGTTGTGTTCTCTCTATGTCCCAGACTGTAAAAAAATTTTTTCTTGATGAGCCTCTGCATCCAGACATATTTGGTTCCTCACTTTACCCATCATGACAGCTACAATGCCTGCAACAAAAGCCTTTAAAACCCTCACAGGTGCTGCCCTTACTGGCTTCAATGCCCTCCTGATGTTACAATGCCCTGTTCCAGGCTCTATTTTTAATATAATAGTCATATAATAGTCTAAAAAAAAATTTTATATAAAAAAAACAATAGGAAAAAAAAATCACGGGTGACCAGCTTAAAGGGGTACTCCATCAAAAATATTTTTCTTTCAAAGCAACTGGTTTTAGAAAGTTATGTAAATAGATTTGTAGATTATTTCTGTTTAAAAATTTCAAGTCTTCCTGTACCTATCACCTGCAGGAAGCGGTGTATTCTTTCTAGTCTCACAGTGCTCTCTGCTGCCACCTTTGACTGTGATAGGAACTGTCCAGAGCAGTAGCAAATCCCCTTAATAAACCCACTCCTGCTCTCCAGACTGGAGAAAATACACTACTTCCTGTAGGGCCTACGGCAGCTTATAAGTACTGGAAGACTTTTAGATTTTTTAGTGAATTACAAATCTCTAGCACTTTATGGCGCCAGCTGATTTGAAAGAAGAAAAGTTTTGCTGGAGTTACCCTTCAAATGCACAAACATGATGCTAAGAATAAAAGCAAAACTTTTAAAGGTCTTTAATTAGAAATTACAGCTTATTGCTGTATCCATGTTCTCTAAGCAGCGGGCTTCAAATGCCGATAGTTCGGGTTCATGTAAACTCAAACTTTAGAAAAGTTCTCTCAGCTCTATTCTTAGTCATATGCTAGTGTATTATAATAAGTACAGTGGTACTTTGGTTTAAGAGTAACTTGGTTTAAGAGCGTTTTGCAAGAAGAGCTCACGGTTTTTCAAAATTATAACTTGGTTTAAGAGCATTGCTTTGGTTTAAGAGCTCCCTGTACTGGGTGGGAGGGGGAGCAGGGGAGGGGCATGGTCTTAGAAGTGGTGTCTACAGCCCTGTACTCTGACCCAGGAAGTCTCCCTCACCTTCCAAATCATAGCAGATCCACTTCAGGCTGGGGCTTACATCAGGGGACAGGACTGGGGGGGTAATCTCTTTATAGCTGCCACCCCTCTCTCCTCAGACAGAGAGCGCTGCTATACAGTGCCCACATCCACCCTGCTCATTCCTTCATGCTCCCTGCAGACTCTGTCAGTCCTTGTGTTTTCCATTCTCTCCATTCCTGCTATACTGTGCCTTCACTCACATTCAGCTATGCACACTGCTGCTATAGTGTGCCTGCACTTACACTTAGCTATACACACTGCTGCTATAGTCTACCTTCACTTACACTTAGCTATACACACTGCTACTATAATGTGCCTGCACTTACACACAGCTGCTATAAAATGCCTGAACTTTACACTCATCTATACACACTGCTGTTATAATGTGCCTGCACTCATACTCAGCTATAATGTGCCTGCACTTACACTCAGCCATTCAAACTGCTGTATATACAGGTATTGTCCCTGTCCTCCTGCACAGCTCTTGTGATTCTTACTTCCTGATTGGTCCATGCCGAACACACACCCCTTCCCCATTGCTGTCATGTGACCACACAGACCTCTAACAGCAGCCCTGCTTCTCTATTCTAACTTGTTGTACTACACTACTGCATTATGGGGATCTGCAGCTCCTTCCTGTATCTACAAACTGCTGCTGTATTTTCAGGTTTATGCAGTTACTATACATTATACACCACATGCTGATTGCTATACTCCTACAGTAACTTATAATATCACATATTCAACTGTTTCTCATTGTCTAATCTGTTCTACATTTTATTCAGAAAAAAAATTATTATATTTGGGGTGTGGAACCAATTGTCTGCATTTCAGTGATTTCTTATGGGAAAATTTGCTTTGGTCTAAGAGTAGATTTGGATTACAAGCACGGCCCCGGAACGAATTATGCTCGTAATCCAAGGCACCACTGTATTTGGTATCCAGTCATGTGTATCAGACAGATACTTTACATAATACACTAAGCTATGATGAAGGACCTTGCAAACGATGAAACGCGTTGGAGGCATGGCCGCAGTTAATGTATTTGTTTTTATGTTCCTGCTTTTAACGCATTTTGACTACACCTAGAGAAGACTCCAACTATCAGACAGCTAAGACAAGTCCAGTCAGTATTCCATAAAATTGTATAGGAAGAAGTCCTCTTTAAGAACAAGCTAGTTCATAAAATAAGCTAAACCATAGGAATTAAAGTTTAGAGTAAAGCCACTATCTTTTATATTATACTTAGTCTTTTACATTGTTTTCCGCTTCTTAATAGAAAACATGAATCTGCATTACCTCACAAAGGGCCCAGGGTATTAACAGAAGAACTAATCCCTGTCCGGAAACCACTGGTGGTTAAAATTACAGAGCGCTCGTCTTGTGTTATTACTGCTTTCCTTAGTTATTGATTCCTTTAAGAAAATGGTATTTTTCATGTAATACTTTAGAAGTAAACTGAAGGAGAAACAATTATACATGTATTCTGTGCGGGACGGGATCTTATTAATGTGTCAAATCGTATTTATTCATAATGGAATGAACTTGTGAGAGTTCACAGGAATCATTGTACCTTACCCGGGAAAATGATGGCTTTCATCCGCACTTATCTGGCCAAAGAAAATGGTTTTTCGCTGCTAATGTACGGCTGAAGTTACTTAAGGAGTTGGCTTATTGCTCATGCGGATATTGTGTGCCGTGACCCGGGGCAAGGTGTCAGGACTGGAATTAGATTCTGATTGGTTTCTGTAATAATTAAGAATTATATTACGCAATTATCTGTATAGCTGCTAAAATACTCTGTGCTGCTGGGACCCTGCTTTTTTCATAACCCATTTATTAGCCTGTGACCTCACACATCACAACCCTGACATCATTACATGAGTATAGACAGGTCCCTGCCCCTATGTGACCATTACACTGCTTTCCTGAAATACTCTGTGCTGCTAGGTAACATAGATCTGTCCAGTATGTTCAATCTTAATCACATAGAAAAGAAGTAGAAGAGACTGTACATAGATGAATCATGTTCATTGTATTGTGTGGCGACAGTACTGTGCTCACGCAAAAGTTGTGTAAAACCAGTTGTGCAACGAGACTTGATATATCCCTAAAAGCATAGTATAGGATAGTCTAGTAAAAAAAAAAAAAAAAAAAAAAAAAAAAATATATATATATATATATATATATATATATATATATATATATATAGTAAGGCTTATTTTTACACGTTTAGGCTATGTTCACAGTACGTAAGTTTCCGGCCGTAGCGCGTTCCGTGAATAAGCGGCCGGAGACTTACGTAGTTTGCGTATAATGGAAAGTATCCGAAGTACGGCTGCACAGTTCACACTACGTACGAACTTACGCCCGGATCGTACGCGGTGCCGTAAAAAATTAACCAGACCATTGTTTGCGGACGAAAATGCCGTAACTTACGCCCGTAGCGTAACATGCGGTCCCGTACGTAGTGGTGATTTCTTCCTTTTTGCAGCTTTTTGTGCCGATCCAAAAGGTTCTGTGGGGTGTCCGGGGCTAGGCGAAGCTTTCCAAGTAAAAGACCGCTGTCAGATCGCTACGTAGGGCGCTCGGGAAGCGTAAGTAGACTTCGGGCGTAAGTTCGCGGTCCGTACGTAGCTGGCCGCAAGTAGCGTAAATCTCCGGCCGAAGTTTACCGCGTATATGTCCGGCCGCGAAAATATGCGGCCGGACATATACGCAGTGTGAACATAGCCTTATAATTCTTTCCTGAGTAGATAATGGGTGAAAATTTGCTGTACAAGATCAATCCATCATCAGTGTTTTAGAACAGTGATCAAATAAAGCAGCAACAGTCTCTATTCAAGAGAGGTTAATCTCATTAGGGGTCTCAGGCAGTCTCTTAGTGATGGTACTTTTACACGGTGCGTTAATTCGCCCAATCGCACGATTAACGATTTTGAATGAACGATGTTTTTTTTTTATAACGATCAGCGTTTAGATGGAACGATACATCGTACGGAAAAATTCGCTATGCGATCGTTTAAGCTTATCTCACACATAGGGGAAATTGTTGAAAGAATGTTTACACTGAACGATCTGCAAATTTTTTGCGAACGATCAACGATGATTTAAGAACATGTTGAAAGATCAAAATGAACGATTTCTCATTCGTCGTTTGATTGTTTGCAGCGTTTACACGTACGATTATCGTTCAAATTCGACCGTTATCGTGCAAAAACGAACGATAATCGTCCCGTGTAAAAGGACCATTAGACCTGATGTCTGTGAGAAGTGTGTTTGATTGAAGGGCAACCAGGTAGACCAAGTTCTCTTGATGGACTCACACACTCATTAGTATGGTTTACTCCATTCAGACATCTCCAGGGAGTTGGGTATACTTGGGCCTAGTAGTCTTATGTGTCTTCCTATACCACTAAGAAATGATGGTTGACACCATTGATCATGGAGACACCATTACATGTTTCTCGTCAGTGAATCTACAAACATTGTCCCCTGGAAAGACAAATATACAAAAATACTGTGGAGACACCAGACGTTGTACCAGGAAGAACAACCAAGCCAAGGGAGGTCTCCAGTAAATAAAACCACCTTCCAACAAGCCATAGTCAAGCATGACATGACCTGGGAAATACCCAGGCAAGGTATCCATCCACAGACAGCTGTTTCAGGGCATTTATTTCTCATGTGTGGAGTGTGGAGACCAGAAGGATTCTGGCTAGTGAGGGCAAAGCCTAGTGGCTAGCTCACTGTTAAGAAACATGCGATGGTGTTCCCACTGTATTTTTGCATATTTGTGGAACTACACTACTGGCTCAGGACTTGTGAGCTCCTTCGGCACTCCTCTGGGCCTGGACACAGAATTGGCATTTTTAACCTGTAGTGGCGTTGACCCGGGGATTGGGGATTGTGAAAACCTCTGTACCTGAGGATTTTCCATTCTGCTCCCCTGCCCTGGTACTCTAGCACCCTTTCTCAGCATGGATTCTCTGGAGCTCCATCCTCCATGCTTATCAGTCTCATGCTTGCCTCTTCCTTCTTGTCCCTTAAAGGGGTTATCCATGCTTAGAAAAAAATATCTGCTTTCTTTAATGCACAGCAGCTGAGCCAATAGCTGAGTCAATGAAGCGTGGTCAAGGGTGCATGTGCACTAGGCCTGCTACGCCTCTTCTTTCCTCTTCAAAGCCATCGTCATCCTTTCTAAAACTTTGGACGCTATAGGGCATGTGCAAACAAATGATGACGAGGAGAACTACTTGCTGGGATCGTTACAGATGTCGAGGAGGGCGGAGAAAAAGCAAAGAGATGTAGCAGGCCTAGGGCACAGACAGTTTAGGCCATGCCTCATTGACTCAGCGTCTGCAGATTAAAGACGACCGCACTGCCAGGCTCTCCTCTCTTGACCCTAGATGGCCCCATAGATTTGCAATGTAATTCCATCTAGGTCTCCTGATTGCTCACGGTCTGAACACTCAGACTCCGAACGATCAAAACTTTGGATGTGTCTCTCTGACATATCAAACAAATGTTTTAATGACAGTGCTCCTTTAACTATAAGAATGTCACAAGGAGCAGGCCCGGCCCTGTTCTCTGGTAACAGGAGACTAGCAGGAGACTCTGCATGCAGTTCTGAATGTAAATAGAGTATAACACAAGATGAGTCCACTACAAATATAAGAATATTGATATGTATATATCTCAACGGAGCAGCCAGTGGAAGATTTGTCCTCGGCCTCAATGCTTGCTGCATATCATTAATATTCGCCGCGCGGAGCGCATTAATCATTTATTGCGACCAATCCATATATTGTACTTAGAACTTCACAGCTAATTATCTTAGTTAGAAAACTAAAGCAATTGCCTGGAAAAATGTTTTTTAATTTGACATCTCCGGCCCCTACCTAAGCGTCCTTGGTAATTTTTTATCCCAAATTTGAGCACAGCAGGATTTTCCTCGGAAGCGAATGATGTAAATTTGGTGTGATTAATGCATATGTTTACACACAGTAATTGAAACGCGTAATGCGAATTGCAATAAATAATATTGATGTAGTGAGGCCTAAACTGGTTAGAGAGAAGAAGGAGAGAAAGGAGGAGAAGAGCAGTGAACGGGACATTAACTTTTTAATTTAGTAACACAAATAACAGTAAAACAGATGATGTAAAACCTTCATAGTAAGCAGATTGTCATAGGGAGATGTTACGGAGAAGTAATTAAAAGATCTTAAAAAATGATGGAAATTACTGGTGAGACCCGGAGGTAGAATGTTACCTGAAAATGGCCGATCAAAGCTAGGAAACAAACCCATGATACTGTCTCACAACAATCCACCTACAAGAGGAGAGATCCAGTGAGTCCTATGAGTGTGTCCCATATATTCTGAACCTCACCACCCCATTCACACACATTATGGGGGAGATTATCAAATTGGTGTAAAGTAGAATTGTCTTAGTTGCCCCTAGCAACCAATCAGATTCCACTTTTAATTTTTTAAACAATCCGTTAGGGAAGAAAAGAGGAATCTGATTGGTTGCTAGGGGCAACTAAGAAATTTTGCTTTACACCAGTTTGATAAATCTCCCCCTATGTTCCCAAGTCTATGTGGTACATGTTTACTCATTCCTATACCTTCTAAAACCAGTACTAATTTACATTTAAGACCAAACCCTAATATTAGACCTTAGACCAGATTAATTCAAACTCCAGACCAGACCCCTTAGATTAATTCAGACCCCAGACCGGGCTCTTAATAATAGGTTAAACCACAGACCATTCCATTAATATTAAAGTCCCTATTACACAGGGCGACTAAGAGGAACCTTAGGTCAGGTCAGCGCTCTCTTGCTCCTCACTTCCGGCTCTATTACACCAGTCGCCAGTGAGCAGGTAAGAGCCTGGGGGCCGCTGGCAGCTGCGGGGGGAGGGGGAGCTGCCCGGATGATCGCTAGATTGTCCGGACAGCCCATAGAGGATAGCAGCGATGGCAGCATGTTGAAGGAAAACAATCAGCCAGCATTGTGCACGTCGGCTGATCATTGTCTACTATTACACTAAGCGATTATCGGCCGAATGCGGACGATAATCGCTTCGTGTAATAGGGTCCTAATTCAGACCTCCATCAGACTCCTATTATTAATTTAGGATGTCAGACCTGACTTCTAATATAAAGTCAAACCACAAACCGAACCCTAAATTAATTCAGGTCTAAAATTAGGATCCCTAATATTAATTCAGACCATTCCCCTAATAATCATTTAGATACTAGACAAGTTCCCTAATATTGATTTAGATCAGAACAGACTCGTAAAATAATCCAGGCCTCATATCAGACTCCTTATATTATTTTAGACCTCATATTGGACTCCTAATATTATTTTAGACCTCAGCCCAGATGCCTTATAATAATTTAAACTTAAGAACAAACAACAAATAGTAAGTCAGACCACTTAAGACATTTGCACAGACTCCGAAATGGATTAAGAACCCTGATCCCAATGCACTACATTCTTACAAGTGTTGAACCTGCAGAGCAGTAATTCCGCAATGCTCAGCTAAACCACATATATATTTGTTTCTGGGAGGAGGCTGTGAGACCAGGATCAGACACTATAAGATTTGTAGTCTGTTCTTATAGTGAGCCATAGTCCCCTCATCCAGCCACTATGTACAATCACTTGAGACAACACTGACATACACAAAGACACATTATTGACACAGACACTGACAGACTGACACTGACTGAAACTGACAGACTGACACAGACACTGACTGACACTGATTGACTGACACTGACAGACTTATCATACAGCAAAGAGTCCAACAGCACCTGGATTAGTAGAAAACGCCTCTAGTATTGTAGAAGACGGACGCACGCCAGAGGGTCTTCAATCCCAGTTAAAGACCATGATACATCAAGGAAAGATTGGTCCGACAGCATCCAATAGTGAAAAAGTGGTAGTAGTTTATTCAAGCAACATACACCATAGCAACGTTTCGACCCAGCAGGGTCTTTGTCAAGCCTGCTGGGTCGAAACATTGCTATGGTGTATGTTGCTTGAATAAACTACTACCACTTTTTCACTATTGGATGCTGTCGGACCAATCTTTCCTTGACACTGACAGACTGACACAGACACTGACTGACACTGATTGACTGACACTGGCTCACACTGAGAGACTGGCACAGACACTGACAGACTAATACACAGCACTTACAGCTTAGTCTTCTCCCTATTCCTCTCTGTAAGATTGAGGACCTTCGGGTCATGTGATCAGGTCCATATCCGTTTTCTCTCTCTGTGCAGGTCCTGCTCCGTCTCCTCTGTCTTCTGATGTTTAGCACTCACCCTACACTCCCCTCTCCCTCTCTGGGCATTTTCCCAGGTACGCCGACCCTGCTGTAACCCCAAAATTATAGGAAATTTTTAACTAAGGCCATTTACAAAGTTGCTTAATTTCTCCTCCTAGATACATTAAAACAAAGAAAACTATAGTCATCCCCGTCCCCTTTAAGGATGTACATTACATAACAAGGTCAAAGTCAATCATCAAATATGGCTTCAAACTTTTTATATGGCAAGTCGTCAAATTAAAAGAAAAAAAAAATCCTATAAGTGCTGACATTTAACACCCATATACACATGTCAGGGGAATGTTCTGTCCTTTCACAAGTTACTCCCAGCTCGGTAATAATGTGTTTGGGAAAGCATTTAGGAAATGAAAGGGCATTCTTATCAGCCATTGTGCCTGAACTGTCACTATGCTGTCAGCATTAATAGCCTATATTGGGGATACAATGTGCCACATCGTGGTCACCGGCTTATTAGTATATGTATAAGCTTCTATTAAATCAGGGGAGAAAAAAAAAAGATGATCCTGAAAGATCCTTCCCCTTCACATTGTGTTATGCTCGGCTTGTATGAAGCTGAGCAAAATTATTTGTGTCAAGCAAGCCTGGATGTTCAGCTTGCAGTGGCGGTCATACAATTTACAAAGATTATCATTACACTGTCAAACACCGAGGATTAGAAGTTTTCCCGAGAAGGACAAAAATTAGCTGCAAGGTGAAAAAAATCTGCTTATAAAACCATGGCGGTAATGCGGTGCGAGGGACGCGGAGGAGGATGGAGGGATAATCTGCTATCTTGGTTTAAAGGGAAACTCCACCCTTTTCCTGCACGGTATATACAGTACAGACCAGAGGTCCTGTTTAGGGCATCCTGTTGCAATGGTAAGGATAGGAGATAAACCTAACGTAATCATATAGACACAACTCAAAGGGGTATTTCCACAGATCCCCAAAATAGGGAGAAAATTATCCACAGAATGAATGGAGCACATTGCCAGTGGATAGGGGATAACGTCTTCAGATGGCAATTTAAAGGGGTACTCCAGCAAAAAAAAATCAACTGGTGCCAGAAAGTGGCAGAGATTTGTAAATTATTTCTATAAAAAAAAAATGTCAAGTCTTCCAATACTTATCAGCTGCTGTATGTCCTGCAGGAAGTGATGTATTCTTTCAAGTCTGGAGATCAGAAGAGGTTTTCCGTGTGGATCTGCTGCTGCTCTGCAGCAGAGATCACTGTGTTAAACTGGAAGATTTTTTTTATGGAAGTAAATTACAGATCTCTGGCAGTTTCTAACACCTGTTGGGTTGATTCACTGGAGAATCAAATCTCCTTTAGGCTATGTTCACACTGCGTATGAATCCGTCCATAGATCATACGCCGCCTTACATGTGCGGCTGAAACTACGGGCGTGGGAAAAATAGACATGCGGCCGGATGCGTACGAACCGCGAGCATACACCCGCAGTACAGTTATACTTCCCTAGCTTGTTTCGAAGCGATCTGAAGCAGGTCATTTACTTGGAAATCTTCGCCCAGCCCTGTAAACCACACAGAACCTTTTGGATGGAAAAATCAAGTTAAATTTGACTGAAATAAGTACTTCGTACGGGACCGCATGGAAACCCACGGCCGTGAGTTTCAACATTTCCGTCCTCAAACAATGGTCGTGTTCATTTTTCATGGCGCCGTATACGATCCGGCCGTAAGCTCATACGTAGTGTGCATTGTGCGGCCGTATATCGTATACTTTCAAGCGAACGCATCAACCTCAAAACTATGTGCGTATATTCGCGGTTCGCACTATAGACGGATTCATACGCAGTGTGAACATAGCCTTAAAGGAGATTTCTGGACTTAGGATATCCCTAGGATCTACAACCTCATTTTGACTAACAATCTCATTTTGACTAACCTAAACTAAAATTGTTTTTTATGACAATAACTGCATTACCTGCCTAACGGACCGCAGGACAGATCTTGGATTAAAAGCAGCTATCCGAAGGTACAAGTGGTTTGGGGGGGGGGGTCAGATTGTGGGTACAGAGTCGCTTTAAAGGGGTATTTCCATCTCAGCTTGTTATACTCTTACAAGCTTACTTTATTCCAAGAGAAGGGACCCAATCATCCCCAGAATGAAAGAACTGTGCATGTGCTTGCAGGGCCACAGTTGTCTGCACTTGATTCATTCTCTATATGGCCAAAATATTTTAGAGTTCAAAACTCAGACACATTCAGCAATTCCCATAGGAGATAACAAGCTGGTATGGAAATATCTTTTAAATAGACACTGCCATTTCAACAAGCTTTTCTAGGTCAATAGTACAGGCAAATCTTAGAAATTTAGTATTATATCTTATTATTATGTAATCGAGAAACAGCAACCGGCACTACTATATATGCATGATTTTTTTCCATGTGACTATTTCCGATGCATGATTTTGCAAACAATATTTATATACGGTGGTGCTCACTATAGTTGCAGCTCATCAGATATTTCAAAGTAGAAAGGAAAAAAAAAGTTTTTCAGGGCACTCACCGTTAAAACTTTTCTTTATTTTATCTTCTTAAAACTAGACATAATACAAGTGCAGGACGAGTATGATGTGGACGCCTGGGCTTCCCAATCAGCGTGGCAGCGTGACAGCTGTTTTGCGTGTCGGAACTACGCTTCTACAGACGATCCTGTAGAAGCAAAGTTCCGACAGGCCAAACAACTGTCATGCTGCCACGCTGATTAGGAAGCCCAGGCGTCCACATCATACTCGTCCTGCACTTGTATTAAATACGTCTAGTTTTAAGAAGATAAAATAAAGAAAAGTTTTAACGGTGAGTGCCCTCAAATAGTTTTTTTTTCCTTTCTACTTTGAATTAGTATTATATCTTATTAGACAAAAATACTATTTTCTCAAGGACCCCCCATGAAATTTTCTTCAACTTAAGCTCCTATTACATGGGGAGATTTAGAGGAGCAATCAAGTGCCGACCTGTCAGGTCAGCGCTCGCTTGCTCCTCGTTCCCCGCTTGCTGCCAGCTCCATTACAAGTGGCAACAGCGAACAGGTAAGAGCCAGGGCGCCGTGGGAATCTGCGGGAGTGGGGCACATGGAGGTGTCGGGTGATCACTAGATTGTCCGGGCAATCCATAGAAGATAGCAGTAGTCTTCTGCGGCCGCTCCTATTACACGGAGGGGCGGCAGCATATTGCTGCCATCATGAATGACAACGATCAGCTGACATCGTGCATGTTGGCTGATCGTTGTCTTCTATTACATGAGACGATTATCTGCCATAACGGCCGATGCCATTAGTATTTTCTTGTCCTTCATGTCGGATCGAGGGAAGCCCTCTGTTCAGCATCTTCCGATCCCAACTAGAGTGGATAGAAGTCTCACTGGAGGACCTACTGTATATGCAAACCTGAAAAACCACTAAACGTGTGAATAAGGCCTAGGGTAAAAGTTTTTTTTTTCTTATAGCTAAATCTGCTACCTTTTTGAAGAAGAACAGACCGTGTGGTGGATAGGAACAGAAGCAGCGAGCCTGAAAAGCCCCACATGTTGTAAAGCTTAAAAAAATGTATTCACTTGCATTGCAGTTTAGATTAATATGTATTTTCAATGCCGGTCCTGCACGCCATTTAGACAGCCGTTTGTTTTTTCCAGCTTGTCTGTTCTCTGCCACTATCTATGTTTGCCCCCTGCCTGTCTGGTGCCTTCACGTCTTCTGAATAGTACCAACAATTTTTGGTTTCTTTGTCTTTTATTGCCTACTATTACGCTCCGAGGGGGAGATTTATCAAACATGGTGTAAAGTGAAACTGGCTCAGTTGTCCCTAGCAACCAATCAGATTTCACCTTTCATTTTCTAAAGAGTCTGTGAGGAATGAAAGGTGAAATCTGATTGGTTGCTAGGGGCAACTGAGCCAGTTTTACTTTACACCATGTTTAATAAATCCCCCCCCCCCCAGAGAGTATTTAAAATAGTGACCACCCCCCGATGTGGACACCATCCTAGTAACCGATATCCCCCAATAACACCCTGGTACTCACACAAAGCACAGGCTGCCAGCCTAACCAACCACTTAATTCATTAGTTCCAGGTTCATTGAAGAAAACCAACAAGGTTACAACAAACAAACCATTTCCGTCAAAGAATTTACAAGTCTCCTAAGTCCTCCCGAATAATGTTGATTTGTAAGGTTATTAGGGCATGACGGCATCCAAACACCGCATGTGGAATAACCAAGCGAAACCTTGTCAAATAACAAAGGAAGGAAGTTAAACAATAAATCCTGCATTTCACGGGAAGGCGGCAGAAATAATTGGTGGAATACTTTTCCTTAGAGTGACCCCCATTTCCATAATTTAGAATTTCAATCCTTATCTTAGAATACTAATATATTCACTGTGGGGAAGGCGGGAGAGGCCCATCCTCTGGATGAAGTTCTGTAGGAACAAGATCATCGGAGCATTTCATAGAGAAGGAAGAGAAGATTCTAAGAAATATGCAATATGAAAAATGGGCAAATATGTTTATCAACAGATGGTTTGTGTCCCCGGGTGGCTGCTTGAGGCAGATGGCAACAAACAGATGTTTTCGGGTAGTTTTAACATCTTAAATTAAATTATTTCTACCAGCTTAAAGTTGATGTGGTTTTAGATTGTATTTTTGTTTTTATTTATTATTCTTTTTTTTATCCATATACAATTTCTATTATTTTGGATTTATTTTAGATTAAAAATAACTGTTGAGTTATAATAAGTACTTGGTTCAAAACAACATTAAAGGAATTAAAGGATGTTTTTTTAAATCAACTTGTATCAGAAAGTTATAAGAATTTAAAATTTCTATTTGAAAATCTCAAATCTTCCAGTATTTGATGGCTGCTGTACGTCCTGCAGGAAGTGGTGTATTCTTTCCAGCCTGACACAGCGCTCCCTGCTGCCACCTCTGTCCATGTCAGGAGCAAATCCCCATAGAAAACCTCTTTAGCTCTGGACAGTTCCTGACATGGACAGAGATGGCAGCAGAGAGCACTGTGTCAGACTGGAAAGAATACACCACTTCCTGCAGGAAATACAGCAGTTTCACCCTGATCTAAGTGCCATAACCTATTTTCTCTTCTTTATATTTATTGTGTATTAGGAAATATTTTCCGTTGTTCAACAAACACCATAAATACATATTTATTGTACAGGTTGTTACTACATTGTTTTTTCTAACTAAATAAAAGTTTACTGATTTTGTTTGCTTTTTTTTCTTTTTTAACCTCAGGACAGTTGACATGCCAATGCATTACAGTCTATGCATACTAAATGTACAGACTGCCATAAAGGCATACCTAAGGAATGAATAGATAGATCGATCAATAGATAGATAGATAGATAGATAGATAGATAGATAGATAGATAGTGGACACAACATTAGAATAATGACTGTTTAAAAAGGAGGGCCTGTCTTTTAGTCTAGGGACCCATGTTAACCATGAGAAATCATGCCAAATCTGTCTGTAGCTAGACATTTGGATCACACTTTAGCAATACAGACTAGAGCTACGGACTGTAGTCAGACAATGCACAGCAGAGGATGCAATGCAGCTTCTTACAGTGCTTATCCACCTCCTGTCAGCTGAGGACCTTATTCAGTAGCATAGGTTAGAGACTTGGGTTCAACTTAAGGGCCTTATACACGGTCGATTATTGGAGATACGGTAGATAGATAGATAGATAGATAGATAGATAGATAGATAGATAGATAGATAGATAGATAGATAGATAGATGTGCCAACAATGTCAGCAGGGGGCCCAAGAGGATGAGGCCCATTTCCTGCTACACTGCTCCAAATACTCAGCAGTGAGGGACACTCACTATAGGAGACTCTACAATCTCCTCCCAGGCTTCTCCACCATGGAGGAGGAAGAGAGATTGCCCATCCTGCTGGGGGAAGAAGAGACCACAGCAACTATAGTGGCACAATACGTCACTGCCTGCCATAGACTAAGAGGAGCGTGATACGTCATGGACTCCAATTACCTGACCCTGGTATCCCCCCATCTCGCCACCTACAATATACCACAGACTTCTGTCCCTGCCCCCCATCCCTACCCATCTTCCCTACCCATCCCCCAAAAATCTCCTGTTTGCTTGGGCAATGCTAATATGTTATTTAGACCTCCCAATAAAGCTGATTTGATAGATAGATAGATAGATAGATAGATAGATAGATAGATAGATAGATTTCAGAGCACACAGGCCCACTCGCCGCGGTGAAAAGTTATGAAATGATGTTGTGAGTGTAGCATGGTTACATGTTGTGTCATCACGGCCAATTGCAGATAATAACACAGTAAATGGGGTCAGAAGCGTCTCTGTTTCCGGCCCCCGTCACCGGGCTGAGTTTAACACCACCACCACATACTGACTAATATCACCACATACTGACTAATACCACCGCATACTGACTAATACCACCACATACTGACTAATACCACCGCATACTGACTAATGTCACCGCATACTGACTAATACCACCACATACTGACTAATACAACCGCATACTGAGTAATACCATCACATATACTGACTAATACCACCACATACTGACAAATGTCACCACATACTGACTATTGTCACCACATACTGACTACTACCACCACATACTGACTAATACCACCACATACTGACTAATACCACCACATACTGACTAATACAACCGCATACTGACTAATACAACCGCATATACTGACTAATACCACCACATACTGACAAATGTCACCACATACTGACTATTGTCACCACATACTGACTAATACCACCACATACTGACTGATGTCACCACTGCTACTGAATAAAATCCACTTTAAAAAGACCAATATCACTGACCGATTCCGCCGCATACTGACTAATACCACCGCATACTGACTAATACCACCGTATGCTGACTAATACCACCACATTCTGATTAATACCACCACATGCTGACTGATGTCATCACTGCTACTGAATAAAATCCACTTCAAAAAGACCAATATCACCTCATACAGTTATATAAAGGTAGACCCAGCTCCACACAGGTTCTGTACATCATATACATTACAGTGTAGTTACATCAGGTGACTCACAGGGGACGTCTTCTCTAATCAGAGTTCTTCCCTTTTCATTTTCTTTTCCATCCGCCCAGGGCCATTAGAACTTCTCCGAGCCACGAATCCACAGAATCTGCCAAACAGACATATTAGGCTCCTCACTCAGGCACCATCCTCATCTCTCTACAAACTGCACATCTGTATTGGCCCCACAACACCCTCCCCTTATAGGCCCCCTCTCCCCCATGTTGTCCCCTTATAGATTGCCCCCTCTCCCCCTATGTTGTCCCCTTATAGATGGCCCCCTCTCCCCCTATGTTGCCCTCCCTTATAGATGGCCCCCTCTCCCCCTATGTTGCCCTCCCTTATAGATGGCCCTCTCTCCACCTATGTTGCTCTACCTTATAGATGGCCCCCTCTCCCCCTATGTTGTTGCCTTATAGGCCCCCTCTCCCCCTATGTTGCCCCCCTTATAGATGGCCCCCTCTCCCCCTGTTGCCCCCCTTATAGATGCCTCGCTCTGCCCCCCTTATAGATGGCCCCCTCTCTCCCTGTTGCCCCACTTATAGATTGCCCCCTTTCCCCCCTTATAGATGGCCCCCTCTCCCCCCCTTTATAGATGGCTCCCTTTCTCCCCGGTTTATAGATGGCCCCCTCTCTCACCCAACCTCATAGATGGCCTCCTCTCTCCTCCCCCCTTATAGATACCCCCCCCTTCCTTTATAGATGGCCCCCTCATCCCCGCAAAGAAGATAGAAAAAAGGAAAACAACTCACCTAACAATGCACTCCCCCGTCGATCCTCTCTCCTTCTGGTCTGTCCCCCATATGAGGCGCGGCTGCTGGGTGTGTCACGTCCTATCTCCGGCAGCGCGCGCATCATAGAGCTCCCTGGGACTTCTGGCACAGCGAGTGTCTCTAACGTGCGCTCCTGTACCAGAACTTACAGGCGCACAGAGAGCTGTATGATGCGAGCGCTGCCGGGGATAGGACGCGACTTCCCCGGAAGCCGCGCATCATACGGGGGACAGACGAAGCGCTGTGGGCCGGTCCCGTCTTCCTCCAGGCCCGGTGACTCCTTTTCCCGGGAAGCCATCTATAATGGGGGAGGGGAGGGAGGGAAGCCATCTATAATGGGGGGGAGAGGGAAGCCATCTATAAGAAGGGGGAGAGGGAAGCCATCTATAATGGGGGGAGGGAGAGGGAAGCCATCTATAATGGGGGAGAGGGAAGCCATCTATAATGGGGGAGGGGGGAGAGGGAAGCCATCTATAATGGAGGAGAGGGGAGAGGGAAGCCATCTATAATGGGGGGAGGGAGAGGGAAGCCATCTATAATGGGGGAGAGGGAAGCCATCTATAATGGGGGGAGAGGGAAGCCATCTAAGAAGAGGGGAGAGGGAAGCCATCTATAAGGGAGGGGGAGGGAGAGGGAAGTCATCTATAAGGGAGGGGGGGAGAGGAAGGCCATCTATGGGGGAGTGGGGGGCCATCTGTAAGCAGGGGGGAAAGGGAGCCATCTATAAGGAGGGGGGAGAGGGGAGCCATCTATAAGAGGGTATAAGTAAGGGGGGAGAGGGCCTATAAGGAGGCTACACAGAGGGGGGCATATACTATAAGGGGGATCACATAGTGTCAGCCTACCCACTAAATGAGGGCATATAGGGACCAATACAGATGTGTAGTTAGTAGAGAGATAAGGATGGTGCCTAATGGAGTGAGGAGCCTAATATGTTTGTCTGGCAGATTCTGTGGATTTGTGGCTCGGAGAAGTTCTCATAACGGCCCAGGACGGATGAAGGAGAAAATTAAAACGACTCTAATCAGAGAAGACGCCCCTTGTGAGTCACCTGATATAACTGCACTATAATGTATATGGTGTACAGAGCCTGTGTAGGGTTGGGTCAGCCTCTATATGACTGGATGAGGTGATAGTGATCTGTGTACAGTGGATTATTCAGTAGCAGCGGTGGTGTTAGTCAGTATGTGGTGGTAATATTTGTTACTTTTATCTGGTACTGTGTTTTATTGGTCTCAGTATGGATTTGGTCAGTAACAATATGGTGGTGATTGTAGTGGGTGTGGTGTAGCGGTAATATTTCCTTCCTATATACTGGTAATATTGGTCTCAGTGTACAGGATTTGGTCAATAACAGTATGGCGGTAATATGTATGGTGATAAAATGTTCTCTTCCTATAGGCTGGTGTTATTGGTAATATGGGTCTTGGTCGTGAAAAGGATAGGACGGGACAACCCCGGCAGCTGCGCATCAATCAGGGACCGGACCAGGAGGCAAGAGGTTTGACGTGGGAACGGATGGCAGGTGAATTTTTTTTTTTTTTTGTTATCTGCTGTGCACAGGGGGAGGAGAGGAGGGGGGTAATCTATAAGAAGGGAGGAGAGGGAAGCCATCTATAATGTGGGAGGGAGAGGGAAGCCATCTATAATCGGGGGAGGGGGAAGCCATCTATAATGTGGGGAGGGGGAGGGAAGCCATCTATAATGGGGGGAGGGAGAGGGAAGCCAACTATAATGGGGGGAGGGGGAGGGAAGCCATCTATAATGGGGGGAGGGGGAAGCCATCTATAATGGGGGGAGGGGGAAGCCATCTATAATGGGGGGAGGGGGAGGGAAGCCATCTATAATGGGGGGAGGGAGAGGGAAGCCATCTATAATGGGGGGAGGGGGAGGGAAGCCATCTATAATGGGGGAGGGAGAGGGAAGCCATCTATAATGGGGGGAGAGAGAGGGAAGCCATCTATAATGGGGGGAGGGAGAGGGAAGCCATCTATAATGGGGGGAGGGGGAGGGAAGCCATTTATAACTGGGGGAGGGAGAGGGAAGCCATCTATAACGGGGGGAGGGGGAAGCCATCTATAATGGGGGGAGGGAGAGGGAAGCCATCTATAATGGGGGGAGGGAGAGGGAAGCCATCTATAATGGGGGGAGGGAGAGGGAAGCCATCTATAATGGGGGGAGGGGGAAGCCATCTATAATGGGGGGAGGGGGAGGGAAGCCATCTATAACGGGGGAGGGAGAGGGAAGCCATCTATAATGGGGGAGAGGGAAGCCATCTATAATGGGGGGGAGAGGGAGGCCATCTATAATGGGGGGAGGGAGAGGGAAGCCATCTATAATGGGGGGAGGGGGAAGCAATCTATAATGGGGGGAGGGGGAAGCCATCTATAATGGGGGGAGGGGGAGGGAAGCCATCTATAACGGGGGAGGGAGAGGGAAGCCATCTATAATGGAGGAGAGGGAAGCCATCTATAATGGGGGGGGGGGGAGAGGGAGGCCATCTATAATGGGGGGGAGGGAGAGGGAAGCCATCTATAATGGGGGAGAGGGAAGCCATCTATAATGGGGGGAGGGGGAAGCCATCTATAATGGGGGGAGGGGGAGGGAAGCCATCTATAATGGGGGGAGGGAGAGGGAAGCCATCTATAATGGGGGGAGGGGGAAGCCATCTATAATGGGGGGAGGGGGAGGGAAGCCATCTATAATGGGGGGAGGGAGAGGGAAGCCATCTATAATGGGGGGAGGGGGAGGGAAGCCATCTATAATGGGGGAGGGAGAGGGAAGCCATCTATAATGGGGGGAGGGGGAGGGAAGCCATCTATAACGGGGGAGGGAGAGGGAAGCCATCTATAACGGGGGGAGGGAGAGGGAAGCCATCTATAACGGGGGGAGGGGAAAGCCATCTATAATGGGGGGAGGGAGAGGGAAGCCATCTATAATGGGGGGAGGGAGAGGGAAGCCATCTATAATGGGGGGAGGGGGAAGCCATCTATAATGGGGGGAGGGGGAGGGAAGCCATCTATAACGGGGGAGGGAGAGGGAAGCCATCTATAATGGGGGAGAGGGAAGCCATCTATAATGGGGGGGGAGAGGGAGGCCATCTATAATGGGGGGAGGGAGAGGGAAGCCATCTATAATGGGGGGAGGGGGAAGCCATCTATAATGGGGGGAGGGGGAAGCCATCTATAATGGGGGGAGGGGGAGGGAAGCCATCTATAACGGGGGAGGGAGAGGGAAGCCATCTATAATGGAGGAGAGGGAAGCCATCTATAATGGGGGGGGGGAGAGGGAGGCCATCTATAATGGGGGGGAGGGAGAGGGAAGCCATCTATAATGGGGGAGAGGGAAGCCATCTATAATGGGGGGGATGGAAGCCATCTATAATGGGGGGAGGGAGAGGGAAGCCATCTATTATGGGGGAGGGAGAGGTAAGCCATCTATAATGGGGGGGGGGAAAGGGAAGCCATCTATAAGAAGGGGGAGAGGGAAGCCATCTATAATGGGGGAGGGAGAGGGAAGCCATCTATAATGGAGGAGAGGGAAGCCATCTATAATGGGGGGGGGAAAGGGAGGCCATCTATAATGGGGGGAGGGAGAGGGAAGCCATCTATAATGGGGGAGAGGGAAGCCATCTATAATGGGGGGGGGATGGAAGCCATCTATAATGGGGGGGGAAAAGGGAAGCCATCTATAATGGGGGAGGGAGAGGTAGGCCATCTATAATGGGGGGGGGAAGGAAGCCATCTATAAGAAGGGGGAGAGGGAAGCCATCTATAATGGGGGAGGGAGAGGGAAGCCATCTATAATGGGGGAGGGGGGGGGACAGAAGCCATCTATAATGGGGGGGAGAGGGAAGCCATCTATAAGAAGGGGGAGAGGGAAGCCATCTATAATGGGGGGAGGGAGAGGGAAGCCATCTATAATGGGGGAGAGGGAAGCCATCTATAATGGGGGAGGGGGGAGAGGGAAGCCATCTATAATGGGGGAGAGGGGAGAGGGAAGCCATCTATAATGGGGGGGAGGGAGAGGGAAGCCATCTATAATGGGGGAGAGGGAAGCCATCTATAATGGGGGGAGAGGGAAGCCATCTAAGAAGAGGGGAGAGGGAAGCCATCTATAAGGGAGGGGGAGGGAGAGGGAAGTCATCTATAAGGGAGGGGGGAGAAGGAAGCCATCTATGGGGGAGTGGGGGGCCATCTGTAAGCAGGGGGGAAAGGGAGCCATCTATAAGGAGGGGGGAGAGGGGAGCCATCTATAAGGGGGTATAAGTAAGGGGGGAGAGGGCCTATAAGGAGGCTACACAGAGGGGGGCATATACTATAAGGGGGATCACATAGTGTCAGCCTACCCACTAAATGAGGGCATATAGGGACCAATACAGATGTGCAGTTAGTAGAGAGATAAGGATGGTGCCTAATGGAGTGAGGAGCCTAATATGTTTGTCTGGCAGATTCTGTGGATTCGTGGCTCGGAGAAGTTCTCATAACGGCCCAGGACGGATGGAGGAGAAAATTAAAACGACTCTAATCAGAGAAGACGCCCCTTGTGAGTCACCTGATATAACTGCACTATAATGTATATGGTGTACAGAGCCTGTGTAGGGCTGGGTCAGCCTCTATATGACTGGATGAGGTGATAGTGATCTGTGTACAGTGGATTATTCAGTAGCAGCGGTGGTGTTAGTCAGTATGTGGTGGTAATATTTGTTACTTTTATCTGGTACTGTGTTTTATTGGTCTCAGTATGGATTTGGTCAGTAACAATATGGTGGTGATGGTAGTGGGTGTGGTGTAGCGGTAATATTTCCTTCCTATATACTGGTAATATTGGTCTCAGTGTACAGGATTTGGTCAATAACAGTATGGCGGTAATATGTATGGTGATAAAATGTTCTCTTCCTATAGGCTGGTGTTATTGGTAATATCGGTCTTGGTCGTGAAAAGGGGGGGTGGGGGCCCAAGTTGACCTCTCGCACCAGGGCCCAGGAGACATTAGCTACGCCCCTGGATAGATAGATAGATAGATAGATAGATAGATAGATAGATAGATAGAGTCCAAGGAATCGGGTAAGCAGCACTACTGTGTAGTAAATTGCGGGTGCCAGCAGATGGTTGTGACCAGTAACCTTCTAGTATATACTTCAAGGAATCCTCCACAGCACTCCAAGATCGGTGAAATCAAACGTGATTTATTTCAAATCATAGTGATACAGCATAAACAGTCCAAAGCACCGATCTTGGAGTGCTGTGGAGTATTCCTTGAAGTAGATAGATAGATAGATAGATAGATAGATAGATAGATAGATAGATAGATAGGATAAATAGATAGATAGATAGATAGATAGATAGATAGATAGATAGATAGATGATAGATAGATAGATAGATAGATAGATAGATAGATAGATAAATAGATAGATGATAGATAGATAAATAGATATATAGGAGATAGATAGGAGATAGATAGATAGATAGATAGATAGATAGATAGATAGATAGATAGGAGATAGATAGATAGATAGATAGATAGATAGATAGATAGATAGATAGGAGATAGATAGATAGATAGATAGATAGATAGATAGATAGATAGATAATAGATAGATAGATAGATAGATAGATAGATAGATAGATAGATAGATAGGAGATAGATGATAGATAGATAGATAGATAGATAGATAGATAGATAGATAGATAGATAGGAGATAGATAGATAGATAGATAGATAGATAGATAGATAGATAGATAGGAGATAGATAGATAGATAGATAGGAGATAGATAGATAGATAGATAGATAGATAGATAGATAGATAGATAGATAGATAGACCCCATTGGATTACAATACAGAACACAAGCCTCTAGTTTCCAAAAATAAAATCTTCTGCTATGAGCTCCTACAAGATTCTCAGCTTGGTGCGGAGTTTATAAAAAATTAACACAGGGAACATGGTTGTATTGCTTTGTGAATGTCAGGGGAATGTTATCTATCCTGCCGCACAAAGAGACGCTCTCACGCCTTGTAATGTGCAATAACTGAGCAGCTAATGCTCCTGGCATTTCATAAAATATGCAAATGGATGAAATTGTTTGAAATTGTCAAATGAATAAAAGGGGGAAGGGGTTGCTGTCAGGAATTTCCATCAATTACCCCCATCCTGGTTGTTTTGTTTGGATAATGTTAATTACCCGGCCCGGCTTCTTTGTCTGCTCATTGTTGTCTATTTGGTATATTTCATGTTCTTGTGATGCGGTGTAATGAGGCCGCACCATTAATCATCTTTCTTGTGTATTAACATTCCGAGAAATAATCTTCCTCTGGGATGTAGCTGAATAATAATCTGCCATTGCCAAGCTGGAATCAACTTATTCTTCCTAGGAAGTCACCGAGGAGTTAAATAGTAAGAATACAATTATCAGGTTTCTAGTGGAATCTGTAGATGATACAAAATGAGGCCATTTGTTATTTGGTGACGGGGGATTAATTCCATACAGAGAGAACTGGGGTGGTCTTGTGACCATAACCCCCTTTCTAAATGGAAGTCAGCTTTCCAAACTGCTGGGGAAATCCATGTCTGGCCTTACATTTACCCTGCAGTGGCCACTACAGGAGAAATGTGGTATTACATGCTGGACCACCAAATATACAGTATGACCAGTAGGGTGCGCGCGCCTTGAGCACGCTTGGGTTAGTCTGAACCTGACTGTGCGGCAATTGCAGTATAAAAAGCCATGTTGTATATGGACATCTCTAAGTGTGGTAGTTGTATTTAATGGAGACATATTATGATCATTGGGTTCTCCCACCTAGCATAGATAGGTTGGGTGCTGTCTGAGTGGAGGTGTGGCTTAAAGGGGTACTCAGATTTTTTTGTTTCCAGATTTGTAATTTTATTTTATTTTTTTAAATCCAAGTCTTTCAGTACTTATCAGCTGCTGTATGTCCTGCAGGAAGTGGTGGATTCTTTCCAGTCTGACACAGTGCTCTCTGCTGCCATCTCTGTCCATGTCAGGAACTGTCCAGAGCAGCAGGAAATCCCCATAGAAAACCTGTCCTGCTCTGGACAGTTCCTGTCAGCAGGGAGCACTGTGTCATATTGGAAAGAATACACAATTTCCTGCAGGACATACAGCAGCTGATAAGTACTAGAAGGCTTGAATATATATATATATATTTTTTTTTACAGAATCAATTAAAAAATCAGTATAACTTTGTGATAGCAGTGGATTTGAAAAAAAATTTGCTGTAAAATACTATAAAAAATAAAATAAAATAAAAAAAATACATATATATATATATATATATATATATATATATATACTATATATATATATACTATATATATATATATATATATATATATATATTAGAAAAAATTAACATCATTGGTAAAATGGTAATGCGTTGATAATGAAGGTTACCATTACAAAGTAGAAGTTCTCCTTCTCTGTAAGAGCTCATTCACACGCACAGGATCTGCAGCTGATTTGATGCTGCAGATATCATTGTACGTAAATGATGGAAGACGGCATCAAACCTGCCGCCCATCCTGTACATGTGAATGGACCCTTAAAGGAAATCTAGCACAACACTCCTTTTTGAATATTCTGCAACTAAAAGTAATAAAAAAAAAAATGCTGTGGCAGGAAGTAGGGATGGTCCGAACCGAGTTAGGTTCAGGTTCGTACGAAGCTAAACTCTCGGCAATGACCATAACCATAGGCTGTATCCCAGTTTTCCAGGCGGTCCTCCCGCTGTATCTACCCGCTGCACGGAGCGGGCAGACAGCGGGAATCTGATGCCGAGCGTTTCGGACCATCTCTAGCAGGAAGGGTTAATAAGAAAACAATTCTACCAATCCTTATGTAGTGAAATCCCTAAGTAGTGGAATCTTATAATCCAATATGACGATTAGATGCATAGTATAATAACATTAGCTCCAATATAATAGTGGGTATAAAGCAGCCACATTTATCAAACCTGGAGTCATTTTAGCCGGTGCCTAAGTTAAAGCTGAGATAATTTATGGACATATGTTGTGCAAATTTATGACGGCGTGTATCTCCTTTATTAAAGCTGTCACACCATGCATCACTTCCATTAAGTCTAACACTGGCTAAAAGTACATCCGCTTTTTTATGCCTGGATCTGTCCCTGACTGTTGTCTTGTTTGCAACTTTTTTGTGACTTTTTAAAAAGTTGCTGTAACAGGCTGTAGATCCTCTGTGCTGCTGTGGTGTAATGTGGAACCATGACAAGGGGGTAGAATCCTGGTTCTTTACAGTTTACCCAAACAAGGGGTTGTGAGGAAGTCCCAGGTTGACAGTCTCTGCATGGTCGTCACTGACAAAGATATAAAAGGATGTAGCAGAGACATTGGGGGAGATTTATCCAACATGGTGTAAAGTGAAACTGGTTCAGTTGCCCCTAGCAACCAATCAGATTCCACCTTTCATACCTCACAGACTCTTTGGAAAATGAAAGGTGGAATCTGATTGGTTGCTAGGGGCAACTGAGCCAGTTTCACTTTGAACCAAGTTTGATAAATCTCCCCCATTGTAAATCAATAAACCAGATGGTAGAGCAAGGGAGAGGTGAGTACACAATGCAACAACAGTAATGTAAATGTGTACAATCCTGACCTGGCCAACTAGCTGATATAATTCAGCATTATACAGATTTCAGCAATTTAGCTATTTTATAGATTTGTAAATTACTTCTGTAAGGTACAGAAGCCTATCATGAAGTTAAAGGGGTACTCAGACAGCAGGTAAAAAAAATATTGGGGTCTTAGTTTTGCACTTCCTAGTTGAGCAATTGCTCAGTATTATAATTCCCAGAATGTATAGTTTTTCCTTAGCTGGTCATAACAGTCCTCCCACCCTTCTTACTCCCCTCCCCAAGCACTCCTAACAGTTCCCTGCCTAAATATGTTGCAGAACTTCTCATTTCACTGCTGACTATTGCCGAGTGAGATTGCAGCACCTGCAGTAGTCATTCCCGGTCTGCTCCTTATGTAGCATCATTCAAGCACATGGCAGCATGCTTTAATCACACCTAATAAAGATATATTTGACATGTCCTAATAAAGATATATATGCATCTGTGTATAATGTGTATAATGTAGCTGGAAGGGCAGGTCAGAGATGGTGACATCAGAGAATGATGGGTTGTCTATGGAGAGAGGGAGAAATCAGGGAGCTGGAGACAATACCCATTGTACTTCTTCTATTTTCAACTTCCTGTCAGTGGGGAGTCACAAACAAGCTCCTGAAGCCAGGACTATTAGTGAAAACACTATATTAGAAAGTTATATGTCTTTTTTTTCAACCCTCATTCAATATGAAGATAAAAAGATAAAAAGTAAAACATAAAAAAGGAATAATAAATGAGATCTCTTAAATGCGTTTGTTTCGTGAAAGTAGCAAGAGGGATAATGAAAGAAAAGAAGAAATGTATATATTACAATGCAAAAATACTTTTAATCCTGCACTTCTGCAATTTACATTACAATCGGAGACTGAGCATAGATAAAACCTCTTCAATGTACAAAGAGTAAAGCAATAAGATAGGAATAATAATAAATAAATCAAATATGAGACCGTGAGAAACTGATGCTTCCCGGGTTAGGTGTGAATTGTTTGTATTCAATAAATTCAAGCCAAACCGGAAAAAAAAGAATCCACATCAGTACCATAGGCGAGATAACTCATCCACTTACGCCTTCAAGAACTCCAATGGGCACCGGGTCAAGGCTGACTTTTTCAGTATTTTGTCTGGAAACTTTATATATAATGATTAGATTTCTTACCTTAGCCCCCGGGGGAAGCAGAAATCATATAAACAGCATCCAAATCACTGTGAAGAGTACTGAGGAGAAGCTAATACTTCATTGTCAACTGTGCAGGTTCCTATACAGGTACTGTAATAACAAAAAAACATTACTATAGCAGCCATAATCGTACAAAAAAAACCTGCATTCATTTGTCAGAAGTTATTAAGTCCCAATTATGATGCCCATTATACACCGCATTATCTGAAGAAAATGAAATACTCTCATTGGTCACCACGGACCACTCTGAGACTCTCTTCGATCCATGAATATAGAGAGTTGTTCTATAACCAGGTTGGTTTATCCAAAACCCTAGAACCTGGTAAAGGGAGTCAAGTTAGACTAATGTAAGGGGGGAGATGTCCCAGTTGAATATCATCATAACGTTGGCATCAACTATTGTTCATACTTAACAGCAGGACTTACTTTACTGCACAGTATCTCAAACAATTTTCAGAATACAGGGGTAGATCAGCTTAAACGCACACACGAACACATGCCCAATATGGGCGGTCAATTCGGGATTTGGTTAGGAGTTGACAGTAGAATACACAGATTACTATCCCTTTAAGACCAGCTCTGCTTGTCTTTGCGGACTTCTAGAAAGAACTATGCAAATTCCCACATATAATAGGCTATATACAAGTTTCTCCAAGCAATGGGACTGGTGATGGTGGGCCCACTCCTCATGCCATTTTGTCCCCGTGCCCTCTTCCACTGCCCGCTCACAGTTCGACCACCATTTACTTCACTACTATAGCCAGACCATTCCTTTCCCAGTAATCCCTGCTTACAGTTAACATGGCTCCACTGGCTCCTGAGCCCCGGCTTCCTTGCATGTTTATCCCAACAATACATGTTATGAGGGAGAGTGCCATCCCATAATGGGAATCTTCTCAAGCTTTACAGACACACATGCTAGGTCAGTGGTTATATGGGAACCACAAAAGACATCCATTTTCACCAAGCACATGAAAGGCATAGTAAGAGACATATCACCTCCTTACAGGTTTGTATTAGACGCTTTTACCTTCTATGCCAAGGTTTAAGGTACAGCTGTTAATAGAGGTTTCAAAACTTTCCAGTGCCGGCAGTGGCTACTATAGCACTTGTATTATAGTCGGCTTCAAGCATGACTGACTCTTTTTGCTGATTGCAGGGACATACACAAGGTGCAGTGAGACGGTCTTAAAGGAGAAGTCTGGGGAAAATGTTTATTAAAGTATTGTATTGCCCCCCAAAAGTTACACAAATCCCCAATATACACTTATCATGGGAAATGCTTATAAAATGCTTTTTTCCCTGTACTTACTACTGCATCAAGGCTTCACTTCCTGGATAAAATGGTGATGTCACGACCCGACTTCCAGAGCTGTGCGAGCTGTGGCTGCTGGAGAGGATGATGGCAGGGGGACACTGAGGGCACAGGGCACTGGAGGGACACTGAGCATCCCTCTGCCATCATCCTCTCCAGCAGCCACAGCCCGCACAGCTCTGGGAGTCGGGTCGTGACATCACCATTTTATCCAGGAAGTGACATCACAATGTTATCCAGGAAGTGAAGCCTTGATGCAGTGGTAAGTGCTAGGAAAAAAAGCACTTTATGTGCATTTCCCGTAATAAGTGTATATTGGGGATTTGTATGACTTTTGGGGAGCAATACAATACTTAAATAAATATTTTCGCCAGACTTCTCCTTTAACCACCCCTTGACTCGCTTTTAACTGTATGGGCGATTACGGCCAATGTACCCATGAATCCACAGTCCGTACATTTTCCCGGGCTCCATAGACTTCACAAGTGCACGGTCCATAACTGCAGGCAGGCATTACAGCACCACGTGTGGCTATGGGAAGGAGGCTTCATTGTCAGCCCTTACCACTAGAAGACAAGAGCGTCTCTTCCACCAGGATGCACACATGTAGGAAAATGTTACTCATTCTATAGGAGGAAACTGCTTACTGGGGAGGTATTTACACAGGGGAACTGTCTACTGAGAACTATCATAGGGGGAAACTGCCTACTGGGGTCTATCTATAGAGGGGCTGTTTACTGGGGGCTATCTACAGAGGCAAAATGCCTACTCGGGGTCTATCTATGGGGAAAACTGCTTACTGGAGACTATCTTCATAGGTAAACTGGTTACTGGAAGTGACCTACGTGGGGAAGCTATATATTTAGGGATGTATACAGGGAAAACAACCTATGACCACAGGGGGAAACTAAAGAAGGTTTGGATTATTGTGAAACATTTAACACAACTTATACTGATATCTATCAAATGGTCCAAAATTACCCACAATGTCCCAGTTACAGTATGTAAAAATACTCATGTCATATACAGTATTTATCTGTCTTAAAATTGGTCAAAATTACTGTTTGAATCTTTCCTTTTTTATTATTTTATGTGTTATTTTGCTTTCTAGTTTCCTAGGGATTTTAGGAAAAAATATAAGGAACACCTTGATGCATTTGAGGATGACCCAGCTAATAGACCCCTTTGCCCTGATAGCCCATAAGCTGGCCATTCTGAAGGTTCCTGCAGTAAATAGTCTTTTTCTAGGTCCGACCTTATTCTCAGAATATTGTGCAATTAGAGAAGTTATGTGACAATATCCAGCAACTATGAGAGGACCTTTCTCCAAACTCCAGTTTTGCTTCCTTAAGTCGACCTTCTGCTCTCTACAGGGCACTGTTGTCAATAAAAGGGTCGAGCTTATACAACATACTCTCCTTAGATATCTGCTTTTTTTTATCGGGATGGAATAGACTTCTTGTTGAGCAATAACTATAATGTCATTCTTCGAATACTCCAGGTCAGATACTTAATAGACATTTTCTCGTAGATGTCAGCCTTTGTATCCAATAGATGTTGTGAACAAGTCATGTGAGTTAAACAGGTAGGGGCCCTGATGGGTGAGGACAAGGGACTAGGATTGGTATGGGCCTTTGCATCATTCTTAGGGGCACAATTCAGAGTTTCTAAGAAAGGCCCTGACCACGTGTGAGTGTGTTCGGCTTCCTTGGTTATAAGACATGAAGCCAAGTGGTCAAAAGCTAGAAAGAGAAAGGTCTGCTGAGGAACATTCATTGGAAGGTGCTGCAGGTGGATGATGCAGGTGACAAAGCCTGACAGTATAAGTGGCATATGTGTCAAGTCCAGGGGGAGCCTATTATAAGACGAAAGCCTTATGTAGCAAATCGTGAGCCAGACAAAGGACTTGGTATAGCAACAAAAAATAGCCTGGTCACCACCTGGGTGTATATTGAGAGAGACACTGTGAAAAACTTTCAAGTAAGCACCTCTACCAGCTATGAAACTTGCAATAAGGCTGTGCTCCAATAAAGATGAACAAATTTTATTGTACCTGCTGCCCAAAATGTATTTCAGATCACCTGGTAAGGCTCGCTAGCCTTGCCTCCACTCATCTAATTTTGATGTAGAGGGCCATGTATGGATTCTAGTAGGATTCTGGTCTGTGAGTACAGTGGGGAAAATAAGTATTTGACACACTGCTGATTTTGCACGATTTTCCACCTACAAAGAATGGAGAGTTGTGTCATTTTTATCGTCGGTATATTTCTACTATGAGAGACAGAGTCTCAAAGGTCTAAGAACGCCAGGGACAAAATTGTAGACCTGTAGAAGGCTGGGATGGGCTACAGGACAATAGGCAAGCAGTTTGATAAAAAGACAGCAGCTATTTCTAAAATGGAAGGACGACCTGGACAATAACCTGAAGAGAGCTGGGACCACAGTCTCAAAGGTTACCATTAGTAACACACTACATCATCATGGATTAGAATCCTGCAGGCTACACAAGGTCCCCCTGCTCACACCAGCACATGTTTGATCCTGTTTAAAGTTCCTTAATGGCCACCCACATGATCCAGAAGAGGCATAGAAGAAGGTTATGGGGTCAGATGAGACCAAAATAATTTTTTTAATTAATTCTGTCCCTAGCAGTTGAAGTAAACCTACAATATGATACATCCATTCTATGAAGTTGGGAAAACTTGCAAAATCCTAGGCGTAACAAACACTTATTTTCCCCACTGTGTATAGTGCCACTGCTTTGGGTAAATGGATCTCCCGACGCACTATGCCCTGTTGTTACATAGACATGCAGATGTACCCAACAACTTCATAGTTGGCATACTACTTCTCACATAACTTGCTTCACAAGGAGTAGGGACATTTGTCTTTCACAGATGTCGATACTTGTGTAGTTTTGTCATGGAAAGAAGACAGGAACAGTAAGCTAGGGATGCTATTCATCCATTCCTATGGGCTTTCTGAAAATAGTGGAGCATTAGGCACATAGATAAATACACATGTTAGCAGTATGTTGTGTGCAATACTGATATGTTACCATCTTTTCCATTTACTGTAATGTTACCTGGAATCTTCCTACATGCATCTGCATTCGAGTTTAACTCTATCTAACCCATGTAACTTATTGTAAGTAGTGGGTAATACAGATACAAAAACTGCCTCACAAGCTTTAGACTAAGAGCGAGGTTAGTTGGAGACTTCCTCAGTTCCTTCCATCATCTTGTGTCTTTTCCTTGTGTCTGATGTGAGTGGGGAATCCCTTTTGATCATGGTGCAGCAATTATAGGGACAAATAGGCAGGATCGGAGGTTCCTATCTACAAACAAGGTCTTAGGACTCATTACATAGATTTTCTGTATATTTAGGTAATTTGAAATAGTGAAGGAAGAAGGACTATTGTGGTGAGCCCAGCATATTATACAAAAAGCAACTTTATTAGATGATCATAAAGTGCAGAGTACATAGAAAGTGCAATTATTCCATAAGTGTGCAATAGAGGTATGAATGAGTTATTAAAAAAGCTAGGGTGCTGTCGGGTAAGGTGACCCTGTTATACCCTACCTATACTAGTTGAGGGACCGCTGGGTAAGGCGTCCCTCCTCCAGACGGTTTCTGGCCCTGCACTGGTTCGTCATATAGAGGTATGTAGGCTGTCAAGAAAGTATATATCAGATCGATGGCTTTAGTAAAATAGGCACCGATCGGTTGTGCAGTAAGGGGAGTTAGGAGACTAGGATGGTGTCTCAGGTCAGTACACGGCAAAAATGACTCATAACATTCGTATATGCTATTGTGTTTTCTACAATTCCTATGATATTAGGAGTGTGTAGCTAGTTTCCACTTCTTCCAGTTACCCCGACGCGTTTCCCCTCGGTGGTGTACAGAGGTTCATCAGGGAGGTGTCATGGAAGTATTATGGTTTTGGTGGTCTGGAGGACCATCTTAGTGTGGAAATGGTCTTGGAAGCAGTTGGTGTTCCATAGAGAATGTTGATCGGTCCTGATGTAGGTTATTAGAGTGTAGTGTAGATAATGTGATGATCAGGTACAGCCTTTAGTCTGTGTTAACAGAGGTCCCAGGATAGCTCCTAATGATAAGCTCTTTCCTATATATGTGGTTGTGCAGAGAATCATATGGTTATATATGTAGTTGATGAACAATTAGACTTAGGTCACAAATGTGGCGTTGTCATGCCCGCGATGTAAGGCACGGCAGCAAGGTTAAGACCTGGGAGGCTGGAGGCGCCTCAGGACGGGATGCTGCCTCTGCACAACTAGATCCTGCATGTCGAGCATCTGAGGAAGGGACACAGTATCTCTTTCCCTTGAGATTATAGCCCCGACGGCATGCAACACATCATTGACATGCTAAGACATTTCTAAATCTGCCAAATTCATCATCCAAACAAGGGGGTATACTCCCTCCTGCCTCCCAGGTCTTAACCTTGCTGCCGTGCCTTACATCGCGGGCATGACAACGCCACATTTATGACCTAAGGCTAATTGTTCATCAACTACATACTGTATATCACCATATGCTTCTCTGTACAACCACATATATAGGAAAGAGCTTATCATTAGGAGCTATCCTGGGACCTCTGTTAACACAGACTAAAGGCTGCACCTGATCATCACATTATCTACACTACACTCTAATAACCTACATCAGGACCGATCAACATTCTCTATGGAACACCAACTGCTTCCAAGACCATTTCCACACTAAGATGGTCCTCCAGACCACCGAAACCATAATACTTCCATGACACCTCCCTGATGAACCTCTGTACACCACCGAGGGGAAACGCGTCGGGGTAACTGGAAGAAGTGGAAACTAGCTACACAATCCTAATATCATAGGAATTGTAGAAAACACAATAGCATATACGAATGTTATGAGTCATTATTGCCGTGTACTGACCTGAGACACCATCCTAGTCTCCTAACTCCCCTTACTGCACAACCGATCGGTGCCTATTTTACTAAAGCCATCGATCTGACATATATACTTTCTTGACAGCCTACATACCTCTATATGACGAACCAGTGCAGGGCCAGAAACCGTCTGGAGGAGGGACGCCTTACCCAGCGGTCCCTCAACTAGTATAGGTAGGGTATAACAGGGTCACCTTACCCGACAGCACCCTAGCTTTTTTAATAACTCATTCATACCTCTGATGCACACTTATGGAATAATTGCACTTTCTATGTACTCTGCACTTTATGATCATCTAATAAAGTTGCTTTTTGTATAATATGCCGGGCTCACCACAATAGTCCTTCTTCCTTCACTATTTCTTGTTTGTACTATAGACTTGTGGGAGCCACATATAGAATTATTCAGCCAGGTACCATCCTCCTTTCTTACTCCTAATATTTAGGTAATTTGTAAGCTGGTCCATTCCCCCCCCCCCCCCCCGCTGCTCAATGGAACATAATATATACTGATTAGCATATGTAACACTTATTTTTGCATAATTATACTTTTATTGCTATGTATAGCTTTCCACTTTAACTGTGAGCATAATGGTTCTGTCACCCCATCTGCATATATGTAGTACAAGTGAGACAGTGTAGAAGGAGTAGCCATTTAGGTGAAGAAGAGCCTAAAATCAACAGTAATTCAGAGCTCGAAATAATTCTTTGCAAACTCTAATACAAAATAACATGGGATCAGTGACTGGTGTGAAATATAGGCGTCTTGAGGAACATACGATAACCTGTGGGCTAATAAAAATTGCTCAAATGGAAATAAAGTGAGATTTCGCAGGTGTAAGTGACTTCAGCATGTACAGTATGAGATGGGTTGGAATTGTGCAAAGAGGGAGAGGTGAGTAAGAAAGTTGTGAACATTTGCTTAGGTTTATTAGTGGCTAGACAAAGAAAACATGTGGAACAAAAAAAAAGTGGAAAATAACTATATGGTGACCACCCTTGGCTATGTTCACACAACGTAAGTCCTGAGAACCTATGTAGTGCTGCCTTCTGAGGGAATCCCGGCTGGAGTGTATACACATAGTATACACTCCGACCAGGATCCCTAGCGGTGCCGTAGAAAACCGACATGTCAGTTTTCTGCGGCCACTATTCAGTGAATAGCGGCCGCAGAAAATCCTGTCAGTGCACAGTATGGAGTGAGCGGCTCCGGCTGCACTCTCCATGGTGTGCTGTGGGGAGTTCTGATGTGGGTGCGCATGTATGCGTCTGTAACAGAATTAAGCGGCACTAAAGATCATCCGATCATCTTGATAGGCTAGATCTGTACTGGGAGTGGAGCAGAAAGAACAGCCGTGATAGCTCGGTTGCGTGCTGAGAGGTAGAAAGTTCAGAGAAGTAGAGAGGAGGATGTCGAGAGAGTCCCATCCCAAGTAGTACTGTGCTCTGCCGGAACTTCTGAGGTGAATAAGTAGAATACTTGAAAGTAGAGAGAATACTTGTGCCTGTGTTTTGACCTTTTGGTCTTTGCACCAACTATTGCCCATCAGTGTTGGGTGACCCATCCTAGAGGGTGACACAAGCCCCAGACCTTGTTACCTGGGATGAGCAGAGTGGTCAGAGTTCTCTGATGACACCCGCGCTGCGAGATAGAGTTCATAGGCTTCTAGCAACTTTGCTCTATCCGGATCAGTTCCTTACTTCTTTTGTAGATACTGTCCTGTATTGTGTTCCTCTGGTCCACGACGTGGGTTGGGGTGATCCCTGACTTGTCCTCTCTAGTAGTGACTTAACACTGCATAGTGTGGAATACGGTTGCTTGAAGAGAAACTGTGTCTAGGTACATGTGCTCTATGTCTAGACCATAACGTAGACAGGGGACCTGGCAGGAGCCAGGGCCCAACTTCACTGCTGTAGGGAGCGTCTTAGCTTGCATCCTTCCTCTACAGAATCTAAAGCCAAAAAACCCTACACTTCCTCCACCCATATGACTTCCTTCCTACAGCGCATTTTAGGTGTGCTGTGATTGGGTGAGGAGTGCGTGTGAAAAAGTTAAGAGAAAGGTGATAGGAAAGGAGAAGTAAGAACTCTCATTGCTGTACAGATCCATGTAACACATAAGCAAAACAATAACTTCTTTAACTTCTACAGCCGTGCAATATCTAGGTACACATACTTGCAATAACAACATCTAGTGGCAAACTTTTGGTACTACTACATTACCACTTACACATACTAGTACAGGCTTTTGAGAAGGGTTTAACCAATAGCAACACCCGTGGTGGGACACCACAACAGCAGCCCTGTTTGAAGCAGTGAGCCACTGATGATGACAACCTGCCAGACAAAAAGAAGGTGGAATTACATTCAGGAGGCAGACTATAAGGAGGTGGGTTTAAATTAGGTTTACATTCAGGAGGCAGCCCTGTCTAAATAGTAGGAATACTAATATGTTCAAAATGAACAGTTGTCCAGAATTATATGAATGGTAAGAGATAAGAAGGAAGCCTTGATTTTACCTTTAAAGTACAGAATAGAGCCTCTAGAGAGTCTCTCTGAAGGAGGCTGGCAGGCCCATGATCCATGAAGTCAGTCCAGGCTTTCTCTTCTACACAACATAATCTAAGATTCACCCCTAATTCATTTGTTCTACCTTGGTCTCTCTGCTGCTAGAGATGTATTACCCTAAAAACAAGTGGTTTCATGGATTTCACCTATCTGGATATGAGCCATTAATACAGTTTGATACCCTAATGTACAGGTGTCAAACTTGCTGTTAGAACTACAATTCCAATAATAACTGGATAGCCAAAGCACCCTGGCAGAAACACACCACCATTTACAAGTTAAAGGGGTTTTCCACTCAAGACTAGGGAGCAACCCTGTCTACAGAATAGGGGACAAGTAAGAGATCAAGGGGGACCGACCTTCATACCCCCTAGTGATCTCCAGATCGGCCCCCGTCTCCTTTGTTTTGAATATAGCAGCAGTACGGCACGTGACCCACTGCTTTGATCATTCTCTATGAAGCTGCCAGAAAGAGCCGAGTGCCATACTCGGCTCTCTCCAGAGGCTCCACTTATTCTCTATGGAGCCACCAGAGAGAACCAAGTATAGCACTCTGCTCTTTCCAGCGACTCCATAGAGAATGAATATGTTCATGTGATGACTCGCAGCTCTATTCAAAACAAAGGAGCCAGGGGATGATCTGGAGATCGTGGGGGGTTACAGAGGTCGGACTCCCCCCCCCCCCCCCAATCTCCTGTGGATAGGGGACAAGTTAGTTTTTAGTGGAAAACCTCCTTAAAGTGAATGTACCATCAGTACATTCACTTTAAGTTTTACACATAGATAGAACAGTGCCGGCATGAGGAAATTCCCGTCCCTCTATGACATGACTACATTAGAATCAATGGAGCCGCATCATAGAGGGGCGGGGGTTTCCTCCCACTGGAGACGGGTTGGCCCTCCTCCGATGCCTCACCCCCAGTCGTTGCCCACGTACGGCACCATTCAATCCTTGGGCATCAGCTGGAGGGGAAGCACTAGAGTTGGGCCGGCCCTCTCCCAGTGGGAGGAAACCCCGACACCTCGATGATGTGACTCCATTGATTCTATGGAAGCCGCATCATAGAGGAGCCAGGGTTTCCCTGGCCGGTGCCGTTCTATCCATGTGCAAAACTTAAAGCGAGAACAATCTAGAGGAAACAGAAAGCATCCATGGATATCTTAATATTAAAAAAAATTGACACTTTATATTCGGGCCCTTTACCTTTGGATAACGAAATTCTTCTCTTGAAGAGTTTTACCTTTTTATTTTAACCTGTCATTGACATCAATCAGGGGAAATCGGAGGATTCAGAGGTTTAACATTTTACTTGGCGATTTCAGGCCTTTGAAGCTGAAGTTAATGATGACTTGACTCTACAGCTCGGTGTGATTTTTTTGTTCTGAAAGTTCTTTTAGAAATTCTTTCTATTGTTTGTTCTTCTTGGGTATTCGTTTCTTTCATGTCGCAGACGTCTATGTTCCTCTTACCTGCAATATGAATATATGGAGGTATATCACTTAAAGGGATGGTGTCATGAGAAAATGATCTATTGTTTAATTCAAATTTTAATGTTTAACATTTTTTAGGCGTTTTTGGTGTTTGTTTTTTCTAAATAACTCTTTTCTTATCTATAGTCTAAAATAATAATGAAATGTTGCAGTTTTCATTCTCACCACTGGGGCCAAAACTAAGCTAAGACTACCTGTTCTGTTTGTGGTGATAAAAAGAGTCTGCTGTAAAGTAGTCTGTACAGAATTACAGTGACAGGTGAAACCAGTATATAGATAGCATTAGGATTAGAGATGAGCGAACCTCGACCATGCTCGAGTCCATCCGAACACGATCATTCAGCATTTGATTAGCGGTGGCTGCTGAACTTGGATAAAGCCCTAAGGCTATGTGGAAAACATGGATATAAGACAATAGCAGCTCTCTCTATAATGACCTCTTCACTGGTCACAGACTTCATAATGTTTCACCTTCATTTCAAGGGTCCTGTCTATTGTTGTCTATGTTCATGAGCCTGGCTGTAAAGTATGTCACTAAATACTGTAAAAAACAGTTAACACAAGATGGCAGCCCCCTAACAGGGAACAAAGAATGAAATTTAAAAAAAATTACAGTCAGAAAATAGAAACAGATTAGAATAAAAGGACACATTTTAGTATCTGGTTATAACCGGTAAAAGAAAAATTAGGCCATATGTTCTCTTAAATTAGGTCCTTTTAAGGGAGTACCTTACTGGCCTCTATGCTAGTTATAGGTGGTATCTCTCTACTTTGGCAAGTGTTTCTTTGCTATCTGCCTACTGAACTTGATCTGAAATGTTATGACTCTTCTTTTCTTTTAATTCTACACTCTGTACTACATCTCTGAAGTCTATGACTTCAATTACCTCACCTTTTGCCTATTCGACTACGCATACATGTGTGCTCACTGTACCACATGCTGATCCTGCATGACCTCCACTATCTGCTACTTGCCTTGTTCGACTAGGTTTCCACTGTACTGCATAACTGGTTCTGTCAGACATATAACCTATGGGCTTTCGACATCCTTGGTGAATTCCCTGACTATGATTTTCTCTTTACCTGCTTTTATATACTGCCTTTATGGTATTGCCCCAAGTAACTGTACCTCCATCTGGGTGGAGCAGCAGGGAGAGGCTCGGAGATCATAGGCAGCTGGCATATAAGCCAAGTGCTGAGCAAATGAAGTAATTTGCTTAGTTTGTACTGTAAATTCACTCATCTCTAGTTAAAGGAGAAGTCCAGCGATTTCTAAAAGCTATCAGCCGGCAGGTAGAGATGAGCGAACCTGCCAGATTTCTGGTTAGTACGAACCAGAAATCTCGTCATCTGACTCCCGCTGTCTGCCGACTCCATGCAGCGGGTGGATAAAGCGTAAGGACCGCCTGGAAAACTGGGATACAGCCTATGCCATAGGCTGTATCCCAGTTTTCTAGGCGTTCCTTAGGCTGTATCATCCCGCTGCACGGAGCCGGCAGACAGCGGGAGTCAGATGACGAGATTTCTGGTTCGTACGAACCAGAAATCCCGCAGGTTCGCTCATCTCTACTGGCAGGGGAGAAATTGATTACAAGTAGGAACTTACCTCCCCCCATGCCCGCAGTGAGCGCGGGAGCAGCCGCGGGGCACCCGCTGGGCTCCAGGATCTCCAGGGGGGACATGTTACGACCTGGCCAATGGACTGGCCGCTCAGCCAGTCAGTGACTGGGGCTTGACGCCGCTCCAGTCACTGGTAGCCAGTCCATCGGCTGTGACAGGCATTTTCCCCAGAGTCGTGACATTATCACAACTCGTGGACCCGCGGAAGCTCCAGCTACTCACCACGGTCACGGGGAGAGGTAAGTTCCTACTTGTAATCAATTTCCCCCCTTCCCTCACAGGCTGCGGTCTTTTAGAAATCGCCAGACTTCTCCTTTAAGGTAGTGTGGTTGATTCTTTCCCAGGACATGACGAGAAGGCTATTGTAATGGTTAGGCACTGACGTCCATAAGAACTTGTATTTCCAGTCAGAGCGATGACTCTACTTTACGGTGTCCATAAACCCAAGTAAAAACAAAAGTAACCCAAGAACAAATCACTGACACAAATTGGCATTTAAAGTGCCTCATCTAAGAATAACCCAAGCCCTGTATTACCCTGAATCCTCTAGTCTTTCTTGAGCATTTGGCGAGAAGATAATAAAAAATAACGGGCATCGGCTCAATAATCAATTAAGCATACCCAAGGATTAATCATACATGCCATGTCCCGGGGTGATTATGAACTGATGATCTGGAGCCAGTTGTTGCTATGCTAAAGGCAATTCCCACAGTTTTCTAATCACGGGAGCGCCACATGGTCTGATTGCTTTCATGGCCGGTTTACCAGAGGTTCTCTTCAGCATTATGAAGGGTTGTAATAAATTGCTTGGCCTGCATGGCCTCTGCTCATTTATAGCAATACTGAATGTATTAAACTAAGAATCACTGGGTCTCATAGCAATTTCGGAGCGGCTATCGGACTTTGTTATCTGATAACTGCAATCACGTGGGGCGATTGCGGTTCATTTAGTGCAACGATAAGGAAGAGCTTATAGCTTAGAAGTGCTGACATGAAGCAACCAAGACCCAGGACGCCAGAGCAAGCTGTGAATTCTCTTTCCTGGCTTTCTACTTTACTACACTATAAAATATGATTCTGATCAGAACACTGCATTGTGAAACTAGGGATGATGTGATATAAGAAGTACTGCCTACAGACTGACGGTCATCTGCAGCAAACCATAATGTGGGTTATAGCTCGGGAAAGTGGATTTGTATGGTGGGTGAAATAAGGAAACGTTATACATAGGGCACTTCTTATTCCTATTAGTTATTTTTCTTTTTGGTACCACAAAATATGTTGATTTGCTGAGAAATGTAATTTCCTAATGCATTTACTTTATTCTTTCATTGTACGCATTGACTGTATTACTGTAGAGTTAAGCAACATGACACTGGAGACACAGTAATCAGCATCAGAGGATCAGTATTAAGCTTATGGATGTGCCGCCATGTCTGTTTTTACTTCTTATAGAATTATGACGCTAAGGAAATTTAGTCTCATATGCCATGCTGTTACGTGGTAGTGCAATAGGTTGGTGCCATTGTACAGTGTTACAGCTGGCACAGACAGGCAGAGTTAAGGGAGAAGACTCCTGATTAGAGATGAGCGAACCAGGTTCGGGTTCGAGTCGATCCGAACCCGAACGTTCGGCATTTGATTAGCCGGGGCTGCTGAACTTGGATAAATCTGGAAAACATGGATACAGCCAATGACTATATCCATGTTTTCCACATAGCCTTAGGGCTTTATCCAACTTCAGCAGCCACCGCTAATCAAATGCCGAAAGTTCGGGTTCGGATGGACGCGAGCATGCTCCAGGTTCGCTCATCTCTACTCCTGATTCAATTAGCAATTTACTACTAAAAGCATCATCTTTCGATAAACATTTATTGCCCAGTTTTGTTCCAATCCTATGCTGAAAATCCATAACTTACCCCATACACCAGACAGAATGCTGAGGATAGGAGGACTCTTTACGACCTATGTATTTGTTATCTTTCTGAACACTACACTATTCTTTATACATATGTATGAGTATTATAATTCCTGCCCGAATTGTCCCTCTGGTCGTTTCTTACAATCCGCGGACCTAACTTCTTCTTCCTCCCCCTCTTCCTTTTTTATTTCTAATTTTGCAGAACACAATCTGTTGAGGCTCCTGGGAAAGATAAGGTTAACTTCTTTAGGGAAATACCCGTGCTGTTATCAGAGAACACGACATGCGAGATATACAGAGAGGTTAGGATTTACGTCTGGTTAGCTGCAAGGTGATTATTTATTAATAAATTCTTCCTTAGGATCTGAACATCTTGTGCCTACACTGTAAATTATTTGTTAGATGTGTGGAGCAGGCTGGGAGTTCTCACAACTAATATGAAAGATTCTCACTTTGGACTTGGAGCCGAATGGTTGTAAGCTAAACTCCTCTGACTGACGGTCAAATCAACTGGATACGTCAAAAAGTAGTGGGTGTAGCAGAGTTGGATTTGTCATTTAACTTTTATTCTTCTTGGTAATGTGTAATAGCCCAGAACAGTATTTATTGTCAGGCGTCTGGAAATGTATTGTTGCTATTGGCATCCTTAGACAGTCTGTATTAGGGCCTATGTATTTGCTGCTCTTCCTTAGCTCTCTTGTAGTGGTATTGTTTTCTGCTATGTATTTATTTAATATGTTGTTATGTATTAATCTCTAATGAGACAAGTGTTGAGCTTGATCAGTGCTCCTCCCCTACAACCTATCACACTCTAGTGATTGGCCAGGGGAGAGCTAGCTCCGCCCACCTTCTACCCAGAAGGGCTGTGCAGTCTTGTCAGTGACAGTTGGTAGTCTGGCATTGCCAGAGTCACATCTAACCTCCCTACGTCACCTCAGTAATCCTGTCAGACTCCATCTTCAACCCCCTAACCTGTTTCCAGTCAGCCATAAGGACTAATACATGTCTTCTAAGTCTCAGCAGGACATCCTCTGTATTTCTTAGTGCCTGCTGTCAGATTGGTGAAGTGATAGAGGGTCTCCCATTCACCGTCCACACCTTCCTGGCTTTCAAGTCAGTGTGTCCATGCGTCTTCCTCCTACATGATAGTGAGCGTTGACAGCGTCAAGTCTCTTCAGTAACTTCAAACACCTATTCACACGTACCTTATAAAGGCGAAAAGCTGTAAAGTCTCTGGAACAGGTCTGTCTATTTGAAATCCTATTTATCCACCAAGTCTAAACTATAGTAACCAAGGTAACCCTCCCCCTGAAGCAAAGGACTGTGATCAAGCCAACAGTTTGCCATCATCAGATGCCCCTGTATTGGATTGTATATAGTTATCCTTAAAGTAAAGTCTTGATATACTTTCACCGCTATTGTGTGAAGACTTTTATTAAAAATTATATATGCCTGCGGGTATGCTGAAGAAGACAAGGGCCCCAGCACCCTCGGACCCCACTGTGACAGGAAGGTTTCAGAAGGTGAGCCCTAAGGTTGCACTACACCACCCAGCAACACAATACCCTCAGCATATTACTATAATACCACCAAAGGGACATGATCATTTTTCTTGGCGTCACGCATAGGACATGATAGATGTACTGTGCACAGCTGAGTTTACAGGCAACAAAGTAAGGTCTCCGGCTCCAAACTCCAACATCCCTGACCCTATTGCTGGTCCACTGAGGGACCTACTTGGAAACACTTTTGTTAGGTTGTAACCAATGCATACCGGTCAAACCCACAAGACTTGGCATTCTGAACACGTCATGTGATCCCTGTGTTATGTATCTTATCCCTTGTTATAACATAATCAATTTGAATCCTTGGGCTGGGCAATTTCTAACATATTTGTTACATGAAAGGTAAATTAAGGCATTCCCCCTATCTCTAACTACCTATAATGATCTGTTCAGCTCTACTTTGTTTTATTTATTGCCAGCTGCTTAGACCAGGGCTGCTTTGTGATGTTACTCTAATGGGCAATCTGCTGTGCTGTGTTAAATCGAGGCATTCCTCTTATCTCTAACTACCTATAGTGTTCTGGGCAGCTCTACCTTGTTTTTCTTATCTTCAGCTGCTTAGACCAGGGCTGCTTTGATATTTAACTCTAATGGGCAATCTTCTGTGTTACCTGTTTGGCTTTGGGCCAAAGTGTCCTCTAGATTTCCTTCTTTTATCCTACAACGGGACACAAAATTTGGGTTTCTGCTTCTAGAGGGAACTAGGTCGCCTCGCAAGTGTGGAGCTGTTTTGGGTAGCAGCTTACCCAGTGGATCAGATTGTAGCAGTGTGGAGCCAGGTAAGTAGACATAGTAAGCAGTCCAGGTCAAGCACTGAAGAGCTGGCACGGTACATTAGGAGCAAGCAGATGAAGATTTTTAACAAGCAAGACGGTTGGTACAAGCAGCACTAGTTCTGGGTAAACAATTTAAATTACATAATATATAAACTGGTGCTGACAGCACTGTATGACTTAGTCCCACACCAAGTCACTAACCTTGGTTTATATTCCAATAAACATCCAAACCAAGGGACAGGACAACTTGTAGTTGCACAAACTTTCTTCTTTATAATATCAAAGTTCCAAACATGTAACATAACATCTAAAAATAATACAATAAATGTCACCACAGTGCTGAGGACGAGTAGACGCTGGTCTTCACACCACGGCCGCGGTGCTCTTCAGATTTCTGTCCTCAAAGGCTCTCACCCTCCGGGACAAGTAGATGACGTAGATGCGTACGCTACTGTGGTGACATTTATTGTATTCTTTTTGGATGTTATGTTAAATGTTTAGAACTTTGATATTATAAAGTTTTTGCAACTACAAGTTGTCCTGCCCTATGGTTTGGATGTTTATTGAAACAATTCAAATTGGCAACAGGAAAGTGCAGCAGAGTAGGGAACAGGCAGTGATGAGTACCAGACGATTGGCATGGGACAGCACACAGGACAGCAGGATTAGATACAGAACACCTTTACAAATGGATACTAGACGCCACAATAATGCTCAGGCACAAGAAGATAGAAGGGGGAAATTTTTAGGGAATGCATGTGCTGTATCTTTAATTATCAAAAAGAGGCTATTTGTGCCATAATGGGGCAGACATGGAAGTAACTAGAGCAATATCATGAAGACAGTACGAGAGGAGCAAACCACAAAACAACAGTAACAAGATGCTGACAGCAGGCATCCCCCACATTATAGGGTAGCCACAGGAGCAGCGGTGGGAGACCAGGCCACCATTTCATTAACCCTGGCCTGAATTCACATAGGTCATCAATTTTTGTCCCTGTCACCATCTAAATTTGCCTATCTGTATGTTTTGGGGAGAAACTGGAGTATCCATAGAAATCCCACGCACACAGAGAGAACATACAAACTCTTTGCAGATGTTGCCCTTGGTGGTATTTGAACCCAGGGGCTTTCCTTTTTGAAAGTCAGTGCATCAATATTCCCTTTATTCTCCCACATACATACCATACGTAGTTGTGTACTATAAATCATCCCCCACCATAGGGCCACACTGTTCCGTCCAGTGCACTTTCTCCAGCATTATGTCAAGGCTTAGCAAAAAGGAACAGACATTGTCCTGTGATTGGCCAGAGAAGTAAGGGAAAGGAATTCCAGGTGTGAGTAGTGCTAAGAAAAAGCTCAGCACTGGTCCCATCCCCTTAAATGGGGAGAATAAGAAATAACTGTGCACTATGGAGGAGGAGACTCTCTGGGACTTGGAAGTAATGTTGTCACAACGCCTTTATAAATGTGGACGAAATTGTTGGCCCTATATTTCTCTATGGACATTGTGACTTTGCACATGGTTTCTAATGTTTATATGTAATAAAGACAGAGAGAGGCCCCTGACAATGATTTTTGGCATTGCTCCAGGGTCCCCTCTTTTCCAAGGACCAAAGAAACTTTAATTGGACAAATGCAATTCTATTATCTATATCCGACAGCAAAAATTTCACACATTTTTTGCCCATTGGGCACAGAAAAGGGAAAATTTCCTGTTTGAACTATAAGATTTTAATGTGTAGAGATTAAAGGGACCGCATATCGCTTAATGACTATAATAACTACAGAAGATTCTCGCCATTATTATCAAATATGCAGATAACATCAAAGTCTCCATCAGTTTTTCATCATTACGGCAAATTATGCAATTATCGTCTAGGTAAAGGTGGAACATTTCTTTCTTTAAAATTCGATAAAAAATCTTTCCAATTATAAAGTGATTTTCCTTCGTCTCAGAAACCAAAATCCTAAAATGACAAGTACTGATAAGCTGTTGCTGTTTGGTGGGAGTCCATTCCCTGGATCCTCCAGATCGTCAGGTGAAGGGGTTATCCTTTTCAATACCAAACCAGACCGATTGGCTCATATGTATGAGTGATTGTACTGTCGTATGCCAGGGTGCTGCAAGGTGGTGGTACAGCAAGGTTGGCTTGGGGTACACATGGGCACTTGTCACTTGAACAAGGTGACTTCTTTACTTGAGGAGACTTCAGTGCAATACAATACAAAAATAGTAATAACAACTTCAAGAGCAGGTGCAGTTGACAGAAATGAAGACTAGGAGTAGGTATAGGGACAGTCTTGGGGGCATTGTCCAAGTAGTGGTTTACTGTGCTGGGATAGTTTAGCAGTAGTGTTGAAGAGTGTGGAGAATACTCATACTCACGTTTAGATGAGTTTTTATCTGACCGCCTTCTGCCTTCACAGTCTCGGTGACCGTCCTGTGAGTAAGTACGAGCCCCAGGCCTTTACAACTGGGTGTAGTAGGTTTTCCAAGGTTTCCAAGAAGCGCTGTGCGCAGTCAGTAAGATACTTCAGCTTCCTGCTATTTGTCTTGCTGGGGATTAGTGCATTGCTCTAGTAACTGTCCTGAGAATACTGGAGATGGGTCCCTGGCATGGACAAGGTTCACCCTAGAGGATAGTTACCCCATCCTGAGGGTTTAACACAGCATCTTAGGATAGGATACTTGCATAAAAAGAATCTGCTGAGTCTCTAGCCTCTGACATGCACCATGGCATGGGCCAGGCCCGGATTCACTGCAGCAGGTACGCTCTCTCTTGTCTGTGTCTCTCTTCCTACCATCTACTAACTTACTGAAGACTGACTAAAGACCAGGAACTAACAGCTCTTTTAGGCCCCGTTCCCACTGAGCAAAAGTAGCGGAATTCCGCGACGGAATTGTCCGCCGCGGAATGCAGTTAGCCTCCCGCTCATAATGGGAGTCTATGGGAGGCACGCGCTCCTGCTCTGTACGCGGTGAAGAATTACCATACAGCGCCGGAATTCGGAAAAGTAAGATTACAGTGTAATCAAGGAGGGTACAGGGGCATGTTTGGGAATTGTTCTGGGGGATGTGCCAGCACGTTTCCTTATCATTAGGGGCATATTCGGCGTGATTGGTTCCCTTTAACCCCTTAAGGACAAAGCCAATTAAAATTTTTGCATTTTCCCTCCTTGTGCCTAAAAGGCCATAGCTCTAGCAGTTTTTCACCTAGAGACCCACATGAGTCCTTATTACTACTTGTACTTTGCAATGACAGGCTTAATTTTTGCATAAAATATGGCGAAATTAAAAATAAAACACATTTTTTTTATATTGGGGGGGGGGGGGTTGTGTTAAAGCCGTTCGCCCTAGGGTAAAACTGACTTGTTATACATGTTAGAGAGGATGATGGCAGAGGGATGCTCAGTGTCCCTCCAGTGCCCTGTGTCCCTCTGCCATCATCCTCTCCAGCAGCCACAGCCCGCACAGCTCTGGGAGTTGGGGCGTGAAATCAGCATTTTATCCAGGAAGTGACATCACCATGTTATCCAGGAAGTGACATCACCATGTTATCCAGGAAGTGAAGCCTTGATGCAGTAGTAAATGCAGGGGAAAAAGCACTTTATAAGCCTTTCCCGTAATAAAAGTATATTGGTCATTTGTAGAACTTTTGGGGGGCAATACAATACTTCAATGAAATTTTTCACCGGACATCTTCTTTAATGCCTTCTAGCTCTCCACCCCAAAATCCCGCACACACACATCCATGCCATGCACCCCGTTTCCCCGCTGCTTCTGCTGTGTGATCTTCCAGTCTAGTCTGTGTTCCCGTTCTTCCGCTAATGTGATGAGCGAACATCCCAATGTTCGGTTCGGATCCCAAACATTCACAAACAAATACACGAACATACAGTATAAGCGTACGTTTTAATCTACTTATTTTATTTGCATTCATTTGCGTACGTTTCAGTTTAGAGTTACAAGTATGCGTAAAGATTTACCAGCACAAACTGTAAATTACGCAGTGGTGCACGTTCGCAAGTTCAAATATGTTTGAAAATGATTGTTATAATAACTATTCTGAACATCGGTCAAATTGTTCGTGATCGGCAAACATGAACAATTAGCGTCATGTTTGTAAGAACATACAAACATTTACGAACATGTTCACTCATCACTAGCCCCGTTCCCATGTTCAGCTTTGTGATTGGCTGAGCAGGACATCATCAGAAGCCATCAGAATGGAAACACAGCCAGGAGCAGAAGATGGCACGGCGGGAGCAGCGGGGGAGAAAGGCAGGTGGTAGGGCACATTTATTGTTTTAAACTTTGTATGCAAAGTTTAAGTTTTCCCTAGACAACCTCTTTACCGAAGGAATCATCCAACAAATATCACACTCCAGCATGAAGCCAGTGACTACCTTGGCAGCCTTTTTATGTCTCCATGGGTTTGCCTCTTCTAGTCAAGTAAAGTGGCTGGGTAATTATCGGACATGGGGGATGTGGCTGCTTCAAGGACATGGTGACACTTCATCAAAAAGTGTACACATGCAATTTCAATCAAGTGTAGCTACTGCCATACAACAACAACAATAATAACCTATTATACTGTGGCCACCTATGTGCTTCATATAGGCACTCCGCAAAGTGTTATTACGCTGCATACATAATAATACAGGTTTGATTATAGACAGAATACACATTAGTTAAATCCCGTGACTTTTATGGTGTCATCTCTAATGGTAGGCTCTCTCTTTCATTTTCTTCTCTTTTGGACCCAAACAGCTTTGACAAGAATTTCTTGTCCATCTCAGGCCCCTCGCGTCTGCAACCAGGTTCATACAAAATAGCTGCATCACTATAGTTTACTTAAAGGGGTTTTTCCAACAAAGACAAAAAAAAATATCTAATTATGTAATAAAACATATTTCCAATGTATGAAAAAATTCTAAATATGTCCTGTTTGAGGGATATAGACTAGAGATGATCGAACTGCGGAAAATCTTAGGTTCTATCGAACTTGAACCTTGCCGAACCTTCCGCATTTGATTTCCGGTCCGTGGGGAAGGAGGAGAGAGCCCGAAGGAGGAGACAGATTTTCTGCTGTTCGATCATCTCTAATATAGACTTACTAGTCCCCCATCTGCCTGCTTTGTTTTGATACTCTGTTGCCCTTGGTTACAACCTACCTTTGGGCATATAGTATGGTGGTCACTCATGCTCAATTTAACTGCAATGTCCCAATCTGTCCCATTAGTATTGGCAATTGGTACAAATGGTCATATCGGACCCCCTACCTCCAACTAGGACGATTTATGATTGGCAATTGGTCTACATGTACATTGAAGCAAGGGGGATTGGGGGAAAGTTTGTGCAACAGCAAAGGCATAGTTAAGGGTGCATTCTCACTATGGAATCCGCTTGGGGAACACCCCAGATGGTGGAATCTGCCCGAGCATAGAATGGAGTCTATGGCACGTGTGGAGAGTCAAGCGGGAGTGCTTAGGGGCAAACGACAGAATCCTCGGGATGTCTTAAACAACAAAATGCACTTAGCTATAAAAAAAAAAGAAGGAGAGTCATTGGCCCTGCAGACATTGCAAAATTTTTGGCTATGTGAGCATGATGGGTAGTTTTGCAATAGCTGAAGGGTCGAAGGTTCCCCATCCCTGCTTTAAAGTACAGTATGTAACTTAGAAAAAAAATCCAAGTGGAGCCCTTTGTTTTCCAATATATGGAGGTCAAGCATAAGATCTGGATAGGTCCATTGCAATGTTCCACATGGAATCCACACAACAATGTTAATAATAATAATATAATAATTATTATTATTATTATCATTATTATTATTATTATTTATAGAGCGCTCTTAATTCCAGAGAGCTATACAAGTGATTGGGGTAACAAACAGGATACAATACAAGATCAAAAACAAATTACATGAAGGCAAATGGCAGACTGATACATGAGGGAAGAGGACCCTGCCCGTGAGGGCTTACAATCTATAAAGCGTCTACAATGGTGTCTGTCCCTAAGACCTTCTTGTTTTTTCCACGTCTTTATGACTATAGATGGAGCATACTGTACTTGCCTGGTTTTAAAATCAAAAAGGACAATGGGGAAGGGCTTCTGCTATAACAAGCTGCCCAACAGCCAGAGATTGATCTAATCCGATAAGATAAAATGTGTTTGCCGAATGGATCGGCTTCAGGACAAGCTCCATTTTATTGTTTCTTTAAAAACAAAATACTTGGTTTTGCTTCACTTTTTTTTAGAACAAAAATTAGCCCAAGATGTCCATTTATTATTGAGTTAATTTAGAAGATTCCCTCTAGGTTTAAAAGAACAGCAATCAATTTCACAGGTGAACAGGCACTTTAGCAATCTCCCCCCTGCCGGGGACGGCGGCGTCCTGTATAACATATGAGTAATGTAAACAGCTTGTGGTAAAAGAAACTTTTAAGTTAATCAATTTACAATTGCATATTATATCTCCTCCTTACAACTTGGCTTCAGCTATGAAGAATCGGAATACACGAGGCTAAAAGAGTATTTTAAGAAAAGATAGACTATTGTTGAGCGAAATGAGGGTATGTGGACACACTCTGGTCAGTTTTTTTTTACCAAAACCGAGGGTTTCTAGAATTTGGGTTTTATTAAGAAAACTGTATGTGCACATAGCCCTAAAGGAGAAGTCCGGTGATTTCTAAAAGCCGGCAGCCTACAGAGGGAGGGGGAGAAAGATTACAAGTAGGGACTTACCTCTCCACCGGAGGTCATTTTCCTCAGAGTTGAGATGACGAGACAACATGGGGAAAAGGCCTTTCCTGGCTGATGGACTAGCCGCTCAGCCAATCAGTGACAGAAGCGGTGTCCTGCCCCAGTCACTGACTGGCTAAGCGGACAGTCCATCAGCCAGGTCATGACTTGGACACCCAAGAGACCCTGAAGCCCGGCGGAGGTCCCGCGGCCGCTCCCGCCACTCACTGTGGCACGGGGAGAGGTAAGTTCTTACTTGTAATAAATTTTCCCCTCACCCTGCAGGCTGCCAGCTTATAGAAATCGTCAGACTTCCAGTCCCTAAAACATATTACCTATCCACTGGATAGCGGATACTTGTGTAATGCTGCCAGAAGAGACTCACTGGCAGCGTCCTGTCTGCACCACTACTGTCCTCCATGCTCACCCTGGGGCTTTATAGAGGCAGCTTGTCTCCACCTGCTACTGTCATCTGCCAATCTAGAGCCACCTGCACCTATTTGAACCAGATCCACCTGACCCTCCCTGCCTGAGCATTGTTGCATTCCTGCACACATAGAAAAGGTGTTTCTCTGCTCTTCTTGCTGAATTTGCATATATCCTGACCTGTGCCTGCTCTTTTACACTTTCTGCCTAAAACTCGTCTGTACACCTACCTCTCCCATTGCTGACTTTGATTGCCTGACCTGTCTTAAAGCCACCTGCCCTGACCCTTTGCCCGTCTAACTTTGACTCCTGTCTTGTCCCGGGTACTACAATGACGCTCCTGCTGTTGACCCAGCCTGCTGACCACATATACTCAGCCTGTTCCCTGGTGTTTGCCACTGACTTTGGTTCTTGGGAACCAGCTGCTACTCACACCAGGACTACACTGGAGCAACCTGCTGTCCTCTAGCCACAGAAGTCCAGCTTCTTTATCCTGGAGTGCAATAAAGGTTAAAGACATAGAGGGCACTTACACTCTGGTATTTGGTCCTAGGTGGGGCCCAAAGCCAAATAAGTAGAGTAGCACAGCAGGTCAACATGAGCTATCGATTACAACATGTCTTATAGTAGGGGGTTCCAGGGGCTCAAGTACCATGCATTATCTATGAAAACACTAAAAATACCCAAGAGTTCTCAAATATCTTCAGCGCTCCCATAGACAATTTATGGGGGGGGGGGGGGGGGTGCCCAGCCAGCTCACCATGCACATAGCCTTAAAGAGGTATTCCAGTACCTAAAACATATTCCCTATCCACTGGATTCATGTTTCCTAGAAGGGGGTCCCGGGGGCTGGAATATCATGCATTGTCACCTCTTTGCTATCCAGGATTCCAGAGTGTCTGTCGGCCATTTCTTCCTTCTTCTCCACCCGCTTTCTAAAACTCAAAATGGACAAAACAGAACTTATCATCTTTCCCCCATCTCGCTCCACCCTGCCTTCTAATCTGTCAATCACTATCAATGACTGCTCTCTGTCCCCTGTCCCCCAAGTCCGCTGCGTTGGGGTCACCTTTGACTTTGCCCTCGTACAAGGCCATCCACAACCTGTCCCCTCTGTAGATTTCTGACCTGATATCCCGCTACCGTCCCTCACGCAACCTTCGATCCTCCAGTGACCTCCGTCTACACTCCCCCTTGTTCGTACCTCGCACAACCGCCTCCAAGACTTTGCCCAAGCCTCCCCCATACTCCAGAACTCACTACCCCGACACATCCGGCTCTCATCTACCATCAAGTCCTTCAAAAGTAACCTGAAAACCCATCTCATCAAACTAGGCGACAACCTATGATTCTACATTACACTTGACTGGCTGCACTTTGCCTTCTGTTTCTCTCCCCGTACCTTATAGATTGTAAGCCCTCGCGGGCAGGTTCCTCTTCCCCATGTACTAGTCTGCCATTTGCCTTCATGTAATGTGTCCTGATCTTGTAATGTTCCTGCTTGTTACCCCTATCTATTGTATAGCGCTAAGGGCGCTCTATAAATATAAATAATAATAATAATAATTGTCTAATGGAGCACCAGAGATATGCTGTATTCAAGTATCTCCAGTACTCCCATAGACAACTTATAAAAAGTTTGTCAGCCCACCTTGCCATGCACGAAGCAGTGCCACAGCGATTGAAAAAGTCTCCCCGCTGCCGGCATGATATTGAGACATCATGCCAGGTGGGTAATTAATCCATTTTGTTCCTTCCCCGTCCGTAAGGTCCGCAAATTTGTAGACGTCTGAATGTTCACACAATGTACTATTTTTTAAAAGAACAGCCGTTCTTTTCAAACTGCAGTGATATGCATTGAAGTCAATGGAACAACAGCCATTGTTTTAACAAAATTTATTAAGCAACGGCCGTTGTTTTGAGTGCCATTTATTTCAATGCATATCATTGCAGTGTGAAAAGAATCTTTGTTGTTTTTAATGGAAAACTAAGGCCGTTCTTTTAAAAAATAGCACATTGTGTGAACATAGCCTAAGGGTTCCTTCATAAAGGCACTAAGTGACTGTGTCAAGCATTTTGTATTACTTAAAGTGACTGTAACCATCAAAATCCCAGGTCTGTGTGCTGGAGCACAATTAAAGTTCTACTTTTTGTGCTTCACTTGACTAAACCAAGTTATATTCAACACAGGATCATTCCAAGTTGTAGAATTTATGTAAAAAATACAGTAAGCTAAATGTTAAAAAGAAAAAAAAAATCTTACCTTCCTTGCTCCGCCACGTCACATTACTTTCTCCTAGAGTCGGTCCCGTTGCACAGCACTACTCGTGTTTGGGGTTAGCTCATGCATTCCCCATTCAGCCAATCAGCAGCTGAGGTAGGACACCACTGCAGGGGCTGATTGGCTGAGTGAGCAATGCAAACGCCAACCAAATCACATGGGGCACTGCACAACAGGACAGTGGGAATGGCAGCAGCAGGGGGAGCTGGAAAGGTAAGTACAATATATAGTTTTTTTTTTATGTTTTCTACCATTCTGATCACATTTTTACACAAACCTTACAACTTAAAACCACCCCTAAAAAAGGGGGTGGTTGTCCACCTTAGAAAACGTACTTTTACGTGAGATCATACAAAAATACTCTGGTCATAGAAATTACTGCTCCTTGGAAGTGATCAGGTCATACAGCAACTGCTCAATTCCCCTACAGCACCCCCACAGGGAAAACAAAGCATTACAGGGGGCTGTCCTTGTAATGTGCATATATATTAGCTGATAGAGGGATCCCCTTTATTCATTTAGTCACCCTAAAAGCCTAGTCGGAAATGAGTTTTCTTAACCAGATAACCTTGTAATTTTTATACCATGAAATATCCGTAACGGATAAGAGAAACATAAGATTTACTCTGTGTGTCGCCCAACGTGGGGTCTACATTTACCACCCAACTACTCATAAGGAGTTTATAGAAAAGAAGGAAATGAGAAGAAATGTGAGCTTTGGCCTTACACCGAGATTTGTAAAAAAGCAAAGTAAAATTACTTTGGCTGACTGATGTTAACAAGGGAAAGGCATGGTTTTCTCTGTAGGAATCCAGAGGAAAATACATTGCAATTCTTCACAGATGATCGGTGCAGCAGCCTGAAATATGAGAAATCTTCAGATAAATGAAAGTAGATGTTCATGTTGTAAAATAATACAGTGCAGCACTTCTTTACCTGCTGGGAATCAGATTGTCATGTCCAAAACCTTACGAGTATTAGCTGTGCAGCTCAGACATCTACATCGTCCGGGCTGGAGGAGAGGAAGAAAGGTCGGAAGAAAGGGGAATATTGGGCAATGTTATTCGTGTAGACGAAAAATAATTTTTAAGAATATATATAGTGCTAAATATGAAGATCTGACGTTTGCTTCATTTAACCTCTTAAGGACGCATGACGTACCCGTACGTCATGCATCCATAAGAGGTGTTCAGAGCGGGGCCGCGCAGCGACCCCACTCTGAACCGCTGCGATCCCGGGTGCCGTGTGTAGCTCGGGACCGCGGCTATTAGCGGGCACGGTCCGATCGCCGTGTCCGCTAATAAGGTAATTGGATGCAGCTGTCAAAGTTGACAGCTGCATCCGATTACCTTCTGCAGCTCTTCCCTGGTGTCTAGTGGCGGAGATCGCCCCGCCCCCCCGGGACGTTGTCCCGGAGGAGCGATCTCCGTGTCTGGTGCCGGACGGGGTCTCTGCCAAAATGGCGCTGATCCCGGCTCGGCACTCGTCTGTTTTCGAAAGTAACAGAGTGCCGATCTCATTGATCTTTGCTGTATAAGTATATAGCAAAGATCTCAATGAGAGATCAAAGTGTATATACTAGAAGTCCCCCAGGGGGAACAACCCTAACCCCAGGGGGGGAACAACCCTAACCCCAGGGGGGCTTCTAATATAAGTGTAAAAAAAAAAAAAGTGTTGTTATTAGTAAAAAGCCCCCTCCCCTAATAAAAGTCTGAATCACCCCCCTTTCTCCACGTTTTAAATAAAAGTAAATAAATAAATAAACATGTTTGCTATCGCCGCGTGCGTAATCGCCCGAACTATTAATTAATCACATTCCTGATCTCGCACGGTAAATGGCATAAGCGCGAAAAAATCCCAAAGTGCAAAATTGTGCATTTTTGGTCGCATCAAATCCAGAAAAAATGTAATAAGAAGTGATCAAAAAGTCGCATATGCGCAATCAAGGTACCGATAGAAAGAACACATCATGGGGCAAAAAATGACACCTCACACAGCCCCATAGACCAAAGGATAAAAGCGTTATAAGCCTGGGAATAGAGCGATTTTAAGGAACGTATATTTGTTAACAATGGTTTGAATTTTTTACAATACAATATAAGTTATACATGTTATATATCGTTGTAATCGTAACAACTTGAGGAACATGCATAACAATTCAGTTTTACCCCAGGGCGAATGGTGTAAAAACAAATACCCCCCAAATTTAAAAAAATTTGTTTTTTTTGGTTCAATTTCGCCACACATTAAATTTTTTTCTGGTTTCGCAGTGTACTTTATGCAAAAAATCACCCTGTCATTGCAAAGTACAATTAGTGCTGCAAAAAATAAGGGCTCATGTGGGTTTCTAGGTGGAAAATGCAAGTGCTATGGCCTTTTAAGCACAAGGAGGAAAAAACAAAAACTCAACGAAAATTGTCCCCGTCCTTAAGAGGTTAAAAGCCAGAAAATGTGGCATTTCTAGTTCTGGGTTATAAGCCTGGGTAAGTGGTGCCATCAGGTGTTTCTCATGGCTCATGCTCATACTGTTCACCTGCCAGATTGGTAACTGTACTATACCATATGTAAGGATAGACTCCTATTCAAGTTAAAAGGAGATATATATATATATATATATATATATATATATATATATATATAATGTTAGTGGTTAAACAGCCCCTCTGCTGCCACCTATGGCTTTGTCAGGAACTGCAGGACTGCTGAAGCCCTGGTTCTAGTACTAGCACATATTGCTTAGAGCAAGTGGGAACAATGGTCACTGCTCATTAGACTGTTTTACCAAGAATAATGTCTATGCTAATATGCATTAGAGTAGACATCAGGTGAGGCTTAGTATCCCGAGCGCTGTGGAAATCTGGGCTTGAGCCGCCCTGCAGTTCTAAACACAGTGTGTACTCCCTCCCCCCATACTGCTGGCACTCAATCTAAAGAATTAAATAAAAATAAAAAATCTATACATTTTCTTTAGTGCAAAACTTTAATGCAAAGTTATATAAAGATCTGATTTTTTGAACTAGGGATGAGGCAGCTCTACCGGGCCCAGTTTCTCTTTAAAGTTACTGATCGGGCAGAGCGGTATAGTCAATGTACATTGATTGCTCTGGCCAATCACATAGAAAATTTAGTAGCTGTCAAAAGTCAGATAGACAGTAACGCCACACCCTTATTCCTTCATCAATAGCCATGCAGTGTTGCCACATAGCTATTGGTCCCAGCCTGGGGTGTGTGGTTTCAGCTGTTTTTTTTAATTGCATATCCGGGAAGAGAGCTTAAAGTATCCCATCCCCCCACTAAGATCACTATGAACCCTGACGGAAGTGGAGCCTGGATTCTGGAGCCACATTGAATAAGGGGCCACAATCCAAGTCTGTACACCTGAACTATAAAAATACTGCAGGGACATATAGGAATACTGTCTATTTTTGCTGTGTGAGTCATACTTTGTAAAATTTTTTCAATGTTGGGTTAGAGGCCCACAAAAAGTCTTGCCTTAGGCAGCTTCTAACCCAAGGCCGGCCCTCGGTGAGATTATTGATGTACATGGCTAACATTAAAGGCAAATAATAACAATAACAACAATAATAATGGAGCAGAATGAAAGAGAAAAAAATCTGGAATGAGGAATGAAATCCAGCAGGTGCTAAGCTTTTTTCCCTTCATTTTTGTTAAATCTGCCGAGCCCCCCGGCAGCCATTTCCAGATGCAACATCGGAATTGTCTGCCTTGCATGCGAATGTGATTTCTCCCCTCCCAGGGGTTCAGCATTGTTTATTATAATTTACTTCCCCGTATTTATTCCCTAACTGCAAGTATGAAGAGATTACACCACAATTTGCTGGGCTGTCATTCTGGCCGGGATAAGAAAACAGAGTTTTAGAATTACATCTGGTTACAGAAAACGGGGGGAAGCGGCCATTGTGGTTACTAGGAGAGATGACAGATTTACTCACCCATAACCGGTTACTATAGTGTTATGGGCAAAATACAGCATGCAGGAAGGAGGAGGAGAAAAGTATAGGTAAAAAGTATAAACCTTCATATAAAACATCTCTCTAGGGTTCAGTCAAATGCTTTGATCCTTGCCGATCACTTCCTGGCACACAGGAAATGCCTGCTTGGCCAATCATCATCCACAGTCACAGCTTTGTATGAGAGAATGTATTGATCAGAAAGCGCTCAACAATGGGGATTGGGCAACAATAAAATGATTATCTTAAAAAATGGACAACATAACAAATGTAAACTGAATTAGCGTGCCCGCTAATAAAGTAATCAGATGCAGCTGTCAAAGTTAACAGCTGCATCTGATTACTTATGCAACCCGATCGCTGGTGGTATAGTGGCGGAGATCGCCCCCCCCCCCCCCCAGGACGTTGTCCCAAAGGAGCGGTCTCTGTGTCTGCTGCCGGATGGGGTCTGCGCGTAATGGCGCTGATCCCGGCTCAGCACTCGAATGCTTTCAGCTGCAGCAGCTGAAAGCAATCGAGTGCCTATCTCATTGATCTATGCTGTATTACTATACAGCATAGATCTCAATGAGAGATCAGTGTGCTTATACTTGACATAGGTCATATCCATATTTTCCAGGACTCCTTAGGGCTGCATCCAACTTCTTCATGCTTCTTCTGAGCATGAATGAGTTGTGCTCATTAGAGATGAGCGAGTAGTGAAATATTCGACTTTCGAGAATTCGAATGGAGTAGTCACCGAGATTCGATTATTCGAACGAATATTCGATCCCATCATAGTCTATGGGAAAAAGAATTTGCGGGATTTGGAAATAAAAATTCAACCACTTGGAGGTCACCAAGTTCCCCATGAAACCTCTCTAAATGATGCGAATACCTCCGGAATGGCACTGGGACATCAGGGGGAGCTTGCCTGGGTGCACCCAACACCCCAAAAGCGCAGCATAATGCCACTCTCCGCAGTTACGAAGAAAAAATATTTGTGAATGTTTTAGGAACGTTTATGGCAATGTTCACACATTTCCTTCGTATTTCTTGTGCAGCGTTACATACATGATTCCAATGTGCTTCTGTAGAGCATCATTTTATTTGCGCCTATCACGCATATACACGTACAAACGTTAGTGGAACAGTATGTATGATGTGCCTTTTTCTGGGCTACTGGAACATAATGTATCACGTGCCTTTTACTGGACTACTGGAACAGTAGATATCAGGTGCCCTTAGTGGGCTACTGGCACAATAGGTATAACGTTAACGTGCCCTTAGTGGGCTAAACCAGGGACACTATAAGTCACTTGTACAAACAGGGTACTGGAATGAATATACCTGCTGCTGTTGCTGTTGTTATATCATCTACAGTATGTCTTAGCACTGAGAAGTGCTTTGGATTCAGAGATGACTTTTTTGCTGGATCTTAGCCCTGAAAAGGACTTTTGGGTTCTGTAGTAATCCTGCCTAACCAAAACCCTACTAAAACCTATCTCTCCCTGCTGCGAAGATCTTTCCCTGGCTAGGTTGAAACCGCATCTGCGGTCGAGAGGCGGGAGGCTTGTATTTAAGATTCAAGGTCATGTGGTTCAGCCATCCAATGAGGGTAGACGCCGTTTTCTTGCTGCGTGCGTACTCCCTGGGTCCCTCATGGCCTCCCTGCATGGTGATTGGATTAAAAAAAAAGCTCCAACTGAGATGGGAGGACTTTCTAATGTTTCCCGCGTATTCGCCTCACTACTCGATTGAATTCGGATCTTTTGAATACCGCAGTATTCGCTGGAATATCATCTCGATCGAATCGTATTTGCTCATCTCTAGTGCTCATCTCTAGTTGTTGCACATGTGTAGTGATGCTCCGTTCCTTGTCTATAGATGCTGACAGGGATAGCCAGATCTCCTCCATTAACATTATTTTGGGATTTTACCAAAAGTGAAAGGCACTTTAAAGTGAACATATCGTCTAGATTTTTTTATTATTATTATTATTATTATTATTATTATTATGCATACTTAAATATTTAAACGTTTTCTATCTTTTTCTAATGTTTCTATCTTCTGGGGCTTACATCAGGGGACAGGACTGTGGAGGTAATCTCTCCATAGCTGTAACCCCTCTCTCCCCGGACAGAGAGTGCTGCATGTATGTGCCCACATCTGCCCTGCTCATTCCTTCCTGCTCCCTGCAGTCTCTGTCAGCCCTTGTGTTTCCCATCCTCTCCATTACTGTACAGTAACTTTTTAATATCACATATTCTGCTATAAATGTTGATTTCACCTGTTTTACATGTTATTCAGAATAACAAATAATTATTTTTGGGGTGTGGAACCAATTGTCTGCATTTCTATGATTTCTTATAGGAAAATTTGCTTTGGTTTAAGAGTGGATTTGGATTACAAGCATGGCCCCGGAATGAATTATGCTCGTAATCCAAGGCACCACTGTATATATATATATATATAAGAAACAAATTGTTGCACAGCAGCACAAACCTAATGTAGTAAAGATGGGTGCCCGTCTCTCCACCCTGGCCCAGGGTGGTTGAAAGTCCAGCAATGAAGTAGGAGACAGCACGTCCAAAGATAAAGTTGAAAAAAACGTGTTTAATGACACACCAGTGCGCGACGTTTCGGCTGAATCAGCCTTTCTCAAGCAGTGATACAATACAATGTAAGTAAGGTAGTATTTATACACAAGTGAAGTGAATATCAATCAGGTAATTAGTGTCATACAATCATGGTAAAATGTACAAATTCAATACAATCGTGAATAAAAAATTCATAAATACACACTCAACAATGTTAAGTGAATATCCATACATATAGCACATGAAGTTGATCATGAAAAAAATAAGGATCAACTAGTGTAACAATATTGCTCAACGTGATAACTACAGGTGTGCGGAATAACCCACATAATGAATAAACAAAAAGGAGGAGCAAATACCCATCAACATACCAGGTGGCGGGATCCCGGGCCAGCGCGCCGAATGCGGAAGCAGCGCCGACATGGCATCACAACAGCGCGACTCAAACCGAATCACGTGACCCAACCTGCCTCACGTGACCCGAGTGACAGGTCGGCGAACGCGTCACGCGACACACGCCCACATCACGTGATCGCGATAGCCAGACCCGCGAGTGCGCATATGCGAGAACCCGCCGGAGCTGGATACACATCAAGCAGCACCCAAGCTCAAAGTAGCCATATTGGAAATGGGCAAAAAATGCCCAAAAGGGGAAAATATACAAAAACTGATCAAAAATATACGAAGACTAGACTGGAGCTACCAAATAGCAAATGAAATTAATTAAGTGGTCCGATGACAAAATAAATAAGTGAACTGATGATATAAAAAGAATGGGGATAGTCAGAATGTTCTACAAATAAATAGGGGCTTCTACAAATAAATAAGGGCTTGGGATGGGCTGGAGGAGATTGTGCATGGGTCAACTATGTGATGACCGTGGGCTATATCAAGGGGGTATATGGAGCCGAGTCCAACGCCCAGTACTGGGACAGACCACTCCGTCATAGACAATATGGTCGCCCCTAACTGGGGTACCCAACCCCAAAAGCCCAATAAAGTGCTATCAGGGGGGGTAAAATGGTCTCAAGGATCCACCCCTCAGTCCACGTGGTTTGTCAACACTAACCCGCTCCCCCTCAAGAGTAGCCATAATCCCTAGTAATCAAAGAATAACATAATACATAAAGGAAGAAATTTTATTGATCAGTTCATGTAGTGTCAAATCCCAGACTAGTATTATGAAAAATGAGAATAAATCACATTGGTAGAATAAATGGCAAAAGAAATAAAAAAAAGGTTTCCCGTCAAATGATCCCGGTATGTGATGTTTTCATCCTCCAAAAAAAGACTGCTGAATCTGAAAAAGGCAAAAACAGACGTTTAGATTATAGGAAAAAAATATATTTTTACATAGCAGATAACAGATACTGTTATATTCAATACCATAAAAATGTAATAAATTGTGTACTAGGTATTGTATCATCCTCTTACAGAATTCCAAAGGGGCGGGATAGAAAGGAGGGGAAAAAAGAAAAGGAAGAAGAGGGGAAAGGGAGAAGGGGGGGGGGGGGGGGGGGGAAGGAAAAGAGAAGAAGTAACAAAGACAAGACAACAGGAAAAAAAGGGAAAAAAAGAAAAAAAGAGAAAAAGGGAAAGAAAAAGAGAAAAAAAAGAGAGAAAAAAAGAAAAGAACAACTGGTCAGGTGCCCCTAGCTGGACCAATTTTAAAGTCAATATTCAAGCCATGTGGAGTCAACGTGTTCAGTCTGTAAATCCATTCCAGTTCACAACGTTTGAGTTTGGCAATACGGTCACCCCCTCTCCTGTGTCTAGATACCGTATCAATTACCGTGAACCTTAGATCATTGACAGAATGATGTTTGTCAGAAAAGTGTTTTGGCGCAGGGAGCTCACATTTACCTGTCCTTATAGTCGACTTGTGCTGATTAATACGTAGTCGACATTGTCCAGTAGTCTCTCCAACATAGAGAAGCTTGCAAGGACATTGTAGAACATAGACCACAAAATCAGATCGACATGTTAAATGTTCTCTGATTCTGTAGCTCCGCCCTGTCCCTGGATGTACAAACTCCTCACCTTTAACCATCTGGTTGCAATTTCCGCAGCTCAGACAGGGGAAACTGCCGGTACGTGGACTGCCAAAGAAAGTAGGTCTGGGTAATGTCGAGGCTCCTAGATCTGCCTTGACCAGTCGGTCTTTAAGATTTCTAGGTCGTCGGTATGCCATGATTGGAGGGGATCTAAACTCAGGAATGTGTGGGAAGGCCCGAGATTATGTGTTCCACTCTCTGCGTATGGTCCTAGCTATACCTGGACTGGCAGTGCCATAAGTAGAAACAAATGCAATTCTGGGAGATTTGATACTAGATGTCTTAGGTGACAAAAGGTCCTGTCTACTCAAATTCGTCACCCTAGCTCGTTTCTCATCAATGATGCGACCAGGAAACCCCCTTGCCAAAAAATTATTGCACATAATGTCCAACTGCCTATCACACCGAGAGGAGTCCTGCACTATGCGCTTCACTCGTAGTAATTGACTATATGGTAGGGATTCTACCATAGGTCGAGGATGGAAACTCTCGTATCGCAATAGAGTATTGCGATCCGTAGGCTTACGGTATAAGTCAGTCATCAATCTGTCACCCTCTCTGTACACCAGGGTATCTAAAAAATGTATGGATTCTGTAGAGACTTCACGGGTGAATTTTATGTCCTCATCCATCTGATTGAGGAAGTTGAAAAATTCATCCAAGTCTTGTTCGGTCCCTGTCCAGATGGCAAACACGTCATCAATATACCTCCACCACCTCAGCACTTGGCGGAAGTGGAAGGAGGTATATATACAGGACTCCTCGAGCGCCGACATAAAGATGTTAGCATATGTCGGCGTCACATTGGAGCCCATAGCGGTACCCCTTCTCTGAGCATAGTAGCTATCCTGAAACAAAAAATAATTCTCAGTGAGGACAATCTCAAGTAGTCTCAACAAGAATGAATTGACATGTGTGGAATAGTTAGTGTTGTTAAGTATTTCCTGTATGACCCTGAGACCCCTCTCATGGTTGATTGAGGTGTAAAGATCTTTCACATCAAAGGAGACTAAAATACAATTGGTGGGAACCGTAACTTTAGATAGTTTATTAAGAAAGTCAGTGGTGTCTTGAATGTATGACCTTGCAGATGTGGCATGTGTCCTGAGGATTTTGTCTAAAAACTGTGCAACTGGGCTGAAAATAGAGTCTGTACCTGAAATGATGGGCCTCGCAGGTGGATCCATTAAGGTTTTGTGTATCTTGGGTAAGCCATATATAACTGGAGTGACAGGAAATTTGGTATGTAGAAAGTCTTTGAGAGATGTGTCTATGATGTTGATGGAGTGTGCTTCGTCTACTAGTGTGTCAATCATGGATTTGATCCTGAATTTTGGATCACCATCGAGTTTCTCATATACATCCCTGTCATTCACCTGTCTCTGTAGTTCGGCAATGTAGTCAGTAGTATTCATGACTACCACCGCACCGCCTTTGTCGGCGGGTTTGATGGTGAGTGCAGTGTTTTTAGTTAACCTGTTGAGGGCCTCCAACTCAGAATGAGATATGTTAGGAGGTTTAGTGTGAGTGGTGTCATTTTTTAATGTCATCATTTGGCGCTTCACAGTAAACTCAAAAGCATCTTTGACAGAATTATGTACAGGAGGTGAGAAACCACTTTTTTTATAAAGACCTGTTTCCTTCAAAGATAGCTCACTAGGCACATAAGACTCTCTGACATTCTCGTGTTCGTCAAACCAAATTTTAAGTTTTACACTTCTAAACAATTCCTGCAAATCAAGTTCGACCTGGAACCAATTAAATGGTTCAACAGGACAAAAAGAGAGACCTCTATTCAATATAGACAGTTCATCAGGAGACAAGGTATGGTTAGAGATATTTACCACTGCTATGTCGGAACCTGATTGTTCTCTCGTGGAGGATTCCCCGTCATAGGCATTGGGGATTCCATCCGGGGAGTAGGACGGTCCTTCTTGGCCATATTGCCAACACGGTTTTTTTGAGCTCCTTTTGTGTTTCCTGCCACCCCTCCTATATTTCCTACGGGGGTGTCCAGTTGGCCTAAAAAAACAGCCGAATCAGAGAGGTCAGGCTCATTTGTTGTAGAAGATTGGGAACGTCTCTTCCGCTTTTGAGGGGCCCGTTGAGCACCCCCCTTTTTTAACAGATTACTGTCCTTCTGCCACAAATAAATTTTACCACTCTTGTAGTCCTCCAAATCACGTTGCCATTTCTGGCGTTTAGTAGACTCCAATTGTACCTTGAGATCATCCAAAGTCTTATTAGTTTTTTCAAGAAATGTCCGACATAGCAGTGATTCAGCAGTCTTTTTTTGGAGGATGAAAACATCACATACCGGGATCATTTGACGGGAAACCTTTTTTTTATTTCTTTTGCCATTTATTCTACCAATGTGATTTATTCTCATTTTTCATAATACTAGTCTGGGATTTGACACTACATGAACTGATCAATAAAATTTCTTCCTTTATGTATTATGTTATTCTTTGATTACTAGGGATTATGGCTACTCTTGAGGGGGAGCGGGTTAGTGTTGACAAACCACGTGGACTGAGGGGTGGATCCTTGAGACCATTTTACCCCCCCTGATAGCACTTTATTGGGCTTTTGGGGTTGGGTACCCCAGTTAGGGGCGACCATATTGTCTATGACGGAGTGGTCTGTCCCAGTACTGGGCGTTGGACTCGGCTCCATATACCCCCTTGATATAGCCCACGGTCATCACATAGTTGACCCATGCACAATCTCCTCCAGCCCATCCCAAGCCCTTATTTATTTGTAGAAGCCCCTATTTATTTGTAGAACATTCTGACTATCCCCATTCTTTTTATATCATCAGTTCACTTATTTATTTTGTCATCGGACCACTTAATTAATTTCATTTGCTATTTGGTAGCTCCAGTCTAGTCTTCGTATATTTTTGATCAGTTTTTGTATATTTTCCCCTTTTGGGCATTTTTTGCCCATTTCCAATATGGCTACTTTGAGCTTGGGTGCTGCTTGATGTGTATCCAGCTCCGGCGGGTTCTCGCATATGCGCACTCGCGGGTCTGGCTATCGCGATCACGTGATGTGGGCGTGTGTCGCGTGACGCGTTCGCCGACCTGTCACTCGGGTCACGTGAGGCAGGTTGGGTCACGTGATTCGGTTTGAGTCGCGCTGTTGTGATGCCATGTCGGCGCTGCTTCCGCATTCGGCGCGCTGGCCCGGGATCCCGCCACCTGGTATGTTGATGGGTATTTGCTCCTCCTTTTTGTTTATTCATTATGTGGGTTATTCCGCACACCTGTAGTTATCACGTTGAGCAATATTGTTACACTAGTTGATCCTTATTTTTTTCATGATCAACTTCATGTGCTATATGTATGGATATTCACTTAACATTGTTGAGTGTGTATTTATGAATTTTTTATTCACGATTGTATTGAATTTGTACATTTTACCATGATTGTATGACACTAATTACCTGATTGATATTCACTTCACTTGTGTATAAATACTACCTTACTTACATTGTATTGTATCACTGCTTGAGAAAGGCTGATTCAGCCGAAACGTCGCGCACTGGTGTGTCATTAAACACGTTTTTTTCAACTTTATCTTTGGACGTGCTGTCTCCTACTTCATTGCTATATATATATATATATATATATATATTTATATATATTTTTTTTTTGGTACTTTATTATGAGAGCTGTTGATTTGAAGTGCAGCCACGAATATGGCATCTAACCTGGATATTCTGGTCTTTATCCTTTTTTTTCTAAGCATTTTCTCTCTGCATGTCTCCGGTGAGAGAAGGTCCTTCTTAGTGTGATTTCAGATCTACAGTATACAGTGTGCTATAGGCCAATAAAATGGCCCTTCCTCATCACATAATGTAGTCTCACAAAAACACTGAAGGAAAGATACTGCAGCTGCATCCCCCTCCTCTACCTACACCATGTCTGCAATTCATTTTGTTTTTCTACATGGAAATTGTGATGACTGAGAAGGTTTCTCAACATTAACAGACAGGAAAGAAGAACCACAAGCCAATGAACAATGGGCAATACGACACTCTCTTATTACCATGTACTGTAAAGCTTGTATATCTATAGACATTGCAAGTTCCCAGTACAGATGTGTCCCTCCTTACCCTGTCTCTTGGCTCAAAAAAGGTTATATATACTAGGCTATACTTGGGCACCCAGTGGTTATGACTAAAGCCTGTCTAGGCTAGAATTCTAGAATGTCATGATACATTGAATTTATATCATTATAATTTTGAGTTTAATGTTTTTTGAGAAAAGATAAGGATGGACACATCAATATATATTTGATTTTTAATCAATGATATTTTTTTGTCTTGGTAATACTCTTTCCGACATGGTAAAATTAACATAGAGAACTGTCTATATATATATATATATATATATATATATATATATATATATATATATAGTTTTGTTTTTTTTCTTAATTGTCCAAGGTCACATTGACTGCTATCCTAATCTTAAAATGGCTGTGATTTATACCTGCGGTGTACAGGAGATGTACATCTCCACTACTGATATATTAATGTTTAAATCAGCAAAGTCAGCAATCAGGATCCGCACCATGTCTAAGTCATAGACACCACAGGGCAATTGGCCCCTTTAGTTTGTTGGTCTCATTATTTAAAGCTGATTGGATTCTTTAGTAGAATGTTATTTACGAAAGTAACTGATGGCCCAATCAACGAGGAAGCAACGGCTACAACTTCAGCCATTAGAATGAATAGAAATAATCTAATATAGATGGTGCAGGGTCATAATAAAATGTGCCACACACATGTTTTATGGTTTTCGTAAATCTCAACCTTAAATCTGAAAATAAAAAAACATAAAACAGCCCTATTAAAGTTCATAGAATTTGACTGTTATATAAATTATAATATACATTTTATATGATTAAAATTTATATTTTGATTTTATACATAAAATTAAATTTTGTTGCCTATTTCTGAACTTGATTTATACTCCCTCAGTCTCATATTTATCATATTGCACCCCCTGATTCCCACTCCCTCGGCCTCATATTTACACCTCTTAGTCTGATTCATACCCCCTCAGCCTCATATTTATCATATTGCACCCCCTAAATCATACTCCCTCAGCCTCATATTTATGATATTGTACCTCCTGATTCATACCCCCTCGGCCTCATATTTACACCTCTTTGTCTGATTTATACCCCCTCAGACTCATATTTACACCCCCCTAAGCCTGATTGATAGTTCCCGATAGCCGTTCACCTCCTATCCAGTGTTCTGATTCTTGTAAGTCCCGCCCTTTTTGAGAAATTAAATCTTATACAAACATGTAGCACTGTGCTCCAAAGAACCTAACTTACATATTCTTTTCAGGATTTAATTTCTCAAAAACGGTGGAAGGTATACAGATACCGGGTTTTTTTATAAAAGGTTTCTAATTTCTTAAATGAAGTTAAACCCAGTGTAAAATTAACAAATTGGGAATCATCCTGTGCAATACATATAACATATCAAATTTAGTAAAAATGAATCATCCATTCAAATTTGCCCAATTGTTTTTTTAAATTTTTTCTTCAATTTTTTTCCTGTTGTTATTACAAAGTACCTTATATGGCTCTATAGATGTAATAGTTATGGTTCTTTGAAGGAAAAGACGGAAAAAATTTAAATGCAAAAATTTCCAGAATCCTGAAAGGGTTAACATTATCAATGTAACTATTTAGTCCTGTTACTATATTTGCTGACTTTCCAGCCAACTCCACTATAGAAATGATCAAATTTTCCACTTTCCCTTCACACCTCTATTGTTTATAGTATTACATCACACCCATTAGATGGCTCGGTTCTTGCGGACAATCGCGCTTCGATGCATTTATTATCAGTTTTCTCTAGGCGTTGTTTTCATGCTCTCGTGTTTTGCTGATTTTCTTCCGATTCTTCTATATCCATCTAATTAATTGTTTTCTGCACTTTATTTATACATGACCTGAACTTTATATAACCATATGTGTTGTTCTGTTTTCCTTGCTCTGAGCTGTGTGGGGTCAGATTTTTCTCAATTATCAGATTGTTACGTGTAACTTCATTATGTTCTATTTATACTGATGCCTGGTTTATTTTATTGCACCAATTAATTTATCTATCCAATAGAGTCCATGTAGTGGTGGGTTTTATTGGCACCTTACCCTCGCACCCTTACTAGGTGCTATAATGCACATGTGGTCTTCAAAAACGCAACTAATCCTAACATGTTGTAATGACACAATTGGCCCAACCTATGAGGGTGGATGGACTCACACAATTTCATCAAAACACTGATGACCTTATATTGCTACTTTATTTGGGAACTGTTCATGGTCAGCCAACAGAAGCGGGACATTCATAAACACAAGAGAAAGACTAAATAGTTATTTGGGCCAAGATTGGCATAAAATAAAATAAAAATTCTCACCCCTAAACCTCCTGCCTCTTTAACACCGGTCCAGAGTCCCCTGCTTGGCATGAAGTTATGGTATCATGTACATTGCTTACATGACACTGCAGCCTATTACGTTTCATGCACCATATATGCTATCAGAGACTGCTGAGGCAATTGACTGTCTCATTCATGTGAACTACATATGTGTCCAGCTTCACCCTTCCCTTAGATAAGCTTGGGGAAAATATTATGACAACCTTTCAACACAATATCCCAAACAATGTAACAATCTCTGTGTCTCCTCTCATAAACTTATCTCTCTATTACACAGGTCGATGGGCTCCAGATCCCTGTGATCTGCACTTATTTACAGAGCCTTTTGATGGTTTGATTGTTCAAGCAGTCATTTAAACTCATTATTAATGCATGTGCATCCCCTGCTTACACAGGGCCATGTGCATCCAATAGCCATGGCCTATTTATTATCAACCTCTGAGCTTGATTCATACCCCCTCAGCCTCATATTTACACCCCTTGAACCTGACTCATACCTCCTCAGCCTGATATTTGCACCCCCTGAGCCTGATTTCTACCCACTCAGCCTAATATTTACATCCCCTAAGCCTCATTCATACCCTATTAGCCTTTTAGTAACACCCAGAGGCTATGTTCACACTATGTAAAAGTACGGCCATTGTTGCCATCGGCAACAACGGCCATACTTTACACGTGTGCACATTGCCTCTGCTACTATGAGATCACAGCCAGAGTGTATACACATCGTGTATGCTCCGGACGGGGTCCTGCACAGGGCTGCAAACAACTGACATGTCAGTTATCTGCAGCCGCAATTCAGTGAATTGCGGCCATGGGAAACCCTGTCAGTTCACACAGTGAAGCGAGCGGCTCCGGCCGCAAGCTTCACAGTGTGCTATGGGAGGTTCTGATGCGGCCAAAAGATCATCTGGCTGGTACTGCAGTACCGGCCGGAATGATCCGGGCAGAGACCGGCCGCGTCACGGAGCAGCCTGTCTCTATACGTAGTGTGAGCATAACCCTAAACATGATTCATACCCTTTCTGCCTCATATTTAAACCCACTGAGCCTGATTTATACCCTCTCAGCCTCATATTTACACCCCCTGAGCTTAAATTATACCCTCTCAGCCTCATATTTAAACCCATAAACCTGATTCATATGGCCTCAGCCTAGTATAAATACCCCCTGAGCCTGATTTATACCCACTAGCCTCATATTTACCCTAGTTTTAGAAATTTACAACATATCCTAAGCAAGATCTCTAGAAGTCAGTTCTTACAGTTGCCACATCTGTATACTGTAGGTTGCTTATTTCCTTCCCATAGTTTACAACATCTAATAGCTGCTCTGTCAGATCTATCGTCCGCCTCATCCAATTTACTTAATTACTGCAGCTCCACAAATAGTTTTTAAATGATGAGGACCAGGGGTTGCCGAAGCCTCAATGAAAGCCAAATGTACAAAATAAGGAGCGGGAGGAATGGAGGACAATTTGCACAGTATAAGTCAGCTTTATAACAGTGGATATTGACACTACTGCTGATTTTCCATAATGAGTTTTGTACTTGGCATTTTCTGGTTGTTTTTAACTTTGAAGGGTCCTGTAATTGGACAATGTCCTCCAGCAGTGAACATGTTAATTAACAAATGCTGATTACAGTTGTCATCGCTCGCTACAGTTTCCTTCTCTTAAAAACTAATTAAAGTCTATTAAATAATTAAGAAAGACAATTGCGTATTGTGAAAAAAGAAAGAAATCCTTAACTTGTATTTCATTATATTATGGGTGATATTTTGGACGTAAAAACTAAAAAGAAAAACATTTTTTGTATAGCGCTTTGTTCTAAAATTGTAAAAGGAAAAACACCTCTAACGGCAAAAGTCAGGAATCCGCTGAACCACCGCTAGCATCAGGGAGCAGAGTCTAAGGGGCCGTTGGTGTTCACCAGAGCCCACTGCAAGATGGGTTGGACTTGCTGCGGCAGGTGACCCCCAGGTCACTACCCCTTGCTTGGCTTTCTTGCGGAGGCGGGCAAGGTGCAGCTGGTGACATGTAGGCAGCAGGCAAAGCCACAGCAGGTCTCTGGAGGCAGGGCTGGAGGAGCAGACAGGGGTGGCAGGAATGATGGGAAGAAATGAGGGGCAAAGCTGGGACCACACGCAAAGGGAAGCATGTATGGTCAGGCAGGTGCGCTATGGGAAGGAAGAGCAGAAGTGCGGCCGGGTAAGTGACTGTGCAGGAGGGCCGAGGTGCAGACGGACCCGCGAATCGGCATTGGAAACACGGCGTCCCCTGCAGAGGAGAGAGAGGAGGAGCAAGGGCGGCCGCTGCCACATCCGTGACAACACCCACATACATACAGATGTGTCCTCCCATACCTTTCCTTTAGTTAAAGGGCACTGTCATTTCGAACAATTTTTCTCTATGTCATAACTTATATGATCTCTACAGTGTAGATTCACCAACAATGACCCCCAGAAAAAGCTCTAAAGTAGCCACTAGGTGTTTTCTGCACTCTTTACTTTTGTTCTTTGCCTATTGAGTGGAAAAGATGAGCAAAGCATGAGTCATTTAGCTTCATAAGAAGTCATAGCATCAGTGTTTGAATCCCATAGTCCACTACATGGAGAAGGTGGAGACAGCCTGAGGACCAGCTAAAAAACATGGATAAAACCCTGGAAAACTGTTTTCCAGGTGGTCCTCTGGCTGTCTCAACCTTTATCACAGAACATGCAGACAATGGGATGGGAGTTGAGTAGAAAGAAGACACAGACAAATGTTATACAGGTATATATCAAATGTGCAGCAGCTAAGCTAGAGGATGGTGCGGAGAACCGCATGTAGAGTAAAGGAGGGGGGAGTATTACTTTAAGGCTAGGTTCATACACAGTAAAATAATATCATAATATGGCCATAATTTTGAGTGTAAATAAGACTATGTATGAACAACATGATACCCATATTTTACTTTCATTGAAGTGATCTGTGGGAACAGAACATAATGATTTTAATACAAATAGTAATCATAATAAGCCCACATATATGTGCGAGGGAGGTCTAAAAAGAATGATAAATAAAAACTGAAGAATGATTAGTAGTAAAAATAGTAATACAATTCTAATCATGCTAATCATAATAGTAATAATAACATTCCTTAGAATTGTAATATTAATAACAAACGGTAATGAAACCAGTAATAATAGGAATAGTACATAAAAATGTAAAATTACAGGGGTACTTCTGAGAAAGAAAAAATGTTTTTAAATCAACTGGTTTCAGAAATGTATACAGATTTGTAAGCTACTTCTATTTAAAAATCTCGAGTCTGACAGTACTTATCAGCTGATGTATGTCCTGCAGGAATTGTAGTATTCTTTCCAGTCTGACACAGTGCTCTCTGCTGCCACCTCTGTCCATGTCAGGAACTGTCCAGAGCAGGAGAGGTTTTTTTTTTAAAGGGGATTTGCTACTGTTCTGCACAGTTCCTGACATGGACAGAGGTGGCAGCAGAGAGCACTGTGTCAGACTGGAAAGAATACACTATTTCCTGCAGGACATACAGCAGCTGAGAGATTTTTAAATAGAAGTAATTTTACAATCTGTATAACTTTCTGGCCCCAGTTGATTTAATTTTTTCCCCCAGAAAACCTCTTTAATAGTATAATTATGATCATAGTATAATTATAGTTTAATATAATCATAATAGTTATTATAACAGTCATCATAATTGTAATATTAATAATATTTTTAAATGATATTAAAAACAGTAATAATAGCAAAAGGAATACAAATAGTAGTCAAATTAATACTAATAGTAAATATTATTATTATTTATAAAAAATATATATTTTTTTTAATCAGAAAATTTTTTGATAAAAACTGATTCCCAGTATTACAAGAAAAATGTCGGGCAGACTTAAAATAAATCAGCATTTTAAAATGCAAAAGGCCAAGCGTATTATAGGGGAGTAAATTTCCTTATCTGACTCTGGCGGAGATACTGCTTGGAGAAGATAGTGAGAATATATAAGTGATTCTTAGAACATCATACAAAAACGTTATTGATTTTTTTTCCTCACTTGCTGTTCAACCGCAGATAAAAATCACTTGAAATTTCTGAGGATTTCAGTTATCTAATTTCAAGCCTTTGCCACTCCACGGAATATGAGCGTTGACAAGGCGACATTTTAGAATGGAGCTATCTGCTGGAAAATCTGAATATGCCGCTACACGGGGAGGAGAGGGGGACATGTTGATAGCTTGTTTTTGAGACTCATTTATTTTTACGATCCCTGGTAACAAGACGGTGCTCTCTCAACAATTTATTTGGAGAAAATGCCCATAAAATTTATTTTGCTGCTATTTCTATGCAGAACATTGATTTGTTTTGTTAGGCTGCGGACTTAAGGTTTTAGAAAGTGGAGATGACGCTTTAGAGTAAAATGTGTAATCGTATCATGGTGACGATCCACCTGTTGCAAAACTACAACTAAGCCATCAATATCCAATAAAGGGAAGGGTGGGGAGGCGACATAGCCCGCCGGAAGTTACCCACTGCACCCACAATAGACAATTACATTTCCTCCAAAAACAGCTCCACTCTTGTCCTCAGATTGTGTGCTGTATTGCAGCTCAGTTACATTGACGTGAATTGAGTTGACTTGTAATACCACACAGAACCTGAGGGCAGTGGTGGCGCTGTCTTTAGAAGAAAACAGCTATATTTTGTGACCCTGGATAATCCCTTTAAGAACTGGCAGTTAATGAATCCTCATTGGTCTGTTAGATAGCCATAACTGGTCACATGTTTGAGCACATTGGAAGTTTTTTTTTTTTTTTTGGGGGGGGACAGTATATGAAGAATAAATAGGTTCATAGATATTTTTATTTTTTACCCAATATAAACATGTGAAGAAGTATTACTAGTAAAATGCATGAATAATATTTTAATATTTTATTCCTATGTTCATGAGCGAGGAAACAATCTAGACTAGTGCTCTAGGTCTTGACAAGGTAACTCCTCCAGGAAAAATTACTTTGATCATGTGATTGGATAGACTATGATCAGCTGATTGGGCAGACCGATCAACTGATTGGGGGATTGCGATCAGCCAATTGGATAGACTGTGATCAGCTAATTCATACAGATTTAATTTCTAGATTTTTCTGTTTCTGAACAGCTGGAGAGCTGGAGGTTGAAAACCACTGGAGAATACAAAGAATTTGCTGCAAAATGAGTAAACTAGTTATAATAACCCCAAGTCAAATCAAAAACCTTTGGACGATCCCTGCAGGTTTGGATAATCCAGTCACCCAGCCTCTCACTGACTGGAGAAATTGGATGCCGCCCTACTGAGTCCTGGAAAACATGGATGCAACTCTACACCATAGGCGGTATCCATGTTTTCCTGGCAGCCCTAGGGCGACATCCAACTTCTCCAGTCAGCGGGACTGAAATGTAGTGACAAACGAACAAGTTCGTAAATGTTCGTATGTTCATATGAACATGCCGCTAATTGTTCATGTTTGCCGATTACGAACAATCGTTCAATGATCTGAATGGTTATAACGATCATTTTCAAACATATTTGAACTTGCAAACGTACGAAACTGTGTAATTTACGCTTTGCGTCTGGTAATCTGTGCGCATGTGCATAGACCAAAATGTACGCTTCTACTGTGCGTTCGTTATTTGTCCAGGAATGTTCTGCGAACACAAACCGAACCGATCATATTCTTTTATGTTCATGTTCGGGATCCAAACCGAACATCAGAATGTTCGCTCATCACTACTGAAATGTGGAACGTTCTGGTTCAGACGAATACGAACACAAATTTGCTCACTAGTCAGGGGTAGTTTTATATGGCCAAATATTTATCCCACAGGTGGTATAATGTAATTATAAGGATGATGTAGTATTAAATGTGAAAAATATTACTTGTGAAAGGTTCAGATGAGTTGGGCTCCTGGACCCTTTCTGATAATTAGAAATAGGAATCCTGGTGGATCACCGACAGGTGGATCACCTACCACAGATTCTGCAGCTAGTCCCCAGTCGCGGCCACTGGCGGCCGCGCACATCTCCAATGGTCCCACAGGCTTCATCCTATGGTTTGCCAGATTCTGCCATCCGCCAAAGAATGACCGGGAACCAGCTGCGGAATCCGCAGCGAGTGATCCACTGGGATTCCGTAGTGTGCACATACCTTAAAGAGGATGTACCACCAGGTACGTCCTCTTTAACCTGACAGAGGGATAGAACAGCGCCGTGACGTTGAAGCCGGTGCCGCGTTCTGTTTTTCGAACCGCGCCCGGTTCCCCTGTACGGCGCCGTTCTTTCCACAGTTACTGGCCGGTGCAAAAGCACTGGAGGTTGGCCGGCCCGCCCCCAGTGGGATGGAATTCCCTCCCCACTATGACGCGGCTCCTTTGATTCTAATGGAGCTGCTTCATAGAGGGGAGGGAATTCCCTCCCACTGGGGGCGGGCCGGCCTACCTCCAGTGCGGCCGGTAACCGTGGAAACCGTGGCTTCCCTGTCACTGCGCCGTTCTATTCCTATGGTGGTACATCCTCTTTAAGCTCACTGCAGAGCTCTTCACTCCTGGGCTCAATCATTCTGAACAACTGCAGGAGACAAGCTCCATTATCAGTCAGACTGGTAGCCAAGCATATCCTTAGGATTATGTAAGGATTGCCATCACTTCTGGAACCCACTGATACCAGGGTCTATAGGCAGATAGCTGGCAGCAGGCACGGTGTTCCCTTTGCTGGTAGTAGTCGGTTCTCTAATTTCACCTCTGTTCACACAATGACTCTTAGCACGTACACAGCATAATTGTTGGATTACGGTGTTTGTTCCCTGTAAAATGATTAATAGCCAATTTCCCAACATTGTAATAAGATTTCTTATTCTTTCTTATTTTTATATTTTCTATGTTTGAGTATATATTGTGAGCTGTGAATGAGGTTCAAAAAACAAGTGACATTTTCCACAAAGAAACTCAAAGTAGTCGAGAAATTCTCATGTTCATTTCTCAGTTTAACCTTCATCCATTTCTTAATATATTCAATTAGACACTGTGAATATTGCAAATTAAAAGGGGATATAAGGTTAATGGGCTTTGGCATTGAACAGTTGGTGAGGATTGCACCTCTTGCTCTCCCATCAATTAACAAAAAGTAGTATATATGGATATATCCTTTAACCAGGGTCGAGTATCTGGACTCTATAGAAATTCCCACCAGACTGGGCTCGGCCATGGTGACTGTAAGCTACTGTATTTATCCAACCTGATTTGCCCCACATGACTTTTAGAGGTGAACCAACCACCTTGAGAACAACCGCCCTGTGTCTCCATGGGTCATGTTGGGCAGCACACCAACATGGTATGCAGTATACAGTACATACTCTTGAGGCAACAGACCCAAGCCCAACAGGACAATTACATTCCCACTCCAAGTCTTAACAAGAGAGGGCTCTTTAAGGAATCACTAACCTTTTATACAACCTATGCTCATTCAGTCATAAATGTGGGCAGTATCCAAAGTGCAATTTACTTCCATAAAACATTTAGCTGTTTTTACCATGTTTTGCCCCTAAATTTTCAACCACTAGGGATCTCCTACTAAATTTTCTGTTTACTGACCATTGTTGTGACTAATCTGTCCCTAGTAACAGAAATATCTGATGGTTCCTAATGCAGCTTGGTTTCTTACACTCAGTAGGAAGAAAAAATAGAAGATGAAAGTTGCTCCCATGCCCCACGTCTCTAAACTCTTACAGTTAATCCCAAGATGTTCTTTATGTTCACCGCTCACAACCAGAAGTCCTCTCCTTTTTTCCACTGTGACTCGTGGTGGCTGAATTAGACCTACCAATGCTATGGCACTACAGATAGGTCCCTCTGACTAATCGCAGACTCACTCTATGTCCTTGGGAGCAGGGAACCTCTATCATAGTATCATATGGGGAGTTCTGTGTAAGCAAAGACTTCAGAAAAGAAGGATTTATAGATAGTGATTTCTGTCACCTCACAATGAGTTTCCAGGACAGCCAGGCGGTAGAGAAAGCTAATGGTATACTGGGCTGTATATATAATGGTATGCTGGGCTGTATAGCTAGATGTATAACCAGTAGGAAGAGGGAGATTGTGATCCCACTGTGTAGAGCTCTAGTGAGACTACATCTGGAATACTGTGTCCAGTTCTGGAGACCTCACCTACAAACAGATATTGAAAAAAATAGAATGGATTCAAAGACGGGCTACAAAATGGTAGAGGGTGTCAGTATAAAAAATATCAGGAAAGACTTTAAGGGACTGTACCATCAGGCCTGGGCTGAAGCACTGGAGGCGGGCTGACCCACCCCCAATGGGAGGAAACCCCCATTCCTCTTTGATACAGCTCCATTGATTCTAATGGAGCAGTGTCATAGAGGGCGGAGGTTTTGACCCACTGGGGGTGGGTCAGCCCGGACTTCTGGAGGAAAGAAAGAAATGGGGGGACATGATTGAAAACTTTAAATATGTTAAAGGACTAAATAAAGTTTAAGAGGGAAGAAACTGAACACAAGAACAAAGGGGCACAGTCTAAGATTACTCGAGGGAAAGATCAGAAGCAACATTAGAAAATATTATGTTACTGAAAGAGTAGTAGATGCTTGGATAAAACTTCCAGCAGATGTGGTTGGTAAAGCTGCAGTTAGTGAATGTAAACCTGCCTAGGATAAACATATATCTATCCTAAGATAATAAGAAGGGAAATAATATAATGAGAGACTAGATGGACCAGGGGGTCCATGGTGGGTATTAACCCCAGGATCCTTATTCATTATGGTGCCCATTCACACAGAACAGTAAGCATTCTGGCTGCATCATGGTATTATACAGTGCAGTATAAGCGTTATTTTATGTCTAGGCAGAGGGCAGGGAATGTTTTGATAGTAATAGAAGTCATACTGACACCTACAGAACAGTGAAGGGGAGAATATTCGCCCGATTCCTACCAAGAAATCCTATTTGGTTTGATGTCATATCTAATCATACATTGTGTGATGATAGGAATAAATGGCTCATTCCTCTCCTCCAGTTTTTCGATACTTGTCCTTACCCCCTTCATCTGCGGTGACTTATCATGAAGTGCTGCAGATTATTGAGTCTCAAGAACATCTTTACCATCAACAGCAATTTAGAAGCTTTCAGTTTCTGACAGTGAAGGAACAATGAGTTAAGAACCTGTAATTCCAGGCGTAAACATGCCGCACACTTAAGACAAATTGCCTTTCACATCCAAAGGGTATTGTTTCCTTTTAAGATGCAAAAACTTCAATTGGTACACAACCAAGTAATGTCAAGGAAATTAATAGAAGAAGAAGTGGTCGGAGAGGTGAATTATTGGTTACAGACCATCACCCACATCCTAAAGGATCTTACATTTAAGCTATATACAGTGCAGTGAAAAACTATTTGCCCCCTTCCTGCTTTCTTTATAGGGATATTCCCATCTGAGCTTGTTATCCAAAATTTATAAGAGAAAGTATAACAAGATGGTCATCAGGACCCCCACCAATCCTGAGAAGAGCTATCTGTATCCGCATGGCCACCACTTTTTCCAACCTACATGGGGCCACTGAATGTTTTAGAGTTCAGCGTTTCAAAAAGTTCATTGATCCCATAGAGCATTGGTCTTGAAACTGCGGCCCTCCAGCTGTTGCAAAACCACAATTCCCATTATGCCCGGACAGCTAAAGCTTTGGATTCGGCTGTCCAGGCATGATGGGAAATGTAGTACTCCAACAGCTGGAAGGACGCAGTTTGGAGACCCTTGCCATAGACAATGGAAAAAGAGTTGGTTGGGCATGTGCATTCATTGTGGGCACGTTTGTATCCCCGTTCTAAGGTTCGGTGGGGATTCTGGCAGTCGGACCTCTAATCATCTTGTTATCTCCAATCCTTTGTAAAGAACAAGTTCCGGTTATGCCAACCGAAAATGAAACAGATAAGGCTTTAGATTGCTGGGGATGAAAAAAGTGTAAAAAATAAGTGTTCTAAAAATCAAAATAGGCTAGGTTCTCAAGGGGGTGAAGGAATATCATGAGAACACCTACAGGAGTATTCCAACTTAGAATATTTATCCCCTTTCTACAGGATACGTTTTATTAGTTTTTTTAATTTAACAAAAAATTTAAACACGGTGGACTGGCCTCACCACCTTAAGATACAACACCGGATGATAGAGAAATATCTGGATCACAAAATCCTACTGATATGGCAAAAACATTTTACATATCCATCCAAAACATCAAGAACACCCCCACTCTCACCCTCCCCAACAAGTACGGCTTTCCTCACCTACTTCACAAACTTGAAGTCTTTTCACCTGGCCCAAAGTTCAATGCACAGACATATCTCTATCCTAATCGTGAACTTTCAGTTTCCCTAGCATACCAGCAGTGTCCTTTCTTATGTACCCTACTGTGTCTTTAAAGGGAAGGTCTAGATAGGGAAAATGGCATTAACAAGAGTTTGATTAAAGTGTACCTGTCGTTATAAAAAACTTTTTACATGTCATAGAGACATGTCAAAAGTTTTAATCAGTCCAGTTCTGAGTTGTTCCGACCTGTACCAATCGGGAGATAGAGCCAGGATAGGACCACAGCTTCAGCACGTCCTCTCTCCGCTCTGAGTTAAAAACAAAAAAAGAGTCATGCTCCATAGGAGCCCATTATAAGTCCGACTCTTTTTTGAAAGTGGACGCATCTTCTTCCAGCTCTCTCTCCCGATGGATACGAGAGAGGCATGTCAAAAGTTTTGATCGCTCAGGGTCTGAGTGTTTAGACCAGGAGATAAAGCCGGGAGAAGACGCATCCACTCTCCGCTCTGGTTTAAAAAAAAAAAAAAATCTGACTTAAAGAGGGCTCCTGTGGGACGTGGTGAAGCTGTGGTCTTCTCCCGGATCTATCTCCCGATCAGTACGGGTCTAAATACTCTATGGGTCTCTACGGGTCTCTGACATTTAAAAGCTTTTGATAACGACAGGTACACTTTAAAAACAGACAGCCAAGACGCACCTTGGAGTGGAACCATGAGTCACTCCTCCTCTACATTCATTGTCCATGGTGCTGTTGGAGATACTGTAGCTGAGTTCTGTATTCAACTATTTTGAGCAGCACCCTAGACAGCTAATGTAGCGGAGACTCACATGAATGATTCATGTGTGTCCATTCTGAAGATCGAGGTCAGACACTCTGATGATCAGGCACTTATCCTGCAGTTAGGGGATAAGTAGGAATACCCCTTATAATCAGATACTTATCTCCGTGGCTAGGTAGTACTTATCCTGTGGCTAGGCAATAAGTAAAATAAGTTGGAATACCCCTTTAAGAAGACAAGAAACTGAAGAGTCTATTCTTCACTCTAGGGAACCTTCCCTCTCGGAGGAGTTGATCGCCATGTCAGCTGGTGTTGGCACTGTTATTAATAAAGTGTCACTGGTTCCTCTGTATTAATGTTGAAAAATCTTTTGTTCTTCATTTGTTTTCTCGGTTGGTCACAATCAATAGTCCGAGGCTTCCCGTCTGCAACCAGTCAGTCCTCTCCTTGTATTACATTCTCGCATCACTGTGCATCTATGATCCGATCGATACAGCAAGATAAACTGTACATACAAACTCCCACACATACTGATATATTCACAACACCATTCCGATCTGTCAGTGACGGCTATACAGCCGTTTCTTCTTTAGTCATAATATTACATATTACTGACTTACAGTAACCAGATATGTATTTTACACTTTTTCTTTACATTCTATCTAGTAAAGTGGTATAACAAGCGGTATAGATTCCACGAGTCACTATTTTATTCAGATTTGACATCTCGTAACATTTTCTATGTGTGTGAATTGACCTGTGGGAACTATTAATTGATGTTCGGAATGGTCAAGGAAGTTGTTGAAGTTTTTCCCCATTAAGTTAAATGGTAATGTCAAAATATGCAACAGAACCAAATGCATAAAAATAAGCATAACAAAAAAAAAAAACTACACAAATACCATTAATAAACTTCCCCATATACCTTCCCTGCCATGCCCATCTCTATCCCTGGTATAAGGAGTGCCATGATTCGGGCCGCTTTGCTGCCTTAGGGCCTGGACATCTTTTGAACTATGAATTTAAAGGTATAAGAAGATATATATTACATGAGAATTTAAAGGCAGCCGTCCATGACCTCGAGCTGGATAAACGTCCGGTGCTTCGACATGATGATGACATAAAGCACACTAAAGAATACCGGGAAAAGAAAATTTGTGTTTTGGACTGACTGGTCAGAATCCTGTCCTCAAAGTGGACTTGTCAGCAGGTTTTTGCTGATATAAGCCTGAACTTTCATGCAAATTAGGAAATAAAGCTAATCGAAGTCCCCCTGGCCGCCCACCTGGGCTGCAAAAGCCCAGCAATGCTCAGACCCTTCTATTCTAACTAACCCTATGTCCACATGTAAACGGTTGATAGGCCAGACATTGTTGGACCACATGTAAATTTTAAATCTTACATCTCAGCGCTGGAGCAACAGATTGAAATAAGAGTTATATCTCCTTATTTGGGGAAAGAAGCCCTATTGTTTGCTGCATTTTATATAGTAAGCAAAAAGCTGCAGAGAGGTCTACTTTAAAGACAACTAGTGTTAGAAACTGGTGAAAGAAAAATATAATTTGCAATTTACTTATAGTTAAAATCTGACACAGAGATCTCCGCTTCCAACTCTGTCCATGTCAGGAACTGTTCAGAGCAGGAAAGATTTTCTATGGGATTTGCTACTGCTCTAGACAGTTCCTGACATGGACAGAGGTGGCAGCAGAGAGCACTGTGTCAGACTGGAAAGAATACACTACTTCCTGCAGGACATACAGCAGCTGATAAGACTGGAAGACTTAAGATTTTTAAATAGAAGTAAATTACAAATCTATTTAACGTTCCGACATCAGTTAATTTGAAAGAAAAAAACATTCGCCGAAGTACCCCTTTGACCCTAGGGTGCTGCTATGGAAATATTGTCGACTGTTTATGACTTCTTTTGGTTCTAATTTTGCCAACACCACAGTGCCTGTTTGGTCCTAACCCGGCTTGGTCCTGTGGACCTAGGTAGGAAGAGACCATTGGGGGCTGTCACCTAAGGCAGATACTCCAAGTAAGATAGTGGAGTGAAGATTAGGGCTGCAGTTCCATGTTTTCTATCATTATATCAACATTGCACAAATCTCAAGATTCCTTATTCCATGAATATAATATAAATAATGAGACATTGTCAGAATTACCGTGACACAAAGACAATGGTAGGCGAGCAGGGGTGGAGAATGTTACAGATCAGGGTCTCTAGAAAGCTGGGCGACAATTACTTTTCATTGCTTTGCTCTCTATAAAGATTTCCTTCAGTGCATATAGAAAGTAAAACATAATAAACAGGTAAATTATAGTTGAATTTTCACCGGTTATATAAATCCCCGTCTTTACGGACAATCCTTTCATGAAGAATTCTAGAAAGATGCGCTCTGTCAGGAGTAGTCTTTATTTTTATTTCTTTTTCTGCTTATTTGTCTCTCTTAAAAAATGAACAGAGCGGGTACTAAAAAATTCAGCTATCAAAGGAGAACAAGCCCAGCGAATAGCAAGTGAATGACTACATTGATTTTACAATAAAAAGAAAAATTTGCATTCCTATTTATATGATGGTTGATATGAAATACGGCTCAACTGTTCTCCATGTTAAAAAAAAATAAAAAAAACTTCAATGGCGGAGATAGAAAATAACTTTCAATGGAAATGAGGTTCCTCTTGTAATGGGGAAAAGACAAAATTATTGGGTTGTCAAAATCTGATTTTGAATCCCTTAGGTTGTCAGTTGGGGGTATAAATTAGATAGGTGATAGAACTCTCCGCTGCAGAATTCCACCTGCCTCAGTCTTAAAAAGTGTGTCTATGAGAGGCCTTGTGCGCCTCTGCTGTCCGCTCAAAGAATTTACATGTCTTTTTAATATATCTTATCAGATAAAATAATCTTCTTTCTTCTGCTCCTACTTTCCAAAAAGAAGTTATTCTCTCATTCAGTTATTCAGCTCAATTCCGTCCTTTATTTATAAAACAGACCTGCAGCTCACTTTGAGCTGAGTGTATGGAGAGGGATAAGTTATAGATGAAATAATTAAAACAAATAGCTATGTTGCCAGAGATCCCAGAATCACTTGCCTGCATCGCAACCAATAACAAAAAATCTTGTCTTTGTATAGTGTTTATTAACTTGCTGTCTGCCTTTTTAGTTTTTGCCTGAGGATGGGTTCATACCAGCTGCCTGGTTAAGGTTAGCCTTCAGTCTATTTAAAGGATCCATTCATTTTTAATGTTTATATTAGTCTGTTTGTCTTGCACTGTTGTCATGTGTTTGTCTCCATTAGTCTAACTCATAACTGAAAGGGGGGGGTGAATTTTTTTATCCGCCCCAACCACTTGTACCGTCAGCTGCTTTTAATCCAAGATCTGTCCTGGGGTCCGTTCGGCAGGTGATTATCCTAAAAAACAATTTTTAAACTTGCAGCCCTGTGTCAAATTAGCATGGCCTAGAGTACCCATGCCCTAGGCCTGTGACGCCTCTCCATCCTCTCCGCCATTAGGAATGCCCCAGGCAGGATTTATATAAATCACCACTTGTCTGAACACTGCACAAGTGCCTTAATGATCCAACACGTTTGCAGGGTTCAGACAAGTGAATAGTAATGCCCTGTTGTGTCTCTGTTGTCAAACTAATCTTGTATACAGTGAACTCCCCCTAGTGGTGCCTGTAGGAAACAGGATTTTTTAAATTTAATTAATCATATAGATATAAAATTTTGTAAAATAGGAACAAAATAATATTTTTTACATTTACAGATAGATATATATATATATATATATATATATATATATATATATATACACAACAACTAAATGATTATGCATTGGTTAAATGCACTGCATCAAGATTACATTTCCTATGTTTGAGTCCTGCCCATAACACCCACTAATCTATTAATTGATTTTTCCTGATTTGTAACCAAAGAAAAGAGTCCTTCCTCCGAGTGGAATCCATATAACTTGAGTTGTCACAACGATCGCCATATTAAGCACAAATTCCCCAGTAAAGAACCCAAGACATTAATATGTTCATAGAAGTCTGAACGGCCTAAAGTCCCCGAAGATGAAGAACGTGAAGCTGTCTGTCACAGCGGAGAATCATGGAGCATCAATAACCTGTCGAGGCGTAGGCGTAATAGAGAAAACGATTTCATGAATAGCGACACTAATAAACCGACAACTACTTAACTTTCTTATAACACAAAACAACTATTATCTAAACAATTAGATCACAAATGGGAAATAACGGAGACTGGAGGCCAAGATTATACCCAGTGGCTTAGTAATGTAATTGCCTCATGGATTACTAAAGAATTCATTATAAAATTTTAAAAAGTGATCCTGACAAACAATAAAACTTCATGGTCTAATAACTAGGGGAAGATCAAGGAAAAAAGTAGCCTCATAACATAGGATGACCTATTGGAGCTAATACAATCAATGGATAGGCTCATGTTTGATAGAGTGTCAATGTTTCCCAGCAACCTCCAGTGTTACCACTCCACACTCTAGCCCCCATGTTCCTGCTTCCTCTATACTCCATTGGCAGTTTGCCCAGCCCCCACCCCCATTTGACAGCCCCTAGAACTTTGGGCTTCACTGACCTGTTTTTCGGATAGAGAGTTCCAAATAACATGCCTAGAGAGTAACAAAACATACCACAGTGGATAAAGGTAGCCATACATGTAAGATGTCTGTCAGTTTTTATAGTCAACAGCTATATCCTCAAATATACAGCCAAGTCACATGTGTTCTGAAAAAAGATAGGGGTAAACTGGGACATTTAGAGAAGAATAAGGAGTGCTCACTGCATGGTGCCTTGTGCTGAACAATGCCACAGGCAGGAGGAGCAGGCAGGGAATGAATACAGCAGCTACTATGCTTCACATCTGATATTCCATCTATCTCTGACTTCTGTGGATTTTTTCTTATCTGTTTCTTATCCACAAATTCTATATACCGTTTGTAGTACGTTTTAGTGACTATACTTTTGTCTATAGAGCACATACTTCTAACTTTTCTTCTTGGGTTTGATTCCATCTATTATCTAGGTAAAACGTGACAAGCAAGAGATGCCTAAAGATGCCCGTGCATTGTAGACTAAAGACGGCCAAAACCAGCAGATCAGTAAGACCTACATGCCTCCCGACTCTACACGGACAATGATGAGAAGGATAGGGCACGTTGAATTTTTACCGTCCTATGTTTTTGTTATTGAGCTAGTTACTGTTATTGTTAATATTAAGTTAGGGTTATTGAGCTAGTGCCAGTGCAATATGGCTGCAACTTCTGATAGAAATGCATGAAGCTTCAACCGTGCCATACAGTAGGTCCATGAGTATGGGGAGATAACCATCAGCCAAAAGAACATTCGGCTGACATTTATTGAAAATCTATGGTCACCTTAATTTCTGAAGCAAGCTAAGCACCATGACCCTAAGGGTCAGTTCACACTGACGAATCAGCGCCAAAATTCAGAGTGGAATTCCTGTCGCAGACTCTTCTCGGAATTCTGCCTGCCTCAATGTAAGGTATAGGGCACCTCCGCTCTCCATTCAAAGAAGTGACACACTGAGAGCGGAGGCGCCCTATACCTTACATTAAGGCACTGAGGCAGGCAGAATTCCGAGAAGAGTCCGTGACATTGTGAAACAGATCACTGATCTCAGGGAGACCAGCCAAACGATAACACTGCCGGCTGCCGGTTAAAGCGCTCAGTGCAGTGAAATCCTAGGTGCATTGCTGCCTGGGAAACATGAATATGCAAAAGAAGAGCCGGTGGAGCCTCATCAAAGAGTCTTGAAACACAGGACTAGCCAGATATCCCTCCGGAAAGGACCCAGCCAAGGGGTGGCTCCTGTAGGAAAACCACCAAAACCACCATATTAAGTAGCCCTATAAGTCAATGTAATGACAAGGGAAAAACCAAGGCCAGGTACCTAAAAAAAGTGGGCGCTCAAGGTCAATCTGTGCTGTCCAATAGGATCTATCCCAGGAAGGTGATCCTTCCGGACATGTTCTCCGTGTGTTCCATATGACCAAAGAAAGAATTCTTTGTATATTTTCCTGCTAATTAAATATTCCAAACTTCCATCTGAAATTATTGTCACCTATTTATTGGCTCATTGAGTTTATGGCTTTTCTTTTTTACATTTCCATCAGACCCCTTATGGTGTAATGCCGGATAATAAAAATTAAAGAACAAGCTGAAATGATAAAGAAGCATCTGTGCTGTGTTCCTGTGCGGCTTCCGCGCCTCCTGGTCTGTGTTTATTACAGTGTATTTCAGATCTGTGCAATACAACATATGCCGCATGGTATTAACATTACAGGTATCTCCTATCTCTATCATTGGCTCTTCATATCTTCACTCAGTCTTCTGCTCTCATAACTTTTCTTGGATCACCATGGCTGTGTTATACTATGGGGCCAGATTAGGAGGCCAAACAAATGGCTGGTTAAATGAATTCCAATGAACGTTATTCAATGGGGAGTCTAATACACTAATCTCTGCCGACCCTTACAGTTCTGCACACTATCTATATACAGCAATATAGCCTAAAGCTGTATTAGATACATAGAATTTTTTTCTTTTTATATGTGATATTAGTGGATGCTGCCGGAAGCCATATAATCTACCGGTAATCCAACATCTTTACAGAAAGAATAGGAATGGGGATTTGCAATTGTGCGGATGGGAGATAGAATCTCTCATAAGACATTTTCCATCTGCTTATCTGTGTAATAGAAAACTCTTAGGTTTACACCTAGGTATCATTGTCTTTTTTACTCAAAGTAAAAAATATAAAATAAAATACTAATACTATAAAATAAATAAATATAGAAATAATCAGATTGTAAGATTTTGTAATTCTATTTAAGCCATATAACCCATTTTTCACAGTTACAAAAGGTGCTTACTATTTCTTACCCCATGATGTATGTTTTACATTACTGAGCTGTACTGTTGATATTTCTTTTATGTCCTCCCTTGTTTTTGTTAAGAAAAAACTTTAAATTCTAAAATAAACATATGTATATATATATATATATATATATATATAGAGAGAGAGAGAGAGAGATGTATATGTATATCTGTAGCAGTTACCTGAAGTGGACACGTCAGCAGCATTTTACTTACTGAAGTAAAGGAAGGGTACAATAGGGCTTCTTAACCTGACTCAGGGCATACAACTCTTATTTCAATCTGCCATTCTAGAGCTGAGATATGAGCTTGAGAAGTTTATGCAAATTAGGTGATAAAGTACATCAATGTTCAGAAAACACCCAGAGGACTTTATCTCCTATTTTGCATAACATTTTTAAACATTTTAAAGCTTCTATCTCAGCGCTGGAGTGAAGGACTCAAATAAGAGTTATATCTCCTAATTCATAGTAAGCAGCTGTATTGTTTCTGCCTTCACTTTAGTCAGCAAAGAGCTGCTGACAGGTCCGCTTCAACAAATACAGATCCACTACATCTACATTGGCAGGATAGCCAATGAATGTGTGCCTTGTCCTCCTGGTTGAATAAAGCAGTGGACAGACATGTGAGTTGCCATTCAACACTATGGAACTGATAAATATTGCCAAATTCTGTCTTCATCAAGACCAGAGTTAAAAGGAACAATAACATCCGACCACTTTTCCTTTAAATTTAGGGTACACGAGACCCCTGTTCTTATGTGTGGGTCCCAGTAGTTAAAAAGGTGATGATTGTTGGTAGGAAAACAGTGACGCAAGACTGACCTATCCATCTGCCGTGTTTACGAAGCTTTCTAAATTTTGACTCCAACATAAGATCATCACAAATGGATGGCCTACACCGTCCAACTTGAAGTTCTTCTCGTCAACAAGAGTAGGTACCAATACCTTGTGCACGTTTGTAGATTTGGCCCTGGCGCCAATATATCAAAGTAAGTGACATCTGGTCGTAATTCACTTTGAGAATAACAATCTCCCCGTCAGATCCCCGATACAGTAAACCGATTTGCATACCGGAACGGCGGCAGTTAATTAGCATCTGAGGAAGTTTGTCAAACTTGTAATTCCGAACATGTGTCTATGTGACTTTCCACTTTTCATCAGCACAGGGAGCTTTGCAACACAAAGGAGTCCCTGGGGTCATCTTAATTTAAAGCTTTCTTACAAAATGACATTCTAAAGTGCCACAAAATAGATTTATGTGGAGAAATAATTCCATGTTCATTCATATTTTACCAAAGGTTGAGGGATTTCACAGTGATGTTAATGATGGATTTCCGTGTTGACAAACCTTCTCCCTTCCCTTTCGTCCTGGGTCACATTTGTGGCGGCGTTAATTATACTTGGGTTAAGAGGGGGCAATAGATTCTCCTTTCACTTTAGACCTAGGAAATCACAAGGTATCCACCATTAAAGACTAGAAGAACCCTGGCCATCATTTATAGTACGGTGCTTTACTCATATTCATACACTCAGGATATGGTTATTAACATCTACATGACTGGCCTACTAATTCAGATAATTGTCAAATAAGAAGCAACAAAGCTGACTTCTCCATCAAGGGGGATAACAGCCTAATAGGAAATGGGCAGCAGCAGCAGAACTCGTGTGGCCAGGAACGAGACCATTGCCGCGACCAGGGGTGACAACGCGACCGCAGATGTGACAGTGACTCCAGCTGGCATTAAAGAAGCACTCCAGAATTTTTTTTATTTGTCCCCTGGTGCACGCTGGCACGTATACTCACCAGCGATGATCGTTGTCCCACGGCGCAGCTTCGTTCCAGTCCTTCAGTGCCGTTCACGTCACCCCTCTTCTGCCCCTTGTCTGTCTCCATGTTGATTGAAGTTCGGAAGTCATGCTCTCCAATGCATTCTCTATGGGAGAGTGACATGGAGACAGAAGAGGGGCCAGAAGAGAGGTCACGTGAGCGTGTAGGATTTGAACGGCACCGCAGGACGTGAACAAAGCTGCATCACAGGACATCAATCATTGCTGGTAAGTATACGCGCCAGCACGCAGTTGGAGGACAAATTTAAAAAATTCTGGAGTGCTTCTTTAATATAGGACATCTCTTGGGGCCTTTGCTAGGCCCGGGTACAACACTTTCTCAAATCATCGTTGGTGGCTCATTGATAAATTGCAGATCACTTCGTCTAAACAGTATTTAACTCTGATCCACTTCATCTCTGCTCAGCTTTAGTGCCGTTTAGCTCTACCTCTGATAGGCGGCTCTATCTCTATTAGTGCTAGCTCAGATCAGCTCTAGCTCTGACTGGTTCTAACTCTGGTCCACTCTAGCTGTATACAGCTCTAGCTCTGCATGGCTCTACCGCTGAACCTTTTTTTTGTTTTTGTTTCTTTTTTGTTAATTCTAATCAGCTCTAGCTTAGATTGCCTCTAGTTCTTATTGCCAAAACTCTGATGATCTCTAGGTCTGACCATCTGTAGCTCTGTTCAGCATTAGCTTTGATTTGACTTACAGGTGACTTACAGATGACTTACAGGTGACGTCTTCTTTGATCTGAGGCGTCTCTTTCCTTTTCCTCTCCATCTGGACCAGGCCTCCATGATGATTTCTTGCAGCTACAATTCATCTCTTCTGAACCTGCCAGACAAACATTTTAGGCTCCACACTTTTACAACTTCCACTTTTTTTGTTTCACGTGCAGTAAAGTCAGTAGCTATGTGGGTTGCCCTGTGTCCTCCATATAGTAATAATGTCTCCTGCTTAACCCCCCATTTAGTAATAATTCCCCCAGTGTGCCCTCCATATAGTAATAATGCCTCCTGTTGTTCCCCATATAGTAATAATGCCCCCAGTGTGCCCTCCATATAGTAATGCCTCTTGCTGTGCCCCATTTAGTAATAATGTCTCCTGCTGTGTCCCCCATGCTATACTCCCATATAGTAATAATGCCTCCTGCTGTCCCCCCATATATTAATAATGCCCCCAGTGTGCCCTCCATATAGTAATCCCTCTTGCTGTGCCCCATTTAGTAATAATGTCTCCTGCTGTGTCCCCCATGCTATACTCCCATATAGTAATAATGCCTCCTGCTGTGCCCTCATATAGTAACAATGTCTCTTGCTTTGCCTCCATATAGTAATAATGTCCCCTGCTGTGTCTCCTATATAGTAATGTCCCCTGCTGTGTCCCCAAATAATAATAATGCGCCTGCTGTGCCCACCATAGTAATAAAGTTCCCCTCCTGCCTGCAATTAACCCAACCGCCATCCCCACACACACTACCCCACCTGACCCCCCCATACTACCCCACATACACACTACACCATTTGACCCCACACACACATACACACTATCCCCCCTGCACCCCCCTTCACACACTATCCCCCTCCACACTATCCCCCTTGCAGCACCCCACTCCACACACTATCCCCCCTGCAGCACCCCCTCCACACACTATCCCCCTGTAGCCCCCTCCACACTCTGTCCCCCCTGTAGCCCCCCCTCCACACACTATCCCTCCTGCAGCCCCCCTCCACACAATATCCCCCTGCAGCCCCCCCTCCACACACTATCCCCCTTGTAGCCCCCCTCCACACTCTATCCCCCCTTTAGCCCCCCCTCCACACTCTATCCCCCCTGCAGCCCCCTCCACACACTATTTCCCCTGTAGCCCTCCTCCACACTCTAACCCCTCTGTAGCCCCCCCTCCTCACACTATCCCCCCTGCAGCCCCCCTCCACATTCTATCCCCCCTGCAGCACCCCCACCACACACTATTCCCCTGTAGCCCCCCTCCACACTCTGTCCCCCCTGTAGCCCCCCCTCCACACACTATCCCCCCTGTAGCCCCCCTCCACATATTATCCCCCCTGTAGCCTCCTCCACACACTATCCCCCCTGTAGCCCCCCCTCCACACACTATCCCCCCTGCAGCACCCACTCCACACACTATCCCCCCTGTAGCCCCCCCTCCACACACTATCCCTCCTGCAGCACCCACTCCACACACTATCCCCCCTGCAGCACCCACTCCACACACTATCCCCCCTGTAGCCCCCCCTCCACACACTATCCCTCCTGCAGCCCCCCTCCACACACTATCCCCCCTGCAGCACCCACTCCACACACTATCCCCCCTTGTAGCCCCCCTCCACACTCTATCCCCCCTGTAGCCCCCCTCCACACTCTATCCCCCCTGCAGCCCCCCTCCACACACTATCCCCCCTGTAGCCCCCCTCCACACTCTATCCCCCCTGTAGCCCCCCTCCACACTCTATCCCACCTGCAGCCCCCCTCCACACACTATCCCGCCTGTAGCCCCCCTCCACACTCCAGCCCCTCTGTAGCCCCCCCCCTCCACACACTATCCCCCCTGCAGCCCCCTCCACACACATACACACTACCCCACCTGATCTCACACACGACCTTCGGCTTCGAGATGAATGCTGCAGCGGTAGTAGCGGCAGCCTCCTCACCTACTGCCCACCCGACATATCAACGTGTTCTTCCAATGCAATGAGCGCAGGGCTGGAACGTGGAGCCGCTGTGGCCGTGGTGATGAGCCCGGTCATGGAGGGCGGGTTTGTCGCTCAGATGAGCGCAGATCGGGGGAGCGGCCAGCCGTGTGCCGGTCTGGGTGTGTCGGCGCGTGGTGCACTGTCCAACCTAGGCAGTGTGAGGTCCCGGGGTGCCACCAGCGCCCCCTAACTGTCAGTTGCTCGGCCGCCCAATGCAAGAAACGGCCTTGGCTTTGATTTACTGTAGGTCTAATTTCTTGACTTGATTTATACGTAAATATACGTAACTTTGCTGCCTATGGGATCCCAGCCGGAGAGTTTACACATAGTATACGCTCTGGCCGGGATCTCTCGCTGCGCCGCAAACAACTGACGTCAGTTTTCTGCGTCCGCTATTCAGTGAATAGCAGCCGCAGAAAACCATGTCAGTGCACACTATGGAGCGAGCGGATCCGGGCGCTCGTCCATTGTGTGCAGTGGAGAGCTCTGATGCTGTGGGGCTAAAGATCATCTGGCCGGTAATGCAGTACCGGCCGGGATGATCTTTATAGAGACCAGTCGGGTCACAGACCGGCCGGTCTCATATGTTGTGTGAACATGGCCTTAAAGGAGAAGTCCAGCAATTTATAATAGCCGGCAGCCGCCAGGGTCAGGGGGGAAATTGATTACAAGTACAAACTTACCTCTCCCTGTGCCCACGGTGAGCAGCATCACAACTCGGGGGAAAGGGCCTATCCCAGCTGACGGACAGCCAATCAATTCCCCCCTGCTGGCTGCCAGTTTATAAATTATGGGACTTCTCATTTAAGGTTTGACCTTTTATATAGATACTAGAGATGAGCGAACCTGAAGCACGCTTGGGTTCATTCACACCCAAACACTCAGCATGTGATTACCGGTGGCTGAAGAAGATGGATGCAGCCCTAAGGCTGCCTGGAAAACATGAATACAGCCATAGGCCATAGGCTTTATCCAAATTTCCCTAGGGCTGCACTCAACTTCTTTAGCCACCGGTAATCAAATGCTGAGTGCTTGGATTCGGACAGGACTTTCATCTTAATCAGATCAGTTAGCTTTTATAAAGAGGGTTCCTCAGCACATCTAGACATTATACCAATATGTAATTCTTCATGTCACCTGTGGTGGTGCTGTAAGAAAATGAAACACTTGCTAATGAATTTCTTTACATCATACAGCTGATCACTGGGGATCACAACAGCAGCACACCCTGAAACCAAATTATTGGATTCACTAGCCAAAACAGCCAAAAAAGGAATTATTTGCAGATCTGAATGATAGTGTGTATACTGCCACATATTACATACAATCCCAGAGATCTATCATATGTATTTTATCTCCCTCATGTCACTGCGTTACCCATGTGGAACATTTTTTATATGGGAAGGCAACATCTCAAGGATTTTAGTCAATGAAGTAAAAGACAAGCGTGAAATTGGTGCCCTTGTCAAAATCAAACAAATCGTCTGGAATAAGTATTTTTATTTGAGTCAGTACAGCAATTCTCTGGAGCCTGGCTGCTCTAATACTTATGAAAAAGCTATTGAAATATACTAGACAAGGTGCAATTCAAGGGGTATTCCAATGTCCACAAAACTTTGTTTTGGTATTTCCCTTGCAATGTCAGGGCAGCACCTGCCTGCTTAGCCAATCAGCAAAGGGATGCAATATGGAGCCTGCTACTTACAGTATGTCCCTTTGTTTAGTAATTGGTGTAGATCTCAGCACCTGTAAAGAACAATCAATTTTGGCTACAGCGATGAACATCATTGGAAGCATTAGGAAGTGGCGAGGAAAGGGACCTTCTGAGTGGCAGAATTTCTGTAAAACAACCTGGCCTGAACCACTTAAAGGGTTCCTTTGAACCCAGATTTTAGTATTACACAGCAGTGTATATTCTCATGCACCAAAAAGACTATATAGCCACCTTTGCATTGATTTATTGCTTTGTAAAACTTTCAAAGTAGTCTTAATTAAAAATTTTCTATCATTTAGCTGCTACTCAAAGATGAACTTTTTGCTCTCTCAATGTGCAGGCTCTCAGGCTGTAGGGAAGTATCAAGTACAACTGTAGAGAAAAAATAAAGTAAATTGCAGAGGCTGTAGAAGAAAAACTAAGCAACATTTTTAATAAAGACCTATGGGAAAAAACTTCTTTTCACTATAATCAGTACAAGGAAAGAATAAAAGATCAATGGCCTCAAAAGCGAATCTACTGCCCGCCATTGGCCCCCTCCCCATGGTATCATTTTCTAGACTTTACCACAGCATGTCCTAAGTTGGGGGTCTGCCTCTCTCCTGGGGGCCGTTTTTCTGTCTTAAAACAATGGCGTGTATATTAGGTGGGGCCTAGATAATCCATGGCCCTGGCTTGCAGCCCCTCTCTCCCTGCCTTTCTTCTTTTTTAGCATGCCCCTGGGCTGGATGAAGGGGGACAGAGATGCTGCAGAACCTAGGGCATGGATGGTCTAGGCCCCACCTTGTTGACACCCCGTCTTGCTATGCAACCGGGATAAAAGTTGTTTTTAGCCAACCCAGGAGAAAGGCAAACCTTGGGATTGGACATGACGTGACAAAGTCTAGAAAACTTCACAGACAGTTTGGGCGTTGGCGGCCAGTACAGATTTGCTTTAATTCTCTTTAGACCCTGCCTTTGAATATTAACATTTTACATACCACAAACTAATAAACTTATACTAGAGAATAGAGCTTTTACCTTGACATAGCAATCTAAGTGGATTTGTATAATCACTTTTCGTAATTAATCACTATTGTTATTAAAATCCACACGACTTGAAATCCCGACCATCGCTCTCCTCATTTCCTGCCGATTGTTCTTTGTAGTGTGATCAGCCACATCTAATTAACCCCGGATCGTTCTGACGCCATATTAATTACACATCCATACTTACACTGGAGTGCTGGGGCTTTGTTCTGTATTTACTCCATGGATCAGGTGATACCCTTTTGTATGTTCAATTGCAACCTATAATTTTATTTTAGAGGATCCACTTAAACAAATGAGGCAACCTGGACTCCAAATATACAAGATAAGGCTCAAAAGAGTGCAAAGTAGGCTTACGGATAGGAGATCAAGTGGCTTTCAGCCACAGCCAGATATAGCAGGGACAGTTTCTCTAGTTATTCCGGTTAAGCTTTTACAAGCATCAGAGTGACAACTGAATCCCAGTCTTCCTATAATAAGTTCAGACTACAGAACCCAAAATAAATACAATACTCAAAGTGTATTCAGACACCACAATTAATGTGAACCCCCCCCCAAAAAAATATAGACAGTCAACAAAATAATTGGTGTACGCTTACTAAGCATGACTGTCAACTTATTTTTCTGTCTGCCGCCATGCTGCTGCCTACTTTCCAGCTGCAGTTCCTGCTCTGTACTGTAGGGAGCATACATACTCTGTCTCTCTCTTGCATTTAAAGGCAAAAAAGAGAGTCCATGGAGCCTCATTTAAGAATCTCGAAACACGGTACTAGCCAGGTATGCCTCCGGGAAGGGCCCGCCTAAGGGGTGGCTCCTGTAGGAAAAGCACCATATTAAGTATTCCCACCTAGCCAGAATCCTGCTCCATACTGATGAGGGGCAACACCCCGAAACAGCTGTCTGGGGATGGATACCTGACTTTGGTTTTTCCCATGTCATTACATTGAATTATAGGGCCACCTAATATGGTGATTTTGGTGGTTTTCCTACAGGAGCCACCCCTTGGCTCGGCCCTTCCCGGAGGCTAGTCCTGTGTTTTGAGACTCTTAAAAGAAGTTCCACAGGCTCTCTTTTTTGCATATTCTTATTTCCCGGGGAGCAATGCACCTAGGATTTCACTGTATTGAGCACTTTAACCAGCGGCAGACAGTGTGATCTTTGGCTGGTCTCCCTGAGATCAGTGATCTGTTTCCCATATTGCATTTGAAGGGGCAGTGTGCACACTCACAACCTGTTTCTCTGGCTTTGCACCACCTATTTAAGGCAGCTCTGTCCCTTTCACTTGGCACCTGACTATTATTGTGGTGCACAAGTAAAGGTTCCTGCACAGAACAACTCTGTGTATTTGATCCGTATCTATTCTGGATTCTGTCTTTGCATGACCCCAAACTAAGGCAAATCCCAGACCAGACCCTAAAAGAAATACAGACCTCAAACCAGATTTCCTTAACTAAACAAACCCCAAGTCTATAATAAATACAGGTTGAGTCAAAAGTCTTGGGACAAATTACATATCTTACTATCACAATGGGTGAGGGGCCTATCTTTTAGACTATGTCCGTAACATGCAAAACACAACAATCACTGAGCTCAGGGAGATCATCATAAAAAAAAATCAATGGAGTACTCATTAAAAGTCTCCATTAATAGATTGTCCGCTTAAAAATCAGAACATACAAAAAGAAAAAAAAGGGTGTCCATGGAGCCTCAATCACGAGTCTCAAAACACATGAATAGCCAGGTTTCCCTCCTGGTACAGAAACCTGTTGCCAAGGGGTGCCTCCTATTGGGGAGATCACCAAACCACCCTGATACATAGCCCCTTAAATCCCACTCAGTTGCGAGTATTAGAAACAAGTAGGGAAATATCAGGGTGGCCCCTTTTATTTCAAAGTTTAACTCGCAACTTAAGTTCCACTCTAGTTTCAAGTATTGCAAAGGAAACACCAAAGACCGGCATCTATTCACAGTGTGGTATTGCCCCTCATCAGGATTGTGGCTAGCGGGGGACAATGAATAGTAGACCAACAAAACTCAAAAAACTCAATGAAGAACCCACTTAAGAGTGTCCTTTGGTACAATGCCCTCCTAAAAATCAGAACATACGAAAAAAAGGGGTCCATGGAGCCTCAATCACAAGTCTTAAAACACAGGAATAGTCAAATAATACATGCCCACCTTTTTGAAAGCCGCCATATCTGATGAAGGGCACGTTTTTCCAATCGGGCGGTGGTCATGTAGCATATCAAATAAGACCAGAATTGTCTACAATCAGATTTTCAATATCTATTATGCTTCAAAATTTATCAACACAGACCCTAGACCAGACGCCTTAAACTCATTCAGATCCCCCCAAACCGATACGGATCTAAGACCCTTTATTTTAAAATAGCTTTGTGTACAATGGTATTTTTCCATTAAAAACTACAGACACCACTGCATAATCCAATGAAGTCCATGAGAAGTAAGAGTATTAATGCAGTCGGCAGCGGTGTCTGTATGAATCCAATAGAACACGGAAACCCCAAAACAAAACTGTAAGCTGAGCCTATCCCCCCCCTGGCTTCAGATCCTTATGGTATGGAAAATACACCCATGAACAATATACAGAGGCAGATGCACAGGCTTTTTTGTTCCGAGGGTCATATTGACAAATTGTGGTACTCCCAAAGAAACCAGACAGACCCTTTATAGAGACACCGTAACAATGGTCGGATACTTGTTTGTCAGGTATAACACGCCGTCACAGTCTCTGTGTTAGAAGCTGAAGGCCATTTTGATGTCTCCGAATTCTAAATTATCCCGCAAATTATACTTATTAGATTTATAATGTGGAAATACTTTTCATGCTATGTTTGCTTTTTTTTATAGTCAATAAAAAAGTTAGTGCCTCGGTGGACGACTTTGTGATAAAAAATGATACTTTATGATGTATTGAACATCAATTCTCCTGGCATGCTCTGTTCTTGCATAACCCCATGGGAGGCTGGCTGTTTGATACAATTGTTTTATTCTACTCATCTATCAAATGTTGAAGGGAAGACGACAAGGAATTTTTATTAGAACTGCGGAATTAGAAGCAACTATGAGTTTATTCTCTGTCATTCTGACCTTAAAAGAAAAATTATAAAGTACAGTTTATGCGTCTGAGTATTTTCTGCAGGTTGGGCAAATAAGTTAATATTACTATTATCTTGTACAGGGGTATGGCCATAGGGGGGGCAGAGGTTGTAGTTGTACACTGACTCTCCATTGGAGACTAATGGAAAGCGCCATAGTGGGAACCAAAAGGAGCTTCCAGTTTTGCCCTAGTATTGTATCTGCATATTGCACACCTAAGACAGAGCTTTGGTCACCTGCTATAGAGGTAATGCAGTGTCCCAGAAACCCGCTCTATATGCTGCTGAATGTAGTGATCTGTCTAACGCATTATTCTGACTCTCAGGAGTCTGTATTAACCCATGTGCTGGTCTGCTACCTGATTGTTGGGGTCGGTCTTTCTGGGTTTCCTCCCCTCCCTTAGCCTATCATAACTGATCATAGTCTCCTCCTTCCCCTGAGCCAATCAGATCACAAGTTACCTCAGTTGCCTTCTCCAAGAATATGGAAGCACCCGCTACCTACGACCATATTGATAATCAAGATTGTCAATTCCCACAATAGGTAGCATTAAACAGTTGTGCACGCAGTTATTTGTACAGTGTGCAAACATAGCCTTAGATTGTCTAGTCTAAGTTTACGTCACGTATAAGTAAGCTTAGTTTACTCGAAAATGTTATGTTACAATTCTGGCACAATTGTGGGCACACATAGCCATTCGCAAACCACGTCGTTGTTTCTCCTGTGCCACACTTCATGTTAATGCACAAAAGTGGGAAAAACTCAGAATAAACACGGCACAAGTCACATAAACCAGTTCAAAATGCAGCAGTATTCTAGTACATTGCAAGCGTAAATCTGACTATATATATATATATATGCAAAAATATGCACAAGGTGTACAATATATCAACTTGGGGTAGGTATTCACCCTTCAGTTCATTACGATTTTAGCTATTTATGCGGCATTATTTTTCATGGCTATGACATTGCATTTAGATAAATCCAACCTATTCCCCACCTATATCTCCCGAAGACGTGCCACTAAGCTAACAATCAAATTATCCATCTGGGTAACAGCCAGGGAATGTGACAGGTTAATTAATCACTCTCTTAGGATTTGGCTTGAGCGTGGATGGTGTCAGCCCGGCTTTCCTCTGTATTACATTTCATATTACATTTTCATTTCTATGAAGAACGCCTATGTTAATGCAGGACTCGTATTACGCGGGTATTTAGGCTTCTAGGAATTGGAAATTGTCGAAAAATTGTCTTGATCCCTTAGAAAACGTGAAGGCGCTTGGCCTGCGAGAACTTGTTAAATTAATCACCATCTCTCATTCCTGGATTGTGCTGACAGTGCTTTGTAAAGAGTGGGAACTTCTGGGAAACTGATTTCATAGTTGGAGAAAGACTGAGAATAAAATTAATGACGGGAAAATTGCAAGGCTAGACCGCAGGTTTTATAGGACGGCGAGACGGGTTCTGTATTGAGAGTCGTCAAAAGGAGTTCACGTTGCACAACCCACCTATTACAATATACACTGAGGGGGCTTTGTGTCAGTAGTGCTTGAGCGGAGAAGTGTAGACCAGGGCTTGGACAGCCTTGCATATATGTTGGTTGCGGTAGAGTAACCCTTTAAGATCTGCTTAGACTTACCGCGGCCAGTGATTGGCTGAGCGGCCTGTCACTTCAGAGACCAGCTGTGAAGTTCTAGCGGTGGGTGCGGGATAGGGCAGAAGCCAGAAAGGTACTGGGAAGCGGGAAAAGGCAACGGGGAGCATGGTTGGGTATGTATGAATTTTATTATTCTCTCTATACAGTAGGCAGACGATGATTTCAGATCAGCTGATAATCGTTGTCATAAGCTAATTATTGTCTCTATCATACGGAGCGATAATCTGCCGAATCGGCCTGATTCAGCAGATTTTCACTCCATGTAAAAGAGCCCCTAGTCCTATATCTATATAGCCTGGCTATGGCAAAGTGGCTTGTTGGCAACTCACTGTCACTCAGTGCCTGGAGCATCGGTAGCCCTTTTGCCACATTTTGCCCTTGGCTCTAGCAACTAGTTTCAACTTACACGTAATGACATTTGCAAAAGCTATTCCCTACCCACAGTATAGGGGCTAATGAGCTGATTGGTAGGGGTCCCCCACTGTTTACACAAATGCAGGAACATTGTCCCCCCCATAGAGTGCATCATAAGTATATGTTAAGCATGTCCTTCCTAGTAGTAGGAATGGCATAAAGACAAGATATGTGATGAAAGCAACTAAGGGTCAGAGCCAGAAAAAGAAGAGCAAGTACCAGATAAATATTTAAGGGGAGAGGCAATATCCCAGAACAAGGCCAAGGTCAGGATCAAGGTCGATCAGGAACCATAGCTTAGGAGATGAGAGACAGGACAGTAATGAATTACAATCAAAAGGCAAAGTATGGCAGGATGACATCATATAGACTGCCAGGATGACACAGCCTATGGCTGTATCCATGTCTCCAGGCAGCCTAGGCAAAGATTTAGGCTACGTTCACATGCTGTACAAGCAACAGCCGTTCTGCGTGAACGGACGTTGTTTAATGTTACCTACGGCTGGAATTAATGATCATGATCTCAGTGTGTGTCTTTGTACAGCGTGTGAACATAGCCTTAAATTCGGAGCTCCCAGCACCTGTTCTATAGAACATCATCCGAATATATGGACCGTGCACGGACCACGTGAATGCCCCTTAGAGCTGTATCTAACTTCTTCAGCCACCAGTAATCAAATGCCGCACAAACACACTGGGGGTTCGCTCGTCTCTAGGCTAAACTAACACTCCTTACTGAATTAGTAAGAGGTACGGCTGAAGGGAAAGACTCCACACAGGCGCTATATGTGAGAATCTAAGAACACTGTGAAGTTTTCATTTCCTATTGGGTTTCCACTTCAGTTCACATCCATTCACTTCTCTCTATTCAGACTCCTGGAAATAAACCTGGATGGGAGCTGTCATACCTGTCATTTCTTGTTGTGACTTTTTAGAAGAAAGAATATAAGTAAAAAGTGACAGAAGAGAATTTTTACAAATCTTGAAGGGAGAGAAAACTTAAGGCATTCCTTCCACATTCCTTAGAAATTTTGAATTCGAAAATTCTATCACTCTGTGCCGTAACTGTGCGCGGTACTTCAATGCTTAGATACTTGTGTTCTTTCTTCTCTCTCCCTCTAACCCAGTTACCTTGAGATCACCCTAACTCCAATCCCTTTCTTCTTGGCACTGTAGGTTGCCTATATATTCCCATCTTCCATCACATCATATGACATCACTATTCTAAACAGCAAAAGTAGTAGGAAAGTCACAATGATAGAATCAGTATATTTTTACATTGTGAGTATATAAAAAAGAATAAAATATTTTTCTACATTTTTCAACAACAGTAAAGTGGTTTTCCAAAATGTATCCCGATCTTGGGAAAACCCCTTTAAGTGGCCATTTTTTCTGTTCAGTGAATAAGCTTAAAGTGACACCGTCACCCCCTTAGTGCATTCTGACATCTCTACACAGGTGTAAAGGGTAAATTTTGTGTTTTTCATATCTTATTTCATATCATACGTCATGGTGCTTGTTCAAGTAAAAAGTGTCCTTTTATCAACTGCAGATTGTATTAAGTGGGCGTGGCCTCGCGGCACTAGCGCCACATAACCCCGCCCACAACGGCACGGTTGGCCCCGCCCCCTTGACGCCCATTGGTTGTCCAACGTAAAGGGGGTGGAGTCTAGACCTTTCGGCCAGCCTGTTCCAATGGCCGGCGAGGGGGCGGGGCCAATTGTGCCGTTGTGGGCGGGGTTATGTGGCGCTAGTGCCGCGAGGCCACGCCCACTTAATACAATCTGCAGATGATAAAAGGACACTTTTTACTTGAACAAGCACCATGACGTATGATATGAAATAAGATATGAAAAACACAAAATTTACCCTTTACACCTGTGTAGAGATGTCAAAATGAACAAAGGGGGTGACAGTGTCACTTTAAGTCTCGAATCTATTTAGCTTATATAATGACATCCATGGGCCGCAACCTGTGAGCCTCCAGCTGGTGTAAAAGTGGAAACCCAGCAGGCTATAAGAGCTAAAGACAGGAAAACACATACAAAGCACATAAATGATGCATGCGAGTCCTCCTTAACTAAAGCCAATGGAGTGTGCAGCTTAAGTGCAGCCCAATGCATTATAATCGGAAAAGGTAAAACAAGTACTTGACTATAATATATGGAATCTGTGTTATGATGTAGCACTTAGTAGTTCTTTTCATGCTATTGATCCATGAAGATTAAAACTTTAGGCAGTAACTTTCGGGCAAAGAATAAAGGGGTGATCCACGATTTAGGGTTAACCCTTAACCACACTGGCTAGGGGTCAATGGTTCCCCAAGTAGATGAAGCGACAGCGGGCATGTCTAGCCACCACTGGTCCAATAACTCTCTATAGAACTGTGCCATGTGCAAAAATCCTATAGATAATCAATGGAGTGGTGGTCGAGCATGCTACAGGGACATTTGCCCTCCATTGTTGTGATCAGTGAGGGTTTCACCACCAACCATGTACTTATACCAACGACTTGTCCAACAAAAGTATGAGGTACATGCAGACTTTTAGAATACTAGTAGACGAATGTCCTTCAGGTCAGGGCTAAGGATGGTCCGATGGCTGTATCCCAGTTTTCCAGGCGGTCCTCCCGCTGTATCCACCCTCTCCACGGAGCGGGGAGACAGCGGGAATCATTGCCGAGAGTTCGGGTTCATACGAACCCAAACCTCGGCCGGTTCGGACCATCCCTAGTCAGGGCTCCACCTGGTACACAGGATATCTTCAATAAGTCTATGTGGTAGCCAGGCTTGGTAACACATCATCTTGGTAGGTCTCAACAATTAAAGAAGCAGTTCACAAAAAAGATGATCAATGTCCCGCGGCGTAGCTCCGTTCCCGTCCCGCGGTGCCGTTCAAATCTTGCATGCGCTTACTTCCGCCGGCGCTGTGACTCCTTTTCTCTCCCTTGTAAATTGAACACCGGAAGTCACGCACTTCCATAGAGAATACATGGAAGTGAGTGACTTCCGGCATATAATGACAGCTCAAAGAAGAGGACTCACAGCGCCGGCAGAAGTGAGCACGCGCCTGATTTGAACGCGGGACGGGAACGGAGCTTAACTTCACTCTAGATTTGAGAGCAGCAACTCTACTCAAAGACCTTGGACTCTAAATTTGAGAGACAAGACCCTGTGGTGAAAATAAGGAAAGTATACAGGATATAGGTGTAATTAGACGACCTCCACTGGTTTCTCAGAAAATCCTAGGTTATTCTAAGATGTTAAATGAGGGAAATCCTGCCCACTGGAGGAGAAGAACAGAAGTGCAAGAGTGTGTGTGTTATGTAAGCTCCTTTGCATTCTTTGCTCTAAATGACATCATCGTGTCTATATCTGTCAACCCAATGACATCACTTTCTGCTTCAGTGACTACTAGAGTGAGTGAACTTGGCCAAAGTTCAGGTCCGCACAAACCCAAATGATTGGCATTTGAATCCCGCTTCCTGGAAAACACGGATACAGCCATAGGCTGCAAAACCGAACCCGAACTTTTGGGAAGTTTGCTGATCTCTGGTGACTACTACATTAGGACCAGTGTTCCCTTTAAGCTGTGTGGTGAGCGGCTGCTCAGCTCAAAGGGAAGCCCCGCTCACTGCTGCCGGCCGCCCACTCATGGTCACAAAACCTTGCCCCCTTAATTGTTGAGTGAGTGGGGATGTGTACTATGTATGCATCGCCACTCACTACTGCACAGGAGCTGGAAATCTGGAGGTAAATCTCGGCTCCTGTATGTACATACATATTCATAGCATATTATGTAATATGTAATGTACATATAGAAGCAGGGACTCCCTGCTTCTCCCTGTACAGAAGAGCGGCGCATGTCTTCTTCTGCAGGCAACGTGTGATGATGTCATTTCATCATGCGCTGCCTGTAGGAGAAGACCTGCAAGCCGTAGAGACTTCAGGAGGATGAGGCCGGCAAGTGTTGGAATGGAGGACAGGTGAGTGGGATTTTTTTTTTTTTTACTTGGACTTTGCACAGACAAGGGGAATAACTTTGGGGACTAAGGGATTAATGCAAGGGGTCCCTGTGGTGGTGGTGGTGGGGGGGCTGTTTAATATACTAGGTGCATCCAAGGGGGAGGTGGAATTATGCTAGGTGCATCCAAGGCTGAGCGGGCTTCAAAAGTCACATTTCAAGCCATGTAATAGACCAGGAAGTGGTAGAGACCGAAGCAGCGCAATACAGGACCTAGCACTGGAACCGGGGAGGTAAGTGGACGTCTTTGATTTCTTCCACCCCCTCCCTAGCCATAGTGAAAAAATCTCTCCTGCCCATAGTACCTCTTTAAGCAATTCTGGAGAGGGAGGATCTGCCCCCTAAATATTTACCAATGAAGCCTACTTACTCCCTATCTCTCTAAAGTCCCTCTAGTAGCCATGTTGGATACTTTGCTACATACTGTACTGCCTTAGTGTGACTTAGATGGAGACCTATAAGACCTATAATCCAGTCCAGGCCAGAGCGGACTCTCTTTTCTTAAAACATTATATACATTGTACTATGGGCAAAGATTTTTTAGTAATTTTTGAATAATATTTAATAGCACAAGTGGATATCAACATGTTCACTATAGATAAGGGGTCGGTTGTCTATTCTAATTTATGTGTTATATATATACTGTATATAGTATCAACCATGTTTTGAAATAAGACAGTCTTTCCTTAGTGCCAAGTATTTCCCCTTTAAGAACAGAAGCTTCTATGTAATAGAAAGCTTATACCAGAATAAGTATAGCGGAGCTTTTCAAGGCTCCTTTGTAGCTGAACAGTCATTGCAGCGGGGTGTTATATGCTAACATCATAGGGCGAGATGGTGTTCTGTACCTTCATGTATGATTCATTCTGCTCTATAAAAATGTATGACAACCTATGTAATAAAATTCACCTTTATCTATATGGTCAAGCACTGCCATCTACTGTACAGACTCCATATCCCCGAGAACTCCGGGCTCCTTTATGGATCATATTCTGCGTTATTAGCATTCTGTAGATTAATCTTTTTATGCTGCACTAATAGACTAATATTATCCCATAAGCGCCAATTACTGACTAATTCTACAGTATAATAAACACTGGGGTATTAAGAGCAGAATAGTACATTCCAGTCAGAGAGTAAATAGTCCATCCACTCTAAGGCTATACCTACTGCGCCACTTATTATTTATTTTTTTTATAAGATACCAACAGAGTGAATAATTTGGGGTGGAAATTGGGAAAATAGGGTGGTAGTTTTTCAGTATAGTAGAATGGTAGAGTATATCATCGATAGGCTGGGGCAGTACATTCTTTCACTTTACTAGGAGCCATAGAACGAGAATCCTAAGGGTAAATTTAAACCACCTAGTAAGTATGATGCAACTATATGGCAGTATTATGTGGTCTTAGGATACTATGATAGATGTGGGTTTCACTATGGAGAAGGTAGCCCACTTTGTGAGGCCTTAGTTGGCTATATTTTGCTGTTATATTACTGTATATAAACGGTGAACTAAAGATGGTGTCAGAACAGATGAGCTGAGTGGGTCATTTGGTATCTGGCTCCATTACCGAGATCTTAATGAATCTTGGGATTGACATGGATTTATGCTCTAGAACAGGGGTAGGAAACCTTGACTCTAGCTGCTTCAAAACTACAAGTTATAGTTTTGCAATAGCTGAAGGTTTTCTACCCCTGCTCTAGAGGGAAGGTGACCAGGCTTGAAAAAAAGTTATGGACACCTCCAAGTAAGGGCCCTATTACACAGAACGATAATCGGCCCTATCGGCTGATAGTTGATATAGGTTTGGACCTATAACTGTCGGGCGCCGGCCGCGCATCGCTATGTGTAATAGTGATGCGCGGCGGGCGGCTGATGATTTGCAAAGTGTATACATTACCCATCCATGTTCCAGGGCTCCCCTTGTGGTCCGTTACTCTCCGGATCCTGTGAACTTCAGCTTCTTAGCTAGCAGATCGGCGCTCGTTTACAGTTATTATCGGGTCGTGTAATAGTACCCTAAGAGTATTCGCTAATGTCCTTTTACTGCAGCAGAATACAAGACATATGTCCCCATCACTCTAGTAATGTGTTAGGGTCAGAGCTGCTGGACTCCATTTAGAGTTGGACTGGTCCACTCGAATACCAGAAGATCTTCTGAGTTCTGATACAAATTGATCCATAGAAGAACAAGGCAACAAAGGTTCAGCAAAAGACAATTGCATAGTTGCCAACAGTCCCGGTTTTGCCGGGACTGTCCTGATTTTGAGGAGAGAGCCCTGGCAAAACCATGTCCTGGGTTTGTCCCGAGAAGCTCCGCCCCCTGCCACGGTAAGCTTCGCCCCCTTCCGTGCGAGTGAAGTCACTCATTCAGAGCAGGGAGAGGAGTCCCTGGGGGACTAGAGGCACCATACTGATGAGGTAAGTATAGCTTTTTTTGTTATAAATACAAATGAAGGGACAAGAGGATGCTGAAGGGGGTACTGGTATGATGATTAAGGGACAGGAGGAGGATGAAGGGGGAAGTATTATGATGATGAAGAGGCAGGAGGATGAGAGGGGTAGTACTATGATGATGGAAGGGCAGAAAGATGAAGGGGGTAGTAGTATGATGATGAAGGGGGGAAAGGATTAGAGGTGTAGTACTATGATGATGGAAGGGCTGGAGGATGAAGGAGGTAGTAGTATGATGATGGAGAGGCAGGAGGATGATGAAGGCATAGTAATATGATGATGGAGGGGCAGGAGGATGAGGTGTGATAACTGGGGTGTGTAATATACTGGGGAGATAATACTGGGGTGTGTAATGCTCCTTTTTTGTTGTTCTGACTGTAAATTCTAACTGGAAAATTTTGAACCCACACCCATGATAGGCCACACCCCACAGAGACCACACCCACAATAAGCCACACACCCTTTTACCGCGTGGAAAAAAAATGTCAAATGTTGGCAACTATGCAACTGTAAAGTCATTAGTACTAGGCTGTTTTCCTTGTAGAATTCCAAATAACCTATTAGATCTAAAGCAGCCATGAATATAAGACAAGTGTTGGCTGGACTCACTGACTTCACTAGGACTGACCGACCATTGAATGTGTGTTGACAGCAGGTGTTGGAGACAAATGAGCTTGGCCATGGTGGATTTCCACTGCCTGATCCTTTTGCTCTTGAGGAGATAAGCCATATCCATAAGATTATGACAGTAGATTTCTCCTCTCTTCCTATTAAAAACACATTCGTTCTTATCTGAGCCCAGCATGTATGTGTATAAGGAATCAAGAGATAGCTGTCTGCCAAATAAGCCTTCTGGTGACAGCTATCTTATGAGTAAGGCCAGCTTAAATGGCTGGTCTAGAAAATCAAACGGCATTTCAACAGACTGTGCATAGATTAATAGTACGGGCAAATATGAGAAACTCTGTAATATACCTTATCAGATGAAAATGCTTCATTCTCCTGTTGTCAAACATCTGTCCTCCCTCCACCCTTCCTGCTCAACTGTCCTAAGGCCCTATTACATGGAACAATTATCGGACGCATTCGGCAGCTATCGGCAGTTATGGACGATAATCGATCCGTGTAATAGAAGGCAACGATCAGCCGACATGAGTGATGTCGGATGATAGTTGCAGTCATTTGTCTTTCAACATGTTAAAAGACAAAGGACTCATACAGCAATGATCTGCTGCAGTCGCTCCGTGGAATAGGAGCAGCGGCAGAAGACCGCTGCTATCTGCTATGGGCTGCCCGGACGATCTATCGATCACCCGGGCAACTGCCCTGCACCTCCGCGCCCCCCCCCCCCGCAGACTCACCGGCTCGCTTGCTGCGTGTAATAGTGGCGGAAGCGAGCGGGGAATGAGAGCTGACAGCGTGGGGAATGAGCGCTGACAGCGCTCGTTTGCTTCTCATAGTCGCCCCGTGGAATAGGGGCTATAAACTCTGAAAATTCAGCTCAGTCCTGTCCTGTAGCAGCTCAGAGATCAGGTTTCAAACAAGCCAATTATATGGAGGGGGAAAATGGGATGGAAAGTCACCTGAACCGTCGGGTACACTTTAAGGCTATGTTCACACTGCGTATATGTCCGGCCGCATATTTTTTGCGGCCGGACATATACGTGTTAAACTCCGGCCGGGATTTACGTAAGTTGCAGCCGGCTACGTACGGTCCACGAACTTACACCCGTAGTCTACTTACGCTTCCTGAGCGCCGTACGTAGCGATCTGACAGCGGTCTTTTACTGGGATATCTTCGGCTAGCCCCGGACACCCCACAGAACCTTTTGGATCGGCAAAGAAAAGTGTAAAAATGAAGAAATCACCACTACGTACGGGACCGCATGTTACGCTACGGGCGTAAGTTACAGCATTTCTGTCCCGAAACAATGGTCTGGTTAATTTTTTACGGCGCCGCATACGATCCTGGCGTAAGTTCTTACGTAGTGTGAACTGTGCAGCCGTAGATCGTATACTTTCCATTGCACGCAAACTACGTAAATCTCCGGCCGCTTATTCACGGAATGCGCTACGTCCGGAGACTTACGTAGTGTGAACATAGCCTAAAGGTATTCAGGGTAAGATGAAACAAAACAAAAAATATCTGCCAATCCCCGCCAACACCATCTCTGCTGCTAAGCACTTCCTGGTCTCCTCTTGACAATTAAAAAATGCCGCCAACCACTGGCCGTAGCTGAATGAATGAATGAATGAATAAGCAGGAACTTCCTGTATTGAGTGGAGACTAAGAAGTCCCCAGAGGCAAGGATTGTCAGGGGATCAGTGGCAGGTAAGTACACCTTTTTTTATCCTATCCTCAACCTGTAAAATATTTTGTATATCCTGTGTATGTTGCAATTAAATAGGGTACTCCAGTGAAAATCATTTTCTTTTAAATCAACTGGTATCAGAACGTTATATAGATTTGTAATGTACTTCTATTTAAAAATCTGAAGTGTTCCAGTACTTATCAGTAGATGAGACTCGGACTTTTGGTCCGAAAGCAGTTCGCTCTCTCATCATGCCTTTGATCCCGGCTGCATACTTGTGCTCACGGGAATATGCGGCCAGGATATTCCAGGGAATCCCTGTTGAATTCCCTGTAATATCCTGGCTGCATATTCGCGGGAGCGCAACTATGCGGCCGGGATCAAAGGCATGATGAGAGAGCGCAGATGCCGTCGGACCAAAAGTCTGACGGTGTGCTCAGCTCTACTTATCAGCTGCTGGATGCCCTTGCAGAAAGTGGTGCACTCTTTCCAGTCTAATACATTGCTCTCTGCTGCCACCTCTGTCCATGTTAGGAACTGTCCAGAGCAGGAGAGGTTTTCTATGGGATTTGCTAGTACTCTGGACAGTTCCTGACATGGACAGAGGTGGCAGCAGAGAGCACTGTGTCAGACTGGAAAGAATACACCACTTCCTGCAGGACATACAGCAGCTGATAAGTACCGGAAGACTTCAGATTTTTAAATAGAAGTAAACTACAAATCTATATAACTTTCTGAAACCAGTTGATTTGGGGGGAAAAAATAAAAGAATACCCCTTTAAGGCCCAGTACACATCATGCTGGGCTGAATAACTTATACACCGTGGTTGTATACATTCTGGAAAAGGATCAAACATTGTCACAATTGGATCATGTTCGTCCCACTAAAGTCTATGGGCCCAACGGCAACACATCAGGCTATGTCTTTTCTTGACATCCTGGTAAAGCCCTGAAACATAGAGGGAGATTATCAAACATGGGGGAGATTTATCAAACATGGTGTAAAGTGAAACTGGCTCAGTTGCCCCTAGCAACCAATCAGATTTCACCTTTCATTCCGCACAGACTGTTTGGAAAATGAAAGGTGGAATCTGATTGGTTGCTAGGGGCAACTGAGCCAGTTTCACTTTACACCATGTTTGATAAATCTCCACCATGGTGTAAAGTGAAACTGGCTCAGTTGCCCCTAGCAACCAATCAGATTTCACCTTTTTACAAGGAGTATGTGAGGAATGAAAAGTGGAATCTGATTGGTTGCTAGGGGCAACTGAGCCAGTTTCACTTTACACCATGTTTGAAAAATCTCCCCCAAAATGTGAATGTAGTCTAATAGTTCTCTATAGGAATCATCTCCTCTGGTAGCTCCCTTCCCTGCCCCATAGATATACTGTAGCTTACGTGATTTCTGATTGACATGACCCAAAGGTTTCACTCCACAAATCCACTAGTAGTAGTAACTATAATGTACGGTATATGAACAGCAGGTCACGGCCGTATACTTGGGAGGTCAATTACAGCTAATTAATAGTTCTATACATCATGTTCCAGTAAATTACACCGTCATATGGTGACCCCATGTGTTTTCAATCATTGTGAAAAGAAAGTGTTGGTTTCACTAGAGGAGACTGATCTCTACACATTGTTAGCCATAAGTTCTGTGTTAAAGGAATGAGATCTGGATTCCTCCCTTGAGGATACTACTTAAATTGTTGCAGACGGTGCAGGATTTGCCGCTGCCATTGAGAGATAGTTACAGGAGTGGATAGCATACACGCCGCTCTTTATATCCTCTTCCATTACATAGGCCGTGGATTTTATTTATAGCCAAGATAAAGTGTATTGATTGTGTCTATATGCTTACCTTGCATTTTCTTCGTTGGGTCTTAAGATAGTGTGCGTTGATGCGTGAGGTCTTCTGGGAGGTCCATGGATCTCGAAAAGCTGTGGTAATATTATTCTTACTGTATCTCAACCCATTTTTAATTTTATTTGCTGTGAGCCCTGTTGCAGCAATTTGACTAATACATCGGCACATACATTATTGTGGGTCTTAAAGGGGCCTTAGATATTTCGATATCCCCTGTATACGAGGACGATATAAAATAAATATAGGATGGAATCCCAAAAATTAAGACACCAGATAAGACCTCATAAAATAATTCAGACCCCAGACCACACCTCTGCATACAAGTAGTCTATACCCTGCTCTGTAACTTTACTTGGACTCCACCTTGTGGTTGAGGCTATTGCAGGTACTGAGCACATATATACATTGAAGAGGCTGTGTTACTCTCCCAAGCACCTTGGCTTCTATAATCAGCTGGTCAGGGGATTGTCGGGAATCCGGCACTCACCAATCCAATATTTTTGACCCATTCCTGAGGATTGGTCAATTTTAACACCTCAGATAACCCCTTAAATTAGGTTACATGGGGAAATATATAAATAGATAGGAACAGAGGGTAGGCAGGGTAGTATAAGGCACCAGCATCTACTTCACCCAATGGGTTGTCACTTGCCAGATGGTGCTGTGTGACACCACTACTGTGGTGGTTGGTCGGAGTGTAGCTCAGCCAGATGGTAGGTTGTGGTGACGCCAGTGTCGTTTGGGCACACAGGTATGGAGGCACACCTGCTTTTATGTTAGGATGGCTGGCTATACCCTTTCCCCGGTGGTGGGTGACCTGCCGGGCTATTAGGGGGGTCCCTTGGGTACTTATCATGGTGGTCCGGAATGGAGTTGTGACACCACACCTGTCTCTGGCTCAGGCGCACGCAGGGTGATGCTGTCACTCTTTATAGAATGCTGACCCTACTGGCGGAAGGAGCAGAAATTGGCTAAGTATAAAGTCTATCTATTGGTGGGAAACTACATACTGGGAAGCACCTACAGTATTTACCTATTGAGAAGCACCTACTAGGGGCACCTATTTGTGCTGGAGAGGTATTGTCACCATCCCAAGGTTACCTATTCTCTGTACAGTGGGAGAAATATCTACCTACTGGGGAGCCCCTATCTGTTTAGGGGGGGAATTACCTACTGGGGGCATTTATCTACTTACTGAGGGGGCACCTGCCTACTAAGTGACTATGTACCTACTGGGGGTAACTGCCTACTGTGGTGAACCTATCTACCAAGAGGGGCATTATTACTATTTGAGGCACTATGGGTGGCTGAAAAAGTGTGAAGGATAAGATGTTTGTCCTACAGATTCGGAGTCATAGATGAGGGAAATGTAACAATGGTAATGGCCATATGGAAAGAAAAGGAAGAGAAGATGCCCCCTGGAGAGTCGGAGAAGATTCCCCCTGTGAGTCACTAAATGTAACAGTAATCACTTACAATCTAATACTGAAATATATAGGCCTTCCAATAGTATAAGGCAATCCTACCAATCCAAGGAGCATATATATATATAGGATATACAACTGTACACTTTAAAATCACACAATAATATTAATCCATAAAATTTAGATAAATGGAATAAACCATAAATATTTGATCTATGTGTAATTTTTTGAGGATTCCGCCTATACAATCTGCAAAGCCTGTACATGGCTCTTATCTACCTCTATATGGTAACTGTATGGGGATACTTTCATCTTTGTATAGTGTGTTCTCTTAAAGGGAATCTTTCAGCACCTATTCTTGGTCTGAGGTGCTGACAGTGTGATGAAGGTCTGTGTTTTCTAATGCGGTGTCATACCTCTGTTTTTCTGATCGGTGCTGTACTTTCTGTAATTTTTCTTCATAACTGTCAAAGAGGGGGAGTGGTGATGGTTTCGTGCCGCACTTTGGCCCGCCTCACCACTACCTTCTCCCAGCTTGTATTGAATATTCATGGCACCCGTCCCCCGGCCTCCTGGCGACGTCATCTGTAGCTTCCTGGTTCTGTGTAGTGCGCGCACGCTCCCGCAGCAGTGGTGCAGTGGTAATGTGTAGTCATGGTGTGGCAGTGTTATTTATTTCATATATTATTGGTAAGGTTGTCTCAGTATCCTGGATTTGGTTAGTAACAGCATACCTTCCAACCGTCCCGGATCCGGCGGGACAGTCCCAATTTTGGGGTGATGTCCCACCATCCCGGGATGGCCCCCCTATGCTCCGCTGCCGTCACTGAAGCCATATGATAGTATGAGCGGCTCCTGTAGCTGCTGACAGTATCAGGTGGCTTTAAGGACACTATTCGGATATGCAGAGAGCTCCTGCAGCAGTCAGTTTCACACACAGGTCAGCTGCTGCCTCGTAAGCTCTCTGCTCCAGCCCCACGGTACCTGCACTCTGTCTCTCCTCTCCTCTTATCTCCTACACGCTGCTGCTCGTGACGTCACAGGTCAGGGACAGGCTGGAGAGAAGATGAAAGCAGGAGCCGCAGGGTTGGAGCTGTGAGCTGCGGAGGCAGGAGCTGAGCTGTGTGTCAGGCTGTCTCTCTCCTGCTTTGTCACCTCAGCAGCAGCTCGGAGAAGACAGAGAAGACAGACAGCTCTGTGACTGGTCCCTGACTAGGTGAGTATATGTTTTTATTATTTTCTGTCAGGGATGGGTCTGCCTAGAGGAGAGGGGCTACTACAGTGGGACCTATGATATGGGGGCTACTACAGTGGGACCTATGATATGGGGGTTACTACTGTGGGACCTAAGATATGGGGGTTACTACACTGGGACCTATGATGGGGGGTATACTACAGTGGGATTAACAAAGCGAGGGGGGATTACTACAGTGGGATTAACTAGACAGAGAGGGGATTATTAAAGTGTGTGGAGGAGAGGAGACTACTACAGTGTGTCCTCTGAAGAGACACACTAGGGGGAGGAGGGTACTACAATGGGATATGGAGGCACAGAGGGTCTGTACCATATGGGGCACAGAGAGTTACTGTGAAGCAGATGAGGATGATACTGGAGAGAGGAGCCTAAAATGTTTGTCTCGCAGATGACCGGAGAGGTTTTCAAGATGGCCGTGCATGATGGCGAAGAAACACAAAAGTGATTAACAAGAGACGACGTCCCCTGTGAGTCACTGAATAACTGCAATACAATCACCTATAAGGTCTGCAGAGCCTGTGTACATTCTCATCTACTGTAATATGGTCACTGCTGAGGGAGAATACTGCTCTTTGTATACTGTATGTTATGTAGTAATGGTATGGGAGTATAAGTCACTATGTGGTAAAGATATGGTGGTAATATTTGTTTCCTATATAATGGTAATAGGGATGCGGCTATAGGGGCGTAGCACATTGCCGTGACTGTCCCTCTTTCATCCCAGCAAAAGTTGGGAGGTATGAGTAACAGTATCCTGATAATATGTATGGTGATAATATCGGCCACTTGTATACTGGCGTTTGTCCTGGGGTCCTAAAATACCTTTTCCCGACCCTGGTTTAAGGTGGTTAAATCATAAGGAGAACAGAAGGTCTGACATCTTCTCGGGTCATTCAAGAGTCAGTGATGTCTCATAGAGCCCAATGATCTTAAAGTTCCACAATGACCCTCCGGCTATATTGTTTGGAATATATTAACACTATATAGTAATATTAAAAATGAAATGTACAGATCCATATTAGCGAAATCTCTTTCAGTAGCGTCCTCTCTGTGTACTGACCTTGGGAATTGTACAATAATGGGATAATCAGATCATTTTCACTGCATATTAATTGCACATTTTAAAAATTAATTTCTCTTCTCTTTTCTTTTCCCCCCTTCAGCTGCATGTGGTTGTAATGACAATTAGGCTTTCTATAAAAAGACTGCTTGGTGTATTTAATCATGGCAAGATTAAAAGAATAAAATGAATCTAATAATGGAGTTTATAGAATCCCAACTCCTGACTAATTAAAAGTACGCCGGAGCCTAACTCCGACAACACCATGGTTAAAGGGAAACTCCCGCGGGACAAAGACATCGATCCAAAAGAAATCTGACTTCCTTCCGACCCTGGTATCTGCAATTATACAGATACAAGGTTTATTAGGAGGGATAGGGAGGTATTGAAGGGCACTGCAATAACTAATGACAGGTGCCCCTGATTGGCGTTCGCCATTAATAGTATCTATTGATCTCCTCAGCCCCCACCCCACTCCAGTTGTGTCAAATGATGTGCCCTCAAATATTATGGCTTCTTCTTCTTCCCCCTGGTTATTGCAGGTGTTTTTTCTACTCTCTCCCCCCCTCCCGTTTGAATGATATTTCTTACATGTCTCTGTTCTCTACAGTTCTGTATGTGATGTGTTATAGCGAAAGAAAAAAAAGGGGGTTTGGCTTTGCAGGTGCACATGCCCTCTGAAAGTTCGGGGGTCCGCATAACACTTTAAAGAGGATGTATCACCAGGAGCCATGTCATACAGGGGAGGGAATTCCCTCCCACTGGGTGCGGCTCGGCCGGCCTCCAGTGCTTGAGCACCGCCCGGTTCCGGTGCATAGAACGGCGCCGTGCACGGGAATAGGGCCGCGGTCAGAAAAACAGACCGTGGCACCGGCTTCCCCGTGCCGGCGCCGTTCGATCAGTGGGTTTGGGTTAAAGGGAACCTGTCACCCCCCGTGCCGGGGTGACAGGCTCCCGACCCCCCGTTAGAGCCCCCTATACTCACCTGATCCCGCCGGGTCCCGCTTCTGGATCCGGTCGGGTGACGGAGATCTCAGCCGCTGCAGCCTGGCGCGCGCGCTGAGAGATGAGTCCAACGCTCATAGAGAATGACGGAGCGCTGGACTCTCCTGTCATTCTCTATGAGCGTTGGACTCATCTCTCAGCGCGCGCGCCGGGCTGCAGCGGCTGAGATCTCCGTCACCCGACCGGATCCAGAAGCTGGACCCGGCGGGATCAGGTGAGTATAGGGGGCTCTAACGGGGGGTCGGGAGCCTGTCACCCCGGCACGGGGGGTGACAGGTTCCCTTTAAAGAGGATCTTTCAGGTGGTACATCCTCTTTAAGCCTGTTTTCTTGTATTGTTGGTTATCACAAATGGTTGGTTTATAAACCATAGAAAGATCTAGGTCTCCATGCCTGTTACAGTTTATTGTTGGGTTGATAATTTTTTATCATGGGAGCTTAACCTACCTGACCCCATGCCCTCACCATATTCTTTTGTGCTTGCCCCACTTCCAACTGTTCCCTAACCTAGGGGTGTGGCAGCATTGCCCCATTCAGCCACACACAGTACAGAGTGGACAACCAATCAGGAGCGCCCAGGCTATTCAGGTCCTGTGTTAGCGTTACAAGTCTCTTTAAGGTTTTTAAACAGTGTGTTTGCTGCCCCGTGATTGTTCTTCCTGAGCCTTAAAGTGTACCTGTAGTGATAACTTTCAAAGTCTAAATAAAAAGTAGATGTGATATAAGGCAAGTTTGCAATGTACATTCATTATTATTATTTTTTTTTGTTATTATGCAGTAAAACAAAGCTATACTGACCAGAAATCCATATCCAGTCTCCTGAAGGCAGCTATATAACAGCTATACTTACCTGTATCCAGGTCCAGTCTCCTGAAGACTGCTATATAACAGCTATGGTTACCAGAAATCCAGGTCCAGTCTCCTGAAGACTGCTATATAACAGTTATGGTTACCAGAAATCCAGGTCCAGTCTCCTGAAGGCAGCTATATGACAGCTATACTTACCTGTATCCAGGTCCAGTCTCCTGAAGACTGCTATATAACAGCTATGGTTACCAGAAATCCAGGTCCAGTCTCCTGAAGGTGGCTTTTTAGTCTTGTGCTGGTTAACAAAAAGAGACAAAACAGGAAGATTGTCCAGTACAGTGTTGTGGCTCAATGTGTCCATCAATCACATGACTGCCTTCTCTGTAAGTGCAGATGACACTGGACTTTCTGTCTTTAGACTCTTTGAAGAAGAAAAAAAGTCAGAACACAAGAAGTGCCGTGTTTTCCATGATAAAAAATAATAATAATGAATGTTTATTGCAAACTTGCTTTATATCACATCTACTGTCGATTTTGAAAGTTATGACAGGGACACTTTAAGGTGGCCATACACCTACAGTAACTGACGGACGAAGGATCATTCAGCCTTCAGTTATTCTCCTGCTCGTCCTCCCCAGCACTGCCGAGCATTTCTGTGTTTCCTATGGGGATGGAAGGGTTAAACCACAGCCAGACAGCTCTGACTGCGGCTTATTACTCCCAGAACAAAGTGGGCAGGGGGGCAAGCTCAAACCAATATCACTGCCAACATCATCTGTAGGTGGTCGGTCAGTATAGCCTGGTGGGTATGGTCGATGAAAGTCTAAGGTGTATAGATGCTTTAGTTTTTCTCCCACCTTGTGATGTTGCTAATACATACCCATCCAGTATTTGCCTGGCCTGTCTGATCTCTCTTCCCCTCCTGTGCCCTCATCCCAGTGCAGGGACCATCGCCCATTTGGAGGCCGCTGTTTACGGTAGCTCTTCCAAGAAGGTAGGGACAGTGGCGTGGTTGAGAGCGGGGCAACATTCACCCCTACCAAACATGAAAGGCTGTTTTAGTTCTCAGCATAATAACTAATAACGGTGATAAAAGTCCTAAAAGGATATATTTTTAGGTCATACTTTAAAATGCTGATGTTAGATATTATACTGATCATGCAGGGTATAGCAGTTCAGAGAGCTGGAGAAGAGAAGTCTAGGAGACGAGAGATGAAGGTTCTGATTATTAAGGCATTTAATGGTAAAGCCATAGTAGGGTGGAACCCATAGAAATGAGTGCAGGACTGTGGAGGCTTGTGTTAGGGCCCTATTCCACCGGACGATTATCGTTAGCATAATCGTTAACGATTAACGATCTCAAACGACCGCTATTGCGAAAGACCTGAAAACGTTCACTCATTTCCATGGAACAATAATCGTTACTTATGATCGTAATTGCGATCGTTTCTTCTTCCGTATTTCTTCGCTATTGCGTTCGTATCTATTGCGAACGACCGAACGATGTCTTATTCAATGCGAACGATTTGCGAACGTTTTGCGAACGAGCAACGATAAAAATAGGTCCAGGTCTTATAAAGCGATCAACGATTTCTCGTTCGGTCGTTAATCGTTACTGCATTTCAACCGAACGATTATCGTTTAGATTCGAACGATTTAACGATAATCTGAACGATAATCGTCCGGTGGAATAGGGCCCTTAGATATGTTCACACTGAGTTGGATTCCATGTAGATTCTGATGGAGATCCCATGTAAAAAAAAACACATAAGATCCATGAGTGGATATCAGACGGGAATCTGGAGCCATACATGCCACATGGTACCTTTTACACTGTTGACTTCATCATGGATTCCATGTAGAATTTTCTGATTGACGTTTGAGATTCCGGGTCTGTGAAGGATCTGTGGTACGAGGCTCCAACATATGTTACAGAATGGGGGGAAGCAGCGCAGACTACCGAAGCCATGTTTCTGTAAGACCCAGCAGGTAAAAGAGTTTGAAAGGAGAGTTGACTTTATTGCTTACAGAGTGAGAGTCCCAGAAAGTACATTGATAGGAGACCGGAGAAGACAATACAACGAATGGTAATCAGATTTCCTGGGTTTCTTTGTATGGCAGGTAAGAAGTTAAAGTTAACAGTAAAAGAAGGAGGAGAGATCCCCTGCAGGTAACAAGAGAATATAGAGAGACTGCAGATGGTTCAGTGATTTATGAGACTTTTGAGTTACACATTGGAACAAGCTGTTTTAAGGTAATTCAGGCAGTAACTTGCATGTGAGCTGTATACGGGGGAGATCAGGAAAGAGGGGCTGATGTATAAGGGGGAAGAGAGAGAGGCTGATGTACACAGTGTATACAGGGAGATGAGAGAGGGGCTGATGTACACTACCATTCAAAAGTTTGGGGTCACCCAAACAATTTAGTGTTTTCCATGAAAAGTCACACTTACTCACCACCATACATTGTGAAATGAATAGAAAATAGAGTCAAGACATTGACAAGGTTAGAAATAATGATTTGTATTTGAAATAACATTGTTTTTACATCAAACTTTGCTTTCGTCAAAGAATCCTCCTTTTGCAGCAATTCCAGCATTGCACACCTTTGGCATTCTAGCTATTAATCTATTCAGGTAAGCTGGAGAAATTGCCCCCCACACTTCTAGAAGCAGCTCCCACAAGTTGGATTGGTTAGATGGGCACTTCTGGCGTACCATACGGTCCAGCTGCTCCCACAACAGCTCAATGGGGTTCAGATCTGGTGACTGCGCTGGCCACTCCATTACCTATGATAGAATACCAGCTGCTGCTTCTGCTGTAAATAGTTCTTGCACAATTTGGAGGTGTGTTTAGGGTCATTGTCCTGTTGTAGGATGAAATTGGCTCCAATCAATCGCTGTCCACTGGGTATGGCATGGCGTTGCAAAATTGAGTGATAGCCTTCCTTATTCAGAATCCCTTTTACCCTGTACAAATCTCCCACCTTACCAGCACCAAAGCAACCCCAGACCATCACATTACCTCCACCATGCTTAACAGATGGCGTCAGGCATTCTTCCAGAATCTTTTCATTTGTTCTGCATCTCACAAACGTTCTTCTTTGTGATCCAAACATCTCAAACTTGGATTCATCAGTCCACAACACTTTTTTCCAGTCTTCCTCTGTCCAATGTCTGTGTTCTTTTGCCCATCTTAATCTTTTTCTTTTATTGGCCAGTCTCAGATATGGCTTTTTCTTTGCCACTCTGCCCTGAAGCCCAAAATCCCGCAGCCGCCTCTTCACTGTAGATGTTGACACTGGTGTTTTGCGGGTACTATTTAATGAAGATGCCAGTTGGGGACCTGTGAGGCGTCTGTTTCTTAAACTAGAGACTCTAATGTGCTTATCTTCTTGCTTAGTTGTGCAACGCGGCCTCCCACTTCTTTTTCTACTCTGGTTAGAGCCTGTTTTTGCTGTTCTCTGAAGGGAATAGTGCACACCGTTGAAGGAAATCTTCAATTTCTTAGCAATTTCTCGCATGGAATAGCCTTCATTTCTAAGAACAAGAATAGACTGTCGAGTTTCAGATGAAAGTTCTCTTTTTCTGGCCATTTTGAGCGTTTAATTGACCCCACAAATGTGATGCTCCAGAAACACAATCAGCTCAAAGGAAGGTCAGTTTTGTAGCTTCTGTAACGAGCTAGACTGTTTTCAGATGTGTGAACATGATTGCACAAGGGTTTTCTAATCATCAATTAGCCTTCTGAGCCAATGGGCAAACACATTGTACCATTAGAACACTGGAGTGATAGTTGCTGGAAATGGGCCTCTATACACCTATGTAGATATTGCACCAAAAACCAGACATTTGCAGCTAGAATAGTCATTTACCACATTAGCAATGTATAGAGTGTGTTTCTTTAAAGTTAGGACTAGTTTAAAATTATCTTAATTGAAAAGTACAGTGCTTTTCCTTTAAAAATAATAACGGTAGTGTATATGGGGGAGAGAAGGGCTGATGTATATGGGGGAGGGCAGGAGAAAGGGGCTGATGCAGAGAGAATCCAAATGGCATCTACTTCTTAAGGATTTTTGGCTTAATCTGGAGCCACATAATAGGGTTATAGGTTGAACTTGATGGACATATGCAGTGTCCCAGAGTTAGTGGACCACTGCTGTCTAGCATGTATGTAGGTCGTATAATTAAATGTGAATGCTCTGGGATGAAGGTTGCATTCTGCACTTCCACCACTAGATGTCACTATACTGTGTGCACTTTATGGCACAGCTGAGGGGTCGTTCATCAAGGTGTAACTGCGTATATGACTGATTTCATGTATTTTTTTCTGTATGCCACTGCCTGTAATGCTGACTGGCATCCAATCCCTGACTGGGTACCTTACAGTTGTCTGTCCTCTATTCCCCTAACCTATCAGAGATTGGACAGACAATCTCGATGTTGTTCTCCTTTAATATCCTGCCAGCTCCCTGAGGCCATATATAATGGGGACGCAGGCCATGTGTTCAGACTGGTGTAGTGAGTGGTTGGAGAGTAGTGTAAAGAGGTTCCAATGAGTGAGTTAGTATATTCTAAAAGAGTTTCAATACTGGTAACAGGCTACTAGTGAGGCTAATAAAGCTGGGGAGTAATCCTCATCCATGCTGATGAGCTACTGATTTTTACTTCCTCAAGTACATCCTGATAAATGAGACAGTAACCAACAGACAGCAGTTAGATAAGTGCAAGTCAAGCCGAAAACTTTGCTGCAGTATGCTTGATTTCCTTAGAGGTCTCCCCAATGGCTGGCTCTACCTAATGTTACTCTGTGCCCCCAACCAGCAATAGGCAGGTCTTTATAACACTCAGGCCCTGTGACAAGAGCTCTGTGACACCACCTGCCGTAGCTAATACCACCTGTCCACCCTGGGTTACGGCTTGTATACAATCCAATATGGACATGCCCTATATGAGCCAAGTCTGAACTTTAGGAGCAGTTTGCAAAGTGCTATACCTAGGACTCTGGAAATGAATGAAGTAATGAAAACTGCAGCCCAAGGCCATAGAAGCTAACATTTTGATTACTTTATAATGGGAAGAGAATGCTATAGATCTGTTACAAGAAAACAACTCTCCAGCCCATATAAAGATATCTTATACAGTAAATCAGCGCTAATTCATTATAACAGTAGAATATTGTTTGTACTATTGAATGGCGTCTCATTCTGCTCTTTATCTGATTCGCAACTTTCCTTACAAATCTCTTCCAGCTCTAAGCTCCCAGGACGGGACGAGTCACCTGCTTGGAGCGATTCCTATGAATATTGCTTTTCTACAGGTGTCGAAAGAAATGCATGGAATAAGCCAAGGCCAATAAAGATTAGTCTCAATGTGACGGTTAAGAATGCTGTTTAGTCACAAGGCGGCAGACACCACAATCAATAACAATCTAACATGTAAGCTAATTGCTGTTATAATGGAGAACGCCAGCACCGGAGCGCTTCTCTTCTTATTATGTTCCCAGCTCTCATTGATTGTATTCATATTATCAAATGACTTGTTGAGTCTTGGAGATGAATGATCCCAATTCAAGGGACAGCAGGGTAAGAAATGAGACCCTACAGGTGGGCAGCAATGTCCGGATTATGTGTCTATAGAGATAACGTAGGCCTCTCTCATGATAGGGGCTTGTGGTTGTGGTAATGCGTCTAGTAATATAATACTTGTCATATGTGACTAGAACATCTCAACATATAGGTTACATTATTAACCCCTTCACATCAGCAATCCGTATGTATTCTTTCCTACTGCACATATCCCATGCAGTAGGAATGTACATATACGTTCCTGACTGAAGGGGCTGTAGATGTGTGCGGGACCGCTGCAGTGAGAGTGGTCCCACATACATCAGTGTCCAGGGAGCCCAACATAATGACAGGCAGTTGCAATCACGTAGCTGCTTGTCATTAACCCCTTAAATGCCGCAATCTATAGCAATTGCGGCGTTTAAGGTACTCAGTGACAGCACAAGCTCCTGTCACTGAGTGATCGGGACCCCTGCAGCCATGCTGTGGGGGTCTCAATTGCTTGTACTAAGAGGCGGGGGTAAGCCACTTACCTCCGTCCTGTCGAATGGGCGATCTATGCATAGGTCGCCCTTAACACTGATCTATGCTATGCTATGGCACTATGATCAGTATATGCAATCTATTGATTGCATGGTTTAAAGTGAAAAAAAGTGTAATAAAAAAAGTTTTTAAAAGTATTTAAAAAATTCCCTTATAAACCCCTCTACCAATAAAAGTTTAATATACCTCCTTGCCCATTATAAAAATAAAAATAAATAAATAAACATATTATATATTGTAGCTAGAGATGAGCGAACTTTTCAAAAGTTCGGTCCGACCGGACTTTCGGATTTTTTGGGATAGTTCGGTCCGACCGAATTTTGGATTTCTTCGGATTTCATAGTTTAAAGCATCTATATCATACAAGGGTTGTGCTTTTGGTTGAATTTAGGGCTCTATGTGTCAGTAACATCATTATCTTTTCGATATCTTAAAGTCATTTTTTTTTTTTTAGACTTCAATATTCACCATTACAGGGTCTATTCAGGAAACTCACCATTACAGGGTCTATGGAAAAAGATCACAAATGCAGTGAAGGAGCAGCAGTAGTCATTGGAGGCCAGTGGAGGTCCAGCAATAGTCATTGGAGGCCAGTACAGGAGCAGCAGTAGTCAACATAGAGGCCAGGCAGGAACAGCAGCAGCCAACATGGAGGCCAGGCAGGAGCAGCAGTAGCCAACATGGAGGCCAGGCAGGAGCAGCAGTAGCCAACATGAAGGCCAGGCAGAAGCAGCAGTAGCCAACATGGAGGCCAGGCAGGAGCAGCAGTAGCCAACATGGAGGCCAGGCAGGAGCAGCAGTAGCCAACATGGAGGCCAGGCAGGAGCAGCAGTAGCCAACATGGAGGCCAGGCAGGAGCAGCAGTAGCCAACATGGAGGGCAGGCAGGATCAGCAGTAGCCAACATTGAGGCAAGGCAGGAGCAACAGTAGTCAACAACTGGGTATATAGCACTTTTTTTTAAGATATAATGCTATACACCTGAACCAGGTATTTTAATCTCTCAGGATAAAACAGATGTGATATACACACTTATAATCAGAAGGGTCCAAGTATGGAAATTGTGTGTGTATATATATATATATATATATATATATATATATATATATATATATATATATATATAATGTCACTTTTTTTAAGATACAATGCTACACCCCTGAACCAGGTATTTTTGTCTCTCAGGATAAGAAGTATAGGACTTGTATATCTGTACTGCACGTTTTGGTTCCATGCACCCTTTTCTGTCCAATGCCTAATCTATCTATCTTTCGCCCTCTCTATATTTCTCTCTCAATCACTAGATGTTTCTCCTCTCCGCTTTCCTAATCTTTCCTTTCCTTTCCCACAATATCTTCTCAGTAGTCTGTAGTACACAACAGCAGCTTGCTTCCTCTCTCTCTTTCCCTCTACACACTGCGTGGTGCGGTCATGTGACCGCTCCTTTTAAAGCAATACCGACGCCACACAGGGGGTGGGCTAGTACAAGATCCCTGCTGATTGTATGGGTTCCGGGCATCATGGGAAGGCGCTTTCCCCGCCTGGAACACTTCCTGATTTCTAGAATGGCAGCTGTCATTTTAGAAAGCAAGAAAAAAAATCGGAGCGGATTTCCAAAAATCCAAATTCGATCGGACTCGGATTTTTGGGAAAATCCGAACCGGATCCCATACCGGGCAAACCAGTTCGCTCATCTCTGATTGTAGCGTGCAAGATTGTCCGATTAAAATATAACATTATTGTTCCGGCACTGTGGATGGATTTTTTAAAGTTATATATCAGAAAAAAAAATAATAAAAAGCAATCAAAATTTTTCTGTTACACCAATATGATATTAATAAAAACAAGAGATCTTGACACAAAAAATGACACCCCAATCAGCCCTGTAGGTGGAAAAATAAAAGCGCTATGGCTCTTAGAAGTCTGGGAGGAACATTGCATTAAATTGACCCAAACATCCGTGCATCAAAGAGCTCGGCCTTGATGGGGTTAAACATAAGTCATCATGCTTCAGTGGAAAAGCCCCAGAAGAAGTCCCAGATTACACTGATCCACCAATACAGAGAACTTTTCAATCGCTGCCTCTTGGTGTCCCGTATCCATAACATAGGGGGATTAAAGGGGCCAACATGAGGGCTTAACACAACCTTCTAACTCTTTAATATATAACTCAACACGTTAAAATGTCTTTCATATCCTAAAAATGGAAACTTCATAGATTTTAAGGATGAATGTTGATCTCCCCACTCCTCCATAGCATCAAATAGACATAACAGAGCATTCTTGGGCACCTTCCCTAATAATAACCTCAAATTATCCTAATTTTAGCAAGATACCCCTATATACAGTAATCTGCAATGTTCTAAAGCCCCCTAGAGTAGTGTTCCCCTACTGCATTTCTCAAGGACCCATAATAGGTCACGATGCTGCGATGATACCTGATGGAACACTAAGGAAACACTGGAACACTAAGGAAATTCTCAAGACATAACCCCCTTTGGTGGCCCTTGAAGAGTGGAGTTGATTACCATTGCTCTAAAGTATGGATGGAGCAGTGTTCACACATGTGTGGTGTGCTATGTTTATTGAAAGTTTATCTAGGTTCTCAGGATGGACAGGGGTCCTGGTGGTTGGACCCCCAAGGATCCGCTGTTTACCTTCCTATGCTGTGAATAAAATAAGAATGACCCTTTAATACGAGAAACCCCAAAGACATAGCACGTACATCAGATCCATCTAGTACAGATTTCCAATCCTGCTCAAGATTCGTGTTTCCGGTGTGTCTTAATTTCTTGACATCAATTGACTACAAGTTTAAGACATTTTTTACTGTCCATTGGATTAAAAATCTCTTATTATTCAAAAGCTGTAGCAAAATTTCTCCGATAAGGCGATTTAATTTGTATTCAACTACTAGATGTCTTTATTTCTTGACATCCATTGGCTTCGAACCCTTATTTTTGCCATCCATTGGCTTCACGATCTATACTGTACATGTTAACATTCAAGAAGCTCAATAAACCTTACCTTGAATTTCTTCATTAAGGTCACCTAGTTTGCATGCAACACCAAGACTTCCTTGACATCCACTCTCCACATGCTGAATGTCTTAATGGTGACATGGCTCAGGAACTGTTCCAGAATTGTGACAATATCACCTGCTAAATGTTTTGATCTTCATTGGCTTCAAGCTCTACACATGTCGACACCCAACACTCGGATAGCTGAATTTCTTTGATATGGTTACAAAGTCTAATATATCCTAATGCCACGTCCTCTATTGTCTTCAAGATCTATACATGCGAACAGCTGAACAGTCAAGTAGCTCCAGTAATTGTTTCTGAAGTTCTCCCTTAAGGTCATCCACTCTATTTGCTACTTCAATATGTCTTCATTTCATGTTGTCTATTGGCTTACTGGCTTCGAAACGGGCTGAAAAGTCAAGGAGCTCATAAACTGTTCCTAAATTTCGATGCTGTCACCAGCTCCATTTGCTGCATCAAGACATCTTATAGTTTCGTCCTCCATTTGTTTTAAGCTCTAAACATGATCTGAATCTCAAGATGCTGAGAAATGTTCTAAAGTCCTTTACATTAAGAAGTCACAGTCTTGTGTTTTCCATTGGCTTTTCCATTGGCTCCCACAATTCTCAACACTCAAGAAAAATTTTTCTTAAGACCTATGTCTTCCTATCCTTTATCCCTGGTGTAAATGACAAGTGTCACGTCTAACGCCTTCAACTTTTTGTTGTAAATTTTAGATGCCTCCTCTATGTTTAGCTGACACAACGGTGTTTGTGTTTGTTTCTGTGCAGTTAGGAATCATTTGATTCTGTATAAGTCTTTAATATCTCACTCTTTTCCCTCCCCTAAGCCCTTATCTCCTGTTCAAACACATATCCGTGAAATTCTCGGCTGCAGGAAGCTATCAGGCATACATTTTCATCAAACAAAACCCACGCTGAGTGGAGGAGATTGTGTTCAAATGCAACTGTCTAAGCACAAGGCAACTTGGACGAGATACAGAATTAGACATTCTCATAGAGAGACAACCGCTTTAATGAAATTCCTCGCTAAAGGAAATGATCAGATAAAAAAATGTGTTATTTAAAGCCAAACACTAATAAGTTCTCCAAAATGAAGGGAGAAAACAGATGTGTTAATTAAAGGGATAAAAAAACAAAGATGTTGCGGAAATACGCATCGGCAATAGAAGAAGTTAGTCAAAACTTGGAGTCCAAAGATCATATGACTCTTTCCGCTTAATTAATCCTCATTTCTGTGTATTCCAATACTTTTTAGGGCCTTAAATGTGAAAATATATGGGTTCCCTGAAATAACTATGGGGTGCTCTCTCAATTAAACAACCCTTAATGTACCCTTTAAGGCTTTGGTCTTTAACCCTGGGTTGCAAACTATGACATTGAAAGTTACTTGGACCATCACATGGACAGTCACTTGGACCATCAGAACTATGGGGTATTATGTAAGGCTATGGTCTTCAACTCATGGTTGTCACTTGGACTAATGGACATTCATTTGGACTAGCACAAGGAAAACAACTATCACATGGACAATCATTTGGACCATCAGGTGAACATGTCACATGGTTCATGATGCAGTCAGTTACTTGGGACTTCTTATGGACAGCCTCTTGGATCATCACATGGACAGTCACTTGGCTTATCACATGGGCAGTCATTTGGACCATCAGGTGAACAAGTGACGTGGTCCATGATGCAGTCACTTACTTGAAACTTCTCATGGACAGCCTCTTGGATCATCTCATGGACAGCCTCTTGGATCATCACATGGACAGTCACTGGACCATCACATGGATGGTCACTTTTGTCATCACATGGATAAGTCAAATGGTATATCACATGAACAACTGCTTGGACAATTACATGGTCAGTTACTTGGACTATCCCATGAACAGTCCCTTAGATCATCACATGGAGAAGTCTTTTGGACCATCATGTGAACAGTGACTTGGTCCATCCCATGAACAGTCACTTAGAACATGGAAAGCTACTATGATCATCACATAGAGAGCCACCTAAACAATATCATAGAGAGTCATTTGGAC